>NC_055986.1:79086353-80573661 GCF_018446385.1 Zingiber officinale
AAAGATCAAGCATAAGTATCAAGCAGGAAAGTAACAAACGAACACGATATAAGGTACAACAGCCTAATCCATCACATAAAACCATGCACTAAGCTCAATAAAAATCTACATAGAGTCAAGGAAGAAATACCCGCCTTTATCTGTAGACCATATCAGATAAACCAATCCATGTCGAGATGCTCGTCCCGAATCCAAGTCCTGCAGCAATCAATATATTTATATTTTATTTAACTAAATTCATATGAATTTAAAAAGCTAAATAAAATCCCTAACCCAATTAGGATCACTCCAAACAATTCTGATCTCTGATTAATCTCCCAAATCAACACATCATTTAATCCAATAACCAATCCATCTCTTAAATAATATCAACCCGTAATAACCTATCATAAAATCAAATCTCTATCATAAATCAACAACAACCTAACATCATCATCAACAACTAACCAAACCACCACATCTAATAACCCAACCAACAATCAATCCAATAATCCAAATAATGATCACATAACAATCTATATTAACCAATCACCATATCCACAAATTCCAACCCAATACAAACCTCAATCAATCCAACACACACCAATAACAATCATGTTTAACTCTACCTAATGATCCAAATCCAATACGATAATAAATCCATCCTTAATCCAACTCCTAAAACTAAAATTAATCCACAATCATCAATTTCTACAATTCATCTCCACTAATCCAAACCTCAAAACCTACATAAATCTAACCCACAACAAATCCAATGATTCTAAGAATAATCATGCAACAACCATTAAAACACTTAATCTAGCACATACTAATGAAAATAGTAGAAATACTGTTGGAACTCCAAGGTGTTTTGATGTGATCAAACAAGCTAACTTAGGTCCTGCATTTGTTTAACCCTTGTCTCTAAGTGTGCAGGAGCTTAGGAACACAGGAAGTCGAGCGGAAGACGCGGCTAGCGAGAAGGACGGCACGGGAGAGAGCCGACGAGCTCGGTGCATCCGAGGGACGAGGTGACCACGGAAGAGTACACCGGTGGACGAGTGTTAGTTGCTACTCGGAAAGCCTAATGGTTCCACTGTACAAAAATTTTGTACAAAGGTCTGAACCTTTTCCTAGCTACCATGTGTTCTTTTAAATTAAACTTGGATCGCCTGCGGAACTTAACACGTTTGATCCAAAGTTTAATTTATTTGTTCTTTTAGGTTTAGACTTGGATCTCATGCGGAACTTAACACTTTCGATCCAAATCACCTAGATTATTAATTTCATAAAATATTAATTTCTAAAATTAGCTTCCAGGACTGCATGGCGAGGCACATGGCCTTCTTGGATATGGGAACAACCACCACCGCCTAGACAAAGCCTTTTAAGGAAAGCTAATATTTAATTTCCTTAAATAACTTTAGGTCAACCGAAAAGAACAATCAAATCACAAGAAAAAAAAAACAAAAGAACACAAAATCAAAAAACAATTCGAAATACTAGAATCGCATGCCTCTTGTATTTGGTATTTTTACAAAGAAATAAAACTAGTATGATGCAGAAAATAAATACTAGTATACCTTTTCTTTTGCAAACAAAAACCTCTAGGTCTTCTACCGTATTCCTCTTCTAACCTCGGACGTTGTGTGGGCAACGACCTTCCGAGATGAGAACCACCAAGCACCTTCTTCTTCCTTGCAAATTTCGGCCATCAAAACTTCTCCTAGGATGAAGAGGTTCGGCCACCACCACCATGGTCCAAGGGATGCTAGAAACAAAGCTTTCTTTCTCTCCTTCTTCTTCTTCTTCTTCTCCAAACTTGATCCGGCCACCATATGAATCTCCACAAGAAGGATGAGGTTCGGCCATCAAAGAGAAGAGAGGAGGAGAGGATGGCCGGCCACACCAAGGAAGAAAAAGAAGGAGAAAAATAGAATAGAGTCCTTGTCATGAAGGCACCTCTACCTCCTCTTTTATAATACTTGGTCTTGACAAATAAGGAAATTTTAATAAAAACATCCTTAATTCCTTTGCCATAAAAAATAAATTTAATTGATACAAAATCAATTTCTCTTTTATTAATCAACATGGCCGGCCACAATAATATAAGAAAAGGAAATTTAATTCAATCAAGAATTAAACCTTCCTAATTTGTTTCCAAAAATTTTAAAATAAAATTTCTCTAATAATTTTTATCCCTTCATGATTGGTTTATAAAAAGGAAATTTAATAAATTAAAATCTTTCTTTTAAACATGTGGATAAAAAGAAAGTTATCTCTAAAAATTAAAATCTCTTTTAATCTACAAATAAGGAAAAATATCAAATCTTTTCTTAATCTTTTGTAGAAACTTATAAAAGAGAATATTTAATTTTTAAACTCTCTTTTAAATCATGAACATGGTTAAAAAGGAAAGTTTTCTTAAAATTTAAAATCCACCTTTTAATCAACAAATAAGGAAAGATTTCAAATTTTAAACTCTCTTTTAAACATGTAGATGATTTACAAATAAGGAAAGTTTTTACCAAAAATTAAAACCATCCTTTTAATCTACAAATAAGGAAAGAGATTAATCTCTTCTCTTAATCTTTTGTAGAAAGCTATAAAAGGAAATTTTTAATTTTTAAACTCTCTTTTAAAAACCTTGATATCCACATAAGAAATAATTTTAATAAAAATTCTTTTAATACTCTAGTGGTCGGCCACCTACTTGGCTCATCCACTTGGTCTTGGCCGGCCCTAGCTTGGGTTCCAAACTAGCTTGGCCAACCCCATTGGAAGGGTAAGAAGGTGGGTCTGTGGTGGGTATAAATCTCTATATACAAGAGGCTACGATAGGGACCGAGAGGAGGAATTGGTTTTGGTCTTCCGATGAAATTAAGCATCCCGTGTTCGCCCCGAACACACAACTTAATTTCATCAATAATAATTCATTCCACTAAAGAACTATTATTGAACTACCGCACCAATCCCAAATTATATTTTGGGCTCTTTCTTATTATGAGTGTGTTAGTCTCCCTGTGTTTAAGATAACAAATGTCCACTAATTAAGTAAGTTACTGACAACTCACTTAATTAATATCTAGCTCCAAGAGTAGTACCACTCAACTTCATCGTCATGTCGGACTAAGTCCACCTGCAGGGTTTAACATGACAATCCTTATGAGCTCCTCTTGGGGACATTCTCAACCTAGATTACTAGGACATAGTTTCCTTCTATAATCAACAACACACACTATAAGTGATATCATTTCCCAACCTATCGGGCTTATTGATTTATCGAACTAACTCTCACCCATTGATAAATTAAAGAAATAAATATCAAATATATGTGCTTGTTATTATATTAGGATTAAGAGCACACATTTCCATAATAACTGAGGTCTTTGTTCCTTTATAAAGTCAGTATAAAAATAAACGACCTCTAATAGTCCTACTCAATACACTCTAAGTGTACTAGTGTAATTATATACTTAAGATAAACTAATACCTAATTACACTACGACCTTCCAATGGTTTGTTCCTTTCCATCTTGGTCGTGAGCTACTGTTTATAATTTATAAGGTACTGATAATATGATCCTCTGTGTGTGACACCACACACCATGTTATCTACAATATAAATTAATTGAACAACTACATTTATCATAAATGTAGACATTTGACCAATGTGATTCTTATTTCTAGATAAATGTTTATACCAAAAGCTAGACTTTTAGTATACATCCTAACAATCTCCCACTTATACTAAAAGAATAAGCAGCTATATCTGCTGCCATACATCTGATTCCCAACCCTTCAACATGCTCATCAAAAGCTCTTGCCTTAAGGGCCTTAGTGAAAAGATCTATAGGTCATCATCTAGGCAGCAACAACTTGTCCTCGTTTATACAATTTCTCGTATTGGGTGGTACTTGCGCTCTATTGTGTTTACTTGCCTTATAGACTCATGGTTTCTTCGAGTTTGCTACTGCACCACTATTATTACAATAAATTATAATAATCTTTGGACAAACCAGAAATCATATCTAAGTCTATCTTGAGGTTATTGAGTCATTCAGCTTTTATGACTACCTCAAAGGTTTGCCATATATTCAGCTTCTATGGTGGAGTCCGAAAAGCACCTATGCTTATCACTCTTCCATAGTTATGACTTTACCTCCTAAAATAAACACAAAACCCCGAGGTTGACTTACTATTGTCCCTATCCGATTGGAAGTCAAAATCCGTGCAATCCACAGAGACCAAATTAACTGCCTTGTAAGCTAGCATATAATCTCTAGTGCCTCTAAGGTACTTCAATATATGCTTTACTGCAGTCTAATGTCCTTGTCAAGGGTTACTTTGATATCTGCTAACTATGCCCTTGGTAAAATAGATTTCTGATCTCGTGCATAGCATACATTAGGCTTCCGACAGCCGAAGCATAAAGAATTGCCTTCATATCCTCTATCTCCTTTGATGTCTACGGAGACATTTCTTTAGATAAAGTTACTCCATGCTAAAAAGGTAAGAAACCTTTCTTGGAGTTTTGCATGCTTAAAACGAGCAAGGATTTTTTTTCGATATACGAAGCTTGGGATAAGTAAAATATCCTTTTCTTGCGGTCCCTTATTACTTTGATCCCAAGAATATATACATTCTCCCAAGTCCTTCATATCGATTTGTTTGTACAACCATACCCTTACTTCTGACAATATTTTGATATTGTTTCCAACTACCAAAAATATTATCTACGTATAGTTCAAGAAATACCACCACGTTTCCATCACATTTTTTTGTATACACAAGACTTATCCGGTTACTAAATAAATTCATAGGTCTGGATTCCTTTGATAAACCAGATGTTCCAAGACTTTGAATCTTTGCCTCAGTCCATAGACTGATTGAGCTTGCACACAAAATGCTCTTTGCCCTTTGCAATGAACCTTCTGGTTGCTTTGTATGGATGCTTTCTTCAAGACTTCCATTAAGGAATGTTGTCTTGACATCCTCTTGCCAAATAGATAAAAGAATCCGGATAGACTTAAGCATGACTACCAGTGAAAAAGTTTCCTTTTTCATCAAGCCTTGCTTTGAAAGTTTCCACCTTCCTGTCTATCCATCTTTTCCTATTGTAGACCTATTTTCACCCAATGGCTTTTACACCATCTGGTGGTTCTATAAGCTTCCAGATTTGATTAGAATACATATATTCTAATTTTGTATTCATTGCTCTTTGCCAAGATGCTGCATCTTTATCTTGGAGTGCTTCATCATATTTCCGGGATCAGACTCATGTTCATTTGGGATCAAGTCCAAAAACTATCCCAAAACATGAATCCTTTTGGTTGTTTGACAACCCTCCCACTACGATGATGCACTATCTATAATTGTGTATCAATTGTGATACGTGTTGCAGTTTCTTGTGATATTTCATCTTGTACAGTTGGTACTAGATTAGACATGTCCTTTATAATTTCTTTAAGAACAAATTTACTTATGGGCTTGTGGTTTATTACATAGTCCTTTTCTAAAAATCGGTCATTGATGCTAACAATAACCTTCTAATTTTTAAGACTATAAACCTACTTTCATTTCTCTATGATAACTTACAAACAAGTGAATTCCTGTCCAACTTATCATTGTCTCTCTTCAGCATATGTGCTGGACTACTTGAATCTGAATATGCTTCAAAATAGGCTTATGCCTATTTAGCAATTCTATATGAGTAGAGAGTTCTGACTTTGGAAGGTACTATGTTCACTTCCATTTCCAGAGTATATCCTTAAAATGAATTTGGTAATTTTTCAAATAACTCATCATCAATCTACTTATTTCTATAAGAGTCCTATACCTTCCTTTTTCTACACCATTCTGTAGGGGTGTACCAGGTGCAGTTAGTTGGGATTGAATCCCTACTTCTGATAAGTGACTCCTAAATTCTCCCAAGAGGTACTTGCCACTATGATCTCATCGTAGTGTCTTGATATTTTTACTTTGACGTTTCTCCATATCAGCCTCGTACTCTTTGAACTAATCAAAGCACTTAGTCTTGCGATATATCAAGTAAATGTATTCGTATCTTGAATAGTTGTCTATAAAATAGACGAAATATTCGATACTAACTCTTGTCATAGGATCACACAAATCAGAATGAACCTATTCTAATGTATCTTTGGCTCCATACCCCTTATACTTAAAAGCTTCTTGGTTATTTTTCCTTCTCGCAGGTTGGAAAGATTTCCACTACCAATGAACCCAAAAGTTTATCAGCTACCAATGAATGCTACTCAAGTTAATATAACCTAGCCCTAGATGCCAAAGATATAATTGGTTCATTTCCGAAGGTTGCTTTCTCTTAAAGTTAGAAGATGTGTTACTAATTTCTATTTGTTGCATCGTGGGAGTTATTGGATTTATAAATTGCCAACCAACGTACCAGAACAGATAACTTCCCTCTTTTTCTTAATAACAACTTTGTTATTAAAAGAGGCAGAATATCAAGTTCTTTGAATAGTTTAGAAACTGAAAACTAGTTCTTTCTAAACTTGGTACGTAAAGACAATTACTTAAAATCCATATTTTATCAAAGGATAAACATCTCCCACTACAACAGTTGCCATTTTTATAGCAGTGCCCATGTGGACGGTGTTTTTATTTTCATTTAGTTGTCGGGTTTCCTAGAACCCTGCAATGAATTGCGGGCATGATTAATGGCATCTGTATCTACACTACAGGTTCTGGTAGATAACACCACTAAATATGTTTTAACTAATGAATTAAATACACCTATATTATTCTTTAGTTCTAAAAAGACAGACTACCTTAATGTCCAAGTCCTATTTCCAATCATTACAATCGGGACTACTAAGTCTTTTCTATAGTATAACAACTAGGGAATTGACAAACATTTTAAATCCTAAGAATCACAAAAATATTTGGTCAAGATCAATTCCTTAAAATCCCCATGAATTTTGTATGCCACGATAGTGTGGACGTATACAAAATCAAAGAAGAGATTTTATCCATTAATTTTATTATCTTGTCAACTTTACTTTATGACAAATAAAATTAATAGTTGATCTTTCTTTAATTAAATATTTGGTCAAAATTTTTTAATTTTAAAATAACATTGATTCCTCAAACAATATTATTTAAATTCACCAACACCTCAAACACCGTGAATTTTGCATGCCACGATAGTGTGGACGTATACAAAATTAAACATTTGTAAGAGGAGGGGTTTACCCATTAATTATCTTGTCAATAAATCTTTATGACAAATAAAATTACCTCAAACACCATGAATTTTGTATGCCACGATAGTGTGGACGTATACAAAATCAAACATTTGTAAGAGGGGTTTTTAATTTTATTATCTTGTCAACTTATTTATTTGACAAATTAATAGTTGGTTTTCTTCAGTAGCACAAATAATAGCAGTGACTCCGATGGGGAGGATACTATTAGACGTTCCTAAGTGTATACCATTACTTGACACTAAGTCCATTAATAAGATTGTGCCTCTTCCAATGGGGAAGATCACACGCTCTTAATTAACTTCCTATAGTCATCCAAAATGGAAGTTTAATCTAGTGATCCGCAAACAAGCTCATCCGATATGGAGGAAGGCACTCAGAGCCAACGCGCAAGCTTGTTGCATCACTTATAAACCAGTAATGGAGACCATGGAATTTATTTAAAAATAAATCCCTCTCCCACTTAGTTATTTAAAGTGAGGAATTTTGACTATGCTAGCCTACTTAACATGCATACTAACAAGCACACACACACAGCACAACATAAAAAGCAATAAATAGAAAAACTAATTTTCAACTATTATGGCTTTTATCTATTGCTGTCCTCCGTGTGTCGCCAACCCTAGCTGCTGCCATCTTTGGCCACCTCCACCGGGTCTAGTTGTCGCATCCATCTTGCTCCTTGTTCCGCTGCGCCTCTGATCCTCAAAAGGTTCCACTCCTTGCAAGATTCGATCTGCGACATAAATATAATTTTACATTTTTTGATCCTATATTCCTCGAAGGAATGTACATGTATCTAGATCAAAAAATAAAATCCTAATAAAATTAAATACAGCTCCTACTGTATTATATAATACAATCATGCACACACAATAAAATGCCATTGACATGTCCAAGGGTCCAATCACACACACAATATCTATAAGCCATAATAGTTGGATCCTGCATCCACAAAGTTAGCACATCCTACTATTATCCTACCTAAATTATGTATGACATGTGCATAACTAAACTAATACCAAATACACAGAGGCAAAACCCTAGCTCTGATACCAATAGTTAGTTGCTACTCGGAAAGCCTAATGGTTCCACTGTACAAAAATTTTGTACAAAGGTCTGAACCTTTTCCTAGCTACCATGTGTTCTTTTAAATTAAACATGGATCGCCTGCGGAACTTAACACGTTTGATCCAAAGTTTAATTTATTTGTTCTTTTAGGTTTAGACTTGGATCTCCTGCGGAACTTAACACTTTCGATCCAAATCACCTAGGTTATTAATTTCATTAAATATTAATTTCCAAAATTAGCTTCCAGGACTGCATGGCGAGGCACATGGCCTTCTTGGATATGGGAACAACCACCACCACCTAGACAAAGTCTTTTAAGGAAAGCTAATATTTAATTTCCTTAAATGACTTTAGGTCAACCGAAAAGAATAATCAAATCACAAGGAAAAGAAAAAATAAAAGAACACAACATCGAAAATAAATTCGAAATACTAGAATCGCATGCCTCTTGTATTTGGTATTTTTACAAAGAAATAAAACTAGTATGATGCGGAAAATAAATACTAGTATACCTTTTCTTTTGCAAACAAAAACCTCTAGGTCTTCTACCGTATTCCTCTTCTAACCTCGGACGTTGTCTGGGCAACGACCTTCCGAGATGAGAACCACCAAGCACCTTCTTCTTCCTTGCAAGTTTCGGCCATCAAAACTTCTCCTAGGATGAAGAGGTTCGGCCACCACCACTATGCTCCAAGGGATGCTAGAAACAAAGCTTTCTTTCTCTCCTTCTTCTTCTTCTTCTCTAAACTTGATCCGGCCATCATATGAATCTCCACAAGAATGATGAGGTTCGGCCATCAAAGAGAAGAGAGGAGGAGAGGATGGTCGGCCGCACCAAGGAAGAAAAAGAGGGAGAAAAATAGAATAGAGTCCTTGTCATGAAGGCACCTCTACCTCCTCTTTTATAATCCTTGGTCTTGGCAAATAAGGAAATTTTAATAAAAACTTCCTTAATTCCTTTGCCATGAAAAATAAATTTAATTGATATAAAATAAATTTCTCTTTTATTAATCAACATGGCCGGCCACAATAATCTAAGCAAAGGAAATTTAATTCAATCAAGAATTAAAACCTTCCTAATTTGTTTCCGGAAATTTTAAAATAAAATTTCTCTAATAATTTTTATCCCTTCATGATTGGTTTATAAAAAGGAAATTTAATAAATTAAAATCTTTCTTTTAAACATGTGGATAAAAAGAAAGTTATCTCTAAAAATTAAAATCTCTTTTAATCTACAAATAAGGAAAGATATCAAATCTTTTCTTAATCTTTTGTAGAAACTTATAAAAGAGAATATTTAATTTTTAGACTCTCTTTTAAATCATGAACATGGTTAAAAAGGAAAGTTTTCTTAAAATTTAAAATCCACCTTTTAATCAACAAATAAGGAAAGATTTCAAATTTTAAACTCTCTTTTAAACATGTAGATGATTTACAAATAAGGAAAGTTTTTACCAAAAATTAAAACCATCCTTTTAATCTACAAATAAGGAAAGAGATTAATCTCTTCTCTTAATCTTTTGTAGAAAGCTATAAAAGGAAATTTTTAATTTTTAAACTCTCTTTTAAAAATCTTGATATCCACATAAGAAATAATTTTAATAAAAATCCTTTTAATACTCTAGTGGCCGGCCACCTACTTGGCTCATCCACTTGGTCTTGGCCGGCCCTAGCTTGGGTTCCAAGCTAGCTTGGCCAGCCCCATTGGATGGGTAAGAAGGTGGGTATAAATCTCTATATACAAGAGGCTACGATAGGGACCGAGAGGAGGAATTGGTTTTGGTCTTCCGATGAAATTAAGCATCCCGTGTTCGCTCCGAACACAACTTAATTTCATCAATAATAATTCATTCCACTAAAGAACTATTATTGAACTACCGCACCAATCCCAAATTACATTTTGGGCTCTTTCTTATTATGAGTGTGTTAGTCTCCCTGTGTTTAAGATAACAAATGTCCACTAATTAAGTAAGTTACTGACAACTCACTTAATTAATATCTAGCTCCAAGAGTAGTACCACTCAACTTCATCGTCATGTCGGACTAAGTCCACCTGCAGGGTTTAACATGTCAATCCTTATGAGCTCCTCTTGGGGACATTCTCAACCTAGATTACTAGGACATAGTTTCCTTCTATAATCAACAACACACACTATAAGTGATATCATTTCCCAACTTATCGGGCTTATTGATTTATCGAAC
Source organism: Zingiber officinale (assembly GCF_018446385.1). NCBI lineage: Eukaryota > Viridiplantae > Streptophyta > Magnoliopsida > Zingiberales > Zingiberaceae > Zingiber > Zingiber officinale. The sequence goes on from NC_055986.1 coordinate 79,096,849, forward strand.
TAAATTTCACCCATTGATAAATTAAAGAAATAAATATCAAATATATGTGCTTGTTATTATATTAGGATTAAGAGCACACACTTCCATAATAACTGAGGTCTTTGTTCCTTTATAAAGTCAGTATAAAAAGAAACGACCTCTAATGGTCCTACTCAATACACTCTAAGTGTACTAGTGTAACTATATAGTTAAGATAAACTAATACCTAATTACACTACGACCTTCCAATGGTTTGTTCCTTTCCATCTTGGTCGTGAGCTACTGTTTATAATTTATAAGGTACTGATAACATGATCCTCTGTGTGTGACACCACACACCATGTTATCTACAATATAAATTAATTGAACAACTACATTTATCATAAATATTGACATTTGACCAATGTGTTTCTTATTTCTTGATAAATGTTTATACCAAAAACTAGACTTTTAGTATACATTGTTGGATCGAGACCGCGCTAGAGGGGGGGGGGGGTGAATAGCGCTCGTGGCTATTTCGTTTTTCAAATCGGAAGACTATCGGAGTTTAAAACAAGCAGCGGAATAAAGAACAAACAGACAGAGAGAGACACGAGAGATTTTACTTCGTTCAGAGCCTAAGGAGACTCCTACTCGAAGGCCCGCGATCCTTGATCGCTTTCCATGGGCAACAACTATAAGCTCGTTAAAAGATTACAATTATGAGTACAAAAAGCTATAAGTCTTATACTGACAACAAGAAATGCTAAATCTGAAGCTTCGGGTCGTCGGGCACTTGTAGCAGCACTTCGGAGTGTCTTTTGGAGCAGCACGTTGATGAGAGATCATTTGATATTCGTTGTCATGAAGTGCTGGTCGAAACCCCCTTATAAAGGGTGTTCAAGGCGCCTTGAAGGCTGTTCAAGGCGCCTCCATGCTGCCTGGTCTTCCGCGTGGATCAAATCTGATCTGGTCGAACTTCATCCATTCAAGGCATCTTAAACCTCACTCAAGGCGCCTTCTGCCTTCTTCAAGGCGCCTCCAATGGTGCTTCACAGCCAGCTCATCCTTTGCACCCGAGGCACCTCCAAGCTCCATGGAGGCGCCTCCAAGCTCCATGGAGGCGCCTCGGACACTGTTCATCCGAGGGAAAACTACCTTATTTTGTACCTGCAAGACTTGTTAGTCCCTAACAATATCCTGCAACACAAAATTAGCACAAAATAACAGTATGAATAATAAAAGAATGTTTATGACAGTCTCCGGACTGTCCGGATCTGACTTCGGATTTCCAACCGGAAACCCTAGGTCGACCCGACGCCTACTGTTCCCTCTACGGGGAACGCACCCTCGCCTACTCCACTCAGGAGATTTACCTGTTGCAGTGCGATCCTCCAGATCGACTGGACTTTCCGCCTAGGGTTACCACCCCCTAGGACCTAGGGTTACCGCCCCCTAGGATTTTTCTCCACCTAGGGTTACCACCCCCTAGGACCTAAGGTTGCCGCCCCTTAGGGTTTTCCTCCACCTAGGGTTACCGCCCCCTAGGACCTAAGGTTGCCGCCCCTTAGGGTTTCCCTCCACCTAGGTACCGCTCCCTAGGACCTAAGGTTGCCCCCCCTTAGGATTTTCCTTCACCTAGGGTTACCGCCCCCTAGGACCTAAGGTTACCCCCCCTTAGGATTTTCCTTCACCTAGGGTTACCACCCCCTAGGACCTAAGGTTACCCCCCCTTAGGATTTTCCCCTGCCTAACCGCAGTTAGGACTTTCCTGAAACCTTATTTAATCACGTTAGATAACAAGGAATCTTAACTTTGAATCCCTTTGTTATTATCAAAATTGAGGTTCGATCGTCGGATGCTTACTGCACCAACATACATCCTAACAACGAGAAGAACGTGCACGGCGTTCGAGGGACAAGAAACCGAGAAGGAAGGCTGCTCGAGGAGAAGGCCGGAACTTGGGTTCGGGTGAGCCCTATTCCGGATGGTCGAGATCACCCAAGCTAACGGAGCCTGAGCAAACAAGACCTGGATCGAGACGAGCTGAAGCGAAGCAGAGCGACCGGACGGAAAAAGTTAACCAGAGTTGACTTTTGGGGTCCGGGGCACCCGGACCCTTCCGGGGCGCCCGGACCGAATATGTTGACCAGATCGAGTCAAACTCGATCTGAACGTTGGGGGATAAAGTTTTATCCCCCCAGGGTGCCCGGAACCCGTTCGGGACGCCCCGACCAGTGCTATAAATATAGCACTGGTTTGCACAGATCAAATAACTCACTTGTAATCAGTTTTCTCTGTGCTTTCATTTCTGTTTCTTTTATTTGTGCTATCAACGCTGTAAGAAGCTACTTCGCCCAGAGGAGAATCAGATAGTGCGCCATCTTTGCCTTGGATTAGCAATCCTCTGATTGCAAATCAAGTAAACCCTCTGTGTCTGATTTGCATTTTATTAGTCTCTTTATTTTTTATTACAAGTTCTTTTGAATTAGTCGATATATCTGAGAAAGGTTTGTGTTTTTCTTGTAAGGCAATTCACCCCTCCCCTCTTGTTGGCCTCCAAAGGGACCTACAAGTGGTATCAGAGTGAGGCGCTTCAGGAGGACTAACCGCCGATCGAAGCAACAAGATGGCCGGATCAAGCATAGTCCCACCAAAATTTGAGGGGGACTTCGCAGACTTGAAGTGACGTATGGAGGTATTCCTAAAAACTGATTTCGAAATTTGGTTTATTATGAAATATGGTTTTGTAGCTCCAATGAATCAAGATGGAGAAGAAAAAGAAGAGAGCCACTGGACAAAGAAGGAGCAGAATGAGTCTGTAGCAAACAGTCGTGCGGAATATCACCTGCTGAGCGTGTTGCCGCCTCAAGAGGTCAACCGCATCGGAAGCTATTCATCTACCAAAGAACTCTGGGAGAAGTTCCTGGAACTCCATGAAGGCACGTCCCACATCCTCCGAAACAAGCTAATAAACATCCGACTAGAAAAAGGTGAGAAGGTAGCCAGTCTACACGCAAAGGTAAAAGAACTGATTACTGGTCTCGAGAACCTCAGAGAAATGGTAACAAATCGGGAAACAATACGCTACACACTCAACACATTTCCCAGAACATCAGATTGGACATCAATTGTCGACGCCTACTACATTTCGAAAGACCTGGAGGTAAGTACTTTAGAAGAACTGTTCTCCACTCTTGAATTGCATGAAACCAGGTGTGCAGGTACAAAGGAATCAAGCCAGATGATTGCGCTAAACACAACCAAAAGGGATGAACCCGAGTCAGACTCAGAGGATGATCAGGAAGCGTACATGGTAAGAAACTTTAAAAAGTTTTTTAGAGCTAATAAATTTAAAGAAATGCAGAATAAAAGGAATCCAAGAAATAGAAGAAGGATGCGTTGCTACCAGTGTCAAAAGGAAGGACACCTAAAAGAAGACTGCCAAGAACTAAAGAAGGACAAAGGCAAGATTCCCAAGAAGCACAAGAACCTAAAAGCTACTTGTTACGACACTTCTTCATCTGAGTCCGAGATTCAAGAATATGTCGGGATAGCACTGATGGCAAGCTACGAAGGACAGAGTACATCAGAACCCAGCATCGATGAAGGGGGAGCGACCTCAGATGGAAGTAGCGAAGCAGGGGGAGATTCAGGCTTCAAGTCTGATATGGTAAGTGAGGTATGCCTCTTACCCCCTGATGAACTTTATTTTGGTATTAAGGCAATGGCAAAATCCATGTATAAATTAGAAAATAAAAATACCAAATTAGAAAATAAAATTTTAGAAACAAAAAGAATTTTGGCAAAGTCATGTCTTATAAAGGATTTTGAAAAATTAAAAATTGAAAATGAAAAACTAAAAGAAGAAATAGAAAGATTGAAAAAAATCTAATGGTCCAAATATTTCTACTTTTAGAAATTATAGAGGTTTAAATTGGTATTATAGATTTCATCAAAGTCAAATTAGAAATATATCGAAGGTCTATGTACCTAGGAAATACTTGCTTAATTCTGTAGGCAAGAACCTGTTTAATTTAAAATTAAAATTAGACTTAGCATTTTCAGCAAGGAAATTAAACAACTAATTTCTTTATGAGGCTTTGTCTAAGGAAGTGGTTGTTGTTCCAATAACCAAGAAGGCCTAGTGCCTCGCCACGACCTGGAAGCCAAGTATTGAAATGAAAAGTTTAATTGACTAACTGAAAAAGTATTAATTTAAATTATTTAATACTTTAAAAGAGTTATTCAATTTGTATTAGAAAATATATTTTTTTAACTTGACTTAGAAATTTTTTTTAAAAATTACCTTAGAAACTGTTTATGAAAGTTAACTTAGAATATTTTTTTTGCCTTAAAATTTTTCTTGACTAAGAAATTTTTTTTTTAAATTGCCTTCGAAATTTTTTTTTATGAAAATCAACTTAGAAATTTTTTCTGAAAATTAGAAATTTTTTTAAGATTTGCCATAGAAAATTTGTTTTTACCTTAGACTTGTTTAAGAACCCCTATTTTTATGTGATCAAAGGGGGAGACAAATGTTAAGTCTAGGGGGAGATATATAATTTTTCAATTGAAAAATATTTGGATTTATTTGAATATAAATTGTTTTTATTGCATATGTTTACCCTAACTTAACTTGGGTTGCTCACATCAAAAAGGGGGAGATTGTTGGAACCCCAAGGTGTTTTGATGTGATCAAACAAGCTAAGTTAGGTCCTGCGTTTGTTTAACCCTTGTGTCTAAGTGTGCAGGAGCTTAGGAACACAGGAAGTCGAGCAGAAGACGCGGCTAGCGAGAAGGACGGAACGAGAGAGAGCCGACGGGAAGAGTACACTGGCGGACGAGAAGAACGTGTGCGGCGTTCGAGGGACGAGAAACCGGGAAGTAAGGCTGCTCGAGGAGAAGGTCGAAACTTGGGTTCGGGTGAGCCCTATTCTGGATGGTCGAGATCAACCAAGCTAACAGAGCCGGAGCGAACAAGACCCGGACCGAGACGAGCTAAACCGAAGCAGAGCGAACGGACAGAAAAAGTCAACCATAGTTGACTTTTGGGGTCTGGGGCGCCCGGAACCCTCCGGGGCGCCCGGAACCCTCTGGGGCGCCTGGACAGAATATGTTGACCAAATCGAGTCAAACTCGATCTGAACGTTGGGGGATAAAGTTCTATCCCCCCAGGGCGCCCGGAACCCCTTCGAGGCGCCCCGACCAATGCTATAAATATAGCACTGATTTACACAGATCAAATAACTCACTTGTAATCAGTTTTCTCTGTGCTTTCATTTCTGTTTCTTTTATTTGTGATGTCAACACTGTAAGAGGCTACTCCGCCCAGAGGAGAATCAGATAGTGCACCATCTTTGCCTTGGATTAGCAATCCTCTGATTGCAAACCAAGTAAACCCTCTGTGTCTGATTTGCATTTTATTAGTCTCTTTATTTTTTTATTACAAGTTCTTTTGAATTAGTCGATATATCTGAGAAAGGTTTGTGTTTTTCTTGTAAGGCAATTCACCCCTCCCCTCTTGCCAATCTCCAAAGGGACCTACAAATACCTCACTGGAAATCACCTACTGTGAGGTTTTGACAAAAATTCAGTAGCTTCCAATCCAACAAACCTCTGCCCAATTGCTCCCAAGGTAGTCCTACACCAAATTCTTTTAGGAATCAGCCCATGAAGAAACTGTACAGAAATGAATTCATTGGAACCCTAACAAATAAAACCTTATTTACCTCAAATGGACCTTCACCACTTCACCAAGACTTCAACAGCTACAAGAAGAGCCAAGAATCAAATCTCTACATCCCAAGTCGGAAATGGAGATTAGATCACTAGAAAAACTAATACGAGCCTTACCTTACCCCAATTTCTGCATCAAGAGTCCGTCCACAACAAGGATCAGTAGCCGATCAACGTCGACGAGAAAGGGGCACCAGAATCCAGTGAAGTGGACCTCCTTGATCCAAGCTCCGACAACGAGGAGGTGTTGGACATCCACAAGAGGCAACGAGGGTTCGAATCTCCCCTCCCTCGCCGAGCCCTAGCCTCGTCGTGCCCTAGCCGCTGAGCAACAGCCGATTGCGAGCAAGAAACCATTGAAGATGTAGTCGCACAGCCGAAGATGACGGGTACCATCGAGATCCAACGACGCTTTCCCTCCTGGTGACACGACGAAGCCGAGATCGCTGGGGAAGCTGTCGGCGTCGGGTCGTCTGTGCACGAGAGAGAAAGAACAGAGGATTGCAAGAGGGAGAACGCCAACTGCTCTCACACAGCCGATGGAATCTTTGCCCTAACCTCACGCGAAGGAAGATGGTCGGCGATCACGAGCTCGGCGTCGGTGAGGCGAGAAATCGCCGGAGAGGGAGGTTTCGGGCAGATGAGTTGTCGGGGAAGAAATGAATCGGGAGAGAAAAATAAAGAAATTAAAACCAAGGTTTAAGTTAAATAAACCTTAGAAATCTTAAATCAACTCCCATTTAAATGGGTATCCCAAACAGGCTCCGCTTAGCCCCACTGATTCATCCCCTCCAAATAAGTCATACGGACTCCGTTTAAATCCCGAAAAAATCCTAAAAATTCTCGAAAAATCCAATAAGGCTATTTCTCCAATAAACTTATTATTTAATTATTATTTGGGTACCGTATTTTACATATGATGTTATCAAAGGTTTAAGTTAAGTCTTGTTGTGATATAACAAATTGATTGAGTGTACAAGCTATTTACTCAATTTGGAGAAAGTCTTAGCAGATCATGGAAGCCAGGCAAAAAGACCAAGTGGGTCGAGAGGATTCGACACTTGGTAGGAAGCTCGATAGGTTTGGAGGACCGAAGATTGAGGGAAAGTCCTGGATGGCCAATCCAATGCTAAGTGGCAGAGTCCAAACAGGTCTAGAGGATCAAGGTTTGGTAGGTAGGTTGAGGTAAGCAACTGGAGGAGCGACAGTGAGGTTGTTACGCTCCGCAAGTGTACGGAAATGTCGCAAGTAATATAAAAGATTATCGTATCCACAGGGACTGGAATAAGCACTAGAAATGTCTCAATGCGAATTAGCTAAACAACTATCCAATCGTTTCAAAAGCAAAGTAAAGGTAAGCAAATCTAATATTAAAGATCAACAAACAAGAGTTTAGTGTTTTGGGTTATGATAAAGGGAGATTCTAGGAGTTTCGGTTTCTTTGTAAGATTTCTTGAATGTAAATGGTTCACCAATTCTTATTCCTCAATTACCAAAACAAGTAGAAAGTTGTCGGTTCCCTCTTGCAATAGACAACCGGCTAAGGACTGAGGAATGTATCTAAATAGGATTAATGAGACATGAACCTACGTTGTCCTTACACAGAAGCGTACCTATTACTATGCCTTCCTCGGATATCAACATAGAAGCCCACAACTTATTAATCTACAAAGATACAAGAAGCTAATCATAGAATCCATCCTACTCTCTTGAATATTCCTATTTCCCCTTCAAGATTATCTCTCAAACGTCCTTACACGGGCTTGCACCTGTCACATGGATCCCTCGGATGATCGAGTGAGAGTTTATCCTTACCAAGTCCATAAGAAATCCAAACAATCAATCAAGAATGAGAATTAAGCACAAACCATCATCAATCATTCAAGATCTAATTGATACAAGCAAGATAATGTCATTGAAACAAGAAAATGGCAAATCCATAAGAGATTACATCAATCCATCTTACAAATACTCCCTTAATCCTAGAATACAAGATCTACTCCATGAATCGAGGAAGAAAATCCGAAGAAATAGAGATTACAAGCATTCTTTGAATCCCCAATCCAAGAAAACAAGAAGAGGGGGAAAGAGAAAGCTTATCTACGAAGAAGCCTTGTCTCCGGATCCAATCCTCGCTCCGGAGTCGAAATCGTCCCTTAGAATCGCCCGAAATCCTCCCAAGAATGGGAGGAAACCACTAAATCTTGCTTTCTCCCAAAGGGGAGAGATCCCTTCCAATTCATGAAGAAGGGTTTAAATAGAGGAGGGAATCGGGCGCCACACCGTGACACTGCCGTGTGAGATTCACACGGCCATGTCCAGTCCCTCTCCCGCACACTGCAGTGACTCCACACGCCGTAACCCTCTCGCTCTCTGGAACGCTACCGTGTGGTGCACACGCCACATCTTGGTCTCGAAATCGCAGTGGTGCACACGCCACACCGCTTGGTCTCTGGAGTCACACACTGTAGATCCACACGGCCATGTAAAGCTTCTGCTCTGGTTGACTTCAAATCTTGACACGGCCGTGTGAGGTTCACACAGCCATGTCATCTTTCTCTTCTGCTGGTGCCAAACCCCACACGGCCCGAGCTCCATACCAATGCAGGGCCGTGTGAGGTACACGGCCTGGTGCTTTCTCCCTTTGTTTCCTCCAAGGCTTGCCCAAAGATATAAATTCTTCACCAAATCGACTCCTGCGTACAGTAAATGCACAAAAAGCAGATCTCCGAATCAAAAGAGTAAATATGCTAAAAGGAAAGCTGGAAGTATACAAATGCATAGATCAAGCATGCTCAAAGTATGTAAATGTGCGTAAAAACATGCATAAAAGAGTATATAATCTACGCACATCACACCCCCAGACTTAAACCTTTGCTTGTCCTCAAGCAAAATGCTGCAGTCTAAATTCATATGTTCTACAACACATTCATAAAACCCAGTGCACTTTCCTAACTCTATCAAAAAGTTTCATTAACAAGCTTGATCATGGAAACAAGTAAAGTATGGTTCAAGCATAAGAATCCTGTGCGCAGTGTAAAAGTAACTCAACACCCTTCAAGTTTCAATCCATGTCCTAGTCAAGTCGTCATCAAATTTGAATTCCTAGTGTTCCCAGTGAAAGACAAGTAACCAGTGATAGGCACTTACTCACCATTCACTTGGTTCATATTTCTCAACTAACCCAAGGTCTCAAAGGTGTGCTCAATCTCAAGGGAAGCTAAGCAGTCATTTCCCCAGTAACCTAACTCGGTCTCAAAGGGGTGACTTGCTAGATTCCACTCATGACAACTGTTTTTTATATCCCTTATTGTTCATTTTTTCATTTTTTTTTTTAATAAGTGTTTGCATTGTGCAAAACTTATTCACAAATGTACTCTTAGCACACATGTTGGGATATTCTGATTTTTCCAAATGAGTTTTAATGATTCGAGCCTCATCCAGTAACCAAAATGAAAGTTGAGAAATCACCATGGAAACCAAGTACTAAGCAAACAAGATGAATCATGACTATTTCAATGACATCAACTATTCAAGCATCAAGCACAAGTGTAGTGTAAGTAAGATTCTTAAGGTCAAGCCAAGACTAAAATTCATCTCCATATGATTCTTAGCTTGTTTCATGCTACCCAAGATAGAGAAAAGAACTACATAAAGTTTACTACTCGCATCATTCGAACATCATGAATCGAGACAATAATCGTGCTAACATTTCACTTGAATCCAAGAAAGCATATAAGTGAAGATTTGATGTTCTCAAAAAAAAAAATTTTTTGCCATGATTATTTCAAAAACAAGCAAAATAAAGCAACAAGCAGCGAAAATAAGAACCAACATGAAAAACTAATCAAAAACTAAAAACTGAAAACCAAACTAAACAATACATGACACCCCCCCAGACTTAAACTTTTCATCGTCTCGATGAAATCAGTATGGTGGAGGAGGTGGAGGTGGACGAGGGAAAGGAGTTCTACGACGTGGTTGGCCAATAGGAAAACTAGGAAAACCTGGAATCTCACCCAAGGATCTATGATACTCATATAAAGCATCAACTTGTTGGCTAGTAAGCGTCATACTCTGCATAAAATCTCTCATCCTAGCCTGATCAGTATCATAATCCTGCACAAACTCGGCCACTTGACCTTGAAAATTCCTCGTAAACTGAAAATGATTTTGTACCTCCCTAAACTGATCATCAGATAAAGAGAAGCGCCCCTCCAACATTTTCCGTTGGGAATCTTGCTTCTCATGAAGTGATTCTAGAGACGTACGAAAATCTGAAAAATCGAACCTAGAAGATCCCGTGCCATATGCAAAAGAATGCCTAGCAGGCTCCATAAAACTAGAAGGCTGCGTATGTCCAGATGACGAGGGTTCATAATGTGGCTCAGCGTCTCCAGGTATAGAAGGGTTATCCTCAAAATCTAACTCAGAAATTACCCAATTAGCTCGGTTGCGAATAGTAGTTCGTTCAGGAAAAGGAAGGGGTAAAGGAGAACCACTCCTCCTAGGAAACGCGAAACCATTCTCATCCCGAACGATCATTTTCATAGCAAGACATGTATCAATGTCAATCATGTCATTACCATGAATTATTTCCAACCCATCAACATCAAGATTTAAATTACAAGCTATTCGGGTAATCAAACCACCAAAAACGATTGATCCCGATGATGCCCTAGCTGATCGCAATAAGGTTTGAACAAAATGAAAACCAGAGTCAAATTCAACCTTATAAAGCATAGCCCATAAAGCATAAAGCTCTATCTTCTTAACCACTCCATCACTTTCTCCCCTACCAAAAATAGTTTTACTCATGACTCTATGTAGATACCTAAAGATGGGGTTTTGCATATGGGAGGCTTTAGCTCTTGAAGGCTCATAAGGTTGATCTAACCCAGTTATTGCATTCCAAAAATGATTCCAATTAAACCTTGGATCAAACCTACGAGGGCTTCCGGTGGTTATTCCAAAACAAGAATTAAAGTCACTAAATGCCCATAGAAATTCTTGATTCATTAATCTAAAAGAGATTTTTCCAAAATAATCATCTTCATTAGTAAAATGGACATCCAATGAACTTAAAAATTCCAAAACAAGACGAGGATATGTAAGTAAATGTGTGTACATAATATCACTCTAATCCAAAAACCCAATCATCAAATCTACATCTTCCCTAATTCCAAGCATATCAAGAACAGTTGGGTCCATATATCTAGTACACACTATCTTTCTATTGACAAGAATTGCAAATCTAGTTATTTGATCATCATTTCTGAACACAATATTGAATTCATTGTCATTACCTTCGTTGCGTGAAGTCCTTTTGCCTTTGCCCTTCACTGGTTGTTTTCCTTTGTCTCCACTAGATCCACCACCTCCTTTGCGTAATCTCTTCAAAATATTGGACATCTTGATGAGTTTAGATAGGGGAAGAATTATTTAGAGTTGTGGAACTTCAAAGAACAAAAGATCTTAGGTTAAGAGAATAAAAAGTCCAAGTCTTAGAGAGGAGGAGAATCGGATCTAAGAGATCTTGAGAGATTAGAGAGGAGTTTTTAAGAAATTGGGAGAGAAAGATATGTTTTGGAGAGTTGGGGGTGTGCGGAACACGGCCAAGATCTGACCGTGTGAGGTAGGAGGTAAACTTTAATAGTTCTCCTACACGGGCCGTGTAGATCTACACGGCCTCCCCATCTTTCCTCTCGGGATTCTTTGCACGGGCCGTGTAGATCCACACGGCCTCCCCCTCCTCCTTATCTGGATTCCTCGCACGGCCGTGTCTGGGACACGGCCTCTCCATCTTTCCTCTCGGGATTCTTTGCACGGCCGTGTCTATGACACGGCCTATTCCTTTTTCCTCTCGGGAAATCCCACACGGCCGTGTCTGGATGACACGGCCCAAACACTTTCCTTCTCTGCAACCTTTGCCTGGCCGTGTATAGCACACGGCCCGACTCTGTTTTGCACCTAACCTGAAAATAGAATCAAAAGAATGCATCAAACTAAAAGAAATTACAACACAAATCAAAACTAACTAAAAGAACCCTTGGGTTGCCTCCCAAGAAGCGCTTGTTTAAGGTCTTTAGCTCGACCAAACTTAATCATTCGCTCCTTTTCCTCGCCCTTGGAGGACAGATATACTTTTCGTTTCCGTTGGGAGATCTTCTCCCAACATCTTCCACCTCATTGTCTCCTTCATTTGGTGGCCTTCCATGAGGATGGAAATTCCATTCCTCAAGTTTATAAATGCTTGTCCTGCTACAAGCATTTAAAAGAGACGAGACATGGTTAGAGATATTAGATAAATCATATTCCAACTTTTCCTTACCAATTACCAAAGAAAGCTTATGATTTTTGACATCAATTATAGCTCCAGCTGTAGCAAGGAAAGGTCTTCCTAATATGATAGGAATCCTAGGGTCCTCTTCCATGTCCAACACGACAAAATCTGTGGGAATTACATTCCCATCCACCTCTACCGGCACATCCTCTATAATACCCAAAGGGTACCTGCAGGAATGATCGGCAAGTTGAAGTGCCATGGTAGTAAGTTTAATGTTTTTGAGACCTAATTTATTACAAATTGAATAGGGAATGAGGCTAACACTCGCCCCCAAATCACAAAAAGCTTTTTCAAAAAATTCCTTCCCTATGTTGCAAGGAATATAAAAGCTCCCTAGGTCCTTCAGTTTTGGAGAAGTATTCTTCTCAAAAATAGCACTACATTCCTCACTAAGCGCAATGGTCTCGACCTCTCCTCTTCTTCTCTTATTTGACATGAGATCCTTCAGGAATTTGGCAAATCTAGGCATTTGTAGAATGGCGTCAATAAGAGGTACCTCTACACAAATTTCCTTAACTTTTTCTAGGAACTTGCCAAATTCTTCATCCTTCTTGAGCATTGTAAGTCTCTGAGGAAAAGGGACAGCTTTTCTCTGATGGTTCAGTGGAAGAGTCTCTTCAACCTCAATGGTACTCTCCTCATTAGCTTGAATCTGATTTGGTATAGGAGGAGAGAGCTCTTCTTCTTTTTGTTTCCCTTTTGAAGCAGCCACTTGGGAGTCTCCCAAGGTCCGTCCGCTCCTAAGCTCAATCCTATTACAATGCTCCATAGGATTCACATCAGGTTTTCTTGGAAGCTGTCCTGGTGCTCTGGATGATGAGGAAGCTAGTTGGGCAATTTGACTGTCCTGGATCTTTTGATGCTTTTCAGAATTATCCATTCTCTGAATGAGCTTTGCTAAATCTTGCTTCATTTCATTCTGATTTGAGATAATTTCTTCAAGCATCTTTTCAACATTTGACTTTGGTAAGCCTTGAGAAGATAAATGTTGAAAATTTTGTTGCCCATCTTGAAAATTTGGTCTTGCCCCCATAGATGGTCCTTGATCTTGATTGTTTCTGTAAGAAAAATTTGGATGACTTTTCCATCCAGGGTTATAAGTATTTGAGTATGGGTTGTTCTACCTTTGATTGTAGCTCATGATTGCATCGCATTGTTCTAGTTGATTGATTTGTGCAGTGATAGCTCCCAATGGACATGAGTCATTTGAATGCTCTGAACTCCCACATACTTCACAAGATGTACTAATAGCATTGACCATATTAGCACTAGTCCCCATGTTCTCAAATTTCTTTGTAAGAGCATCCAATTTTGCAGACAAAAGAGTGACTGCATCTACATTAAACTTTCCTGATGCTTTAATTGTTGGGTTTACAGAGGAGTAGCCACCACTTCTTTCATTTGCCCATTGATGATGATTTTGTGCTACACTTTCAATGATTTCTTCGGCTTCATCTAAACTTTTATTCATAAGTGCCCCTCCAGCAGCTGAATCAAGGGACACTTTGGTATGATAATTGATACCATTATAAAAAGTGTGCAACACTAACCATCTTTCCAACCCATGATGTGAGCATTGTCTGAGCATAATATTATATCTATCCCATGCTTCAAAAAGAGATTCCGAGTCAGTTTTCTTGAAGCTTGCAATTAAATTCCTCATATGAGCTGTTTTGCTTGGTGGGTAGAACTTATCAAGAAACTGTTGCTCGCACTGCTCCCAAGTGGTGATGCTATTAGGGGCCAAAGAATTCAGCCATTGTTTTGCCCTATCTCTTAGAGAAAACCCAAATAACAGTAATCTAACTGCATCTGAAGGAACTCCATTCATTTTCATGGTCCCACATATTTCATAAAAGACCTCTAAATGTTGATTGGGGTCTTTATGAGGTCCTCCACCAAATTGGTTCTGCTGCACCATAGATATGATTGCGGGTTTGATCTCAAAGTTATTAGCCTCCACTGAAGGTCTTGAAATACTAGATCGGAAACCTCTTGCATAGGGTGATGCATAGTCCTTGAGTGGTCTATTTGCCATGTTCAAATGTTCCTGTTCTTCAATTTGCCTTTGCAGAATTCTTCTTTTATGGAAAGTTCTATCAATCTCAGGGTCAAAAGGAAAGAATTCCCCTGCAAAGCTAGATCTTTGCATACACAAGAACAAGATAGCAGATAGCAATTCGACACAAAAAGGAAAATAGAAGAATCAAAAATGCAGAATTGAGTTTGTACACAAAGAATTAGCAAGAAGTAAAAGTTATACAAGACAGTAAAAAAAAAATAGAAATCTAATGATTAGTTACAACTATGCAATATGAAAGGAAAACAAATGTTATGTTTAGTCTAGCTCAATTGATAATTCCTAATGTTATAGCGCAGTCCACGGCAACGGCGCCAAAAACTTGTTACGCTCCGCAAGTGTACGGAAATGTCGCAAGTAATATAAAAGATTATCGTATCCACAGGGACTGGAATAAGCACTAGAAATGTCTCAATGCGAATTAGCTAAACAACTATCCAATCATTTCAAAAGCAAAGTAAAGGTAAGCAAATCTAATATTAAAGATCAACAAACAAGAGTTTAGTGTTTTGGGTTATGATAAAGGGAGATTCTAGGAGTTTCGGTTTCTTTGTAAGATTTCTTGAATGTAAATGGTTCACCAATTCTTATTCCTCAATTACCAAAACATGTAGAAAGTTGCCGGTTCCCTCTTGCAATAGACAACCGGCTAAGGACTGAGGAATGTATCTAAATAGGATTAATGAGACATGAACCTACGTTGTCCTTACACAGAAGCGCACCTATTACTATGCCTTCCTCGGATATCAACATAGAAGCCCACAACTTATTAATCTACAAAGATACAAGAAGCTAATCATAGAATCCATCCTACTCTCTTGAATATTCCTATTTCCCCTTCAAGATTATCTCTCAAACGTCCTTACACGGGCTTGCACCTGTCACATGGATCCCTCGGATGATCGAGTGAGAGTTTATCCTTACCAAGTCCATAAGAAATCCAAACAATCAATCAAGAATGAGAATTAAGCACAAACCACCATCAATCATTCAAGATCTAATTGATACAAGCAAGATAATGTCATTGAAACAAGAAAATGGCAAATCCATAAGAGATTACATCAATCCATCTTACAAATACTCCCTTAATCCTAGAATACAAGATCTACTCCATGAATCGAGGAAGAAAATCTGAAGAAATAGATATTACAAGCATTCTTTGAATCCCCAATCCAAGAAAACAAGAAGAGGGGGAAAGAGAAAGCTTATCTACGAAGAAGCCTTGTCTTCGGATCCAATCCTCGCTCCGGAGTCGAAATCGTCGAGATCTCCCTTAGAATCGCCCAGAAATCCTCCCAAGAATGGGAGGAAACCACCAAATCTTGCTTTCTCCCAAAGGGAGAGAGATCCCCTTCCAATTCATGAAGAAGGGTTTAAATAGAGGAGGGAATCGGGCGCCACACGGCCCCGTGACACGGCCGTGTGAGATTCGCACGGCCATACTGCCAAACCTGCACGGCCGTGTGACTCCACACGGCCAGAACCCTTCTGCTCTCTAGAAACGCTACACGGCCGTGTGGTGCACACGGCCACAGCCTGCTTGGTCTCTGGAAGTCTCACACGGCCGTGTAGATCCACACGGCCATGTAAAGCTTCTGCTCTGGTTGACTTCAAATCTTGACACGGCTGTGTGAGGTTCACACGGCCATGTCATCTTTCTCTTCTGCTGGTGCCAAACCCCACACGGCCCGAGCTCCATACCAATGCAGGGCCGTGTGAGGTACACGGCCTGGTGCTTTCTCCCTTTGTTTCCTCCAAGGCTTGCCCAAAGATATAAATTCTTTACCAAATCGACTCCTGCGTACAGTAAATGCACAAAAAGCAGATCTCCGAACCAAAAGAGTAAATATGCTAAAAGGAAAGCTGGAAGTATACAAATGCATAGATCAAGCATGCTCAAAGTATGTAAATGTGCGTAAAAACATGCATAAAAGAGTATATAATCTACGCACATCATAGGTCGTGTTCCGGAAGGGAACAACCCTAGGTCACTGATCCAACTGAAGAAATCGAAAAGGTTTCCAAGTTGAGATCAAGATAATATTACTGTCAATTACTACTCATGCATCTTACTATACTATTGTGCTAACATTTATTTTGTAGGAATATATTTTTAGTTAACTCTGTTTTCAGGTTCGGCCTGATTGGTCGACTGAACCCAGGGATCGATCGATTGAACCAAGTTGATTTAGATAAAAAAAATCAGACTAGAGAAGAACAGGATAAAGTCCAATCAAAGCTTGATCGATCGACTGAAATAGCACACCGGTCGACTAAACAATGATGACATGGAAGACAACATACTCAACCCAAAGCAAAAAGGAAGTCAGGTTGATCGGTCGATCGAACATGGAGATCGGTCGACCGAACGATTACTTCATTAATGAAGCATTAAGTGTGAATCTCGACGAACAGGGAAATTCACTGTTCGGTTGACCGAATAAGGTGATTGATTGATCGAACCATTAAATGTCATTAATGCCCGAACATCGGATCTCAGCGAAGAAGGAAGGGAGTGGGTTCGATCGACCGAACCCAAGGATCAGTCGATCAATCGTTGGCATTCTTATAAAAAGTTGCTCGAGGTCCGAGGCTGAGGTAACAAATCCATTCACCAGTTCATCTCTGTGCAAAGCTGCTCGTGCTGCTACTCCTCTTCAAGCAAGCTACTGCGTCGTTCAAGTGTCGACCGAGATTTGTCTTTTACTTTTGTCAGTATATTTATTTAAGTTTGCTTTGTACTTAAATTGAAAAGAAGATAGTAGGTTGTTACTATCTTCTACTTGCATTTGTACGCATTGCTTCTCTCCAAAGATTTCGGAAAGAAGAATCATAATGGATTGCCTAGCGGTGCGATCAAGGATCACGGGTCTTGGAGTAGGAGTCGACCTAAGCTCCAAACCAAGTAACCAACTTGTGTCATCTGTGTTGCTATCATTTTGATTTCCGCTACTTATTCTAATTTATTTTATAAGTAAAAGAAAAGTTTTTAACGTGCGATATTCATCCCCCCTCTATTGCATTCTTCGATCCTTCATATAGTAGTGTATTAGAGAGGCGAAATTGAATCTTGTTGGACATGGTCAAGTCGATGATGAATTATGCAAAACTTCTTAAATACTTTTAGGTTTACGTACTTGAGACAGCTGTTTACTTGCTAAACAAGGTCCTGACTAAGGAAGTCTCTACTACTTTATATGAGATATGGACTACAAATAAACCTCTTTTATCTTATTTGAAGACATGAGGTTGTCTTGTTAATGTGAAGAGGACTATATCAGATAAGTTAGATGATAACTTTGATAATTGTCTATTTATTGGTTACCCTAAGAAAATAAGGGGTTATCAATTTTATCATCCCTTGGAATAAAAAGTTTTTGTTTGAAGACATACTGTATTCCTAGAGAAAGAGTTTCTCTTATAAGAAACTAGTGGGAGTGAAGTTAAACTTGGGATAGTTCAAGAGATTCCAAGAGACATGGAATAAATACCTAGTCTGGAACTATAGCTAATTACTTATAAGGATGAGATAATGGATGAACCTATTGATACACCACTATTTTGTAAATCTAGTAGGGCACATCAAATTTATGAGAGATCTGGATATTTTATAAGTGAATTGAAAGACATATTGCCTATTGAGTGATACGGGTTATGATGAGCAGGCCTAGGATGTGATGTGGAAGTTAAAGTCAAGGTGACGAGGCGGTCAAAGTCAAGATGATGTGGCAATCACCTTTGAAAAAGGATAACATCCCCTTATTTGGCTTTGATTAATTGCCCAGTGATAAGGTTCATTAATTCAACCAGACCAAGTCTATATGTCTCGGTCGAGTCACAATCTGGGATAGTCAGTCCTTAAGTCGAGCGAACTGGGAAGTTGGATGTTTTAAGGATAGCCAGATCATTAAGGCGACTAAGATTGAGGTCGACTGGCCTTTTAGGCCTGCTAGGATGAACAACTCACTTCACAATAGACCAACCGTCAGGGAAAGTATGCAGGTAAACCTGTACAGTCATAAAGTTGGACGAGTCTATATGTCTTGGCCACGTCACAATCCAGGACAATCAGTCCTTAAGCTGAGTGAACCGGAAAGTTGGATGCTTTAAGGACGGTCAGATCATTAAGGCGACTAAGATTGAGGTGGACTGCCTGGGATAAAGCCTAATATATTGACCACATCTCTCAGAATAAAATGGGATTTCTCTAGGTAGCTTATTATATACTCAGTCGGGTAAAAGGATGATCAATCCTATAGCTCTTATCCTTATATTATCGTCCAGACGGAATTCTAGCAAAGCATAGATTACTAGAGGTATTTTTAAGAAGCATGAGGCACTGTATTATCTCTCTAGTAGATTTCCAACATGACTAAGGCATAGTGTCATTCCCCGAACGAATGTCTCAAGGCTACGTAGAACATCACAGAGCAGCTTAATGACTGAGGCAAACATAAAGGTGTATGACTTAAAAGGTGGAAGACTTAATGACTAGTCAAGATACATGAGGTATATAATACATGATAGAATAGATTATGCTGAATATAACTGAACAACATCGTCCTAACAAGGCGGCTGGCTTAAGGACCGGCCAAGTTATGCTTAGTAGACAACATCATCCTAACAGGGCAGCTGGCTTAAGGATAGGACGAATTATGATCAGCAGATAACATCATAACAACTTGTCAAAAAAATAACCATGTGTCTGAGAATATTCTTCTGGAACTTTATTCAGGGTTCATCGTGTCTCCTATCAACAGACAAATTATAACAACATATTCCTCCAACAGCCACAGTCATAACAGAAGCTATAAATGACAAAAGAGGTGTACATTTAGGTGAAGGAAAGATTCCTAGGAATATTATTACACCTTACCTAGGTTATACAATCCCTTTTACCTAACAAACTCTAACACATTTTGCCATCTCATGACTACAGAGGTTAGGTGAGGAGGTATATAAAAGGGAGTCATCTCCGTGGCAAAGGTACGCTCACTAACATCTGCAACTTTACTCTTGCGTATGCATTTTTACTGTTCTTTATCCACCCGTCTGGACTCATACTGACTTGAGAAATGGAGGGACTTCACCAAGGACTCCCCGTGGTTTCTAGGCACTGACATTTTGTTGGCTCGTTTCCTTTTGTGTAGGATTGAATAAAAAGATGCTCCTGGGAGAGAGAGGGCTTCTGCTAGTCAACCATTCGTCCACCATGCCCAGCGCGTCATCTCTGCAGGTTTCAGACAGAAACAAATTTGGCACCGTCTATGGAAATTTTCGCCTGAAACTAAGAATCAGAGATGGAGGAAGCTGGAAGACTCACTACTGTTACTTTAATTCATGATGACCTGGAGCTACTTATCAATGCCCGAGTCTAAAGATCACTACAACAGTAACAATAACAACAACAACAATAAGGCGTCACCGATGGTACTCTCTCTCCACTTAATCCCATTGCATTACAATGGCTCACCAGAGGGAGAGAGTGGCAAGGAAGGCCCGGCTCACTTGGTGTATGCGTCTCACTCATCGGCTCCCCACCACTGATCTCTTTTTCGCATGCCCCCCAAACATATGGACCAAGAAGGACCACACTGGGAGTCTTTTGGAGAAGCACCTGTCTGGACTGGTGAAGGAGAAAGGCTCTAGCATGGTACAACTCCCTCGAAGAAATTAGCACCTAGTTCGCTCAAAACATGCTGGAAGATAAGTTGTTAAAGGACTATTAGACGTTGGAATAGGAGAATACTCATGGTCAAGTGACCTTGAGGATCATCTCTTCAAATTTGAGCACGTTTTCATTCTCCATCAATTTACCGATGGGGTTAAATGTCGGGTAATCCTCATTACATTCGATGGCTCGGTGTAGAGATAGTTTAAGCAATTACCTGGTGAATTTATTCACTATTTTCAAGGATTTTTGCAAGGTTTTCCTTCATCACTTTGCAAGTATCCGACGCTATCAAAAGACTCCCCTGAATCTCTTCTTGCTAAAATAAGGGCCTAAGGAATCAATAAGGGCCTATATTAAAAAATTTAATCAAGTGACTATGGACATCCCTTCATCCACTACGGAGATTCTGGTAAGCGCTTTTTCTCAAGGGCTAAAAAACAATGACTTCTTCAACTCTTGGGTTAGGAGACCGCTAAGAAATTTTGATCACTTATTGGATCGGGCAACTGAATTCATCAATGTTGAAGAGGCGCAAGCTGCCCAGAGGAAAGACACCACTGCACTGACACTAGCTCTGGCGCCCGAGCACCGAGCATTACCTGCTCCTCCACCTAGAGGACCCTGAGCAACTCCTCAACCTCATCATCAAGAACCATGGCTATACGCCATGCAGCATGTGGGGGTCGAGCAAGAAAGATACCCCGATCCTCCTTGAGAAGCTCCAAGATAGTGGTGTACCCTCCAGTAGTTGGCTATCCATGACACGTAGGATTGCTATACTCTGGCCAATCGCCAGGGTGGTAATCAGAGATTTCACCAGTGCACTCCGTTGTCCAACCGTTAAGCTACCGACTACCGAATGGCTCACCCAAAAGAAATTAATGTGAAGCTGAGTGACATTAGAGTATGCCACCACCACCCGTGGACCAGACACAAACTCCCACTTGAAACAAACTAGAGCTCCCAAAGTTCAATTTTCAAGATGGCTGGCTAATGTGGTCCTGGTATCAAAGCCGGGAAATAAGTGGCGGCTTTGCATCGATTTCAGAGATCTTTACAAGGCTTGTTCAAAAGATTATTATCTACTTCCTCACATTGATCAGGTGGTGGATTCCACCTCTGGGTGTGAATTTATCTGTATGCTAGACGCGTACCAAGGATATCATCAAGTTCCACTCACCAAGGATGACCAGGAGAAGGTCAGTTTCATAACTGCTGAGGGCACATTGTTAAAATGTTATACCATTTAGATTGAAGAATGCAGGGGCTACATACCAACGACTCATGAACAAAGTGTTTCAGAGGCAGAATGGCAAAATATGGAGGTTTATATGGACAATATCCTCATCAAATCCGTTTGAACAACCGACTTATGTGCCGACATAGAGGAAAGTTACAATACTTTAAGGCAATATGGACTAAAGCTCAATCCTAGTAAGTGCCTATTTGGAGCCAAGAGCAGGAATTTCCTGGGATATATTGTAACCAAGCGGGGGATAGAAGCTAATCCGAGTAAGGTGCGGGCGCTTCAAGACATGGCTCCTCCACGTAATTTGAAGGAGGCGCAAAGACTGACCGGCCAGATTATTGCTCTTTCTCGCTTCATCTCCCGGTCGGTCGATCGAAGCCTATTTTTTTTCAAGATACTCCCTTGAGTGACCAAATTTTAATGGGATGTCGATTGTGATAAAGCTTTTGAGGAGTTTAAGAAGTTCCTGTCTGCCCTGCCTATACTTGCAAAGCTAATAGCGACTAAAACTTTATGGGTGTATCTATCAGCTAATGACCACACAGTCGAGCTAGTATTAGTGAGGCAAGAGGGAAAGGAATAGTAGCCTATGTACATTTTAATTCATTTAATGAAAGGAGTCGAGTGTCATTATACCACACTTGATAAGTTAGCGTATGGATTGGTTTTAGATGCCCAGAGATTACGCCCTTATTTTCTCTCTCACCTGATCATAGTACTCACTAATAGAACTGTGGGTTGGGTACATGTTAACCTAGAAACTTCTAGAAGATTGATCAAGTGGACTACTGAACTCAGTGAGTATGATATATAGTATCAACCTCGAGCAGCCATTAAGGCTCAAGATTTAGTAGACTTCCTAATAGAAGTTCAAAACCCTGAGCTAGAGGGGACCTAGAAAATATATTTGGATGGGATCTCCACCCGGTAAGGTAGTGGGATAGGTATTCTTCTGATATCTCCCTGAGAAGATAGAATGCAGTTGTCCGTTTGATTGAATTACCGAGCCACCAACAATGTGGCCGAAAATGAAGCATTGTGTAAAATACCGAAAAAATGATAAATATTAATAAGGGAATTTTTTTGGAATTTTTGGAAATTTTTCGGGAATTTTTCGGAGCTCGTACGGACGAGTTGACGGGGATAAAAACGGGGTCCGGAAAAGCCTGTTTAGGCTACCCCATTTAAGTGAGGAAATGTTTATATATTTAATTCCTTTTCTTTTTCCTTATTTATATTTTTATTCCCTCGTTACTGTGCCGAGCCCTAAGCCGTTCCTTTCTTCTTCTCTTGCGCCCGACGCCGGTGGTTTCTT
Source organism: Zingiber officinale (assembly GCF_018446385.1). NCBI lineage: Eukaryota > Viridiplantae > Streptophyta > Magnoliopsida > Zingiberales > Zingiberaceae > Zingiber > Zingiber officinale. The sequence continues at coordinate 79,119,210 of NC_055986.1, forward strand.
CTTCCTGAACGCCGGCAGCCGGTTCATTGCCGGAGCCCTAGCACCGCCGCCTGACCGCCTGCTCTCTGCCCACCGGCGCTGACGCCGAGCACCGTTCGTTTCCCCCTCTTCCACAGCCCTAGCACCGGCCACCAGTGCCCTAGCCGTGCGTACTCGACGCTGCCGCCGGCCGAGTTCTTCTCTTCTCCTCTCCTCTGCCGCCACCACAGAGCCGACGCCGACCATAGAGCCGACGCCGACCACAGAGGCCGAAGCTTTCCTCAGCCCTAGCAGTTGAGCCTTTGCCGATCTCCTTTGTGTCGGCCTCCTCCACTGTGTTGTGCCCTAGTGCTCTTTGCCATTGATCAAGTCCACGGTGAGGTTTTGTTTGGTTGGAAATTTAGTAGGTGCAAGGATTCTTATTTTTGATCCGGTTTGCTTATGGTGTGCTTTGGTCCAGCGATTCACCTGGTTGCCAGTAGCAACGGTCTTGGCAGAGGATCATCAAAAGAGGGACTGTGAGGAAGAGGTAAGGTTAGATTGTTGTTTGGATTTGTAATCTTTAATTTTTATCCAACCTTGGATCAATTGAGTTGTTGGGCAGTGGCTGAAAGGTTGTTGTTTGTGGTGTTCTTGATCAAGCAACTCATCCTTGTTTCCAGTAGCTGGTTTTATTTCGACATCTACAATAGTTGATTGAGGTAAGGAGTAGTAATTTTGATTCATGATGTATGAATGAATTTGGGTTTATGTGTTGATCAGAGATTTGCCCTAATTTAGGGTTAGAGAGTTATTTAGCTATTTATGAGAATGTAGCTAAATAAAAATATATGCAATTGGTAATACAGGATCTTGACGCGAGACGAGTATCTCGGAGTCAGAATTGGACATTTCTATTGGAGGCGGGTACTTTTGACTTATGTCATTTGATATGCTTAGTAATTAAATTAACATGTTGCATTAATTGTGTTTCTTATCTGTTTCGGTTAATCACTACCCAAATCTTACATGCTTGATTGATTGATTGGTTTTGCATCTCAGGTATATTTTACCTGTTTGTACATGCTTATAGGGGTAGTGATATGCCATGCTTGACCATGTTCAGGACCTAGGTTTTTATACCTTCTGTGTACCTTGATTTGATATGATTCTTTGACCTAGGGTGCACATTTCTATATATATGGATTAGGTCAGGATGTTTATATGGTTATTGCCATGCATCATTTGCATGATTGCATGCTGTGCGATAGTCCGCTCCATTATTGCTGAGCACATCGCCAGTTACATGGATCTGCACACACCACCACTCATGGGTTAGTGGTCGATTCAGGCTGAGTGTGTTACTCTGTTAGGCACCGTTGGTCCGCTCATGGGTAGTGTGACACAACGTGTTATCCGGCAGGGATTCCTCCCCGTCTTTGAGTACCGGGAGTTGAGAGCATTGCGCTCCCCCATCTATGATTTGGGGTAGGAGGATAGGTGTACTCCGACAGCATCCCGTCCACTCGGTCACTCATCAGGAGTAGTGACGACAGAGTGCACGGTTGTCACAGCCCTACCCACTCGGCCTCACTATTATGTGTGAGATGATCGACTGGCGTCAGGGGTGACCAGGAAGCATCATTGGCATCATATGCATGTTGCATTTCTTGCTTGTGTTTGTGTTTGCTGCATTTATATGCTGCATATTGTTTGGATACCTATGTTTGACATGCATACATGATTTCCTTATCCCTCGGACTGTTTGACCTTATACTCAGGACCTGGTTAGTACAGCATTCTCCTGTTTACTTCAGATGCATATTTATATCTTTCTTATATCAGGAGACTGTACGCATGATTAGTGTTAGGTGTTATTTCTTTACTTTGCATATCAACTGTACCTGCTGAGTGTTGGACTCACCCCGCTTCCATTGTTGTTAGTTCCAGTCGCTAGTCCCCACTGCACGTAGTGCTACTCCGCTGCTGGTTTTTGAGTTGTTTCATTTTAGCTTTTCGCTATCAGACTTTATTTTAGTTTTGTTTTGGACTTACATATGGATATTGTATGGAATCTTTCCGTTGGATGAACTTTTCGTATGATTTGGATTTACTCTACTACATGCCTGCCTGAACGGCAGAAGAGGTAAGAAAAAAAAAATCGGATTTGGGCTTTACGAGTGTAGTTGAGTAGGGTTGATTTCGAGTCAGAGTATTATTACTGCGTGGTTGTGTCAGCCAGAGGCTGAATATATATATATAAACTGCGTGGTGATTGATTTTCATTACTGTTATTATTCCAGCCGCCTGTGGCTGAGTATTTAGTGCTTGTAGAAAATTTTGATTGTCCGCCGTACAGGGGAGATGCTGCCGAAATTTTCTCGGACAGGGACTCTTCTGGGGGCGTGACAATTTAGTGGTATCAGAGCAAAGTTTTACGATCTTTTGTTTCGTATTTTGGATTTTCGGAATTTATCTGATACCAATTTATTTGGTATCAGAGCGGGTTATGATACCTGCTTTTGGTGTTCTGGAGATTTATCGGATACCGGTTGTTGGTATTCTGGATATTTGGGTTAGCCAGGTTTGCGAGTCAAACTGGGCATTATCGGGTTTTCGATATGGTGATATTTCGGATTTCCGTTTCGGATTTATTTGGATTTCCGGCGATGTGTGACTGGACAGCGACGGAACATCTCCAGACAGCAAATAGGTATGTTGTTATTTTATGTTGGTTATATTGGTATTGATATCTGTAATTTAATTTAACAGATATGAGACGATCTACTCGTATTGCTGCGAGACGTGGTGCTGGACGACCACGTGAGAGGACCACGGGATCTCTGGATATGCCAGAGATGCCCACTGTTAGTGAGCCTGTTAGTCAGGATGCAGCGGGAGCATCGGGCTCTCAAATCCCGATAGCTCCTGTAGAGATACCTATTTTGGCCACACCGACGGTATCCACGCCTACCCTGTTTACAGTACCATCAGGAGTACCATTGGTGTACCCGACATCTGCTCCAGCGCAGCCTACGGCGTATTCAGTGCCACCACCACTTGGATCTACTGTGTATCCTATACCAGTGGCACCTGTACCCCCAGTGCCTACAGTAGCAGCAGCTGCTCCACATCCGGTACCTTTTTCTACCGTACCTTCAGTTGCCACCACTTTTGTTCCCCAGGCAGTACCACCGACGGCTTATGCTCCGGTATATACAGCAGCACCGGGAGTTCCTCCTCCGGTTTATTCCGCGGTACCACCTGTAGTATCAGCTCCAGTGTTTCCGCCAGTTCCTGCAGCCGTCCCGACACAGCTCACTGATATTGTCGCTGCACGAGCTAGGATTCCAGCACTGGCCGAGTCGATGAAGACTCGTTTCACTATTTTCCGCGGAGATCTCGATCCGAGTATGGCTCTGTCATGGATAGAGACTATGGAGCAGACTTTCTTCTATATGGCTTGCTCCGAGTGGGAGAAAGCAGAGCTGGCTGCTTACCATTTACGGGATGAAGCTAATGCCTGGTGGATTACTCAGCGTTCTATTATTGGTGAGCGCAACGTCACATGGACCAGGTTCAGAGAGGCTTTTGAGAGCCGTTTCTTTCCACTGTCCTATCAGATGTCTCGCCGACAGGATTTTATGAGTCTGAGGCAGAATAACCGCTCAGTGACCGAGTATAATACAGAATTCCTCCGGTTGGCTCAGTTTTGTCCAGAGTTAGTTGCGGAGGACAGAACTCGCATGATGCAGTTTATACAGGGATTGGATGGTTATCTGCATGTACAGCTTGCCGGATTAGGGATTACATCTTACTCTGATGCATTGAATCGAGCTTTGATGATAGAGTTAGCTCGGCAGACAGCATATCCGGACAGGAAAAGAAAGCATACGGGTCAGACATCAGGGCAGGTCCAGCAGACTCAGGCGACAGGACAGCCTCAGAGTAGTCGCAGACAGTCAGGTCAGAGTTCTTCTGGGGCGTCTCGTAGGCCTCAGAAATCAGGGCGGTCTTCTTCAGGACGTTCCCGGTTTTCTCAGCAGAACCGGCAACCACCTTCCGGTGATACTCATTGTTTCAGATGTGGATCCAGAGATCACCTCACCCCAGCTTGCTCTCTGGGACAGTCAGTTTGCTTTTATTGCAAACTGCCGGGGCACCAGAGCCGAGATTGTCAGCTGAAGGCTCAGCACACGGCTTCCGGAGGGTCAGGTCAGAGGGGACAGTCTAGTCAGTCAGGGGCATATCGAGGAGGGCAGAAAGCCCAATCTTCACGTCAGCAGGGGATAGCTTCACCTATAGCAGCAGCATTTGGCATGCTTGGACAGGAGTACTCCAGTGCTTCCATAGCACCCCAGAGTTCTGTTCCAGGACCTTATTATCCGACGCAGGGGCAGTATCAGATGCAGCCTCAGCCTCTCGGTCTTATCTGGCAGGCTTCTGCCCAGCCGCAGCAGCCGCTGGCAGCATTACCACCTCCTCCTCCGCCAGAGACTGGTCGTGTTCATGCGATTACCAGAGAGGATGCTCAGCGGGCCGACGGATCCGTTTTCCGCGGTACGATTTCTATTTATGCATTTACTGCTGATATTTTGATTGATACTGGTAGTTCGCATTCTTTTATGTCCCGTACCTTTATGCGGGAGATTGGTAGATTACCTACTGTTAGGTTGCGGCGATTGACTGTCTCCCTACCGTCGGGTGATACTTTAGACGTCACCCAGGAGATCAGAGGTTGCCCGTTAGATTTTGGCAACATGATACTTACGGTAGATCTTCTAGTATTGGAGATGGTCGAGTTTGATGTCATACTTGGCATGGATTGGCTGTCAATATATCATGCTACCGTTGATTGCCAGACGAGGGTGGTCACCTTCCGGCCTCCGAACCAACCCTCGTGGAGTTTCACTGGCATCAGAGACGACGGCATCTCGATTATTTCAGCGATTCAGGCGCAGAAGCTGCTGTCTCACGGTTGTCATGGTTTTCTGTTATCGTTGATCAGTACTGAGGACAGTAGTAGTTCGCAGCTCTCCGACGTTCCTGTTGTCCGGGAGTACCCAGATGTATTTCCAGAGGAGCTGCCAGGTTTGCCTCCCAGAAGGCCAGTGGAGTTCGCTATTGGGAACCGCGCCGACATCGAAAGCTCCGTATCGTATGGCACCGAAAGAGTTGAACGAGCTGAAGGTTCAACTCCAGGAGCTTTTAGACAGGGGATTCATTCGCCCTAGTGTTTCACCATGGGGTTCTCCAGTTCTATTTGTCAAGAAGAAAGACGGCACCATGAGGTTATGTATTGACTACAGGCAGCTGAATTCAGTGACCGTCAGAAATAAATATCCATTACCACGGATTGAGGATTTGTTTGATCAGCTCAGAGGTACATCAGTGTATTCTAAGATTGATCTGCGATCCGGATATCATCAGCTGAGGGTCAGAGATTCTGATATCCAGAAGACAGCTTTCCGTACCAGATACGGTCATTATGAGTTTTTGGTAATGCCATTTGGGCTTACCAATGCTCCAGCGGTGTTTATGGACTTGATGAACCGCATCTTTCTGGAGTATCTGGATCAGTTTGTTATCATTTTCATTGATGACATATTGGTCTACTCGCATTCCGAGGAGGAGCATGCACAGCATCTTCGTATAGTCTTGGAGATTCTTAGACGACAGCAGCTGTACGCGAAGTTCAGCAAGTGTGCATTCTGGTTATCCTCAGTTGGTTTTCTTGGACACGTGGTTTCTAGCAGAGGTATTTCAGTTGATCCTCAGAAGATCGAGGCTGTCACCGGTTGGGAGCAGCCGAAGTCAGTTCAGGAGATCCGCAGTTTTCTAGGATTGGCCGGATATTACCGACGTTTTGTCGAGGGATTCTCGCGTATTGCTATGCCGCTGACACGTCTTACCAGGAAAGGCGTGAAGTTCATATGGTCCGAGGATTGCGAGACCAGCTTCCAGGAGCTGAAGCAGAGATTAGTGTCGGCTCCAGTTTTGGTTTTACCTTCTGGAGATGATGGATTTGTACTTTACACCGACGCGTCTCTACAGGGTTTGGGCGCTGTTCTGATGCAGCACGGCAGAGTAGTCTCTTATGCTTCTCGTCAGCTGAAGGAGCATGAGAAGAACTATCCAGTTCATGACCTGGAGTTAGCTGCCATCATCTTTGCTTTGAAGCTTTGGCGTCATCATTTATACGGTATCACATTTGAGATTCTCACTGATCATAAGAGTCTCAAATACATTTTCACTCAGAAGGAGCTTAATCTCCGACAGAGGAGATGGATGGAGTTCCTGAAGGACTACGATTGTACCATTAGCTACCACCCGGGGAAAGCTAATGTGGTTGCAGATGCGCTCAGTAGGAAGTCCAGAGGGACTTTGGCTTGCCACCGGACTTCAGTCACGGACTTGATTCAGAGTTTCTCGGAGTTAGATCTTGAGGAGCAGGGACCGACAGAGCAGGGTATTCTTGTTACCATGGTTGCTCAGTCGTCGATCAGGACGAGGATCCGAGAGGCACAGGCTAGTGATCAGCATTTGCAGTTTATTAGCAGTCAGATAGCTTCCGGGCAGCAGACCGAGTTTACACGAGACGAGGAGGGTATCATATACTTCCGAGGCAGATTATGTATACCTCAGTCTCATCCGGTCTTACAGGAGCTACTTCAGGAGGCACACCGTTCTCGATTTGCGATCCATCCAGGTGGGACCCGTATGTATCGAGACTTGAGGCGTTCCTATTGGTGGAACGGTATGAAGAAAGACATCGCGGATTTCGTAGCTAGATGTCTTGTTTGTCAGCAGGTGAAGGCTGAGCACCAGAGACCTGCAGGGTTACTTCAACGGATTCCTATTCCTGAGTGGAAGTGGGATCACATTACCATGGACTTTGTGGTAGGGTTGCCGAGGACACGACGAGGCCATGACGCGATTTGGGTAATCGTTGATCGATTAACCAAATCGCACTTAGCGATTCGGAGGATGATTCCTGGATCGATTGGCGGTCTGTATTGCCGAGAGATTATCGACTACATGGTGTTCCATTGAGTATCATTTCGGATAGAGATCCACGGTTCACGTCTCGCAGAGTCTGCAGCGGGCCTTGGGCACACAGCTCCGTTTTTAACTTTCCATCCGCAGACAGATGGACAGTGAGCGGACCATTCGGACTTTAGAGGACTTGGAGGTCATGTGTTATGGATTTCGGAGGCAGTTGGGAGGACCATCTGCCGTTGGTAGAGTTTGCCTACAACAACAGCTTCCATTCGGCTATCCAGATGGCACCGTTTGAGGCGTTGTATGGTAGACCTTGTCGGACACCCGTCCTTTGGGATGAGGTTGGAGAGGCCCAGTTGTTGGGACCTCATAGAGTTCAGCAGGATGCAGAGTTGGTCCGTACTATCAGACGGAGGATGTCAGAGGCGCAGGATCGCCAGAAGAGTTATGCTGATCGGAGACGCAGACCATTAGAGTTCTCTGTTGGTGACCATGTATTTCTGCGAGTTTCACCCACGAAAGGGGTGAAGAGAGTTGGCCTCAGAGGTAAGCTAGCTCCGCGGTATATTGGTCCTTTCGAGATCTTGGAGAGGATCGGAGCAGTAGCTTACCGACTGGCACTACCACCGTCCCTGTCAGGCGTTCACGATGTATTTCACGTATCCATGCTGAGGAGATACGTGCCTGACCCGACGCATGTACTGGCTGATATTCCAGTTCCAGTTCAGCCTGACATTACCTATGAGGAGGTTCCGGTACGGATTCTCGACCGGAAGGAGCGTCAGTTGCGGAACAAGACCATCCGGCTGGTTAAAGTCAGATGGCAGCATCATTCGGACGAGGAGGCTACTTGGGAGCTCGAGGACACTATCCGAGCTCGATATCCCCATCTTTTCACTTGAGGTATGTGTGTTTATTTACCGTTCAGCATTTATTATTATTATCTGTTATTAGTACTTGCTGATGGTAGATACTGAAATTTGGGGACCAAATTTTTATTAGTGGGGGAGAATGTAAAATACCGAAAAAATGATAAATATTAATAAGGGAATTTTTTTGGAATTTTTGGAAATTTTTCGGGAATTTTTCGGAGCTCGTACGGACGAGTTGACGGGGATAAAAACGGGGTCCGGAAAAGCCTGTTTAGGCTACCCCATTTAAGTGAGGAAATGTTTATATATTTAATTCCTTTTCTTTTTCCTTATTTATATTTTTATTCCCTCGTTACTGTGCCGAGCCCTAAGCCGTTCCTTTCTTCTTCTCTTGCGCCCGACGCCGGTGGTTTCTTCTTCCCGAACGCCGGCAGCCGGTTCATTGCCGGAGCCCTAGCACCGCCGCCTGACCGCCTGCTCTCTGCCCACCGGCGCTGACGCCGAGCACCGTTCGTTTCCCCCTCTTCCACAGCCCTAGCACCGGCCACCAGTGCCCTAGCCGTGCGTACCCGACGCTGCCGCCGGCCGAGTTCTTCTCTTCTCCTCTCCTCTGCCGCCACCACAGAGCCGACGCCGACCATAGAGCCGACGCCGACCACAGAGGCCGAAGCTTTCCTCAGCCCTAGCAGTTGAGCCTTTGCCGATCTCCTTTGTGTCGGCCTCCTCCACTGTGTTGTGCCCTAGTGCTCTTTGCCATTGATCAAGTCCACGGTGAGGTTTTGTTTGGTTGGAAATTTAGTAGGTGCAAGGATTCTTATTTTTGATCCGGTTTGCTTGTGGTGTGCTTTGGTCCAGCGATTCACCTGGTTGCCAGTAGCAACGGTCTTGGCAGAGGATCATCAAAAGAGGGACTGTGAGGAAGAGGTAAGGTTAGATTGTTGTTTGGATTTGTAATCTTTAATTTTTATCCAACCTTGGATCAATTGAGTTGTTGGGCAGTGGCTGAAAGGTTGTTGTTTGTGGTGTTCTTGATCAAGCAACTCATCCTTGTTTCCAGTAGCTGGTTTTATTTCGACATCTACAATAGTTGATTGAGGTAAGGAGTAGTAATTTTGATTCATGATGTATGAATGAATTTGGGTTTATGTGTTGATCAGAGATTTGCCCTAATTTAGGGTTAGAGAGTTATTTAGCTATTTATGAGAATGTAGCTAAATAAAAATATATGCAATTGGTAATACAGGATCTTGACGCGAGACGAGTATCTCGGAGTCAGAATTGGACATTTCTATTGGAGGCGGGTACTTTTGACTTATGTCATTTGATATGCTTAGTAATTAAATTAACATGTTGCATTAATTGTGTTTCTTATCTGTTTCGGTTAATCACTACCCAAATCTTACATGCTTGATTGATTGATTGGTTTTGCATCTCAGGTATATTTTACCTGTTTGTACATGCTTATAGGGGTAGTGATATGCCATGCTTGACCATGTTCAGGACCTAGGTTTTTATACCTTCTGTGTACCTTGATTTGATATGATTCTTTGACCTAGGGTGCACATTTCTATATATATGGATTAGGTCAGGATGTTTATATGGTTATTGCCATGCATCATTTGCATGATTGCATGCTGTGCGATAGTCCGCTCCATTATTGCTGAGCACATCGCCAGTTACATGGATCTGCACACACCACCACTCATGGGTTAGTGGTCGATTCAGGCAGAGTGTGTTGCAGCAGGGACTCTGTTAGGCACCGTTGGTCCGCTCATGGGTAGTGTGACACAACGTGTTATCCGGCAGGGATTCCTCCCCGTCATCGTGTACCGGGAGTTGAGAGCATTGCGCTCCCCCATCTATGATTTGGGGTAGGAGGATAGGTGTACTCCGACAGCATCCCGTCCACTCGGTCACTCATCAGGAGTAGTGACGACAGAGTGCACGGTTGTCACAGCCCTACCCACTCGGCCTCACTATGTGTGTGAGATGATCGACTGGCGTCAGGGGTGACCAGGACGCATCATTGGCATCATATGCATGATGCATTTATTGCTTGTGTTTGTGTTTGCTGCATTTATATGCTGCATATTGTTTGGATACCTATGTTTGACATGCATACAGGATTTCCTTATCCCTCGGACTGTTTGACCTTATACTCAGGACCTGGTTAGTACAACATTCTCCTGTTTACTTCAGATGCATATTTATATCTTTCTTATATCAGGAGACTGTACGCATGATTAGTGTTAGGTGTTATTTCTTTACTTTGCATATCAACTGTACCTGCTGAGTGTTGGACTCACCCCGCCTCCATTGTTGTTATTTTCAGGTTGATGCTGTCAGGAGGGAGTTCCAGTCGCTAGTCCCCACTGCACGTAGTGCTACTCCGCTGCTGGTTTTTGAGTTGTTTCATTTTAGCTTTTCGCTATCAGACTTTATTTTAGTTTTGTTTTGGACTTACATATGGATATTGTATGGAATCTTTCCGTTGGATGAACTTTTCGTATGATTTGGATTTACTCTACTACATGCCTGCCTGAACGGCAGAAGAGGTAAGAAAAAAAATCGGATTTGGGCTTTACGAGTGTAGTTGAGTAGGGTTGATTTCGAGTCAGAGTATTATTACTGCGTGGTTGTGTCAGCCAGAGGCTGAATATATATATATAAACTGCGTGGTGATTGATTTTCATTACTGTTATTATTCCAGCCGCCTGTGGCTGAGTATTTAGTGCTTGTAGAAAATTTTGATTGTCCGCCGTACAGGGGAGATGCTGCCGAAATTTTCTCGGACAGGGACTCTTCTGGGGGCGTGACACATTGATAGCTAGCTTGTAAGCTACATGGCATGTGGGCGCCATTCAAGTTTTAATTTATTCTGACTCCCAACTAGCTACATAGCAGTTATCAAGCAACTTTGAGATTAATAATGAGCAGCTCAAGCTCTATGTAAAATGTTGGATCGAAAGCGCTAAAGGGGGGTGAATAGCGCTCCTGGCTTTCACTATTTTTGAATTCATAAATCGTACGAGTTTAAGCAACGGAATAAAGAAAAAGGGGACAAAACAATACACAAGGATATGAGGAGTTACTTGGTTTGAAGCCTGTGGCGACTCTTACTCCAAGGCCCGCAATCGTTGATCGCTTCCGGTGGGCAACAACTATAAGCTTGAAACAATAGTACAAATTAAGATTTACAATGAGTGCGAGAATGTAAATTATACCGAACGACAGATTCTAAAACAGCGGAGCTCCGGGTCGTCGGAAACTTGTAGCAGCACTTCAGGGTGTTTTTGAGGCAGCGTGTTGTAGCTTGATCACTTAGAAATTGTTGTGCTGAGCCTCTACCTCGAACCCCCTTTTAAACAGTGCTGGAGGCGCCTCCAAGACTGTCCGAGGCGCCTCCAGGCCGCCGAGTCGCACGCGTGGATCAGCTCTGATCTGGTCGCACCTTATCCCATTGAAGGTGCCTCCAAGCTACTCCAAGGAGCCTCCAACGCCTGGTCCAAGGTGCCTTCAGCTTCCTCCGAGGCGCCTCTAACGTCTCTGGACAGCTGGCTTTGACTAGCACCCAAGGCGCCTCCAAGCCCCATGGAGGCGCCTCGGACACTGTTCATCCGAGGTTAAAAGTGCTCCTTTGTTCCTGCAAAATGTGCTAGTCCCAAACATAAACCCTGCAAAACAAAGTTAGCACAGAAATATGATAAATGATATCGACAGTCATCGGACTGTCCTGGTTTGACTTCGAAATTTCAACCGGAAAACCTAGGTCGACCCGACGCCTACTGTTCCCTCTACGGGGAACGCGTCCTCACCTACTCCACTTAGGAGATTTACCTATTGCCAGTGCGATCCTCCAGATCGACAAGACTTTTGCTCAGCGTTCAAAGCTTCCGGACTTTCTGCTGGACTTCCGCTTCCCGGCTGGTCGAGTCTTTCACCTGGTTCGCGACACCAGGACTTTCCACCTAGGGTTACCCCCCCCCCTAGGACTTTTTCCTGAAGTTGTCGACCCGCCAAGACTTTCCGCATAGGGTTACCACCCCCTATGACCTAGGGTTACCACCCCCTAGGTTTTCCACCTGCCTAACCGCAGCTAGAACTTTTGCCTAAGTACACTTAGGACTTTTCTACAAACTTGTTGAACATATTAGAAACCAAAACACCTTAACTTTGAACCCTTTGACATAATCAAAACATAGGTTCGATCGTCGGATGCTTCCCGCACCAACAATCTCCCCCTTTTTAATTATGACAATATGGTTCAACGTTAAGTAAAAAAGTATGACAGTAAGTACAGAAACTTAAACATGAGCATAAATAAAAAACTTATGATAGTAAGTACAGAAACTTAAACATGAGCATAAAAAAAAACTTTATGCTTCCCCTTTGATTATGTTTAAGTTTCCCCTTTGATTATGTGTAAGTTTCCCCTTTGATTATGTTTAAGTTTACTCTTTACTTAACTTTTCTCTCTCCCCCTTTGACATAAATCAAAAAGAAAACTAGGAAAAGAGAAAAACAAATATTCGATTTAAACTCCCCCTGAAGGGTAGCACATATTTTTTGAAAAGAAATCAACTTAGCTATATTTTTAGCTTTTAAAATGATTGTGTTGAAAAAGCACTTTGCCAAATAGCTAAGTTTAGAACATAATTTTAGTTTAAAGAAAACTTGATTAAGCTTGAGAAATACTTCACTTAAGGATAGATAACATAGTCAAAATAAAAAGTATTTTAACTTGATTTTTCAAAGAAAACTTAGCCAAATTTGAAGTAGTTTTGAAGAAGACTTAGTTAAAGTTGTTCGAAAGATACTTAATCAAATTTGAAAAGCTTTCGAAAAAATATTTAGTTAAAAAAAACTTCTTGAAAGAAATATTTAGTTAACTTTTTAAATTAGAAAATGATTTTAATAAGGATTTTTTTTAAATACTTAGTTAAATTCTTAGTTTGAAAAGTAGGGAGTTTGATAGGGGATAATAAAAAATTATAGTCAAATTAGAGATAGTTTTGAAAGACCATTTAATACTGAGTTAAATTTGAAAAGTTTTTCGAAAGACATTTAATTAAATTTGAAAAACTTTTCAAAAGTTACTTGATAATTAGCTTGACTCCGCTCACTCCCCCTTATTTAATGCAAACATGAATCCCTAGGGTCCTAGAGTCCAAGCATGTATAAAATATAATAGGTCTTTTATATTTTACCTAATTTTCCATCTCACCGATTCTAGGTTTTCAAGCATGTTTAGCTTATGAGTGAGTGTGAGATAAATTTAACTTTATCAATAAAACTATTGAAAATATAAGTTTAAATTTCAAATGAGTAAATATTAAACTTTTGAGAATATATTAAAAATTAACTGGAGTTAACATTTGCAATCATAATTTGGAAGATATTTTAACCCCCTTTAAACTGATTGAAATTAATTGAATAATATTTTGAAATTAATTAACTATTTTAAGTAATTTTGAAATTAATTTTTCAAAGGTTTTGAAATTAAGTTTTAAATGATTTTTAAAATGATTTTTCAAAGATTTTTCAAAAAATTTTGAAATTAAGTTTTAAAAGATTTTTAAAATATTTTTTTAAAAGATTTTTCAAATAATTTTGAAATTAAGTTTTAAAAGATTTTTAAAATGTTTTTTCAAAGATTTTTTAAATAATTTTGAAATTAAGTTTTAAAAGATTTTTAAAATATTTTTTAAAATATTTTTTAAATAATTTTGAAATTAAATTTTAAAAGATTTTTAAAATGTTTTTTTAAAAGATTTTTCAAATAATTTTCCAAATAATTTTTAAAGAATTTTTAAAAGAATTTTCAAAATGATTTTTAAAATAAAGGTTGATTGGGTTTAGTTGATTTTAATTAAATTTGCTTAAATTTTGAACAATTTGAGCTTATTTGAACCTAGATCCATCTCACCAGATTCTAAATTATCAATCAGGTAATCTTAAGTAATTTTGTGAGATGGTTATCTTTAATTGAGGTTATTTCTAAATATTAATTTACATTTGAGTTAAACTTAGGTTTTTCAATTAGTCAATTAAATATGTCTTTCCATGATTGATTCCCAGGTCAGGGCGAGGCTCTAGGCCTTCTTGAGTATGGGATCATCCACCCCTTCCTAGACAGAATCACTCAAAGAAATATATATTTAATTTTCTTTTTGAAACTCCTAGATTTAACTAGCAAGTGTAAATTACTCCTAGATCCTTAAGCTATCCTAGTCTAAGCATGTATATTGCAAGGAAAATAAATAAACAAGCATCAATTAGTTCTATCTATTAGTAAAGATGATCTTTCTATTGGCTCCCCCTGGATCATAGTCTCGATATGGTCTATCAAGGTAATGGATCTGATCCTTGGGGACCCAATATTGTCCAAGTCTAACTTGATTAACCAAGTTTGACTTGGGGACTCATGCTTGAATTATGTTTCTATTATTTCTATTTACTAACGACAGATATGATTTATACTTTGTTTTAATCTTAAATCCAAGTCCGGATTTGTTGTAACTGGCTCGCTGTTTTCAAAGAATCAGATCCAAATTCTTGGAACCCAAGGTGAACCGTTCCAACGTGTCCTTGAGTTCTTTAATTTGAGTTTTCAAATTGGAATTTTCTTCCTCAAGTTGTTGGACTTGAGTTGAACTTCCAATTTGAACTGGCTCAATTAAAGAACTCGAGTTAGTCGCTTCCTTAAGGGTTATTACCTCCTTTTGGAGCGACTTGACCCGGATATTGGACTTAGCCAATTTCTTTAGCAAGTAAGGTACTAGGTTTTGTAAATTTTCTAGATTATCTATATTAATACCATAAATTACAGAGCTTACAGTGGGTTTTGGTCCTTCGGAAATGGATGCGGATCCGTGGCTTCGCTCGAACTCGGTGTCTGACTCACTCTCGATCTCGGATTCAGACTCGGTCTCGGTTTCGATAATATTTTCTTGTATCGATAGAGCTAGGACGCTTGTTTGTTCAAGCTCTTCATCGGAATCTTCGGAGGAGGACTCATCCCACATCTCTTGCAACACCTTCTTCTTTATAGCTTCCTTAGTCTTGATTCTACCTGCAACTAACACAACACCTTCCTCGGCCAGAGTAGTATTAGTCTGTTCAAATGATTTATCTATTAAATTGTGCTTACTTACTTTCGCATTGGATTTATCTTCGTGTAGCTCAATCAATTTTTGCCACAACTCTTTTGCACTTGCGAAGGGGCCGATGCGGTTCAGTTCTTCATTGGTTAGGCCACATTGTAGCATGCAGGTTGCTTTGGCATCGGCTTCAATTTTTTTCATTGTGCTAGAATCCCAATTGATGCATGAGATAAGTTTTCCGGTGTCGTCACGTGGAAGCTCGAGTCCGGTCTGGATAATGATCCACATCTCGACTTGCGTCTTAAGGTGGTATTCCATCCGGTTCTTCCAATATCCAATGTCCTCGCCAGAAAAGAGTGGCGGGCGGACGGTGTAAAATCCTTCTTGGAATGCCATTTAAGATCTAGCACACAAATAAACAAAAAAACTTATTCCAGGACTTAATCCTGGATTAGTAGTGCGAAAGAAGGATAAAAATAGGAATTCATGAATTTCAAAAAAATAATAAAATAATAATAAAATAATAATAAAATATTATTAAAAAAATTTAAAAATTTTTAAAAATATTATTTCAAATTTTTCTAAATGCGATATTTTATCAATACTAATGAGTGGTGAAGAGATGAGAATGAATTTTTCGAAAATAATTTTGGAGGGAAAAAACGAAAGGCGTTCTTATTTTTATCCTATAAGAATGAGAAAGTGACGAAAAAGAAATGCTCGAACGGTAGTTGTACCAATTCAGAGCAACCCCGCTCTGATATCAACTGTTGGATCGAAAGCGCTAGAGGGGGGGTGAATAGCGCTCGTGGCTTTCACTATTTTCGAATTCGTAAATCGTACGAGTTTAAGCAGCAGAATAAAGAAAAAGGGGGCAAAACAATACACAAGGACACGAGGAGTTACTTGGTTCGGAGCCTGTGGCGACTCCTACTCTAAGGCCCGCGATCGTTGATCGCTTCCGGTGGGCAACAACTATAAGCTCGAAATAATAATATAGATTAAGATTTACAATGAGTGCGAGAATGTAAATTATACCGAACGACAGATTCTAAAACAACGGAGCTCCGGGTCATCGAAAACTTGTAGCAACACTTCAGGGTGTTTTTGAGGCAGCGCGTTGTAGCTTGATCACTTAGAAATTGTTGTGCTGAGCCTCTGCCTCGAACCCCCTTTTAAACAGTGCTGGAGGCGCCTCCAAGCCTGTCCGAGGCGCCTCCAGGCCGCCGAGTCGCACGCGTGGATCAGCTCTGATCTGGTCGCACCTTATCCCATTGAAGGCGCCTCCAAGTTGCTCCAAGGTGCCTCCAACGCCTGGTCCAAGGTGCCTTCAGCTTCCTCTGAGGCGCCTCCAGCGTCTCTGGATAGCTGGCTTCGGCTAGCACCCGAGGTGCCTCCAAGCCCCATGGAGGCGCCTCGGACACTGTTCATCCGAGGTTAAAAGTGCTCCTTTGTTCCTGCAAAATGTGTTAGTCCCAAACACAAACCCTACAAAACAAAGTTAGCACAGAAATATGATAAATGATATCGATAGTCATTGGACTATTCGGGTCTAACTTCGGATTTCCAACCGAAAATCCTAGGTCGACCCGACGCCTACTGTTCCCTCTACGGGGAACACGTCCTCACCTACTCCACTCAGGAGATTTACCTGTTGCCAGTGCGATCCTCCAGATCGACTGGACTTTTACTCAGCGTTCGAAGCTTCCGGACTTTCTGCTGGACTTCCGCTTCCCAGCTGGTCCAGTCTTTCACCTGGTTCACGACACCAAGACTTTCCACCTAGGGTTACCCCCCCTAAGACTTTTGCCTGAAGTTGTCGACCCGCCAAGACTTTCCGCATAGGGTTACCACCCCCTATGACCTAGGGTTACCACCCCCTAGGTTTTCCACCTGCCTAACCGCTACTAGGACTTTTGCCTATGTACACTTAGGACTTTTCTGTAAACTTGTTCAACATATTAGAAACCAAAACACCTTAACTTTGAACCCTTTGACATAATCAAAACATAGGTTCGATCGTCGGATGCTTCCCGCACCAACATAAAAGCCTTCAAAAAACATCAAGCAGAGTTCCAGGAGGTAATTATCCAAAAGGTCCCCCCATTAGAGAATCAAACGGCAGATGACCTGGCCAAGTTGGCTTCTACCATAGTTCCTTGGAACATAGACAGGTTGGTGGAGCAGACACTATTAGTAGCTTGTAGTGAGAGACAAGATGACCTGGAGTTGCAAAATGACTTGAGAACGCCCCTAATTTTGTTTCTAATAGGGTATTTTACCAGCCGAGGGTGAGCAAGCACGTATGAATAAGAAGAGAGTCGGTTGGTTCACTTTGGTTGGTGATTAGCTTTATAAGCGATCTTTCTCATGTCTTTTGCTCAAGTGCATTAGGTCGAATGACATATAATATATTTTATAATAAATTCATCAAGGTTCCTATGGAAGTCATGTAGGGGGTTGATCGCTCACTCAAAAAGTGTTATTGGCCGGGTATTTTTGACCTACCTTACAGGCTAATGCCACCCAGTTAGTGAGAACCTACTTATCCTGTGAAAAGAACCAGAACATCCCGCATCATCCCACGGAGTGGTTGAAAACTTCCATTATCTCTTGCCCGTTTGATTAGTGGGTATGGATATAATAAGACCCTTTCCTTTAGCACCTGCACAAAAAAGATTTTTACTAGTAGCGGTGGATTATTTCTCTAAATGGGTGGAGGTTAAGCCATTAGCTTGGATAACCAAATGAATGGTTATCAAATTCTTGTGGAAGTATATTATTTATAGGTTCAGGATTCCATATAAACTAGTTTCAGATAATGGGAGACAACTCTAAAGCCGAAAGATCCGAGAGTGATGCTCTACTTATGGTATCACTCAGGTTTTCACATCTATGGCGTATCCCCAAAGTAATGACCAGGTGAAAGTAACGAATAGGAAAATTATCATGGGCTCAAAACTAAATTGGATAATGTCAGAGGGAGTTGGGTTGATGAGCTCCCTAGAGTGCTATGGGCATATTATAACTCCTCGAGAAGCAACAAGTATCACCCCTTTTCACCTGGTTTATGGTGGTGAAGTAGTGGTCCCAGTTGAGGTTGGTGTGGAATCAAATCGAAGGATGTTGTATGATGAGGATAATGTTGGTTGACGCTTAATGGATCTCGATCTGATAGAGAAAGTCAAAGACAAGGCGATGGCTCAATTAACGATAATACCATCAAAGGATGAGGCAAAATTATAACAGAAGAGTTATCTCCCAATTTTTTCAGATTGGCGATCTGGTCTAGAAGTGGGTCAAGCTAGTTGAGGATATTAATAAGTTAAAGACACAATAGGGAGGTCCCTATAAAGTGGTGTAAAAGCTTGCCTCAGGTTCCTACTACCTTGAAGATGTAGATGGCAAAAGGTTGGAGAGGCCTTGGAGCATGAATCATCTACAACTTTATAAGGCTTAAAAAGTATGCCTATAATCTACTTGTGCAATATGTAATACCTTTTACACTTAATGAGAATGCATTCAAACTTATTCAAAGATTCTTATAAATTTTAAGCCCCTGACTTATAGACCAGGTTAGTCTCAGACTCCCGAGCTAATCAGCTGGGTTATAAGCGAGCTTGCTCTCGTGGCTCAGAGAAATCCAAAGATTATATCCCCGGGCTTACAGACTAGGTTAGTCCCATACTCCCGAGCCAATCGACCAGGTTATAAGCGAGCACACTCTCACGACTCAGAGAAATCTGAAGATTATTGCCCCAGCCTTACAGATTGGGTTAGTCCTAGACTCCCGAGCCGATCAGCTAGGTTATAAGCGAGCATACTTTCGCAGTTCCAAGAAATCTAGAAATTATAGCCCACATCTTATAGATCAGGTTGGTCCTAGACTCCCGAGCCACCAGCTGAGTTATAAGTGTGCATGTTCTCGTGCTTCCTTATTTCAGATTCTTGAATTCCCATTTGGTATTATTATCTCTCTTGGTATTTTAATTTAGTCTTATAAGTGAGGAGGAAAATTATTGGTTCTTATATCTTAAGTTCCTGAGCCATTGGTTGGGTTATAAGCGAGCATGCTCTCGCGCCCATAAATTCTAAGCACTCAAACCTCTGGTTGGGTTATAAGTGAGCCTGTATTCTGGATGGATTTCAATTATAAAGATTTCATTACATTTTCTAACCTGATTATTCCAATCGTCACAATTAAGTCGATCGGTATATTATTCAGCTTGAAAGTACAATGTGAAAAATTACTCTAAAGTCCAAATCATAAATATATCACGGAAGGACAATTATCTGGCTTGATTTCTTCTATTCAGCGATAATATTTCGTCCAACATCTTTGTCGGTTGGGAGTTCCATTATAAATTATACATTATCTGGCGTGGTTATTTCGCTCGGTGTTAATGTCTTGCCCAGCTTATCACTTAGCCCTGGGGTATCTTATGAGTTTTGATAAGGAAATGGATTTGCTTAACCCAGGTTGTTCCGTTCGGTAGTATTATCTCGGTCAGTTTACTCTTTAGTCCGGTAATCGATCATGAAAAATTATCCTTAGGGCCACATCATGAATATATTGAAGGGTAGGAATTACTCAGCCTGGTTACTCCGCTCAATGTCAGTACCTTGATTGACTTATTATGTTGATTAATATATATTACATAAGGAACATACACGAAAGTTTATCCTATAAGGGGTACTAGTAATTCTGAAGATACGCTAGAAAATAAGTGTTATCTAACCTTATTTAAGGCATATCTTGGCACATCTTAAATTCACATTTTAACACATCTTAGTGGTTAATTTTGGTTCTTTTGAACGATTGCATACAGGTACATACTAGGGAATATAACATGAAGAATATCAGCCGAATTATCTTAAAAGATCTTATGGGAGCTCGTTGAGAAGCCAATGATGGTCTATAGATTGTCTAGGAGGTTCTGTCGATAGATAACCACCCTCCCGTGGTTGTTGAACAATTCCTCCAGCCGCATGGCTGACCATTTCTAAAAGTCGCTCGGCTAATTTTATTTTAAACTTGACATAATCAAGATGTTCTCTCCTTCCGACCTCAAGACATTCATCTTCTCCTGCCTTGTAGTTGGCCAGCTCGGTTTGTACAGAGTTTAGCTGAGCTTGTAGTGATCCTATTTGGGTTTATCACATGCCCAATTCCTCTTGTTGCTCTAGTAGCAATAAGTTCTTTGAGGATAACTCTTGGGTCAATTCCTCTGCTTTGCAGTTGGTCAGTTCAGTGTTTGTAGAGTTTAGTTATGCTTGTAGTGATCCTATTTGGGCTTCTCCAGTGCCTAGTTCCTCTTGTTTCTCTAGTAGCAATAAGTTCTTCATGGATAATTCCTGGGTCAATTCCTCTACTTTGTAGTAGGCTAGTTCAATTTTTGTAGAGTTTAGCTTAGCTTGTAGTGATCCTATTTGGGCTTCTCGCTCACCTAGTTCCCTTTGTTGCTCTAGTATCAATAAGTTATTGGAAGCTAATTCCTGGATCAGTTCAGGGGATCTGGATATGTGTGAGAGTGTCATTCCTTCTAACAAAGTAGCTTTGTGAGCTAGATTGGAAATAACCTTGGTTCTCAGTGCGCTCTCTACTTGAAGCTTGGACTCACTAGATTACAATAGGAGTTCCAATTTTTTTCTTATCCATTTGTTTGGAATCCACTAATTGTTGGGGACCGTTGGTGGCTGACTGTCGGAGGGTTAACTAGTACTACACAAATTAAAATAAATACCCTTCTCGAACTTTTTAAAGAACACTTGCATATAATTAAATAAAGAAAGAAACTAAAAGAATAGGCTCACGGATTTGACTTGGTTACAACCAGGGAGGTTGTTAATCCAAGGAATGAATCACACACTAAAGATCTCCTTTAGCTGGAGAAGCCTCTTACAACAATGACGTATAAAAAATGAGAAGCTAAACTAGACAAGAGAAGCGCACAAGTGTAGAATATGCAATTACTTGTTGATAATGTGTTTGACTGCATTCTGGATAAAATCTAGGTCCGGGCACCCGGACCAAGAAAGTCAACAATGTTGACATTTTCGGTCCGAGCCCTCTAATCTGGTTCAGCTCACCTCGTTCCGGGTCTTCTGCTCTGGCTCCGCTTGCTTGGGTGATTTCGGCCAACCGAAATAAGGCTCACCCGAACACAATATCGGCCTTCTTAAGCAACCTTCCGCTTCCGCTTCTCGTCCCTCGGAAACGCCGCATGCTTCCTTCTTGTTCGTCCGCGTACTCTTCCGCAGCACCTCGTTCCTCGGACGCACCGAGCCCGTCGGCTCTCTCCCGTGTCATCCTTCTAGCTAGCTGCATCTTTTGCTCGACTTCTTGTGTTCCTAAGCTCCTGCACACTTAGACATAAGGTTAAAACACCATAGGACATAACCTAACTTGGTTGATCACATCAAAGAACCTTGGGGTACCGACAATCTCCCCCTTTTTAATGTGAGCAACCCAAGTTAAGTTAAGGCAAAAAGACATAAAATTATAACAATAAATTCTGTAATAAAGTGCAAAAAATAAAAAATTGAATCTACCTCCCCCTAGACTTAATCTTTTCTTTCTCCCCCTTTGATCACATAAAAATGGGGTACCAAGAAAAAAATCTAAGGGTAGAAAATACCTTTATCAAATTTTGATAATACTAAAAAAAATTTCAAGCAAAAAATACTTTTGACTAACTATTTAAAAAAAAATTTGAGAAATTTTGCTAAGTTTTTACAAGCAAAAAGTATTTCTAAGAATCAAAAAAAAATTCAACCCAATTTTTTTAAAAAAAATAATCTAAGTTTTACATTTTTGCAAAATCTTTTTGAGGCATTTCCATGTAAAATTTTTTTTTAAAGCATTAATTAATCTCAATCTAATACTTTATTAGTTAGTCAATTAAACATTTTATTTCAATATTTTGTCTTCCAGGCTGTGACGAGGCACTAGGCCTTCTTGGTTATTGGATCATCAACCACTTCTAGATAAAGCTTCATATAAAAATTAAACGTTTAATTTTCTTTGCTAAAACTGCTAAATTTAAATTAAGGTTCAAGTTAAACACGACTTTGGAACCCAATATAGGTTTCAGCCAACTGGATTAATTAGGTATTTCTTAGGAACATATTTCTTTGAAATATTTCTAATTTTTCCCTTGTGATATCTAAAATACCAATTTAGATTATTGAATTTTCTAAAGCTTGTATTAGATGAGCATATAAGATTTTTTAAGTTATTTATTTCTTTTTACAAATTATCATTTTCTAATTTTACTTTGTCAAACTCTTCTAATGGGCAAGATTTAGCTAGAATTAATTTTAAATTTTTAATCTCATTTTCTAATTTGCAGCAATCTTTAGTTAATATTTTAACATACTTAAATAATTTATCAGGAGAAAGAGATCGTACCTGATTTACCTTGTCGATCTTGTTATCCGTGGCTCCCCCTGAACTGCTACTTTCTTCCGACGTAGCTCCCCCTTCATCGATGCTCTCGATGCTCATTTCGGATGAGCTTGAATTATTGTCCTCATCTTGATGACTTGCCATTAATGCAAGTCCAGAGAAGGCTTCGACTTCCGATTCGGACAACGTATCGTCCCACGTCGCTTTTAGTGTCTTGAACTTCTTTGTTTGGACAGGCTTCTTTCCTTTGTCCTTATTCTTATTCCTTAACTTGGGGCAGTTGTCTTTGATATGCCTTTCTTCGTTGCAGTGGTAGCATCTGATTGTCCTTTTCTTTCTACCCTGCAAATGGTTAGTTTTACTTGAATTGAACAACTTTTTAAAGCACCTTACCATCATTACCATTTCCTCATCGTCGAGAGAAGATTCTGACTCATGTTCGTCTCTCGCTACTTTGAGGGTGATGTTGTGCTTCGGCTCCTTCGTACCTGCACATCTCGATTCATGCACTTCAAACATAGAAAATAATTCTTCTAAGGTAATATTTTATAAGTCCTTAGAGATATAAAAAGCATCTACTAGTGAAGTCCATTTCATATTCCTAGGGAATGCATTTAACGCATACCTTAGCGAATCTCAATTACTTACCTTTTCTCCGAGATTCGATAGTCTAGTGATGAGCCGCTTAATTCTCGAGTGAAGATGTGCAATTATCTTGTCTTCTTCAAGCCGTAGGTTGGTCAGCTGGTTGCGAAGTAAGTCTTGTCTCGCGAGCTTGGCTTCGGACATCTCTTCGAGTAGCTCAAGGAACTTCTCTCAAAGCTCCTTTGCTGAATCGTAGTTGTCGATCCGGTTGACTTCTTGTGGAGGAAGGACGCTCAACAGATGGAACTCTGCTTTGTCGTTTGCCACGTAGTCGACCTGCTCCTTTTTTGTCCACTAGTATTTTTCCTTACCTTCCGGTGCTATAAAACTGAATTCCATTATTAGAAGTAAATCAAAATCAGTTTTAAAAAATACCTGCATTCGCTTTTTCCAGCTAGCGAACTTCCCCTCGAACTTTGCCAGGTATATGCTTGGTCCGGTCATCGTCTTTGCTTCGATCGGCGGTTAGTCCTCCTAAAGCATTCTAGCTCTGATACCACTTGTTGGGAACCATTGGTGGTCAGTTGTTGAAGGGTTAACTAGTACTGCACAAATTAAAAGAAATACCCTTCTCGAACTTTTAAAAGAACACTTGCATATAATTAAATAAAGAAAGAAACTAAAAGAAGAGTCTCACAGATTTAACTTGGTTACAACCGGGGAGGTTGTTAATCCAAGGAGTGCATCACACATTAAAAATCTCCTTCAGGTGGAGAAGCCTCTTACAGCAATGACGTACAAAAACTGAGAAGCTAAACTAGACAAGAGAAGCGCACAAGTGTAGAATATGCAATTGCTTGTTGAATGAAAAGCTTTTGGACCAAGGTTCTATTTATAGCCTTGGTCGGGGTGCGTAGAAGCATTCCAGGCGCCTAGAAGGGGATAAAACTTTATCCCTTTCACATAGAACGTGTTTGACTGCGTTCTGGATAAAATCCAGGTTCGGGCGCCCGGTAGGGTTCCGGGCATCCTGGACTGGTCCAGGCACCCGGACCAAGAAAGTCAACAATGTTGACTTTTTTTGTTCGGGCCCTCTACTCTGGTTCAGCTCGCCTCATTCCAGGTCTTCCGCTCTAGATCCGCTTGCTTGGGTGATTTTGTCCAACCGAAATAAGGCTCACCCGAACCCAATATCGGCCTTCTCAAGCAACCTTCCGCTCCAGCTTCTCGTCCCTCGGAAATGTCACGCGCTCCCTTCTCGTCCATCCGCGTACTCTTCCGCAGCACCTCATCCCTCGGACGTATCGAGCCCGTCGGCTCTCTCCCATGCCGTCCTTCTCGCTAGCTGTGTTTTTTGCTCAACTTCTTGTGTTCCTAAACTCCTGCACACTTAGACACAAGGTTAAAACACTATGGGACATAACCTAACTTGGTTGATCACATCCAAATAACCTTGGGGTACCAACACTAATTGTTGGTACTCCTTCAAGGTTTGTCCTAATTCAAAGAGGTGCTCGGCTTGAACTATTGCTTATTTTTGCAAGTTGATCCCTTCAGTATTCGAAATAGAGGTGGTTGCCTCTAGTTCTTTTTCTTGTTCTATTAAGACCTTGTTAGCTCACTCTAAGTCCATGACTAGTTGGCCTAAGCACATCCCCAAAGCATAGAACTGAGTAGAATAATGATAGGGTCATAACTCATGAAGATAATTTATAAGGAAGAATCAATCGTGAGCTTACCGTAGTAGCATTTCAGGCATGTTCGTTAGCGCACTCTGATACTGTGGCCCCTTTCGATTGACCATGTGTTTGTACCCAAGATTTTGCTAGTGAGTCTTTTAACTTCAATATCCCATACAACAAGAGAGCAATGAGCTCTAGCCCCTATTGAGATGGTAGCATTTAAGACTGCTTGAAACATCATTGGGAACTCGTTGGAGAAGTGGACCTTGAAGGAAGGGCACAAGGATGCTCGGGAATCATCTCGTTCAGCTTGGGGGACTACATGATGTCACCTAGAGTAGGTGTAATACTGGCGGGCCTTTTTTGGCTAATTACGAGTGGGACCGGGGACTCTTTATAGGCCCAAGTTTTCTTGCCTGAGTGGAAGAGAACTCATATACATCAATGGGAGTCGACTCAGATGAGGGAAGCTCAAGTAAATTCAAATTCAGAGGCTCTGGAGGGGAAGGTCTAGGAATTTCCCTGACCAGTTCTAATAGCACCCTAATTGGTTCTATGGTTGGCTCGAACAAATCAGAAGCCTGCGTTGTCTTACAAGGTATAGAGATAAGTCTGGTGGGATGCAACATAGCAATTTTGGAGTGGGATCGACGGCGTACCGGGGGCCCAGACCCTTTTCCTCGGACATAGGGATCCTTGGTCAGTCCCAAGGTTACGGATTGGGGCCTCCTACACTTAACTGTGATAGGAGCATCTGAATCTAAAGAGTTAGAGGAGGAATTAAGGGAAGTTCTGCCGAAGGGAGTAGGCCAGCAGAGGCAGAAGCTTGCTCGAGTTGATGCTCCTTTAGTAAGTTCTCGCCTATCCGGTTTAAAACATCTTTAGTTAACTAAGTGGTTTTGAAGAGGAAAGTCAGGGTAATGGCCTTTGCTACAAAAATAAGTGAGCGATTAAAAGCTTATATAATAAATGACTAAGAGAAAGCGAATAACTAAGGAAAGATAAAGATTTCTTCTTAGCAAAGGGGGCGCTTAGCTCGAGGTCAATCGGAGTGAGCCCAAAAACATACAATAAGTCTTGTATGGTCAACTCGGGTAAGCTAAACTTCAAACCTCTTAACTGATCCAGGGCTTGGTGAAGGATCGAGTCTATGCAAATATTACCTAAATCAGGGATAGGAGGAAGATTTGATTGCCAAGTTATGGGATAGGGCATAGAGTTTCAAAGGTGAATTAAAAAGTATTTATCTCTCCACTCATCTTGGACTAGAATAATGTTAAATAGAATCACCTTAGGATGAGCTTGAAAATGAAATAGGTCATCCGCCACTTGTCGAGGAAAGAAGTAATAGTGGAATAGACGAGGGGAAAGAGGAACATTGAACAAACGAAAAGTAATAACAACACCACTTATGATGCGAAGGGATTGGGTAATAAGCTGATGAAGTGGAATGCCAAAATATCGTCTAACAGTGACAAAGAAAGGATAAAGGGGAAAATAAAATTTGGATATCACCTGTTCTTTGAAGATATCAATACTTTCCATCAGGGGAAGATGAGGGTGGTCTTGGCCAATGGGAATAACTAAGTAAGAAGGAAGTCCATAGTTGATGATGAGGTCGAAAGAATCCATGAGGGTGAAGTTGGAGGAGCATTGCTTGTACCATGCGCTATCTTCAGCCGTGGTGAGGAAGAAGATGAGAAAAATAACAAGTGCGAAAGCAGTAGAGAAGGAGAAGAAGTAAAAACCTTAAGATTTTCCAAAAAATTTATAGGGAGTTGTTAAAATCGCCTATTAATCAGAGTAGTTGAATTTTAATAGTAAAAAGGCGGGGTGCATTTTGAATCGTTAGATGATGAAGACAAAATAGTGGGTATAAGGAAAGGTGTATACACACTTTGCACCAATCAAAACCCTACTGCAGTAACTGATTCGATAGGCAGTCATTTCAAAGCATTGGTGCTTTTATCAAGGCAAACTTGGTTTTTTGTGCAACCCTTTTTAAAGTATGGCTAGTATTAAGCTCGTGCGAGTTTTTACAGCTCACTCAGGTGGGAGGATAATAAGTAAAGCAGCTTAGCCAGAATCAAGTCAAATTATTCGAGACTCTAGGCAAGGGTAGTATTGACTGGTTTTCATTTTAACCGATCCTAAACTCCTCTGCTTGAATAGATAATATTTGTTGTATTCTATCTCATCTTAAAATTTAAGCTTGAGTGAAGATAAACTCAAGTGAATTTAAGCCCGGTCGATCACAAGGGGGAAAGATGAACGTTATAATCCATTCAGCCTTAAGAGTCGAATGAATTCTGCTCCAAAGGGGATCTAAGAAGGTTGGTCTTCCCTTGATTAAATGCTTATTTCGTCCCATCCAAGTTTTTTCTCGGCCAGAATTACTCGATCGAACTTATGTTATCTTTAGTATACATATAAATTATTGGACAACTAAATTTTATAGTAAAGACATCAAAAGGAAAGTCAAGCTATATTTATGGCAGATATGTGCATGTGGTTCATTAACTAAAAAAAGTGAAGAAAGAATAAGGTAAATTACAACAGATTTGGAAATAAGTAGGGTGGATCACTCTAGGTTATCCTTTTTCTATCCAGAGAAGTGGAAGGAGGATTAGAAGTCAGATAACCACCTTTTTTTACTTGCTCCACAACACCCTCTGCTCCCAATAAGAGTGCTTTGGTAAGAGAGTGGGCGATAGGTTCGTTAAATTCATGGGTTTGAAAAAGGGCTTTTTTTCCTTGTTTCGAATCTCTCGTCCTCCCTTGCTTGATAAGTTGCCAATTCCTCCCAAGCGATTGTTACTTCAAGTTGACCATTTGTTAAATCCAAGCGCAAAGAATCCAGCTCGATCTTTTGAGCTATCAGCTTGGACTCTTTAGTAGCCAGCTCGACACTGTGCGTAACTTGTAATTTCTGCAGTTTAGTGGACAATTGCAAAATCTTTGTATCTTGCTCATCCAAATCCATTTTTATTTTTGTCCAGAGAGTTATTTCAGACTGAAGTCTCACTTCAAAAATGTCCAGGGCGGTTTTCAGCTTGGTCGCTTTCTCAAGTTCAATTTTGGCCAGCTTTTGAGCCTCTTGAAGTTGAGCATCCAACTCCTTTATCCGTTCAGAAGAACGAGTGGCAATTGCCTCAGAAGCTTGTTACTTTAGTGAGTCATTTTCTCAAGCTAGGGCATACAATTGTTGGGTCACGCTCATACTCCTCGCCTAGTGCTAAAAGACAAGCATCAGTATAGGCATTCCATATGGGTGAAAAATAATAAAGTAGATTACATTATTTTTGTTTGCTCGAAGGAATACTCGTTTGCTAAATCCATAGGTGCAAGCTCGCTGAGTTAATTTTTTGCATCTACCCATGCATTTGTTAAATGACCCTCTAGTAGTATTGGGATGACAGGTGAAGAGGTGGTTGTCGAAACAACCATGTCCTGGGCAGACGGTAGAGAAAAAGTAATCGATGATTAATAAGACCACTTTGGTGTAGTAGTAGTAGTGGTCTTTGCACGGGGAGACGTAAAAAAGGTTGGCTCTAGGAAGCTGCCCGATTGAGAAAGGGCCTCCTATGTTGGGCAGGCTCTTGGGGATGGATTGACAAGGGGATGAATAGATAAGGTTCGTTCAGAAGATTGCACCTCCTCCTAGATGGGCTCCTCTTGGGCTCACAATGGAGGTAAAAAGGGTGTTTCCAAGGAGGAGGCTCACCTCTTAGGAGATGGGGCAAGGATAAATTTGCACCCTTTGCATTTTTCTTTAGGAAGGCATCTTTCTCTAAAGGAAAATCTTCAAGTATTGAAAGTGAATCAAGGGTAGCTCTCCAAAAGCAGCGACTATGCTAGACTCAGCTGCATGACTTTCAGAGGCCCCACCGAAAGGGGCAGCTAGGGGTAGACCTTGTTTAGGCAATAGTTCTTGCTCCTCAGTGTGGATCTCTACCGCGGATAGGCCAATTTCTACATCAACCAGGGATTTCAAAATAGCATCCACTGTACAAAATAAAAAAATATCTCAGTTAGCAATAACATAAGAATTAAACTACTAAAACTTACTAAAAGAACTAGATAGCTTCTTTTGGATAGGGCTTAAACCAAATAGATATAGAAAGTTTTCCTATAGCCACATATGAATTTTAGAACATAGGCTACTTAATCTAAGAAGTTAAAAAACATAGATTGGATCCTGTTTAAATTTCCAGAGTTAGTGAGAGGAGGAAAGGAAGATTGCCACTTGGTGGACTATGTTGCAGGATCAGGCATTTTCATGAAGAAGAAATGAGAATTATAGCCTTTGTTTGAGGATGACATATCCTCAAAGAAGACCACCTTTGGACGAGACTGGAAAAGAAAAGTCCCAAGTTCTAATTTCTTGAGGTAGGAAAATATATGGAGATTACAGGGAGTAGGAGGGATGCCAAATAGACGGTACAACATAGAACATCCCACACATATACCGAAAGGCGTTCGGGATGAACTATTGTACAGGGATATGGAAGTATTGGGTCACTTTTAATAGAAAGGGATGGATAGGGAAACATAGACCACCTACTAGCTGGTCGTTAAAGAAAGTGATGTGGATAGAAGGAGGAGGATGTTGGCGAGCATCCTGGGAGGGGAGGACGATAGTATAACATTTAGAAATTTCATACCTAGATTGGATGTAAGTGTTGGAACCCCAAGGTTGTTTTGGTGTGATCAACAAGTGAAGTTAGGTCCTGTGTTGTTTTAACCTTGTGTCTAAGTGTGCAGGAGCTTAGGAACACAGGTACTCCAGCGAAAGACGCAGCTAGCGAGAAGGACGGCACGCGGTGCGTCCGAGGGATGAGGCGCTGCGGAAGAGTACACCGGCGAACAAGAAGGAAGCGCGCGGTGGTTCTGAGGGACGAGAAGCCGGAGTGGAAGACTGCTCGAGGAGCAAGAGACGCAGCTAGCGAGAAGGTCAGCACGGGGTGCGACCGAGGGACGAAGACTGTGGATGAGTACGCTGGTGGATGAGAAGGAAACACGCGGCGATTCTGAGGGACGAGAAGATGGAGGGAAGCCTGCTCGAGAAGACCGGAACCTGGGTTCGGGTGAGCCCTTTTCCAGATGAAAAAGATCACCCAAGCGAGCGGAACCGGAGTTGAAGACTCGGACCGAGGTGAAAAAGTCAACCAGAGTTGAATTAGGGTACGGGGTGCCCGGAACTGTCTGAGGCACCCAGACCAGCCCAGGGCTCTCGGACCAGTCCAGGGCGCCCGGAATGCTTCCGGGCGCCCGGACCCGACTTTTGACCAGGATCGAGATTTGACTCGATCTGATCGTTGGGGGATAAAGTTTATCCCCCCCAGGGCGCCCGGAACCCTTCCAGGCGCCCCGACCAAGGCTATAAATATAGCCTTGGTTTAGAAGCTTTAGAACGAACTCATTACTTGTAATTCCAACGCTTGTGTGCTTTAGAGTTGTAGTTAAAGCTTCTGTTTCTGCGCTTCAACGTTGTAAGAGGCTTCTCCGCCTGAAGGAATTTTTAGTGCTTAATCTTCCTTGGATTAACAACCACATCGGTTGTAACCAAGTAAATATCTTGTGCCTCGTTCTTTATGATTTTAATTTACTGCTTTAATTTATTTATGCAAGTGTTAGCTTAAAGAGTTCGAGGAAGGGTTGTTTTGTTTTTTTTTTTATTTTACAGGGCTATCCAACAACCCTCTCCTAGCTGGCCGCAATGGTCCTACAAGTGGTATCAGAGCCGAGATGCTTCAAGAAGGACTAACCGTCATCTGAAGCAACAAAAGGATGGTCGGAGCTAGCAACTACCCACCAGCATTCGAGGGGGAGTTTGCTGTTTGGAAACAACAAATGGAGGTATATTTTAATTCAAAATTTGGTATTTCTTTAATATTAAAATGTGGTTATGAAGCACCAAAGACAACGAATGGAGAAAAACTCGATCTACGCCTATGGAACAAGAAGCAACGTGACGAGTCAATGGCAAACGGTCGGGCAGAATTTCATCTTCTAACCGTAGTACCAAATGAAGATCTCGACAGAATCGGTGAATACAAAAGCGCAAAAGAACTTTAGGAAAAGTTCTTGAAGCTCTACGAAGAACCTTGGGAAGCCAACGACTCAACAGACACCGAGCCACCGACAAAATAGTCCGAGACCGAAGAAATTGCCGAGACAGCAATCATAGCAGAAGACCCACCAACAGGTGAAGAAAGCTCATCTGAAATGAGCATCGAGAAAGGGGGAGAGTCTTCGGAAGAAAGTAATTCAACAGGGGGAGAACCAACGACCGATGAGGTAAGTAAGGTATAGCCTCTACCCTCTGAACAACTGGTTAATTCAATAGAAAAGTTGCCTGAAGATTTTTGTGATTTAAAAATTGAATTGTCGAAAGAGTGCTTCGGTTTGCCAATCATTTTGAAAGAATTTAGCAAATTTAAAAAAAAATTGACAAAAGAATTTTGCAAGTTAGAAATTTTGCCAAAAGACTTTTGTGAATTACAAAATATTTTGATGAAAGAATTATGCAAATTAGAAATATTATCAAAAGAATTCTTCGAATTGCAAAATGGTTCGACGAAAGATTCTTATGAATTACAAAATATTTTGATAAAAGAATTTTGCAAGTTAGAAATATTGCCGAAAATTTTCTTCGAATATTCTTTTGAATTACAAATTATGTTATCGAAAGAATTTTGTGAAGTAAAGTCTAAAAAGTTAAAAGAAATAGTTTGTCGATTAAAGTATCTCGACAAACTATTAATAAAAATTAACATGATACAATGTGTTGCATGTTTAATATTTGTTACTTTAAATCTAAAAAAATGTGATTTAAGAAGTTATGATATATTAAAATGAAAATTTAAAACTTTCTGATAAAAGCATTAAAACAAAATAAATGCATAGAAAATTTCCTTTAATGTTATCAATTCCCTTAAATTTTCTTGCATAAAGTTTTGGGCTTAGAAAGATTTTTTTCTTGATGGCGAAAACTTAGAACTTTTCAAAAGTCATTTTTTGACTTAGAAATTTTTCCTTGACTTTGAATTATTGTCCAGAAAATAATTGAAATAGATTGTTATAATTTTTCTAAGTGTCAACCCTTAGTTTTTTCTTGCAACCCCAATTTTTATGTGATCAAAGGGGGAGAAGAAAAAGTATAAGTGTAGGAGGAGATAGACATTGAAAAATTGGAATTTTTTTAAATTTAATTTTTTCCTATCTTGTTGCATGTTATTGAAATATAAATTATTTCATTATTCATGTCTATTTTTGACCCTAGCTTAACTTGGGTTGATCACATCAAAAAGGGGGAGATTGTTGGAACCCCAAGGTTGTTTTGGTGTGATCAACAAGTTAGGTTAGGTCCTGTGTTGTTTTAACCTTGTGTCTAAGTGTGCAGGAGCTTAGGAGCACAGGTACTCGAGCGGAAGACACGCAGCTAGCGAGAATGACGGCACGCGGTGCGTCCGAGGGACGAGGCGCTGCGGAAGAGTACACCGGCGGACAAGAAGGAAGCACGTGGTGGTTCCGAGGGACGAGAAGCCGAAGCGGAAGACTGCTCGAGGAGCAAGAGACGCAGCTAGCGAGAAGGTCGACACGGGGTGCGACCGAGGGACGAAGACTGCGGATGAGTACGCTGGTGGACGAGAAGGAAACACGCGGTGATTCTGAGGGACGAGAAGCCGAAGGGAAGCCTGCTCGAGAAGATCGGAACCTGGGTTCGGGTGAGCCCTTTTCCGGATGGCAGAGATCACCCAAGCAAGCGAAATCGGAGTTGAAGACCCGGACCAAGGTTAAAAAAGTCAACCAGAGTTGACTTAGGGTTCGGGGCGCCCGGAGCAGTCCGGGGCGCCCGGAATGCTTCCAGGCGCCCAGACCTGACTTTTGACCAGGATCGAGATTTGATTCGATCTAACCGTTGGGGGATAAAGTTTATCCCTCCCAGGGCGCCCAGAACCCTTCCAAGCGCCCCGACCAAGGCTATAAATATAGCCTGAACAAGTAAAGTTATACCAAGGGGCGAATGATTCTTGAGCCATGATAAAAGCTGACAAGGGATGAACAACTTACTAGATCACTTATGGCTTGAGAAAGAAGAAGGTTGAAGAGAGGAAAAGTTGTTGAAGACAACGATCAGAGAAGATGAAAGGCGATGTTATGCGAACACACGCTATTTAGGGTTTTATAAAGGATAAATTAATTGTAGCCATTTGATCAAAATGGTATTCACTTGGAGAATTGATGATTTTCAGGGAAAGGTGTGTCGTTGAGTCGCACGAAGTAGTGTGCATTAGAAGCTATTTTGCAAAATAAAAAGGAGAGTCACGTGACATCAACCCATAAAAAGGCATTTATAATGGAAGTGACAACCACATTATGCTTCTAACCATGAACTTCTCCGTGCATCCTCGGTAATCCCTCCTACATGACTGGCTTTGGACAAGCAGTTTTTAAAAAAAATCACAAAGTCTTCAAGGCATAAAAAGGTGCGTGAATCCCTGACTGGCTATAGTGAAAAGGGTGAACGAGTGAAAGTAGGACTTGGGTCTAGTCAGTCGGCTACACCTCCTTGGACTAGACTTGAGGGGGAGGCTAATGATACGGGTTATATATGATGAGTGGGCCTAGGATGTGACATGGAAGTTAAAGCCAAGGTGACGAGGCAGTCAAAGTCAAGATGATGTGGTAGTCACCTTTGAGAAAGGATAACATCCCCTCATCTGGCTTTGATTAATCGCCCAGCGACAAGGTTCTTTAATTCAACCAGGCCGAGTCTATATGTGTTGGTTAATCCTAGGAAAATGTACCGGTTCCACTGTACAAAATTTTTCTACAAGTGTCGAACCTTTCCTTAAATAACCTATTGTGTTCTTTAAAAGTTAAATTAGGAATCACAGACGGAACTTAACATCATTGATTCCAAATTTAACTTATCTGTTCTTAATGGTTTAAATTTGAATCGCAAGCGGAACTTAACACTATTGATTCAAATCCACCTATGTTATTAATTTCATTAAATATTAATTTCTAAAATTAGCTTCCAGGACTGCATGGCGAGGCACATGGCCTTCTTGGATATGGGAGCAACCACCACCGCCTAGACAAAGCCTTTTAAGGAAAGCTAATATTTAATTTCATTAAATAACTCTAGGTTAACCAAAAAGAACAATCGAATCATAAATTTGAAAAAGAAGAAAACACAAACTCGAAAAATAAATTTGATAAACTAGATCTAATTGCAAGAGTATTTAGAATTCTTACAAAGAAAAATAACTAGTATGATGCGGAAGAAAATTACTAGTTATACCTTCTCTTTGTAAGCTAATAACCTCGAGATCTTCTGTCGTATTCCTCGCCTCGCCTTGGATGTCGTGTGGGCGACGATCCTCCAAGATGAACATCACCCAATAGCTTCCTCCTCTTCTTCTAAAATCCAGCCACCAACACTACCAAGGAGAAGAGAGCAAAAGGGAAAAGAGAGAAGAAAGGGAGGGTCGGCCACTTGATGATCTCCAAGCAAGAGAATAAGAATTGTGTCTCATGAAGCCCCCTCACCCCTTCTTTTATATTACTTGCCCAATGCAAATAAGGAAAAACTTTTTACAAAAATAAAATCATCCAAGAGTTTTTCCTTTTCCCTTTTAATTTTTCCTTTTCTTTCCTTTTGATTGAATCAATCTCCAAATCAATGGTTGTGATCAATCATATTTGGTTTAGGATTGAGTTTGGCCGACCCCTTGCTTAGGCACCAAGCAAGGTGGCCGGCCACCATATTTAGGAAAGAAAAAATAATTTTTTTTATAAAATTTTACAAAAAGAAAAAACTCTTATAAAATTTTACAAGCTCTCTCTCCTAGAGTTAAAAAATGAAAGTTTTAAAAATTAAAACCATGTTTTAAAATTTAAAACTTCTCTTATAAAATTTTCTTTTTTAACATGATGATACAAAATTTTAATTTTAAAACTTATCTTCCTTTTTTTTCTTAAACCATGAGGATGGTTAAAAAAGGAAAGTTTTAAAACTTTTAAAACTCTCTATTAAAACATGTGGCCAAATTCAAATAAGGAAAGTTTTTAAAATTAAAATCTCTCTTTTAAAACTTATAGTTTTCTACAAAGAGAATATTTTAAAAAAATTCAAAAACAACCCTCCTTGTTTGAAAATTGTGGTCGACCCCTACATGCTTGGTCACCAAGCAAAGGGCCGACCCCTATAAAGAGGAAGTGGCCGGTCCTTGCTTGGTCACCAAGAATTGGACCGGCCCACTTCTTGGACACCAAGAAGAGCCTTTTATTTGGATGGACTTGAGGCTATAATGAGGCTATGACAGGAACCTAGAGGAGAAATTGATTTTGGCCTTCCGATGAGCTTGAGTATCCCGCACAACTCAAGTTCATCGATAATAACTCATTCCACTAGAGAGTTATTACCGCACTACCGTACCAATCCCAAATTACATTATGGGATCCTTCTTATCATGAGTGTGTTAGTCTCCCTATGTTTAAGATAACAAATGTCCACTAATTAAGTTACTGACAACTCACTTAATTAATATCTAGCTCCAAGAGTAGTACGACTCAACTTCATTATCATGTCGGACTAAGTCCACCTGCAGGGTTTAACATGGCAATCCTTATGAGTTCCTCTTGGGGGCATTCTCAACCTAGATAACTAGGACACAGATTCCTTCTATAATCAACAACACACACTATAAGTAATATTATTTCCCAACTTATCGGCCATATTGATTTATCGAGCTAAACCTCACCCTTTGATAAGTCAAAGAAATAAATATTAAATATATGTGCTTGTTATTATATTAGGATTAAGAGCACACACTTCCATAATAACTAAGATTTAGTTCTTTTACTAAGTCAGTACAAAAAGAACTTACCTAAATGGTCCTACTCAATACAATTAGAGTGTACCAGTGTAATTAATTAATCAAGATAAACTAATACTTAATTACACTACAACTATTCCGATGGTTTGTTCCTTTCCATCTTAGTCGTGAGCAACTGTTTATAATTTATAAAGAACCGATAATCATGATCTTCTGAGTGTGACACCACACTCCATGTTATATCTACTTATATAAATTAATTGAACAATTACATTAACAAATAAATATAGATATTGACCAATGTGATTCTTTTATTTCAAAATTAAATGTTTACAAAAGCTAGGCTTTTAGTATACACTCCAACAATCTCCCACTTATACTAAAAGTCTAAGCTGCCATATCTATTGTCATACATCTGATTCCCATCCCCACCACATGCCGATCAAAAGCTTTCGCCGGAAGGGCCTTAGTGAAAGGATCTGCCAGGTTATCCGCTGATGCAATCTTGGCGACGACAACTTCTCCTCTCTTGACGATTTCTCGTATCAGGTGGTACTTGCGCTCTATATGTTTACTTGCCTTATAAGCTCATGGTTCCTTCGAGTTTGCAACTGCACCGCTATTATCACAATAAATTGTGATGATCTTGGGCAAATCAGGAATCACATCTAAGTCCATTAGAAAGTTCCTGAGCCATACAGCTTCTTTGGCTGCCTTAGAGGCTGCCACATACTCTGCTTCCATGGTTTAGTCTGAGACGTATTTCTGCTTAACACTCCTCCATGCAATGGCTCCACCTCCTAGAGTAAACACATAGCCTGATGTAGACTTACTGTTGTCCCTATCTGATTGGAAGTCCGAATCCGTGTAACCCACAGGGAGCAAATCGTCTGCTTGGTAGACTAGCATATAGTCTCTAGTCCTTCTCAGGTACTTTAATATATGCTTTACTGCAGTCCAATGTCCTTGTCCAGGGTTACTCTGATATCTGCTAATCATGCCCACGGCAAAATAGATATCAGGTCTCGTACATAGCATTGCATACATAAGGCTTCCTACAGCCGAAGCATAAGGAACTGCCTTCATGTCCTCTATCTCCTTTGATGTCTTCGGAGACATCTCTTTAGATAAAGCTAATCCATGCCTAAAAGGTAAGAAACCTTTCTTGGAGTTTTGCATGCTAAAACGAGCAAGGATTGTATCTATATATAAAGCTTGGGATAGGCACAACATTCTTTTCTTGCGATCCCTTATAACTTTGATCCCAAGAATGTGTGCACATTCTCCTAAGTCCTTCATATCAAATTGTTTGGACAACCATACCCTTACATCCGATAATACCTTGACATTACACTCAAGTTCATCGATAATAACTCATTCCACTAGAGAGTTATTACCGCACTACCGCACCAATCCCAAATTACATTATGGGATCCTTCTTATCATGAGTGTGTTAGTCTCCCTGTGTTTAAAATAACAAATATCCACTAATTA
Organism: Zingiber officinale; assembly: GCF_018446385.1. Classification (NCBI taxonomy): domain Eukaryota; kingdom Viridiplantae; phylum Streptophyta; class Magnoliopsida; order Zingiberales; family Zingiberaceae; genus Zingiber; species Zingiber officinale. Next base: position 79,156,164 of record NC_055986.1, read on the forward strand.
AGTAAGTTACTGATAACTCACTTAATTAATATCTAGCTCCAAGAGTAGTACCACTCAACTTCATTGTCATGTCGGACTAAGTCCACCTGCAGGGTTTAACATGGCAATCCTTATGAGCTCCTCTTAGGGATATTCTCAACCTAGATAACTAGGACACAGATTCCTTCTATGATCAACAACACACACTATAAGTAATATTATTTCCCAACTTATCGGGCATATTGATTTATCAAGCTAAACCTCACCCTTTGATAAGTCAAAGAAATAGATATTAAATATATGTGCTTGTTATTATATTAGGATTAAGAGCACACACTTCCATAATAACTAAGGTTTAGTTCTTTTACTAAGTCAGTACAAAAAGAATTTACCTAAATGGTCCTACTCAATACACTTAGAGTGTACCAGTGTAATTAATTAATCAAGATAAACTAATACTTAATTACACTACAACTATTCTGATGGTTTGTTCCTTTCCATCTTAATCGAGAGCAACTATTTATAATTTATAAAGAACCGATAATCATGATCTTCTGAGTGTGACACCACACTCCATGTTATCTACTTATATAAATTAATTGAACAATTACATTTAACAAATAAATGTAGATATTGACCAATGTGATTCTTTTATTTCAAAATTAAATATTTACAAAAGCTAGGCTTTTAGTATATACACTCCAACAATATGTCCTGGGCACCTCACAATTTGGGATAGTCAGTGTTGGGTTCGTCGGGCCGCGAAAACCGCTTTTTCGTGTCGCGGAAACCCCGAGTCACCCAAAGCCATGGATCTCGTGCAAAGATTCGGAAACAAAACTTTTCGAAAAACCTTTTTCTTGTACGAGTTTGTAAAAACTTTAGATCTACACTAAAGTTAAGATCATTACCCTTGATGCGCGCCCCACGCGAATCCCGCTCGTCCAAATGGTGCCGGATCTCAAGACCGTCAAGTGTACAGTCCTCTAGAAGTATCCACACGGACACACTAGATGGAGGTGACCAAAAACCAAGGTGTGCTAGCACCTATGTGGTTCGGCCAAGAGAGGAGGAGAGGGAGAAGAGAGAGCTCTAGAGGAAGAAGATGACTTAATCACACTTGAATGAAAAATGAATATTTTCATTCCCACTAGAGTGGCCTGCCACATCTTGGAGGTGTAACTCTCCACATTAATTCCAATTAATGTGGAGACCATTAAGAGTTGTAACCCCCATGAGGTGGCACTCTAGGATGATGTGGATCAACACTATTGGTCCACATCTTGCCACCTCACTAAATGACATGGCAACAAGTGTAACCTCCTCATTTAATGTGGGTCGGCCACATTAAATACTATGGAGGCTTGTAACCTCCATGAGGTGGCACACATTGATGATGTGGAGCAATCCTATTGGTCCACATCTTGCCAACTCACTAGTGATGTGGCAAAGAGTCAAGTCAAACATGACTTTTTCTCTTCCTCTCAAATCAAGTCAAACTTGATCAAATCTCTCTCATGGTTGATCTAATCCAACCATATAATTCAAGCCAACTTAATATAATGAATCTAATTTATTAAATTAAGTTGATTTAATGAGTCATAATCTAAATTAGACTCATTAAATACATGAATCAACTTGAGTCCAACTCAATTAGCCCAATTTGGATTACTCTTAATCCAATATGATTCATCAAATGAATCTAATCCTCTTGGTTCATCATATAAACCAAATCTCCATCTAATTATCCTTAGTGTGTGACCCTATAGGTTCTTGTAACGTTGGCAATGCCCTAAACCCATTTAGGAGCATAAGTAATGAGCGGTATCTAGCAACACATCATTACTACCCAAGTTACAAGAATGTCGAGATCTGACATCACCTTGTGACTACCAATTGTGACTCCTCACAAAATATATGACATTGTCCTTCTATCCTAGACATCTAGATTGATCAATATGAGGCATAGACCATGTCATCCTCTAATCAATCTAAATCTTGAACTCCAAGTAGACTCACTCGATCAAATGAGCTCAACATCTAATGTTGACTCATTTGGGCATGGCCATGCACTTAGTGGTCTCACTCTATCAAGAATACCGATGTCACTCCCGTCATATGGGAGGGATAGATCCCATCTACATCACTCACATCCCTCTACATAATTCGTTATATACCCAGTAATCGCCTTTATAGTCCACCCAGTTACGGGTGACGTTTGACGAAACCAAAGTACATAACTCCTTATGTAGGGATCCATGGTGACTTCAGGTCCAAGGACTAATAGTCATACTAATAGCCACATGAGAAAGTATATGACACTCATATAACGATCCATGATACTTTCTCATGGCGGGTCATTCAGTATACATTCTCCAATGTATACCCATGTGTCAGCTTGATATCTCTATATCCATGACTTGTGAGATCAAGTCATCGAACTGACCTACATGCTAGTCCTATTGCATTAACATTGTCCCTGAATGTTAATACTCGACTAGGAATGATTTAGAGTAGTGTTCCCTATATCATCTCACTATCGATTCAACTAATCGATTGATATAGGTATGAACCTTCTACTCAAGGACGCTATTATACTTAGTCTATTTGGCACTAATACAAATAAGTATAATAACCAAACAAATGCCTTTATTAATATACAAGAATATGATATACATGAGTCCATACAATCATCAAAATGATTGGCTCTAGGGCTCTAACTAACAGTCAGTCCTTAAGCTGAGCGAACCAGGAAGTTAGATGTTTTAAGGATGACTAGATCATTAAGGTGACCAAGATTAAGCCCGGTCGGCCTTATGGGCTGGCTGGGATGAACGACTCACTCCACAACAGAGCAACCGTAGATGATAGTATGTAGGTAAACCCATCCAATCATAAAGTCGAATGAATCTATATGTCTCGGCCAAGTTACAATCTGGGAAAGTCAACCTTAAGCCGAGCAAACCGGGAAGTTGGATGTTTTAAGGATGCCTAGATCATTAAGATGACCAAGATTGAGGGCGGCTGACCTTATGGGCCGACCAGGATGAAGCCTAATATATTGACCAAATCTCTTAGAATGAAGCATTCTCTGGATAGCCTATTATATGCTTGGGCAAGGAAAAGGAAGATCAAGCCTACAGTGCTTATCCTCATATTATTGTCTGGACGGAATTCCAACAAAGCATAGATTACTAGAGGTATTTTCAGGAAGCATGAGGCATTATATTATCTCTCAAGAAGATTTCCAACATGACTAAGGCACGATGTCATTCCCCAAATGAATGTCTTAAGGTTGTATAGAACATCATCGAGCACTTAATGACCGAGGTAGACATAAAGGTGGATAGCTTAAAAGGTGGACGAGTTAATGACCAATCAAGATACATACGATATAATATATGACATAATAGATTATGTAGAATATAACCAAACAACATCATCCTAATAGGGTGGCTGGCTTAAGGACCAACCGAGGTATGCTCAATAGACAACATCATCCTAATAGGGTGGTAGGCTTAAGGACCGACCGAATTATGATCAGCAGACAACATCCTAACAACTTGTTAGAAAAATAACCATGTGTCAGAGAATATTCTTTTAAAACTTTCTTCATAGACCATCGTGTCTCCTATTAGCAAACCAATTATAACAGCATATTCCTCTAATAGTCATAGTCATAATAGAAGCTATAAATGATAAAAGAGGTATACATTTAGGTGAAGGCAAGATTCCTCAAATAATCATTACACCTTACCTAACAGACTCTGACACATTCTGGCACCTCATGACTACGGAGGTTAGGTGAGGAAGTATATAAAAGGGAGTTCTCTTCATGGAAAAGGTACGCTCACTGACATCTACAACTTTACTCTCATGCATATGCTCTTACTGTTCTTCATCCACCCGTCCATACTTGTACTGACTTGAGCGTCGGAGGGCCTTCATCGAGGACTACCTCATGGTTTCTTGGCGCTAACATTTTGTTGGCTCATTTCATTATACATAGGATCGAAGAAAAAGCTACTCTTGGGAGAGAGAGATCTTAAGCTAGTTAATCATTTGTCCACCGTGCCCAGCGCATCATATCTGTAGGTTTCAGATAGGAGCATTGAGGATGAGGAATCTACTAGCTATGAAGAAGTTATGAAAAGTTTAGAAAGAGACACATGGTTAAAAGCCATGAAATTGAAAATGGAATCCGTGTATAAAAACCAAGTTTAAAACTTGATGGACCCACCCATAGACATAACACCTATTGGGTATAAGTGGGGTTTTAAAAAGAAAACTGACATGGATGGTAATGTGAGTACCTACAAAGCAAGACTAGTCATGAAAGGCTATCATCAAAAATAAGGTATTGGCTATGATGAAATCTTTTCACCAATAGCTATGCTTAAATTCATTCAGGTACTCTTAATCATAATAACTCATTATGATTATGGAATATGAAAAATGGATGTGAAAATAACTTTTCTAAATAGAAATCTGTCTGAGGATGTGTATATAAATCAACCTGAAGGTTTCACATCTGTTGACAAAAATAAGGTATGCAAGTTTCAACGATCCATTTATGGATTGAAGCAAGCATCCAGGAATTGGAACATCAGTTTTGATAAGGCAATCAAAAGGTTTAATTTCTCTCAAAATCTCGATGAACCCTACATGTACATGAATGTTAGTGGGAGTGCAGTCGTATTCCTAGTGTTATATAAAAATGACATATTATTCATAGGAAATGATGTGCCTATTCTAAATTCAGTCAAAGTTTGGTTGTCCAAAATATTTCCCATGAAAGATATTAGAGAAGCAATCTATATCCTAAGTATTAAGATCTACAGAGATAGATCAAGAAGGTTGATTAGTCTTCCATAGTCAACATACAAGATAAAGTACTAAAATGGTTTAGCATGGAAGAATCCAAGAAAAGTTTTCCTCCCATGAGATATGAGATTCACCTTTCAAAGTTTATGTGTCTGAGCAGACAAGCTGAGAGGATGCTCATGGTTCAGATCTCATATGTGTTAGCTATAGGGTTGATTATGTCTGCTATGTTATGTGCTAGGTTTGATGTATCATACGCTCTAAGTGTTATGAGTAGATATCAATTGGATCCAGGAATGGATCATTGTGTGGCTATCATAGAAATTCTTAAGTACTTAAGAAAAACTAAGGACTTGTTCTTGTATATGGAGAAGGTGATATAGTTATGCACGGTATATCGATGATAGATTCCAGACGGACAAGGATGACTCCAAGTTATAGTATAGATACATATTCACCTTAAATAGAGGTGCAATAAGTTGGAAACTAGAAATCATTGTTGATTCTTCCACTGAGACAGAATATATTATGGCTTCAAGGTAGCAAGGGAAACAATTTGGATTAAGAAGTTTATTACTGAACTTGGAGTGGTTCTGAGCATTGTTGAAGTATTACTAGTCTACTATGACAACAATGGGTCATTGTACAAGAAAATGAACCTAGGTCTCATCAATGATTTAAACATATGCTTCATCTCTATCACTTGATCAAGAAGATCATTAGAAGGAAAGAAATACAAATTTAGAGAATTCCAACTGAAAGGAATCTAGCAAATCCTTTACCAAAATCTTTACCACTAAATAAGTTTGAAAGATATGTTGAGTCCTATGATATTAGATACCAAGGTGATTGGATTTTTGCCAAGTAGGAGTATGTTATAGTTGAGAGGTGCCCTAATGGCAATCACTTTTAAACATTGTATTATTTACTTGATAAATAAAATTTACTATTTGAGTGTGCATTCTTTATATATATGATTTAATCTTAAACTCAATTAATGAAGTCCACAATACAAAGTATAGCATGAGAGAAATTCTAATTGGATTACAATTAGTGGGTATCTCATTATATGTAATTATATATGTATTGAAACCTTCCCTAGTAGATGAATTGATAAGATTGGACATCATCCATTCTGTATGACTAGCATATGTTATACTCCTTGATTTATCCAAGCAGTTAATCGTCACTAGTTAGAAACATTAGGATGTTGAAAGTTAACATATGGATGCTAGTTATGGGTAACTAGTTCTTTAGATGTGATATTCTATGAGATTTTATGTGGTTCTTTATATTTCGATGAAGATCTTATTGCAACTCGAGTGCAAGTTTCTTTAGACTTAAGGTATTTAAGTCATCTTAGTAGGCTTATACTTTGACATCTTAGCAAAGTATCTCTCAGGAGGTGTAGGTCTGGAATGATTGGGTATAAGTCAATATGCCCGAAGATGTCTGAATAGCCCCCAAGGGACTCACCACTCCTTTTATAAAGGAGACATATATCCTATGACCATTTGTCAGGATTATTACCATAAGTCTTTGGCTAAAGCAAAATATGTCAAAAGGATAGTCTTCTTGGATACATGTTTGAGTAATTTATATCCACAAAATAAGGAAATATTACTTGGGCTAGTGTGATGCAGTCAACCTAGTGGTGATTGACACATAAAATATTTCATAAACCAAGTGGGTATAAGATGAGTGAAAGGAATAGGCGAACTGATAACTGTAATTGTTGAAGGGTTTAGAATTTGTTTTAGGATCAATTATGATTTTATGGTCAAATGGGGACATGATATACTATTAGATGCCACTCATGATCAATTCATAATTAATGGTTAATTATGAGTAATCAACATAACTAGGAACCTATTGAGTTAAACACGCTATGAGTATATCCAAAAAGTCATAAAATAAGTTTGAGAATAGGATTCTCAAATTTAGAGAGGTTAAGTCTGGTAGGACCAGACTAAAGGTAAATATGGAAAATATTTTTTAGATCAGAAGCATTAGTGGGATACGCCTCTTGTAGGCAAGATGGATCTATTTTGGTTTAATTATGAACCAAAATTGGTTTGGTTTAGTAATGTCCAAAATTAATTTGGCTTTAAATCAAATTGGTTTGGTTTCTGAACCAAGTTTATTGCTAATGAATTGGATTGGCTTATTGGGTATGAGTTTGATCTTGCTTTTCAAACACTAATAGAGGAGTATAAAAACCCCTCCATGGGAGAAGAAACATAAGAGTTTTTGGTTTTAGATTTTTGCTCTCCCTCTCTTGTTGATGCCTCCCACCCAAGGAGCTGCCACCACCTTTGGTTCTTGCTGGCTGCCCTGCTACCACTGACAATCCAATCCTGACCACCTACTGCCACTGTACATCCTCTCGACTACCTTGTTGTTAGCCTCCAGCCATCAAATAGTAGCCCTTGCAGTCGAATAGCAACCTTGTGTTGCAACCCCTTTTGGTGTCATCGGGTTGCTATTGCTGCTAGGTACCAAATCAAACCATGGGGTTCTCTCTTGAATCGCGTCATCTCCCTCGTTTGATTAATACCAAAATGGAGATGAAACTTATGGCTTTGAAAATTTGTCTTGAAGGTATTGTAAGACTTACTAGTTGATGCCACTTCCGTTAAATGTCATCTGGCAAGTATAATTTCTAGATGAAATTTTAATCTATGGTTATATCTTGCACCTGTGTGTTCCTATGGATGTGTGTGATGTGTGTTGTAATAATTTAGAACTTTATTTTGCTTCCACTGTATATTTTTCAAAAATATGTTTACACATGCATAGATTCACACTTAGAAAACCCAACTGATTGAACCAATAATCTTCTCCTTTTTGATATTTGTCAATATGTTTAAGTTAACTAATTCATTAGCCCAAGTTCCTTCTACTCATTCCAAAGCATAAATGAGGGTTTCATAACTTAAGCCTTACATTCTCCCCCTTTAGAACATATTAAAAATCTTTTCTTAAGATCCATTCATCTTAAACTTCCAACATCACAATGGAGGTTCTCTACCTACCATTATCTTCAATGCTCAACTTGAGCATACACCCATCTTCCTTCTTCTCAATCCTTCAAATTTCTCCCTTTTATATACAATTCATGCCTTTAAGGTGGACTTTACCCTTAAAACATACTTCAACTTTTTAATCATTGCACTAACAATGATTTGGAGTTCCTAAACCTTAAGAATTTCTAAAAATTTAAGTCTTGAGGTTAAAAAGTCAACCTTGGATCTATATTTCCTTCTCAAATTCTCATTTTTCTCCTTTAACCATCCCTTTCTCATTTCATCAAGAATATCAACTTTGAATATTTATCCAAGCATAACAAAAGTTTAGGGATAGTTAAGATATCTAAGAGTGAGCTTAGATGACTTAAATAACCTATATTAGCCAAAAATGCAGCTACCAATTGATTATTAGCTTAAAAATATGAATTTCTAATTTTTCAGATAGAATTTCATAAATGCATAAGTAATTCTATGATTTTTGAAAAATCATAAAATTTTGTATAGACATTCCTTATGTCAAATACTCTCAAAGAAAGTTATTTTTTTTTATGAAAACTTATCTTATTTTTAAAGAATGGTACAAAGTTGGAAACCATTAAAAATTTCAATGTTACACTATAACTTTGTATCTCACTAATCAATGGTGATTTCTATCAACAAATAGACTTCATCAAGGGTTTTCAAAATGATTTTGAAATTATTTAAAAATAATAATTTCCAATCATGATATATGAGCTAAATGCACATGACTTGTACATTAGTTTTCCCCATGAATGACCTTCACAAAATCAATGTATTTTGATAAAATTAAAACTCAAATAGATAAACTAAATCAACATCATTAGTTTTGCTCACCCTCCTATTATCTCACTTGTATCTAATGTGCCTCAATTCACATATAAGTCATATTATGGTCTTGAGAGATGTAAAATAGATTTTTTTTATAACCAAAGGATCATGTATCTCTATCTAGGCATTTTAACTTTGATCATCTTATTTAGGATGTCAATTAATGTCATTGTCCTTAATTATATAGAATTAAAATAATGCATGATAATGATTATGACATACATCAAATGAGTACTTTTTAAAAGAAAAACTATCATAGCTTAATGATGCATATATGACAAGTAGCATTTTTTATAACAATATGAATGTAAAATATGATGTCATGGCATGTGATAGGACACACAAACATACTATTTATGACTCATAAGAAAATACCTAGATTTTTACTGAAGTGTCATCAACTAATCATTAAGATAAAATAGTGATTTTACATAGCCAACCCTATCTCCCTAGCATATGCCAAAATCCCATCTTAGCACACTTTTGAATTCTATCCTATTTGTGTCAATTCATTTAATCTCAATACTTCAAAAATCTTTATTGGCACACTTTAATTCTTGAAGAGTAAAATAACCAACTTCTCATTTTCAAGGTGTCATAATACCTTGAAAATGCCCTAAAGTACCAACTTCACAATAGTTGGGTTTACTATCCTTCCAATTATAGTTGACACACTCTAAACTCATTTAGTATGAAGAAATCACACTCTTAGAAACCCAATACTGGTGCTCCTTGGATGTACTAGGTACTTAATATGGATAATTTCCCTAGGTACCTTCCTAATGACTTTCTTAGGTTTCTTAGAAGCCTTAGTCATAATGGTCTCCTCAAAGTCAACATTAGAGATAATCTCCCTTGTAACCTTGACTTGACTCTTAGACTTAGGATTAGTTCTATAGCTATATGGAATTCTATGGTATGAGGACATATTATCCTTGGACTTAGGTTTGTATCCCAAACCTTTCTCGCCCTTAGATAATTCTTATCTATCTAAGCCTAGATTTCTCTTCTTGGACGCTTTTACTTCATTTGTCATTTTCCTAAGAGTCTTTTCTAACTTATCATGTCTTGACCTCAAAACTGATTTTTCCATTTCTCAGTCATTAATCCTTAACTTTTGATGAATGCCTTGATGACTTTTTTTCTAGGCATGTGTATAATTTCCTTATGGTTATTTTCTACCTTCATATCCTCAAGTAAAGTTATTCTAGCATGATATGATCTATAATTTGTTGGTGCAATATTCCCTAGGTCAAAGTTGACCTAGTTGACTAAGCTTGAGTTGGCTCAAGCTTGACTCAAGCTTGAGTCCTAGGTCAAGGTTGACCTAGTTGACTAAGCTTGAGTCCTGATGGTTGGTTTCAATGTTTGACAATACATGGAGACAATACATGAAGATTGCAGGTGCAATTGTTTCATGTGGAGAGATTGTGAAGAAGAGTCAAGTAGGTCAAGGTTGACTGGATACTTGACTGGAAAGTCCTGGTGAGTGAAGCCAGACAGATGAGAAGTTCTAGTGAGTGAAGCTAGGCAGAAGGAAATCCTGGTGAGTGAAGGCAGGTGAAAGACCTAGTGAGTGAAGCTAGGCAGAAGGAAAATCCTGGTGAGTGAAGCTAGGTGAAAGACCTAGTAAGTGAAGCTAGGCAGTGTGAAAATCCTGGTGAGTGAAGCCAGGTGAAAGTCCTGGTGAGTAAAGCCAGGCAGGGGAAGTCCCGGTGAGTGAAGTCGGGCAATGGAAAGACCTGGTGAGTGAAACCATGCACAAAGAAATCCAGATGGATCAAGGTTGATCGGACATCTGGTGTTGGAAAGTCCAAGTAGGTCAAAGGGATTGACCGGATACTTGGCACGAGAAAATCTAGATGGGTCAAGGTTGACCAGACATCTGGTGGAAGTCCAAGTGGGTCATGGAGGACCGGACACTTGGCACAAGGAGAAAAGTCCAAGTAGGTCAAAGGAATTGACCAGACACTTGGTGAGGGAGTCCTGGCAGGTCAAGGGTGACCGAATGCTAGGCATGATGTACCAACAGGTCATGGTTGACCGGATGTTGGTTTAGGGGACTTTGGACTTGGTTTTGGACAAAAACCATGAGCTGGATCGATCAGCCGATCGATTGGCTCATACCCAATCTCTTTATTTATGTAGTTCACCTACTCTAGTTGAATTGCATCTCTATGCCCTGTGATCCCTATGACTTTCAAATGTTTTACATCATCTTTCTTGGATCTCTAATGGGTCTCGTGCCATCAAACAAATCTCCAACTTTGTCTATGCTAAGTCTACATATGTATTTTAATTAAGTCTTTGCATGACTTCATACACATATCAGATATAAAAATAATTTTAACTTAGATATTTTAATCAAATATAAAAAATATTGAATCCAACCACAAAAGGTATGAGTGCAATAACATATGTGTCTTGAATCTTGTCATGGCAAAGGCCCTTTCTAATTCAGCCATATCCTCACTTCAATCAAGTTAAATAAAATTGAAATCATCAAATAATATTCTAGGTTATGGACCAATTTACACATGGACTAGGGCCCAAGATCCCAAGTAACTAAAAACATGTAAAAAATATTTATAGTTTCTTAGTATATATATTGTTTGGCCCCTCCAAACTCAATATGCATATATTATATTTCCTCTCTTTGACCAATTCACCCCAAACCCATTACTCTACTTTCACTGTTGATTGTGTCATCATTGATTGTCAAAATTCAAAATAGATTACATATTCGGAAAGTCTGTGACCTAAACTTTCTATTGGTAGTTTGGTACAAAATTTTTAAAGTAATATCGCAACCTTGAGATGAGCTATCAGCCCATGTTTCATGTCAATGCTGCCCGCAAAATTGTTCACTATCATCGACCACCATGCAACCTAGGACGGTGATTTTTAGGAAGTTTTGATCTTGATTGCAACCCTAATTAAAGAATTCAGAAGTTATTTAAGGGTGAGCAAATTTTTGGATTGATTTGTGTGATTTTGATTTGATTTTGATATCAATAATTGATATTTGTTATATCTTTGGATGTGGATATGAACTTTGTATTAATTTGAGATATTGAACGAATTTCCAAATTTGTATGGGCATTTTTCAAAATTTTCATCTTGTTGAATTAGAGATTTTTGAATTTCTAAGGTCGTATAATTCAATATTTGAATGTTTTTGTCACATTAGAATTGTAAATGTCAAGTTTGAAATTCTTAATTCAAGTTTTGAAATTAGTTCATGGATTTAGAAAAAAGAGTCACTTGAATCTTAGTTTAGTGTTATTTAAAGCTAAAATAGAAAGTATGCGATGATTTAAACTAGAAATGATTAATTTTAGACATTTTAATTTAATCTTGAGATTTTAGAAATTAAAGCTAAATAGTTGAAGTTAGAATTATTGGTTTAATATTTGATGAAATGATAAAAAGCTTGGTGCTTGTTTTGATGATATTGTTGTAATTAGTCACTTTTTGTTATTGGCTTAATATTTAGTTTAATTTTGTTATTATTCACTTATTTGAACTAATTTAAGTTTTTTATTGTCACGGATTTCATATACTTCAAATAGGTAAATTCGTTACGATTGGTAAGTTTTTTCAAAGGAAGAGAGCAAATAAACTAAATTCAGCTACCCCTATAACCCATCAACAAGATCAAATAACAATGATCTTCCATCTAAAATTCCTCCTAAAAGATTCAAAAATATAGAAACTAAAGAGGTTGATCTCAATTCTTTAGAGTGTGATCCAAGATTGCGTCGACAAATTTGGGAATATCAGTCTAACTAACGAGAGGAGATTCGTCGATCTTATTTGAATCTGAAGGCATATCAACCTATTTTTCAAGAATATCCATTAAATAAAAATATTAAGCACCCTCGAACATTTTAGTCTACTTGGTATGAAAAATTTTCTTGGTTGGAGTATTAACTAGCTAATGATAAATCATATTGCTTTCGATGTTTTATCTTCAACAGACCATCAGGATACTTAAATCAAACTACATTTACTGTTGATGAATTTGATAATTAGAAAAAAAAAATCAAAATGGAAAAGTTTGTGCTTTCCTAGGCCATATAGGGAAAGATAATGTATCTTCACCCATCGTAATGCTAAAAAGGCATGTCAGGATTTGATGAACCAATCACAACATATATCAAGGAGATTCACAATTTTAATGTTGAACAAGTCACAACTAATTGTTTTCAGTTAAAGGTTCACATACATTTAGTGTTGTGGCTTACACTTCAAGAAATTCCATTTGGAGGCCTTGAAGAGAAATCTACTTCATCTAATCATGACAATTTTCTTTAATACCAAGTATACAAGTCACAATATTCAAAAACAAATATTTCATGCGCTTTCAATGAGAGTGAAAAATGTAATTCATGAATAAATTGGAGTTGCCAAGTATTGCATAATTGTTGATGAAGCCCAAGATGAGTTAAAAAGAGAGTAAATTTCTATAGTATTAAGGTTCATGGATACTAATGGATTTTTCCCCTCAAGGTGGTACGGTGGTTGAGGCATAAGGTATTGTCATATGAGGTCTTGGAGTCGAAACTTGGCACGTCAAAACATGTCTTTCCCCGTGCCTTGGTCATCTGCACTAATGGCTAGTAGCCACCCATGATTTATCTCCTCCATCTTGGACTATGAACAGGTTGACGAGGGCACTGGGGGCAAGCCAATTACCTTTGTCACATGGATACTAATGGATTCATTCAATAATATTTTTTTAGGCTTGTTCATGTATATGATACTACGACTTTGACTTTAAAGGATATTATATATTCTTCTTTGGCTCACTACAATTTGGATATTCAAAATATTAGAAGCCAAGGCTATGATGATGCTAGTAATATGAGGGGTGAATTTAACGAATTACAAGCTTTGATTATAAAATATTATAAAAAATTTTATTATATTCACTGTTTTACTCATTGGTTACCATTGGCTTTGGTTGCAACATAAAAAAATATAACACCTATTCATCAAATTTTTAATAGATTAACTTTTATAGTTAATATTGTTAGTTCTTCATGTAAGTGTAATGATAAATTAAAAATACTCATGAGGATGGCATTACACATTTGATTGCTATTAATGAACTTGAGATAGGGCATGGACTCAATAAGATATGTAGTTCACAGCGAACTACTGATACGCACTGGAGTTTTCATTTGAGATCCTTGGCGGACTTAATTAAGATGTTTAGTGCATCGTGTACTGTATTACTTAAGGTTATGAAAGATGATCTTCCTTCTCAACAAGCAGATGCAACATCTATTTAAATGACTTCTTTTAATTTGTATTCATCTTGCATCTTATGAAAGAGATTATAGGGATCATAGATATCGTTGGTCAGACTTTACAAAGTAAGTTTCAGGATATTATAAATGTAATAGAGTTTGTATTATCCATCAAGAATTTACTTCAACAAATGAAGGATATCAAGTGAGATGATTTTCTTGTAAAAGTGAAGTCTTTTTTGTGAACTTTGAAATATTGACATTCCTGATTTTAGTTCTATATTAATAAATGTGGTTAAGCTCGTCCTCATTAAGATAATTTCACCATTGAGCATCATTATCATGTAGACTTCTTTTATGCTTCGATAGATTAGCAGTTGCAAGAAATTAATGGGTTCTTAATTTAGTGATGATGCTATGGAATTATTCATTCTTGGTAATGCCTTAAGTCCTCAAAATACGATTGAATCCTTCAGAGTTATGGATATATGTAAATTATTTGAAAAATTTTATGCCCAAGATTTTACAAGAGTTGAAAAGGAGCAATTAAAGATGCAATTGAGCATTACGAGTATAAAATAGTCAAATTAAAAGTTTGATTATAAAAATCTTTTAACCATTTCAGAGTTATGTTAATAATTGGTGAAGACTAACAAGTCTATTATATACAACCTCATTTTTAGAGTAATTATACTTGTGCTTACTCTGCTGGTTTCCATTACTACTACAAAATGATCATTATCTGTGATGAATATCTTGAAAACAAGACTTCAAAGTTAAATGGAAAATATTTTTCTCTCAAACGTGTTAATAATATATATTGAAAGAGAAATTGTTAGAAATGTGAGCATAGAAGTTATCATTGAAGACTTCAAAATTTTAAATAAACATCAAATTTCTTTTAGTTAGATTAATTGTATTTGATATTTAATTGAATATATATTTTAAAGAAATTTTATCTATTCTCTTTTGGTAATATTAACTGAGTATTCTATTTATTTTTTTAATTCTTATATTTTTATTATTGAAAGTTATATACAATATATAATAATTATTTTCATCACTTAATATGTAGCTTCTTAAACCTAAAATCTTAGATCCACCCTGTTCAGGGCTATATTTAATGAATATATATCATCAAAAACATGCTTTCCACAATTCTTTTTGGTGTTTGATAGGCATAAAAGTTATATTTTCCCATCTATTGGTTGTCAAAAATATAAATCAAGCTTTACACTCTCATCCCAAAAACCTTGATTCAATTAGATACTTCCAAATGAGGACGTAATCAAAGGATACTGGGCTTCTGGGCTAGCCGCCGCGTGCGCTTCCCGATTTATCCTGATGGCCGATGAAAAACTTCCGTGAAATCGGATCGGTCATCCTAGAGATAGTCAATGAGGCTAACTGGGATTATTATTTTATTTATTCAATTAGATATTTAAAATTAAATTTGCATCCTTGTCCTAAACATCTATTTTGCAGGTGTTAACATATTAAATAATCCACTAGATAGTGAAGGGCCTTGCATGCTTCGAGAGCAAGCGACGTAGAAACCCTAAATGGGGAAGTTGCAGCTCAAAAGCTGCACAAGAAGCGTGAAGGTGAAGGAGCAAATCTAGTAGAGTGAAGTAATGATGCATGCAAGGCCTTGCATTTTGACTCGTGAACAGGCTGAGTTATAATGACCGTTTGCTAGCTCACACCCAGACAACATCATATAATTGACCTATCCCTAATTTTTTTAATTTAAATATTTGAATTTCATTCTATTAATTCTGAATATAAACGAGTTTCTTCTTAACTCACCTATCAAATACATTCAAAATACATCTTATAGTACATATTCAAAAATCAATCTTCAAATTTGATCTCTTTATTTGACCTGCGTTACCACTGCACCATAATTCATCAAATGCGAAGCATCTCATTGACTGACACACTTTATAGCAACTTCATTCAAATTAAACAACAGTACGAATGTTGATGATATAGGCAAAGCACGGACGCTGCACTGCTCTGAATTCATGGCTCTGAAGGAATTGATCACTGTAAGTGCACTAAATTCTTGGCTCTGCAGGAATTTAATCATATTTAAGTGCACTGAATTTATGGCCGAGGCAATTAATCTCTAACCCTACTTCCGTGCATAGCACTCTGAAGTTTGTAATGTAGCGGCAGGTTTACCAAGGACCCTCTAGGGTCCAGCTTTTCTTTTTACCAGGCCTTCCATACTAGTTTTCAGTTAAAACTTAAAACGCATGTCCTTTTAGCAGAGTTTAATTAATTTATTTTTTGATAGATCGAATAAAACTTCAAACTAAATCTTAAACCATATCTATGTATTTTTAAATATTTTAATTTATTTATCAATTTAGAGATGACTTCATTAATAATAATAAAATAAGATAATAATATAATAAAAAAATAAAATTAAATGGTAAAAAAAAATCTATACAGCCGACTCTATATAATGGAATAAGATTTTATTATTATTGTATTTATCAATTTGGATAAAACATAATCATTATATTGGAGAAAAAATAAAATCATCATTTTAATGGTTTCTTCAAAACAGTCATATATTCTCTAAAGCATAAATCACAGAGACATTTGTCTTAATACAACAATCCTTTACATAGAAAAAATAAGACATCCAACAAAATATTTTACCCCGTTAAAAATTGACTCTAAAATCTATTTCTTTTACTACAATGGTTCAATCCGTGGGGGCAACTTAGTGGTTATATGAAATTAATAATTTTGACTAAAAATACTAAATAAATTAAAATAATATGTTAATATAGAAGCTTATTTAGCTATAGATAGCTGATAATCTAATGACTTGCCGAAACCATGTTTTGTGGATTGTAATGATAAGCTCCCTGTCTGTCGAGCTCTGCTCTATAAGTAATGTGCAGGCTTAGCACCTTCAATGCAACAGACCACTGTTTGCGAGCAGCAGTAAACCCTAAACCCTACTCCAACTGCCCTTAACGCACCAAGCAAACTCCGTTTCGACACTGGAGAAGAAAAAACTTTCATAAGAACGTCCAGCATCCATGGTTACAAAAGATGGGCAGCATGTCCAAGGCGATATTCCATGCACAGTTAGGATCATTGCTCCACCCCAAATGTCTAAAAGCTAGAATCACGCCCCAGCACAGATGTCAAACAGATAAAATCATACATAAAAGTGTGTAAAGCTTAGCAGTGCTTTGGATAATTTCATCAATGACGAACATTTTGAGCAGTAGAATCGTACGATCCACCATAATCCAGTTTGGGGAGAGACGTTTTATTAAATGTTAGAATAGCCTGGTGCCCTAATATTGATCATAATAACCAGATGGATTTGATGGCTGCAGGGCATAAACCAGGCTGGCCGCTAGCAGCAGGTAGAACACCATGTTCTGAAACTGGGACATTGTGACATTAGCTGGTTCAGCAGCAATGATACCCATAATTAGTATTGCCTGCGACAGGGTCACTGTGATCTTGTTGGGGTGTGGGGATGCCCCTCAGGTAGAGTTGAGTTGGCTAGTGTAGGACAAAGTCGAGAAAAAAAAATCCTCCCCGCACTAACCAACTACAATTTTCTGATTTACCTCATGATCGTAGGACTAACAATGTGGGGCTGTTGGATGGTGAATTTCATCTTTGACTACCATTGTTGGGGGTGTGGGGTACTGTCCATAACTATATGACTGAAACTGGGCTTGTCCCACTTGCAGATAGCCAAGAGTAGTAATTTGGCCCCCATGCTGAGTATGAGCTGCTGATGTTGGGTGAGCATACCCATCCACAGCACCAGATGCAGGCTCATAAATCTGATTGTAGGCAGGTGCGGCTGAGAAGCTGCGTTGGATCCATAAGGATATTGCTGAGGGCCTGATCCATATGATAGTGGTGCATGACCCTGATCAGCTGGATCTCCAGATTGGTTTGCTCATGGTGGTCCTGGGCCGCACCATAAGCTTGCTCGTCGTTATATGATGGCAGCTGGCTGTAACCAGACTGGGGAGCAGTTGCTTGGCCATGGACATTTATTTGATTGCGGTCCCATAGTATGCTGGTTATAAAACTGATGACCTGTTATTTGCGTATCTTAGCTGGGGTCATTATATCCTTGGCCATGGTTCTGTTGTGTGGGAGCAGGTTGCCCATAAGGGGCAGAATGTACATTAAGTGAAGGTTAAGGCTGTCATAGCTCAGGCAGAGATGGTTGTTTGTCTTCGACCTAGCGGGCCACCATGACCATAATAATCATAACCACCAGTTGGAGCATTATGGACAGTGGCTGATGATCTCAGGTCCCAACCAGCATTGCTAAAGCCACCACATGGAGCAAACTGCTGCGAGTAGCGACCATAAGAGGATATTGAGTCGACTGCGGTGGTGGGTAGGTTCCTCATGGCTGGCTGGTAAACAGGGCTCGAGCTCCCCAATGGGGCTGAGCATCTGACCCACGAGGATGGTTACGTAATTGTGGTGGTTGTAACCTGATAGAGGTGATGACCCAGGTGCCTGGGGACATCAATAAGCACTGATATTTATTGTCAAATTAAAAATAAAAAAGGTACGCACTAGGACAATGAGTTTACAGATAGCATATTGCAAATATAATAGTGTGAATAAATCTTAAACATTGTTTGCCTATCAATATAATACAAGAGAATGCAATAAGGTGCAGGCATATGGCCGAAGTAAAATTCTCTAACCGGTTTGAACGACCTTTGTATACAACAAACATCATCCAGGATACTGAAGAAGGTAGAAAATTTAGGGCTTATAAAATGCATAGAATCAAATAATATACAAGCACCTCAGATATGGTCAAAGCAGCAAGCATTCTAAAATGTTTATTTGTAGATAGTTTAGTGTTAACCTCAAAATTAAACACAGATGTAGCTCAGGCAAATCATACTGCAACTAAAATAAAAGAATCTAACTAGATTAGTGGTGATTTCTGTTAATTCTCAGATAAAAATTGAATCAATCTATAAAATAGAAACAATAAATCTCCATTTTAGATCAAAAATTGTAGATAGAAGCCAAAATAAATCTGATTAAGTTTTGATATAGGCAAAATATGATTGAGATAAATAATTCCTCTCAACACAAGGCATGCGCGCATTCATGGAAACTGTTGCAAGCTATAAAATTATTTGAATTGTCACTACAAGGATCACCATTGTTGGCAATGTAAATGGCTGGGTGAAATTAGTAACTAAAAAATGATGACCAAAAGTTTCTTCAAGGTAAATCAGCTTTCCTTTCTGCAGGAAGCATCCGCTATCACTTTCTCATTAAACTATTGTTAGTAGTCTTTTTTTTTTTTTTTTTTGTACTATAAAGGATAGATAGCCCACATGAATTATAAGAGCATAAGCAAGCTAATATGCCAAAACAATCCCTTAGTTCAAGTTATGGAGTGGAGTAGAAAATATAGCTCTTAAAAAAAAAAATAGATCCGGTATCTTAGCGGTCCCATTAGTGCCGGTCCGACGGATATGGAGGGAGATAAATGTAGATAGGTCATAGACGTATGGTGGGATAAACCCTAAGTCATCAGTTCCTGAGAATCGACCCTTGGCCATTATACCAGATACCATGCGCCCTAAAGAATGATTAAATAAAATGCGGCATTTTTCAAAGGGCCCATTCAATTTTTTGAATTTCCCAAAGGCATATTATACTTTACTTTTTACTAATGGGCGCATCTAATGCCTATAATACCCCTCCCTCTAACGGCTGTAATATGAACCCAACTTTCAAAGCATCTGAGATCCTCTATCTCAAGATTCTCGTGTCCCCATATCCCTTCGTCGATCGGATGATCATAACATCCTCATGATGTACACTGTATTCTTAAGATGTGATCTAACCTGTCCGATCAGCAAGGAGACATGGGGACATGAGAATCTTGAGATAGAAGATCTGATCTCCTGAGCCACAGACTATCCGAGCCATTCAAACATCTCCTAGAGTTTCGTGATTGCCAAGTCCTATTTTACAGACAACTCTTCCAGCACAAAACACTGTTCCGGCAGTATAGCAACTTAGGAAAAATTTGAAGACCAGTTGTTCTCCAAATAAGACTAATTAGGGTTTACTCTTTAACCCGGTGTAGATCATTACTTGGCATATAATCTACGTTCTTATTGATTCTCTTTAAGATTTTCCCATGTATGTTTTCTATCTTTTCTACCAACTACCATCTTTAATTTATTTATATTCTGAATGAATAATATATAAAAATACAATATACACAATTGTTGTGTCTATATTATTTTGAAATATTATTTTAGGATGATTTTTAGAGGTTATGATTTGCATCTTGTTTAGAATATATTGTTTTAGGATTTACTGTCCAATGTTGTGTAGTCCAGGATTTTGTACAAGTACAATCATTATAACGTAAATCATTGGTACCTGATAAGAAATGTTCTGTGTCCACCCAAGATAAGAAATTTGTTAAATTTTAGATGTTTCTCCACCACATTATCAGTAGTCCTGGTTTCTCCAACAATGGTACTGATCTCCTACTACATAGTGCTAATCATTCCAACCCAGCATCACAATGGCATTGAACTTTCAAACCCAGCACCACAGTCATTCTGATTTCTCCAACCCAACAACATGTAGAATATATGTTCTAAATGCATGATAGACGAATTAATTAAATATGATAAAAACTTACAGCGATCTCCCGCAGATCCGCAGTCGGCAGTGGCGAAAACTCGCTGTCGGAAGAGCGATCACAAGATCGGAAAGCCCTCCGCAATTCCACAAACCAAATCCCGCCGCCTTGGATGTTCTCCTCTTACTCTCGTCGCACGATCGCGATTTCACACACCATGAACCTTGGACGGACCCCTTTATATAGGGAAAGACACTAGGGGCATAATGGACTTTTCCATTGTGTGTAGTGGGGAACATGGGTCACGTTCCCCACTATCCCCATTTCCAACATCTCCCACTCGTCCAAGGTAAGTCACTAAGACTAGTTCATTCAGGTAAGTCACAAAGACTTAATAAGTCACATAGACTATTAGAGAGTTTGGTCACATAGACCATATGAGAACATCCAATCCATACTTAGAGAAAATGGTTCGTGCGACAGCAAGCACACTGAGCGATAGTTGCTAAGAAGATTGTTACACCTTGACTTAGCCGCTCTTTGAGCAATCAATGCTAATAAAGTTGTTACACTTTACTTAGCTGCTCAAATAAATTAGAGACACACTCTTCATGGCACATAGCCTCTTTCCTGGTGGCACATAGCATTTATCCAGAATCCATCCAATCTTCAAGTGACACACAGCCATTATCTTGAAGATATCCATGTCTTGCTATTTACCCAGATTAAATAATTTCTATTTACATCGATATAAACATCTCTAATCCCTTATAATGACCATTATGTCATGAGCATGTTCCATATCCAATATTCACATTCATTTCCATACATAACAGAAATGGGTCGACCAGTGAATAACAACAAAAGATGTAAATATATTTAATCTTCCTTTTTAGCTAGAATCAATTCATTTTAATCAGTCGCTTTCCTAGTTATGCTCCATAGACCGAATCATCCATAGCCATAGGATACATGCTAAAGTAGCAGACACTGATTAAAACTTCAAGTAGACAGCTAAATAGTCACTAAGGCAAAAATTGAGATTAACATATAATCTCAAAGGTCTCACATAGTAGAAAAGCGGGATTCATTCTCCTAATACCTTTATTGTCGCAATAGCACTTGTGGTATGAATCACATGCTACGATGTTATTTTCTTTACTAAAAAGAGTGCATGTTGTCTTCAAATTTAACATTGTACAGATTTCGATCTAGACATACCTAACGTCTAATCCTGAATTCAACATATGAATTCTAATATGACTTTCAACAGGTTCAGTAAATGATGGGTTCATTTACTTCGATCATTATTTACACATAAATGATCTCATCTTGACACAATTATCAAGGCGACCTCAACTTATGAATCTGTCTCTAATTTCATAATTTCATACGTAAGTTGTTTCAGTAACGGTCTTACCCCTCTTTGTACTTAACAAACAGAGATGATTGTCCATGTGAGTGGACCAATCTCCACCTGCCAACATGCTCACCGAGATCTTACATGAATGTAACAAATACAACATATACACTGAATAAATTATGACAAATTACACAATCATAACACAAAGTTTGATTGTTATTTCAATATTGTTACATTCTACGAAGTCCCAAAGACTTTACATGTTCTTTAAATGACTCTTTAGTCATTGGCTTAGTAAAAGGATCTGCAAGCATAACACGTGTAGGGACATACTCAAGAATGACTTTTCTTTTAGCCATAATATCCCTTACAAAATTATATTAATTTCTATACTTGCCTTTGCTATGATATTTGGGATCCTCGTCTTGATTATCACAATACACGATTATTGGACTCCCACATTATCCTCAGTAATTTTCGGATGCTTCAAGAACCTTCTCAACCAGACAGAAATTACATAACTAATACGCAAGCCACATAGCTTTCATGTCGAGATGGCTACACAAGCCAAACCATATATCTTCCATTATCGACAAGGCTACATAAGCCTGCTTCTTGCTATGAGATGACACCACCATTTAGCAAGAAGGTATAGCATTGTCGCCTTGATATCCTGAATATCCTTTTATCGCCTTCCGGTGTCTCGGTCTGGATTTTGGAAGCGACCAAGCCCACAACATAGCTGATATCGGGACATGTACACAACATAGTGTACATCAAACTACCAATAGCACTGGCATATGATTTTTTATTCATCTCAGCTATTTCCTCTGGAGTTTTAGGACACATACTCTTGCTCAACACAGTACCTTTCACAATAGGTGTATGTTCTATGTTGCAATTAGACATGCTGAAATGATGTAACATCTTATTTATATAAGACTCTTGTGACAGACCCAAAAGTCTTTTAGGACGATCTCTTATGATCTTTACCCCTAAGATGTATTCAGCTTCTCCCATATCTGTTGTATCAAATTGTGATGACAGCCACTTCTTGACTTCATTCATATATTCTATGTCATTTCCAGCTATCAGCATATCATCAACATATAATGATAAAATGACATACTTTCCTTTTTCCCTTTTTAGGAAAACACAATGATCCTCATTGATCATCTCAAAATCATAAGATAAAACGACTTCGTTAAATCTTATGTTCCATTGTCTTGACGCTTGCTTTAGCCCATATATAGACTTTCTAAGTCTACATACTTTTTGCTCTTGGCCTTCAGCAATGAAACCTTCTGGTTGAACCATATAGATTTCTTCGTCAAGATCACCGTTAAGGAAAGCGGTTTTTACATCCATTTGATGTAATTCTAAGTCATAATGTGCCACAAAGGCCAAAATAACTCTTATTGATACAAATTTCACTACGGGAGAAAATGTCTTTTCAAAGTCAATACCCTCCATTTGGGTATATCCTTTTGCAACTAAACGAGCTTTGTATCTGTTAATCGATCCATCTGCTTTCCTCTTTATTTTGAGAATCCATTTATTCCCAATAGCCCTTCGGCCCGGAGGAAGATCAACTAAGTCCCAAACATGATTTTGAATCATGGACTCCATCTCTTCAACCATTGCAGCTTTCCATTTTTCTCTAACTCTACATCCCAATGCATCCTCAATGGATTGAGGCTCGTCGTCGTCAATTGGAAGTGTAACTAATGCCTCATTCTCAATATCAAACCTCTTCTTAGGTTTGATCTTACGAACACTTCTCCGTAAGTTGGGCTGTTGAGAAGTCAACTCATGACTCGGCATATCACTCTCACTCGGTTGACTAGACTCAGGTATCCCTTTTGACACCTCTCTTGTTGATAATATCTCATCCTCCTCAAATAGAGGAACATTTTTATCAACATCACCTCTGATTGGGAACTCTGTTTCGAGAAAAGTCGCATCTCTCGAGTCTATTTCGGAGATGGTTCCATCTAGTTGCTCACCTATAAAAACAAAACCTTTGGAGGTCTCATGATATCTTATAAAGATACATTTCTTACCTCTAGGCCCTAGTTTTCCATACTTGTGAGAACTATCATGAACATAAGCAGCTGATCCCCAGGGTCTCAGATTACTCAAATCTGGTTTTCTGCCTGTCCAACGTTCATATGGGATAGATGAAACTGACTTTGAAGGCACTTTGTTAAGTATATAGGCTGCAGTTAATAATGCATCTCCCCAATAGGAGATTGGCAAATTAGCTTGCGCCATCATAGACCTAACCATTTCAAGAAGAGTCCTATTTCTTCTTTCAGCTACCCCATTTTGCTGTGGAGTTCCAGGGATTGTTAACTGTCTAATAATCCCTCTATCATTACATATTGTCTTGAACATATCAGACAAATACTCCCCTCCACGGTCAGTGCGTAAAATGGCGCGGAGTTCCAGGGATTGTTAACTGTCTAATAATTCCTCTATCATTACATATTGTCTTGAACATATCAGACAAATACTCCCCTCCACGGTCAGTGCGTAAAGTCTTAACTTTACGTTCCGTTTGATTTTCAACTTCGTTCATATAACGAATGAAGCAATCTAATGCTTCAGATTTGTGAGAAATCAAATACACATGACCGAACCTAGAGAAATCATCAATAAATGTAATGAAATAGGAAGCTCCATGTCTAGCCTTCACATTCATTGGACCACAAATGTCCGAATGAATTAACTGCAATGTTGATTCAGATCTAATAGCCTTACCAAATGGTTTCCTAGTTGCTTTTCCAGCAAGACAATGCTCACATATAGACAATTGAATCTTAGCTCGAGAGCCCAATAGACCCTCTCTAGCTAACCGATTCATACGTTCTTGTCCTATGTGTCCTAATCTAGCATGCCAAACCTCATCGGTTATATCTGCATCACTAGTTAAAGCAATGTTTGAAAAACAACCATCAATAACATAATTGACATCTGGTTCAACAACAAATTGTTGTTAAACCCATAGACAAGCAACAACATGTTGCTTATCTTTCTACACTAGTAAAAGAATACAATACTTGATAGAACACATCTGAAACAAGATTTCCTGAGGAGCATACAGGACATCATGTAGAAATAAAACTCTACCACCACGTAGGTTGAGTTTGCAAGTGCCGACTCCTTTGACTCAACTCTTGCATTATTTCTCACATAGATCCACTTGTTGCCACTGGTACTGACGGTACTCAACAAATGTAACTCGTTCCGGAGCTACATGGTTGGTTGCTCCCGAATCTATAATCCACAAAGGATAAGAATCAGCTAACAACACTGAACTAGCAACAAAATGTTCTTGAAAAGAAGACACTTGGATTTACCTTTTTCAGCTCATTGCACTCCCGAGCAAAGTGGCCCTTTTTGCCACAGTTAAAACAAGTCAACTTGTTTTTAGGTTTCTTTCCAGTCTTCTTGACTATCTTCTTGATTGGGCCTTGTCCCACAACAGTAGCTTCCCTCTTCTTTCCCTTCCCTTTCTTGAACCATTTCTTTTTCTTGGATCCATATGATCCAGCAGAATTTACTGCCACATAGGCTTGTCCAAAAATCCTTGCGGATTCAACTCTCTCCACCTCCAATTCTACATGGCGTGAGACATCAGTGAAAGTCTTGATACTCTCACTGTGAGTTAAGGTCTGCTTCATGGTCTCCCAAGAATCTGGAAGTGAACGAATAACTGCTTGAACCTGTTGTTCATCAGTCAACTCATGACCAGCAGTTTTAAGCTCCCGAATCATGTTCGACATCTCCCTAAGGTGTTGAACCATTGATACGTTCGGACGCTTTTTGTAGCTGTCAAATTTAATTGTCAGCTGTCGAAGCTTGCTCAGACTTACTCCACTGTATTTTTCTTTAAGGGCAACCCAGACTTCATGAGCCGTAAGATATGACTCATATTCAAAAGCTAGGTCGTCTACCATTGAACTAATCAATATACCCTTTGCAGTGGAGTCCTTTTTCTTCCATGCCTTATAGGCATCAAGATCTCGTCTGTGTTGTGCAGTGGGACCATCTACAAGTACTTCCATAACCTGATTTACAGCCTCTAGAACTTCTTGTTCCTCAAGTACATATTGTATCCTGAGGTGCCAGATCTTATAGTTATCCCCATTAAGTTTTTCACCTTTGTTGAGTTCAGTTATTATGTTTTTGGTTGCCATAATCTATCATAAATAAACAAATTATTTAGTATTCAGTGTATATCATATGTATGCAATTTATGATTGACTTAATATTACTTTGAGTTGGTTTACAAAATCAAGTGACAACTATGTTTTCACTCATCATCCGTATGATCAATCAAATTAATATTAATCAATTCTATTACATACATCCCAACAAATGAACTAATCATTTATAATATCATGAATTCATTAATTAAATGAACCAATCATTTAATATATCATGTTTTTTTAATTAAATGAACTAATCATTTAATACAATGAACTAATCATTATCATGTAAGCAAACGACATAAATAAATGAACATATCATTAATATAAAAATCTTGCAAATTGTTAACATATAACCAATTGACATGAATGAAATGGACTAACATTGTTCATACAAAACGACAATAAAAATAACAGAACTCTAATAAACTAGATAGACTACCATCACTCCCATTGGGATAGACACTAGTGCGGTGGCCAATATAATTCCTCTCAGCCTGGACTCATTTGGGGTAATCACAGGTGGGACAGTTTCAGGATTCTCTATTGGATCCACAATTGGATCCTCTTCTAGTTCCTCCTCAATCATTTTCGGGTCCTCTTCGAACTCTTCGGATCCTCTTCACCGTATGATGAAGCAGCTCCTCACAATGTCTGAATATGTGACGCGTCCTTGATGACGCCCCCAAATATAGTCTGCTATCATCCTAGGATTTTCTGGCAATGATTGCATCAAAGCCCAAATCCTATAACTGTCTAGGACTGGAAACTTTTCTCGCTCAAGTTTCCAAAACAGATCATCAAGTCGTCCAATGTGTCCGTCGACTCCATAAGCAGAGTTGTACTCTATCTCCTGAATCTCCTCCCTGAGCTGATTTCGTCGCACTTCGCGACGAGTCAATGTGGTAATCGTCCGTGCCATTTGAAAAATTGAAAATAAATAAGTCAGTACAAAACCGACTAACCAGTACAAAAACCGGCTTATTTCAATTTATACAGGCATAGTACCAACATAATAAATCAAGAAAAACAAATCTTCTCGATTTTCAGGAGTTCAGTCGACAATTAGAACCAATCTAATTGGTCAGACCCATTAGATCGGTTGATCAGGGATCCAGATCCTAAGCTTGGTCCATTGTCCTTAATTAGAACTAATCTAATTGGACATGGATTTTGTGCCTATATTCTGTTACTTTTTCTCTAAGTCTATTTCTACCAATTTCAGATTTATTGATCAAACTCAGATCCGTTTGATCAAACCAATGCCCATTGGTTTAAGTCCGACCAATTAGAACAAATCTAATTGTTTTGATCAAATCTGACTCATTAGAACAAATCTGGTCATTTGATCATATTTGGTCCAAGTCTAATTAATCAACCCAAATTAATTTCGGATTTAGATCAAATTGGTTCAATTAAATCAACTAATGATTTAATTCTGAACCAGATCTGAATGGACCAAAATTACTTTAGATTATTTATCATAAATGATAAATTAATTGAACTCAATATTCAATTAATTATCGCATATAAATAAAATTAATACTAACAGTATGCATTATTTGACAAACAAAAATTATACTTTAATTAAAAAACATAAACATATTATGTTTCTTAATTTCAAATGCATGCAATAATTTATAATAAACGTTACCCATTTTTTTTTTTATAAATCTACTGTTTTGCAAAATATTTGCATACTGTTTTGCAAAATATTTGCATGCATGAGTACGTGGGAATTTATTTGTTCACTGTTTTTTTTATAAACATAAAAAAAAAACACCCACGTCTTTTGCACCGTGCTTCACAAATGCACGATTTTTTTTTTCCGTCGGCGCCGTGCCCACGATTGACCACGCCGATGCTGCACCTCGCCCATAGCCTCCATGCAACCGTAACAGATACAGTCGCCGGCCACGAAGGCCAATCTCCGGCCTATTTGGGCGGTCACCGGTCACTGTCATCGTCGGCAAATCCATGCAGCGTTGCAATTTTACAAATTTAGCACAGCGTGTATGCTACGACACATTAGTCGTGCAAAACAGCGACAGGAAATGACGAAGCGATACAGAAAATTTCCAAATAGAGATTTCATAATTCGTCTCTAAGCATTTAGAACTAACACAGCTCTGATACCAATGTAGAATATATGTTCTAAATGCATGATAGACGAATTAATTAAATGCGATAAAAAATTACAGCGATCTCCCGCAGATCCGCAGTCGGCAGTGGCGAAAACTCGCTGTCGGAAGAGCGATCACAAGATCGGAAAGCCCTCCGCAATTCCACAAACCAAATCCCGCCGCCTTGGATGTTCTCCTCTTACTCTCGTCGCACGATCGCGATTTCACACACCATGAACCTTGGACGGACCCCCTTTATATAAGGAAAGACACTAGGGGCATAATGGACTTTTCCATTGTGTGTAGTGGGGAACATGGGTCACGTTCCCCACTATCCCCATTTCCAACACAACATAATGGTGTTGATCATTCCAACCCAACATTACAGTGTTTGCTGAACTTTCAAACCCAACACCAGTTATTCTGATTTCTCCAACCCCAGCAACATTGTGGTATTGATCATTCCAAACCAACACTACAATGGTGCTGAAATTTCAAATCCAGCACCAGTCATTCTAATTTCTCCAATCCTGCAACACTGGTGTTGATCATTCCAACCCAACACCACAGTGGTGCTGAAATTTCAAACCTAGCACCACAATTGTTCTAATTTCTCCAACTAGTAACACGGTGTTGGTAATCATTCCAACCCAGCACCACAATGGTACTAAACTTTCTAAACCATCACTAGAGCATTCTGATTTCTCCAACCAAGCCAAACAGTGATGTTGATCATCCCAACCAAGCATCACAATAGTGTTGAACTTTCTAATCAGCACCATAGTCGTTCTGATTTCTCCAACCCAACAACATAATGTTGGTGATCATTCTAAGCCAACACTATAATTGTTCTGATTTCTCCAATCTAGCAACACAGTGGTGTTGATCATTACAATCCAACACCACAATGGCGCTGAACTTTTTAATCCCTCACCAGAGCGTTCTGATTTCTCCAACCTAACAACATAGTGGTGTTGATCATCCAACCCAGCACCACAGTAGTACTGAACTTTTAAACCCAACACCAGTCATTCTAATTTCTCCAACCCAACAATATAGTGGTGGTGATCATTCCAACTCAGCACCATAGTAGTGCTGAACTTTCTAATCCAATACTATAAGCATTCTAATTCTCTAATCCAACAACATAGTGGTGTTAATCTTTACAACCCAGCACCGCATTGGTACTGAACTTTCTAACTAGCACCATAATTGTTCTTATTTCTCCAACTCAACAACACTGGTGCAGATCATTCCAACCCAGCACCACAGCAGTGCTGGACTTTCTAACCCAACACCATAATCGTTTTGATTTCTCCAACCCAACAACACAATGGTGTTGATTATTCCAACTCAACACCATAGTAGCGTTGATCTTTCTAACCCAGCACTATAATCGTTCTGATTTCTCTAATCCAGTTGTGCTGATTATTACAACCCAGAATCACATTGATACTGAACTTTCTAACCAGCACCGCAGTCATTCTTATTTTTCCGACCCAACAACATAGTGGTGTTGATCATTCCAATCCAACACCATAGTCTTTCTGGTAATTTATTATGGATAGTCAACTATCTCAGTCGACTACTAAACTTTATGTGCTCCATCTGTGGACTCTAGTAGACTGCAGCATTTGACTGTCAAAACCTATAGCTGCATTGAACTTGGTTTGAAGTGTTTATCAACAATCAGCTCGTGTGTCAATTGACACAATGTCATAACTTCATCTAGGAGGCTCAATACCACTCTTGCAAAGTGACTCTAGCTTTGCTATACTCTTCTTTCACTCCATGCTCTAGTTTCAGTATTCCTGTACCTCTAAGTGTGTCAATGAGTTTCGGTTAAAATATGATGCCCTAAGCATCTCTAATTGGACTCAATCCAAATGCATTAGGTTGGAGAATTGCCACCGAGTGTCACCATGCCCTAAAGATACAACCTCATGACCTTCTAAGCTATGTAGAGCCTATTTATAAAAGATCAGTCAATGTGTCAATTTGCACAATGTCATAACTTCATCTAGGAGACTCAAACCAAGTGTTGCATAGCATCTCTAGCTTCTCTACACCTTTATTCGACTCCATGCCCTAGTTTCATTATTCATGTACCTCTAGATGCATCAATGAGTTTCATCCAAAACCCATTGATGACCCTAACTAGCTCTAATTAGATTCAATCCAAGTGCATTAGGTTGGAGTATTGCCACCGTGTGTCACCATACCCTAAAATTACTAGCTCATGACCTTTTAAGTTGTAGAGAATCTATTTATAAAAAATCAACTTGTGTGTTGATTGACACAATGTCATAACTTCATTTAGGAGGTTCAGCACCAATCTTGCAGAGTAACTCTAGCTTATTTACACTCTCCTCTTCCTCTCTATACCCTAGTTTCAGTACTCATGTACCTCTAGGTCCATCAATGAGTTCCGGCCCAAATCCATTGATGGCTCTAGACATTTCTTATTGGACTCAATTCAATTGCATTAGTTTACTGCATTGCCACTAAGTGTCCCCATGCCCTAAAACCGCAGCTTCATGACCTTCTAAACTATGGAGAGCCTATTTACAAAAAATCAGCATGTGTGCCAATTGACACAATGTCATACCTTCATCTAGGAGGATCGGAACCAATGTTGCACAGCAACACTATGTGAAGTCTATGTAATTGTTATGATTGCAATTTTTTCCTTTTTGCAAGGACCCTATTCATGATGAAGTTTTCACATTCGTTGAATCTATTAAATCAAATTTGGAGGAGAGACCGTTAACTAATCAATAATCCATAAATGGGTCCACAACTAATATTTCATCTACTTTTGAGTATACTAATGTGGGGAACAGAAACACAAGTTATTTCACCTTTAATCTCAATGAAGAAGCTAATAGATTAGAAGATGACCTACCTAATACGAGAATGGTAATTGGAAAATACTTTGAGGGAACTTGGAGTTAGCAGGAAGTAAATGATATTCAAATTATAGAGGGATTAGAATGCAATACTAACGAACAAGAATTCTTAACAAATGATATTCAATTTGAATAAGTTGATTTTAACCCCGATTAGTATAGTGACTTCGAGGAGCTCTCACTTGCAAATGATCCATATGTTATGAATTCATGATTAATAAATACAAGATGCAACGAACTTAATGAATTTTTCGTTGGTCAAGTGTTTCCCTCTAGGCAGGAGTTCAAGGATGCATTAGTAAGGCATGTTATGGTCAAAAACTTCAAATACGATCTAGTTGACATCTGGCTCAATAGAATAAAAATTATTTGCTTCAATCAACCATATACATGAAGAATAGTTGCAAGGAGAGATGTGAAGTTCACTGTTACAAAATATGTTCGAAAACACCAATGCAACACCATCAAGGAAACACCTAATCACCATGCTTGCACATCTACATTTGTAGTTTCTCAAATTCAAGGGCAGTTTGTTTCTTCTAATAATTACAAACCAAGGATGATGCAAAGAGAAATGCAATCTAGGTTTAGGGTGCATATATCATATAAGAAAACATACTCAGCCCAAGAGAAAGCATTAAAGAAAGTTATTGGTGATTTTGATCAAGCCTATAGTGATTTTCCAATGTATTTATGTTAGTTAAGAGTTATGTACACTGATATTAATGTTGCACTATAAAGAAATTGTGATAATCAATTCCAATTAGGGGTGTCAATTTGGATGGTCAGGTGGGTCGGGTGGGTCGAATGGGTTCAGGTTGGGTCGAAGTAAGAATATTACCAAAAAAAATCCCAACTCGAACCCCACTCAACCCGAAAACAATAACCCTGAACCTGAATAACCCGAACGACCCAATTAAAAAAGACATTTTTTTTACTATTTTCTAGTGTTGCTAAACTGCGGCTGAGGTGGCCACCTAGGTGGAAGGTGGTGTTTTAGGCATAGGTTAAAAAACCATGGTGCTTTAGTTGATTTCAAAACAACTCACGCTCATGCCTCCTTTCGCCTCGAACCGCTACTGCTACTCCATCGCTGTTGTCGCCCACCACCAATGACACTGCCATCTTTGCTGCTGCCACCATCGCCTACTATCGTCTTTAGATTAGGTTTTGTATATTTGATATTTCGGTTCTGAAAAAAATGTAACTCTTTGTTTCGGTTTCAATGGCTTCACTTCGGACGCAGGACGCGTCATCTAACCCGAACAACACGTCTAGGCCCATCGCGAGGCCCGAGCGATGCTTCTGGGCCTGTCACCGGCCTCGAGCGATGCCTTTGGGCCCATCGTCGGGCTTGGGCAACGTGTCCGAACCCAAGCGATGGGTCTGGACTTGTCACTGGGCTAGGCGACAGGTCCAGCGATGCATATTGTGTCCGAAGTGAAGCTGCTGAAGCTGAAAAAAGTGGTTTTTCATTTTTTTTTTAACTTAACGTAGGATTTAATCGAATAACTTTATATTAATAATTTTAATCAACTCCTAGATATAGTTAAAATAATTTAAATAGACTTAATTAAAGCCTAATAAAATTATCCTATTAATTTAATATATATTAAAATATATATATTTTATAAAAATAGATTATTTTTTTTTTTAATTAATATATTTTATAGCAAGTTTGTATTCTAATTTTTTATCCTTCATTTAATTATTGAAGATTAATTGCGGAAAATGAGAAACAATCAGAGATGGAATAGAAGTGAAAGTCTATTGATACTGTTTTGGATTATGGCGTGTTGTATTGTAAAGAAAAAAGAAATTGGATCACATGTAAATTGCGTATGAAGCTTATTAAGGGAGGAGTTTATCGGATGAAGCTTTACATTATGGGTATTGTAGGACAAGTTAACGCATGTCGTAAAGCATCCGATGAAGACAAAAAAAAAGAGTAAGAGCTTATCTTAAAAATAACAAGAATAAGAAGAGAGAAAGGGTGGAAGAACTAAAAAAAGAGAGGACGAAAATAAATATAGGTGTTGATGTAGAGGATGAAGATTATCAAGTGAAGGGAAATTCTTCTAAAAAGAAGTCAAAGCACCTCGGGCCTATTGATAAATGGGCATTCACAATCAATCCAACAAAGGCAAGATAACAAAACATAAATGATGCATTGAAGTTAAAGTTTATAAATGATGTGCATGCTTGCAAGATGGATTTATGAGGCGGGGATTCCTTTTCATGCAATTGACAATCAAAACTTTAGACAATTTGTAGAGGCGGTCAATTCGGCTCGAGCTACAAATCTCCAAGTCAATATCTTCTACGAGAGCCACTTTTGAAGGACTGAATTACCTCTAAAAAAAAGTATAAATAAAAGTGGATGAAAATGGATGTTTAATTATGACCGATACATGGACGGATTGCAATAGAAGTATTATGAATTTATGTGTTAATTGCAAACTAGATATTTCATTCTTTGGTTCTATTGAAGAACCCATGGAGGCACGCACCACGACTTACATCTTTGAGTTTGTGGAAAAAAATATCAAGGAAATAGGCTCTCAATATGTTGTTCAAATAGTGACATACAATGTGACAAACAATATGGCAGCAATGGAGTTGTTGAAAGTTACGCAACCTCAATTTTTTTGAACATCTTGTGCGACTCATAAAATCAACCTCATGCTTGAAGCAATTGGAAAGCTCGGAATGCTTGAGAAAACAAAGGCCCTAACAATATTAGTTTATGCACATCATAAAACTTTGGCTATTACGAGGAAATATACCAAGAAGGGAGATATTGTGAGGCCCGGGGTGACTAGATTTGCTACTTCATTTTGACTTTGGAAAGTCTCAAAGGCAAGAAAAGATCAATTGAGACTTATATTCACTTCTGAGACATGGAGCAACACAAAATTAAGTAGTGTGAAGGGGGAAATGGCGAAGGCAACAGTAACAAGTATCTCTTTCTGGAATGGTATTTTTTTTTGCTTTGAATGTTTTCACCCCTTTAGTGGAAGTTTTACGTCTTGTTGATGGTGACACAAAACCCTCAATGGCCTTTTTATTGAGTGCACTTAAACGAGCCAAGGAAGAGATTAAAAAGGCTTTCAAAAAAAAGAAGAAAATGTCACCCCTATTTTTAAAGATTATTGATGAGAAGTCTAAGGGTAGACTTGATATTTTGCATTATGTCGCTTATTTGTTGAATCCGGTTTTATATTCAAAGATTCAAACATACAAAATGACACTAATATTCTAGATAAATTCTTGAATTGTGTTGAGAGAATTTTTCCTACCGATGAGGACATGTAATCCACTATTTCTAATGATGAATTTTTGAAGTATATGAATAAATCCGGAAACTTTAGAAGAAAGATGACGGTCGCGGCATATGAGAAGGTGGATGTATACTATGACTTTGATCCGGGTACTTCTCTTTCCTTTATTTCTATTCACTAACATAGATGTCTCTTTTATATATTTTTGGGTTTATTAATTTTTTGCCTCTCTAATTTTTTAAGTTGGAAGGTGGTCCAATTATGGTAGTGACACTCTAAACTTACAAAAAAATGGTAATAAGATTTCTCTCTTTGGCAAGTAGTTCATTGGAGTGTGAAAGAAATTGGAGCCAATTTGAAAGGATAAATGACAATTCATAAATTATATTATCTATTTTGTCTTTTTATTAGTTTTTAATAATTTTCTAATTGTTTAGATACATACTAAGAAGAGGAATAGGCTCGATACATCAAAATTGAATGATCTTATATATGACAAATTCAATGACAATCTTACATAGAAGAAGAGTAAAAGAGATTTAGATTTGCTTCTATCCTCTCAAGCTAGTGAAGATCAAGGTTGACTCGTTTATGGTGGTAATGAATATGAGGTTGAGCTAGGTTTGGGACTCACTTAGAGAATGGTAGCGGAGGGCTCGGGAGTGGGTAAAGTGCTACAACCAAAGAGGAGGGCAAGGAGCATCCCCATTAGAGAGCTTGATAAAGATTTAGATACATCGGAGGAAGAGAATGAAGATGTTGATTTTGAGTTTGATATGAAAGGATTATGGATGCAGCTGATGGTGCATGTGTAGATGATTTACAAGATTAATTATGTTTAGTCTAGTCCTTATTGGTTTGTTGCAATGTTAGATTGAAACTTTAAATTTTAAACTTAGACTTTTGGTAGAAGTAATGATATTACTTTTTTAATATTAATATGGTGATGAATTTTTATTAATTCTCTTGTTAATTGCATTTATTAATATAGTGATAAAACTTTCATTTTTATATTATGTATAAAAAATGCTAAAAAAAATTCAACTACTTAGGCACCTCCTAGGTGGCCGAGGTGATAGGCGGTCATTGACAACCTCGCCACCACCTACAGTCATTTACAACACTGCTATTTTCCTTATAATTTTTCATTTTTATCTTCATACTTTATCGTTATCATACTAACCTTCTATCATGTAGATAAATCATCTTAATTTTTCAAAATAAAATTTAATTTAACTCCAAAAAAATCCCCTAAACCTTAAATTTAAGTCAACCCAGGTCAACCCGAACTTAACCTGATCCTAACACAAGCTAAAAAACTCCAACCTGAATCTGAAAACCCCCAATCCGAACCTAAAAATTTTCGAATCGATTCGAGTCAAGTTCTTTTTTGACACCCCTAATTCCATTACTATTTTTGGACTTTTGATGCTTGTGGAAGAATATTCAGGTCTGTGACTAAGCAAGGTCACCACAAGAAGCCTCGCAGGCCACCGTAAGCTCACGGAGGCCTCACAGCCAGGCGAGGTCGTCACAACCTCACAAAGGCCTAACAACTAGACAAGGTCGTCGTGACGCCATCGCAAGAGGCCTTGTGGCCAAGCAAGGCCCCTACGACCTCGTAAAAAGCTCGTGGCAAAGTTGTTTGGGATCATCAGAGTTTTAGCAAGAGGAAGGTTCTCCGTTCGGTGTTGGTGTCGAAGCACGATGTTAATCGGCGAGTAGAACAATAAATCCCGTCAAGGGAATGATTCAACACCTTAATCCCCAATCTCAAGTCCAAGCAATTTCACTAACCATAACTTCTTCAATGGAAAAGATGAACGCCATTTATCCCTCTTCAGTTGATGACAATGAGAAATGGAAGTTTTTCTCTACTCAAGAGAGCAATGCACACCTCAATCGAAAAGCACAGTGGAATCATGAAAGCAATCCAATTCCATATTGGCATCTCCAGCACATTTAAACCACCACAATTGACCGCAATTGCATTGGTCATACAATTATTAAGACCTTTTCAACAAAGAACTCAGATTTCTCAAATTCCTCAATTATACTTCTGCTATGAATAGGGTAATCATCCTACAGAGGTAGAGATATACACATAAAATAGCTTTTTCACTTACAAAAGGTGATGACTAGGGGAAAGATAATATTGTTAGGCTACAAGGAAAAGGCTCTGCATAAATCTCAGGTCTAATATTCATAAAAACCATGAGGATAAAAGAGTCTTGAGTTTTAATTCAGTAGACCTGGATGTCTTGCAAGATTAAGACATTTCCCTAAAAGCACTGAATGGCTATTTAGGCAACTTTCAAGATTAAGACATTTACCTAAAGTACTGAGTGGCCATTATGTTTAACTGAATTACATTGCTGAACTACTAATTCCTTAATAGTATATTCCAGCAAGTCAGAATTTTTAAGGCCTTAACAATTATTCTAGTTGAAGTCAATGGAAAAATATTTTGGGGCATAGGAAATAACGTTGAAAATAAACAACCATGATCACCAATCTTGACTCAGAGAGGAAGCTCACAAAATAGAGGTGCAACATAACTAATGTATAATAGTCTAGCAAATCAACTGTAAAAGGAAAGAATACTGCACAACAGACCTGATTCATTACTTCCTTGAACACTTCTTTGGCAGATTCAATTTGTCTTCGGTCACCAGTTACATGAACAGTTCGTTCCTTTGATGCATCACCCTTTAGGGAGTTGTGGTCTTAACTATAAGAAGTATTAGGTAGAAAAAAACTAAACAAGTAATTGTGAGTGTGTTAACAAGCACCAGTATTAAATTCAAGACAAATGATCTGTGTTAATATCACAATTTGTATGTGAGCACTATCGGAAATAGCCTCTTGTAAAGCGATATAAGGCTACGTAGAATAGACCCTTTCCCGGGACCCCGCATTAGTTGGAGTTTTGTGCATCAAGTTGTCCCTTTATGAAGGGGATCCTTGGCGCAACGGTAATTTGTATGCGAGCACCAGATCTAGTTTGTAGATTTTTAATAGTCTCACCACCGTTGCCTATGATAATACCAACCTACACAGTGGAAAACACAAACTGATCTAAAAAAGGTAACCAAGAAAAAAATGCTTATAGATTACACATAACTTCTCATTTGGCACTTTAATTTCAAATTGTGCTCCATCGGATTGTAAAGTACCAAAACCTCTAGCCACAAGGGATGGTGAACCACTATCATCAGCTTAAGAGAAAAAAGGTGTTACAAGAAATTAGTAAGCAACGCAAGAGTTAGACATGCAGCAAAACTTATCATGATAATAAGAAAAAAAGGCCAAGATGGATTTGCAAATAAACACCCAACAAACCTCAGCAATGACATCCTTTATGAATTTCTCTGCCTTGTTAATGTTGTCCAGGACCATATTAGTTCGACTGGCGAACTATTAGAATCTGGATCAGCTTCAGCATATCTTGTTATTTTAAT
Organism: Zingiber officinale; assembly: GCF_018446385.1. Classification (NCBI taxonomy): domain Eukaryota; kingdom Viridiplantae; phylum Streptophyta; class Magnoliopsida; order Zingiberales; family Zingiberaceae; genus Zingiber; species Zingiber officinale. The sequence continues at coordinate 79,194,094 of NC_055986.1, forward strand.
TTTAGTTCCTGAGTTGTACTGCAGGTATCTTATTGTCTCGTCAGTTTTCCCAACAAGAACACCAACTTGTATATGACATTTCATCAACTTAGAATGTGTGACTCTTAAAATCTCCAATCCTTAAATGAAGGAAATGAGAGGAACTCATTTCTTTTTTCCATGCCAAAACCTCCGACTTGATGACAATAATTGTTATAGTCCATTACTGTGGAATAACAGCACACCAATTGCTTTGCAAATCACTAGTCTGCCAATTTGACAAGTCTGCACGTTATGTAATATATTTAACTTATCCACTAGAATATTTTGAAAAGATAAATCAAAAGCAAATAACACTCATGCCAGTGCATGTCAGATTCCTATCAATAATAAGAATACATGTTATAACTTTTAACATGGTATGCATGATCAAAAAAGAATTCAACTGCTGATTACAGATAGAAAACAAAAAACAGTTTCATTACTTTCCATTATGTCTACAGAGAATGCATTCAATTTGACAACAGTAGTGTTATACAAAGAAGATATTTTTTCAAAAGCTCATATTGAATACAACAACCAAACCTTATCCCATTAAGTAGGGTCAGTTATATGGATTCTCCTATGTCATTGGACTCTATCCCTACTATATCATTATCTATATTTAAATAAATTTTAGCATATTTTATATTTGCTAAGTTTTCTTTAGTATTCCTCTTCCTCGTTTAATATGCATATTGTCATAGTTTCAAATTGTCTAACTGAAGCATTTATTAGTCATTTAAGTTATAATTTAAAATCTCATGTTATGCCGGACGACACAGGCAAAACATTTCATTTCGCCTGCCAACTAACACAACACTGACATTGGCATGCCCCTCACGAGGCCTCATGGCCTCGGCGAAGGCATCGGACGAGCATAGAGATCGCATCGGCAGTTGGCGTGTGGGTGTGAGGCAGGAAAGTTAGGTTTTAATTAAAGTTAGGTTAATAATTTTAATCAACTCATAGCTATAATATAGATATTTTAAATAAACTTAATTAAACATAGAATTATCCCATTGACTTAAGTATATATATAAGAAATTGTTAGCTTACACACCCACCTGTGTGCGACTCCGTAGGCGACTGAGTGAACTCGGGGGACTCGAAAGTGAGTTGGGCACCCCAACTAACTTCCGGATGCGCCGAATTCACTCAATCGCCCATAGAGTTTGCACACGGGCGGGTGTGCATATATATATATATATATATATATATATATATATATATATATATACCCGACTCACTTTCGAGTGTTCCGAGTTCACTCAATCGCCCATAGAGTTACACACGGGCAAGTGTGCATATATAATTATATATATATATAATCCCATATTTTTTAAAAAATTATATATTTTTATTTTAAATATTTTGATTAAATTTTTTATTTTAAAAATATCGAAATCATATTGCCATGATACAGTACTGAAACCGTATCGTTCCACTCACATATTGAAACTCTGATATGGATCGAGATTTTAAACAAACACGTCTATCAGAGTGTTCCCTTAATAAGCGCAATCCCGATTTTCTCTCTAATATTCTCATTTCTTATCTTATTCATCCTCATATATTCGCACATCCATCTTAACATCATCATCTATGTGACTCTCATCTTCTATTTGTGTGTTCGAGTTGTAACTCAACATTCATCTCCATACAAAATTGTAGGTCTAAACGCCGTTTTGTAGAATTTATTTTTTAAATTTTAGAGGTGTCTTATGATTATAAAGAACACATGACGTTGTCCTCCATTTCAACTACCCTAATTGTAATATACTATGGATGAAGTTAATATGTTATTCTCCTCTTCTTGATTTATTATTGAAATATTAGAGGTAGATGAATTAATCATTAAATTGTTTAAGATGGCAGCATGTTCCATTGATCTGGTGGATGTCATTTGATTGCCTCAATGGTGTTCCTTCTATCAATTCTTGTTCAATCAACTTTCCAGTCCCCTTGGGACGGTCTACTGGCTAGCGCATGAGGTACTGCCAACTTGAGGTCCAAAGTTTGAATCTCGACATAATCGAGGTAAATGTCTCCCTCATACGCCAATCACTATTCCAAGGGCTAGTAGTCATCCATGATTTATCTCCTCTGTGTTGACCCTAAGACAGGTTGGTAGGAGCATGGGGAACGAACGCAATCGCTTTTTGCCAACTTGTTTAATTAACTTCCCTTTTACAAGTAATATTTGTGTGTGGTCACAACACTAACATCAACCATCGCACCGTATCAAAGAATATTGCACAATACACAAAAAGGAAAAGAAACAAACCTAACTAACCAAGAGAAATTACATTAGTGCGAGCAAGAGAAATTCTTTCTAAAACAAAAGATGAAGTTATGCACGTTGACAAAAAAGGCAAAAAAAAAAAACTCTTGCATAAACTTAAAACTCACAACAATAAAGTAAGAGACATATATTGTGAAAGAAATATAAATATAGAACTTTAACTGTGAAAAAGAAAACGCAATTCATGGTTAGAGGATAGCAAAAAAATAATAGGAAGGCAGTACCTTATTGTTAGGTACTTCCAGTTTACGAGATGATGCAGCCGAATCTACTGAAGGTGAAGCAACAACCTCAGCATTTTCTTATCCTTAAGTTTCTCCATGTGGTATTCGCTGATAGTTATGGTCTCGTCAGTTGTGGCGTTGGATCCATCGACTTCCACTCTTGCAAAAGCTTTGAATTCTCCTTCGACGATCTGATCGATATCTGCCTGACTTCGGAATCCGCTATGGGAAGAGACGGGATACAGAGGCGAGAAGCGAAGAACGAAAATAAAGTTGGTCGAGAGAGAAACAGTAGTGATATGGCTTCCAAATGGATCGAGAGCGGAGCTCCGATAAGCCTTTTTCATATACAGTGGGCTCGTAGAATGGGCTTCGGCTTACGCTGGGAAAAAGCATTGTTAACAAATATTAAAAAGCACTTAACTCATCTAGAGTGCCCACGGGCTATAACTTGGTCTGGAACATGAACTGAATAATGACCAATTACTCGTTAATCCGATTCAATATAAGTCGTCCGTCTCTAAATGGATTAATTAAGGATTAGATTTCAAATGAACTGGTGTTCCCGGTTTGAACGACAATTCAATTGAATATATATATATATATATTAAAAAAATATTTTAAAATTTTGCAAGTATAATTTTTTATTTAATAATATTTTAATGATATTAATGAGATAGTTTAATCTAAATTAATTTTTTTTAATATGAGACTATTCCAACTTTCTATTAAAATTAATTTTTTTATAGTTGCCCATTGTAACAAATTTATTATCCTTTACTCAACTATATATATATATATATATATATATATATATATATATATATATATCTCAGTATAAAAAACCATGATGGTTGAGAGTTTAGTATAATATTCTTCTCAATCTATTTTACTTTTGGAAGTTTAAACACTAGTGGTGAAGCGAAAGTTATAAAAATAAAATAAAAGGAAAATAATTTTCAAAGAAAGCAAAAAAATTTAAATGTTTTTTTAAAATAAAATATAAATAATAATCTTGGACTAAATTGTGAGTCAAATTGTAATCGCCTTTGAAGGTTAAGGTTAAGATTAAGGATCAAGATTTTTTTGAACCATTGAATTGATGATTCTGAACTGTGGTTGAGTCTGTACTGTTAGGACTTGTACGAGCAAAAGGGAGATGAATAACTTTGATTCCATTTCATGTGTTTGTCTACAATTCGTACGTATGCAGCAGAAACAAAACAAAAGAGAATACACAAAGATAAATCGATTTTTACTTGGTTTACCGCCTCCCAAGACAATTACATCCAAGGCCTAGTCCTATTGGACTATTACCACTTGTTGAATCAAAATGCATGAAAAATAGAAAAATTGTAAACATTTACAGCATATGCCTCATCAATCTTATTCTTCGTGCTTTGTTGTCGGAAGAACGATTACTAGATGAGCAGTCCTTCACCAATTCCACAAGCCAAATCCTCCTATTCGAATGTCTTTTCTCATAGCAATTGCACGAATTTCCACACCACTTGTGCATTCTATTTTCTTTTTTATACTTGGACTCATGACTGCACATTGTGTAGTAGTACAGAAACTGCACGAAGTGCAAATAACTGCACATAGTTACAATAACTACCACCATCTCTCACTCGTCCAAGTCAAGCCACAAAGACCAAATAGCCACAAAAACTAATTAAGAACATCCAATATATACTTGACAAAAAATAGTTCATGTGACAATAAGCATACTGAGCGATTAAAGATAAGAAAGTTGTCCTACTTTAAATAGCCGCTTCTTAAGACAAATTGGAGACCTTAATATCTTGCATTTACCTAGATTAAATCATTCAAATCAATATGAATATCTCTAATCCATCATAATAATTATTATGTCAAGAGCATGTTTAATATCTTCAATTAATATAATTATTCACAATCACATTTTATGTACTCAACAAAAAAAAATGTAATTAGTCAATCAGTGAATAAATGTGATATAAATCTATTCTAATCTTCTTTTTTAGCTAGAATGTTAATTAGTCGCTTTCTTAGTCATGTTTCATAGATCGAATCAAGATATATGTTAAAGTAGCAGACCTTGATTAAAATATCAAGTAAACAGCTAAATAGTCACTAAGGGTAAAATCGAAATTATCTTATAATCGCAAGGGTCTCACATAATAGAGAAGAAGAGATCTATTCTCCTGCTACCCGAAGTTATTCTTTTTACTAATAAGGAGCACATGTTGTTCATAAATTTAATATCGTACAGATTTTGATCTAGACATACCTAAGGTCTAATCCTAAATTTAACTCATGAATTCTTATCTAGCCTCCAGCGGATTCAATAAATAGTGGGTAATTTACTCCAATTATTATATATTCACAGATGATCTCATCTTGATACAACTATCAAGGTAACCCCAACTTAGGAGTATGTCTCCATTCACAAATTCATTAGTTGTCCCATAAGTAATGATTTTACCACTATTTATACTGAATAAATAGAGATGATTGTCCATATGAGTGGACCAATCTCAATCCGCCAACATGCTCACTGATACTTTATCCAAATGTAACAATGACATATACACTAAATATATCATGACACTTCCCATATTTGATTGTCTTTATAATATACACATTCTATGAAGTCCCAAATGTTGGAACGGGTTGGACCTGTAGGGTGAATAGCCTACAATTTAAAATCTAACTTCTCTTGCTACTTATTTAGTAAGGACACACTTAATTAATTAAAAATAACTACTAAAAGTATAAAGTAAGAGACAGAGGGTTACTGGGTTACAACCTAAATAGTTGTTAATCCAAAGAAAATAGAAGCACTAAAGAACTCCTTCTTTGGTAATGTCAGAGGCGAAGAAGCCCCTTACAATAGTTAGAGGCTCAGAAAATGAAATATAGAAATGAGTACAATGTATATATTGAACTCCTAGATTTAGGGTGCTATTTATATCGTTCTAGAAAAAGTTACCATTTGCTAACGTGGCTTGGAGGCGCTTCCAAAGCTATCCAGGGCACCTCCAAATGGATAAAACGTTATCCTAATGACAACGGTACCCTAACGGCTACTGTTCATTGGAGGAGCCTCCGATCAGTTGAAGGTGCCTCGGCTACTTTCATCCTAGGTACCTTCAATCTATTGGAGGAACCTCCAGTCCTTTTTGTGGCAGAACTCAACTGAACATCCAAGGCACCTTCATTCAAATGGTCAATTTCAGCATTGACCATTCTTTTCCTCGCGCTCGCTTGGGTGATGCTCCGACCATATAAAGTTGAGCTCACCCGAACCCAACTCCAGTTTTCTCCTCGAGCATGCTTCCTCCCTGACTTCTTGTCCCTCGGATGCGCTGCATCTGTCCTTCTCGCTCCACCGGTGTATTATTCGGCAATTCCTCATCCCTCGGATACACTGAGCATATCAACTCGCTTCCCGTGTTATCCTTCTCACTGGCTACATCTTCCGCTCGACTTTTTATGTTCCTAAATCCCTACACACTCAGACACAAAGCATCAATTAGATAGGACCTATATTAACCTGATAGATCACATCAAAACTAACCCGGAGTACTTGTAATCTCCCCTTTTTGATGTGTATCAACCCTAGTTAGGTTAGGATAAATAAATAATTTAAAATTGTTTAACATAATTAATTTTATAGTTAAATACAAGTAAAATATTACAATAACTACAAGCGAAATTTTGCAAGTACAAGTAAAATTTTGTAAGTACAAGTAAAATTTTACAATATCCCCTTACACTTAACCTCCTACAATTTCTCCCCCTTTGATCACATCAAAAATAGGGTAAAAATTAAAAACTAGTAGAGGAAATTATGAAAACTTTTTCTATTGGAGTTACATATGTGGGGGAAGTCTGTGTATTTTTAACGCAATTAATTTTCAAGGAAAATAATTTTTATATTTAAAAGATAGATCTTCTAAAATAATTTTAAATTTAATTTTAATTTTTAAAAAATTCAAAAAAAAATTGTCAATATTAAATAGAAGCATTTGGATCATGATAAAAAAAAAATTTAAAACAAAATATTTTCTTTATAGCTAAAATAAATATTTTTTAACAGAAATATGAATTTTTGAAATTAACAATTAAAAATAGTTTTTGACTTCTAAAAATCATGCTCAGTTTTCTGAATATTCAAAATATAATGACCATTTTCTAAAAAATCAGGTTTTTCAAAAATTAATCTCTAAAAATTTTAATTTTAAAATTTTGTTTTTTATAAAAAATTTATAAAATATTATTTAATAGTCGAAAAATCCTAAAAATTTTTATATCAATAGATAATATAATTTTTATCATAGAAAATTTTAAACTTAATAAAAAATCAAAGAAAAAGTCTATGGAAAATTAATTTAGTTAATGCATTTAAAAATTCAACTAAAATTTATTTCAAGCCTCCACATAAAATTAATTTAATATTCTAGAATAGATTTTGGTGTCCAAAATAACTTATTACCAACTAGATTAATTAAATATTTTCTTGAAATAATATTTCTAGCAACTTTAGTAATTTGGCTCCTATGGTTTCTCATATACTAGTTTAGTCCTCCATAATTTTTAAAATTTAAAATTCGTGAAAAGTTCAAATTTGAGCATACATAATTCTTTTTCAATAATTCTATTTGATCTTTTAGTTTTGCATTTTCATCATTAAGTTTGTCAAAAAAATTTTACTAGGCATGCATAATTATTCTTTAAATTTATATACTTTGTCCTAGTTTTACAAAGTGATCTACTCAGTATTTTTATAGCTTCGTATAATTTATCAGAAGGAACGCTCCCCCTTCATCGATATTCTCTGCTAAGGTGGCTTCATTGTTTGATTCTTGATGGCTAGCCATTAGTGCTAGTCCAGCGTATTCTTTTTTCTCGAACTCAGCTGACGACAATTCACTTCACGTCGCTTTGAGATTCTTCTGTTTCAACCTTCATTTGTCCTTTTTCTTTTAATTTATTCTTCAATTGGGACAGTTATCTTTAATATGTCCTTTTTCTTTGTAATTGTAAAACCTTATTTTTCTTTTGTTCCGTAGAAGCTCTTTGGCATGTGACTTATCAAAATAGTTAGATTTAAACAACTTTTTAAATTTCCTTTCCATGTACGCTTCTTCATTTTCACCGAGCAATGATTCTGAATCCAGCTCGATCTTCTTGGCTTTTAGTGCAAGATTCTAACAAAACCTTTCTTCATTTCTTGAACCTACACATCTAGACTCGTGTAATTCAAAATTAGAGAATAATTCTTCTAAACTACTTACCTTGAGGTCTTTTGAAATATAATACAAGTCTACAATTGAGGTCTACTCTTGAGTCTTGGAAAATAATTCAAAGCATATATGATTGAGTCATGATTAGTTACCATTTCTCCAGGGTTCATAAGTTCGATGATTAACTCCTTGATCTTTGCATGTAGTTGAGCTATTATTTCTCCCTTTTTCATCTGAAGGTTCGTTAGTTAATTTCAGAGCAGGTCTCGTCTTGCTAGTTTAGCCTCCGAGGTTCTTTCATGGAGTTATAGGAACTTCTCCCAAGTTCTTTGGTGGATTCATAGGTGCTAATTCAATTCTTGAGGTAGCAATACACTTAATAGGTGGAATTCCGTTTTATCGTTAGCCACAAAGTCAGTCTACTCCTTATTATAGAGGTGTTCTTCCTTTTCTTCTCCATTGTAATATTTGGATACTATAAAACCGTATTTAATTGTTAGAAGAATATCAAAGTCAGTTTTAAAGAATACTTCCATTCAGCATTTCCAAAGCGCGAACTCTCCCTCAAAATTTGGTGGATGAATACTTCGTCTGGCTATCTTTTTGTTGCTTTAGTCAACGACTAATCCTTCTAAAATGATTGGGCTCTAATACCACTTGTTAGAACGGGTTGGACCAGCTAGAAGGGGTGAATAGCTTGCAATTTAAAATCTAACTTCTCTAACTACTTACTTAGCAAAGATGACAACAACAACGACAACCAAGCATTTTCCCACTAGGTGGGGTTGGCTGTATAAATCCTTTTACGCCATTGAGCCCTATCTCCTATTATATCATCATCTATATTTAAATAAATTTTATCTTATTTTATTGTTGTTAACCAAGTCTTTTTTGGTCGTCCTCTTCCTCGTTTGATATGCATGTTTATCATAGTTTCACATCACTGACATTTAGTCGTCGCCTAAGTACATGTCTATACAATCTTAAACGTGTCTCTCGAAGTTTTCTCTCAATAGACGCAATCTCGACTTTCTCTCTAATGCTCTCATTTCTTATTTTGTCCATCTTTATGTCCACACATCCACCTTAACATCCTCATCTCTAACTTTCATCTTACGCCTGTATGCTCAAGTCATAACAACATTCAACTCCATATAATATAGCAGTCTAATCGCGGTTTTGTAGAACTTACCTTTAAGTTTAAGAGGTACTTTACGGTCACATAAAACACATCACGCCCTCTTCATTTCACCCATCCTACTTACATTCTATGTAAGACATCCTCTCAATCCCTCTTCATTTGTAAAAATGATCCTAAATATTTAAATCTCTCCGTTTCGCAACTCGTCCTCTCTTATTAACAATTGTTTATTACTTCTAATATTGCTAAACTTAAATTCCATATATTGTCTTTACTAAGCTTAAAACCTTTCCTTCTAGTGTTTCCCTCCAAGATTTTAGTTTAGCATTTACTCCTTCACGTGTCTCATCTACCAAAATAATATCATCTGCAAACAACATGCACCACGGTGTTGTGTAAAAAATAAGGACTTAGGGTCGATCCTTAATGTAATCCTATCTTTATCGGAGTTATTCTCATCGAAGTCTTTGCTCAGGTCGTTACATCCTCATACATATCCTCAATTAGTTCAATATATTACGCTAACACCTCTCTTTTCTAAAATTCTCCATATAATTTCCCTTTTGACTCTATCATAAGCATTTTTAAATCAATGAATACCATGTGTAAGTCTTGTTTTTGTTCCCGATACTTTTCAATTAATTATATATAGCTTTTATTGTCGATCTACCAAGCTTAAACCCAAATTGATTTTAGGTCACTGTGTCTCCTTCCTTAATCTTTTTCTATTACTCTTTCCTAAAGTTTCATAATATGACTCATTAGTTTAATACCCTTATAGTTTGCACAATTTTGTATGCCTCCTTGTTCTTATATAAGGGAACTAGAGTCTTATCTTCATCGATCGTGCATTTCTTTCGCTTTCAATATTATGTTAAATAATTTTGTAAGTCATTCAATACCTTGTTTCCTAGCCACTTCCATACCTCTATCGGAATATATCCGTCCAACTTTTCCATTCATCACATTTTAAAGTTCAATTCTACGATAAAAATTAAAATTTATATACTCATTTGACTTAATTAAATTACCTAAGTTAAGTTGGTCACCTAAACCTTCATTAAAAAGTTGATGAAAATACCTCTTCCAGCTTCCTTTTATTTCTCCATCATTTACTAATACCTTATTACATTCATCTTTAATACATTTTATTTGAAGATCTCTTGTTTTCATTTCTCTCACTTTAACTATTCTATAAACTTTCTCTTCTTTTGTATCCAATTTTTGATATAAGCGTTTAAAAGTTTCATTTTTCGCTTCACTACTTACTTATCTTTTTCTTGGCTATTGTATATTTTTTAAAGTTTTTCTCGTTCTTACAAATGATCACTAACTTATAAGCTATTCTTTTTTTCCTTCACTTTCTCTTGTACTTCTTCATTCCATCACCAAGATTCTTTACTTGGTAGTGCTTGTCCTCTTGACTCACCGAGTACACTCTTAGCTACTATTTTCAACTTTGATATCATCTTATCCCGTATTATATAAGAGGCATCATATATTTCACCAATGTACTTCTACTTCTCCTTAAATATATTTTGTTTCCCGTATATATTTTCTTTCTATTGATACTATGTTTGAGGCGTATATCCAATACTACTACCCTATGTTGGGTAGTTAAGCTTTCTCCAGGGATGACTTTGCAATCTTTACAAATCTTTCTATCCTTCTTCCTAACCATAAGAAAGTCAATTTGCAATTTATTATTCCCACTTTTGAATGTGACTAAGTGTTCTTCTCTTTTCTTAAAAAACGTATTAGCTAATATAAGGTCATATGCTATCGCAAAATCTAATATAGTTTTCCCTTCCTCATTCCTCGTTCCAAACCCATAACTCCCATGTACTCTCTCATTTTTCACTCCGACATGCCCATTTAAATCACCTCCTATTAAAATCATTTCATTTGGTGGAATATTTTGTAATATTTCATCTAAGTCCTCCCAAAACCTTAATTTGGTAGCTTTATCTAATCCTACTTGTGGTGCATATACGCTAATTATGTTCATAGTTTCTTTCGCCACTATTATATTAAGGGCTATAATTCTATCCCCTTTTCTAACTACTCCTACAACTTCATCCTTTAACAAACTATCTACAATGATACCCACTTTATTTCTTGCTTTACTCTTTTCAGTGTATCATAACTTAAAATCCGAGTTCTCTATCATCTTTGCCTTCTCGCCTATCCATTTTGTCTCTTGTACACACAAAATACTAATTTTTCTCCTAATCATCATATCTACTACCTCCATTGATTTACCAGGGAGAGTTCCTATATTCCATGTTCCAAATCTTAGATTATTAATTTTCCTATCATATTTGTTCTTATCTAACCTATGATGTGAGAACTTTTGCCTATTTAACACTACACCCAAGTTCTCATGAAGATGTAGCGATCCTTGCTGAGACGTTACAGTCGGACCCTGTAACGCGAACTCTTGCATATTTATCACTACACCCGAGTTCTGGAGATGTAGCGGTCCTTGCCGAGACGTTACAGTCGGACCTTGCAATGCGTTCCTTCCGGGGAACAACCTAGCATTAGCACAATAGTTTAATGGATTCATTCATTGAATATTTGTCATAGTTTGATGCTGGCTAGCAACCTAACGCAACCCTCCTCCTTTATCCGAGCTTGGGACCGGCCACTTAGCAAAGACACACTTAATTAATTAAAAATAATTACTAAAAGCATAAAGCAAGATGCAGAGGGTTACTTAGTTATAACCTAGGTGGTTGTTAATCCAAGACAAGTAGAACCACTAAATAACTCCTTCTTTACAATGTCAGAGGCAAAAAAACTCCCTTATAACAGTTAGAAGCTCAGAAAATAAAATATAGAAATGAGTACAAGGTGTGTATTGAACTCTTAACTCTAGAATGATATTTATAACATTATAAAAAAAGTTATCATTTGCTGACGTGACTTGGAGGCACCTTTAAGTGGATAAAACATTATCCTCGTGACAATGGTAGCCTAATGACTACTATTCATTGGAGGCACCTCCGATCAACGGGAGGCATCTCATCTATTATTCATTTGAGACACCTTCAGTCCAACGGATTCCTCCAGTCCTTTTTACGGCAAAACTCAGTTGAACGTCCGAGGCACCTCTGATGTAAAGTACCAAAAATATATATAAGGGTTAAAATGATTAAAATTAGATATAATTAAATTATTTAGGGAAAAAACGATAATATAATAAATGATAAATAATGGAGAAATAAGTTTATATGAATTAATAGAAATTTCTAAAATTTTTATGGATTTTTAAATGAGTCATTTTAGATTTTATAGAGATAAAGGGGTAAGGTATAAAACCTATTTGAGAATACCCTATTTAAGGTGGGAGTTGAAATTTCCCTAAGTTATTTTCCTAAACCTAAGTTCGGATATTTCCCCGTTCCTACGACACACGTGTGCCACTCTCGCCACTGCCTGTCTCCTAGGCGCCACCTCCTTATCGAGGCCTCCTTTCCTGATTCCATCGTCGGGTCCAAGTAGCAGCACGGCGTAGCTTCCCCCTCTTTGCCATCTCCGATTCGAAGCCAACTAGCACTGCCTGCGCGTGACACACGACTACCCACGACAACCGCTCTTTTGACATTTGACTTCCGGTTCCAAGTCGCTATCCCAGAGGCATGCCACTGCCCGAAAGCTCGCTGTTGTTGTACATCCTGCCACCTACTGCAAACAGCCATGGTGCAGTCCCTTCTAATTTTTCTACTGACGTTATTCCCTAGCGCACCCAGCCCTACCATGGTGACTCAGCCGCACCATCGTCACCAGAACAACGCCGATCAACGCTCGTCATGCTGTCGACACAGAAGAAGGAAGGGAGAGAGACTAAGGTAATTAAAGTAATTTGAAGTTTAGGTAATCGTTATTGATTAATATCAATAAGATGGCTGAATTAATTAACCGAGTTATTAATTAGATGAATGATCTATTAATTAACTTGATAGTTATTTAATTTTTACAAATAAGGAATAATTATTCAATAGTTGGTTAATTGAGCTTAGGTTTTCTCCATATATGATACTTGTAGATTCGATCAAGAGGTAAAGTCTTGGACTTGAAGACAACCAAGACATTCTACAATTAGAGGTGGGTAGTTCCTTCTTTGATCTCTTTAGTTCTTTGATCTTAGTGCATGATTATTTATTATCCTTTATTGATGAGACAACAATTATTGCTTATCTTGACTCCACACTATTTGGTTCCTGAGTTGATACTGTTGGTACAGTTGGCACCAATGATCAAACCTACGTTTTGATGAATGACAAATGGATTAAAGTTAGATGTGCTGTGATCTAACCTTTCTACCAAGTGTGCAAGACTTGACTGGTCTGACACCAGGCTGAAATCTAGCTAGGTCTAGAGGACCTGATAGCTAGTGTATAAGTCCAGATAGATCAAGGAGTGACCCGATATCTGACGGAAAGTTTGACTAGGTCCACGGGACCTAATAGCTACCTGAAGTCCAGTTGAGTCTGCAAACCTGATAACTAGTGAGAAGACTTGGTAGACCGAAAGAGATTCAAGCGATTTTATATGGTAAGTAAGGTAAGATACTAAAAGAGAGTGTTCCAATAAGGACAAGTCCTAATTTGAGACTTTAGGCGTAGGTCCAATTTAGTTCCATTTTGGATCTCTAAACTGAGACCTTGACTAGATCCTAGTCTTGGACAGACATGATCTAATTAATAATTCTATTTTATTACTATGCTAACTTCGTTTTGTAGGTTATACTTTATTTTTTGGACTAACACATTTTATAGGACGAAAATAGCAAACTCCAACTGTTCAAGTGGCCTCCTGTTTGAGTGGAGGCACCTTCTATTCAAGTGGAGGCACCTCGGTTGCCTTGGCTGAAGACTCGCGCAGAAAGGTGTAAAGGCGCCTCCCATATGGTTGGAGGCGCCCTGGAGCTTGGCACGGAGGTGCCTTCTACGTGGTTGGAGGTGCCCTCAAGTGGATATTGGTGAGGCTTCGTCAATGATAAGAAACCGAATCTGCATGGATAGAATTTGAGGTTGGAGGCACCTCAAGTGGCATTAGAGGTGCCTCCAATGCTCTATATAAAGTAGATTCAACCAGTGCTCTTAACACAACTTCAATACGCGAACTTTCAAGTTTTTGGCTGCAGATTTCCTCCTCCGTTGTGTTGCGACGTTGCTACGCCCTACTATTGCTGAGAAGTTTTCCGACACCAAGCTCGATCCGATAATCATCAAGTGTTGGGTAACAAAAGTTTTAATTAAGTGTTTAATTACTGTATAAAGGAAAGTGTAGATTGTTACACTTGTCCTTAGTTTTCTATTATACTTGATTTCCTCTTCTGGTGGTTCTGGAAGAGGTTTTTTAGTGGATCATCCATAGTAGAGCGTTTTTCCTATAGTTAGAGCTTGTTTTGGAGGTATTGTATATACTCTTGATTTTTTTGTTGTACTTAATTGAGCAGGTTAGTGTAGTGTTATATTATTGGTTTTGCTTTTGGTTAGCAAGTGATTATATTGAGATACTTATGTTGGTTAATAAGTATTTTACTTGAGACTACATCCTTTGATCTCCTTGTATATAATATCATGTACTATGTTCTTATACCCACTGAGTCGTTGTACTCACTACCCCTTGTTTTTCCTCTATTTCCATGTTAGTAGATGGAGGATGTGTCATGTCGCTCAAAGGTCCTAGTTGTCGGTCTCACTTGAGTTAAGATTTATTTTTGAGTTGTTTGGTCTAGTTTTCCACTGCTTGTATTTGTGGTGTTCTTTTCGTATCTAATATTTGAGTGTTGGTTTTATTTTGGTCAGTTTAGTATGTTCACATGTACATGCATACATACATACATAAATGCATCAGTTTTTATGAGTTGGTAATTTTATATTACATTGGTGATTAGTTTGGTTTGGATTTGTTCGATATCGATTACTTTCCACATTGTCACTAGAGGGTACCATTCGGTTTGATGGACAAGTATACCTTCGGGATGTGACATCTGGTCCGTCCAAGGCAACTCGAGCACTGTTTATCCAAATGGTCAATTATAGCATTGACCATTCGTTTCCTCGCTCTCGCTTGGGTGATGCACTAGCTGTCCAGAGTTGAGCTCACCTGAACCCAACTCCAGCCTTCTCCTAGATCAGGCTTCCTCCCGACTTCTCATCCCTCTGATACGTCGTTCACATCATTCACACTCCACCGGTGTACTCTTCCATAGCTCCTCATCTCTCGGATGCACTGAACCCGTTGACTTGCTTCTCGTGTCATTTTTCTCGTTCGCTACATCTTCCGCTCAACATCTTGTGTCTCTAAGTCCTGACACACTCAAACAAAGGCATCAAATAGATAGGGCCTAGCTTAACATAGTTAATTACATCAAAACTAACTCGGGGTACTTACACCAAAGAATTCACATGTCCTTGAAATGACTCTTTAGTCAATGACTTAGTAAAAATATCTGCAAGCATAACACATGTAGGGATATACTCGAGAATTATCTTTTTCTTGTTAATAATATCCTCCATAAAATTATACTTAATAGCTATATGCTTGCCTTTACAGTGACATTTGAGATTCTTAGAAAAGTTATAGCCGCTTAATTTTCACTGTAACAAGACTCTCACTATTCTCAACAACCTTTATATTCTCAACAACCTTTATATGCTTCAAGAACCTTCTTAACCAGATAGCTTCTTGCATAGCTACTAAACAAGTCACATACTTAGCTTCCATTATCGACAGCGCTACACCAGCCTTTTTCTTGTTGTTCTATGAGATGACGCTGCCATTCAACAAAAGTGTATGGCTAGATATGGATTTTCTATCATCAAGGTCCCATGCCCAATCTATTGGGCATTTATGTAGCCTTTCAAACTCATATAGATACTTAGAAATAGAGAATCGATATATCCATTTTCCTTTTAATTTTAAGAATCCACTTATTCCCAATAGACTTTCGACCTAAAAAAAGATCGACTAATTCTCAAATTTGATTCTTTTTTATAGACTTCATTTCTTCATCTATTATAATTTTTTACTTTTCTCTAATTGGGCATCTCAATGCTTTCATAACTATTTAAGGTTTTTCATCGTCAACTGGGAGAATCATTAATGTCTCATTCTTAATATCAAATCTTTTTCAAAGAATAATCTTACAATTACTTCTTCGTAGGTTGAATTGTTGAGAAATCATCTCATTAATTGACAAATCACTACTATTGAGTTGACTAGATTCAGGTATCCCTTATGATACCTTATTTATTGATAAAGTACCACCCCTATTGCAAATAGAGGAATAGTTTTATCAATATCATCTCTCGGTAGGAAATCAGTTTCGAGAAAAGTTACATCTCTCAACTCTATTTTGGAGATGATTTTTGCTCATCAGTGAAAATATAACCCTTGGAGGTATCAAAATACCTTACAAAGATACACTTTTTACCCCTCGGGTCCTAATTTTTCATATTTGTGAGTCTTATCATGAACATAACTACTGATCCCCAAGGTTTCAAATTACTCAAATTTAGTTTTCTATCTGCCATACGTTCATATGGAGTATATGATACAGGTTTAGAAGGCACTCGATTAGGTATATAGGTTGCTGCTAATAATGCATCTCCCAATAAAAAATTGGCAAATTAGCTTGAATTATCATAGACCTAACCATATCTAGAAGAGTTTGATTTCTTTTTCCAGCAACCTTATTTTACTATAGAGTTACTGGGATTGTTAGTTGTCTAATAATTCCTTTATCATTATATATTATTCTAAACTGATCAGACAAATATTCACCCTCACGGTCAGTGCATAAGGTTTTAACCTTATGATCCAATTGGTTTTCAACTTTATTCAAATAACATTTGAAATAATCTAATGATTCAGATTTATGAGAAATCAAATACGCATGACCAAAACGTATGAAGTCATCAATAAATATAATAAAATAGGAACCTCCATATCTAGCCTTCACATTCATCAGACCATAAATATTTGAATAAATTAATTACAATAGAGATTCAGCTCTAATAACCTTACCGAATGACTTCCTAGTTATTTTTCCAACAAGACATTGCTCATATATAGACAAATTAATCTTAACATGAGCACCTAGTAGGCTCTCTTTAGTTAATTTATTCATTCATTCTTGTTTGATATATCATAATCTAGCATGCCAAACTTGAATATTAATATCAGGATCGCTAGTAAGAGAAATATTTGAAAAACAACCATCAATGTCACAATTAATGTCATGTTCTACATAAAGAACTATGAATCATTTGTTAAAAAAATCATATCCAATTAATACAGAGTTAATAAAAAGTTCTACACACCTACTATAAAATCTCAAACAGTACCCTAATTTAAGAAGGCAAGCTACATAAATCAAATTTCGTCGAATTTCAAGAGTGTAAAGCATATCATGTAGAAACAAGGTATGCCCACCACGTAGGTTAAGTTTGCATGTGCAACTCCTTTGACTTCAATCCTTGAATTATTTCTCACATATATCAATTTGTTGTCGGCTAATACCTGATAATACTCCATGAATGTAGCTTATTCACAAGCTATATTGTTTGTTTCTCTTGAGTATAGAATCCACAAAGGATAAGAATTAGTTAACAATACTATACTAGCAACAAAATGCTCATGAATAGAAGATAAATATGGATCTACCTTTTTTGACTTGGTACATTCCCAAGCAAAGTAGCCCTTCTTACCATAGTTGTAATAGGTTAGCTTATTTTTAGATTTCAGTCCATGCTTCTTTCTTTGGAACTTCTTTTTATTTGGGCTCAGCCTAACAACAGTAGTACTAGCTTCCTTTCCCTTTCTCTTTCCATTTTTAAATCATTTTTCCTTATTTTTAGACCCAATAGAACCTTCAACTACAAAATCTTGTCTAGAAATCCTTGTGGATTCAATTCTCTCCACCTCTAATTCAACATAGCATATAGCATCAACGAAAGTCTCGATACTTTAACTACGAGTTAGATTTTATTTCATCATCTCCAAAATAAGTAAGGGAACATATTATTGTTTGAAATTATTGTTCATCATTCAACTCATGATCAACACCTTTAATTCCTAAATCATATTTGTCATTTCTCTTAGATGTTGGGCCATGATAGCATTCGGGCGCTTCTTGCGACTGTCAAACTTAATAGTCAGTTGTTGAAGATTGTTTATACTCACTCTACTATATTTCTCTCTAAGGGAAATCCAGATAGCATAAGCTAATGGAAATTGCCCATACTCATATACTAGGTAATCAACCACAGAACTAATCAGTGTACCCTTAGCAGTAGAGTATTTTTTCTTGCATGCCTTTTAGGAATAAAGATCATGTCTATGCTATGCTGTCAGACTATCAACAAATTCTTCCATAACCTAATTGACAGTCTCAAGAACTTTTTATTCCTCAAGAACATATCTTAAGATGTCATATTTTGTAGTTATTCTGTTAAATTTTTCTCCTTTATTGAATTCAACTATAATGTTCTTAATAGCCATAGTCTAACATAATAAACACATCATTTAGTAATTCAGTGTAATCTATATATATGTAATTCACGAATAAGTAAATGTTGATTTGATTTGATTTACAAAATCAGGTGATAACTTTATTTCCACTCATCATTTGTAAGATTCAATCTAATTAACATTAATTAATCATATTGCATACAACCCATCAAATGTATAACAAATGCATAGATCATTTATAATAAACATGTTGTTGACACATAATATTTAAAAAAAAAATAGTTAACACATAACATAACATTTTCAAGTCTATTAACACATAACATAAGACTGGAAACAACTCTAAGAAGATAGATATGTTACTACTACTCCCATTAAGAAAGACACTAGCGCAGTAGTAATCAACACAAATCCTATCTTTCTATTATCAGCTGGGGCAGTGTTCTGAGAGGCATCGAAACTCAAATCCCTAATCAGATCCTCCTCAATCATATAGAGATCCTCTTGGGTATGTGGTTCATAACCATCTACATGGTCTAGATGACGAAGTAGCTCATTTTTCAACTCCACATATGTGATGCACCCTTTATAGCACCCCATATATGATGTGCTACTTCATTGAGGTGTATCAGTAGTAGTTGAATCAAAGTCCAAATCTGGTAATTATCTAGGATAAGAAAATCTTGCTACTCGAGTTTCTAAAATAACCCATCGAGCCTTTTAATGAGTCCCCTCACTCCGCAAGCGGGATCATACTCTATCTCCTAGATAGTCTCCCTCAGCTTATTTCATCACACATCATGATGACTCATAGTGTATATTATCCATGGCGTCTAGAATTGAAAATAATAAAGTCAGTATAAAATGGCAAACTAGTTCATTTCAATTCAAAATGTGTATAGAAAATTTTCATAAATTTTTAAAACTCAAATACAAACAATTTTTCCCTTAAATTAAATTTAATTTTCAATAAGAAAATTTAATTTAAAATTCCTAACTGAGTTGAATCATGATTTTCCACGCACTGTCATGCGATTACATGGTTCAACCTTGTCAACAACCACATCACCCATGACATATCACATCTGTTGGTATCACATGGTAGTTTTGATGTGATCAACCAATCCTTGTGTCTAAGTGTGGAAACACAAGAAGTTGAGCGGAAGGCGCAGCTAACGAGAAGGATGGCAAGGGAAGAGAGTCGACGGGCTCGATGTATCCGAGGAACGAGGTGTTGTGGAAGAGTACACTGGCACACGAGAAGGGCGCGCGCGGCGGTCTGAGGGATGAGAAGCTAGTGAGGAAGACTGCTCGAGGAGAAGAAAGGAAAATGAGTTCAGGTGAGCCCTATCCCGATTAGCTGAAATCACCTAAACAAGCGGAGCAACAGAAGAGCCAAAGGAGAAGACTTGGAGCTCGAAAGAAGCTGCTGAAGGCGCCTTCAAGTGAATTGAAGGCGCCCTCGTGCCTTTCTAGTGGAAGGTGCCTTCAAGTTATTGAAGGCACCTTCAACCCTTCATAGAAGGCGCCTTCAATCAACTTGGAGGGCACCTTAGTTGATTAAAGGCGCCTTCGACTGGGCAAAAGTGTCGTTGGCAAAGGATAAAGTCTTATCCTTTCTTACCTTGCTAGAGGCGCCTTCCAGCTTGTTGAAGGCGCCTTCCAGCCATGGATAAGATTTTTCAGGGGCTATAAAAAGACCCATGAACCTAGGAATTAAGAATCAACTCTTATATTCATTTCTTAGCAACTGTCTGAGCATTCAATGAGTGTAAGAGATTTCTCCGCCTTCATCGAAGGAGACTTTTAGAGCTTTTCATTGGTATTGGATTAACAATCACCTAGGTTGTAACCAAGTAAATCTTGTGTCTCTTCTTTAATTTTTCTTTTTTGTTGTTTAATTTAATCTTTTGTTGCTACTAATCTGAGTTGAAAGAACGAGAAAAGGATTTTGTTTTACAGGAAATTCACCTCCTATTGCCAGCCCCGCTGCACCAACAATTGGTATCATTAGAGTCCAACCGCCTCAGAAGGACTAACCGCCGACTGAAGCACTGAAACGATGGTCGGACCGACAATCTTCCCACCAAAGTTCGAGGGAGAATTTGTGTCTTGGAAGAAACGCATGGCGGTATTTTTCAAAATTGATTTTGAAATTCTGTTAATAATTAAATATGAATTTGTAGCTCCCAAAGACTCCCAAGGAAATGAAAAGGAAGAACACTAATGGACCAAGAAGGAGCAAGAAGACTTCGTAGCGAACGGACGAGTCAAGTTCCACCTACTCAGTGTACTTCTACCCCAGGAAGTAAATCGGATGGGAGATTACGAATCAGTAAAGGAACTTTGGGAGAAATTCCTGTTGCTGCACGAAAGAACTTCCGAAGCAAAGCTCGTGAGACGAGACCTGCTTTGGAACCAACTAACAAACCTCCGGATGGAAGAAAGCAATACAGTTGCACATCTGCACTCGAGGATCAAACAACTCATCACCGGACTCACGAATCTCGGAGAAAAGGTAACGAACTAAGATTCGTTAAGGTATGCTTTAAATGCATTTTCTAGGACACCCAAGTGGACATCTATAGTCGACTCATTTTACATATCTAAAGATCTTGAAGTTAGTTCATTAGAAAATCTTTTTTCCACTTTTGAACTTCACGAATCAAAATGTGCAATCTTGCGAAACAAAGGAGAAAAGACAGCCTATAACATAGCACTAAAAGTCAACCAAAAGGACGAACTAGATCAAGACTCCGAGAATTCAATCGACGTAGATGAAGCGACATTATTGGTAAGTAAATTCAATAGATTTATTAAATATAATAGATTCAAGTCGCAGACAAAAAAGGACTTCAGAAGCAAAAGGAAGGTACGATGCTACAACTGTCAAAAAGAAGGACACATTAAGGATGACTGCCCCGAACTAAAGAAGAGAGAGAAAGATAAGGGTAAAAGATTGACAAGATCAAAGAACAAGAATCTGAAGGCAACTTAGGATGAGTCGTCGTCCTCTGAGTACGAGATCGAGGCCTACGCGGACTAGCTTTGATGGCAGATCACCAGAGGGACATTGAAAGTTCCTCAAAGATGAGCATCGATGAAGGGGGAGAATCCTCTGAAGAAAGCAACGACGAAGGGGAGCATCAGAACACAAGGTAAGTGAGGTAGGTGCCTTATCTCCTGAAAAATTACTTCAATTTATCAAAGTTCTTTCTAAGAATCTAGTAAATCTAGAAAAAGAAAATGCTAGGTTAAAATTAAACTTAGCAAAGTCATGCCCCCTAGAAATGTATGATTGCTTAAAAATAGAAAATGAAAAATTAAAGATTCAAATAAAAAAACTAGAAAATAATTGTTCAACTTAAAAAGGATTTCGAAATTTAAATTACAGATAAATAAGTTGGTATATCAGGAACCATAGGGGTCAAATTAGAAAAATCCTCAAAAATTATGTACCCCCAAATTTTTAGTAAATCCAGACTCCAGTAGGAAGGCACGTATACTGGGTTTCAAGATCATGCTTAGATTAAATTATTTTAATCCATTCAGCATACTCATAAAAAAAAGAAAATTAAATATTTCTTTTCTTTAAGAGGCTTTGTCTAGAAGTGGTTGTTGTTCAAATATTCAAAAAGGCCTAGTGCCTCGCCATAGCCTGTAAGCCGATTACTGAAATAAATGTTTAATTGTCTAAAATTGTTCTTAAACAATTTTTCAAATTCTTAATGAATGTTTAGCTAATTTTTTTTCCAAATTTGTGTAACATTTTCTTGTATTTTTTTCCAATTTTTTTGATGTGATAAAAGAGAGAGATAAGTAAAAGTTCAGGGAGATCAAGGGGGAATTAGGATTTTTTTTTGAATTTTGCAACTAATTTGTTTAAATTTATTGTAACTTTATACTTATACATTCATCATGTTATTATGCTATATTTTTTTAAAACCCTAACTTGAACTTGGATTGATGCACATCAAAAAAGGGGGAATTATTGGTACCCCATGGTAGTTTTGATGTGATCAACCAAGTTAAGTTAGGTCCTGTGTATTTAATCCTTGTATCTAAGTGTGCAGGAGCTTAGGAATACAAGAAGTGGAGCGGAAGACACAGCTAGCAAAAATGATGGCAGGAGAAGAGAGTCGACGGACTCAGTGCATCCGAGGGACGAGGTGTTGCGGAAGTATACACCGACAGACGAGAAGGATGCTCGTGGTGGTCCGATGGACGAGAAGTCAGGGAGGAAGACTTCTCGAGGAGAAGGCCGGAAAATGGGTATGAGTCAACCTTATTCCGGTTGATCGAAATCACCCAAGCGAGTAGAGCAGTGGAAGAGCCAAAAGAGAAGACTTGGAGCTCGGAAGAAGAGGCTGAAGGCGCCTTCAGGTGGATTGAAGGCGCCCTCGCGCCTTTTTAGTGAAAGGCGCCTTCAATCAACTTGGAGGGCGCCTTCAACAGGGCAAAAGTGTCGTTGGCAAAGGATAAAGTTTTATCCTTTCTTGCCTTGCTGGAGGCGCCTTCCATGTTGTTGGAGACGTCTTCCAGTAATGAATAAGATTTTTCCATGGGCTATAAAAAGACCCCTGGACCTAGGAATTAAGAATCAATTCTTGTATTCATTTCTTAACAACTGTCTGAGCATTCAACGAGTATAAGAAGCTTCTCCGCCTTCATCGAAGGAGACTTTTAGAGCTTTTCATTGGTCTTGGATTAACAACCACCTAGGTTGTAACCAAGTAAATCTTGTGTCTCTTCTTTCATTTTTTTTGTTGTTTAATTTAATTTTTTGTTGCTACTAATCTGAGTTGAAAGAACGAAAAAGGGATTTTGCCTTACAAGAAATTCACCTCCTATTGCCGGCCCTGCTGCACCAACAACGTCCACATTATGCCTACATCATGCACACTCGGGTGATTTTGAAGAATATCATGAGCCTCTTTTATACCAATCTGATAACTTTCTACCAATAAAGGGGTTAAATAATCACTATCATGAGAAACTAGCTTGGTCCAATCCTCATTAGAACCCAATTTTTTAGAAACGTTAAATACTCAGTTTATTTTGGAAACTAGCTTGGGCAAAAGCTTGTTTTCAAGCCAGAGGACAAGTTAATTGGTCCAATTAACCTTGAGAACAATCTAATCAAATCTAGCTTGGGAACAAAAAAAAAATCGAAGGACATCTAATCAGATCTGGACCTTTGCCTAACCCAGTTTTTTTTCAACCCAAGCCCAAATTAATTGAAACGGTGAAACATGGGGGGAAAAAAAAAAAATGATTTCAACATGCATTTTTTTAAAAAAAAAATCTACACACTGCCCTAAACGTTAACACTTTATCTTCTCCGCCGCCAGCACCGATGGTGCCATCACTCCCGGACAACCCCCTTCATGCCCACTGGTCAAAATCAGAGGAAATCTCCGTGGGGTGGCCACTGCGTTCGGGGCCTGGTGACGATGGATCGCCACAAGGTCACGATTTTGCCTGGCGACAACAATAGAAAATGACACAGTCACGATTTCGCCTAGCAACGGCAGAACACGATGGAGCAAACTCCGTCAACGACACCTCTAGCCTTGAACAGGTGCCTTGAGGCATAGCGATTCTTTGATAGAATTTTGGCAACAAAATCGAAAATAGAAAAACTATAGACACTTACAGCAGATGCCTTGTCAATCTTCTTCTTCGTGCTTCATTGGCGGAAGAACGCATGAACCAAATCCCTCTTCTTTCTCGGAGCAATTGCATGAATTTCCACACCACTCGTGCATTCCTTTTTCTTGTTTATACTTGGACGCATGATTGCACATCGTGTAGTAGTGTAGAAACTGAACGAAGTGTAGATAATTGTATGGAGAAGTCTATTACAACCTGTTTCTTGTAACAATACAAGTAATACAATCAAATACGAAGATACAAATAAAATCAAAGGGAAATAAACTTTACAAGTGAAATCTTTGCATTGGATGCTTCTTTTACCGCTTTGGAGTGTCTCTTAATGGTAAAAAAAACACAACATGACTTCGCTCCAACCTCTTAAAATTGGTGCTTATGATTTCTCTTGAAACTCTCTTTTAAAGGTTGTTAGTTAATTCCAATCAATTAATTGCTAGACTTTACTAATTGAGCGCTATATCAGATCCGACCATTTAAATCTGCAACTTTTTTTACCCTAGCTTTTAGGCTTTTTGGAAAAAACGACCATAAGGTAATTTAATTAATATTTTTTATATGATGATTGACACATAAGTTTTATTTTGCATGTTCATATTTTACATTGTACATGCCACACCAAAAAAAAAAAAAAAATCCAAGGGACCTTATTTTTATTTTTTATTAAGAAATCTAGAAACTCAAATGAGATGAGTTTCACAATGTTTACTATGTTGTATTAAGTTGAGCTAATATAATCAGGATGCATATTAAACTTTTTAGCAAATCATAAATACACTGACAAGTGTACATTTGACTCATAGATGATGATTAAAAATTTTAAATATAAAAGTAATTTATTTAATCATATGATTTTTCACATTGCTTAATGTTGCTTCTATTATGAGAAACTCTGAATTACAAAACTGAAACTTCTAAATGAGTAGTATATTTTTGAAAACTTTGTTTTGATTGGCAAAATATGATGATTTTCTTTAAAGATTTTTTTTTTCTATTGTTAAATTTCTATGATACATATGCATTGTCAATTTTTTTTTAAAAAAAATCTATAATTTTTGAAAATTTGGATTGTTGTCACTTTCATGCCCCAACCTACCAAAACAATAATCGGTTGACTAGAACCATAAAACTCAATAGAGCATGACGCGAGCATACTAGTGATAGTTCAACAACCATTCACATAAAAATTTCCCAACAAAGAAGGTCTTCTATGATATTTTTTAGGCACTTAATAACAGTTTTATTAACATAGAAACAGAGAATTAGGAAATCTTGTGGAGATAATTAAAGGTAATGAAGGTAGAGTTAAAAAAAAAAAAAAAAGATGTATTTCGGCTAATTCTTAATATATATTTTCACATACCAAATCCATGTCAGATATAAATGCCATAAGATGAAAATATAAACTCATTCACTGGTGATTAAGTAAGAAATAAAGAAATCTAAGAATGACATCCAATAAATAAGATTAAATTTCAAAATATTCATCACTTGGACATCAACTGGTGATTTTAAAATGACTGACTTGATGAGATAACTATGAGGGAAAATGAAAGCCAAGAAATCCATTGGAGTTTTTTATTTTGTTTTTGTGGTTATGATGGAAGATATTATGGCTTATCATGTTTATTGGGATGTGTGGAGAGACATGAAGGGGTGCTTACAGAAGGATAAGGAAGGAGTAGAAAGTACTGTTCCTTTCTGATCTCTGCCAGATGATAAGTATTTGGCTAAGAAATCAACATGCCATTGCCTGTGTTGTGTGACATCAACGTCTATTAAATTTAAAACTGCTGCAACCTCCACTTTTCCTCCTCCAGCATGAACACAAATTAATTCGTCACCACATGCTTGTCTATCCTAATCTCTCTCTCCACACACAAAACCACATCCTCTTTATCAGTGACATTAATGTTTAAATTAAATTCACAAAAAAGAGCTTGTGAGTTTCATTGAATGGACACTGCTATTTTGCTCCAACCAGCTGTTGCATCTTCTTATGTGATTGGTGATTTAATGCTGCTGGTACTTTTGCATCTCTATTAGTAATTTTGCACTCCGAAGAAGAAAAAAAAGAGAGGTAAGTTGGTGGGAAAACTAAAGATTACAGAAGAGATGGAATTGGGGTGGGAAAAAATCAGGGTAAAAATTATAGGGCAAAAATCAAAAAGTCATCCCTCACTTGCTAAATTGTCAGATTGACACCCTTTTTCAATTAACGTCAAATGGACTTAAAGTAACTATCCGAAATGCCCTTAGACTTCGATTGATTTGTGGGATAGAGATTAATGGTGTAGGTAGGATAGGGATTAATGGTATGATAAATAATTTCTTGGGGGAGCCAATGATTATTTATCACATCATTAATCCCTACACCATTAATCATATCTCACTTACCAAACACTTACTATCATATCATTAATCCCTAACACCATTAATCCTATCCCACAAACCAAACGGAGCCTTAATGTTTATCTAGTTCAAGAAATCTATATTTTTGAACTGGGTTTAAGTTCTAAACCTGCCGAATGTTATATATGGTAGAAACTAATAACTAGCTACTATATGTTATAGTAGCTACCTGTTAGCTTTTACATTATTGATCATGATCAAATAATATTTATTTGAAATATAGTAAGGGTCATGGAGTTCCCTTAGTTTGTTTTACTCATTAAAATATTATTTGAATTAGGTTATCACTCTCCAATAAATAAAAATCAACATAAGACAATAATCCTATTGTAGAAGCTAACAACCAGCTGCTACACATTGTAATAGTTACTTGCTAGTTTCTACACGACCAATCATAATCATATAATATTCATTTGAAATATAGTAGATGTCATGGAGTTCTCTTAATTTGCTTTGCTTATTGAAATGTTATTTTAACTAGTTAGCACTCTCCAATAAGCAAAATCAAAATAAGATAATAATCTTATTGTAAAAGCTAGCAACCAGCAGCTACACATTGTAGTAGCTATCAACTAGCTTCTACAAGGTCGATCGTAATCAAATAATATTTATTTGAAATATAGTAAGTGTTATAAAGTCTTCTTCGTTTGTTTTGTTCATTGAAATATTTTTTTAACTAGGCTATCACTCTCAAAGAAGAGAAATCAAAATAAGATAATTATGTTGTTGTAAAAGCTAGCAACCAGCTGTTGCATGCTGCAGTAGCTACCTACTAACTTCTATATGGTCGATTGTAATTAGGTAATGTTTATTTGAAATATAGTAAGTGTTATGAAGTCCTTTTCGTTTGTTTTACTTATTGAAATGTTATTTTAACTAGGTTATCACTCTTAAAAAGTAAAATCACAATAAAATAAGGACAGTATTATAGAAACTAGCAATCAACTGCTATATATTGTATCAACTATCTACTTACTTCTATAGGCTGATTATGATAAGATAATGTTCATTTGAAATGTAGTGAGTGTCATGGAGTTCTCTTAGTTTGATTTACTTTTAAAAATATTGTTTTAACCAATTATCACTCTCCAAGAAGCAAAATCAACATGAGATAATTACACTGTTGTAGAAACTAGCAACCAACTGCTACACGTCATAGTAGCTACATGCTAGCTTCTACATGGTCAATCGTGATCAAATAATATTCATTTGAAATATAGTGGGTTATCATGGTGTCCACTTAATTTGTTTTGCTTATTGAATTGTTATTTTAACTAAGTTATCAAACTCTAATAAAATGAAAATAAGATAATGATACTATTATGGAAGTTAGCAACCAACTGCTACACATTGTAGCAGCTATCTACTAGCTTCTACGTGACTAATTGTGATCGGATAATATTCATTTGAAATGTAGTGGATGTCATGGAGTTCTCTTAATTTGATTTGCTTATTAAAATGTTGTTTTAACCAATTATCACTCTCTAAGAAGCAAAATCAAAATGAGATGATGACATTGTTGTAGAAGCTAGCAATCAACGCTACTACATGTCATACTAGCTACCTACTAGTTTCAACACAATCGATTGTGATCAAATGATATTCATTTAAAATGTAGTGAGTATCATGGAGTCCCCTTAGTTTGTTTTGCTTATTAAATTATTTTTTAAACTAAGTTATCACTCTCTAATAAAATAAAATCAAAATGAGATAACGGCATTGCTATAGAAACTAGCAATCAACTAATACATGTTGTAGCAGCTATCTACTAGTTTCTACATGGCCAATTGTGATCAGAAAATACTCATTTGAAATATAGTGGGTGTCATGGAGTCTCCCTAGTTTGTTTTTCTCATTGAAATACTGTTTTAATTAGATTATCGCTCTTTAATAAAAAAAATCAACATAAGATAATGATTCTGTTGTAGAATCTAGCAACCAACTACTACACATTATAGCAACTACCTACTAGCTTCTACGCGACCAATAGTGATTAAATAAGGGTTCAAATAATATTCATAAGATATATACTCCTAGGAAACAATATCACAAAAATATGATAAGAGTTTAACTCATCTAATAACACACTTACAAAAAAACACAATCCGTCTTTGAAATTGATTAGAGTTTCTAATAAGAAAAGTTGTCATATAAATAAGATCATAAAAAATTATGAAAATGGATTTAGTTACATGATAAAATAGGAAAACATGTAGTTTTTTAAGCTATATGAACAAAAAAAGAATAAAAAAACAAACCTTGTATTGCGAGAAAAAGTTAAGCCCTACATTGAAAAAGGAAGGAAGAAGAGAGGAAGTTTTTTAGTTGAAACACAATGAGGATGATAAAATAGGATATTAGTTAACTATCGATTCATTTTGATGTACTACACCTTAAAATCCAGATAAGTCAGGCGGTCGACTATAGTTCAAACAATTTGGCAAATAAGAGATATCCTTTTGATTTTTGCCTAAAATTATAAGGGCATCTCAAATTATGTAAATTATCAAAAGACATTATTTTTTCAAAATAAAAAATCAAAAAAGATATTCCATTAGATGTTTTATACTCAAAATACTATTTGTTCCAGCTTTGTTATAGCTGTTATATAATATAATAGGATAGTTGTAATAGCATGAAGAATTGACTATTTCATTTTAATTAAAATTATTATATATAAAATATTATTATATCAAAATATTTTTTACCAACTTAATCAAAATTATTTAAACTTCATTAAAATCACTTTAAGTTAATCAAAATCTTTTTAAAATGTAGATCCGCTACATTATAGTAGCTTGCTATACAATTATAATTAAATCTTAAACCCTGAACATTAAATCCTAAAATTCTGAATCTTAAATCATAATTCTCGAATACTATTATTTCAAAATTCTTTTTATCAACTTAATTAAAATTATTTAAATATCATTAAATTATTTTAAATTGATCAAAATTAGAAGTTACTCAGTCTCTGCTATAATATTACAAGTATTATACATTATAACAGTTACTCTATAGCTACTATATATTGTAACAGTTAATCTTAGTTGTTACAATAGTGCTAGAGTAAGAACTAATATTATAATTATTATTCTATGTATTGTAGCAGTTACAACATTGAATTGAAGGTAAGGATATTTTGGGTACAAAATATCTAATGGAGTTTCTTTTGATTTTTTTAAGGAGTACTCTTTTGATTATTTGCATAATTTGAGATGCCTTTTTATTTTTGTCAAAAACAATAATTTAAAGATTAGCAGAAGAATCAAGAAAGAGGAAGTGGATGAAGGGGTGGAGTTAAAGAATAAAGTAATATGGATATTGATCCTGTCCAGAAGCTGAGTCGGATGAAGGCGGGTCTTGTTGTGCTAAAAGTTGACGGAGAGTCGTTGAGATACTGAATCAGCGAGGTACCCCCTTGACAAGTTCGCACTGGCGGTTTTACGGAGAGAAATGATCAGGATGATGACGCTATTGATCTGCGCACACTCAGACGAGTCCACCGGTCATTAGAGATCAGAAACCAGGGAAAAAGTCCCCGGGTCTGGCCCTCCGACGCTCAAGTCAGGTACTTTTTCCCCAGAAATCACAGAGAAAGCACGAAAAGTAAAAGGCTGGTAGGAAATGACGAGTGTGCGTACCTGCGTAAGGGACAAAGCATCCTTTTTTATACTGCAACTGAGGCTTCTGGAACCTGGCGAATATCAGGGAATGTCGGATGTCAGGCTCTGTCTGGCGATGGTCGACACGTGGCTTTTTCTTATAGGTTGGCGGAGGAACCAAGAGGAGTATGAGCCTCCCACCGTTAGAATATTCCCTGACATGTGATGATTGTTCTCTGACAGGTGGTTACGATTCCTTGCAGGCCTATTTGTGATGTAGTGTCTGGCCTCCTGACCCACCTTCGTCTGCGTCATTCGAAGTATGTACATCCCGACGACCTGATGATTCCCGACCCGCATCTTCTTATTGCTATTCCAAGGCATGTACATTCCGACCTGCACGCTGGGTCTGATTCCCGACCCGCATCTGCTTATTGCTATCCAAGGCATGTACATCTCGACCTGCACGCTGGGCCTGATTCCCGACCTGCATCTGCTTATTGCTATTCCAAGGCATGTACATTCCGACCTGCACGTTGGGTCTGATTCTCGACCCGCATTTGCTTATTGCTATTCCAAGGCATGTACGTTCCGACCTGCACGCTGGGTCTAATTCCTGACCCGCATCTGTTTATTGCTATCCAAGGCATGTATGTTCCGACCTGCACACTGGGTCTGATTCCCGACCCTCCTCTACTTATTGCTATCCAAGGCATGCACGTCTCGACCTGCACGCTGCGCCTGATTTCCGACCCGCATATGCTTATTGCTATTCCAAGGCATGTACGTTCCGACCTGTACGCCGGGCCTGATTCCCGACCCGCATCTGCTTATTGATATTACAAGGCATGTACGTTCTGACCTGCACGCTGGGCCTAATTCCCGACCCGCATCTGTTTATTACTATCCAAGGCATGTACGTCTCGACCTACACGCTGGGTCGGTTCCCTGACCTGCATCTGTCCGCTGTTATCCATGGTATGAACGTCCCGACCTGCACACTGGATCTGCTCCCCGACTTGCTCTGTCCACTATTATCTATGGTATGAACGTCCCGACCTGCACGCTGGGTCGGTTCCCTGACCTACATCTGTCCGTTGTTATCCATGGTATGAACGTCCCGACCTGCACGCTGGGTCGGTTCCCTGACCTGCATCTGTCCACTGTTATCCATGGTATGAACGTCCCGACCTGCACGCTGGGTCGGTTCCCTGACCTGCATCTGTCGGCTGTTATCCATGGTATGAACGTCCCAACCTGCACGTCGGATCGGCTCCCTGACCTGCATCTGTCCGCTGTTATCCATGGTATGAACGTCCCGACCTGCACGCTGGGTCGGTTCCCTGACCTGCATCTGTCGGCTGTTATCCATGGTATGAACGTCCTGACCTGCACGCTGGATCGGCTCCCCTACCTGTATCGCTTCATCGGAAGTCTTATTCAGTATACCCATCCAATCAATAAGCTGGGGTCGCACCCAATCCCTGGTTATGCCTGACCCATGGGTCCGATCCTCAATTTAATTTGGCCCTGTGGGTCGGATCCATTTTTGATTCCCTTTGACATCAGATTCGGCCCAACTCGTAAATACTGTCCTTTGGCCAGTCCATCAACTGAAGCTTTGACTTTAGCCACGTGGGCCGGAATCTTGACCTCCTTGTAATTCTGATTCCTGACCTCCACGATGGCGTTGCCACGGCGGCTAGACTTTTGACCTCCAGGCTGGTGTAACTTTTGACTAGCCACGGGGGCTAGACTTCTGACCTCCATGCTGGCGTGACTTTTGATCCTTCTGTGGCCTTGATTCCGTGCCATATCATCTCACAGACCCCACATTCATGCACTGTATCACAAGCCTCCCCCTCATGTCTAGTCGAAGGAGGCTCTAGTCCGACTGACTAGACCCCAGTGTTTTGAATACCAGATCTGGTTCTTGATTCCTTTGCCGCCCTATTTGGCGTTCAGCAGACCTGTACGATAGCCGGGCGCCCCTCATGCTCACACTGACTCTTCGACTTCCGAGTCTGGTCCGTCTTTACTGCTACACTGGTTTCCTAGCGTCTTCTCCGATTCCGAGAGAGTCCTTTCACCTTCCTCTTCTGTATAAAAGATTTGGGGCACTTCACCCTTCCTATCCACATTTTCTCTTTATACCTGCTCCTTAACTTGTTCATGGAATCTCCCGAGTTGTCTGCTCTGCGTCGCCAGCTGGCTTTTACCGAGAGGGCTTTACATGATATGACCTTGAGCCGGGATCTACAGACCTCTCTTTGCAGGGAACTAGAAGAGCTATGGCGAGCGGCCAAATGCAGGACCCGGGCCGAAATGGCCCTGAAGATGAAAGCGCAAGCAGACTTTCAGGCTCAACTCTATCATATCCTCTATCTGAAGCCGAAGCACGAGGATGAGGTGATGTCTTTGAAGGAGGAGAATCGACTACAAAACGCCACCATTGATCAACTGTGGGCCACCCTTGATCGTGTCCAGATAGAGCTGGCTCAAGCGAGAACTCGCTTAGAGGAAGGACCTCAAGTGTCCGGGTCCGATAGCAATTGAGAGCGCTATTAAATGTTCCTTTTTATGAATCCCGCTTTATGAAATGAAGTCTATTTTCTGCTCTATAACTGTATTCCTTCATTCTAGTGTCTGTGTTTGTATTGCTATAAAACATCTACATTCTTTTAACCTTTCTAGAAAACATAACAAAAGCACTTTGCGTACCTAGCTTTCTTCTTACCCCTTGCCAACATAGTAGTAAGCAGCAGTCTGTATTGCTATAAAACCCCTGCATTTTTTTTAACCCTTCTAGAAAACATAACAAAAGCACTTTGCGTACCTCGCTTTCTTCTTACCCCTTGCCCACATAGTAGTAAGCAGCAATACCTGTAAGGCGTGTTGTATTTCGCTTCATATGTATGTAAAAGATACTGACCGAGAAAGTGGTTGAGCCAACCGGGAGGGTTGTTGGGCGTGAGAGCAATGTTCAGTTATAACTCGCACTGGGGCGAGAATCTGGAAAAGCCGACTGAGCAGCTCGGTCGTTGGGTGTGAGAGCAGAGCTCACTTATAACTCGCACTGGGGCGAGAGTCTGGAACAGCCGACCGAGCAGCTCGGTCGTTGGGCGTGAGAGCAGAGCTCACTTATAACTCGCACTGAGGCGAGGGTCTGGAACAGCCGACCGAGCAGCTCGG
The DNA here is from genome assembly GCF_018446385.1 of Zingiber officinale. NCBI lineage: Eukaryota > Viridiplantae > Streptophyta > Magnoliopsida > Zingiberales > Zingiberaceae > Zingiber > Zingiber officinale. The sequence continues at coordinate 79,227,381 of NC_055986.1, forward strand.
GCGTTGGGCGTGAGAGCAGAGCTCACTTATAACTCTCACTGGGGCGAGAGTCTGGAACAGCCGACCGAGCAGCTCGGTCATTGGGCGTGAGAGCAGAGCTCACTTATAACTCGCACTAGGGCGAGAGTCTGGAACAGCCGACCGAGCAGCTCGGTCGTTGGGTGTGAGAGCAGAGCTCACTTATAACTCGCACTGGGGCGAGAGTCTGGAACAGCCGACCGAGCAGCTCGGTCGTTGGGCGTGAGAGCAGAGCTCACTTATAACTCTCACTTGACCTGCATCTGTCGGCTGTTATCCATGGTATGAACGTCCCGACCTGCACGCTGGATCGACTCCCCTACCTGTATTGCTTCATCGGAAGTCTTATTCGGTATACCCATCCAATCAATAAGCTGGGGTCGCACCCAATCCCTGGTTATACCTAACCCATGGGTCCGATCCTCAATTGAATTTGGCCCTGTGGATCGGGTCCATTTTCGATTCCCTTTGAGATCAGATCCGGCCCAACTCGTAAATACTATCCTTTGACCAGTCCATCAACTGAAGCTTTGACGTTAGCCACGTGGGTCGGAATCTTGACCTCCTTGTAATTCTGATTCCTGACCTCCACGATGGCGTTGCCACGGCGGCTAGATTTTTGACCTCTAGGCTGGTGTAACTTTTGACTAGTCACGGGGGCTAGACTTCTGACCTCCATGTTGGCATGACTTTTGACCCTTCTGTGGCCTTGACTCTGTGTCATATCATATCACAGACCCCATATTCATGCACCGTATCATATATATCAAGATGAAGAAATGTCCAAAAGAAAATGCACAGATCTCAGGAATTGACAGTAGTGAAATTGGTGAAAAAAAATTCCAGCTTGAAATGTTCGCATGTTCTCTCTTCTTTCAGACATTGTTCGATGTTGTCATCTTGTAATAAAGAAAAGTGCATTGGGATGCAGATCTTTATTAATTTTTCATCCCTTTGAAGATTTTTGGTCACAGAAAGCAGAAGAATAATGAATCTGAGGGACCATGTATCACGGACCATTTATATATTTATTTATTTTTCTCTTTGTAATAATAAAAATGAATAATGCTTAATGGATGGATTTCTCTTTAGGAAATCATGGTTTAAATATGAACCTAAACTCTGCGGCAAATTTAATAATCAACAAAAAGAGTCAAAACAATCTTAAGGTGAACAAGTAAATGAATTGCTTATATTATTTCGGAGCTCTGTTAAGGAATGTGACCAAACAAGAATTTGAAATTGAAAGTTTCTTCAAGTGAGTAGAAAAAGTCAATGAAAACAAATGATTAAACAAGTTCATTTCAAGCTCCTTATGCATACGCAATGGATTAAGGTGTGGCCAAATGGAGATGTGGGATTTGTAGTTGATGAGGCCTCCATTTCCCTCGTGGATTTGAACTGATAGAGCTTTTTTTTTCATCCGAATGACTCCGATCAACATACTTGCCGAGAAGAAGAAAAATGAAAAAGCATGAATGGGAAATTGTGTATTTATGGAGAAAATTTTATCTTTAACCATCTTTATCTATCCTTTTACACTACCGAACTTTGTTGTCCACGTTGGCCACCATGTCTGCTTGCGGCCTACTAAGGGTGTAGGGCCGTATGGGACAGTGTTGGGTATTAGAGGTATGGCGCCATTGTCATACATATAATACCATACGAATGATCCCTACTAGTCACATATGTTGTTGTCAGTGTTGTCACAGTTGCTAGCAATTTTATGTTAGAGTCCTAAGTATTAGGAATGGTCGGACCTTCAAATCGAAGGGGTCCGACTCAACATGGATATTTTTTGATCGAATATTTCTATAACCTGAGCACACCATCTTAAAAACATTTTCGACTGGGGATATTTTCAAAGTAAGTGCATGGTTAGAGTCCTATGTAATTTATTTTAAGGATATTTTTAAAGTGAGTATTCGATTGAAATCCTATGATAGATGCACCATCTCCTTGAGGCATATTCCCAATTAAACCCATCTATCTGGGTAGTGCACGCTTCTTGGCTGGTTCATGCCCCGAATCATACGCTTCCTATGTGGCCCATGTCTCAAATACAGCGTTGTACCTAAGATTTTCTTGGCCTGAATTAAATTTTAAAAATGAGCCCCTTAAAATGAACAACAAATTTTTTCCATTAAACCTACAAAAATGTAAAGTAAAGCATACAAGTTAAATGAAATATAATATTCAAAGTATAAGTGATGTAATCAAATCATAAGTAAAAGATTACCAACAATCACTTAAATAATACACGTCTTATTGTTTTGGATGCAAAAATATCAATCAAGCTTAAACAATGTTTGACAATTTTTTTCTCAATTGATAGCATAGTCAATTCATGCAATTTTTCTTGTGACATTGTTGATCGAAGATAAGTTTTGATCAATTTTAACTTAGAGAAATTTCTTTTTGCACTTGCAACTGTGACTAGTATAGTTAACAAAATTTTATAAGCAACATATGCATTGGAGTAACAACCATCTATTTTCATTAAATAATTCAATACATTAATTACTCTTTTTTGCTTTAGCTAGTAAAGAATGCTTTAAGATCTTCAACTCCATAAATAAATCATGCCCATCAATATCAGAAGTGTCATTATACCTCAAACAACATTCAAGATTTTCACAAGATCTCAATAAATTGTTATTATCAATACATTTTAATTTCTCCAAGTTGAAAAAGAACCCAAATGTTTCTTAATATTTTTGAAATTACTCAAACTGAGTTTGTAGTGAAGAATAAGCATGGTCAATTAAAAAAAAAGTAATTAACCCTGAAAGATTCCTCAGCTGATTGTGTTACCTCATGGGTAATATTTTTATCAAACTATTTTTTCTTCAAATGACCCATTTTTATTTGAATACAACTTCAATTTCCAATTCATTTGTCATTTGTTTAGCTTCATTGATAGCCTTATCAAAACTAGATTCTCTATATTCTTTGAAACTCAGCATGAGACCTTTTATCTAATTGATAGCAACATCAATATCTATATTTTCAACTTGAAGAAACTTACTCACAATGTTTACCAAATGCAACAACTTATACCAAATTACCAAGCCAACCAAAAATTCAAAATTATCAAGTTCATATGCTACTAAACACACAACTTCACTCCTCATTTTAGGATCCTTACTTGTGGATGCCAATTCAAGTAAAGCATCTCTTATTTTTGTAACTTGTTCTTTTATAGGCTTCACACTTTCAATACGACTTTCCCAATGAGTTTGTGAGAATGGTTTAATTGTTAAACCTTCCACATGATCTTTGAAAATCTTCCATTGCTTGATAGAAGAGGGGAATAACTTGTATATGCGTTGTATTACTCCAAACAAAGACATTGCTTTAGGACAACAATTCACCATATCACATAATGTCAAGTTAAGACTATGACAACCACATGGAGTATAGATCTAGGATTTATTTCCAATAATCTTCTTTGAAGACCATTGTGCTTCCCTTTCATATTTGATCCATTGCCATATCCTTAGCATCTTATATCATCTACATCAAGTTCAAGATTATAGGATCGTAAAAGCGCACTAGGGGGGGGGGGGGGGGGGGGGTTGAATAAAGTGAGTCACTTTTTCATATTTTTGTAAAACAATTGAGAGTACACAGCGAAAAATAAAGTAAAGAAAAAATAATCACTAACACATTATTTTTTACTTGGTTCAAAATATGTGATGACTCATATTCCACGGCTCACACTCGTCAAGTGCTTTCGATAGACAATCCACTAATAGCTCAAATATTACAAGAGAATTTAGAATTTTAAAGTGCAAGTAATAAAAACAAATATACCGATGACTTTAGAGTAGAAGATTGAGCATCATTGTCGAAGGAACATTTCAACATCATGGAAAGCTTTTCGGAGCAACACACAAGCACAAAAGCCATTTGGAATGATATTTTTTAGGTGTTGGTTGAACTCTCTTTTTATAACCTTATATGGCTGCTTGTACTGGTCTCGGGCCCCCCCCCCCCCCCCCCCCCCAAAAAAAAAAATCATGCTGACATGGCGTGACCTCAACAAAGCTCTATCCGCTATATTTTTATCCCAATCGAGATGCCTGGATCACTTCCGAGCGCCTGAACACTGACGTGCACTGGCCAATTGGAGCATGCCACCTTATCTACATGAGTGACTGGGTTCGGGCCCATTCAAGTGCTTGGACCTTCGAGTGCTTGGACTGCTCCGAGTGCCTGGAAGTATTTTTTTCGACCAATTTCCAACTTTCGATTTCCTACATCACAGAGTTAGCTAGACAAGCATAATATAATCATAATGATCAGTACAGTCTTGGGACTATCTGGTTCTGACTTTGGATTTTGTTGAAATTCTATGTTAAACTGAGGTCTATTGTTCTCTCAATGGAGAATGTGTCCTCACCTACTCTTCTCAAGAGAGTTACATTTTGCCAAATACTTATTTAGACTTTTGTTCAGCATCTGAGCTTAACCTCCGAGACTTTCGCTAGACATCCGATCCTTGACCCTCCTAGACTTCCACCTGGTGTACGTGACCTCTAGGACTTCCTGCTGATGTCCTCGATCTGCCAAGTCTTTTGCCCAGTCTACCCAACCAGGACTTTGTGCCCAATCCTCTTGACTAGAACTTCATGCCCAATCCCTTGACCAAGACTTTGTACCCAATTCTCTCGACTAGGACTTCATGCTCAATCCTTTAACTAAGACTTCTTGTCCAATCCCTTGACTAGGACTTCATTGCCTAGCCTCAATTAGGTCTTGCCCATACACTCAAGTAAGCTTGTTGGATTACAACACAACTTAATTTTGAATCATTTTCCATTATCAAAACTAGGTTCGATTAGTCGGTACCTTCAACACTAATAATTTTCCTCTTTTTTATTTATGGCAACCTAGTTTAAAGTTAAGTAAAAATATAACACTTGAAAGAAATTTAACACAAAAGAAAACTCTTAAAAAGTAAGTTCAAGTGTTAAAAAACTTTTAAAATTTTAAAGTAAGGATTTAAGAATTTTTCAACTTAGCTCCCCTTTAATTTATCGTTCTTCCCCTAGAGATTTTGAAAGGTTGCATACTTTGATAAAAATATTAACTTAACTTTTAATCTTTCTTTTCCTCTTTGACATATATCAAAAAGTTTTAGAAAGAAAGAATGCATGTTTTTAAATTAGAACATCTTGTAATTTAACAAGTTTTCAAAACATCTTATATATGCAAAATTTAAAATACTTAGGGGGCGTTTGGTTTGCCCCATTTTCATTTTCATTTTCTGAAAAACGCGCGTTTTTCGTTTTTCAGAAAATGACTTTTCCGCGTTTTTCGTTTTCTTAGAAAACGCTCTCACATTTTCTTAAAAATGAACGTGGAAAACGCAAACTAAACGCGTTTTCCATTTTCTCAGAAAATGAAAACAGAAAACAGCGTAGAAAACGCAAACCAAACGCGAAACAGATTACTCGCATTTTCTAAAATTTTCTAGGTTTTCAAAAATTTATAAATTACTTACTAAAATTTTAAAGATAAACAATATTTTTAATAAAAAAATATTAATTTCTTTTGCAATTTATTAAGGTAATTTTCTAAGAAAATAAAGAAGTTTTTGCTTATGGAAATAACAATATTGAGTTTGCAAAAAATTGAGTGTGCGATTTATTTACTAGAATAGATAAGCAAGATTTCTAAGCATTAAAGGTTGATTTCCTGATAGTCTAAGCATGTATATCATTTTTATTTTATAAGTATATTTACATTATTCCTTATTTTCTTAATTTATTCATGTTTTAATTAGTCATTTCTCATTTTTCTTAATTTTCACAATTTACTAGATTATTTAGATATTTTATAAAAACTTGACAAATTATTAATTATAATTGAGCAATTAATATTATTAGATCTATTTAATTTTAACTCCTTTTGTGAGTTACCTATATCTAAGTGAATGTTTAAATATAGAGTTAGATTAATTATTAATTTATTTTGAGTTAATTAAATTAGAGTGATTCAATTTTAGTTTATCTCGATTAACTATTTTTGTAAATGATTTAATTGAGTTAGTTAACTAGGTTGAATAAAATTGATTAATTAATTTAATTAATTAAATTTGATTAAAAGTTTTTATTAGCTTTGATTAATTATTAGGTTATTATTTGGGTTTGTTTTTTCAGTTATTAATTAAATGTAAGTTTAAAAAATAGAATTAAACTATGTTATTAATTAAAGTTCGAGTTTGATTAATTAAAATTTGAGTTTTAGTTTGATTAATTTATTAGGTTTTAGATTAAATGAATTAAATTAGTTAGTTAAAAAAATGATAAAAATGATAATCTCAGTTAGCAACTGATTATCTTTGGGGGTGATCGATCCGGTCTTATGAAAGTTTCTTACCAGCCACCAGGGTAAATCGGGAAGTGCACACAACGGCCAGCCCAGAAGCCTAGCATCCTTTGGTTGTACCCCCCATTTGGAGAAAAAATTCATATAAATACACCGAGCTGGAGTTCGAACTGCGGGTACCTGTGTGATAACCTGGATGTCCTATCGTGATACCATGGCCCCGGGGATAATTAAATTAATTAGTTAAGTAGATTAAGTAAGTGTTTAAAAATTAATTAAGTTAAAGTTTGTTAAAATTAATCAAATAAAGTGTTAAGGTTTGTTATATTTAATTAAGTTAAACTGATTAATTTTATTAAAATTTTAAATTAATTATGTTGGATTAATTATTAGATATGTTCAGATTAATTACGTTAAATTAATTTATTTTTAATTAATTAATTAATTAAGTTTTGATTAAGTTCATTAGTTTAGGTTAATTCATTTCAGAAATTAAATAGCTTTAACTAAGTTTTAATTAAATTAATTTGGCTGAATAAATTAGATTGATTAATTAGATTAATTAATTTGTTAAATTAGATTAATTAAAAGTTAAATTGAATTATATTGATTTAATTAAATTAATTAAATTAATTTTAACCTTAGGATCTCATCCATTTTTAAGTTTTCCAACAGGAACCTTATAGGTATTATGAGATGGTTATTAATTTTATCTTTATTAATCTAATTTAAAATCAAGGATTGATTGACATTTAAGTTATATTCATGTTTAACCGTTAGTCAGTTAAATACACATTTCAAAAGATTAGCTTTCAAACTGTGACGAAGCACTGGAGTCTTCTTAGATATCAGAACAACAACCACTTCTAGATAAAACATTTTAAAGAAATTGTATATTTAACTTTCCTATTGAAAAATCTTGATCTAACTAATCTAGGATGTGACAAGGTAGCTTCGTTAGTTCCACTTAGCTAAGTAGACCAAATAGGATACTTCTTACCCTACTTGACTCTTAAACAAACATTTACTAACGTACTATCATCTCACCCCATCCTGATACTAGGTTGAGCAAGTCTCAATCAAATCTAAATCCTTATCTAACCATTCTAAGTTAAGCATAAAGAAAATAAGTAAATAAATAAAGCGACAAATCAAATAAGCATGAAAGTTTATTAATAATAAAAATAATTTTTTATTAGCTCCCCCTGAATCATAGTCTTGATATAGTCCATCTAGATAATGAATTTGATCCTGGGGATTTAATACTGATTTGGTCCAACTTGATTAATCAAATTGATTTAGGGACCCATACTTGGACTTGGTTTTAATGTTTCAATTTATAATTGATAAGTAAGATTTAAATCTTATTTTGGCCTTATATTCGAATCCAGATCGATTGTATACATGTAAGGATCTAGCGCGCGAAAAGGACAGTGGAAAACAAACTGGATCCTCTCGAGAAGATCCATGCAAAGGATAAAAATCACATATACTAAGTTTGATGAGAGGGAGTTGTACCTTTGTCACATGCACATGAACTCCCGACAGCTAGGATTTCAGCACGATTAAGCGTCCGTGTCTCTTTCAGTATCTACATGAACATGCTTCTCATCTGTCTCACGAACTCAAGAAGAAAACCACCTAAGGTTATGCTAGCAACCAAGAAAGGAGGTCTCGGTGGAAGAAAGAAGAAGAGAAGAAAGACAAAAATGAACACCCTTGTTCACTTGGCCGAAAATCAATAGAATTTGCCTTTTGTATTCATCCAAGGAATACCAAAGGTCATGTGTTTTTTGATTTTCCTTCATAAATTAATCTTAATAATCTTTTATGAAGAGTCTTGTGTCTTTTGATCTTCTTTCATGAATTGATCTTAATCATCTTTCATGAAGAGTCTTTTGACCTTCCTCTTTTACTTGGTGAATTCGAGTTCACCCAATGAGTCTAACTCATTAATCCTCATCAATCCAAATTAACTCCATGAGTCTAATTCAAAATGGACTAAATCCAACAATTGGATCCAATTGAGTCTAACTCAACGAGTCTAATTTGGATTAGAATTAATCCAATGATCCATCATATGAACTCATCTCCAAATCAACTTGTTCTTTGTGTGTGACCCAATAGATTCTCATAACATTGGCAATGTATCCAAATTAACATTTTAGATACATAAGCAATGAGTGACATCTAGTAATGCATCATTGTTATCCAAGTGATGAGAAAGTCGAGATCCGACTTAATATGTCTGTGGCTATTATCTTGTATGACTCAGTCTCTTTATCCTTGATATCTAGATTGATCAATGAGGCATAGATCATGTCATCCTCTTATCAATTTTTATATTTCTTGATCTCTAAGTAGACACACTCATACAAATAAGGTCAATATCTCATATTGACTTATTTGAGCATGGTCATACATTCTTGTGTCCTACTAATCAAGGGGCCCATAGATATCTCTTTGGTCATATGGAAGGGATAGATCTCATCTACATCATTCACATCCCTCTATATAACTTATTGCATACCCAATGATCAACTTTATAGTTCATCATGTTACATGTGACGTTTGATGATACTTAAGTACTCAACTCCTTATGTAGAGAACTGTAGTGACTTCAGTTCTAAGGACTATTCATACAATAGTCACATGAGAATATTTATAACACTCATATAACGATCCATGAAACATTTTCATGGTGGGTCATTTAGTACATATTCTCTAATATATACTCATGTGTCAACGTGATATCTTATATCTATGACTTATGGGATTAAGTCATCAATTGACCTACATACTAGTCTCAATACATTAATATTATCCTTGCATATTAATGCTTGACTAGGAATAGTTAAGAGTAATGTCTATGTGTATCTATAGGCTACCACTATCAATTCAACTAATTGATATGCTATAAATTAGAACCTACTACCCTAGGACATTATTATACTTATTCATTCGACACTGAACTGAAATAAATATAATAACAAACTTATTCATTCGTCAGATTTTCTATCTCACGACTCCCGAGAGTTTGGTACAGTCTCACTTGCAAACAGTGGAGGACCAAATTTGGCTCGCCAAGGACTTAGCCTGTGTTGAGTCCGATAAAGTGAAATCCTTGGAAACCACCCTGAAGACCAACACTGCTAAGCTTAAGTCTGAGGGCTTGAGGCGAGTTCAAATTTTAGCTGATTTGGAGGTGAGGGACACAGAGGCTACCAACCTATCCTCCTAACCGTGGGACCTCTAAAAGGCACATGCCTCCCTGCAGACACATGCCTCCCTGCAGACAGACCTGGCGGCTAAAACGGCAAGTTTGTCTTCCCGTGCTGATCGGGAGGCCGCTCTGCAGAAGCAACTGGATGCTGCTTATGTTGGTTAGTCCTAGGAAAAACGTACCGGTTTCACTGTACAAAAATTTTGTACAAGTGTCGAACATTTCCTTAAATAACCTATTGTGTTCTTTAGAAGTTAAATTAGGAATCGCAGACGAAACTTAATATCATTGATTCTAAATTTAACTTATCTGTTCTTAATGGTTTAGATTTGAATCACAAGCGGAAATTAACACTATTGATTCAAATCCATCTATGTTATTAATTCCATTAAATATTAATTTTCAAAATTGACTTCCAAGATTGCATAGTGAGGCACATGGCCTTCTTGGATATGGGAGCTGTTGGGTTTTTCGGGCCACGAAAACCGCTTTTTCGCGTCACGGAAACCCGGAAACTCCCTAGCCAACGGATCCATGCAAAGAAAATTTTTCGAAAAACTACGAGTACAAGTTTACCTAGATCTACACTTAGATCTACATGGAGAAAATCTTATACCTTCGATGCGTGCCCTTCGCGAGTCCCGCTTGTCCAAGGAGATGCCGGATCTCTAGTTGTCAAAGTAGACAACTCTCTAGAAGTATCCACACGAACAAGATGTGTTCTCTAACACACAAGGATGGTGAAGAGAACATCACAAGTGTGCTAGCACTTCTTGATGCTCTCGGATGGGATTGGAAGAAGAAGAAAAGAAAAGAAGAGAACACACTCCTCTAAAATCTCTATGTGACTTTCACTAACCTTTCTTCTTGGATTAGATTCACTCTCCTTTCTTCTCCCTTGCTTGAAACCCACGACCAAGAGAAGAGAAGGAGCAAGAAGAGAGCTTAGGAGGAGGAAGATCACTTGAATGAGAGTTACTCACAAAAGAAAACTTCTCATTTTCCATCAAGTGGTGTAACCCCCTTCACATTAATCACAATTAATGTGGAGGCCATTAAAGAGAATAGTTGTAACCTCCATGAGGTGGCATATGTGATGATGTGGCACATCATCATTAGTTCTCCTAATGCCAAGTCACAAATGATGTGGCATAAAGTCAAGTCAAACTTGACTCTTCCTCTTCCTCTCAAGTCAAGTCAAACTTGACTTAATCTCTCTCATGGTTGATCTAATCCAACCATTTAATTCAAGCCAATTTAATATAATAAATCTAATTCATTTAATTAAATTGATTCAATGAGTCATAATCTAAATTAGACTCATTGAACACATGAATCAACTTGAGTCCAACTCAATTAGCCCAATTAGGATTACTCTTAATCCAATTTGATTCATCACATGAATCTAATTCTCTTGGTTCATCATATGAACCTAATCTCCATCCACTTGTTCTTTGTGTGTGACCCAATAGGTTCTTGTAACGTTGGCAATGCCCCTAAATTCATTTAGAAGCATAAGTAATGAGCGGTATCTAGCAATACGTCATTACTACCCAAGTTACAAGAATGTTGAGATCCAACATCACCTTGTGACTACCAATTGTGACTCTTCACAATATATGACAAGTGTCCTTCTATCCTACACATCTAGATTGATCAATATGAGGCATAGACCGTGTCATCCTCTAATCAATCTAAATCTTGAACTCCAAGTAGACTCACTAAATCAAATGAGCTCAATATCCTATATTGACTCATTTGGGCATGACCATGCACTTCGTGGTCTCACTCTATCAAGAATATCGATGTCTCTCCCGTCATATAGGAGGGATAGATCCCATCTACATCACTCACATTCCTCCACATAATTTGTTACATACCCAGTAATCACCTTTATAGTCCACCCAGTTACGGGTGACGTTTGACGAAACCAAAGTACATAACTCCTTATGTAGGGAACCATGGTGACTTCAGGTCTAAGGACTAGTAGTCATACTAATAGCCACATGAGAAAGTATATGACACTCATATAACGATCCATGATACTTTCTCATGGTGGGTCATTCAGTATACATTCTCTAATGTATACTCATGTGTCAACTCGATATCTCTATATCCATGACTTGTGAGATCAAGTCATCGAGTTGACCTACATGCTAGTCTTATTGCATTAACATTGTCCCTGAATGTTAATACTCGACTAGGAATGATTAAGAGTAGTATTCCCTATATCATCTCACTATCGATTCAACCAATCGATTGATATAGGTAAGAACCTTCTACTCAAGGATATTATTATACTTAGTTTATTTGGCACCAATACAAGTAAGTATAATAACCAAAAACCAAATGCCTTTATTTATATAGAATATGATACAACAAGTCCAAAATACAATCATCAAATGATTGGCTCTAGGGCTCTAGCTAACAGGAGCAACCACCACCGCCTAGACAAAGCCTTTTAAGGAAAACTAATATTTAATTTCCTTAAATAACTCTAGGTTAACCAAAAAAAAAAACAATCGAATCACAAATTCGAAAAAGAAGAAAACACAAACTCGAAAAATAAATTCGATAAACTAGATCTAATTGTCTCTTGTATTTAGAATTTTTACAAAGAAAATAACTAGCATGATGCGGAAGAAAACTACTAGTTATACCTTCTCTTTGTAAGCTAATGACCTCGAGATCTTTTGCCGTATTCCTCGCCTCGCCTTGGACGTTGTGTGGGTGACGATCCTCCAAGATAAACACAACCCAAAATCTTCTTCCTCTTCTTCTAAAATCCGGCCACCACCACCACCAAGGAGAAGAGAGCAAAAGGGAAAAGAGAAGGGAGAGGGCCGGCCACACCAAGAGGGTCTCCAAGCAAAAGAATAAGAGTTGTCTCTCATGAAGTCCCCTCACCCCTTCTTTTATATTACTTGCCCAAGGCAATTAAGGAAAAACTTTTTACAAAAAATAAAATCATCCTCTAGTTTTTCCTTTTTCCTTTTTATTTATCCTTTTCTTTCCTCTTGATTGAATCAATCACCAACATTAATTTTTGTGATGATGTTTTTTAATTATGGCCGGCCCCTTGCTTGGGCACCAAGCAAGGTGGCCGGCCACCTCATCAAGGGAAAAAGGAAATATAATTTTTTTTTATAATTTTACAAGAAGAAATCCTCTTATAAAATTTACAAGCTCTCTTTCCTAAAGTAGGAGTTAAAAAAGAAAAATTCTAAAAATTAAAACCATGTTTTAAAATTTAAAACTACTCTTATAAAATTTTCTTTTTTAACATGATGATAGAAAATTTTAATTTTAAAACTTATCTTCCTTTTTTTTAAACCATGAGGATGGTTAAAAAAGGAAAGTTTTAAAACTTTTAAAACTCTCTATTAAAACATGTGGCTTTATTCAAATAAGGAAAATTTTGAAAATTAAAATCTCTCTTTTAAAACTTATAGTTTTCTACAAAGAAAAGATTTTAAAAATTTAAAACAACCCTCCCTTTTTGATTTATTGTGGCCGGCCCCTTCATGCTTGGTCACCAAGCAAAGGGCCGGCCCCTATAGAAGAGGATGTGGTCGGCCCTTGCTTGGTCACCAAGCATTGGATCGGCCCACTTCTTGGACACCAAGAAGAGCCTTTCATTTGGATGGACTTGAGGCTATAATGAGGCTACGACAGGGACCTAGAGGAGAAATTGGTTTTGGCCTTCTGATGAGCTTGAGTATCCCGTGTTCGCCCCGAATACACAACTCAAGTTCATCGATAATAACTCATTCCACTAGAGAGTTATTATCGCACTACCGCACCAATCCCAAATTACATTATGGGCTCCTTCTTATCATGAGTGTGTTAGTCTCCCTGTGTTTAAGATTACGAATGTCCACTAATTAAGTAAGTTACTGACAACTTACTTAATTAATATCTAGCTCCAAGAGTAGTACCACTCAACTTTATTATCATGTCAGACTAAGTCCACCTGCAGGGTTTAACATGACAATGCTTATGAGCTCCTCTTGGGGACATTCTCAACCTAGATAACTAGGACACATATTCCTTCTATAATCAACAACGCACACTATAAGTAATATTATTTCCCAACTTATCGGGCATATTGATTTATCGAGCTAAACCTCACCCTTTGATAAGTCAAAGAAATAAATATTAAATATATGTGCTTGCTATTATATTAGGATTAAGAGCACACACTTCCATAATAACTAAGGTTTAGTTCTTTTATTAAGTCAGTACAAAAAGAACTTACCTAAATGGTCCTACTCAATACACTTAGAATGTACCAGTGTAATTTATTAATCAAGATAAACTAATACTTAATTATACTACGACTATTCCGATGATTTGTTCCTTTCCATCTTAGTCGTGAGCAACTGTTTATAATTTATAAAGAACCGATAACATGATCTTCTGAGTGTGACACCACACTCCATGTTATTTACTATATAAATTAATTAAACAATTACATTTAACAAATAAATGTAGATATTGACCAAATATGATTCTTTTATTTCAAAATAAATGTTTACAAAAGCTAGGCTTTTAGTATACATTCCAACAGCTTAGGCATCTCTCAAGTCAGTGTAGGCGGAGCTCTTAGCGACAAAGGCGGAGACAACAACTGCTCGCTAGGAGCTGGCTGGGGCTCGAGATGAGGGACACAAAGCCCAGGAGGAGCTGAAGGACTACCAGGCAGGAGAGGACTCTTGCCTTGCAACCCACAAGGCCTCTTACTTAGCTTCCCAAGATTTTGGGGCTAAGATAGGCCACCTCATTGACCATATGTTGTGTTATGGTGGCGAAGGGGCTTTGGTACAACTGCAAGAGAAAGACTTGCTCCGGACGACTCCTCCTGAAGACTTCCTGGACCAGACCCGCTTCCTCAACGAGCTCCCTGAAGAGGCCGTCCCTGTTTTTGAATAGTTTGTGCTATCTTGTAACTGCCCTCTTTGATTTTGAACAATGATTTAAGGTTCTAAACCTCCCTTTGACTTTTGAACTTGATGTTTATTAAAGATGTTGCTTAAATGAACTTGAGGTTTAAGATGTTGTATAAGTGAACATGATATTATCGTGCAATGTGTTGCCTAAATATCTACTGGGTGCGCTCAGGACCCTTTAACCTTTCTCCTTATATGACTAAGGGGGTGTTTGGTTGGGGGTTATCATTGATAACCTTGGTAGGTTATCAATAAAAACCTTGTTTGGTTTAGGTAATGAGTGATTCCCGGTAATAAACAATTCTCGCCACGCCAGCAAAGTCGGCATGCAACCCGGAATTGCATTACCTCCGAAATCTAAGGTTTTGGACGATGCCGGGGTTATCAATTTATTTATTCCAAAATTACCCTCCATGCTCGATTTCACCAAATTCCTGCGCGAGGCATACACGCTCCCGCAGGAGCTCGCTGTCAGCCTTCGGGCACACCCTCAGCTGCACCAAATTCCTGCGCGAGGCATGCGCTCCCGCAGGAGCTCGCCGTCAGCCTTCGGGCACACCCTCAGCTGCACCAAATTCCTGCGCGAGGCATGCGCTCCCACAGGAGCTCGCCGTCAGCCTTCGGTCACACCCGGAGCTGCAACCGTGGCTCTTGTTGGTGGCGCTGAATGGCACACGGCGGTTCACCAACGTGTCGATGATTGTGCGGGCGGCAGAGGCGATGGGCTTCAAGGTGGTGCTTGCTGGCATGGACTTGGGGAACGTGGGTGGGTTCGCAGAGGTGGTGAACTGGTGCGACGTGATCATGGGCGTGGCGTGAATGTAAACAGTATATTTAAAATCTAAGTTGGTGGCGCTGAATGGCACACGGTGGTGCTCGCTGGCATGCAAACAGATCGCGACATGCTGCGACTTGGAGCGGGTAGTAGGGGAGGAGCCGATGATTCGCGGAGGAGGCGGCACACCGCTTATAGAGGAGAATGCGAGATTGTGGAAGAGCATAGTAGAATTTGAGATTGTGGAAGAGCATAGTAGAATTTGAGATTGTGGAAGAAGCACAGTAACACGAGAAAGAATTAAAATTTTTAATCAAATATTTAACTTTATTTTAATTATATATATATATATATATACACACACGAGATAGAATTAAATTTTTTAATCAAATATTTAACTTTATTTTAATTATATATATATATATATATATATTAAATTTTAAAATTTTTTAAATCAATTATATTTATTTATTACATATTTCATCAACTTATTATTTATTAATATTATTAATTTAATTTAATTTATTTTCAAAAAGTAATTGAATATCAAATTCAACTAAGGGTAATATAGTAAATGTTAAATTAAATTATAATATTACCTTGATTGAACCAAACAACGTTATGGTTATGTTTTATTCCCCATAACTTTAGTTATGTGATTACCTGGTAATCACATAACCAAGGTTATGTTTGATAACTTGAACCAAACACGCCCTAAGTGTTATGTTAAGTATCCAACCCCCTCATAGATACCTAATCAGCTTATTACCTGGATAGGCATCGTTGAAAGAATGGTTGGCTCTTCTTGGTTAGGCGTTATCGCTAGTCATTACTAGCCACTTCATTTGCCCGAGCGGGTCACCCCCTTATCCATACCAACTATCCACCCGGTCATGAATCACAGTGATTTCAAAGTCATCTCACTTGCCCAGGCAAGGATCACTGTAGCATCGCTTGTTTACAAGGTCATAAAGACTTCCACTCCTTTTATACTACGTATCCTTTGATCTAGCTTTTTCTGACAATACCACTTCTGCAAAATATTCCAAGATGATCCAACGGCCAACCTCGCTTTTGTGCCTATGGCTGACACCAGCTACCTTGTCTACGGATCGCATGATTGGCGCTAATGTCGAGGCATCCTTCCAGGCATCATCCTAGACAACTATAAATAGTTTGCTTCGACTTCTTACTTGGACTTTCACTACAAGCTAGATTCATTCTCCTTCCTCTTCCTTCTTTCGTACTTTTGCTTCCTTGCCTTCTTTTTGTGCCCTCTTCATGGATTCCCCAGCGCCTAAGTACGCTCCCGGTGTCTCGACCTTCACAGGTGTAGATCTGGATGATCTCCAGTTCGCGTACGAAGTATCCATGACCATGCATATCATTATATCCTCTAAGGTTCATTGACTATTCCCCCCTCCTCAGGGTTATATGACTTTTTTCAAAGAACAGATAGTAGCCAATCTCCATTTTCTTGTACACCTTTCTTCTCTGACGTGAGTCGCTATACCGCATTCCCCTTTGTCAATTTACTCCTAATTCCATGCAGATTTTGTGTGAGTTCGTTCTCCTCTATGAATTGTATGACATCCACTAGAACTCTCACCTATTTCACTATCTCTTTACCCCTTGACACCACAGTGAGAGTCTTTTTCATTTCCAGGATTGGACCCAGAATACCCTTTTTTTCTCCCCTCCTATCTTCATAGCCAGAGTGGAAAGATAAGTATTTTTCAATCACTTTCCCTTTACTGTGGAGTGGCCTATCCAGCGGCGAACATCCCTTCCTTCAGTGCCCTATCTGGGGGACTATCGTGTATACCCCACTTTTATGGAGGCATCAGCGCAACTAGAGGGCTGACGCTTCGATCTACACATGCTGCTGACAAAAGATGTGTTGTTTCTATTCAGGTTGAGTGTTGTCCCTTCAGAGCTATCCCATTCTCTAGGTAATCATTACCCTGCTCTGACCTGCTTTTACCTTCATATTCTGACTCTTGCTTTGTCGTAGTGGATATTCTTACCCAAGAGTCCTTGATCAGGCCTCTCCCTCTAAGCACTTTGGAAATAAATCGTCGAGGGTGCATAATCTTAGGCAGACGAGGCCTCTCGCATTCCACTGCGAGTGCGCCCGGGATGACCACAAATAACGCCTCTCATCCTGTCACCTCTCAAGCAGCACTGCCTACCCGTTCTGTTCTTGAACATGCTCGGTGGATTCATCCGGTCCCCCTGCTTGTCATCCCTTGACTCCAGAAGAGGGGTCAGATTCAGACGAGTAGCCACTTTCGCATCGACCGAGGCATAGACCTGTTAAGTCTAGTCCAGTAGCCGAGGACTCCACCACGACCCAGATACCCAGGTTAACTCTATCTTTCATTCCAGAGCCGTAGGTCCCTAGAGATCCTACTGCCCCTCCAGAAGCTCAACCAGGGGCCTCTCAATGGAAAACTCCGATCATTAAAGAAGAGATCGATCCGAAGTGACAATCTACACCAGTCGCCCATGCCGGACCTTCTTCCTCTAAACCATCTACATCCACTCGTCCTGCCACCGACAGGACCACTCTTGTACCATCCAAGTCCTGGTGTTTCCGTTTTAACGCTTCTATGCCTTTAGAACGAGAATTACGTCGCGACCCTTCTATCAAAGTTGGTAGTGTCCTACTATGGGGGAAACTATCGACTGTTTGGATGGAGTCTATGAAGCAGATCGATTCCATCCTGGTGCGTACTCAAGTGGACATGTTCTCCAAACATACTATTATGATAAGTCTTCGCCTTCTTTTATTACTATTTTCTTCTGATTCTGACTATCCTTTTATATGGCTAAATCTATGCTGAGATGCTGTGCCTAAGTCAAACATCCTTGGACATGTATCAGTAAGGTCTTGAAGGATCGTATTGAGAGCTTGGAGTCTCATCCTCCTAACTCCTCTCCAGTCGTGCTTCAGTTAAAGGCAGAGGTGGAGTCTCTAAAAAAGTTAAATGCATCCCAAGAACAAATCCTGAGTGAGGCATTGCTGGAGGCCCATCGGCAACGGGATGACAAGAAGAAACT
This sequence comes from Zingiber officinale, assembly GCF_018446385.1. NCBI lineage: Eukaryota > Viridiplantae > Streptophyta > Magnoliopsida > Zingiberales > Zingiberaceae > Zingiber > Zingiber officinale. The sequence continues at coordinate 79,245,745 of NC_055986.1, forward strand.
GGAAGCCCTCCATCAATCAACTGATGCTAAGTACCAAGAGGAGCTGACCCTCAAGGAGAAGACCTTATCCGAGTTGGCTCAGCAGACTATGCCCCTAGAGACCCGTAAGCTCATGCATAAGCAGGAGATGGATCATTTGACTAATGAGCTTAATTCTAAAGACATACTTCTCATGGATCATTGAAGGGATTTGGAGTCTCAAGCTATTGAGCTGGACTCCTTACAAATGGAGCTATATCAAGCTCGATCTGAACTGTCTCACTCAGTCCAGGCCTTGGAAGCTTATAAAGCGGGAGAAAGTTATCGCCTTCTAACTAATCAAGCAGAGTACCTTCGCTCTCCGGAGTTTAGCTCCCAAGTGGGAGACTATTTTGTCCGATCGCTCACCTATGGAGCAGTAGGCGCAGTCCAACAACTCTAAGAGGGAGGGTATCTGTCCTCTGACCCTCCTAAGAATTTTATGAACCATCATCAGATCATCAAAGAAATGTCCGATGATGTTTTTTCAGAGTTCAAGTGACTTAGTCCATTTATTGCTTTGCTTTTCTGTTACTTCCCTTGTTTATAAGAACTCTTCTATAGTCTTTTAGTTCATACTTTCTATTAGTGCTCCACGATTTCTCCCTTGGCTAGTTTTTGTCGCGGTCGTACCCACGAGTCATTATGCGCGTGAGCTGAGTGGAACTTGTTCTTCTGCGAGCCACAAGGGCTAATTGTGAATGAGATTTTTAGATCCTTGAACGACCGAGTTCGGGTGATGAGGCAGGGTTTGGAAGGGTTCTAGTTGGGGCTTGCACCAGAATAAAGGGAATAAAGGATTAAGCATAATCCCGACATGGACTTCCCAACCGGTTTGTATGTGCGTACGCCCTGTAGTGCTCATCCCTAACCTGGATCTTTTTCTCAAGCAACTGTTAGTACAAAGAGTAACATTATCATACGCGATAAGGCTAGAGGTAGTTAGCACTCTATGGATGGTACAACTTTCTACCCTGAGCATCCTGTAGGTAATAGGCACCGGACGCTAGTTTCTTAATGACCTTATAAGGGTCGTCCCATTGAGGTGCTAACTTAGTTACCTCTCTGACTGGTCTAATCCTTTTCCATACTAAATCTCCTTCTCCAAAAAAGCGGGGGATTACCTTCTTATCATAGGTTTACCGCATCCATTGCCGATACATGGATAACCGGGTGACTGTCCTCTTGCGGGTTTCACTGATAAGATCCAGCTCTAGAAGCCGCCGCTCGACATTCTCAAGGTTATCCAGTAACCGCCAGTCGGACAGAACTCCAACCTTGACCGATACGACTGCTTCGTTGCCATAGATGAGATGAAAGGGAGTGAGTCCTGTACTCTCTTGTGGAGTCGTTTGGTATACCCAAAGAATGCTGGGGAGCTCTTCTACCCAATTGCCACCCACGTGGTCCAACTTAACCTTCAGCGCATGAACTATCTCTCGGTTAGTGACCTCAGGTTGTCCATTTCTCTAAGGATAAGTGACAGAAGTAAAGGCCTGAGTGATGCCAAACTCTCAACACCATTCTTGAATCTTGCGCCCTTAGAATTATTGACTATTGTCTGAGATCAACTTGTGAGGGATTTCGAATCGGCATAAGATATTCTTTTATAGGGACTGGATAATGGCTCCTTCCGTTATCCTCGCCAGGGCCTCTACCTCCACCCACTTAGAGAAGTAGTCTACTGCCACGAGCAGAAAATGCCTCTATCCCATAGTTGCAAGGAATATCCCCATGATATTCATGCCCCATTGATCAAAAGGGAATGAAACTACCGAAGTTTTTAGCATCTCAGTAGGTCAATGAGACAAGTTTTGATGCTTCTGACAAGAAAGACAAGTGGTCACTAACTGCTGAGCATCTTTTTGCAAGATGGACCAGAAGTACCTGGCCAGTAATACCTTTCGGTCTAGCGTCCTCCCTCCTACGTGACTACCACAACATCCCTGGTGAACTTCTTGGAGAGCATAGTCCGCCTCATCCAGGCCTAAGCATTTGAGTAGTGGTCGAGAGAATGCTCGCTTGTATAATTGATCCCCGATCAGTGTGTACGCATGAGCTCTCTTCCTAATTGATCTGGCTTCTTTAACATCGGCAGGTATGACACCTTGTTGAAGATAAATGATCATTGAAACTCTCCAGTCGATCAGTTTTTTCAAATTGTTCTGTAGGTCAATCTGAGCTATCAGGAAGCTTTGGGCTATGAACTTATCCAACACCCAAGTGGTCAAAGTGCTGGCCATTTTGGCTAATTCATCTACTCTTTGATTGGTTGCTCGAGGAATCTTGGTAATTGTGACCTCCTTGAAGCCTTCCTTCATTTTCTCATACGCCTCCCTATAAAGCTGTAGCTTCTCATTGTTGATTTCAAAATTACCAGCCACTTGTTGAGCCACCAACTGAGAATCTGAGTAAATGATTACTTGAGTTGCCCTTACATGCCGAGCTGCCTACAATTCAGCCAGTAGTGCTTCATACTCTGCCTTGTTATTAGTATCTCTGAAGTTAAGCCTAACATCTAGCTGCATGATGTCTTCTTGAGGAGATATAAGGAGTATCCCCACTCCACTTCCTTGTTGAGTAGATGACCCATCCATGTATATCTTTCATATTTCCTTAGAGTTATGATGATGGATCTCTGCCAAAAAGTTGGCCAGGGCTTGTGCTTTGATTGTTGTTTGAGGCTAATATTATATATCGTACTCTCCCAGCTCGATTGCCCACTTGATGAGACGATCGACTATCTCCATATTGGTAAGGGCCTTCCCCATGGTACTATTGGTCAGGACAGTAATAGGGTATTCTAGGAAGTAGGGTTTTAAGCGGCGAGCCATAAGAACCAACCCATAAACCAACTTCTCTAGGGCCGTGTATTGAGACTCGACCCCTTTCAATAGGTGGCTGAAGAAGTACACTAGCTGTTGTACATCGTCTTGTTCTTTCACTAACACTGCCCCCACGGCCTCAGGGGTAGCTGACATATATACCCAAAGTGACTCTCCAGTAAGAGGTTTAAACAGTGAGGACAGGGTCTCCAGGGTTGTTTCAATTCCTCAAAAGCATTGCTGCATTCTTCGTCCCACTGAAACTTAGCAGCTCTTCGGAGAACCTTAAAGAAGGGGAGTGCTCGGTCTGCTGATCGCGATATGAACCTAGAGAGTGTCGTGATTCTTCCTACCGGCTTTGGGCTTTTTTCATATTCCGAGGCGCTTGCATGTCTCGGAATGCCTGAACTTTTTCCGAGTTTGCTTCAATTCTCCGCTCGGTAACAAGGTACCCCAGGAATTTTCCTCCTCGAGCTCCAAATAGGCACTTTAGTGGATTTAACTTCAGCCCATAGTGTTGCAGCATGCCATAGGTCTCCTCCACATCAGAAATAAGATTGGTTATTGCAGTAGTCTTGATGAGTATGTTGTCTACATAAACTGACACATTTCGCCCGATTTGTTCCCGAAAGATCTTGTCCATCATCTACTGATAAGTAGCTCCTGCGTTTCATAGATCGAATGACATAACTATATAACAGAAAGTACTGTCGGCTGTGATGAAGCTAACCTTCTCTTAATCTTCTTGGGCGAGAGGGATCTGGTGGTATCCTTGGTAAACATAGAGCATACAAATTCTTTCGTAACCCGAGGTTGAGTCCACCATCTGATCGATCCTCGATAATGAGTAGCAATCCTTAGGGCTAGCTCGATTGAGATCCTGAAAGTTGATGTAGACCTTCCATTTATTGTTAGGTTTGGACACCAGAACACGTTAGAGAGTCGGGGCAGAAATTGTACTTCTCTAACATGACCTGCTTTCAAGAGCTGGTCAATTTCAGCTCGGATGACTTATTTTGTTCGGCCGAGAAGTTCCGCTTCTTCTGCTTGACCAGCCGAGAATTAGGCAGAAGGTGTAGCTTGTGCTCAACTACCTCGGGCTTGACTCCCGCTAGCTCCTTGGGGGACCAGGTGAAGACGTCCCGATTGCGCGTTAGACATTAGACCAAATCCGTCTTTATTTCAATCAATAGATCGCTTGATATGCGGGTGATGCTCTCCGGACGCTCAGGGTAGAGCAGGACCTCCTCCTAAGGGATAGACTCTTCGACTATAGGTAGAGGCTCCTCTTGGATGACGTAGATTCTTCCATCCTGGGTTCTTTGAGCTTTATGAGCCTCAACCTTTACCATGTCGACATAACACCTACGGGAGACTAGTTGCTCGCCTTTGACTTCTCTGAGCTAATCACCCATAAGAAATTTCATCTTCTGGTGAAAGGTAGAGACTGTTACTCGGAACTTGTGCAGTGCGGGTCTTCCCATGATGACGTTGTAGGAGAATGGAGAATCCACTACGATGAAGGTGCTCCTGTATGCCCTCACCAATGGTTCGCTACCCAAAGAGATTGCTAGCTTAATTTGACCCATTGCCTGTACCTCGTTGCCAGTGAACCTGTACAAGGAAGTAGCTACGAGTTGGAGCTCACTAGCATTGGTTTGCATGGACTCGAATGCATTCTTGAATAGCACGTTGACAAAGCTTCCGATGTCAACGAAAACCCTAGCCATGCGACTGTTGGCAATGGTGACTTTGATTATAAGGGCATTATCATGAGGGAGCTCCACCTCCTCCAGGTCTTGCAGCCCGAAGTTGATTATTGGCCATGCAGCTTGCTCTCGGCTGTACCCCACTGCATGTATCTCCAAGCGATGCTCACGAGACTTTCGGGCCTTAGTGGAGTCCCTATCGGTGGGCCCCCCGAAGAACATGCCGATCTCTCGGATGACGATATTGTTGGAACCCCAAGGTTGTTTTGGTGTGATCAACAAGTTAAGTTAGGTCCTGTGTTGTTCTAACCTTGTGTCTAAGTGTGCAGGAGCTTAGGAGCACAGGTAGTCGAGCGGAAGATGCAGCTAGCGAGAAGGATGGCAGCCCGAGGGACGAGGTGCTGCGGAAGAGTACACCGGCGGACAAGAAAGAAGCGTGCGGTGGTTCCGAGGGACGAAAGCCAGAGCGAAAGATTGCTCGGGGAGCAAGAGACGCAGCTAGCGAGAAGGATGGCACGCGGTGCATCCGAGGGGCGAAGACTGCGGATGAGTACGCCGGCGGACGAGAAGGAAACACGCGGTGATTCCGAGGGACGAGAAGCCAGAGGGAAGCCCGCTCGAGAAGACCGGAAGTTGGGTTCAGGTGAGCCCTTTTCCGGATGGCAGAGATCATCCAAGCGAACGGATCCAGAGGAGAAGAACCGAACTGAGGTGGGACTGAACCAGAGAAGAGGTCCCGGACGAAAAAGTTAACATCTGTTGACTTTGGGCTTCGGGGCGGCCGGAGCAGTCCGGGGTGCCCGGAGCCCTCCGGGGCTCCCGAAACCCTTCCGGACGCCCGGACCTTGATTTTAACTAGGATCGCGATTTACGCGATCTGAACGTTAGGGGATAAAGTTTTATTCCCCTAGGGCGCCCGGAACCCTTCCAGGCGCCCCGACCAAGGCTATAAATATAGCCCTGGTCCAAAAGCTTTTAATCAATTCAGAACTCAAGCATTTCTTTCAAACACTTGTACGCTCTCTGTAGTTAGCTTCTGTTTCCTGAGCTTCAACGTTGTAAGAGGCTTCTCTGCCTGAAGGAGATTGATAGTGCGATCATCTTTCTTGGATTAACAACCACCCCGGTTGTAACCAAGTCAAATCCGGTGCCTCTTCCTTTTCTTGCTTTTTCTTGTTTAAGTTAATTTTATGCAAGTGTTAGTTTAAGAGTTGGAGAAGGGTTGTTCTGTTTTTTATTTTAGAGGGCTATTCAACCTCCCTTCTAGTCGGCCCAACGGTCCTACAAATGGTATCAGAGCCGAGACGCTTCAGGAGGACTAACCACCGAACGAAGCAACGAGATGACCGGACCAAGCATCCACCCGCCGAAATACGAAGGGGACTTCACTACCTGGAAAAAACTAATGCAGGTATTTTTTAAGAGGGAAAGAAATTTTACCGAGGAGCCATCGACAAATAAAGATATGACGACCTCGGTTGAATTGCAACAGCGTCTTCACCGCTAGAAAATTTTAGTTAAAATACTTTCGCGCGAAGGTTCGGAGTGAACCTTGGCAAAAGAGAAAAGTTGGTGGTGCAAAGGTTGGGGGCGCCTGCTGCCCCTTATTTATAGGGGATTCCGGGCGCCCGGATCCTTTCCGGGCGCCCGGGATTGCTAGGGCGGGGCGCCCGGAACCCCTTCCGGGCGCCCCGGAGGGGAATACCAGGGGCGCCCGCCCCTGGTTTTTGACCTTTTTTTTTTTTTTAATTAGGTTTGAAGTTTAAGTTTTGAGTTTTAAGTTTGAATAAAATTTTGAAATTAATTTTTAAGTTAAAATTAAAATTTTGAAATTAATTTTTAAGTTAAAATTTTGAAATTAATTTTTAAGTTAAAATTTTGAAATTAATTTTTAAGTTAAAATTTTGAAATTAATTTTTAAGTTAAAATTAAAATTTTGAAATTAATTTTTAAGTTAAAATTAAAATTTGAAATTAATTTTTTACGTTAAAATTAAAATTTTGAAATTAATTTTTAAATTAAAATTAAAATTTTGAAATTAATTTTTTAAGTTAAAATTAAAATTTTGAAATTATTTTTTTTAAGTTAAAATTAAAATTTTGAAATTAATTTTTTAAGTTAAAATTAAAATTTTGAAATTAATTTTTAAATTAAAATTAAAATTTTGAAATTAATTTTTAAGTTAAAATTAAAATTTTGAAATTAATTTTTAAGTTAAAATTAAAATTTTGAAATTAATTTTTAAGTTAAAATTTTGAAATTAATTTTTAAAGTTAAAACTAAAAATTTTGAAATTAATTTTTAAGTTAAAATTAAAAATTTGAAATTAATTTTTAAATTTAAATTAAAATTTTGAAATTAATTTTTTAAGTTAAAATTAAAATTTTGAAATGAATTTTTAAATTAAAATTAAAATTTTGAAATTAATTTTTTAAGTTAAAATTAAAATTTTGAAATTAATTTTTTAAGTTAAAATTAAAATTTTGAAATTAATTTTTAAGTTAAAATTAAAATTTTGAAATTAATTTTTAAGTTAAAATTAAAATTTTGAAATTAATTTTTTAAGTTAAAATTAAAATTTTGAAATTAATTTTTTAAGTTAAAATTAAAATTTTGAAATTAATTTTTAAGTTAAAATTAAAATTTTGAAATTAATTTTTAAGTTAAAATTAAAATTTTGAAATTAATTTTTAAGTTAAAATTAAAATTTTGAAATTAATTTTTTAAGTTAAAATTAAAATTTTGAAATTAATTTTTTAAGTTAAAATTAAAATTTTGAAATTAATTTTTAAATTAAAATTAAAATTTTGAAATTAATTTTTTAAGTTAAAATTAAAATTTTGAAATTAATTTTTAAAGCCTTATTCATCTCACCCAAACTATATTATCAATCAGGGAATCCTATGATTTTGTGAGATGAAATTGGTTTGATTACAGACTTTTGGTTTAACTTGTGTTAGATTCAGACTTAGCTTTGGTTTCCACAAATAGGCATTCTTCGGATAAACTTCTAAGCTTGGTGAGTCACAAGGACATCATTAGAAGTAACCAACCTTTCGAGGTTTTCCGAATAGTCCTATCCACGGAACTTAGTACTAAATCTTGGTCTAACTGGTTAGGATTCGTTTAAGGGTAGCTTCGGTCAGTTCCACTTGGCCAAATGCACCAGATCGAAACCATATCTTTCTAGACATGCGATGCCCAAGTTTCCCTAACGTACTATCATCCAAAAATTTCACCAATACCATGATTCAAGTTAAACTTGGTCTCTAATTCTAATTGCCCTGCCGGGTTTGTTAGTTTTGGGTTACCCTGTCGGGTAAGTTAGTTTTGGAGGTGCCAGCTATTCTGGAGCCTCCCCCTGAATTATTGGCCATTAATTTAAGTTTTAATTTTAGGCTTATGTCGATTCTTTTTATAGTTATAGTTAACTTGGTGATAATTTTGTTGTTTCTTAAACTGTTTAGATTTTGAATTTGATTTAGGTTTGTATTTTGGATTTTGGTTTGGTTTATTTATATAATGTATTTTTTCTTTACGTATATAGAATTGATTAAGTCCTACTTGCGTGGTTAAGCACGCTTTCGGGACCCAAGCTTGTTTAGTTGCTTTGTGTTGGGTTAATAATGATTTAAAGGTTTTGTTTGAGTTTGACTTATATCCAAGTCCGGTTTTATTATAGCATGCCTTTTGGTTATTTAGAATTAAATCTAAATTTTTAGATCTTGTTGTGAATTTTTCCAACATTTCCTTTAACTTATTAAGTTCATTTTTTAATGATAAATTCTCCTCCTCAAGTGTTCGATCTTGAGTTGGATTCGAATTTTTTAATTGTTCCTTGAGGTTTTGATTTTCCTCAAGAAGCGATTTACTTTTATCTTCCAATTTAACTAATTTTTTATTCAAACACGAGATAATTCTAAAGAATTTACGATTTAAGTTTAGGTATACCTCTTTGGAACCTTCGGAAACGAGTACGGACTCGTGGCTCGATTCGGGTTCGGACCCGTCTTCCGATTCCTCTGATTCGTCTTCCGTTTCAGCTTCGCGAGCCATCAGCGCGAGGTGACTTTGGTGCTTTTCTCCTTTCGATTCGTCTGAGGAGGAATCGTCCCATGTTGCTTTGAGGGCTTTCTTCTTTGTTGACTTTGGTTTGTCAAGTTTCAATCTTGGGCATTCGTTCTTATAGTGCCTCTTTTTGTTACATCCGAAACATGTGACATTTCTTGAGTCGGCTGGCGAACTGATCTTCTGAAGATCCTGTTTGCTGAAGCTTCTCTTTTTCCTGGTGAACATTTTCCTTACCAGGTTCACCAGGTGTTCTTCGTCTTCAGAGTCTTGATCGGAATCTTCTTCGGATTCGGGCTTGTTCTTCTTTTCTTTAGAGGAACCTGCAAATAAAGCTACACCTTTCTCGACCCCGGCATTAGTTTGCTCATGAAGTTCTAATTCACAAAAGAGTTCGTCCAATTTTAATTTAGATAAATTTTTTGAAATTTTGTAGGCATCTACGATTGATGCCCACAAATTGTTTCGCGGAAAAGCATTTAACGCGTACCTGATTAAGTCTCGATTTTCCATTTGGTGGCCTATCGCGTGGAGACCGTTGAGGATATCTTTGACCCTCGCGTGGAGCTGACTTGTCGTTTCTCCTTCCTGCATTTTTATATTAAAAATTCTATTTAACAGCAAATCTCTCTTTGTTACCTTCGCGTCGCTTGTTCCTTCGTGCAGCTCGATCAGTTTATCCCAAAGCTCCTTAGCGTTTTGATGCGGTCCGACCCGGTTCAGTTCTTCTCGTGTTAGTCCGCAGTGTAGAGTATTGATGACTTTGTTTTCAATTGATGCCTTTTTCTTCACATCATTTGTCCAGTCTTTAGGGTCTAGTATGTTCCCGGAGTTGTCTACTGGAATTTTGTAAGCCCTTGTGACGCTCATCCATTGGTCGTAGTCTGTCTTCATGTAGACCTCCATTCTCCTCTTCCAGTACGAAAAGTCATCCCCGTTGAATAGAGGAGGACGTATTGTGCTGAAGCCTTCTTGTTGAGACATCATAACCTACACACACGAAATTAACTGGAAAAATATCCCAAGACTTCGTCTTGGATTAGTAGTGCGGGAGAAACAGAAACTCTAAGTTGGTGTTGCACCAATTTAGATTTTAAATGCAAAAAAAATCTTCCAAAAAGATAATAATATCAGTTTTAAAAAAAAAATTTCACCCCCTATCTGTTTGGTGGTTGCACCAAATCAGAGCGGAACCTCGCTCTGATACCACTTGTAAGACCGTTAGATTCGATAGAGGGGGGGGGGGGTGAATATCGATTCGAAAATCTCGAGTTAAAACGCAGCGGAAAAGTAAGGAAGTAAAGAGATGAACACGGTTGATTTTTACTTCGTTCGGAGCCTGTGACGACTCCTACTCGAAGGCCCGTACTCCTTGAGTACTTTCGTTGGGCAATTCACTAGCAATTCGGATAATTACAATTTACGTACAAATATTGCTAATAAAAGAAAAACAAAGCTATACCGACAAATAATGAATTAAAAGAAAACGGAGTGAGTCGTCGGAGCTTTGTGAACGTCGTTGGTGCGCAGAGTAGCAGAGTGATTGAACTCAGAGTTCTCAGAACACAGATGTATTGAAGCTCCTGCCTGGGGCTTCTTTTATATGCTGCTCCGGGCGCCTGGATCCCTTCCGGGCGCCTGGAATGTGACGTAACACTCCCAACCAGCATGCTCCAAGTGTCAACGTCGTCCTGGGGATACAACTTGCCTCCGGGCGCCTGGATACCTTCCAGGCGCCCGGACTTCCGGGCGCCTAGAACCATCCCGGGCGCTCGGACCCTCACTGTTTCCTACCTGCAAAACAGTGTTTGTCCGAGGCAAATAAAAACCCTGCAGCACAGATTGTAAGCACATTTTTATAGATACGCTAAGTAATAAAAATTAACAACAAGAGTATGACTTAGATTCCGTCTTTCCGAGACCGGAATCTAGTCACGATCTCGACTTAGACATCCGAAATGGATCTAAGCCGGATCGACGCCTAATGTCCCCTTCCCGGGAACGCGTCCTCACAGTCACTCCCCTCCAGTGACTTACCTCACTTACCTGCCAGACGTCCGGTCAGCCCGTCGACCCGTCTGGACCTGGACTTCTCGCCAAGCCTGCCAGACGTCCGGTTAGCCCGTCGACCCGTCTGGACTTCTTGCCAAGCGTCCGGTCAGCCCGTCGACCCGCTTGGACTTCTCGCCAGCTATCCGGTCAGCCCGTCGACCTAGCTGGACTTTTCCTGCACACTTGATCAAAGTGTCAGACAACAACACAACTAACTTAACCTATTTGTCATTCATCAAAACCTGGGTTAGACCGTTAGTGCTACCCGCACCAACAGTATGAAGGTACGTCCGAAGCCAAGCTCGCTAGACGAGATCTGCTTCGCAATCAGCTCAACAGCCTGCGACTTGGGGAAGACGAGACAGTTGCACATCTGCACTCCAGAATAAAAGAAATCATCACCGGACTCACGAATCTCGGAGAAAAGGTAAGTAACCGAGATTCGCTCAGGTACGCGTTAAATTCATTTCCGAGAAATTCAAAATGGGCATCACTAGTAGATGTTTTTTACATTTCGAAGGACTTAGAAAAAATTTTATTAGAAGAATTTTTTTTCAACATTTGAAGTCCATGAGTCAAGATGTGCAGGAATGAAGGAGCCCAAGAACAACGTCGCCCTCAAAGCTTCGAAAGACGAACCTGAGTCAGAATCCTCTCTCAACGACGAGGAAATGGTATTGATGGTAAGAAGATTCAAGAAACTTTGTAAATCTAGATCTACTAACCATCCGCGGGGGAAGAAGAAAAGGACGATCCACTGCTACCACTGCGACGAAGAAGGGCACGTCAAGGACAACTGCCCCAAGCTGAAGAACAAAGACAAGGAGAAGGGTAAGAAGCCTATCCAGAAATGAAAGGTCCTGAAGGCGACGTGGGATGATATGACGTCCGAATCGGAAGTCGAAGCATTCTCCGGACTTGCACTGATGGCGAGTCATCAAGATGATGACTGCGACTCAAGCTCTTCCGAAATGAGCATTGAGAGCATCGATGAAGGGGGAGACACGTCGGAAGAAAGCAGCAGCTCAGGGGGAGAAACGGACAACGAGACAAGGTAAGTCAGGTACGATCTCTTCCTCCCGATAAAATGTTTAAGATCGTTAAACTTTTAACAAAAGACTGCTGCAAATTAGAAAGTGAAAATAAAAATTTAAAAGTAATTCTAGCTAAGTCTTGTCCCTTAGAAGAATTAGATAAATTAAAACTAACAAATGAAAAATTGAAACTTGAAAATGATGATTTGAAAATTCAAGTAGATAACTTGAAAAACTATGCATGTTCATCTAAAATCAATTTTAGAAGATTTAATAATTTAAATTGGTACTTTAAATATCACCCGGGACAAATTAAGAACATTACAAGAAAATATGTCCCTAAATTTTTTTTGGTTAATCTAGTAGGCTGGAACCTATATTGGGTTCTGAAGTCATGCTTAAATTAATTTTAAAATTAAAATTAGCGCTTTAAGTGAGAAAATTAAACAAAAAATTTCTTTATGAGGCTTTGTCTAAGGAAGTGGTTGTTACTCCAATAACCAAGAAGGCCTAGTGTCTCGCCACGACCTGGAAGCCAAAATATTGAAATAAATGTTTAATTAACTTACTAATGAAGCATTAATATAAGAATTAATTAGTGCTTGAAAAAGGTTATTCAAAACATTTTATTTCAAATTAGAAATTTACTTACTTAGAATTTTTTTTTGCCTAATTCATTTAAAAAAAATACTTAAAAATGTAAGTTAGGATTTTTTTTAATTTCAATTTTTTTTTTACTTAGGATTTTTTTATACTTAGAAATATTCTCAAAAATCATTTTTTCCTAAGTTAAGAATATTTTCTTGAAACTAGAAATCTCAGCTTAAATTACTTAAAATATTTTCTAAATTACTTAAAAACTTAGAACTTTTTTTTAGAAATACTTTTTCTAAGTCTTTAACCCTTAGATTGTTTTTCTTGAAACCCCATTTTTTGTGATCAAAGGGGGAGAAGGGAAAGTATAAGTCTAGGGGGAGGTAGATAGATTTTATCTTTTCTATCTTTTTGCGCTTAAATTGTAAATTAAGTAATTTACTTAATTTTATTTAATGTCTATTTTAACCCTATCTTAACTTAGGTTGATCACACCAAAAAGGGGGAGATTGTTGGAATCCCAAGATTGTTTTGGTGTGATCAACAAGTTAAGTTAGGTCCTGTGTTGTTCTAACCTTGTGTCTAAGTGTGTAGGAGCTTAGGAACACAGGTAGTCAAGCGGAAGACGCAGCTAGCGAGAAGGATGGCAGTCTGAGGGACGAGGTGCTGCGGAAGAGTACACCGGCGGACGAGAAGGAAGCGTGCGGTGGTTCCGAGGGACAAAAGCCGAAGTGGAAGATTGCTCGGGGAGCAAGAGATGCAGCTAGCGAGAAGGACGACACGCGGTGCGTCCGAGGGACGAAGACTGCGGATGAGTACGCCGGCGGACGAGAAGGAAACACGCGGCGATTCCAAGGGACGAGAAGCCGGAGGGAAGCCCGCTCGAGAAGACCGGAAGTTGGGTTCGGGTGAGCCCTTTTCCGGATGGCAGAGATCACCCAAGCGAGCGGATCCGGAGGAGAAGAACCGGACCGAGGCGCGACTGAACTAGAGAAGAGGTCCCGGACGAAAAAGTCAACATCTGTTGACTTTGGGCTCCGGGGCGCCCGGAGCAGTCCGGGGCGCCTGGAGCCCTCCGGGGCGCTCGAAACCCTTCCGAGCGCCCAGACCTTGATTTTGACCAGGATCGCGATTTACGCGATCTGAATGTTGGAGGATAAAGTTTTATCCCCCAGGGCGCCCGGAACCCTTCCAGGCGCCCCGACTAAGGCTATAAATATAGCCTTGGTCTAGAAGCTTTTCATCAATTCAGAACTCAAGCATTTCTTTCAAACACTTGTACGCTCTCTGTAGTTAGCTTCTGTTTCCTGAGCTTCAACGTTGTAAGAGGCTTCTCTGCCTGAAGGAGATTGATAGTGCGATCATCTTTCTTGGATTAACAACCACCCCGGTTGTAACCAAGTCAAATCCGATGCCTCTTCCTTTTTTTACTTTTTCTTGTTTAAGTTAATTTTATGCAAGTGTTAGTTTAAGAGTTCGAGAAGGGTTGTTCTATTTTTTATTTTACAGGGCTATTCAACCCCCCTTCTAGCCGGCCCAACGGTCCTACAGATATTTCCCTTATTTTCTTCCTCAGGGTATTCCACCGGCTCTTTGCCCCTACCTGGCTGTTGAGTTCCCTGGCCTCCACTTTTGAGCAGAGCTTTACTTGACTGTCCTACTGTAGTAAGTGGGTTGGCCAGCAACTTCTAAAGCTTGAGGGCGATCTCGGGCGAAGGCAGACCCAGTTCGGCTATCTGCCAAGAGTCACGGGCGAATTGGACACAGTTTCCTGTGGAATGGGTGTGGGACCTATGGTAGGTACAATAGCGGAGCCCCCACTGACAAGGTTTAGGGGCTTGGACAGCTTCGACTCGTTGCACCACCCTAGATTCCTAACCTGGAGGAAATCCTGGTCTGACATCCTTGGAGCGGGGAAAGGGTCGAGTTGGAGGTTGGGGTGGTCTTCTCTCTGACTTGTTGGTAGGAGCAGATGTCTTATCTGCTTTCCTCTAAGCAGTCTGGGCTTCTTCTACATTAATGTAGCTGGTTGTCTTTCCTAGCATCTCATCGAAATTCTTCACAAGTTCTCGAATAAGGGCTCAGAAGAACTCCCATTCCACCAGGCCATGAGAGAAAGCGCTCATCAAGATCTCAGAGGTAGCAGATGGGACATCCTGAACTACCTGGTTGAAGTGTTTTATGTAACTTCTCAAGGGTTCTACAAACCCTTGCTTGAGGGCGAAGAGATAGTGGCCTATCTTTTGATATTTCTTATTGTTGGTGAAATGGCGCAGGAAAGCGTTCCTAAAATCCTGAAAGCGGGTGATGGATCCATTCAACAATCCATCGAACCACTTTATGCCGAGCTGGACAGAGTGTTTAAGAACACTCAGCACTTAATGGCGTCGCTATATTAGTGCAGCAGCGCAACGTTCCGTAATTTTCGGAGATGATCCTCGGGGTCCTTGCTACCATCATATTCTCCAATAGTTGGGGGCTTGTACCCCTTCGGTAGGTTCTCCTCGAGTACCCTTAGATAGAAGGGCACTTGCTCCTCGAGCATCTCCCTCGGCTCCTCCAGGAGGACTATATCTTTCCCTTTTTCGATTCTCTAGGCGGGGAACTCTCGCCCATGGAGGCCTAGTGTTGCTTTTTCTTGTGGTAATACTCCGGGCAAGGGTCACGATAGAAAGCATGGGGAAAATCCTCAAGCTATTTTCTTTTAGACCCCCTATCTAAAGCGTGGGTTTAGTTTTTCAAAACGGCGAGCATCTTGTGCGGTTGCGAAGTGGTGGTGTGCCTTTCGGAAGCCACTTTCCTCTTGTCTTCCTTGAACAACTCATATTCTCCTGCTATCATGATGACGTTGATTTTGCCCATCGTCACGTTCCATAACAGGTGAAGGAGATTCCCACAGACGATGCTAAATTGATCCTGTCTGGAATCTGAGTCAGACGAAGGCTGGCTGAGCTAGTACTGGCGTTGACAGAGAGGTGACTTGGGCACACCTAGTGTATATACACTGGAAAAAAATGAACCCCCACGTGGTACTCCTAGATAGTGGTAACGAGACCGGCGATACTTTGACTCTGCGTACACTCAGACGAGCACACGGAACATTAGAGACCAGAAACCAGGGAAAAAGTCCCCGGCGCATGCCCTCGACGCTCAAGTTAGGTACTTTTTCCCCAGAAGAATAGTGTACGAAAGAAAGAGAAATGTAGAAGACGAGTGCGTATGTGCGCGTACCTAGTTAACGGAGAGGACCTCCCTTTTTATATGACGACGCGTACCTTCAGAGCTTGCATGTTGTCAGAGAATGTCGGGTGTCAGAGCCTGTTGGATGAGAGAAGGTGTACGATGGTCTTCTATTGGTGAAAGGGAGGTTTCGTTCGTAGAGGATAGTAAACCATTAGAATATTCCCTGACGTATAGCAATGATTCCTTGATAGGAGGTTACGATTCTCTGACATTGTCCTATCCGGATTTAGCTACGGATAGCTCAGGATGCCTGTTCATAGATACCACCTGACTTGAGTCTTGATAAGGAGGCTGAGTCGTGGCGACCCGCCCGGACTTTATCTGTTCTCTGTATCTGAGACTGGCGGGAGACCCATTCATTGCGCCTTGATCGCTGCATGACCGACCGGGAGTTGTCTTACTGAAAGTACCAGGCCTGACTACGTGGCCCAAGCTGAGGAAACCTGACCAGTCGGGGTAGGTATGGCACTACTCCAGGCTGCGTCTTATGTCCTAGATCTGAGACCCTGCTCTGTTTGTACCCGACCAGGAATTATGCTGCTGATGAAGTGAAACGGTCTAAGTCCTTTTTTCTTTTAACTGCCACGTCCATTTGACTGCTGACCACCACGTCCCTTTGACTTCCGACTATCCTTGACTGCCACGTTCCCTTGATTTCTTATTGTCTTTGACTACCACGTTCCCTTCACTTCTAACTGTCTGACCTTATCGAATCCCATTTTTAAATCAAGTTGCTAAAAGAAATATTAAAATATTCTTTTAGGATTTATTCATTTTTTCAATTTTTAATTTAGATAAAATTTGTTTAAGATATTTACAATAACATTAGAATATCATCACATAAAACAAATATGAAAAACTATAGAAAAAAATATAGATTTATAATATCAATTCAATTGGAGAAATCGAAGAGTTTTGAAATTAGAGAAAATTTAGAATTAAAGTTATTGATCGCCTTTATCTTTATTTTTATTATCAGGCGTTGCGGCTTTTGTTGCCGTCTCCTATAATTTTACTCTTTTACAGATAGATAAAAGAAATTATAAAAACATAAAGTCCTAAATCTGAGATACAACTTAAATCTACGTGAGTTTAGTCTGTATAATATGCGTTGTGTGTTTTTTTTTTTTACTTTTTATTGTCTTTGAAATGTGCATTTAGATTTTTTTTTTATTTTCTAACCTAACAAACTTTATATATATATATATTAAAAGAAAAAAAAAAGTTAGTTTGTACCTCCGTTCAGAATTGGAGCATCAGGGATGCATCCGTATGCATTTTTGGCCTTGAAGCAATGGCTCTATGAGATTAAACTCATGTCCGGCTCTGGTCGGACGGCATACTTCCCGTGCGGTTCATGTCCTGAGCAGAGATATATCGAGATACTTGAATAGAAAATGAATGCTTCTGCCATTTTATTTACCGCTGAGGAAATTTGGGTAGCAAGCTTTCTTCAATTTCCTCAAATTCATGCTGTGGGGACTGTTCTGTTCCTGTTCCTTCTCTCTCATTGTGTGCCTGTCCTCTGACACTACAGTCTCTCTCTCTCAGCTGTGCTTCATTCCTGATAGTGCAAGCAAAGCAACCACCCCACGCTTTTTATTTGGTTCGGTGATAATTCCCTGAACTTTCTTGTTTTCCTGGCCTGTAAAATTTCTGGCTCCGCTCTTTTCATCTTGCTCTTCAACCTTTGTGCTCCCTCACTTGGTCCCTTATTTAGTGCCTCGCTACCTCAACCCTCAAGTCACTTCTTGCTTCATTCATCTCCTTGTCCTTCTCGTTCTTGCTCTAACCATTGTCTCATCACCGCACGGGTCCAGGCATCATGGAGAGGCTACTGTTTACGCTACCTGTTTGGTTGGGGTGCTGCTTGGCGATGAGGTGGAGTACTTGAATGCTAGGGGGGATCTCTAGGTTGAGGAAGACGTCTGTTTTTCACCAAATCGAAACCGATTTCTTCATCTTCTTTCTTTTGCAGTTTTTGCAACAAACTCACACCTTCTCTTCCTGATTGAAGTACTGCTATCTTTTCCTCGTCGAGAAGAAGTCAATTAACTCTTTCATATGTCTCTCTTCTTGAGAAACAAACAAATAAATAAAGGATTATCTGGGTAAAGATCTCTCCCAAGAAGTTTGAAGCCGAAAGGCCTTGAGAGGTTGGTTTAACATTAAATTCTACTTGATTATCTCGTTCTTGCAATTTTGTCTTGGCCTCAGTTTTTTTTTCTTCTTCTGCTATTCAGGTCAGAAAGAGCACAAGGGATGATGGATCTTTCTGGGCATGAAGGTGAGATGACAATCCCAATAGCTAGTGCCTATATTGGTGGCGGTACTCATGGCCACAACAACAGCAGCATCCATGGCAGCCTTTCCCTCCACCACCACCACCGCGACCGCCAGCAGCCCTCCAATGGTCCTCCTCCTCCTCCCTCTCTAGTCCTACCCGTTGCCAGCGCCGCCGCAGAGGACCATCACCACTGCAGCGCCCAGAAAGGCACGATCAAGTACAGGGAGTGCCTCAAGAACCACGCGGCCTCCATCGGCGGCAATGCCACCGATGGCTGCGGCGAGTTCATGCCCAGCGGCGAGGAGGGCACCCTCGAGGCGCTCAAGTGCTCGGCCTGCGGCTGCCACAGGAACTTCCACAGGAAGGAGACCGAAGGAGAAGAGCAGCCTTCTCCATCGGAGTACCTCCACCCGCTCAGCCTCAGAGGAAGGAAGGTGGTGGGCTACAAGAGGACCCATCTCCTTCTCCCTAGCCCTGACCACTACCACCAGCTTGTCCCACGAGTCAGCCCGCACAGCATGATCATGCCTCTGCAGCAGCAGCAGCAGCAGCAGACGTCGGAGTCGGAGGAGGTGGAAGTGATAAGGCCAGCTTTGGTGGTGAAGAAGAGGGCCAGGACCAAGTTCACGGCGGAGCAAAAGGAGAAGATGCTGCGGTTCGCGGAGAAGGCCGGGTGGAGGCTCCAGAAGCAAGAGGAGAGCGTGGTGCAGCAGTTCTGCCAGGAGATCGGGGTGAAGAGGAGAGTGCTCAAGGTGTGGATGCACAACAACAAGCACAACTTGGCAAAGTTGCATGTTCCTCCACACCTTTCCAGTTTGAATGACCACCATTAATTGCACTCACCAGTTCCTCCTCCTCCTCCATCTTCCTTGCCAGTGCTCTCATTGACTAGCTTAATTATTATTTCTTTCATTCTTCTCATGGTAGATGTTGAGCTTGGTAGAGAATGCCAAAAACTATTTTACTATGTCATTGTCACCTATGCTGTGATGATTCCGCTGTTGTTCCTAAACTTCAAACTTTGCATGGTATTGGGCAGAAGTTTGTTAGAGAACTTATTACGCCACTGTTATCTGTGATTTTGGCAGGAGTGAAGTGATGGATGAAAGAAGATGGGGCATGAGCTACTCGTTTAATCACTAAAGCTGTCATGTGTTTTCAAGCTTCTGCCACTGGGCTCAACAAGCAAAAATTTGTGCGTCCAGTTTGTTAAAAAGAAAACCATGCAGTTCGGGGTCTGCTGCTGTAAGAGGTTGGAATTAATAAGGTTGCTGCTACACTAATTAAGTCGCTCTTGTACCTTGACATATCATGGCCTCATTTCGAGTCGACATTTCATATATATCCCAAGATATCAGGCTAAAGGATAAAACTAGGATCAAAGGATGAAACTTAGTGAAAAGAAGCCAATAACTCAATCTGCCGAGAAAGAAAAAGGGTCGCAAAGATAATTGAGCGTTGTAACAACTCCTAGGTTTCATGGAAGGCCTAAGCGACACCAATTTGACCTCTTCTATTCATTCCATCCCGACTATGATCACACCACTCAAGACTATCAGAAGCTAGGTTGGGAATCGAGCGTGTCAATCCCCGATAAGGTCGTCCTTTCTAATCCTAGAGGGAGGTCCACAAAAACAAAAAAGAGGATGAAACAACGCGTAACTCGCGGTCTCCCAAGTGGGACGAGTGAAGACAGGATTAAGGCCGGAAACAACGAGATTCACCTTCTCAGAAAGAGTGAGAGAGGGGCACCTCGAAGAAGCTAGGCTGGAGGACAATAACCATCCCACTTGAGAGATCATTAAGGTGATCCTGGAAAGGAGTCACTAACCAGGCATGAAAATGCAGATAATTTTTCTAAATCCATGTCACTTAATTATGAAAATAGGAGCTCTTTTACCACACAAAAAATCTGGTTTCCCCTTTTAGTTTTTGCGGCTCTAGGATCAAGTTCTTTGATCTTTCCCAGAGCTCAAAAGCTCACGCAAGGTATCAGGATTGAGCTTCATCATCTCTCCCCGGCCCCGACCTGAGAAGTTTGTCAAAGGTCTTGGAATCAATTTCTCTTTTCTCACCTATATCTCATAACTTCACCCATGGTCTTGGTATCAAGCTCCATCATCTCTCCTATATATATTTAGAGGTTTGCCCGATGTCTCAAGATCAAGCTCCATTATCTCTTCTCAACCTGAGAGGTTCGTCACGCCTAAGGTCTTGAGATCAAGTTCTCTTACTTCTCCCAAACCTCAAAGGTTGGACTAAGATCTCAGGATTGAGCTCCCTTATCTTTCTCAAACCTTAGAGGTTTACCCAAAATCTCTGATATGATTCGGACGTCAAAAGTCAAGGGGATATGACAGTCAGAAATCAAGGAGGTGTGATAGTCAGAAGTCAAGGAAACATGACAGTCAACATACGGAATAGGATCACCTGAGACCATCTAGCGTATAAAGCCAGGACGGGATCTACCGGTCAGGAAATCAGGTCCGCGGCAAGACACGTGATCAGGGCGAAACCTGACCTGGCATAACCGGTCAGGTTTCCTCAAGTTAGCTTGTATAGACAGACTAGTCATTCTCGATCGGGTCTGAATCATGCTAGCAAGGAGAAAGGGACTCTGGTCAACCCCTTCCGTCCATTCAGTTTGTTCATCAGCACTTAGTAGACTGACCCTGGCTGCCTCGATCACACTCGGGCGGGATAGAAGGTGCTACGCGACAACGGGTCAGAGAATCATAACCACTTGTCAGAGAATAATTGCCGCATGTCAAGGAATATTCCAATGGTTGGAGTCATCTGCAAATAGAACCTTCCTCCAGTCTATAGGAGAAGGCCACATGTCCTCCATCACCCAACAAGTCTTTACATCCGACACCTTCTGGCAGGGGTCAGTCTCCAGAAGGTACGCACTGTCATATAGGGCGTCCTCTCCCTTGCGCAGGTACGCTCACTCGCACATTTGTCTTTTACTTTTCTTCTTCGTACACTGTTCATATGGGGAAAAAGAACCTGACTTGAGCATTAGAGGGCTTGCTCCGGGGACTTTTTCCCTAGTTCGTGGCCTCTAACGTTCTGTATGCTTATCTGAGTGTGCGCAGAGTTCTAGTACCGCCAGTTCAGACCCAACATCCCCTCAAGGCCATGTGGGGGTCCGTTCTCTGAAGCTTGTACTATCGTAGCATCATAGTCTCTTCCCCATCAACGCCCGCGACACTTCATCCGACTCAGATTCCGGATAGGATCAGTTTGGCGCCGTTTGTGGGAACTTCTTCGCCTGTTCTGGAGCGTAAAGATGGAGGACACCAGAAGAATCAATGTAACCATGACAGTTGGAGAATACAAACTGTATAAGGAAGCCAAGAGGCGAGCAGCCTCTGAAAAACAGGCCACATCTTCTCGACCATATAAGATGCCGGTAGTTTCTAAAGATCTAACTCATGTTTCTGATAGAGAGTCCAAAAGGAAACAACCCAAGGAGTTTCCCCCAGCCTTCTATCAGGAACCGTGTCTCGATTATTATCACAAGGGCCCGGGCGGCTATAACAAGAAAGAGCAACCACAGGCTTCTATGGAGAAAAGCTCCCCGCCCAGGGATTCGAAAAAAGGTAAAGCTATAGTCCTCAGGGAAGAGCCTAGAGTGGAGTCCAAGGAGCAAGTGACTTTCTCTACAAGGGTACTCGAGGAAAAGCTGCCCAAGGGGTACAAGCCTCCCACTATTGGAGAATATGATGGTAGTAAGGACCCAGAGGATCATCTTCGTAAGTTTAGGAGCGTTGCCCTGTTGCATCAGTACAGTGATGCCATCAAGTGCCGAGTGTTCTTGAACACTCTATCCGGCTCGGCACAGAAATGGTTTGATGGATTGCTGAACGGGTCCATCACTTGTTTGCACGATTTCAAAACTATCTTCCCGTGCCACTTTGCCAGCAACTAAAAATACCAAAAAACTGACCATTGTCTCTTCGCTCTTAAGAAAGGGCCAGCCGAGCCTTTGCAAAGTTATATCAAGCGCTTTAATCAGTTGGCCCAGGACGTTCCATCGGCCACCTCTGAAATACTGATGAGCGCCTTCTCTCATGGGCTATTAGAGGAGGAGTTCTTCCGAGACCTCATTCGGGATCCCGTGAAGAACTTTGATGAGATGCTTGGGAAGACTACTAGCTATATTAACATGGAAGAGGCTCAGACTGCTCGGTGCAAAGCAGACAAAGCGCCTACTCTGCCAACAAGCCAGAGAAAAGGTTACCTCAACTGCCAACTCAACCTCTTCCGCGCGCTCAGGATGCCCGACCGCCTTTCGGTCTCGGTCAGGAACCTCGATTGGCCCCACGTGTGGCAGCTGTCCAAGCCCCAAGACCTGGACCATGGGGGCCACGTTACTGCACTTACCATCGCTCCCACACCCATGCCACCAGTGACTGTTTCCAGTTCGCCCGAGACTCTCGGCGAGTCGCTGAGCTGGGCTTACCTCCACCTGAGATCGCGCCCAGGACTCAGTAGAGGATACTAGCCAGCCAACAGGTCGGGGCTGGCGTAGCTCAGCCTGGCCAACCTCAGCATGACCATGCTGGACAAGGGAATCAGCAGCCTGACCAGAACCAGGAGCTTGAGGAAGTCAGGGAAGAGGAGAATCGGGGAAATGTGGCCATTCGTTAGATAGACATGATCTCAGGAGGACCTACAGATGGAGATTCAGCCCGAGCCAGAAAGTCTCATGAACGGTGCTTGGAGATACATCCTGTCGGAAGCAATAGGGAGCAAGTTGCAGGGCCTATCATTAGCTTTGAGCCTCAAGACCTGAAAGGACTGGAGTTTCCATAAGACGATGCCCTTATAATCAAGGCAGTCATCGCTAACAGTCGCGTGGCTAGAGTTTTCGTAGATACCGGGAGCTCTGTCAACGTACTGTTCAAAAGTGTGTTCGATAGCATGCAGATCGACGCTAGTGTGCTCCAACCTGTGGCTACTTCGTTGTACGGTTGCACCGGTAATGAGGTACGATCCATGGGCCAGATTAAGCTGGCCATATCTTTGGATAGTGAACCCCTGGTGCGGACAAGGAGGAGCACCTTCATAGTCATGGATTTGCCTTTCTCATATAACGTCATCCTGGGAAGACCAGCCCTGCATGAGTTCCGGGCAACGTTCTCTACCTTTCATCAAAAAAATAAATTCCCTGTGGGGGACCAGGTCGGGGAAGTTAAAGGTGAGCAACTGGTCTCTCGTAGGTGCTACATTGATATGGTGAAGGTGGAGACTCGCAAGCCTCAACGAACTCAAGACGTCGGGATCCACGCCATTCAGGAGGAGCCTTTACCTATAGCAGAGGAGCCCATCCCCTGGGAGGAGGTACAACTTTATCTAGTGCCCGGAAAGTGTCACCCACATACCTAGCGACCTACCTATCGAAGTCAAGACGTACCTGGTCCAATGCTTGTCTCGTAATAGGGATGTTTTTGCTTGGTCCCCTGAGGAGCTACTCAGAGTCAAGCCTGAGGTGGCTGAGCATAGATTGCATCTTCTGCTTGATTCCCGACCGGTTAAGCAAAAGAAGAGGAATTTCTCGATCGAGTAGAATAAGATCATCCAGGCTGAGGTAGATCAGCTCAGGAAGGCAGGTCATGTTAGAGAAGTACAGTTCCCGTCCTGGCTCTCTAATGTGGTCCTGGTTTCTAAGCCCATTAATAAGTGGAGGGTCTGCATTGACTTTCGTGACCTCAACCGCGCTAGCCCCAAGGACTGTTGGTCGCTACCCAGGATTAATCAAATGGTGGACTCAACCTCGGGTTGCAAGAGGATTTGTATGCTTGACACCTATTAAAGTTATCATCAAATCCCTCTGACATGGGAAGATCAAGAAAAGGTCAGTTTCATTACGGCTGATGGTACCTTTTGTTATACTATCATGCCTTTCGGACTAAGGAATACAGGGGTGACCTATCCAAGAATGATGGATAAGATCTTCAGAGAGTAGATAAATTGTAATATGGAGGTTTATGTGGATGACATCCTCATCAAGTCCACCCTAGCCATTAATTTGATCATCGACATTGAAGAGACTTATAGCATATTACGACAATATGAATTGAAATTGAATCCATTGAAGTGTCTGTTCGGAGCTCGGGGAGGAAAGTTTTTTGGATATCTCATTACTGAGAGCGAAATTGAAGCCAACCTGGAGAAGGTTTGAACACTTTGAGACATAAAGGCCCCTCAAACCTGAAAGAAGCCCAAAAGCTAGTAGGCAGGATAATTGCGCTATCCAGGTTCATATCCCGATCAGCAGATCGAGCGCTACCCTTCTTCAAAGTGCTTAGAAGAGCGGCCAAGTTTCAGTGGGATGAATAATGCAATCAGACCTTTGAAGAATTAAAGAAGCACCTGGAGACTTTACCCTCTTTAAAAGTTGAGCCTACGACCTTTGAAAGAGGGCATTACAAAAGCAAGTGTCCTACTTATAAGAGTGGATCCACATAATCAGAAGCAAAGGAGGAATCGATGCCTAGAGTCTGGAAAAGAAAGGACTATATTAAATGCTTCAAGTGCAAAAGAATGGGTCATTACAAATTTCAATGCCTAGAGAGAAGACCCATAGACTTAGGGGGAGTAATTAAGGTAAATCAACTTAAATTTCATGAAAATTTGCATGTTTGAGATTTTTCATGTTTAGATTATATTGAAGAACTAGAAATATATGAATATTCTGAATTAACATTGTTTAACAAAAATAATTTAATTAATAAAAATTTAACTAATTCAAATGTAACTAAAATTGATAAAATTAACCCCAAATCTTAATTTATTTGATCAAAACATAGATCTAAATTTATTAAATTTAAATTTAAATAATCTAGATAATAAAAATTTAAAAATAACTAAAAGTAAACAAAATTAAATTAAATATTTAGAAAATAAAAATAAGGATTTAATATAAAATAATACTTTAAAAACAAGAATTTAGAAAATAAATTTTCAACTAATAAAAATTAAAATTCTACTTTAACATTAAATAACATAGAAAATAGTTTTTCAAAATTTAAAATTCAAAGTTAAAAAAATCGGTAAATTACTTTTAAATCCCCATGCAAACTTAAACATTTGCATTCAATCTCTATGTCAGTATATATTTGTTTCTAGTACCTGAGCAAACAAGTTTATTTGTTTCAACTCCCTAACCCTGACAAAATTACTATATTGTCCTTTGGATTTAAAACGCTCAACTGAATGCATTCTCTCCCAACTTTCGATGCATCACTTCGCGACTTCAAACCTCAGCGACACATTCTGCCTTCGTGACTCCAAACCATCGACGATGCACTCTCCAGCTTCATCCCTAAACCATCTTCATCGCCGTTGAAGGCAAAAATCATAGAGGTGGCAGAACCCGACTAAACCCTCTTAAACCCTTTAATCATCGGTAAGTAAAATTTGTATGCCCTAGATTTTGACTAATTTGTTATTCCTATGTGAAAAATTGAAGCTTTAGTCATGGGTGTTTTCAATTTTGTGAGGTTGAGATTAAATAAAATTAGGTTTAGGTGTCTGCATTATAATTTTATTAATGAGTTTGTATTACATCTTCTTCAATTCAAGGAATGTGAGATATATGCAAATTTTGTAGTGCTTATCAATAAACTGAGTAATGTACTTAATTTAAGCACTTTGATGCCCAAAATCTATAGGGTTGTACTTTAGGGTTATGAATGGGTAAATTGTTATAATTATTGGTGTTGTCCATTTTGCTGACTCGAATAAAATTAGTTTTGATGTTCAAATTGTAGTTTTTTTTTTAGTGTGTTTATGTTTTATCTTCTTCAATTAAAGAATTGAAAGATATATGTTAGTTTTGGGTATTTATTATCAATAAACCGAATGATATACTCAATTTAAGCGCTTTGATGCCTAAAATATTAAGGGTTTGTACTTTAGGGAATGAATGAGTAAATAGTTTAAATTTTTGATATTGTCTAATCTGCTAGCCAGAATAAAATTAGTTTTAATGTTCAAATTGTAATTTTATGACTGTGTTTGTATTTTATCTTCTTCAATTGAAGAATTGAAAGATATATGTTGCTTTTGTGTATTGATTAGCAAGAAATCAAATAATATACTCAATTTAAGCGCTTTGATGCTCATATTTTCCATGACTTGTACTTTATGGTATGAATTATAAATTCTTCTTGTTGTTTGAGTGTGGTTGATTTTGTTAGTTTGAATAAAAATGGGTTCTAAATTTCTAATTGCAACCTATTTTATGATTGTGTTTATATTTTATCTTCTTCAATGGAATGGTTGAATGATATATGTGGTTGTTGTGTAGTGATTATCAATAAACTGAATAATATACTCACTTTGATGCCCATATTTTCCATGAATTATAGTTTATGGTAGGGGAATTGTTAAGTAATTTATTTTTATGCAGAAATGGGAAAGAAAACCCGAGCTATAAAATTAAAGGAGGTTAAGGGGAAATCTATGGAGAAGAACAACAACAAGAGCAAGAGTAGTAAACAATCATGTTCACGTTGTTCATCAACATATTTCATAGCAGTGTTGGATGAAGTATTACCCAATTTGGGTAATAAGCAAAAAGAGAGGATCAAAAGCACTCCACTTGTTCCATGGCTTGAGATTCCTCAGATGTCAATTAGTAGTACCAGAATAGATTTAGTATTAAACAGATTCCAGTAGTCTTCGCGTTCTTTCTTGTTTGGTGACAATATTGTAGTTCCATTCACATCAACTGAGTTTTGCATCATCCTTGGTTTGGCCCATGTGGGGCAACCTATTGATTTGGATGCCGACATGGAGTCTAAATTTGTGGCTTAGTTATTTGGAGGAAAAGTTGGCAACGTAAATAGGACTACAATTCATGATAAAATGCTTTTATTAGCTGGATCAGAGAATGATTCTGAAGTGGATGATTTTGTTAGGCCGTTTATTTGTCTTCTATTTAACTGTGTTATTTTTCCTATTGGTAGCTATTCCACTCCTCCATTTATTATATCCTACATTGATAACCTGACAAGGTTCTTTGATTACTCATGGGGAGATGCAATGTATAGATTTGTGTGTCACCAACTTATTTTATATACTGCTAGTAAGGGCAATAGGCTAGAAGGAAGTAAAAAGTATGTAGATTGTTGTACTATTGGCCTAATGGTGAGTTTTTAATTTTTGAAGTGCGATTGTCATATTTCATATTATTGTAATAATATATTTGTGTATTCAGGCCTAGTTATATAAAAGAATACCTTCATTTGGACATGCACGGTCTTTATGGTGTTTTTTTCGGTTATTTTGTTGGGAAAGGAGTAAGATTTTCATCCAACGTGATGCCGCTAAGAGATTATTTACTGACATTGATTTTAGTAGGGTAAGTTACTATGTTTTTAGTGTAACATCCATGAATTTCCTATATTTTTACAAAGCACAAAAAGAAATAGAAGAAGAGAAAAGAAGTAAAAATATATGCATAAATGACCCGGGCTAGGATTTGAACCCGAGACCTCTTGCTTGAGATTTGTTTAAGTAGTGATTAGGTGGTTGTAAAGCATCACATGAACAATATGAAATAATTCCTTATATGTGGATTAGGTGCGAAGAGATGCTCCAACTTTCACTTAGTATAAAAGGGGTTGGATGAGATCAAAACTGAATCTTCCGCCTCCTCTTTCCTCTCTAGCCGAATTTTCTTCTCCCTCCTTTCAAGTTTCGGCAAAGGAAACCTAGGGCTCTAAGTTTTAAAGCTTTCCAAAGAGGGAATCTAAGGAGAGGGTCTCTCCCAAGGAGATAGCACGCAAAAGAAGGGCAACTCGGAGATTAAGGCATACGAGGGCGGATATTGGGGTCTTCCTTGCACTTTATAATCGTAAGATTTAGCGAAAAGAAGTAAGTACCTCTCACCCGTAGTATGAGTAGCTTCGTTAATACATGTTATGATATGTGTTAAACGTGTTGCATGTTAAAGGAAATAGATGTTATGAGATGTAAATTACCCTGTAAAGTTTTGGGATTAAGAGCACGCTTAGGTCATCTTGGTTTGCTTCCCATTAAGTTTTGGGACTAAGAAGTATAATCAAGTGTCTAAAGTGCTTCCCTATGAGTACGGGACAATTAAGCGCACATAAGGTGTTTGGTTAAATGTCAAGCAAGTGCAAGTACAAGAAATTAATAGTTAAAAGGAAGTATTTTACTTTAGAAAGGCATGTACTGGACAAAAGGTCCTTGGGTGGGCTCCTAAACCGCCTAGTAGTACCTTAATGAGTTTGGTATTAGCTACCTTAGATCTTATTAAGGATGCACGCAAAATGATACAATGCCGGATCCAAACAAGTGATTATTATTTTCACTAATATGTACTATAAAGTTTTAAACTTCATGGTTTGTCTAGTGGAGTTTCCTAAGTTGAGAATTGAGTTATGTAGTACAACAGTGATAAACTCAATAGTATGCCTAGATGCCTGTTTTTATTTCATTACTAGCATGGTTTTCAGTTGTCAATTTGTGTGATAAACTGGTTTGAAAATACATGGCATGTATATATTTCTGGAGTACGGTTTTAGTATGATCTACTGGTAAAAGCATGTTTACAATGTTGCGTTTTCTTCAAGCAGTTTAAAAAGCATGTTCTCTGTTAATGCATCTTTTTGTGAGTATATGGTACTTACTAAGCATCTGCTTATTGATTTACATTGCCTTATACTGTAGATAAAGGTAAAGGAAAGCTTGAATAGGAGGAGGTAGCAGGAGCGGTGCTTGAGGGTGTGTGCGTGTGTGGCGGAACAATGGAAAGAGATCAGAGAAATGGGGAACATGTAGAACCTTAGTTTTGTTTTCTCCTCTCTTCTTTACCTAAGATACTGACACTACTTGGTTTAGGATGAATTTGACGGCTTGGCAGAATTTGGAATGGTAAGTAAAAGTGAAAAAGAGGAGAACAAGCATGTTTCGGTGGAGAAAGGGGCTCCTCCGCACGACCCGTGGCATGGCCGTGCGGGTTCGCACGACCGTGCGTTGTCTCCTCTCGGCCAAGGCAACACGGCCGTGTGGAAGCACACGGTCGTGCCCTTCCTCTTCTCGGCCAAAGGTAACATGGCCGTGTGATTCCACACGACCGTGCCCTTCTTCCTCTCGGCCGAGGTGACATGACCGTGTGGGATCACACGACCGGGCACCTCCTCCTCTCGGCCAATGTTACATGGCCATGTGATTCCACATGACTGTGCCTCTCCTTCTCTTGGCCGAAGTGACACGATCGTGTGAGTTCACACGGCCGTGCCCCTTTCGTCCTCTCCCAAGGGTCACGATCGTGTGACCCTTACACGGCCGTGCCCTGTGTCAGTTGAGAATACAACACTTGTCAGGGCCACACGACCCAGACCCACTAAAAGCTTCCAACTCCCTTCGGCCCTACGTGACTGCAAGTCATGTCCT
Source organism: Zingiber officinale (assembly GCF_018446385.1). Taxonomy (NCBI): domain Eukaryota; kingdom Viridiplantae; phylum Streptophyta; class Magnoliopsida; order Zingiberales; family Zingiberaceae; genus Zingiber; species Zingiber officinale. Next base: position 79,275,011 of record NC_055986.1, read on the forward strand.
ACCAGTAGTAACAGGTTAGAATAGATCTATGGACTAAGCATCACATAACAGGTAAGAATGCTGAAAATTTGGATGTACGAGGAAAGAGTAACGTTTATCCTGTAGGTTAAGGGTATGAGTAAGGGCGGGCGTTACAGTTTGGTATCAGAGTAAGTTCCATCCTTCCGTCACACACCTTAAACATTGATCCTACAGCCTCCAAGTAAGAAATTACCGTTTTCATAACTTTTAGGCATCTAGTTTTGTTATGATTATTAAGAATGCTTGTTCAGATTTAGCACGCTTATACATGAAAATGCTATCGAGTGCTAATGATAGGAAGTAGTATGCTTATACATGGAAGTACTAATAATAGTAAATAAGAATGATGGTAGGCTAACGAAATATCTCACTCGGTGGTCTATGGATATGTAGAATGACTAGAGGATGACCAGCTAGACAACCGAGAGTTAATGAACCTCAACCAATGGGAAATGAGTCTGCACCCCATCCCAACCTTTTAGAAGTAGTAGCTTAACTGTAGAGACAATTAGCGGAGCAATAGTAGGTCATTGCCACCCTGACTGCTAGCAAGCAAACTCCTCCTGTAGTCCCACCGGAAGCCAATATGGTGACACCTACTACCATCGAAGTTCCATCAGTTACACCTACAACACTAGCAAAGGTAGTGAGGCAGGAAGCATACCTCATCCAGTGGCAGAAACTGAAACCAGAGAACTTCTCTGGCACCAATGAACCATGGGTTGCTCAGGCATGGTTCAAAACCCTGGAGAGCATAATGGAGCTACTGGACTGGCCGGAGGTAGAAAAGATTAAGTGTTCTTCTGCTTTACTAGTGATGCAAGAATGTGGTGGGAATGAATTAAGGCAAAATGAAAAGTGGATCAAATGACCTGGTCTGACTTCGAGACTGAGTTCTTTAAAGAGTTCTTCCATATGCGAGTCACGAATAAACATTATGACGAGTTCACGAAATTTCGACAAGAAAATTTATCGGTGGACAAAGTCGTGAAGAAATTTAATAGACTAGCTCGCTTTTGCCCCGAGCTGGTCAGCACGGAACGAGAAAGGGTTAGACTAATGCTCAAGATGTTGAGGCCAGAGATAGCTCTGAATGTAGCTGACGGAATAAATAGACCGCAGACTGCAGAAGAGTTGATTAGTAGTGCCCTGATCACGGAGCATTACCTGAACAACATCAAGCAGCAGAAGACACTATTGATTGAGAATAAAAGTCAAGGGAGTTCTAGCACTCAGAAAACTCAGGGCCAAGGTTCAACCTGGAATGGCAGCTCCAAGAGGAAGCAGTGGAGTAATAAGAAGGGAGGATCCGTGTAACGACCCGCCTTCTACTGACTAGGCTATAAGGCCGATCGCAACATTATGCTGTGCTAAATTACTATTGCAAAAATCTGGATTGATTAAAATTTGACTAAACTGACTACTGTAAAATCTGAACTTAATATTCTGGGTGTACCTAGGAGTTGTACACATGCTAGGGAAGATAATCTATGCCTCTCGGATGTCCTGCTAGCTGTAATCAGGCATTTCAATCGATCCATGAATCGATTGGGCTGTCGGATCGATCCAGTGATCGATCCAGCTTGATACTGGCACGGAGAGAAACCCTGGATCGGTCGGCTGACCGATCCACAAGCTTCATCGCTTCTGTATGCGGCTGGATCGGTCTACCGACCGATGACCGATCCAGTGGCTCACTGATCGGTCGGCTGACCGATCAGTGAGCTTCTGTACCCACTGTTCGCATCTGGATCGGTCGGCTGACCGATCCATAAACTCTCTGTTCGCGCCTGGATCGGTCAGCTGACCGATCCAGTGGCACTACCCCATTTCTGATCGATCTGTGGATCGATCTGGGTTTCTGATTTCGCACTGAAACTCTGATTTCAGCACTAGTTCGTGCCAAAATCTCATATAAGAGTTCTAAAATCAATTGAAATAAGTTCTAACATCTATTAACTAGCATTCCAACATAATTACTAACAACTTAAACAAATCTTCCATGGTTTAAACATTCTAAGGTCTAAAAGTGCATAAAGGTACTCGAGAAAAGAAACTAAGTTCTTAATTTGCTAAACTCCCTAAGGATCTTCATTCCAGGTTCCTGCCACACACACCATCATTGCATTGACCTTCAACTTCCTCTGCTAATCCATTTTCCCTTTACCTTTATCTGCATTATAAGGAAAAAGTATCTGTAAGCTTTAAGCTTAGTAAGAAACCATCTACCTCACTAAAACATGCAACGATGCAAACATGTTTTTAAAGAATGCTATTTAAAAACATGCACTGAATTTATTAAAGCATGGCATACTGAAGTTACATGGCATAAACACTGAAACATGGCATGCATAATAAAATCTAAGCATGGAGCTATCTCATGGGATCAACTAGGAGAACTAAACTGAAACTGAAACTAAAACTGAGCTAAAACTATATTCACATAACTAGATTACATGTTTGAAAGCTATTATCATAATAATTGAAAATAGTAATCATGCTGCTGTTTGGGCCCGGCAACTGTACTTGCTGTGCGCGCATCCCTAGCTAGACCCGGGTTTGCAAGTCCCGCATTTAGTAGGGTTTACTAGGTTATCTAAACCTAGGGACGACTGTGGGAGCCCAACCCAATGGATATCTAATCCTGTACAGTGCCACAAAAAATAAAATACTGAATATAGCTACTAATTGTTTATTTTGCTGTTTCTAGGTTATCTGAACCTAGAGCTAGGTTATCTAAACCTAGAGGCGACTGTGGGAGGCCACCCATTGGACCGTAGTCCCATGTAAGCTGAAACTAGACTAATATACTGATTTAAATGCTACTAATGCATTTAACTGAGCTGTTAAAAATATCTGAGGTAATATTTAGCTACACTAATCATTTTGTCGAACACTTGGTGTGCTCCAACTCTCCCCTCTAATAGGGAGACCACCTCTAGGCACCCGACAGCGTCTAGAGCCTCCAACTGAAGGAGAACAACGTGTCTGGCCCATCTAGAGGTGCTCAACTAGATCCCTAATCTGCGAGGAGGGTTTAAACACACCCTGGGTGCCGAAAAATCTGCATATAGCTAAAATAAAGGCATGCAATCAAACGAAAGCTACTTATACTGCAGGTGAGGGGTTTCTTACCTCCTGTTTGGATTTTCTTATAGATCTAAGCGCTAGGTTTCCCGGAGAAGAGATCTCTTCGATGATCTTCTCGCGTCTACGCGTTCTTCTCGCGTCTACGCGTTCTTCTCGCGGAGAGGAGCGTCCTCGTATCCTTGATGTTGCTGGAAGATGCTCCTATGGCCCTAGGGATGGAACCCTAGGCTTGCTTGGCTTGGGCGCCGAGAGGTGAAGAGGAGAAGGGGCGGCGACGTGATTAGGGTGAGGGAAAAGTTTTTCTCCTTTTAGAAAATATAACAATTCCTCACTTAAATCTTTATTTATATTAAGTGGGTAATTCGGCCCAACTCTAATATAAATTTAATTGAATCCCTTTCCTTTCAGCACGGCCCTGCTGGGTTCATCTGGTTACTAAGGCTAACTAAAAGTTATCGGATCCGAGAGGTCCCGGGTTCGATTCCCGCCTAAGCTATTTTGCGGTTCTAATTATTTTTGCTACTTCCGCTATTCTAAAAATTCCGGAAAAATATCTAAAAATTCCAGAAAAATCATAGAATATTTCTAAAATAGTTTTGAGAATTCTCGGGCGTTACAATCCCCCGTACCTTATAAAAAGTTCATCCTCAAACTTAGAATAATTCTGGGTACTTCTGTCTCATGCTGGCTTCTGTCTCCCAAGTTGCCTCTTCTGCTGTGTGATTTCGCCAAATAACTTTGACTAATGATACTTCCTTGTTCCGCAATTTCTTAACTGCTCGGTCTTTTATCTGAATAGGCTGACTGTCATAGCTGAGGTCTTCACGGATCTGTACCAACTGGGGCTCAATCACTTGGGTGGCATCTGGGGTATGCTTCTTCAGCATAGAGACATGAAATACATTGTGGACAACTGACATTTCCTGAGGTAGCTCTAGCTCATATGCTACCTTGCCCACTCTTTTGCTGATAAGGTATGGTCCCACATATCTGGGACTTAGCTTGCCCTTCTTTCCAAAACGCATTACTCCCTTCATGGGAGCTACTCTGAGGAACACTGAATCCCCAACTGAAAACTCTAAGGGTCTGCGCCGTGTATCAGCATAGCTTTTCTGGCGGCTCTGAGCTGTCTCTATCCTCTGGCGGATCTGCTGTATAGCTGCTGTGGTATCTGCTACTAGATCTGTCTGAAGTTCTAGTTCTTTCTGTTCACCACTCTCATACCAGCAGATTGGAGATCTACACCTCCGCCCATAGAGAGCCTCGTAAGGTGCCATGCCGATAGTGGCCTGATAGCTGTTGTTGTATGCAAATTCTGCTAGACTCAGATATTTGCACCAACTTCCTTTGAAATCTAGGGCACATGCTCGGAGCATATCTTCGAGTACCTGATTTACCCGCTCCGTCTGTCCATCTGTCTGAGGATGGAAAGCTGTGCTAAATTTTAACTTCGTGCCCAAAGCTGTTTGCACACACTCCCAGAAGTGTGATGTGAACCTACTGTCTCTGTCTGAAATAATGGTTCGTGGGACTCCATGTAGTCTAACGATCTCCTTGAGATACAACTGTGCTAGCTGTTCCATGGAGTAGGATATCCTGATAGCTAAGAAGTTGGCTGATTTAGTCAATCTGTCGACTATTACCCAGATGGTATCAAAACCATTCGTGGTTCCGGGTAATCCCACTATAAAATCCATAGAAATGTCTTCCCACTTCCATTCTGGTATCTGTATGGGCTGCAAAACTCCCCCTGGTCTCTGATATTCTGCCTTAACCCTCTGACAGGTTAGGCAGGTGCTGACATATCGAGCGATGTCTCTCTTCATCCCAGGCCACCAAAAATGTTTCTTCATGTCCTGGTACATTTTGGTGGAGCCAGGATGCATCGCATAGGGAGTCTTGTGAGCCTCGTCTAGGATTTTCCTCTGTAGTTCCTCCTGATCCGGAACACATAGCCTGTCACCAAAATACAACACCCCGCTATCTGATATTCTGAACTCTCCACTTCCCGATTCTGCTAATCCTTGCTTGATTATCTGAATTTCAGGATCCTGCTCCTGAGCTGTCTGGATGTCACCGAGCAAGGTAGACTCTAATGTCATAGTAGAGAGCTGTCCGACTATGAGCTCGAGACCGAAATCTGAGATCTCCTTCTGTAGGGGCGGTGACATAGCTGCTAGAGATAACAGGGTAGCGCTGGACTTCCTGCTGAGGGCGTTTGCTACCCTATTCGCTTTTCCTGGGTGGTAGAGGATATCTATGTCGTAGTCTTTGACCAGTTCTAGCCATCTGTGCTGTCGCATATTCAGATCCTTCTGAGTGAAGAAGTACTTCAGACTCTGATGATCTGTATACACTCTGCACTGAGCTCCATACAAGTAATGTCTCCAAATCTTGAGAGCGAACACCACTGCTACAAGCTCGAGGTCATGAGTAGGATAGTTCTTCTCATAATCCTTAAGTTGTCTGGAGGCATAGGCGATCACCTTGCCATCTTGCATCAGCACTGCTCCTAGTCCCAACTTCGAGGCATCACTATATATGTCAAAGCTATCTCCGCTCGTAGAGTCGAATACGCATCTGGTCAATCTCCTTTTCACCACGAAATCGCTCACCTCCGTCCACCTGAAATTTTCGTTCTTTACGGTAAGAGCCGGTGGGGAGGCTATCCTGGAGAAGTCCTCTCGAATTTCTGTAGTAACTCGCTAATCCCGAAGCTTCGATCTCACCTGGCGTTCTTGGGTCTTTTCCAGTTGCTCACAGCTTCTATCTTACTGGGGTCTACCATGATTCCATCCTTTGAGATGATGTGACCCAGGAAGGACACCTGATCTAGCCAAAATTCACATTTGGTGAACTCGGCGTACAGCTGATTCTGCTGAAGGGTATGCAATACTGTTTTCAGGTGCTCTACGTGTTCTTCCTGAGTTCTGGAATAGATAAGGATGTCATCGATGAACATGATAACGAACCTATCTAAATATTCTCTGAATACCTTGTTTATAAGGTCCATGAAAGTAGCTGGAGCATTTGTCACGCCAAAGGGCATGACTACGAACTCGTAATGTCCGTATCTAGTCCTGAATGCTGTCTTGGGTATGTCCCCTTCTTTAACCTTCACCTGATGATAATCTGATCTGAGGTCTATTTTAGAGAACACTGCTGCTCCCTTTAGCTGATCGAACAGGTCATCTATTCTGGGAAGAGGATACCTGTTCTTGATTGTGACTTGGTTCAGTGCCCGGTAGTCTATACACAGGCGCATGCTCCCGTCTTTCTTCTTCACGAACAATACAGGCGCTCCCCATGGTGAGTGACTAGGACGGATGAAGCCCTTGTCAAGCAGCTCCTGTAGTTGCTCATGAAGTTCCTTCAGTTCTGCTGGAGCCATGCGGTAAGGTGCTTTGGAGGTAGGATTTGTACCGGGAATGAGTTCTATCTCGAATTCAATCTCCCTGTCTGGTGCTAAGCCTGGTAACTCTTCAGGGAAGACTGCTGGGTAGTCACATACGACTCGGACCTCTGCTAGCTGTTGGTCCTTGTCCTGACTGTTGCTGACTACGTGTGCTAAGAACCCCGTACATCCTGAATCCATCAACCTCTGTGCCTTCATAGCTGAGAGAAATTTCTTGGGCTTTCTCTTTGGTTCTCCAACGAACTCAAACTGTGCTTCTGCTTCAGGTTGGAATACAACTTTCTGCTTACGACACTTGATGGAGGCACCGTATCTGATCAAGAAGTCCATTCCAAGGATGACATCGTAGTCAGTCATATTTAGCACTATCAGATCACAAAAGAGCTCTCTGTTTGCTATAATGATTGGCACTGCTCTGAGCCAGTGCGTGGATGCCATAATTTCTCCTGCAGGTAAGGTCGTCAGAAACTGACTACTGAGTACCTCTGGAGGTCTCGCTAATTTCTTTGCAAATGCCCTGGATATATAAGAATGGGTTGCCCCAGTATCGAATAAGACAGTTGTACTTTGCTGTAAAATACAAATCTGACCTGTAACAACTATCGAGGCATTTGCTACGTCCTCTCTGGTGAGTGAGTAGATCCTCGCATTGGTCGTAGGTGGAGGGGCTTCTAATCTGTCCTGGTTGATATGTGAACCATCTAAAGCGGCCTGCATCTGATGTAACTGAGCTGGCTGGCCTCCATACTGAATCGGCTGTGGCTGAGGAAAACTGGTCTTGTTTGGACACTGCTTGGCCATATGCCCTTCCTGTCCGCATTCAAAGCATCCTCGTGTGCCCTTACGACAAACTCCAGGGTGGAATTTCCCACAAGTAGCACACTTTAGATAACTGGGCTGCTTGCTGGCTGGTCCTCCTTTTGGGTAACTCCCTGGTTTGCGCTTGTTGCTGGAGTTCCCTTTCCAGTTAGTGCCATGGGAGTTGTGGCCCTGCTGTTTCTGAGTGCCTGAGCCTCCTTGACCTTTAGCTTCTGAGAGGACTTGCTTCTGCTGCTTGATGCTATTCTGGTAATGCTCAGTGATTAGAGCACTGCTCACTAATTCTTCTGTGGTTTGTGGCCTATGAACGCCACCAGCCACGTTCATTGCTATTTCCGGCCTCAGCATCTTGAGCATCAATCGGATTCGTTCCCTTTCTGTGCTGACTAATTCAGGGCATAGACGAGCCAACCTGTTGAATTTCTTCACGGCTTCCTCAACTGATAGGTTGCCCTGACGAAACTCAGTGAACTCGTCGTAGTGACGGTTGGTGACCCGCACATGAAAGAACTCCTCAAAGAATTCCTTCTCGAAGTCAGCCCATGTCATCTGGTTCACTGGGCGCTTCGCTCTGATTCTCTCCCACCACATACGTGCATCTCCTGTCAGACAGAAGGAGGTGCACTTCACCTTCTCATGTTCTGGCCAGTCCAGAAGCTCCATCGTACTCTCCAGTGTTTTGAACCAGGCTTGAGCATCCCATGGTTCACTAGTGCCTGAGAAATTCTCTGGCTTGACTCTCTGCCACAGGATCAGATAGGCTTCTCTCTGCGTTCCTGCTGCTGGGGCTACTGGTGCCGTTGGCTGGACTGGTGGAACCTTTAAGACTACTGGCGTCGCTACGTTCGGTTCCGGGGTGACTGTGGGAGTGTTCTGCTGACTAGCCTTTAAGGTGGCTATTTCCTGTTGTTGTTCAGCTAGCTGCTGCTGTAACTGAGCCACTAATGCTGTCAGGTCAGGGGGAGGCACTGAACTGCCTGCCTCATGCTGGGGCTCAGTAGCTGGTGCCCTTCTAGCTGGGCGTCCTCGTGCCATTTCTAAAGACATAGAGGATAGGACATGCATAACTAATACAATCATAATTATATAACTATTGCTATCATGTTATATACTATCACATACTAACATGCATCAGTTATCTATAAACATGAGCTATAACAAGAAAGCAAGAAACATAAATAAAGTAGAGGTATTCTTACTTGGAAGCTGCAGGTACAATGCTGATGTGTGTGTAGGAAGTATGGAAACTGCTCTGATACCACTCTGTAACGACCCGCCTTCTACTGACTAGGCTGTAAGGCCGATCGCTATATTATGCTATGCTAAATTACTATTGTGGAAATCTGGATTGATTAAAATTTGACTAAACTGACTACTATAAAATCTGAACTTAATATTCTGGGTGTACCTAGGAGTTGTACACATGCTAGGGAAGATAATCTATTCCTCTCGGATGTCCTGCTAGCTGTAATCAGGCATTTCAATCGATCCATGAATCGATTGGGCTGTCGGATCGATCCAGTGATCGATCCAGCTTGACACTGGCACGGAGAGAGACCCTGGATCGGTCGACTGACCGATCCACAAGCCATCTCGCTTCTGTATGCGGCTGGATCGGTCTACCGAACGATCCAGGAGTACACTGATCGGTCGGCAGACCGATCCAGTGGCACTACCCCATTTCTGATCGATCTGTGGATCGATCTGGGTTTCTGATTTCGCACTGAAACTCTGATTTCAGCACTAGTTCGTGCCAAAATCTCATATAAGAGTTCTAAAATCAATTGAAATAAGTTCTAACATCTATTAACTAGCATTCCAACATAATTACTAACAACTTAAACAAATCTTCCATGGTTTAAATATTCTAAGGTCTAAAAGTGCATAAAGGTACTCGAGAAAAGAAACTAAGTTCTTAATTTGCTAAACTCCCTAAGGATCTTCATTGCAGGTTCCTGCCACACACACCATCACTGCATTGACCTTCAGCTTCCTCTGCTAATCCATTTTCCCTTTACCTTTATCTGCAGTATAAGGAAAAAGTATCTGTAAGCTTTAAGCTTAGTAAGAAACCATCTACCTCACTAAAACATGCAACGATGCAAACATGTTTTTAAAGAATGCTATTTAAAAACATGCACTGAATTTATTAAAGCATGGCATACTAAAGTTACATGGCATAAACACTGAAACATGACATGCATAATAAAATCTAAGCATGGAGCTATCTCATGGTATCAACTAGGAGAACTAAACTGAAACTGAAACTAAAACTGAGCTAAAACTATATTCACATAACTAGATTACAAGTTTGAAAGCTATTATCATAATAAGTGAAAATAGAAATCATGCTACTGTTTGGGCCCGACAACTGTACTTGCTGTGCGCGCATCCCTAGCTAGACCCGGGTTTGCAAGTCCCGCATTTAGTAGGGTTTACTAGGTTATCTAAACCTAGGGACGACTGTGGGAGCCCAACCCAATGGATATCTAATCCTGTACAGTGCCACTAAAAATAAAATACTGAATATAACTACTAATTGTTTATTTTGCTGTTTCTAGGTTATATGAACCTAGAGCTAGGTTATCTAAACCTAGAGGTGACTGTGGGAGCCCATCCATTGGACCGTAGTCCCATGTAAGCTGAAACTAGACTAATATACTGATTTAAATGCTACTAATGCATTTAACTGAGCTGTTAAAAATATCTGAGGTAATATTTAGCTACACTAATCATTTTGTCGAACACTTGGTGTGCTCCAATTCTCCCCTCTAATAGGGAGACCACCTCTAGGCACCCGACAACGTCTAGAGCCTCCAACTGAAGGAGAACAATGTGTCTGGCCCATCTAGAGGTGCTCAACTAGATCCCTAATCTGCGAGGAGGGTTTAAACACACCCTTGGTGCCGAAAAATCTGTATATAGCTAAAATAAAGGCATGCAATCAAACGAAAGCTACTTATACTGCAGGTGAGAGGTTTCTTACCTCCTGTTTGGATTTTCTTACAGATCTAAGAGCTAGGTTTCCCGGAGAAGAGATCTCTTCGATGATCTTCTCGCGTCTACACGTTCTTTTCGCGGAGAGGAGCGTCCTCGTATCCTTGATGTTGCTGGAAGATGCTCCTATGGCCCTAGGGATGGAACCCTATGCTTGCTTGGCTTGGGCGCCGAGAGGTGAAGAGGAGAAGGGGCGGCGGCGTGACTAGGGTGAGGGAAAAGTTTTTCTCCTTTTAGAAAATATAACAATTCCTCACTTAAATCTTTATTTATATTAAGTGGGTAATTCGGCCCAACTCTAATATAAATTTAATTGAATCCCTTTCCTTTCAGCATGGGTTCATCTGGTTACTAAGGCTAACTAAAAGTTATCGGATCCGAGAGGTCCCGGGTTCGATTCCCGCCTAAGCTATTTTGCGGTTCTAATTATTTTTGCTACTTCCGCTATTCTAAAAATTCCGGAAAAATATCTAAAAATTCTAGAAAAATCATAGAATATTTCTAAAATAGTTTTGAGAATTCTCGGGCGTTACAATCCGTAAGCAAGCAACCTAAGTATGCCACGTGTTTCATGTGCGGAAAGATGCATCCTAGAATTTGTCGCAAGGGCACTAGTGGTTGTTATACGTGTGGTCAAGAGGTGCATATAGCCAAGTATTGCCCGACCAAGAGCAACCTACCTCCAGCGCAACCTGTTCAGTACGGAGGCAACCAAGCGCAGTTACACCAGATGCATGCCACATTGGAGGGTTCCTAAATTAGCCAGGGCAGATTGGAGGCTCCACCAAGTGCTACTAATGCTCGAGTCTTCTCCCTTACCAGAGAGGAGGTAGCAAATGCCTCCACGGTTATCACAGGTCAGATACACATTTTTAATCTATATGCAACTGTGCTATTTGATACTGGGGCTACCAATTCGTTTGTTTCCATAGTATTTGCTGCAAGTATAGGTATACCCCCGGATGTCCTAAGCGGGCAGTTCTTAACGGCACTACCCTCGGGAGAGATAATGACATCTACGCACTGACTACGTGTTGTGCCAGTCAAAATTTCAGACAGAGAAATGTATAGTGATCTGATAATGCTGAACATGTCTGACTACGATGTTATTTTTGGGATGTACTTTCTGAACAAGTATGATGCTTCCATCGAGTGCCATAAGTGAAGAGTCCTATTCCAACCTGAGGTAGAGCCTAAGTTTGAGTTCATCGGAGAATCCAAGAAGAGGACCCAGAAATTCTTATCAGCCAGAAAAGCTAAGAAAATGTTAGTCGATGGATGTGCCGGGTTCCTAGCTCATGTGGTGAATACCCGACAAGAAAGACACCAAAAGCTAGAGGAAGTTAGAGTTGTATGTGACTACCCAGAAGTGTTTCCGGACGAGTTGTCGGGCTTGGCTCCGAATAGGGAAATTGAATTTGTGATTGAACTCATCCCTGGTACCCATCCAATCTCAAAGGCACCCTACCGCATGGCTCCGACAGAATTGAAAGAACTTCAGGGACAACTACAGGAGCTCCTTGACAAGGGTTTTATTCGCCCTAGTCACTCACCATGGGGAGCTCCGGTGTTGTTTGTAAAGAAGAAGGACGGGTCCATGCGAATGTGTGTGGACTACCAAGCATTGAACAAGGTAACCATCAAAAATAAGTATCCCCTGCCAAGAATTGACGATCTGTTTGATCAGTTAAAGGACGCCACAGTCTTTTCCAAGATAGATTTACGGTCCAAATATCATCAAGTTAAATTGAAAGTAGATGATGTGCCGAAGACGACATTCCAAATGAGGTATGGGCACTATGAGTTTGTAGTTATGCCTTTTGGAGTGACGAATGCTCCAGCTACGTTTATGGATATGATGAACAGAGTATTCAAAGCATATTTGGATAAGTCATCTTCATAGATGATATCCTATATACTCCAGAACTCAGGAAGAACATGCTGAACATCTGAGGCAGTATTACAGATCCTTCAGCAGGGCCAGCTGTACGCCAAGTTTTCCAAGAACGAGTTCTGGCTCAATCAAGTATCCTTCCTAGGTCACATTATTTCCAAGGATGGGGTTATGGTAGACCCGACAAAAATAGAAGCTGTGAGTAATTGGAATAGACCCAAGAATGTTAGTGAAATTAGGAGTTTTTGTCACGCCCCAGAGGAGTCTCTGTCCGAAGAAATTTCGGCAGCATCTACCCTATACGGCGGAAAATCTGAAACTTTTCAACAAGCACTATATACCTCAGCCACATGCGGCTGGAATAATAACACAAATAAAAATAATCACCACGCAGTTTATATAGATATTCAGCCTCTGGCTGTCACAACCACGCAGTTAATAATAGTAATCACAAACAATATCACTCTGACTCGAAATCCACCCTACTCAACTACACTCGTAAATCTCAAAGCCGACGAACTCACCTCTTCTGCCGTCCAGGTAGGCATGTAGTAAAATAAAATCCAAATCATACCAAAAATCCATCAACATCTCAAAATCCATACAAAGTCCAAGTCTATAACATAGTCAAAAAGGAAACAAACAAAACCAGTAGATTCATAAGTCTTCGGGTCTTCAGGGGACCAGCAACTAGAACTCTCTCCTGACAGCATCATCCTGAAATATAACAACAATGGAGGCGGGGTGAGTCCAACACTCAGCAGGTACAATTGATATGCAAAGTAAAGAAATAACACCTAGCACTAATCATGCGTACAGTCTCCTGATAAAAATAAAGGTAAATGCAAACCGAAGTAGACAGGAGAGAATCTGTACTAACCAGGACTCGGTATAAGGACAAACAGTCCGAAAGGTATAGAAGACCTGTATGCATGTCAAACATAGGTATCCAAACAATATGCATCATATAAATGCAGCAAACACAATCACAAACAATAAAATGCATCATGCATATGATGCTAATGTCATGGTCACCCCTGACGCCAGTCAGCCAACTCATAACAAAAGTGGGACCGAGTGGGTAGGGTTGTGACGACCGTGCACTCTGCAACACTACTCCAGATGAGTGATCGAGTGGACGGGATGTTGTCGGAGTACATACATACTCCTACCCCAAATCATAAATGGGGGAGCGCAATGCTCTCATCTCCCGGTACACTATGACGGGGAGGAATCTCTAACGTGCTACACGCTGCGTCACACTACCCATGAGCGGATCAACGGAGCACCGGAAGAGTCAAACTGACGTGCTATCACGCTGTGTCACGCTACCCATGAGCGTCACAACGGAGCATCGAACAATGATGAAAACTGGCAAAGTGCTCGACAATAATGGAGCAATCTATCGCACAGCATGCGATCATGCAAATGGTGCATGTCACTAAGCATGGTAATATACTAAACCAACCTCTGGACATATAACAATGGGCACCATAGTGAATAAATCAAATCAAGATATACTGATCAATAAGGTATCAAACCTAGGTCCTGAACATGTGAAACATGGTTATATCACTACCCATGAGCATGATAGATCAGGTACAAGATCAATACGAGATGCAAACAAACAATCAGTCAAATAGGTAACATGTATTGGGCAGTGATTAACCGAAACAAATAGGAAACACAATTAATGCAACATATTATTTTCATTACTAAGCATATCAAAGACAAAAAGTCAAAAGTACCCGCCTCTGATAAGAAAAGTCCAATCTGGAATAGATCCCTCGTAGAGACACCGTCTCGAATCAAAGTCCTGTACCAATCAATATATATATTTTTATTTAGCTAAAATTCATAAGAATTTAAATAGCTAAATAAAATCCACGAGACTAAATTAGGGAAAACCCTAATCCACATAATCATTTGCCTACCTAAATTAAATCTAACAATTGACTAGGGTTAATTGTCTTAACCCTAATCGTTCCATTAGATAAATTTTAAACCAACCCAATCTACAACAAGGATCCATTACCCTAATTCAAATCTACACATGATCATGTAATCAAAGTCCTACACAATACCTCAATTCGTATGTATCACTGTTGATCCAAAAATCAAAGATGTTGGCTGCCGAAACAAGATCAGAGCCGCTGCTGGGGATCACAAAGTTACTGCCCAAACAACACATGTTATGCTAATACACTGCATCAACATCTCAAGATTACAAGATGAATCAAATTGAAGCCCAACATTTCATACCTAAATCCCAAGCTCCTGTTGATGCTCAACTGATCAGAAAACCAATTTAGCCGTAGCAGATTAAAACCCTATTCTGCCATATAAACCAAATCCAAAACACTTATCAATTCCTCCACAACAAAATCTGAGAACAGAACCACAACCTAATTCCAATCACAGTTAGGGTACAGAGCCTAAGACCTGTGATGAAACGAACCTGTGGCTGGCGGCAGTGCAAGGGCACAGCTTCAGCAGGGCTCGGCTAGGGCACAGCGTCGGCAGTGCTTGAACAGGGAGGAAAAGGAAGAAGAAGACCCAAATCCAAAAGCCTCGGCTTACAAATAGGGCAGAGGATCGGCAGTGGAGATGGCTAGGGCATCGGCGATCGAAGTAAGCGTCGGGCAGTGAAGCTAGGGCATGGGGCGGTCGGCGGTATGCGAGCACAGGGGGAAGAGAAGACACTCAATCGTCGGCTCTCTATTCCCTGGCGTCGTCGGCGTCGGGCAGAGGAGAGGAAGGCATCGGGAAGGAGTGGCAGCGACGTGGCTAAGGATCGGCTCCGGCGCTCGTTCTAGGACACGGCTGGGCGGAAGTGTTGCCGGCACTTGGGAGAAGAGAAGAAGAGGTGGAGGCGGAGGAACTGCTGTGGTTGGCGGTTAGGGCAAATATTACGACGGGGAGAGAAGAGGGGTGCGCGGGTGGCTCGGCAGGGAAGAAACGGCGACAAAAGAAAATGAAAAGAAATAAAGGAAATAAAAGGAAAAGGATATATATAAATATAATCTTTTCCTCGCTTAAATCGGGTAGCCTAAACAGGCTTTTTCCCGGCCCCGTTCTCGTCCCCGTTAACTCGTCCATATGAGCTCCGAAAAATTCCCGGAAATTTTTCAAAAATTTCGAAAAATTCCCTTATTAATATTCGCCTATTTTTCGGTATTTTACATTCTCCCCCACTAATAAAAATTTGGTCCCCAAATTTTGTTATCTACCATCAGCAAGTACTAACAACAGACAGAAAGTATAAATGCTGAACGGTAAACTAAATCACATACCTCAAGTGAAAGATGGGGATATCGAGCTCGGATAGTATCCTCGAGCTCCCAAGTAGCCTCCTCATCCGAATGATGCTGCCATCCGACTTTAACTAGCCGGATAGTCTTGTTCCGCAACTGACGCTCTTTCCGGTCAAGAATCCGTACCAGAACCTCCTCATAAGTGACGCTAGGCTGTACTGAAACTGAGATATCTGTCAGCACATGTGTCGGTTCGGGTACGTATCTCCTCGGCATAGATACGAGGAATACATCGTGCCCTCCTGCCAAGGATGGTGGTAGTGCCAACCGGTAAGCTACCGCTCCTATCCTTTCCCAGATCTAGAATGATCCAATGTATCGTGGAGCTAGCTTACCTCTGAAGCCAAATCTCTTCACCCCTTTCGCGGGTGAAACTCCCAGAAATACATGGTCACAAATAGAGAACTCTAAGAGTCTCCGACTCTGGTCAGTATAACTCTTCTGGCAGTCTTATCCCTCTGACATCCTCTGTCTGATAGTACGGACCAACTCTGCCTCATGCTGAGCTCTATGAGGTCCCAACAACTGGGCCTCCCCAACCTCATCCCAGAGGGTGGGTGTCCGACAAGGCCTACCATACAACGCTTCAAACGGTGTCATCTGGATAGCCAAATGCAACCCGTTGTTGTAGGCGAACACTACCAATGGCAAATGGTCCTCCAAACTGCCTCTAAAAATCCAACATACATGACCTCAGCAAATCCTCTAGAATCTGTATGGTCCGCACTGACTGTCCATCTGTCTGCGGATGGAAAGTTGTACTGAAATGGAGCTGCGTTCGCAAGGCCTGCTGCAGACTCTGCCAGACACGAGACGTGAACCGGGGTCTCTATCTGAAATACTAGTCAAAGGGACACCATGTAGTCTGATAATCTCCCGACAATACAGATCTGCCAATCGATCCAGGGGATCAGTCCTCCGAATCGCTAAAAAGTGCACAGATTTGGTTAATCGATCAACGATAACCCAAATCACGTCATAGCCTCATCGTGTCCTAGACAGACTCACCACAAAGTCCATGGTAATATGTTCCCATTTCCACTCAGGAATAGGAATCCGTTGAAGTAATCCTGCAGGTCTCTGGTGCTCAGCCTTTACCTGCTGACAGACAAGACATCTAGTTACAAATTCCGCGATGTCCTTCCTCATACCGTTCCACCAGTAGGAACGTCTCAAGTCTCGATACATACGGGTCCCGCCTGGATGGATCGTAAATCGAGAGCGATGAGCCTCCGGAAGTAACTCCTATAAGACCGGATGAGACTGAAGCACGCAAAATCTGCCTCGGTAGTGTATAACACCCTCCTCGTCTCGTGTGAACTCGGTCTGCTGCCCGGAAACTATCTAGCTGTAAATAAACTGCAAATACTGATCAGCAGCCTATGACTCTCCTATCCTTGTCCTGATCAACGACTGAGCAACCATGGTAACCAGAGTACCCTGTTCTGTCTGTCCTTACCCCTCATGGCCCAAATCGGAGAAACCTTAAATCAAGTCTGTGACCACAACTCGGTGGCAAGCTAAAGTCCCTCCAGACTTCCTGCTAAGCGTATCGACAACATATTAGTTTTCCCCGGTGATAGTCAATCGTACAGTCACAATCCTTCAGGAACTCCATCCATCTCCTCTGTCGGAGATTAAATTCCTTCTGGGTAAAAATATATATTTGAGACTCTTATGATCAGTGAGAATCTCAAATGTAATACCGAACAGATGCTGCTGCCAAATCTTCAAGGCAAAATAATGGCAACCAGCCACATGTCATGTACTAGGTAGTTCTCCTCATGCTCCTTCAACTGCCGAGAAGTAGGAGACTATCCTGCCGTGCTGCATCAAAACAGCGCACAAACCCTGTAGAGATGCGTCGGTATAGAGCTTGAATCCGTCCTCTTCAGAAGGTAAAACCAAAAATCGGAGCCGACACTAGTCACCGCTTCAGCTCCCGGAAGCTGATCTCATAATCCTCAGTCCAAGTGAACTTCACGCCTTTCCTGGTCAAGCGTGTAAGTGGCATAACAATCCGAGAGAAACCCTCAACGTATCTCCGGAAATATAAAGCCAAACCAAGGAAGTTGCGAGCCTCTTCTATAGACTCCGTCTACTTCCAACGATAACAACCTCGATCTCCTGTGGAACCACAGTATACTCCTACTGGTGACCGTGTGTCTCAAACATCTCACAGAAGACAATCAAAATACGCACTACTGATCTTCACATCTAGACGTTTCACTCGAAACATCTCTAGAACTATGCAAAGATGATGTGCGTGATACACCTCAGATCAGGAATAAAACACCACGTCGTCAATAACGATAACGAATTCTGATCCAATATCCTAGGGATACCCAAATCATCTAGTCCATGAAAACATCTAAGGCTCCGCTAGCCCTAATGGTAAAACCAATACACATAATATCCGTATCGCAGACATTCCCAATCCATAAGATCCTCGACAATAAACAGATCTGATCACCAACGATATAAATCACCTAAGCATAGATCCTCCAGTGTGAGAGCAACGCTCCATCACAGAAAATACCACATATGTGGGAGCAACGCTCTACCACAAGAAATCCTCAATATGTAGGAGTAACACTCCACTACAAATAATCTATAACATGTATTTGTAATAGATATGGGAGCAATGCTCCGCTACAAGCAATCCGAAATATGTATATGTGGGAACTCTGCTCCACCACAAATAATCCATAAGTTTCCAAGGCACCTAACTATCCAACTAGAGACTATACAAGATCCCTCTACCACAAATCACTGTGGTTAGCCTAGGCTATAACAACCTAGTAAACTAATCAAACTTATCGTCAAATCTATCTACATCGTAGTGAGTCACCCACTGATAAGAATATGGGTTGACAGGGTAATCCAACAAATGACATAATGCAGACACTCCACACCCTGCATTCAGCATAAGCAGAATTATCATGCTGCTACCAACAATACACCTGGCACACTTGTCACACAACATATGTATGATCGACATAATCCTCCAATTTGTACACACCAAACACACTCATAGCACAGGTATAAATCAGTGTGATAGCTCCAACAATACCTACCGAACCCATGTACATATATCAACATAGGTATAATCTACAATACACCTCAAACAACCTCACATGGCATATATACACCTATGCCAAGAGTATAATCAACGTATTACTTCCAACAAATCATAATCGACACGAGTATACTCTTAAAACAATCATATAATAAACAAGATACCTCAAATATTACACCCAACACATCTGCACATATCACAACTCAGATTAGATCGATAAGATACATCCAATAAAACACTCAAACATATGTGCACATTCCACAACATAGTTTTTAATTGACAAATACCTCCAATAAACAATCAGACAGGTATGTCTAACCACTCGGGTATAATCTACTAGAAACCAACAATAATCACATGTATAAAGGTATACGACCCAAAAGATAAAGTCAGAATTCAAGAACATCAAGACACTCTCATTTTTTTTTTATCCTTAAAAATATCACCCCACATAATATCAGATGAATAAGTCTCTACTCCCCATGAGAGCAAGTTAACATTCAAAACATCAAATCATTATTGATCAACATAGTCCAATATCAGAGGAAGTAAACATCAATTTTATCATCCTGTTAACTAACCACAACTAACTAGATTTATTAAAATCTCATAGGCACTCTAAACCATAAACTCTCTAGCACCCGATTTATAATCTGATCACCAACTATAAACATTAAACCTGTGAATATCATACATGACACTCACTATGTCACCATCAACAACAACCCAAATAATAGATCATCAAAATAATTATCCACTAATAGATCATCAAACAACCACATAACATTTACTCTCATAAATCATTAGAAATCAACACATCACAATATTTGATCTCCCAATATCCCTCAACCTCAAATCATTCTCAACAATGATCAAACATGATAACTCTCCAATGACCAATTTTCATCGTATCGGATACCCTAATATCCAAAAGATACGAGTATAAAAACTCTACTGGCTAAGTCCACAGGAATATATAGGTATCATCCATTACCCAGCTAACAATAGCAGAGGCTGATATGTGCCTCCATCTCCTACTAGTAGTAACAGAAACTAAAACTACTGGTGGTAAGATATATAAAATCACCAGAGACTATAATCCTTGATCTTTATTAGGGTCGACCAAGATCAGTGGCTAACCCATTATATGTAATATGAGCTACAACAACCAGACAGGTACTAAAGATAAAGTGCTAATACATGTCAAAACTATCAAATTAAACATCATACCTATATGTCGTCTGGAGATGTTCCGTCGCTGTCCAGTCCCCAACTTCTGACCTCAAAATTCCGAACGAGAATATCGCCGGAAATCCAAATAAATCTGAAACGGAAATCCGAAACATAACCATAACGGAAATCCGTACAAACCGAAATAGACATCCAAAAATCCAGAACACCAAAAGCAGGTATCCATAACCTGCTCTGATACCAATAAATTGGTATCAGATAAATCTCGAAAATCTAAAATAAAAAAATCCAACAAGTATCGCCAAACTTGGCGCTCTGATACTAAGTAAATAAATTGGTATCAGGTTATCCCAAACATCAAAAATACGAAAACAAAAGATCGTATACCTGTGCTCTAATACCACTAAATTGTCACACCCTAGAGGAGTCTCTGTCTGAAGAAATTTCGGCAGCATCTCCCCTGTACGGCGGACAATCTGAAACTTTTCTACAAGCACTATATACCTCAGTCACATGCAGCTGGAATAATAACACAAATAAAAACAATCACCACGCAGTTTATATAGATATTCAGCCTCTGGCAGTCACAACCACGTAGTTAATAATAGTAATGACAAACAATATCACTCTGACTCGAAATCCACCCTACTCAACTACACTCGTAAATCTCAAAGCCGACGAAATCACCTCTTCTGCCGTCCAGGCAGGCATGTAGTAAAATAAAATCCAAATCATACCAAAAATCCATCAACATCTCAAAATCCATACAAAGTCCAAGTCTATAACATAGTCAAAAAGGAAACAAACAAAACCAGTAGATTCATAAGTCTTCGGGTCTTCAGGGGACCAACAACTAGAACTCTCTCCTGACAGCATCATCCTGAAATATAACAACAATGGAGGCGAGGTGAGTCCAACACTCAGCAGGTACAATTGATATGCAAAGTAAAGAAATAACACCTAGCACTAATCATGCGTACAGTCTCCTGATAAAAATAAAGGTAAATGCAAACCGAAGTAGACAGGAGAGAATCTGTACTAACCAGGACTCGGTATAAGGACAAACAGTCTGAAAGGTATAGAAGACCTGTATGCATGTCAAACATAGGTATCCAAACAATATGCAGCATATAAATACAGCAAACACAATCACAAACAATAAAATACATCATGCATATGATGCCAATGTCATGGTCACCCCTGATGTCAGTCAGTCAACTCATAACAAAAGTGGGACCGAGTGGGTAGGGCTGTGACGACCGTGCACTCTGCAACACTACTCCTGATGAGTGATCGAGTGGACAGGATGCTGTCGGAGTACATACATACTCCTACCCCAAATCATAAATGGGGGAGCGCAATGCTCTCATCTCCCGGTACACTATGACGGAGAGGAATCTCTAACGTGCTACACGCTGCGTCACACTACCCATGAGCGGATCAACGGAGCACCGGAAGAGTCAAACTGACGTGCTACACGCTGTGTCACGCTACCCATGGAGCACCGAACAGTGATGAAAACTGGCAAAGTGCTCGACAATAATGGAGCAATCTATCGCACAGCATGCGATCATGCAAATGGTGCATGTCACTAAGCATGGTAATATACTAAACCAACCTCTGGACATATAACAATGGGCACCATAGTGAATAAATCAAATCAAGATATACTGATCAATAAGGTATCAAACCTAGGTCCTGAACATGTGAAACATGGTTATATCACTACCCATGAGCATGATAGATCAGGTACAAGATCAATACGAGATGCAAACAAACAATCAGTCAAACAGGTAACATGTATTGGGCAGTGATTAACCGAAACAAATAGGAAACACAATTAATGCAACATATTATTTTCATTACTAAGCATATCAAAGACAATAAGTCAAAAGTACCCGCCTCCGATAAGAAAAGTCCAATCTGGAATAGATCCCTCGTCGAGACACCGTCTCGAATCAAAGTCCTGTACCAATCAATATATATATTTTTATTTAGCTAAAATTCATAAGAATTTAAATAGCTAAATAAAATCCATGAGACTAAATTAGGGAAAACCCTAATCCATATAATCATTTGCCTACCTAAATTAAATCTAACAATTGACTAGGGTTAATTGTCTTAACCCTAATCGTTCCATTAGATAAATTTTAAACCAACCCAATCTACAACAAGGATCCATTACCCTAATTCAAATCTACACATGATCATGTAATCAAAGCCCTACACAATACCTCAATTCGTATGTATCACTGTTGATACAAAAATCAAAGATGTTGGCTGCCGAAACAAGATCAGAGCCGCTGCTGGGGATCACAAAGTTACTGCCCAAACAACACATGTTATGCTAATACACTGCATCAACATCTCAAGATTACAAGATGAATCAAATTGAAGCCCAACATTTCATACCTAAATCCCAAGCTCCTGTTGACGCTCAACTGATCAGAAAACCAATTTAGCCGCAGCAGATTAAAACCCTATTCTGCCATATAAACCAAATCCAAAACACTTATCAATTCCTCCACAACAAAATCTGAGAACAGAACCACAACCTAATTCCAATCACAGTTAGGGTACAGAGCCTAAGACCTGTGATTAAACGAACCTGTGGCCGGCGGCAGTGCAAGGGCACAGCTTCAGCAGGGCTCGGCTAGGGCACAACGTCGGCAGTGCTTGAACAAGGAGGAAAAGGAAGAAGAAGACCCAAATTCAAAAGCCTCGGCTTACAAATAGGGCAGAGGATCGGCAGTGGAGACGGCTAGGGCATCGGCGATCGAAGTAAGCGTCGGGCAGTGAAGCTAGGGCATGGGGCGGTCGGCGGTATGCGAGCACAGGGGGAAGAGAAGACACTCAATCGTCGGCTCTCTATTCCCTGGCGTCGTCGGCGTCGAGCAGAGGAGAGGAAGGCGTCGGGAAGGAGTGGCAGCGACGCGGCTAAGGATCGGCTCCGGCGCTCGTTCTAGGGCACGACTGGGCGGAAGTGTTGCCGACACTTGGGAGAAGAGAAGAAGAGGTGGAGGCGGAGGAACTGCTGTGGCCGGCGGTTAGGGCAAAGATTGCGACGGGGAGAGAAGAGGGGCGCGCGGGTGGCTCGGCAGGGAAGAAACGGCGAAAAAAGAAAATGAAAAGAAATAAAGGAAATAAAAGGAAAAGGATATATATAAATATAATCTTTTCCTCGCTTAAATCGGGTAGCCTAAACAGGCTTTTTCCCGGCCCCGTTCTCGTCCCCGTTAACTCGTCCATACGAGCTCCGAAAAATTCCCGAAAAATTTCCAAAAATTTCGGAAAATTCCCTTATTAATATTCGCCTATTTTTCGGTATTTTACAGTTTCCTTGGGTTAGCAGGCTACTACAGGAAATTTATAGAGAACTTCTCAAGGATCGCCTCACCACTGAGAGCACTCACCAGGAAGAATCGAAGATTTGAGTGGACAGAGGATTGTGAGAAGAGTTTCACTGAACTAAAAAGGAGGCTGACCAGTGCTCCAATCCTGACTCTCCCAGAGAATAACAAAGGCTTCGATATTTACAGTGATTCTTCTAAATGGGGACTCGGGGGCGTACTGATGCAGAATGGCAATGTCATTGCTTATGCCCCGAGACAACTCAAGGACTATGAGAAGAACTATCCTACTCATGACCTTGAGTTAGCAGCGGTAGTCTTTGCTCTCAAGATTTGGAGGCATTACTTATATGGAACTCAGTGCAAGATTTACACAGATTATCAGAATCTGAAATATTTCTTCACTAAAAAAGACCTGAACATGAGACAGCGGAGATGACTTGAACTGGTCAATGACTATGACTGTGAAATCCTCTACCATCCAGGGAAGACGAACAAAGTGGCGGATGCACTAAGCAGGAAATCTTGTGCCACTCTATCATCCTTAGCCGCCATGGCCACTCCCCTCCAGAAAGAAATAGAAAATTTTGGGCTGAAAATCATTACTGGGCAATTCTCCACTTTGACATTAGTGTCAACCTTGTTTGACGAGATACAGAAAGGGCAAGATGAAGATTCTAATATTCAGAAGATCAAGCAAGGAATATAGGAAGGAGAAAATGGTGAGTTCCGAATATCAGACGGTGGGATACTAGATTATGGTGAGCGCCTCTGCGTCCCTAATCAAGAAGAACTACGAAAGAAAATTCTAGAGGAAGCCCACGGAGCACCCTATGCGATGCATCCTGGTTCCACCAAGATGTAGCAAAATTTAAATGAATGCTTCTGGTGGTCTAGAATGAAAAGAGATATTGCAAGATATGCCAGTACCTGCCTAACATGCCAACGAGTTAAAGCAGAACATCAGAGACCAGGTGGAGTTCTGTAGCCTATCCAGATTCCAGAGTGGAAGTGGGAGGATATATCTATGGATTTTATAGTAGGACTACCCAGAACCACGAATGGTTACGATGCTATCTGGGTAATAGTGGACAGATTGACCAAGTCTGTCAATTTTCTAGCTATCAGAACATCTTACTCTATAGAACAGCTAGCACAAATGTATGTTAAAGAGGTTATCAGATTGCATGGAGTTCGCAAGACCATAATTTCTGATAGAGATGGTTGTTTTACTTCACACTTCTGGGAGTGTATTCAGAGAGCTCTTGGCACTAAGCTGCGGTTTAGCACAACATTTCATCCTCAAACAGATGGGCAAACAGAATGAGTAAATCAAGTCCTGGAGGATATGCTACGGGCTTGTGCCTTAGATTTCAAAGGGAGTTGGTGCCGATACCTATGCTTAGTAGAATTCGCATATAATAATAGTTATCAAGCTACTATCGGAATGACACCCTATGAGGCCCTATATGGGAGGAGATGTAGATCTCCTATATGCTGGTATGAAGGCGGTGAAAAGAAAGAAATGAGATTCCAGACAAATCTTATAGAGGGCACCACCAAAGCTATTCAGAACATTCGCCAGAGGATAGAAACTGCTCAAAGCCAGCAGAAGAGCAATACGGATGTGCGCCGTAGGCCACTAGAATTTGATGTTGGGGATTTAGTGTTCCTCAAAGTAGCTCCTATGAAAGGAGTAATGAGCTTTGGAAAGAAGGGAAAGTTGAGCCCACGTTACGTGGGGCCATACCGGATCACTAGAAGGATTGTCAAGGTAGATTACAAG
The DNA here is from genome assembly GCF_018446385.1 of Zingiber officinale. NCBI lineage: Eukaryota > Viridiplantae > Streptophyta > Magnoliopsida > Zingiberales > Zingiberaceae > Zingiber > Zingiber officinale. The sequence continues at coordinate 79,299,967 of NC_055986.1, forward strand.
CTAGAACTACCTTCGGAAATGTCAAGCATCCATAATGTATTCCATGTCTCAATACTGAAGAAGCATGTTCCCGATGCGAATCAAGTGATTGAGCCACAGACGGTACAAGTTCAAGAGAACCTCAGTTATGAAAGTCGACCTATTCAGATAATAGATTGAGAAGTTAAAAAGCTGAGGAACAAAGAGATGTCGTTAGTAAAAGTGTTGTGGCAAGGTCAACAGTATGAAGAGACAACTTGGGAACGCGAGGATGATATGAGACAGAAGTATCCACACTTGTTCTAAGTTCGAGGATGAACTTTTTATAATGTATGGGAAATTGTAACACCCGTGAATTTCCTATATTTTTACAAAGTGCAAAAAGAAATAGAAGAAGAGAAAAGAAGTAAAAATATATGCATAAATGGTCCGGGCTAGGATTTGAACCTGAGACCTCTTGCTTGAGATTTGTTTAAGTAGCGATTAGGCGGTGGTAAAGCATCACATGAGCAATATGAAACAATTCCTTATATGTGGATTAGGTGCGAAGAGATGCTCCAACTTCCACTTAGTATAAAAGGGGTTGGATGAGATCAAAACTGAATCTTCCTCCTCCTCTTTCCTCTCTAGCCGAATTCTCTTCTCCCTCCTTTCAAGTTTCGGCCAAGGAAACCTAGGGCTCCAAGTTTTAAAGCTTTCCAAGGAGGGAATCTAAGGGGAGGGTCTCTCCCAAGGAGATAGCACACAAAAGAAGGGCGACTCGGAGATTAAGGCATACGAGGGCGGATATTGGGGTCTTCCTTGCACTTTATAATCGTAAGATTTAGCGAAAGGAAGTAAGTACCTCTCACCTGCAGTATGAGTAGCTTCGTTAATACATGTTACGATATGTTTTAAACGTGTTGCATGTTAAAGGAGATAGATGTTATGAGATGTATGATACCCTGTAAATTTTTGGGATTAAGAGCATGCTTAGATCATCTTGGTTTGCTTTCCATTAAGTTTTGGGACTAAGAAGTATAATCAAGTGCCTAAAGTGCTTCCCTATAAGTACGGGGCAATTAAGCACACATAAGGTGTTTGGTTAAATGCCAAGCAAGTGCAAGTACAAGAAATTAATAGTTAAAAAGAAGTATTTTACTTTAGAAAGGCATGTACTGGACACAAGGTCCTTGGGTGGGCTCCTAGATCGCCCCTAGGCTCCTAGACCGCCTAGTAGTACCTTAATGGGTTTGGGATTAGCTACCTCGAATCTTATTAAGGATGCGCGCAAAATGATATAATGCCGGGCCCAAGCAAGTGATTATTTTTTTCAATAATATATACTATAAAGTTTTAAACTTCATGGTTTGTCTAGTGGAGTTTCCTAAGTTGAGAATTGAGTTATGTAGTACAACAGCGATAAACTTAATAGTATGCCAAGATGCTTGCTTTTATTTCATTACTAGCATGGCTTTCAGTTGTCGGTTTGCGTGATAAACTAGTTTGAAAATACATGGCATGTACATATTTCCGGAGTACGGTTTTAGTGTGATCTACTGGCAAAAGCATGTTTACAATGTTGCATTTTCTTCAAGCAGTTTAAAAAGCATATCCTCTGTTAATGTATCTTTTTGTGAGTAGATGGTACTTACTAAGCATCCGCTTATAGATTTGCATTTCGTTATACTGCAGATAAAGGTAAAGGAAAGCTCGGGTAGGAGGAGGCAGCAGGAGCGGTGCTTGAGGGTGTATGCGTGTGTGGCGGAACAATGGAAAGAGATCAGAGAAATTGTTATTATGGGGAACATGTAGAACCTTAGTTTTGTTTTCTCCTCTCCGCTTTACCTACGATACTGGCACTACTTGGTTTAGGATGAATTTGACGGCTTGGCAGAATTTGGAATGGTAAGTAAAAGTGAAAAAGAGGAGAACAAGCATGTTTCGGTGGAGAAAGGGGCTCCTCCACATGGTCGTGGCACGACCGTGCGGGTTCGCATGGCCGTGCACTGTCTCCTCTCGGCCAAGGTAGCACGGCCACGTGGAAGCACACAGCCGTGCCCTTCCTCTTCTTGGCCAAAGGTAACACGGCCGTGTGATTCCACACGGTCGTGCCCTTCTTCCTCTCGGCCGAGGTGACACGACCGTGTGGGATCACACGGCCGGGCACCTCCTCCTCTCGGCCAATGTTACACGGCCGTGTGATTCCACACGGTCGTGCCTCTCCTTCTCTAGGCCGAATGGACACGACCGTGTGAGTTCACACGACCGTGTGACCCTCACATGGCCGTGCCCTGTGTCAGTTAAGAGTACAACACCTATCAGGGCCACACGGACCAGACCGACTAAAAGCTTCCGACTCCCTTCGGCCCTATGTGACTGCAAGTCATGTCCTACCAGTAGTAATAGGTTAGAATAGATCTATGGACTAAGCAGCATATAACAGGTAAGAATGCCGAAAATTTGGATGTATGAGGAAAGAGTAACGTTTATCCTGTAGGTTAAGGGTATGAGTAAGGGCGGGCGTTACATTTAGTATGTTTTTTCTAAATATTATTGTAGAAGTAATGTTTTGTTGTTTATAATTATGAAAAGGTGTTGGATATATTACCATTTCCGAATGAAGAGATTTTGTTAAGTGGAAAACAAGGAGATTATTTGGTAAATATAGAAATAATGATAATATTTAAGTTAAATAATGATGATAAGACATTTTTTGACTACATTATTCTTATTTTGATGGTAAAAGTATTGTGTGAGATGTCATGGATTCGTTAATAAAAAGATAATGACTGAATCAAGCTGTCAAGAAAAGAGTAATGATGATGTAGAGGCAGAATCAGTTAGTGAAAAAATAGGTGGTGAGAAAGAAATTTTAATTTTGAAGAGAATAAAAATGTTGAAGTCCAAGTCGGTGGTGAGGCTGAACTTGCCGGATTATTTGAGTTGAATGTGGAAGTGGATGAAGATCTAGCTCCTAACTTGGATGATAATGTTGATATGATGGTAAAAGATGTTATTTCTCAATTGAATAAAGAAAACACTGGATTGATAAGATCTGATGGTGATGGATTGGAAGTAGAAAAAAATAGTGATTTAAGTGAAGAGCATGTTCCTAGCAGTGACGTTGCTACTTCAAAAATAGAGAAGATTAGTCTTTTTCAATCTTTTTTTGTGGATATTGTGAGGAATAGGGCTGATCATGGTGAAAAGAAAGGCGACAATGTTTGTAACTCCTCCTTGCTCAACACCAAAATACAAGAGGAAGGGGAAAAAGTAGGTAGATGAAGCATAACCTAGAATGGTTATTTTGATGTCTACTAGTTTTTGTGTGTTATTATATATTGTTGCTAAACATGTATGGATTTTAACTTATATTACTAAATATGTTGCCACATAGATAAAATGTAGGAACGAAAGCGCTAGAGGGGGAAGGGGGTGAATAACGCTCATGGCTAATTCGTTCGTTAGAGTAAAACACATAGCGGAAAGCTAAAAACAATACTTGAACACCAAGAGTTTACTTGGTTCGGAGCCTGTGGCGACTCCTACTCCAAGGCATGCATGTAAGAGTGCTTTCGATGGGCAATCACTATAGCTTTGGAAAATATTACAATTTTGAAGTACAAAATCAATGCAAAGATTATACCGACACCAAGAGTTTACCTATTTGCTAGATTGATCCTCCAGACCAACTGGACTTTTGCTTAGTGTCCAAATCTCCAGGACTTTCTACTAGGTGTTCGCTCCACGACCCGTCCAGTCTTCCACCCGGTTCGCGACACCAGGATTTCAACCTAGAGTCTCTGACTCTAGGATTTTTTGCCTGAAGCCATCGACCCGCCAAGACTTTCCACCTAGGATTATCACCCCTAGGATTTTTCACCTACCTAACTGCATCTAGGACTTTTCCTCACCTAGGGTTACCAACCCCTAGGTGAGAGAGCATTTTAAAAAAAAAACATAGCTAAACTTAGCTTTTGAAAATAAGTGCTTTGAAACACATTTAGCTAATTTAGAAGTACTTTGAAAATTCTTAGCTTTTTCAAAAAAGTAATTTAGCTAAATTTTAACTTTGAAAATAATTATTTTGTCAAAGACTTAGCTTTATAAAGGTTTTGAAAAAGACTTAGTTAAAAAGGATTTTGATTAAAGCTTAGTTAAAAAATTTGATAAAAAATTACGTTAAGTACTTAGCTTTTTCAAAAAACTTTTGATACCAAAATGACGGTTAACTTTAAAATATTGTGATAAAAACTTTAGTTTTAAAAATATTCTGATAAAAACTTAGCTTAAAAAAACTTTAGCTTCAAAAGGATTTTGATAAAACATTTAATTTTAAACAGAATTTCTTTAAAAAATTGATAAAAGATTAGTTTTTTTTATTTTTTTTTTAAATTTGATCAAAACTTAGTTAAGTACTTAGCTTTTAAAAAAAATAAAAGCTTAGTTGATAAAAAAATATTAAAAAAACTTAGCTACGTAAAAGTTTTCTTTGAAAAATATTTTACCAAATACTTTGCTTTTGTCTTTTCAAAAATAGTTTCCAAATTAAATTTCCTCTTTCACTCCTCCTTAATTAATGACAAAAAATTTAATTAAATAATTTTTATTTGGGAACCCTAGAGTCCAAGCATGTAAAAAAAAATATAAAGATTATTATTTATTTTCCTAATTTTCTATCTCACTCTGCTATCAAGCATATTCAACTTATAACTATGTGTGAGACGGAGTTAAGTTTATTATAATTTTATCAATATTTAAAAACATTGAAATTGAGATTTAAAATATAAGATTGAATTTTCAATGAGTTTGAATTTCAAATTTTAAAATATAAGTTTAATTAGATTTAAACATTTTACAATAACTAAAATTTTGAAGATATTGAAAATTAATTAAGTTTGAAATTATAAACTTTCATGTTAATTATGATTTAAAAATTAATTATCATTTAAAATTATGATTTTTAAAATATATGAATTAATAATTTAAAATTAATTATGATTAGAAAATTAATATTTTTGAAATTCATTATGATTAATTTTGAGATTAATTATAGTTTTGGAATTAATTATGATTTTTAAATTAATTATGATTTTGAAATTAATTATAATTTTAAAATAATTATAATTTAATTATGATTTGAAAATAATTAACATTTTAAAATTAAGATTAACATTTTGAAATTAATTTTTTGAAATTAATTAAGTTAACTTAATTGAATTAATTAATTTGGATTTGGTTTACTACTTTAACCTAGATCCATCTTACCCTTTTCTAAATTATCAATCAGGGAACCTTATAAGTTTTTGTGAGATGGTTAATTTTATCTTTGATTTGGATTATCATCTAAGGGTTGATTTACATTTGAGTTAGACTCAGGTTTTACAATCAGTAAATTAAATATTAATTTCAAAGATTGGCTTTCAGGCTATGGCAAGGCACTAGGCCTTCTTGGGTATGTGATTATCCACCACTTCTAGACAAAACTTTTCAAAGAAATTGGGTATTTAATTTTTTTTTGAAACCCCTAGGTTTAACTAGTCAAGTGTAAATCACGCCTAGGTCCTTATCTAGCCTAGTCTAAGCATGTGTAATAAAGCAAAAAAAACAAGTATCAAACAAATTTATTTATCGATAAAGATAGTCTTTCTATTGGCTCCCCCTGGATTATAGGCTCGATAGGGTTTATCAAGGTAATGAATATGATCCTCGGGGATCCTATTGACCATGTCCAACTTGATTAACCAAGTTCAACTTGGGGACCCATGCATGGACTATTTTTCTATTTGTTTGGTTGACAAGAGACAAGTATGATTTAAATTTGTATTTAGTCTTGTATCCAAGTCCAGATTGATTGTATATGACCTTTTACTTCCTAAGAATCAAATCAAGATTCTTGTAACCCAAGGTGAACCATTCCAATGTTCCCTTAAGTTCCTTGACTTGATCTTTCAGACTGGAATTTTCTTTCTCAAGTTGTTGAACCTGAGTTGAAGTTCCAGTTTGAATAGGTTTGGTCAAGGAGCTTGGGCTAGTCACTTCCTTAAGGGCTGTTACATTCTTTTGGAGTGACTTGACTTGGATATTTGACTTAGCTAATTTACGCATTAAATAGTTAATTAAATTATACAGTTTATCTACTTGAGAAGATCTTACAACGGTGTTTTGCCCTTCGGAAACGGATACAGATCCGTGACTTGTTTCAGACTCAGCTTCAAATTTGCTCTCGGCTTCAAACTTGGAGTTGGTTTCGGTAACGTATGGTTGTACCAGTAGAGCGAGGATGCTTGTTTGCTTGTGTGCTTCTTTGTCTGACTCTTCCAATGAATCAGACCATGTTGTTTTCAAGGACTTCCTTCTTCGTTGCTTCTGGTTCGGATAGTCTGTCTTGTAGTGTCCCTTCCGGTTGCAGCCGTAGCAAGTAACTTCATATTTGACCTTTGTGTTCGATGGAGATACCTTCTTCTTTTTTGCACATTTTTCATATCAGGTTGACGAGTTCTCTTGCTATCTCACCATCGTCATCTTTTGAGTCTGATTCATCTTCAGACTCAGGTTCGATTCTGTGCTTAGCTTTTGGTTCCCAGGTTCTACTCATACCTACAATCAAAGCAATGCCTTTCTCTGCCGAGTGTGCATTAATCTGTTTGTGCAATTCAAATTCGGAAAACAATTCATCTAACTTAATTGATGAAAGACCCTTGGATACTTTGTAAGCATCTACCATGGATGCCCACAAAGTATTCCTTGGCAAGACTGTAAAGGACCGAAAAATGGTGAATAATAATAAGGGAATTTTTCAGAATTTTTAGAAATTTTTCGGGAATTTTTCAGAGCTCGTATGGACGAGTTTACGGGGATAAAAATGGGGTCCGAAAAAGTCTGTTTTGGCTACCTAATTTAAGCGAGGAAAAGTTGAATTTAATTATCTATTTTCTTTTTCTGTTTTCTTTGTTTTCTCCGAACTCTCCCTTTTTCCCCTCGCAAGCCCGTGCCTTGCCCTAAACCCTTCGACGCCATCTCCTCCTCCTAACCGGCGCCCGACGACTTGCCCTAACCGCCACAAGCGGCGGTTTTCTCCTCCCCCTCGCAATTTAACCTATCGGCCAAGCCTGATATTCTCTTCTTCCACCCAAGCCCGACGCCACTCCTCTTCCGCCGCAGATCCCCTTTTTCTTCTTCCTCACCTCTCTGCATCGCGCCGCTGGTCGTCTTCTCTTCGGCCCTTCTTCTACTCTTTCAAGCGCCGGCAGCCGACCTTCCCTCTGCCCTAGCATCGACGCCCGACTCTCGACGTCGCTGCCTTGCACCGGCCGCGATTTCCTCTCCTCCTCAACCCTAGTCGACCGCCACTGTGCGCTGCCTTGTTGATCGCCGCCGACCCCCTGATGCTACCGTGCCCTAAATTTCCTCTTGCTGACAGGATCCTTGATCATCCCTTCCTTGCGGTGGATTTAGGTCACGGTTGAGGTAAGTTGGATTCTTGGTTTTGGATTTTCGGTTCTTGATCAGAACAGTGTAATTTGTTCCCAGCCATGAATTGTTTCGTATGTGATATGGAATCTGTGTTGATTTGTTTATAGCAGCCGACAGCAATTTCGGCCACAAATCTTGATCCAGCAGTAACAAGGTAAGGATTAGGTGATTGAATATATGTGTGAGTGAGGTATAAATTGGCACATAATTAATTGATAATTATTTGATCATTAGGTTGTGTAGATTTATTTAGTTATTTGGATTTGGAGCTTATAATTGTTTATGTGTAATGGAATTAAGTTTGGATTAATGATCTAATGATGGGTTGGGGATTAGATAACTAACCCTAATTTATTGTTAGATTTTGTTTAGGTAGGTTTAGGTTTGTAGTTTAGGATTTTGCCCTAAATAGTTCTTAGGAATTTTATTTAGCTATTTATGTAAATTGTAGCTAAATAAAATATATATGTATTGGTGACACAGGACTTTGATGCGAGACGAATATCTTGACGTCATATTTGGATCAGATTGGACTTTTCGATTGGAGGTGGGTACTTTGACTTTATGTTTTTTGATATGCATAGTAATGTCTTTAACAAATAGCAACGATTGTGTTTTCCTATCTGCTTCGGTTGATCACTACCTGATCTGTTACATGTTTGTTTGTTATTTTGCTATGCACATCCTGTTAGTATTTATTTGTTTGTACATATTTATAGAGGTAGTGACACAACCATGTTATTCATCATGTTCAGGACCTAGGGTTTTTGATACCTTATCTGGTCTGTGTACTTTGATTTGATTCATTTTCCAATGGTACACATTTTACATATATATGGATTATTGCTATGCTGCTCAGTATTTTGCCTTGCTTAGTATCATGCACCATTCGCATGATTGCATGCTGCACGATAGTCTGCTCCATTATTGTTGAGTACATCGCCAGTCTCATCACTGTCGGTGCTCCGTTGGTTCGCTCAGGGGTAGTGTGACGCAGCGTGGTAGCACGTTAGTTGCTCGGTGGTGATCCGCTGGGACGCTCATGGGTAGTGTACTGCAGCGTGGTAGCACGCCGGAATCCCTCCTCGTCATGGTGTACCAGGATATGAGAGCATTACACCCCCCCATTTATGATTTGGGGTAGGAGTATGTGTGTACTCCAACAGCATCCCGCCCACTCGGTCACTCATCAGGAGTAGTGATGGCAGAGTGCACGGTTGTTACAGCCCTACCCACTCGGTCTCACCATTGTGTGTGAGATGACTGACTGGCGTCAGGGGTGACCATGACATTTGCAACATATGTATGATGTATTTATTGCTTGTGTTTGTTGCATTTACTTGCTGCATTTATATGGATGCATATGATTGACATGCATACAGGATTTATGACACTCTCGGTCTGACGACCCTGTTGTACTTACCTTGGTCTTGGTTAGTACAGTTTTCTCCTGTTTTGTTTCAGTTGCATTTGTCCTTCTTGTATCAGGAGACTGTACGCATGATTAGTGCTGTCTGTTATTTTCTTTATTATGCATATCAGTTGATACCCGCTGAGTGTTGGACTCACACCCTCCTTCGTTGTTATTTTCAGGTTGATACTGTCCGGAGAGAGTTCCAGTCGCTAGTCCCCTGCAGTCCACGAAGACGAGTGTTGCTCTTTTAGTTTTTCTTGTTAGACTGTGTTTAGACTTATTCTTCTTTTGACATCTGGACTTGTATTAGTTTACTTTTGGATATTGCCTATGAGTTTTATTCGATTTGTTTTACTACACGCCTGCCTAGACGGCAGAAGAGGTAAGTTGATTTTATCGTCGGATTTGAGCTTTATAAGTGTAGTGGAGCAGGACATCGATTTTGTGCTTTATGGGTGTAGTTGAGTAGGGTTGTTTTTGAGTCTTATTATTACTGTACTAGTTTGTTAACTATTAAACTGCGTGGATGTCTGTGTGTTGTGCTTATATTATTGTTATTGTTCCGGCCGTGTTGGCCGATGTATATGTGGCCCAGAGGGCATTGTAGAAAAGTTTCAGATTGTCACCCGTACAGGGGAGATGTTGCCCAAATTTCTTCAGACAGGGACTCCTCCGGGGCGTAACAATTTATTTGGTATCAGAGCACAGGTATACGATCCTTTGTTTTTGTATTTTGGATATTCAGGATAACCTGATACCAATTTATTTGGTATCAGAGCCAAGTTGGCGATACTTGTTTTGATTTTCGTGTTACGGATTTTCGAGATTTATCTGATACCAATTTATTGGTATCAGAGCCGGTTATGATACATGCTTTTGGTGTTCTGGATATTTGGGTTAGCCCAAGTTTGCGAGTCAAACTAGGTATTTATTTCGGATTAGCACGGATTTCCATTATGTTATGTTTCGGACTTCTGTTTCAGATTTATATGGATTTCCGGCGATTTTCTTGTACGAAATTCTGAGGTAATATGAGGACTGGACAGCGACGGAACATCTCCAGACGGCAAATAGTTATGATGTTTATTTTATAATTGTTATACTGGTAGTAATATCTGTTATATAACTTAACAGATATGAGGAGATCTACACGTATTGCTGCTAGACGTGGTGCTGGACGGCCACGTACGAGGAACGTGGGATCTCTGGACTTGCCAGAGATGCCTACCGGTGTTGAACCTATCAGTCAGGGACAGACTCAGGATACTGTGGGCGCATCGGGCTCTTAGACCCCGATGGCTCCTATAGAGGTACCTACCTCGGCTGTACCGACTGTACCCACTTCTACCGTATTTACGGTATCACCAGGGGTACCATTGGCATACCCGACACCTGCTCCAGCGCAGCCTACGGCGTACCCGGCACCACCGCCACCTGGACCTACTGTGTAACCGACACTAGTGGCACCTGTGCCCCCAGTACCTACTGTATACCCCGCAGCACCTGCACCAGCGATACCGGTTGCTCCACACCCGGTACCACTACCTACCGTACATCCAGCCGCGACCACATATGCTGACCTTGCAGTGCCACCAGCGGCATATGCTCCAGTCTATGCAGTAGCACTGGGAGTACCTCCCTCGGTCTATTCAGCGGTACCGCCTGTAGCACCAGCTCCAGTGTTTCCGCCAGTTCAGGCAGCCGTTCCGACACATCTCACTGGCATTGTCGCGACACGAGCTCGGATCCCAGCATTAGTAGAGTCGATTTACACTCTTCCGAGGAGACCTTGATCCGAGTGTGGCCCTGTCATGGATAGAGACTATGGAGCGCACTTTCTTCTATATGGCTTGCTCCGAGTGGGAGAAAGCAGAGCTGGTTGCTTTTCACTTACGAGACGAGGCCGACACTTGGTGGCTTACTCAGCATTCCATCATCGGCGAGTAAAACATCACTTGGGCCAGATTCAGAGAGGCTTTTGAGAGCCTCTTCTTTCCACGAGCTTACCAGATGGCTCGCTGGCAGGATTTCCTGAGTCTACGACAGAACAACCGGTCAGTGACAGAGTATAATGCAAAGTTTGACATATTGGCCAGATTTTGTCCAGAGCTAGTTGCTGAGGACAGTTCACGTATGCAGCAGTTCATTCAGGGGTTGGATGGACATTTGCAAGTAAGGCTTGCTGGTCTTGGTTGTGCATCTTATTTGGAGACTTTGGACAGAGCCCTCATGATTGAGTCAGCTCAACAGAGAGCGTTTCCGGACAAAAAAAGGAAACAGCCGGATCAGACATCTGGAAAGATCCAGAAGCCACAGGCTACACAGCAGCAGAGCAGGCGCAGTCGGCCAGATCAGGGTCTTCTGGGTATTACGTAGGCCTCAGAAGTCAGGGCAGTCTTGTTTAGGACGTTTCCGGTCTCCACAGCAGAACCGGAAACAACCCGCCAGCGACATTCGCTGTTTTAGATGTGGGTCCAGAGATCACATCACCACCGCCTGCTCTCTGGGATAGTTAGTTTACTTTTATTGCAAATTGCCTGGGCACCAGAGTCGACATTTCCAGCTGAAGGCTCAGCATACTACTCCCGGAGTTACTACTCAGGGAGGGCAGCACAGTCAGTTAGGGGCTCGACGAGGAGGACGGAGATTTTCAACCTCACATCGCCAGCTGGGAACAGTTTCCTCTTCAGCAGCTGTATTTGGCATGCTCGGACAGGAGTACTCCAGTACTTCCATAGTACCCCAGAGCTCCATTCCGGGACCTCATTATCTGACTCAGGGGCAGTATCAGCTGTAGCCCCAGCCACAGACTCAGTATCAGGTGCAGTCCCAGCCATCGGTACAGTATCAGTCTCCGCCCTCTCAGACTTCTCTGGCGCAGTATCCAGTACCGCCTCAGTGGCAGGCTCCTGCCCAGACACAGTAGTCACAGGCAGCGTTACCACCTCTTCCTCCGCCAGAGACTGGGCGTATTCATGCGGTCACCAGAGAGGATGCGCAGCGAGCCGACGGATCCGTTTTCCGCGGTATGATTTCTATTTATGCCTTATCTGCAGATATACTGATAGATACTGGTAGCTCGCATTCTTTTATATCTCGTACTTTTATGCGGGAGATTGTTAGATTACCCACTTTCAGATCGCAGTGACTGACCGTCTCTCTACCCTCCGGTGACACCATGGACGTCACCCAAGAGGTCAGAGGTTACCCATTAGATTTTGGCAACCTAATACTTACGGTTGATCTTTTAGTATTGGAAATGGTCGATTTTGATATTATACTTTGCATGGACTGTTTGTCAACATATCATGCCACAGTTGATTGCCAGACGAGGGTGGTCACATTCCGACCTCCGAACCAACCCTCGTGGGTTTCACTGGCATCAGAGACGACGACATATCGATCATTTCGGCGATTCAGGTTCAGAAGCTGCTGTCACATGGCTGTCAGGGTTTTTTGTTATCTTTGATTAGTACTGAGGACAGCAGTAGTTCGCAGCTCTCCGACGTTCCGGTGGTCCGAGAGTACCCAGATGTATTTCCAGAGGAGCTACCAGGTTTGCCTCCCAGAAGGCAAGTGGAGTTTGCTATTGAGCTGATTTCGGGGACCGCACCGGCATCGAACACTCCTTATCGTATGACACCAAAAGAGTTGAACGAGCTAAAGGTTCAACTCCAAGAGCATTTAGACAAGGGATTTATTTACCCTAGTGTTTCTCCATGGGGTTCTCCGGTGTTTTTTGTCAAGAAAAAGGACGGCACTATGAGGTTATGTATTGACTACACACAGCTGAATGCAGTGACCGTCAGAAATAAATATCCTTTACCATGGATCGAGGATTTTTTTGATCAACTCAGAGGTACATCAGTGTATTCTAAGGTTGATCTGCGGTCCGGGTATCATCAGCTGAGAGTCAGAGAATCGGATATTCAGAAGACAGCTCTCCGTACCAGATACGGTCATTATGAGTTTTTGGTAATGCCATTTGGGCTTACCAATGCTCCAGCGGTATTTATGAACTTGATGAACCACGTCTTTCTGGAGTATCTGGATCAGTTTGTTATTGTTTTCATTGATGACATATTGGTCTATTCACATTCCGAGGAGGAGCATGCACAACATCTTCGCATAGTCTTGGAGACTCTTAGACGACATCAGCTGTACGCGAAGTTCAGCAAGTGTGCATTCTGGTTATCCTCAGTCGGTTTTCTGGGGCATGTGGTCTCGAGTAGAGGTATTTCAGTAGACCCTCAGAAGATCGAGGCTGTCACCAGCTGGGAGCAGCCGAAGTCAGTACAGGAGATCCGCAGTTTTCTGGGACTAGCAGGATATTACAGACGGTTCGTCGAGGGTTTCTCGCGTATTGCTATGCCGCTGACACGCCTTACCAGGAAAGGCGTGAAGTTCACGTGGTCCGAGGATTACGAGACTAGCTTTCAGGAGCTGAAGCAGAGATTAGTGTCGGCTCCAGTTTTGGTTTTACCTTATGGAGAGGATGAATTTGTGCTCTATACCGATGCGTCTCTTCAGGGTTTGGGCGCTGTTATGATGCAGCACGGCAGGGTAGTCTCCTATGCTTCTCGACAGTTGAAGGAGCATGAGAAGAACTACCCAGTTCATGATTTGGAGTTAGCTTCCATCATCTTTGCTCTGAAGCTTTGGCGGCATCATTTATATGACATTACATTTGAGATTCTCACTGATCATAAGAGTCTCAAATATATTTTCACCCAGAAGGAACTTAATCTCCGACAGAGGAGATGGATGGAGTTCCTGAAGGATTATGATTGTACCATTAGCTATCACCCGGGGAAAGCTAATGTGGTTGCTGATGCACTTAGCAGGAAGTCTAGAGGGACTTTGGCTTGCCACCGGACTTCAGTTACAGACTTGATTCAGGGTTTCTCCGGGTTAGACCTTGAGGAGCAGGGATCGACAGAGCAGGGTATTCTTGTTACCATGGTTGCTCAGTCGTCGATCAGGATGAGGATCCGAGAGGCCCAGGCTGGTTATCAGCATTTGCAGTTCATTGGCAGTCAGCTAGCTTCCGGGCAGCAGACCGAGTTTACACGAGAAGAGGAGGGTATTATATACTTCCAAGGCAGATTATGCGTACCTCAGTCTCATCCGGTCTTACAGGAGCTACTTCAAGAGGCTCATCGTTCTCAATTTACGATCCATCCAGGCGGGACCCGCATGTATTGAGATTTGAGGCGTTCCTACTGGTGGAACGGTATGAAGAAAGACATCGCGGAATTTGTAGCTAGATGTCTTGTCTGTCAGCAGGTGAAGGCTGAGCATCAGAGACCTACCGGCTTACTTCAGCGGATTCCTATTTCTGAGTGGAAATGGGAACATATTACTATGGACTTTGTGGTGGGGTTGCCTAGGACACGACGAGGCCATGATGCGATTTGGGTAATCGTTGATCGATTAACCAAATCCGCGCACTTCTTAGCGATCCGGAGGACTGATCTGTTGGGTTTTTTGGGCCGTGAAAACCGCTTTTTCGCGTCGCGGAAACCCCGAAACCCCCTCCACATAGATCCGTGCGAGGAAAAATGAAAACAAAATACGAGTACGAGTTTACAAACTCTAGATCTACAGTAGATAAGAGCATTACCCTCGATGCGATGCCTTTCGCTATCCCGCTAGTCCAACGGTTTGTCGGATCTCGAGATTGTCAATGTAGACAACCCTCTAGAAGTATCCACACGAACACAAGAAGGAGAACACCAAACTAAAGTGTGCTAGAACCTTAGTAGGGTTCGGCAAGATGAGGAGAGGAAGAGCAAGAAGAGAGAGCACTAGGAGGAAGAAGATGTGAATGAAAAAATTCATTCTTTCCCATCAAAAGTGGCCGGCCACATTAATGGAGTTATAACCCCCATTTTTGCATTAAGTGTGGCCATTAAAGAGATTTGTAACCTCCATGAGGTGGCACACACATGTGCTAAACATGATGATGTGGCACCTCATCATTGGCCACTTAATGCCAAGTCACAAATGATGTGGCATAAAGTCAAGTCAAACTTGACTCTTCCTCTTCCTCTCAAGTCAAGTCAAACTTGACTTAATCTCTCTCATGGTTGATCTAATCCAACCATTTAATTCAAGCCAATTTAATATAATGAATCTAATTCATTTAATTAAATTGATTCAATGAGTCATAATCTAAATTAGACTCATTGAACACATGAATCAACTTGAGTCCAACTCAATTAGCCCAATTAGGATTACTCTTAATCCAATTTAATTCATCAAATGAATCTAATCCTCTTGGTTCATCATATGAACCTAATCTCCATCTAATTGTCCTTAGTGTGTGACCCTATAGGTTCTTGTAACGTTGGCAATGCCCCTAAACCCATTTAGGAGCATAAGTAATGAGCGGTATCTAGCAACACAACATTACTACCCAAGTTACAAGAATGTTGAGATCCAACATCACCTTGTGACTACTAATTGTGACTCCTCACAATATATGACAAGTGTCCTTCCATCCTAGACATCTAGATTGATCAATGTGAGCCATAGACCATGTCATCCTCTGACCAATCTAAATCTTGAACTCCAAGTAGACTCACTAAATCAAATGAGCTCAATATCTCATATTGACTCATTTGGGCATGGCCATGCACTTCGTGGTCTCACTCTATCAAGAATATCGATGTCTCTCCCGTCATATAGGAGGGATAGGTCCCATCTACATC
The DNA here is from genome assembly GCF_018446385.1 of Zingiber officinale. Lineage (NCBI taxonomy): Eukaryota > Viridiplantae > Streptophyta > Magnoliopsida > Zingiberales > Zingiberaceae > Zingiber > Zingiber officinale. The sequence goes on from NC_055986.1 coordinate 79,315,531, forward strand.
ACTCACATCCCTCCGCATAATTTGTTACATACCCAGTAATCGCCTTTATAGTCCACCCAGTTACGGGTGACGTTTGACGAAACAAAAGTACATAACTCCTTATGTAGGGAACCATGGCGACTTCTAGTCTAAGGACTAGTAGTCATACTAATAGCCACATGAGAAAGTATATGACACTCATATAACGATCCATGATACTTTCTCATGGCGGGTCATTCAGTATACATTCTCTAATGCATACCCATGTGTCAACTTGATATCTCTATATCCATGACTTGTGAGATCAAGTCATCGAGTTGACCTACATGCTAGTCTTATTGCATTAACATTGTCCCTGAATGTTAATACTCGACTAGGAATGATTAAGAGTAGTGTTCCCTATATCATCTCACTATCGGTTCAACTAACCGATTGATATAGGTGAGAATCTTCTACTCAAGGATGCTATTATACTTAGTTTATTTGGCACCAATACAAGTAAGTATAATAACCAAAACAAATGCCTTTATTTATATAAGAATATGATACAACAAGTCCATAATACAATCATCAAATGATTGGCTCTAGGGCTCTAACTAACATGATCCCCTGGATCGATTGGCAGATCTGTATTGCCGGGAGATCATCAGATTACATGGTGTCCCTTTGACTATCATTTCGGATAGAGACCCCCGGTTCACGTCTCGTTTCTGGCAGAGTCTACAGCAGGCCTTGGGCACGCAGCTCCGTTTCAGTATAGCTTTCCATCCGTAGACAGATGGACAGTCAAAGCGGACCATTTAGGCTCTAGAGGACTTGCTGAGATCGTGTGTACTAGATTTTGGAGGCAGTTGGGAGGACCATTTTCCGTTGGTAGAGTTCGCCTACAACAACAGCTTTCATTTGGTTATCTAGATGGCACCGTTTGAAGCATTGTATGGTAGGCCTTGTCGGACACCCACCCTCTGGGATGAGGTTGGGGAGGCCAGCTGTTGGGACCTCATAGAGCTCAGCATGAGGCAGAGTTGGTCCGTACTATCAGACGGAGGATGTCAGAGGCGCAGGATCGCCAGGAGAGTTATGCTGATCGGAGACACAGACCTTTGGAGTTCTCTATTGGTGATCATGATTTTCTGCGAGTTTCACCCACGAAAGGGGTGAAGAGATTTGGCCTCAGAGGTAAGCTAGCTCCGCGATACATTGGCCCTTTCCTGATCCTGGAGAGGATTGGAGCAGTAGCTTACTGGATGGCACTACCACCGTCCTTGGCAGGCGTCCATGATGTATTCCACGTATCTATGCTGAGGAGATACGTACCCGACCCGACGCATGTGCTGACAGATATCTCAGTTCCAGTTCAGCCTGACGTCACTTATGAGGAGATTCTGGTACGGATTCTGGACTGGAAGGAGCGTCAGTTGAGGAATAAGACTATCCGACTGGTTAAAGTCGGATGGTAGCATCATTCGGACGAGGAGGCTACTTGGGAGCTCGAGGATACTATCCGAGCTCGATACCCCCATCTTTTCACTTAAGGTATGTGATTTAATTTACCTTTCAGCATTTATACTCTTTACCTGTTGTTAGTATTTTCTGATAGTAGATAATGAAATTTGGGGACCAAATTTTTATTAGTGGGGGAGAATGTAAAGTACCGAAAATGGCGAATAATAATAAGGAAATTTTCCAGAATTTTTATAAATTTTTTGGAGCTCGTATGGACGAGTTTACGGGGATAAAAACGGGGCCCGGGAAAGCCTGTTTTGGCTACCTAATTTAAGCGAGGAAAAGTTGAATTTAATTATCTATTTTCTTTTTCTATTTTCGCCGAACTCTCCCTCCCCCCCTCCCCCCCGCGAGCCCGTGCCTTGCCCTAAACCCTTCAACACCGTCTCCTCCTCCTAACCGGCGCCCGACGGCTTGCCCTAACTGCCACAAGCGGCGATTTTCTCCTCCCCATCGCAGTTTAACCTATTGGCCAAGCCCGATATTCTCTTCTTCCACCCGAGCCCGACGCCACTCCTCTTCCGCCGTAGATCCCCTTTTTCTTCTTCCTCACCTCTTTGCATCGCGCCGCCGGTCGTCTTCTCTTTGGCCCTTCTTCTCCTCTTTCAAGCGCCGGCAGCCGACCTTCCCTCTGCCCTAGCGCCGACGCCCCACTCCCGACGTCCCAGCCTAGCACCGGCCGCGATTTCCTCTCCTCCTCAGCCCTAGCCGACCGCCACTGTGCGCTGCCTTGTTGATCGCCGCCGACCCCCTGATGCTACCGTGCCCTAAATTTCCTCTTGCTGACAGGATCCTTGATCATCCCTTCCTTGCGGTGGATTTAGGTCATGGTTGAGGTAAGTTGGATTCTTGGTTTGGGATTTTCGGTTCTTGATCAGAACAGTGTAATTTGTTCCCAGCAATGAATTGTTTCGTATGTGATCTGAAATCTGTGCTGATTTGTTTATAGCAGCCGGCAGTAATTTCGGCCACAAATCTTGATCCAGTAGTAACAAGGTAAGGATTAGGTGATTGAATATATGTGTGAGTGAGGTAAAAATTGGGACATAATTAGTTGATAATTATTTGATCATTAGGTTGTGTAGATTTATTTAGTTATTTGGATTTGGATCTTATAATTGTTTATGTGTAATGGAATTAAGTTTGGATTAATGATCTAATGATAGGTTGGGGATTAGATAACTAACCTTAATTTTTTGTTAGATTTTGTTTAGGTAGGTTGAGGTTTATAGTTTAGGGTTTTGCCCTAAATAGTTTTTAAGAATTTCATTTAGCTATTTATGTAAATTGTAGCTAAATAAAATATATATGTATTGGTGACACAGGACTTTGTCGTGAGATGAGTATCTTGACGTCACATTTGGATCAGATTGGACTTTTCGATTGGAGGTGAGTACTTTGACTTTATGTCTTTTGATATGCATAGTAATGTCTTTAACAAATAGCAACGATTGTGTTTTCCTATCTGCTTCGGTTGATCACTACCTGATCTGTTACATGTTTATTTGTTATTTTTCTATGCACATCCTGTTAGTATTTATTTGTTTGTACATATTTATAGAGGTAGTGACACAACCATGTTATTCATCATGTTCAGGACCTAGGGTTTTTGATACCTTATCTGGTCTGTGTACTTTGATTTGATTCACTTTCCGATGGTACACATTTTACATATATATGGATTATTGCTATGCTGCTCAGTATCTTGCCATGCTTAGTATCATGCACCATTCGCATGATTGCATGCTACGCGATAGTCTGCTCCATTATTGTTGAGCACATCGCCAGTCTCATCACTGTCGGTGCTCCGTTGGTCCGCTCAGGGGTAGTGTGACGCAGCGTGGTAGCACGTCAGTTGCTCGGTGGTGCTTCGCTGGGACACTCATGGGTAGTGTATTGCAGCGTGGTAGCACGCCGGGATCCCTCCTCGTCATGGTGTACCGGGAGATGAGAGCATTGTACTCCCCCATTTATGATTTGGGGTAGGAGTATGTGTGCACTCCGACAGCATCCCGTCCACTCGGTCACTCATCAGGAGCAGTGATGGCAGAGTGCACGGTTGTCACAGCCCTACCCACTCGGTCTCACCATTGTGTGTGAGATGACTAACTGACGTCAGGGGTGACCATGACATTGCATCATATGCATGATGCATTTATTGCTTGTATTTGCTGCATTTACTTGCTACATTTATATGGATGCATATGATTGACATGCATACAGGATTTATGATACTCTCGGTCTTACGACCCTGTTGTACTTATATCTTGGTCTTGGTTATTACAGTTTTCTCCTATTTTGTTTCAGTTGCATTTATCCTTCTTGTATCAGGAGATTCTACACATGATTAGTGTTGTCTGTTATTTTCTTTATTATGCATATCAGTTGATACCCACTGAGTGTTGGACTCACACCCTCCTCCGTTGTTATTTTCAGGTTGATGCTGTCCGGAGAGAGTTCCAGTCGCTAGTCCCCTGCAGTCCACGAAGACGAGTGTTGCTCTTTTAGTTTTTCTTGTTAGACTGTGTTTAGGCTTATTCTGCTTTTGACATCTGGACTTGTATTAGTTTACTTTTGGATATTGCCTATGAGTGTTATTGGATTTGTTTTATTACACGCCTGCCTAGATGGCAGAAGAGGTAAGTTGATTTTATCGTCGGATTTGAGCTTTATGAGTGTAGTGGAGTAGGACATCGATTTTGTGCTTTATGGGTGTAGTTGAGTAGGGTTGTTTTTGAGTCTTATTATTACTGTTCTAGTTTGTTAACTATTAAACTGCGTGGATGTCTGTGTGTTGTGCTTATATTATTGTTATTGTTCCGGTCGTGTTGGCCGATGTATATGTGGCCCAGAGGGCATTGTATAAAAATTTCAGATTGTCACCCGTATAGGGGAGATGCTGCCGAAATTTCTTCGGATAGGGACTCCTCCAGGGCGTGACAAAGACATTAAGTGTATACCTGATTATGTCATGGTTTTCTATCTTTTGACCGATTCCATGGATACCATTAAGTAGATCCTGAATCCGTGCGTGAAGTTGGCGAGCTGTCTCACCTTCCTGCAATTTTATGCTATACAATTTATTCAAGATTAAATCACGCTTACTTATTTTAGTCTCGGAGGTGCCTTCGTGTATCTCTATCAGCTTCTCCCATAGCTCTTTCGTGCTTGAGAAGGGGCCGACTCGGTTTAGCTCTTCTTTTGTTATGCTGCATTGAAGGGTGCAGGTTGCTTTGGCGTCAGCTTCAATCTTCTTCATTAGGCTAGTATCCCAGTTCACGCATGGTATTGGTTTTCCAGCGCCATCTAGTGGAAGCTCGAGACAGGTTTGGATAATAATTCACATCTCGACTTGCGTCTTGAGGTGGTATTCCATCCGACTCTTCTAGTAGCCAAAGTCCTTGCCAGAGAAAAGAGGTGAGCGGGCTGTGCTGTAGCATTCTTGATGGGCCATTAAGGATCTAGCACGTACAAAAATAAGAAAACTCGTTCCAAGACTTGGTCTTGGATTAGTAGTATGAGAGTAAGAAAAAAAATATGTAGACTCGAGTGGTGTTGCACCAGCTTAGAGATAAAATTTTGGTTACGATAAAATAGATTAGAAGACAGCAATTTTACTGATTCTGATTGACTCCAAAAAAAAATTACCATGAAAAAGAAATGCTTGAATGGTGGTTTCACCGATTGGAAGCGGCCCCGCTCTGATACTAATTGTATGATCGAAAGCACTAGAGGGGGGATGAATAGCGCTCATGGCTAATTCATTCGTTATAGTAAAACACGTAGGGGAAAACTAAGACCAATACTAGAACACCAAGAGTTTACTTGGTTCAGAGCTTGTGGCGACTCCTACTCCAAGGCCCGCACATAAGAGTGCTTTCAATGGACAATCACTATAGCTTCAGGAAATATTACAATTTTGAAGTACAAAATCAATGCAAAGATTATACCAACACGTAAGAAATGAGAATTGAGTGCTTTTGGTTGTCAAACTTGAGTTACGACATTGTTGGATCGTTCTTTGAGCAGCACACGGAAGAAGGATCGCGATTTCAAGTTTTTGTCTAAACTATTGCTTGAACCAAGCTTAAGTAGCTTGTTGAGGGCGCCTCCAACTGCATGGAGGGCACCTCCAACCCCCCGAGTCTGCTGCGTTGATAAGCTACGCAACTTCATTGCTTATCCGCCTGAGGGTGCCTCCAAGCTCCATGGAGGGCGCCCTCCATCCAGCATCCAGGGCGCCTCCAAGCTCTATGGAGGGCGCTCTCGCGCCTTGTTGCGGGGTTGTCGATCAGCTCACCTGAGGCGCCTCTAAGCTCCATAGAGGGCACCTCGGGACTATTTATCCGAGGATTTCTTATGTAATTTCCGTCCTGCAAGGTATGTTAGTCTACAATTAAAGTATACCCTACAAAATAAAATTAGTACAATAAAATAGAATAAATATAAAGCTATTTTGACACTCTCCGGATTGTCTGGTTCTGACTTAGGATTTCACTTCTAGAAACCCTAGGTTGAACCGACATCTATTGTTTCCTCACCGGGTAATGCGCCCTCACCTACTTCACTCAAGAGAGTTTACCTGTTTACCAGATTGATCCTCCGGAGCAACTGAACTTTTGCTCAGTGTACGAATCTCCAGGACTTTCTGTTGGACGTTCGCTCCACGACCCGTCCAGTCTTCCACCCGGTTAGCGACACTAGGATTTCAGCCTAGAGTCCCCGACTCTAGGATTTTTGCCCAAAACCTTCGACCTACCAAGACTTTCCGCTTAGGGTTACGACCCTCTAGGACCTAGGGTTACCACCCCCTAGGGTTTTCCACTTACCTAACCGCAACTAGGACTTTTCCTCACCTAGGGTTACCACCCCCTAGGGTTTTCTACCTGCCTAACCGCAGCTAGGACTTTTACCTAAGTACACTTAGGACTTTCTTGCAAACTCAACAAACCTTGTTAGATAACAAGACAACTTAACTTTGGACCCTTTGGCATAATCAAAACACAGGTTCGATCGTCGGATACTTCCTGCACCAACATAAAATCCATCGTAGATGTTGAAGAAAGATGACAAGAGTTCTACCAAGAATAAAATGGATGCATATAAAGACAGAGGTGATTTCTGTGGTCATGAAGAAGGATTAGAAGAAGAGAGAAAGGTGTTGTCAGAATTTTTGTCTAGGGATGAATTGGAGTAAGTTTAATTTGATTATGTTTAATTTTGTCTTAACACTTCTTTCTCAATATTTGTAATGGAAATAATTTTTCTCTCCATCTAGTGTTGTCATTTGGCAAGATGACTTCCTGAGCTTGAGTAGACCTATATTCTCTCCTTTTTTATTTGGTAAGTCGGTTGATACTCAAATCATAAACATTTACATGAGGATTATAAAAAATAGAGTCCGACTTATGGGTTTGAGATATACTGTATGGTCAGTACTGTGCAGGTTTGTAGCACAGTTGATATTTGATTATACTTCTTATTAGATTAAGATGGATTAAGATAACATTTGTATTCTTGTTTTAAATATCTAGAAAGAAGTGTTGCTGCATTTGGAGGTATATGACAAATATAGGCAGTTACAGAACATGGAATACAAACATTTTCTTTCCAGGTTGACATTGACCACCAAGAGAAGACTGCAGGATCTAAATGAAGATATATTTACAAGATGTAGACATATAATTTTCCCTATTAATGACAGGTGGCATTGGTATCTGTTAGTTTTTGAGTATCTGAAGGAAAATTCAAACTATGGAATTCAAACCATGATTCCTTTTTAGTTGGGATAGCCAGAGTATATGTGAGTTTGACAATATTCTACTACATTAAGTCTTAAGATCGAGTATTAAAGCATTTCCTATTTTGTAGGCACGATTTTTGGCTAGTTGCATTGCTCATCTTTCAGGTTTCACCATAGGCAGTTAGGAGGTGATCAAAGCAGATTGTCATCATCAAGGTGCCACTCTTGATTGTGATATCTATGCCTGCATGTGGGTCGAGTGTCTATCCCATGACACTGATGATTTCTAGAGGTTTGATAATGAAGTGAAGATGAACAATTATCAGGCACGAGCTGCATTAACGATATTATCAAATGATAATCGATTGTTGAAAAAAAAATTGGCTAATTTTTCTCGTCCTTTGAGTTCTTTATGGAAACATATATGTGATGGCTAATTGTTCTCATACTATTGGTTTTTGTGTTGCAATGATGACATACATATGATTTTTATTCTATAGAAATTCTGTTGAGTGATGACAACTTGAGTACACAATTTATAAGTACAAAAGATCAAAAATCATGTATACCACCACTAAAATTTAGGATAATTTATACTAAAATCTAGTATATTTTGTAGCCAATTAAGCACTATCAATAATAGGCCGATAATAACCTGGAGCACTATTGCTCGAAATATTATTAAGAGACATAATTGATCATAATTGTACATAATGGTCAATGATGAAACTATTAATTAGGTACGAAATATAGGTACAAAAAGTCCAAAATTAAGTATATTTCCTTCTAAATCCAGCACAATGTTTACTAAATCTAGTATAATTCCTATCAAATTGAGCACTATCTACAATAGGACTATCAAAACTTGTTAGAGCTATGTGACAAAATATAGGTACAAAAAGTCCAAAATCAGGTATACTTCCTTCTAAATCCAACCCAATGTTTACTAAATCTAGTATAATTCCTATCAAATTGAGCACTATCTTCTACACTAGGACTATTTAAATTTGTTAGAGCTAGCTATGTGACAAAATTTAGAAACAAAAAGTCCAAAATTAGGTATCCTTCCCTCTAAATGCAGCACAATATTTACTAAATCTAGTATAATTCCTATTAAATTGAGCACTATCTACAATAGGACTATCAAAACTTATTAGAGCCATGTGACAAAATATAGATACAAAAAGTTTAACATTAGGTATACTTCCCTCTAAATACAACACAATGTTTACTAAATCTAGTATAATTCCTATCAAATTGAGCACTATCTACAATAGGACTATTAAAACTTGTTATAGCCATATGACAAAATCTAGGTACAAAAAGTCCAGAATCAGGTATACTTCATTCTAAATTTAGCCCAATGTTTGCTAAATCTAGTATAATTCCTATCAAATTGAGCACTATCTACAATAGGACTATCAAAACTTGTTAGAGCCATGTGACAAAATATAGGAACAAAAAGTCCAAAATCAAGTATACTTCCTTCTAAATTTAGCCCAATGTTTCCTAAATCTAGTATAATTCCTATCAAATTGAGCACTATCTATAATAGGATGAACCAATATGAAAGTCCATAAGTATTGAAAGATAATAATGTATGGGCATTCACATGATGTGATATACACCCATAACTAAATTTTAGAAGAGGTTAATGTTTGTGAGTTGTTTTGACTATATCACCTTGTGTACATACTTGATCATCTAATATGGATTCAACTTATTTATGGTAGAAATTCGTGTATAAATCCACTTTATTAGTATAAGGTATGTATAAATCCACAAAATATCCACATGATGGACGAACCAATATGAGACTCAATATTAACATAAATAGAAGAGGAAAATGTATAAGATATTCACATGATGTGATATACACCCATAACCAAATTTTATAAGAGGTTAATGTTTGTAAGTTGTTTTGGCCATATCACCTTGTGTAGACACTTGATCATATATTATGGTTTCAACTTATTTCTTGTAGAAATTCATGTATAAATCCATTTTATTAGTATAAGGTATGTATAAATCCATAAAATATCCAAATTCATGTATAAATTTAGTATAAGGTATATAATCCACTTTATTAGTTACAATTTAACTAAAATAAAGTATATATGTACACAATTTTAGTACAATTTGTAAAGCATCAGTTACAATTGGACACAATATAGACATTAATTAGGATGTTGTAGAACTTACTACTTCAATAACATCGCTAGTGATGATTATTTCCATCGGTAGGGAAAAAGTCATATTAACATAAATAGAAGAAAAAAATGTATAGGGTATTCACATGATGTGATATACACCCATAACTAAATTCTAGAAGATATTAATGACACTATTGCTCTACTTTATTAGGTACAAATTTTCCAAAATTAAGTATAATTGTATGCTAATTTGGTATAATTAAATGTCCAAATTTATATGTCATTGATCATATAAATGTAGTTTAATTAGGTACAAAAAGTCCAAAAGGAAGTATAATTCTCATTAATCCATCACAATTTAAACTAAATCAAATATATTTTCTATCCAATTGAGCACTATCTACAATAGGTTGATCAATCATCAATATGTACAAATTAGATACAGTTAATTAAGTACAAATTATCCTAAATAAAGTAAAAATATAGTTTAATTGAGTATCAATGTAGTTTAATTGAGTATAATTATACAAGATTTGAGTATCCAGGTACAAAGCCCCCTCATCTAAAATATGTCTCTACCAAGTTGTTAAAACAAAATACTTAACAATTATTGTGTACGTGATCCTCACTTGGGTGGGTAAAAAATCTTAAAAGACAAAGTAGAGGTGGTAAAACTCTACCAAACCCTAATCTTTCATCTCCCACCCAACTCCCTAAAATTGATCCTCTCCCTCCCAACTCCCTCTCGTAAACTTTGATCTGTATCCTAAAATTGGTGATGACGGCAACAGAGGTGGTGACAGTAAGATAAGCAGTGACGACAAGAGAGATTTGAGTGCTAAAATGGTGAGTCCTAAGATTTTATTTCAACATACTATTTTAGAAGGGATTTATGGTTGAAATGTTTGTTTATTGTAAATATAGGGGAAAACATATGTTGTTTTTATTGGAAGGAACCCGGTGTTTATGACAATTGGGAAGAAACTCATGCTCAAATTAAAAAATAGAGCAGTGCATTGCACAGATAGTATATGAGTAAAGAGGAAGCATTGACAACTTTTAGTTCATACAAGGAGAGACAATGTGCTTCCTTCACCCCCACTTCCAAAAGATGTTTGAGCTCAACTTCAGCGTCAACTTCAACTACCTCTTCAAGTTCTGATGTGCGTAGATTATATACTCTTTTATGCATGTTTTTACGCACATTTACATACTTTGAGCATGCTTGATCTATGCATTTTTATACTTCCAGCTTTCCTTTTAGCATATTTACTCTTTTGGTTCGGAGATCTGCTTTTTGTGCATTTTCTGTAGACAAGAGTCGAAATTGGTGAAGATTATGCGTCCTCGGACAAGCTTGGAAGGAATTGAAGGGAGAGAGCATCAGGTCGTGTACCACACACGACCGTGTAGTTTTAACAGGAAGGGAAGAGGACATGGCCGTGTGAATCTCACACGACCGTGTCTTGATTTGAAGAAATTAGAGCAGATGCCTTACATGGCCGTGTAGATCTACACGACCGTGTGAGGTTTCCAGAGGCCAAGCAGGTGGTGGCCGTGTGCACCATACGGCCGTGTAGCATTTCCAGAGAACAGAAGGGTCTTGGCCGTGTGAGTCACATTGCCGTGCAGCTTTGGCAGAGAAGGAACTAGACATGGCCGTGTGAATCTCACACGGCCGTGTCATGGGGCCGTGTGGCGCTCGATTTCCTCCTCTATTTAAACCCTCCTTCATGAATTGAAAGGGGATCTCTTCCCCTTTGGGAGAAGGCAAGATTTGGTGGTATTCTCCCATTCTTGGGAGGATTTCTAGGCGATTCGAGGGAAGTTCTTGACGATTTTGACTCCGGAGCGAGGATTGGATCCGAAGACGAGGCTTCTTCGTAGATAAGTTTTCTCTTTCCCCCTTTTCTTGGTTTCTTGGATTGGGGATTTAAGAAATGCTTGTAATCTTTATTTCTTCGGGTATTCTTCCTCGATTCATGGAGTAGATCTTGTATTCTAGGATTAAGGGAGTATTTGTATGATGGATTGATGTAATCTCTTATGGATTTGCCGATTTCTTGTTTCAATGACATTGTCTTGCTTGTATCAATTAGATCTTGAATGATTAATGGTGATTTGTGCTTAATTTTCATTCTTGATTGATTGTTTGGATTTCTTGTGGACTTAGTAAAGATAAACTCTCACTCGATCATCCGAGGGATCCACGTGACAGGTGCAAGCCCGTGTAAGGACGTTTGAGAGATAATCTTGAAGAGGAAATAGGAATATTCAAGAGAGTAGGATGGATCTTGTGATTAGTTTCTTGTATCTTGATAGATTAATAAGTTGTGCGCTTCTATGTTGATATCCGAGGAAGGCATAGTAATAGGTGCGCTTCTGTGTAAGGACAACGTAGGTTCACGTCTAATTGATCATATTTAGATACATTTCTCAGTCCTTAGCCGGTTATCTATTGCAAGAGAGAACCGGCAACTTTCTACAAGTGTTTGGCAATTGAGGGATAAGAATTGGTGAACCATTTACATTCAAGAAATCTTACAAAGAAACCAAAACTCCTAGAATCTCCCCTTATCATAACCCAAAACACTAAACTCTTGTTTGTTGATCTTTAATATTAGATTTGTTTACCTTCACTTTGCATTTGAAACAATTGGATAGTTGTTTAGCTAATTCGCATTGAGACATTTCTAGTGCTTATTCCAGTCCTGTGGATACGATAATCTTTTATATTACTTGCGACATTTTTGTACAGTTTTTGGCGCCGTTGCCGGGACTGCGCTATAACATTAGGAATTATCAATTGAGTTAGACTAAACATAACATTTGTTTTCCTTTCATATTGCATAGTTGTAACTAATCATTAGATTTCTGTTTTTACTTTCTTGTATAACTTTTACTTCTTGTTAATTCTTTTTGTACAAATTCAATTCTGCATTTTTGATTCTTTTATTTTTTTTTCTTTTTCTGTTGAATTGTCATTTGCTATCTTGTTCTTGTGTATGCGAAGATCTAACTTTGCAGGGGAATTCTTTCCTTTTGACCCTGAGATTGACAGAACTTTTCATAAAAGAAGAATTTTGCAAAGGCAAATTAAAGAACAGGAACATTTGAACATGGCGAATAGACCACTCAAGGATTATGCAGCACCTTATGCAAGAGGTTTTCTATCTAGTATTTCAAGACCTTCAGTGGAAGCTAATAACTTTGAGATCAAACCCGCAATTATATCTATGGTGCAGCAGAACCAATTTGGTGGAGGACCTCATGAAGACCCCAATCAACACTTAGAGGTCTTTTATGAAATATGTGGTACCATGAAAATGAATGGAGTTCCTTCAGAAGTAGTTAGATTATTATTATTTGGGTTTTCTTTAAGAGATAGGGCAAAGCAATGGCTGAATTCTTTGGCCCCTAATAACATCACCACTTGGGAGCAGTGTGAGCAACAGTTTCTTGATAAATTCTATCCACCAAGCAAAACAACTCATATGAGGAATTTAATTGCAAGCTTCAAGCAAACTGACTCAGAATCTCTTTTTGAAGCATGGGATAGATATAATAGTATGCTCAGACAATGCCCACATCATGGGTTGGAAAGATGGTTAGTGTTGCACCCTTTTTATAATGGTATCAACTATCATACCAAAGTGTCCCTTGATTCAGCTGCTGGAGGGGCACTTATGAATAAAAGTTTAGATGAAGCTGAAAAAATTATTGACAGTGTAGCACAAAATCATCATCAATGGGAAAATGAAAGAAGTGGTGGCTATTCTTCTGTAAACCCAACAATTAAAGCATCAGGGAAGTTTGATGTAGATGCAGTCACTCTTTCGTCTGCAAAATTGGACGCTCTTACAAAGAAATTTGAGAATATGGGGACTAGTGCTAATATGGTCAATGCTATTAGTACATCTTGTGAAGTATGTGGGAGTTCAGAGCACTCAAATGACTCATGTCCATTGGGAGCTATCACTGCACAAATCAATCAACTGGAACAATGTGATGCAATCATGAGTTACAATCAAAGGCAGAACAACCCATACTCAAATACTTATAACCCTGGATGGAAGAGCCATCCCAATTTTTCTTACAGAAATAATCAAGATCAAGGACCATCTATGGGGGTAAGACCAAATTTTCAAGCTGGGCAACAAAATTTTCAACATCTATCTTCTCAAGGCTTACCAAAGTCAAATATTGAAAAGATGCTTGAAGAAATTATCTCAAGTCAGAATGAAATGAAGCAAGATTTAGCAAAGCTCATTCAGAGAATGGATAATTCTGAAAAGCATCAAAAGATCCAGATAGTCAAATTGCCCAACTAGCTTCCTCATCATCCAGAGCACCAGGACAACTTCCAGGAAAACCTGATGTGAATCCTATGGAGCATTGCAATAGAATTGAGCTTAGGAGCGGACGGACCTTGGGAGACTCCCAAGTGACTGCTCCAAAAGGGATACAAAAAGAAGAAGAGCTCTCTCCTCTTATACCAAATCAGATTCAAGCTAATGAGGAGAGTACCATTGAGGTTGAAGAGACTCTTCCACTGAACCATCAGAGCAAAGATGTCCCTTTTCCTCAGAGACTTACAATGCTCAAGAAAGATGAAGAATTTGGCAAGTTTTTAGAAAAAGTTAAGGAAATTTGTGTAGAGGTACCTCTTATTGATGCTATTCTTCAAATGCCTAGATTTGCCAAATTCCTGAAGGATCTCATGTCAAACAAGAGAAGAAGAGGAGAGGTTGAGACAATTGCGCTTAGTGAGGAATGTAGTGCTATTTTGGAGAAGAACACTTCCCCAAAACTAAAGGACCCAAGGAGCTTTTGTATTCCTTGCAACATAGGAAAAGATTTTTTTGAAAAAGATTTTTGTGATTTGGGGGCAAGTGTTAGCCTCATTCCCTATTCAATTTGTAATAAATTAGGTCTCAAAAACATTAAACTTACTACTATGGCACTTCAACTTGCCGATCATTTCTGCAGGTACCCTTTGGGTATTATAGAAGATGTGCCAGTAGAGGTGGATGAGAATGTTATTCCCACAGATTTTATCGTGTTGGACATGGAAGAGGACCCCAGGATTCCTATCATATTAGGAAGACCTTTCCTTGCTACAGCTGGAGCTATAATTGATGTCAAAAATCATAAGCTTTCTTTGGTAATTGGTAAGGAAAGGTTGGAATATGATTTATCTAATATCTCTAACCATGTCTCGTCTCTTTTAAATGCTTGTAGCAGGACAAGCATTTATAAATTTGAGGAATGGAATTTCCATCCTCATGGAAGGCCACCAAACGAAGGAGACAATGTGGTGGAAGATGTTGGGAGAAGATCTCCCAACAAAAATGAAAAGTATATCTGTCCTCCAAGGGCGAGGAAAAGAAGTGAATGATCAAGTTTGGTCGAGCTAAAGACCTTAAACAAGCGCTTCTTGGGAGGCAACCCAAGGGTTCTTTTAGTTAGTTTTGATTTGTATTTTAATTTCTTTTAGTTTGATGCATTCTTTTGATTTTGTTTTCAGGTTAGGTGCAAAACAGAGCCCGACCGTGTGCTATACACGGCCAGGCAAAGGTTGCAGAGAAGGGAAGTGCTTGGGCCGTGTCATCCAGACATGCCCGTGTAGGATCTCCTGAGGAGAAAAAGGACTAGGCCATGCCCCAAACACGGCCGTGCAAAGAATTCCGAGAAGAAAGATGGAGAGGCCGTGTCCCAGACACGGCCGTGCGAAGAATCCAGAGAAGGAGGCCGTGTGGATCTGCACGGCCCGTGTAGGAGAGTTATTTAAGTCTTCTTTCTACCTTACACGGCCATATCTTGGCCGTGTTCCGCACACCCCCAACTCTCCAAAACATCTCTTTCTCTCCCAATCTCTTAAAAACTCCTCTCTAATCTCTCAAGATCTCTTAGATCCGGATTCTCCTCCTCTCTAAGACTTGGTCTTTTTATTCTCCTAACCTAAGATCTTTGCTCTTTGAAGTTTTGTTCTTTGAGTTCCATTTTTTCCAACCCTAGATAATTCTTCCCCTATCTAAACTCATCAAGATGTCCAACATTTTGAAGAAACTTCGCAAAGGAGGTGGTGGATCTAGTGGAGACAAAGAGAAGGAGCCATCAAGGGACAAAGGAAAACAACCAGTGAAGGGCAAAGGCAAAAGGACTTCACGCAACGAAGGTAATGACAATGAATTCAATATTGTGTTTAGAAATTATGATCAAGTAACTAGATTTGTAATTCTTGTCAATAGAAACATAGTGTGTACTAGATATATGGACCCAATTGTTCTTGATATGCTTGGAATTAGGGAAGATGTAGATTTGATGATTGGGTTTTTGGATTGGAGTGATATTATGTACACACATTTGCCTACATATCCTCGTCTTGTTTTGGAATTTTTAAGTTCATTGGATGTCCATTTTACTAATGAAGATGATTATTTTGGAAAAATCTCATTTAGACTAATGAATCAAGAATTTCTATGGGCATTTAGTGACTTTAATTCTTGTTTTGGATTAACCACCGGTAGCCCTCGTAGGTTTGATCCAAGGTTTAATTGGAATCATTTTTGGAATGCAATAACTGGGTTAGATCAACCTTATGAGCCTTCAAGAGATAAGGCCTCCCATATGCAAAACCCCATCTTTAGGTATCTACATAGAGTCATGAGTAAAACTATTTTTGGTAGGGGAGAGAGTGATGGGGTGGTTAAAAAGATAGAGCTTTATGCTTTATGGGCTATGCTTTATAAGGTTGAATTTGATTCTGGTTTTCATTTTGTTCAAACCTTATTAAGATGTAAAATACCGAAAATAGGCGAATATTAATAAGGGAAATTTTCGGAATTTTTGGAAATTTTTCGGGAATTTTTCGGAGATCGTATGGACGAGTTTACGGGGATAAAATGGGGTCCCGAGAAAACCTGTTTATGTTACCCATTTAAGTAAGGAAAAGTTTATTTTCTTTTTCTTTTCCCAATTCTTTTTCTTTTTCTTATTTTTCGTTTTTTTTTTCTCCCCCGTATCCTCACCTTCACTCGCCCGACGCTTCTCCAGCGTGCCCTAGCCCCACCGTCGCCGTGCCCTAGCTCCGCCGCTGACCCAGCTCCTCACCTTTTACCGTCGGCCACAGCCGAGCACCGCCGGCCACCAGATTCGACTCAGCACAGTGCCGGCGCCGTTGTGCCCTAGCCACCTTGCTTCGCCATTTTCGCCGAGCGACGACGCCATTACAGTCGACCGCCGAGCCGTAGCGCCGGCCACCGCCGACCCACTGCCGCCTTTCCCTAGCGTTGCTCCACTGCCGCCACCACCACACGGAATAGCGGCGACGCGGCCGAGAATTCTCCCTGCCCTAGCCGACCCTTGACCCGAGCACCACCGCCGGCAGTCCGAGCTTCCTTCTGGTGTTCGAGCTCTATCCACAGCCTACACCGCCGTGATTTCCTCTGCCCTAGGTCAGGCCGACTCCTGACTTTCTCTCCTCCTTGTGCTCACGACCGCCGCACCTCTGCACAGTGCCGAAATCATTGCCCTAGTGCCCGTTGTCTGGATCAAAATCACGGTGAGGTTGGGTTTTGGTTGGAAATTCTGTAGGTTCAAGGATCTTGAAGAATTGTTGATTTGGTTTGTTTGTGTTGTTTCCAGCAGCTAACAGCCCTCAACGACAGAAATTCCAGCCAGCAACTCTTGATATCAGTACAAACTAGTGGCTGTGAGATTCTACTGAGGTATTCAACTCAGGTGAGTGATATTCCGTTTGTTAGGTTTAATCCTTATGCTAGGATGATTAGGGTTAAGGAACTAACCCTAGTGGACCCATTGATTTTGTTTGACTAGAGTTTTGCCCTAATTTAGTGTACGAGATTTTATTTAGCTATTTATAGGAATGTAGCTAAATAAAATATATATTTATTGGTGACATAGGACGTTGATGCGAGATGAGCATCTCGACGTTGGATTTGACTGGATTGGATCTACAGTTAAAGGCGGGTACCTCTTGACTTATCTTTTATGATATTGTCATTGGATATGCATAGTATTTTATAACTACATGCAATGAACATGTTTGCCTTTGGTATGTCATTGTTTGATATCCATAGCATGTTAGGTTTGTCACCTGTGATGTATCCGTGCTTATATCTCGTGATTTGTTGCCATGATTATCTTGTTACCATGAGTATCTCAGTTTCTAGAGTGACATACCATGCTTACTGAGGTTAGGACTAGGATTTGGATTGTTGTTTCTGGCCTGTGTATGTAGATTATCTGATACTTAGGTTTTTGTGCCATATCAGATTTGTGTACCTCTATTTGTATATCATATATGATTCGGGTGTTTAGACCCTGATTCTTTGATCTGTGTATATTGTTGGTACATATGCTATGGAAGAGGGATATGATTTGGGTCTAGGTTGTTATACCTTAGAGGACTTGTATACCCTAGATCCATGGATTTGGCTTACTGATACTGTGGTACCCATATTATGTATATATATGGATTTTTCTATGCTGATCAGGATATTCCATACTTATTATGTTCAGGACATAGGGTTTTTGATATTCTATCTGACCTGTGTACTCTAGATCTTGGTATGTGACCATCGCTTTTACAGTACCCATTTTGTATGTATGGATATGGTTATGTTGATAAGTTTTTGTTATGCATAGTGACATGCATCATGATTGTATGCTGTGCGATTGTCGGCTCCACTATGGTTGAGCCCATCGCCAGTTACATGTACTGCACACACCCCCACTCATGGTTTAGTGGTATATCAGGCAGGTGTGTGGCGGTTCTGCTGTTTGGCTCCGTTGGTCACATGACCCAGCGAGGTAGCCGGCATGTTTGGCTCGCTGGCATTTAGTGTAGCAACGTAGTAGCCGGCAGACGGTGTACTCTGTTTGGCTCCGTGCGTGGTAGCTGGCAGAGATACCTCCCCGTCATCGTGTAACGGAGTTGAGAGCATTGAGCTCCCCATTTATGATTTGGGGTCACAGGACAGTACTCCATCCCGTCCACTCGGTCACTCATCAGGAGCAGTGACGACAGAGTGCACGGTTGTCACAGCCCTACCCACTCGGTCTCACCATTTGTGTGTGAGATGACTTACTGGCGTCAGGGGTGACCAGGACGCATCATTAGCATCATATGCATTGATGTATTTATATTATTGTGATTGTGTTTGCTGCATTTGGTTGCTGCATTTTGGTTGGATGCATACTTTTGACCTGCATACAGGATTATTGACACTTTCGGTTTGACGACCCTTTTGTCTGGATAGGAGTTCCTGGTGAGTACAGCTTCCTCAGTTACCTTTCAGTTTTGCATATTCCCTATATATGATTAGGAAGCTGTATTCCATGTTTATTGCTGTTAGATATATCTTGCTACTCATGTCCATTGGTATTCGCTGAGTTGTTGAACTCACCCCCGTTGACACTATCTTTTCAGGTTGTTTATGGTGTCGCTTGGAGCATCCTGTCTGCTGCTCCCCACGTCACATCAGAAGACATATCTCCGTATTTTTGTTATTTGATCTTGGTATATGAGATGTATGTATTTGGCTTTGTGTGTTCCGGTTTTGTGTTCGGGGTGTTGATGCTGTTATGTGATGTTTTGTACTGGTTGTTGGTGTGTAAGCCTAGCCGGCTAGCAGTCTTTGTATTTTGGTTTGTATTTGGTTTCTGTCATTTTTTTCGTGTTTTATTTTTGTTCCAGCCGAGTGGGCTGATGATATATATATAACTGCATGGTTGTGTGTATATATATTCCAGCTGCCTGTGGCTGATGTATATTGTGTATGTAGAAAGTTTTAGATTGTCCGCCGTACAGGGGAGGTGCTGCCGAAATTTCTTCGGACAGGGACTCCTCCGGGGCGTGATAATTTAGTGGTATCAGAGCAGGTATACGATACTTGCTATGTGTTCTGGATTTTCGAGATTTATCTGATACCAATTTATTTGGTATCAGAGATCGGCTTACGAGTCTTATTTTCCTTGTGTTTCAGATTTTGTGTTTTGGTCTTCTCGATGTGACTTTTCAAGTTTTGGGACCTGGCAGCAGCAGGACATCTCCAAGCTATAGGAGGTATGTTGGTATATACTGTTATCCTACCTTTCTGTTAGTATATGCCCTATATTAGCATTCTTTATTAGTATTTGTCTGGTTGTTGTAGCACATATTATATGTGATGGGATAGCCACTGATCTTGATCGACCTTAATAGAGATTAAGGAATTTAGTCTCTGCTGATTTTTCATATCATACCATTAGTAGTATTAGCTTCTGTTACTACTAATTGGTTAGGAGATGGAGGCACATACCAGTCTTTGTTATTATTAGTGTGTAGTAGATAGTACCTTCATATTCATGTTGACTAGTCAGTAGAATACCGATATACTTTAGTTAGTTTTCGTCGGTAGATGATTATTGTACTCTGGTTAGATCGGTCAATAGAAAACTGATTTATACATATTGACTTGGGGTAGTCATGGGTTGATTTACCTTAGACGCTTGTAGAGACTTTATTTGTTCTTGATTAGTTAGTTGATGACCGATTAGTTTTGTCGATCCGATCAGTAGGGGATTGACCTATTTTACTTTTAGATGTTTGAATCTTGGGTTATTCGTGCTTAGTTGGATATCTTGAGCACATCGAGTACCTAGCTTATACGGACGTGGGAAAGGACTGAATTAGCCATATACTATTGTTGGTTTGGTCAGTCGATATTGGATCGATGTATCTTATTCCAAGGGTATTTTAATTTTTGACGGTATGTATCTAGTTGGATGACTTAGAAGGTGACCCTGCCGTTTCTGAATGTCAGGTTGATTGGGTCAAATATGTTGATTATTCCTATCTTTGTGTCGTGTACATATGATTGTTATGAGTTGAAGGAGTTCTATGGTGGATAGTTCATTTGCAGATAGTGTGGGTATTCCCATCTCGATGTGGTTATTGTAGGTTCCTTGTGGATTATAGCTATTTAGTTAGCTGTACGTGTCTGATTGACATATTGGAGGTATCTTATTGATTTAAATATGTGTAGTGGTATGTGCACATGGGTGTGAATGTCGTGTTGGAAGTATTACGTTGATTATACTCTTGGCATATGTTTATATATGTCAAGTGAGTGTTGTTTGAGGGTATTGTTGATTTTACCTACGATGATATGTGCACACGGGTTCGGTATACATTGTTGGAGGTATCATGGTGATTTATACCTATGATGTGAGTATTTTTGGTGTGAACCAATTGGAGGATTATGTCGATCATACATATGTTGTGTGTGCATGTGTGTCAGAAGTATGGTGGGTAGCATCATGATGATTCTACCTATGTTAAATGTATAATATTAAATGTCTACATTATGATGTTTGTTGTTTTACCCTGTCAACTAATTCTCCCATTTGTGGGTGACCGACCCACTAGGAGGATGATAGAGTTGACTATGGATTTAATTTGCTTACTGGGTGGTTATACCCTAGGCTACTCACAGTGATCTGTGGTAGAGAGATCTTGTGCAGTCTCTAGCTAGATAGTTAGGTGCTTTGGGCACTTATGTACCCACATGTTATGGATCGTTTGTGGTAGAGCGTAGCTCCCATATATTCTGGATTGTTTGTGGTGGAGCGTTGCTCCCACATATTACGGATTGCTTGTAGCGGAGCATTGCTCCCATATTTATTGTAGATACATATTTCGGATTATTTATGGTGGAGCGTTGCTCCCACATATGGAGGATTTCACATATGTTGTATTTCATGTGATAGAGTGTTGCTCTCACACTGGAGGATCTATTCTTTGGTGATTTATATCGTTGGTGATCAGATCTGTTTATTGTTGAGGATCTTATGGTTAGGAATGACTGAGATACGAACATTATGTGTCTTGATTTTACTATTAGGGCTTACGGTGCTCTAGATGTTATTATGGACACGATGATTCTGGTATTTTGAGGATGTTTGGATCGATTTCCATTGTCTTTGTTGACAATGTTGTGATCTAGTTCGGATCCTAGGTGGGACACGTACGCTATCTTTGCCTAGTTCTAGAGATGGTTCGACGAGAACATCAATATGTGACTATCAGTAGTGCGGATTCGGGTTGTCTTTTGTGATGATGTTTGGGATACACGGTCACCAGTAGGAGCGTACCGTGGTTCCACAGGAGATAGAGGTTGTTACCATTGGGAGCAGCCGAAATTAGTGTAGGAGATCCGCAGTCTTTTGTGACTCGCAGGATATTACAGACCTTTCGTCAAGGGTTTCTTCCGCATAGCTATGCTACTTTCACGCGTGACTATGAAAGGCGTGAAGTTCACGTGGTCCGAGGATTGCGAGACCAACTTCCGGAAGCTGAAGCGGAGATTGGTGTCGGCTCCGATTGTTAGTTTACCTTCTGGAGATGACGGATTCGTGCTCTATACTGATGCATCTCTATAGGATTTGTGCGCTGTTTTGCTGCAGCACGGAGGGTAGTCTCCTATGCTTCTCGGCAGTTGGAGGAGCTTGAGAGGAACTACTTAATACATGATTTGGAGCTAGTCTCCATTATTTTTGCCTTGAAGATTTGGCGACATTATTTATATGACGTTACATGTGAGATTCTCACTGACCATAAGAGTCTCAAATATCTATTTTACTTAGAAGGAACCTAATCTCCGACAGAGGAGATGGATGGAGTTCCTGAAGGATTTTGATTATACCATTAGCTATCACCTAGGAAAAGCTAATGTGGTTGTCGACGCACTTAGCCGGAAGTCTAGAGTGACTTTGGTTCGCCATCGAGTTGTGGTCACAGACTGGTTACCATGGTTGCTCAGTCGTCGATCAGGAGCCCTAGGCTGTATTTGCGGGTTATTTGCAGCCAGATAGCTTCCGGGTAGCAGATCGAGTTCACACGAGACGAGGAGGGTATTATATATTTCCGAGGTAGATTATGCGTACCTCAGTCTCATCCGGTCTTATAAGAGTTACTTCCGGAGGCTCATCACTCCCGATTGGCTATCCACCCAGGCGGTACCCATATGTACCGAGAATTGAGGCGTTCCTATTGGTGGAATGACATGAAGAATGACATCGCAGATTTTGTAGCTAGATGTCTTGGCGGTCAGCAAGTGAAAGCCGAGCATTTGAGATCTGCCGACTTACTTCAGCAGATTTCTATTCCTGAGTGGAAATGAGAACATATTATTATGGACTTTGTGGTGAGTTTGTCGAGGACATGACGAGACCATGACGCGATTTGGATAATCGTTGATCAATTAACCAAATCCGCGCACTTTTTAGCTATTCGGAGGACAGATTTCCTGGATCGATTGGTAGATCTGTTTTGCCGGGAGATCATTAGATCACGTGGTGTCCCGTTGATTATTATTTCGGATAGAGACCCTAGTTCACGTCTCGTTTTTGACAGTCTGCAGCAGGCCTTGGGCACGCAGCTCTGTTTCAGTACAGATTTCCATCTTCAGACAGATGGATAGTCACAGCGGACCATTCAGACTCTAGAGGACTTGCTGAAGTCTTGTGTATTGGATTTTCGGAGGCAGTTGGGAGGACCATTTGCCATTGGTAGAGTTCGCCTACAGCGACAGCTTTCTTTTGGCTATCCGGATGGCGACCATGTATTTCTGCGAATTTCACCCACAAAAGGAGCGAAGAGATTTGGCTTCAGAGGTAAGCTAGCTCCGCGATACATTGGACCTTTCCATATCTCGGAAAGGATTGGAGTGGTAGTTTACGGGTTGGCACCACCATCGTTCCTGGCAGGAGTTCATGACGTATTTCAGGTATCTATGCTGAGGAGATACATAGCAGACCCAGCTCACGTGTTGTCTGATATCTCAGTTCCTATTCATCCTGACGTCACTTATGAGGAGATTCCGGTACGGATTCTAGACCGGAAAGAGCGTCAGTTGCGGAACAAGACTATCCGACTGGTTAAAATCGGATGACAGTATCATTTGGACGAGGAGGTTACTTGGGAGCTCGAGGATACTATCCGAGCTTGATACCCCATTTTTCATTAGAGATATGTGATTTTATTTACCGTTCAGCATTTATACTCGTTACCTGTTGTTAATATTTGCTGATGGTAAATAACGAAATTTGGGGACCAAATTTTTATTAGTGGGGGAGAATGTAAAATACCGAAAATAGGCGAATATTAATAAGGGAATTTTTCGGAATTTTTGGAAATTTTTCGGAGATCGTATGGACGAGTTTACGGGGATAAAATGGGGTCCCGAGAAAACCTGTTTATGTTACCCATTTAAGTAAGGAAAAGTTTATTTTCTTTTTCTTTTCCCAATTCTTTTTCTTTTTCTTATTTTCCGTTTTTTTTTTCTCCCCCGTATCCTCACCTTCACTCGCCCGACGCTTCTCCAGCGTGCCCTAGCCCCGCCATCGCCGTGCCCTAGCTCCGCCGCTGACCCAGCTCCTCACCTTTTACCGCCGGCCACCAGATTCGACTCAGCACAGTGCCGGCGCCGTTGTGCCCTAGCCACCTTGCTTCGCCATTTTCGCCGAGCGACGACGCCATTACAGTCGACCGCCGAGCCGTAGCGCCGGCCACCGCCGACCCACTGCCGCCTTTCCCTAGCGTTGCTCCACTGCCGCCACCACCACACGGAATAGCGGCGACGCGGCCGAGAATTCTCCCTGCCCTAGCCGACCCTTGACCCGAGCACCACCGCCGGCAGTCCGAGCTTCCTTCTGGTGTTCGAGCTCTATCCACAGCCTAACCCGCCGTGATTTCCTCTGCCCTAGGTCAGGCCGACTCCTGACTTTCTCTCCTCCTTGTGCTCACGACCGCCGCACCTCTACACAGTGCCGAAATCGTTGCCCTAGTGCCCGTTGTCTGGATCAAAATCACGGTGAGGTTGGGTTTTGGTTGGAAATTCTGTAGGTTCAAGGATCTTGAAGAATTATTGATTTGGTTTGTTTGTGTTGTTTCCAGCAGCTAATAGCCCTCAACGACAGAAATTCCAGCCAGCAACTCTTGATATCAGTACAAACTAGTGGCTGTGAGATTCTACTGAGGTATTCAACTCAGGTGAGTGATATTCCGTTTGTTAGGTTTAATCCTTATGCTAGGATGATTAGGGTTAAGGAACTAACCCTAGTGGACCCATTGATTTTGTTTGACTAGAGTTTTGCCCTAATTTAGTGTACGAGATTTTATTTAGCTATTTATAGGAATGTAGCTAAATAAAATATATATTTATTGGTGACACAGGACGTTGACGCGAGACGAGCATCTCGACGTTGGATTTGACTGGATTGGATCTACAGTTAAAGGCGGGTACCTCTTGACTTATCTTTTATGATATTGTCATTGGATATGCATAGTATTTTATAACTAAATGCAATGAACATGTTTGCCTTTGGTATGTCACTGTTTGATATCCATAGCATGTTAGGTTTGTCACCTGTGATGTATCCGTGCTTATATCTCGTGATTTGTTGCCATGATTATCTTGTTACCATGAGTATCTTAGTTTCTAGAGTGACATACCATGCTTACTGAGGTTAGGACTAGGATTGGGATTGTTGTTTCTGGCCTGTGTATGTAGATTATCTGATACTTAGGTTTTTGTGCCATATCAGATTTGTGTACCTCTATTTGTATATCATATATGATTCGGGTGTTTAGACCCTGATTCTTTGATCTGTGTATATTGTTGGTACATATGCTATGGAAGAGGGATATGATTTGGGTCTAGGTTGTTATACCTTAGAGGACTTGTATACCCTAGATCCGTGGATTTGGCTTACTGATACTGTGGTACCCATATTATGTATATATATGAATTTTTCTATGCTGATCAGGATATTCCATACTTATTATGTTCAGGACATAGGGTTTTTGATATTCTATCTGACCTGTGTACTCTAGATCTTGGTATGTGACCATCGCTTTTACAGTACCCATTTTGTATGTATGGATATGGTTATGTTGATCAGTTTTTGTTATGCATAGTGACATGCATCATGATTGCATGTTGTGCGATTGTCGGCTCCACTATGGTTGAGCCCATCGCCAGTTACATGTACTGCACACACCCCCACTCATGGTTTAGTGGTATATCAGGCAGGTGTGTGGCGGTTCTGCTGTTTGGCTCCGTTGGTCACATGACCCAGCGAGGTAGCCGCCCGCCTGCTTGGCTCACCGGCATTTAGTGTAGCAACAGTAGTAGCCGCAGACGGTGGACTCTTTGGCTCCGCTGGTCGTGACTCACGTGGTAGCCAGAAGATACCTCCCGCCATCGTGTCTGGAGTTGAGAGCATTGAGCTCCCCATTTATGATTTGGGGTCACAGGATAGAGTACTCGACAAGATCCCGTCCACTCGGTCACTCATCGTGAGCAAGTGACGACAGAGTGCAGTTGTCACCTACCCGCTTCGGTCTCGCCATTTGTGTGAGATGATGACCGTGGGTGACCAGGACGCATCATTAGCATCATATGCATTGATGTATTTATATTATTGTGATTGTGTTTGCTGCATTTGGTTGCTGCATTTTGGTTGGATGCATACTTTTGACCTGCATACAGGATTATTGACACTTTCGGTTTGACGACCCTTTTGTCTGGATAGGAGTTCCTGGTGAGTACAGCTTCCTCAGTTACCTTTCAGTTTTGCATATTCCCTATATATGATTAGGAAGCTGTATTCCATGTTTATTGCTGTTAGATATATCTTGCTACTCATGTCCATTGGTATTCGCTGAGTTGTTGAACTCACCCCCGTTGACACTATCTTTTCAGGTTGTTTATGGTGTCGCTTGGAGCATCCTGTCTGCTGGTCCCCACGTCACATCAGAAGACATATCTCCGCATTTTTGTTATTTGATCTTGGTATATGAGATGTATGTATTTGTCTTTGTGTGTTCCGGTTTTGTGTTCGGAGTGTTGATGCTGTTATGTGATGTTTTGTACTGGTTGTTGGTGTGTAAGCCTAGCCGGCTAGCAGTCTTTGTATTTTGGTTTGTATTTGGTTTCTGTCATTTTTTTCGTGTTTTAGTTTTGTTCCAGCCGAGTGGGCTGATGATATATATATAACTGCGTGGTTGTGTGTATATATATTCCAGCCGCCTGTGGCTGATGTATATTGTGTATGTAGAAAGTTTCAGATTGTCCGCCGTACAGGGGAGGTGCTGCCGAAATTTCTTCGGACAGGGACTCCTCCGGGGCGTGACATAAGATCTGCTAGGGCATCATCGGGATCAATTGTTTTTGGTGGTTTGATTACCCGAATAGCTTATATTTTAAATCTTGATGTTGATGGGTTGGAAATAATTCATGGTAATGACATGATTGATATTGATGCATGTCTTGCTATGAAAATGATCATTCGGGATGAGAATGGTTTCGCGTTTCCTAGGAGGAGTGGTCCTCCTTTACCCCTTCCTTTTCCTGAACGAACTACTATTCGTAACTCGGCTAATTGGGTAATTTCTGAGTTAGATTTTGAGGATAACCCTTCTATACCTGGAGACACTGAGCCACATTATGAGCCCTCGTCATCTGGACACCCGCAACCTTCTAGTTTTATGGAGCCTGCTAGGCATTCTTTTGCATATGGCACTGGATCTTCTAGGTTTGATTTTTCATATTTTCGTACGTCTCTAGAATCACTTCATGAGAAGCAAGATGCCCAACGAAAAATGTTGGAGGGGCGCTTCTCTTTATCTGATGATCAGTTTAGGGAGGTACAAAATCATTTTCAGTTTACGAGGAATTTTCAAGGTCAAGTGGCTGACTTTGTGCAGGATTATGATACTGATCAGGGTAGGATGAGAGATTTTATGCAGAGCATGATGCTTACTAGCCAACAAGTAGATGCTTTATATGAGTATCATAGATCCTTGGGTGAGATTTCAGGTTTTCCTAGTTTTCCTATTGGCCAACCACGTCGTAGACCTCCTTTCCCTCGTCCACCTCCACCTCCTCCACCATATTGATTTCATCGGGACGATGAAAAGTTTAAGTCTGGGGGGGTGTCATGTACTGTTTAGTTTTGTTTTCATTTTCAGTTTTTAGTTTTTGTTAGTTTTTCATGTTGGTTCTTATTTTCATTGCTTGTTGCTTTATTTTGCTTGTTTTTGAAATAATCATGGCAAAAAAAAAAAATTTGAGAACATCAAATCTTCACTTATATGCTTTCTTGGATTCAAGTGAAATGTTAGCACGATTATTGTCTTGATTCATGATGTTCGAATGATGCTAGTAGTAAACTTTGTGTAGTTTTTTTTTCTATCTTGGGAAGCATTAATAAGCTAAGAATCTTATGGTGATGAGTTTTAGTTTTGGTTCAACCTTAAGGATTTTATCTTCACTACACTTGTGCTTGATGCTTGAATAGTTGATGTCATTGAAATAGTCATGATTCATCTTGTTTGCTTAGTACTTGGTTTCCATGGTGATTTCTCAACTTTCATTTTGGTTACTGGATGAGGCTCAAATCATTAAAGCTCATTTGGAAAAATCAAAATATCCCAACATGTGTGCTAAAAGTACATTTGTGAATAAGTTTTGCACAATGCAAACACTTATAAAAAAAAAATAAGGGATATAAAAAACAGTTGTCATGAGTGGAATCTAGCAAGTCACCCCTTTGAGATCGAGTTAGGTTACTGGGGAAATGACTGCCTAGCTTCCCTTGAGATTGAGCACACCTTTGAGACCTTGGGTTAGTTGAGAAATATAAACCAAGTGAATGGTGAGTAAGTGCCTATCACTGGTTACTTGTCTTTCACTGGAAACATTAGGAATTCAAATTTGATGACGACTTGACTAGGACATGGATTGAAACTTGAAGGGTGTTGAGTTACTTTTACACTGTGCACAAGATTCTTATGCTTGAACCATACTTTACTTGTTTCCATGATCACGCTTGTTAATGAAACTTTTTGATAGAGTTAGGAAAGTTCACTAGGTTTTATGAATGTGTTATAGAACATATGAATTTAGACTGCAGCATTTTGCTTGAGAACAAGCAAAGGTTTAAGTCTGGGGGTGTGATGTGCGTAGATTATATACTCTTTTATGCATGTTTTTACGCACATTTACATACTTTGAGCATGCTTGATCTATGCATTTTTATACTTCTAGCTTTTCTTTTAGCATATTTACTCTTTTGGTCGGAGATCTACTTTTTGTGCATTTTCTGTACACAGGAGTCGAAATTGGTGAAGATTATGCGTCCTCGGACAAGCTTGGAAGGAATTGAAGGGAGAGAGCATCAGGCCGTGTACCACACACGGCCGTGTAGTTTTAACAGGAAGGGAAGAGGACATGGCCGTGTGAATCTCACACTGCCGTGTCTTGATTTGAAGAAATTAGAGCAGATGCCTTACATGGCCGTGTAGATCTACACGACCGTGTGAGGTTTCCAGAGGCCAAGCAGGTGGTGGCCGTGTGCACCACACGACCGTGTAGCATTTTCAGAGAACAGAAGGGTCCTGGCCGTGTGAGTCACACGACCGTGTAGCTTTGGCAGAGAAGGAACTGGACATGGCCGTGTGAATCTCACACGGCCGTGTCATGGGGCCGTGTGGCGCCCGATTTCCTCCTCTATTTAAACCTCCTTCATGAATTGAAAGGGGATCTCTTCCCCTTTGGGAGAAGGCAAGATTTGGTGGTATCCTCCCATTCTTGGGAGGATTTCTGGGTGATTCGAGGGGAGTTCTTGACGATTTCGACTCCGGAGCGAGGATTGGATCCGAAGACGAGGCTTCTTCATAGATAAGTTTTCTCTTTCCCCCTTTTCTTGGTTTCTTGGGTTGGGGATTTAAGAAATGCTTGTAATCTTTATTTCTTCGGGTATTCTTCCTCGATTCATGGAGTAGATCTTGTATTCTAGGATTAAGGGAGTATTTGTATGATGGATTGATGTAATCTCTTATGGATTTGCCGATTTCTTGTTTCAATGACATTGTCTTGCTTGTATCAATTAGATCTTGAATGATTAATGGTGATTTGTGCTTAATTTTCATTCTTGATTGATTGTTTGGATTTCTTGTGGACTTAGTAAAGATAAACTCTCACTCGATCATCCAAGGGATCCACGTGACAGGTGCAAGCCTGTGTAAGGAAGTTTGAGAGATAATCTTGAAGAGGAAATAGGAATATTCAAGAGAGTAGGATGGATCTTGTGATTAGTTTCTTGTATCTTGATAGATTAATAAGTTGTGGGCTTCTATGTTGATATCCGAGGAAGGCATAGTAATAGGTGCGCTTCTGTGTAAGGACAACGTAGGTTCACGTCTAATTGATCATATTTAGATACATTTCTCAGTCCTTAGCCGGTTATCTATTGCAAGAGAGAACCGACAACTTTCTACAAGTGTTTGGCAATTGAGGGATAAGAATTGGTGAACCATTTACATTCAAGAAATCTTACAAAGAAACCGAAACTCCTAGAATCTCCCCTTATCATAACCCAAAACACTAAATTCTTGTTTGTTGATCTTTAATATTAGATTTGTTTACCTTCACTTTGCATTTGAAACAATTGGATAGTTGTTTAGCTAATTCACATTGAGGCATTTCTAGTGCTTATTCCAGTCCCTGTGGATACGATAATCTTTTATATTACTTGCGACATTTCCGTACACTTGCGGAGCGTAACAAGTTTTAGTCAAATAAAGAAGCAAATTGAAGAACTATCAAAGTTAATCAATATTCAGCTAGAGTTAGCTGATGAGTACTATAAAAATACATATAAGATTGCTGACATGTATGAAGAGTTAATAAACAAATTAGATTCTCTGCATGTTAGTGATTAATTAATAGACTTGTTTAAGTTAGATGAATGCATCTCTTATAAAAGACACTTGGATGAATGTACTTATAACTGTTTTCTGCATGAACTTGTTTCTTGATCCTTTTTTGCTTGTGGGAGCTGAATATGACCATCTCATTTGCTTATGGAGATTTTGTCATACTTAGTAAGCTCATTTAAAATTCATTATAAAAAACATCAGGTACAATTGACTCCAATTTAGGTATATATATATTTACACAATATAAGTATAATTTGCAAACTATCGAGTACATTTAGACGAAGGTTTGACACTCTTGTGGCACCCTACTAAAAACACTACTTGATTCGGTATAATATATCCAAATTTAAGTTGATTAAGATTGTGCATTGTATACCACACATTCCTGGATATTTATTGAGGGAACATCATTACATATCATATATCCAATTTGTTAATGCCAAACATGCCTATAGTACCATATTTCTGTTAATTGGTCATTATCATCATATACCTAATTTCTCAATATTTGTACTCATACTCATCCTTGCATATCATATACCCATTTTATCAGCATTTGTACTCAAGTTTCTGCTAAAATTGGACATGGTCATTCATAATCCCAGCACTTGAACCAAAGTATACAAAATAGTATATATCAAATATCAAAACACAAACACATATTATTCATGTTCCTAATATCGTCCACAAACACAATAGTAATTATTACATGATACAAAGTCAACATAAACCATAAACACAACTCATACATGTTTTCATATAAAAACATAATAGATCATAGTATACTACATAAATAGACAAACCAAGTCTTGCACAAGGTTTTCAAAAACAGAACCATCATACAATGCGTAAATCACCAATGCTACTACTCTGTGTAGGCCTTATAGTATATAAGACCATGCTTGATTCTCCTTCTAGCAATCTCTTTTTTCTGCATAAGTGTAAAAAAAAAGTATTAGTCAGGCTACCCAAAAATAAACTAAGTGTCATATATTTACTAAAAATGACAAATCAAACACTTAAATACCATTTTAATGAAACAATAACTAGTTTATAGCTTCTTTGCAGCAGCGTTTGTTGTGACCTTTCTGATGACAACAACTACACTTTGACACACACGTTTCAACTTGAGATGGTATCCTCTTAGTCCTCCTACGACCTGACTGACTGCGCACATCAGGTGTGTTTATACATTTCCTTCATCAAGATTTGACTCATTAATGTCAAAAGTTAGGATTGGATTAATAATTCCTTTGTATGCTTGATG
The DNA here is from genome assembly GCF_018446385.1 of Zingiber officinale. Classification (NCBI taxonomy): domain Eukaryota; kingdom Viridiplantae; phylum Streptophyta; class Magnoliopsida; order Zingiberales; family Zingiberaceae; genus Zingiber; species Zingiber officinale. Next base: position 79,346,970 of record NC_055986.1, read on the forward strand.
ATACATTCCAGTCTTGAAATACTTGTCGCAAAAAATCATACAATGACAACGACCTCGACTCAATAGCGACGCAAGCGTGCTTGTATGGAAGCTTATTGATCTTCCAAGCTTTGCATGAACAATTCTTATCCATTAAATCAATAACAAAGGATTTTTCACCATCAACTACCTTAAACTTCCAATTACATGACCAATGCACTCTCAAATTTCGGGATTCAAGATATACTCTAGCAATATACTTCTCCTTTCTTGGACTTAATTCCTTAACCATGGCCAATGTTGATTCATGTCGTCGGTGCATTATGTTCATGATCTGCATGTGTATGTGGTCCCCTATAGCCACAAGAGGGAGATAACGAGCTGGTTTAACCCAATTATTTCAACACTTGGCTATGTTATTATTCATAACACCCCATCTATCACCAAAATAACAAAGCATTTGCCCAACTTTGAGGATGAGATTGTACAATAAACCCTCTGGCAAGTGGCATGGAGTCGATGATATTGTTTATATATTGTTCATGCTCTTGTAAAGATGGAGCATACACAGCTTTCTTGAATACCAAAGACAAGTTCTTTTTGTTATGTTTTGGATAACTTCACAACACCTAGAATGAGGTAGACAAATCATTTCAGATTCAAAACATGTATCTGGATAAAAGTAAGTAATTAATTATTTACCTGCTTCACAAAATTATCTACTAAATGCCTTAAACAATTGGAATGGTGACTACCCACAAATAATTGATCAACTACCTTCATAATCCTAGGATGTCTGTCCGAGAAAAAAGTGAACTCGTTGAATGAAATGCTTTGACATGAAATTAGGGCACTTCTCAAATGATAACAAAATCATTCCCAATTAGTGTCATTCTCCGCATCCACTACAAAATAACCAATTGTGAAAGGATCATTGTTGGCATCCTTCGATATAGCAACTAGGATACAACCTTTATACCTATTCTTTATATGAGTCCCATCCAAAAAAATCAACGGCCTACAACCAGTATGAAACCAACTACACATGCATGGAAACAAGTGAATAACCATTTGAATTTAGATGTTATGGGATCAATCTCGCACTCAGTAACACTGCCAGGATTTGTTTCTCGAATAGCACGACAATACCATCTTAGCCTATCGTAGCATCCCTTCTCTGTGCCATGAATATCATGCATCACTAACTCCTTGCCTTTCCACACTTTGTGGTAGTCTAACTCTACCCCATAATCTCTTTGTAAATCTTTCTAAATTGTACAAGGGTGATAAGAGGGCTCTCTTAATTTTTCTTTCACCACATTAGCAATCCAAGTTGCATTGGCTTTATGATGCCCTCTACTACGCAGATTGTTCTCACCATATGTATGCTGCAGGTTGCATTTTTAGATCCCAAATATACTATCTACTTTATATTTTAAAGCATAAATTCTCCATCCACAACTCCTTTCACTACAAATAGAAATTACCTTCTCGCGGTCATTTTTTATATAAAAAAATGAATGTCTTATAGCAACAACATAGTTTTTAACACATCTTCTAAAATTAGCAGCATCCTTGAAATTTTTCCCTTCGCCCTGGATGCAGTTAATCCAAGCATCTATAGTATTCGACAATGGGGCTTGTTCGATCTCCTCATCACTCCTTGACTATGCCTGTTCCTCGTCAACTCTTACTAGTTTGATACGATTAATTGTGTCAACTTAACTATATCATATGCACTTGTGCTAGATGTAACATATAATATTATCAAAACTACAATATGAAGATGGATATAATATATGTTACCTCCATAAATTTAGGATGTTATCGACATGTTCGTTTCTTCTCTCTATCCTCAAATCGATCATGCTCAGCTTCATACACATATGAAAATGTATCATATTGAGCACATCATCATCATCATCTTTCAAAGTCACATACATCTTATGTTGCAGAACTAGGTATTGCAAAATCATAGATTCGAGAGTAATCTCCGCACATTTTTTTTTGCCAAGACTCGCATATATATCCATCAAACTAGAACCACAGAAAATTGAAATCACAAACAACTGGTTCTTACACTTACAACTACCCAAAAATGCAAGGTTGCAAAGCCACTTCCAGAATCCATTTTAACCTAATCTACAAAAACATAACATTCAATTCAATAATATAAAAACTGAAGATCAAAACTTCATTCATATACAATTCAAGAATTTTTTTCCTAGAGATTTACTAGTGATTTAAGAATTTTTCTATTCAAGAACAAAAAAAAAATTGTCATCAATTCATCTTTAAATAAAACAAACCTAAACAAAAAACTAAATCCTAAATCTTATCTTGTTCACAAACCCAGTTTTATTCAACCTCACAAATTTTGAGCATCATACTGCTTAAATTGGATATAATACTCTGTTTATTGATAATCACTACAAAATATCTACATATCTCATTCTTTCCTTGAATTGAAGATGATGAAATACAAACTCATTCATAAATTTGTAATTCCAAAATAGAAATCAAATTTTATTCAACCTCAACCTCATAAAATCGAAAACACCCATGAACTAAAACACCAATGAACTAAAACACCCATGACCTAAAGCTTCAATTTTTCGCACAAGAATAACAAATTAGTCGAAATCTAGGGAAGAAAATTATAACTTATCGATGATTCTTAGGTTAAAGGTGAAAGTAGGTTCTGCCGGTTCTCCAATTTCTACCTTCAACGTCGATGGAGATGCTTTAGAGTCAAAGTAAGGGGAGGTCAGGTTGTCGCCAATGGTTTGGAGGGGAAGTCGGGGATTGCGTCGCCGATGGCTTGGAGTCATGCAAGCTCAAAGTAAGGGGAGGGAGTGCATCGACAGTTAGGAGAGAAAGGAGAAATAAGCAATATTTGAGGGTTTTAATTTAATAAGAGGGCAAGTTGGTAATTTTGCATGGGTTAGGGAGTTGAAAAAAAAAAATTGGCTTGTTCAGGTACTGGGAAGAAAGAAAATCTGACATAGCGACTGAATGCAAATGTTTAGATTTGCATGGGAATTTTAGAGCAAGTTCCCCTAAAAAAATTAGAAAAGTAAAATAGCTTATTGAAAAATAAATTTGATAAACTAAAAAATATTATTAATAATTTTATCAACTCACAAAATCTAAATCTAGGTTATAAATCAAATCCAAATCCAAAACAAAACTTCAAACTCTACGAACCTAATTATAATCATGAAGCTAATCAATAATAATAATAATAATAATAATATAACTTGTTTGACTTGATTGGTTATATGCTCATCTTACCATGATCATGCATATGTTAAATTAAATATTATATGTCATGTCATTTTATCCTTATGTTAATATGTTAATTTATAATGGTTAGTTAAAAAGGCTTACCAAACTCTATTAACATAGCATCGGAATAGATTAGGATGATAGTATGCTAAGGAAATTTTATTGAAGACATGTCTAGGCTGAATCATGTATATTCTATCTAGTGCACTAGACCTAGTGAATCTGGCCGAAGCTACCCCAGTCAAACATGAGCTAGTTAAACCAAAACCTAGTATTAAATATTTTGGGCAGGACTATTTTGGAAAGTATTTAGAAAGTGGTTCACTGTTAACATACAAGAAGGTCATATACCTCACCACTGACTGAAAACTTATTATTAGGAAACTTACTTGAGTAACCCAAAGCTAAATTTGAATCTAACATGGGTTGAACAAACTTTTTCAAAATTCTTAACAATTTAAACCTAATTAAAAACTTAATTTAAACTTAGTTGAATTAATTTTAACTAAACAATTTAAATTCAAAATTAATTAAAACTTAAATCAAAATTAATTAAAACTTAAATCATAATTAATTAAAACTTAATTCAAAATTAATTAAATCAAAATCAATTAAAATTTAAATTGAAAATTAATTTAAAAACTTAACTCAAAATTTCAATCAAATTAAATTAAAAAATTAAATTAAAATTAATCAAAACTTAATTAAAATAAAAAATAATTCAAACCTAATTAAAACTTAAATTAAAGTAATTAAACGCAAACTAAAAACTAAATTAATTATTAATTATTAATCAATTAATCCAATTAAACCTGAAATTAAGTCATTCATAATTTGAAATCTATAATAAAACCCAATTTTCAACTTAACTTCATAATTTGAAAACTTAATTAATTAATCCTAATCCTTAACTAATTTAACTTAATACACATGATTAATCTTTAATGGCATTGAACAAATAAAGTACTTTAACCTTAAAATAAAATAAAATTAATAATAATAATCATTAATCTAAAAATCATCCTATATAAATTTACCATAACAATTAAAATTAATTTATAATTAATTCTTAATTCAATTAATATCCATTAATTTAAAAATCAACTTAATTAACTTTAAATTAATCCTTAATTAATTAGTTAATTATCTTTAACAATTAGCCCTAAAATTTATATACTAAACATAAATTAATAAATTAATAAAAAATATTAATTCAATTAATTCAAAAAATAATAATAATGTTACCATTAATATTAACTTAATTAAGCTTAATAATCCAATTTAACACAAAATTAACTTAAAATAATCTAAGTTCAACTAAAATTCAAACTCAATTTTAACTCAATTCAAATTATAACAAACTCAAAATCAATAAGGTCATCTCACACAACTATAGGATTAGCATATTTGAAAATTTAGAATAGGTGAGATGCTAAGAAAATTAAAATTTAAAATATTTTTGAAAATGGTTTTCAAAACTTATAAATCTATTTTATTAAAAATATTTTTAAAATTTTGATTAATGACTGATTGGGTGTATAAAAAATTATTTTTGACCAACACCTATGCTAATAGATCCTAAGGTTAACCATGATATCTCAAAACCTTTAGATACATATGTGGATAACAAGGATATTTTAAGGAGTATCTAGTTAAGGGGGAGAGACTCTATTGAAAGATATATTTTAAAAAGAGGTTTAAAATAAAATATTTTTTAAAAAAATTTATCTTCAAAATGGGCTTGAAGATTTTTGACGTCAAATATTCTCTTTTTCAACATTTTTTTTAAAAAAATTCAAAATCATACATTTGCAAACAGTTTGAAAAATTATGTTTTGAAAAAAATATTTTAAAAATTCCTTTAAAAAAATTATATTTCTTACTTTGAAAAACTCTTTGCAAAAGATGTTTGATAAATAGTCTTTGCAAATATTTTCAAATTTTTAAGAAATTCTTATTTCTTGGCAAATATTTTTGAAAATAACTTTTATAAAATTACTTGAAAACTTTTGAAAGAATTAATTCTTCTATATCTTGGTTTTACAAAAATATTTTAAGTCTTGAAAGCTTTTAAAATATCTTAATTATAGTTTTACAAGAAAGCCTAAACGAAATTTTGAAATGAGTCTTTCAAAATAAAATTATTTTCAAAATATAAAAACTCAAAATTGTCTTTTGAGGGGAGATATTACATCATTGTTGGTGCAAAAATTAGGGAATACCTTAGAAATCAAAGATATTTATTAAGAGTTCTTCTTGATGAGTGATCAAAAGGGGAGAAGAAGGGTTTATGTTAGAAATCTACATCAATAATTACCCTTAACTTAAACATATTTGTCAAACATAAAAAAGGGAGAAATTATTGGTGCAATCGACCACCAAGATTTTATTGTCCGAAAAATATGTTTAATAAAGCTTGATCAAGGGATGTCCTAGTCACGACTAGTAAGGGTGAGAAGTAAATTGAGTGACTAGTTCTAACTACGGTAAGGCAAGGGAAGTCCTAGTTACGTCTAGGCTAGGAAAATTTCGACAGATCGTGGTAGGTAGGTAGGTAGAAGGATTTTGTAGATCTAGAGGACCCAATATTGAATTCCTGGTGGGCTGATCTAATGTTGAGTCCTGGTGAGTGAAACCAGGTGAAAAAAATTCTAGGGGGAGGTAACCTTATGTTTTGATGAGTGAAGTCAGGCGGAGAAAACCCTAGAGGAAGGTGACTCTAGGTTCTGGTAAGTAAAGTCAGATGGAGAAAATCCTAAGGGGAGGTAACCTTAGTTAATGAGAAGTCTTGGAGGAGTGAACTCCAAGTAAAGTTGATCGGATGGTTTTGGGTCGACCACGCACGGTCGACGGACTAGCGGATCTGAGCAAATCTAAGTTTAATTTTACCATAGTATTTTACATTACGATTATTGTTGTTGGCTAATCAAGTATTATAGGAAAAGTCTTAGTGGATTAGATGATTAGACACTGAGCAGTTAAAGTCCAAACAGATGACCAAACATTTGGCAGGTAGGTTAAGGTAAGCAATTAGAGAAGAGCGACAATGAGGTCATGGTCTGAAAAGGAACAACTTTGGTCGCTGATCCAACTGAAGAAACTGTAAATATTTTCAAGTTGAGATCAAGATAATTTTACTATTAATTACTACTCGTGCATTATATATTACTGTCCTAACTTTATTTAATAGGAATATTTATTTACCTCTATTTTGCAGGAACCGGTCTGATCGGTCAACCGAACCCATAGATCGGTCAACCAAACAAGGTTGATACAGAATAGAGATTAAATCATGCCAAAGTAAACATTGAAGACAAGCCGATTGGTCGACCAAACCCAGGAATTGGTCGACCAAACAATAAAAGATTTAATAGAAAATTAAAGGTGAATCTCGGTGAATAGGGAAACTACTTTGTTTGGTCGACCAAAAAAGGTGATCAGTCAACTAATCAATTAACTCTCATAAATTTGCAAAGATCGGATCACAGCAAAAAAAGGAAAGCAAGAGGTTTAATCGACCGATAGGAGGATCAATCTACCGAACGAGGCTTATATAAGGGGTGCTCAAGGTCCGAGCCAAGGCAACTTTTCAATATGTTCTGAATCAATTCTCTATTCATGCTCTTGACATTCTACGCATCATCTTTACAAGCAAGCTGCTACATTGAGGATTGCCGACGAGCTTCGTTTCTTACTCTTTTTCAGTATAATTTTTATTAGCTTGCATTGCTTTAATTTCAAGAAGATAGTAGTGTGCTACTATCTTCTATTTGCATTGTAAAAATTGCTTCTTTCCGAAGATTTTAGAAAAAGAGTTATAGCGAATTGCCAATAACATGCTCAAGGATCATTGGTCTTGGAGTAGGAGTTAACATAGGCTCCGAACCAAGTAACCAGCTGAGTCACCTGTCTTTCTTTGGCTATCTTATTTTCCGCTGCCTTACTTTGATATTTGTTTTACGAATCGATATGAAAAGAAAAGTTTTTAACGACCAATATTCACCCCCCCCCCCCCTCTATTGGTATATTTTGATCTATCAAAGGTAACTTAGAGAGTCCGCTTAAAGGGATACCCCTGTCACATGTGGGTTCCCTAGTCATACGTCCTTAGGTTACACAAATCCCTTCTAACACTAGATAGGGAGAAGCCCATAAAATATATGGACAATTCCTTGTAGAGAATTAACCTCCATTTCAAAGCAACACCTAAGATGTTTAGTTAAAGGGATACAGTTTGTCACAAAGAGCCCCCCATCGTACAATCTCAAATATTTCCTCTACGTGATGACCAATCAATACAACACATTCATCAAATAATACATATACATAATTAAAGTTCACACAAGAATTTAATCAAACATGAATAAGACACTCACATATCATGGAATAGGAAATTACCAAATACATAGTATTTACATCCACAATCACATCACAACTACTCCCTACGACCTAGAGTTCAGAGAACTACTCTATAAACACAAGAATGGATCCAAACGACAAAAAGGTAGGCAAGTTTCTAATCCAATATGAGAAGGGAGAAGAAAACTTAGTCGTTGAGAGAAATTCAGGTCTTCAAGATCCAATCCCTTGCTTTGGAAAGGATGGAAATGTGGAGCGCGACTTTGGATCATTGACAGATGGCCAAAAAGTGGTAGATATAGATCTCTTGGGTCTCTTCCAAAGGAAGGACTCTCCTCCCCTTGAATTGGGGAAGAAGACCACCTTTTATAGGGTCTAGCACAACCCGTCACACAAGTCGTGTCATACAGGCATGACACAGCCATGCAAATCTTTGGAAGGAGGCACGGGCTATGCCACTAGGGAATGGCACGACCTTGTGTTCCCTCAGTACAAGATACATTGCACAGACGTGTTTGGTTCACACGAGCCATGCCTCAAAACAGAGGGCTCCAGAATTTTTGTCTTTCTTCTTGTCCAAAGCCACTTCGATGTATTTTTTTTTGTCTGTTTAAGCTCCTAATCGCACCCTGAATGTGCAAACTAAGAAAGAGTAGATTTCCAAACAAACAAAAGTAATTATGCTGATAAATTATGGAAAGGAGTGAAATAACGTAAGTCATACATAGGAAATGTAAGTGAATGTGCATCAAATAGTATCTAGAAACACATATAACCTATGCGCATCACTTATTTTACATCTAACAAAGACTATGGAAGTTGACTTGTATGTGTATGTATACATATTAGATACAAGTGAGATGTTAGGAGAATAAATAAAACTCAAGATGTTAATTTAGTGCATCTTTTAAAGTTTTAGTTTCATCAAAATATATGAATTTTGTGAAGTCTAATATAATCATAGGGAAAGCTAATGTGCAAGTCATGTGCAATTAGCCAAAAGATCATGGTTGAAAAATTGTGTTAAAAATCATTTAGAAAACCTTGGTGAAATCTATTTGTTGATAGAAATTATCATTGATTAGTTAAATACAAAGTTAGAGATAAACATTAAAGTTCTCAATGGTTTCCAATTTTGTGTCACTCTTTAAAATTAGAGGTATTTTCATAGAAATCTATTTTTCCCTAATAGTATATGATATAAGTAATGTCTGTATAAAATTTCATAATTTTTTGTTAATTGTAGAATTATTTATGAGTTTCTGAAATTGGATACGAATTTGAATTCAGAAATTAAAAACTCCAATCGATTTGGCACTATGCCCAATCAATTGAGAAGTGGTGTGATTGATTGGAATACAACTCCAATCAATTAAGACATGCCACAATCGATTGGTAGTTGAAACCAATCAATTGGCATGACTATTTTTGGCTAAAATGGTTTGATTTCAGTCCATTAAACTACATTTAGTCAAGTTAATTCTTAACCCTATGAATGCTTTGATAAGTAATTAATGGTAATTTTCATGAAGAAAATAAGAAAGAAATGGTTAAAGAAGACTAATGTGAAGTTAAGGAGGAGGTTTAGATTCAAGGTTGAATTTTTAACCTCCTGATTTCAATTTTGGAACTTCCTAAAGGTTTTGGAATTATAAATCATTGTTAGTGCAATGATAAAAGTTGGAACATGCTTTGAGGGGGAGGTCTTCCTTAATGGATGATGCAGGAGCATCTAGTGACACAATCATCTCATACCATCCAACATGGCTATGTTCCCCTTGGAGATGTTACGAGAAGAAAATAAAGCTACCAACTATCCTTTTAAATCTAGAAGAAGGGCGATCGAGGCTACTTACAAGGAAGATGATGAGTTCGTGGTCTTCTGACATGGTTGCACTCTATTTGGAGTCTGGACGAGATGAAATCCCTTCATATTTGGTAACTAATAGCTCTACACTACTTTCTATGTCCAGATTTTTGAACAAGATGAAGCACGAAGACATGGTCTATACTTTGCTTCCTTACAAAAGCGATAAAATAGACCTAGACTTGGATCTACCAGCTGAGGCGCAACAACTCCTATCCAACTTTGCTAATTTGATGGCTGAAGACCTTCCTCCTCGACTTTCCTCTAGGTGAGACATTCAACACCAGATTGGCCTCGTTCTGGGGTCAAGCTTACCTAACCGGCCGATATACCGTGCTAGCCCTAAGGATGATGAAAAACTACAATGACAAGTTGTGGAGCTATTGAGAAAAGGTTATACTCATGAGATTATGGGCCCTTGTGTAGTCCCTTCCCTACTCATGCCAAAGAAAGATGGTTCGTGGTGCATGTGTATTGATAGTAGAGACATTACCACAATCACAGTGAAGTATATATTTTTGATTCCTCTCTTAGATGACATGTTGGATCAACTTTCCAGTTCAAAGATCTTCTCTAAGATTGATCTTAGGAGTGGATACCACCAGATTTGAATCAAGTCCGGAGATAAATGGAAGGCTACTTTCAAGACACAGTACGAGTGGATGGTCATGCCTTTTGGACTATCCAATGCACCCAACACGTTCATGAGATTCATGCATCAAGTCTTACGGCCTTTCATGGGAAGATTCGTGGTTGTATACTTGGACGACATCCTCATTTATAGCCCAACATGAGCTTTGCACCTTGATCACCTTCGCACTATTTTTGAGAAGCTAAAGGCGGAACACTTATTCATCAACAACAGGAAGTGTTCTTGTAACGACCCGCCTTCTACTAACTAGGCTGTAAGTCCGGACCGTCACAATATGCTGTACTAAACTATATCCATGACCATTACTAAGTCTAGGTGCGGAAAACTGTACTAAATTAAAACTTTACTAAGTTAATCCAAGTTCTTGGCCCTACATGTGCTAAGGGATGCAATCTAAGGTATACATGGCATATCCTGCATCCCCTATGGTCAAGGAGCTGAACTACAAGGTCTCTTGGTTGAAACCCAGCTTCCCAATCGATCCAGATTGAACTCAATCGATTGCAAGCTGTTGAATCGATCCGTGGATCGATTCCGATGGCTACTGTGCTCGGGTTAATATTCTGGATCGATCGGCTGATCGATCCAGACTGGCCAATCGATCCATTGATCGATTCCAGAGCTCTCTGTTCGTGGGAGCATTTTCCCCGATCGATCGAACGATCGATCCCCAAACTCTCTGTTCGCGACAGAATGCGACTGGATTGATCGGCTGATCGATCCAGGAAATTACTGTTCGCGACAGAATGCGACTGGATTGATCGGCTGATCGATCCAGAAGCTTACTGTTCACGGAACCAGGCTCCCAATCGATCCACTGATCTATTGAGGGCCCCCAATCGATCCACTGATCGATTGGGGTTTCTGATTTCGCAACAAACTCTGATTTCAGCACTGTTTCGTGCCAAACTCACATACACAAGTTCTAAAATAACCGGAAAACATTCTATTAGCAAACAACTAACATTCTAAACATGGGTACTAACAAGCTAAGCAGATTTTCTATAATTTCATGCATTTAGATAACTAAATAGGCAAATAGAAACATAATAAGAAACACTAAGTTCTTAAATATCCTTGTTCTTCCAAGGTCTTTATTCCAGATTCCTTCCACACACATCTTCATCGCATTGCCCTCCAGCCTCCGCTAGTCCATCTTTCCTTTACCTTTATCTGCAGTATAAGGAAAAAGTATCTGTAAGCTTTCGCTTAGTAAGAAACCATCTATCTCACAAAACATGCATACGATGTAATTTATGATTTGAAAACATGCTATTTGAAATATACGCTGAACAGGTGAGAGCATGGCATGGTATCATACAACATGGAAATCAAAACTGATCATAGAGTATCACATGTATCAATGACAAAAACTAAGCTAAAGCATGAATTGAGCTAAAACTAAAACTAAGCTGGAACTGAGTTTAAACTGTATACACAACCGATTTGTGAGTTTTGAAAACTATTTATCATAGATAGATTAAAAATACATAATCATGCTGCTGTTTGGGCCCGACAACTGTACTTGCTATGCGCGCATCCCTAACTAGACCTGGGTTTGCAAGTCCCGAATTTAGTATGGTTTACTAGGTTATATAAACCTAGGGACGACTGTGGGAGCCCAACCCAATGGATATCTAATCCAGTACAGTGCCACTGCTTAAATAAAATACTGATTATAGCTGAGTTCTCCTTATATTGCTATTTCTAGGTTATCTGAACCTAGAGCTAGGTTATCTGAACCTAGAGGCGACTGTGAGAGTCTATCCATTGGACCGTATTCCCATAAAAACTGTAATAAAATTGGACATGCTATAAAAATGCTTCTATTGCATTTACTGAGCTATTACAATGCCTAGGTTGCATTTTAATTGAGTTGCACCTACTATCGAGCACTTGGTGTGCGCTATTGCTCACCCTGTGTGCCCAACAATCCATATACTACTAAACTAAAGCACGAAATCATACGAAAGCTACTTATACTGCAGGTGAGGGGTTTCTTACCTCCTACGCTAGTTTTCTTACGATTCTAATCGCTAAATTTCCGGAGAAGACGATCCTTTCGACGATCTTCTCGCGTCTATGTGTTCCTCTCGCGGAGGGGAGCGTCCCCGTATCCAAGACGTCACCGGAAGAAGCCCTTGGGACCCTAGGGATGGAGCCCTTGGCGTGCTTGTGGTTGGCGCCGAGAGGAGAAGAGTAAGGAGAGGGGCGGCGTGGGTAAGGGTTTTGAGGGAGAGGAGAGTTACGTTAAAAATAACTCTTCACTTAATTCTTCCCTATTTATATTAAGTGGGTAATTCAGCCCAACTCAAATATAAATATAATTGTTTCCCTTTCCTTTCAGCACGGGCCTGCTGGGTTCACTTGGTTACTAGAGTCCACCATAAGTCGTAGGACCCAATAGGTCTCGGGTTCAATTCCCGCGTAGGCTATTCTACGCTTTTATTTATTTTTGCTACTTCTTCTATCCTAAACATTCTGTAAAAATATCCTAAAATTCCAAAAAAATCATAGAATATTTCTAAAATAATTTTAAGAATTTTCAGGCATTACAATCCCCCATACCTTATAAAAAGTTCATCCTCGAACTTAGAATAACTCTGGGTACTTCTGCCTCATGCTAGCTTCTGTCTCCCAGGTTGCCTCTTCTGCTGTGTGATTTTGCCAAATGACTTTTACTAATGGTACCTTCTTGTTCTGCAATTTCTTAACTGCTCGGTCTATTATCTGAATAGGCCGACTATCATAGCTGAGGTCTTCGCGGACTGGTACCGACTGGGGCTCAATCACTTGGGTGGCATCTGGGATATACTTCTTTAGCATAGAGACATGAAATACATTGTGGATAGCTGACATTTCCTGGGGTAGCCCTAGCTCATATGCTACCTTGCCAACTCTTCTAGTGATAAGGTATGGTCCCACATATCTGGGACTCAATTTTCCCTTCTTCCCAAAACACATTACTCCCTTCATGGGAGCTACTCTGAGGAACACTGAATCCCCAACTGAAAACTCTAATGGTCTGCGCCGTGTATCAGCATAGCTTTTCTGGCGGCTCTGAGCTGTCTCTATCCTCTGGCGGATCTGCTGTATAGCTGCTGTGGTATCTGCTACTAGATCTATCTGAAGTTCTAGTTCTTTCTGTTCACCACTCTCATACCAGCAGATTGGAGATCTACACCTCCGCCCATAGAGAGCCTCATAAGGTGCCATACCGATAGTGGCTTGATAGCTATTGTTGTATGCAAATTCTGTTAAACTCAGATATTTGCACCAACTTCCCTTGAAGTCTAGGGCACATGCGCGGAGCATATCTTCGAGTACCTGATTTACTCGCTCCGTCTGACCATCTGTCTGAGGATGCAAAGCTGTGCTGAACTTTAACTTAGTGCCCAATGCTGTCTATACACACTCCTAGAAGTGAGAGGTGAACCTACTATCTCTATCTGATATAATGGTCCGTGGGACTCCATGTAGTCTGACGATCTCCTTGAGATATAACTGAGCTAGCTGTTCCATGGAGTAGGATATCCTGATAGCTAAGAAGTGGGCTGATTTAGTTAACCTGTCAACTATTACACAGATGGTATCAAAACCATTTGTGGTTCTGGGTAAGCCCACTATGAAATCCATGGAAATATCTTCCCACTTCCATTCTGAAATCTGAATAGGCTGCAGAACTCCTCCTGGTCTCTGATGTTCTGCCTTGACCCTCTGACAGGTCAGACAGGTGCTAACATATCTAGCGATGTCTCTTTTCATCCCAGGCCACCAAAAACGTTTCTTCAAGTCCTGGTACATCTTGGTGGAACCTGGATGCATCGCATAAGGAGTCCTATGAGCCTCATCTAAAATCTTCCTCTTTAGTTCCTCCTGATCTGGAACACAGAGTCTGTCACCGAAGTATAATACCCCACTATCGGACACTCTGAATTCTCTACTTTCTGATTCTGCTAACCCTTGCTTGATTTTCTGAATTTCTGGATCCTGCTCCTGAGCTGTCCGAATGTCACCAAGTAGATTAGATGCTAATGTCATAGTAGAGAGCTGTCCTACTATAAGTTCGAGACCAAAATTTATGATCTCTTTCTGTAGGGGCGGTGACATGGCTGCTAGGGATAGTAAGGTAGCATCGGACTTCCTGCTAAGTGCGTCTGCTACGTTATTGGCTTTTCCTGGGTGGTAGAGGATATCTATGTCATAATCTTTGACCATCTCTAGCATCTACACTGTCGCATATTCAGATCCTTCTGAGTGAAGAAATACTTCAGACTCTGATGATCTGTATACACTCTGCACTGAGCTCTATACAAGTAATGTCTCCAAATTTTGAGAGCGAACACTACTGCTGCAAGCTCAAGGTCATGAGTAGGGTAATTCTTCTCATATTCCTTGAGTTGTCTGGAGGCATAGGCGATCACCTTGCCATTTTACATCAGTACTACTCCTAGTCCCAACATAGAGGCATCACTATAAATATCAAAGCTGTCCGTGTTTTCTGGTAGAGTCAAAATGGGAGCACTGGTCAATCTCCTCTTTAACTCGCTGAAGCTGTTCTCGCAGTCCTCTGTCCACTGAAATTTTCTATTCTTCCTGGTAAGAGCTGTCAGTGGGGAGGCTATTCTGGAGAAATCCTCTACAAACTTTCTGTAATAACCTGCTAATCCTAGAAAACTCCTGATCTCGCTGGCGTTCTTGGGTCTTTTCCAGTTACTCACGGCTTCTATTTTGCTGGGGTCTACCATAATACCATCCTTTGAGATGATGTGACCCAGGAAGACTACCTGATCTAACCAAAATTCACATTTCGTGAACTTGGCGTACAGCTGGTTCTGCTGAAGGGTCTGCAATACTATTCTCAGGTGCTCTACGTGTTCTTCCTGAGTTCCTGAATAGATAAGAATGTCATCGATAAACACAATAACAAATCTATCTAGGTAGTCCCTGAATATTCTGTTCATGAGGTCCATGAAAGTAGTTGGAGCATTTGTCACGCCAAAGGGCATGACTACGAACTCGTAGTGTCCGTTTCTAGTCCTGAATGCTGTCTTGGGTATATCTCCTTCTTTAACTTTCACCTGATGATAACCTGATCTGAGGTCTATCTTAGAGAACATTGCTGCTCCCTTTAGCTGATCAAACAGGTCATCTATTCTGGGAAGAGGATACCTGTTCTTGATGGTGACTTGGTTCAGTGCCCGGTAGTCTATGCACAGGCGCATGCTCTCGTCCTTCTTCTTCACGAACAGTACAGGCGCTCCCCATGGTGAGTGACTAGGACGTATGAAGCCCTTGTCAAGCAGCTCCTGTAGTTGCTCATGAAGTTCCTTCAGTTCTGCTGGAGCTATGCGGTAAGGCGCTTTGGAGATAGGATTTGTACCGGGAATGAGTTCTATCTCGAATTCAATCTCCCTGTCTGGTGCTAGGCCTGGTAACTCTTTAGGGAAGACTGCTGGGTAGTCACATACAACTCGGACCTCCTCTAGCTTTCGGTCCTTATCCTGGCTGTTACTGACTACATGCGCTAAGAATCCAGTACATCCTGAATCCATTAACTTTTGTGCTTTTAGAGCTGAGAGAAACTTCTTGGCCTTTCTCTTGGGTTCTCCAATGTACTTGAATTGTACTTCTGCTTCAGGTTGGAATACGACTTTCTGTTTACGGCACTCTATAGAGGCACCGTATCTGATCAGGAAGTCCATTCCAAGGATGACCTCATAATCAGTCATATCTAGCACTATCAGATCACAAAAGAGTTTTCTGTCTGCTATAATGACTGGCACTGCCCGGAGCCAGTGCGTGGACGCCATAAATTCTCCCGAAGGTAGCGTCGTCAAAAACTGACCACTAAATACCTCTGGGGGTGCTGCTAACTTTTCGGCGAATGCCCTGGATATATAAGAATGGGTTGCCCCAGTATCGAATAAAACAGTTGCACTTTGCTGTAAAATACTAATCTGACCTGTAACAACTGTCGAGGCATTCGCTACGTCTTCTCTGGTTAAGGAGTAGATCCTTGCATTCGTCATAGCTGGAGGGGCTTCTAGTCTGCCCTGGCTGATGTGTGGACCATCTAACACGGCCTGCATCTGATGTAACTGTGCTGGCTGTCCTCCATACTGTATCGGCTGTGGTTGAGGAAGACTTGTCATGTTCGGGCATTGCTTAGCCATATGCCCTTCTTGTCCACATTCAAAGCATTCTCGTGTGCCCTTGCGACAAACTCCTGGGTGAACTTTCCCACAAGTAGCACATTTGGGATAACTAGGCTGTTTGCTAGCTGGTCCTCCCTTTGGGTAACTCCCTGGTTTGCGCTTGTTGCTGGAGTTCCCTTTCCAGTTAGAGCTGTGACCCTGTTGTTTCTGAGTGCCTGAGCCTCCTTGCCCTTTGGACTCTGAGAGGACTTGCTTCTGCTGCTTGATATTGTTCTGGTAGTGCTCGGTGGTCAGAGCACTGCTGACTAGTTCTTCGGTGGTTTGCGGCCTATGAATGCCGCCAACCACGTTCATTGCTATTTCCGGCCTCAGCATCTTGAGCATCAACCGGACTCGTTCTTTTTCTGTGCTGACTAGTTCGGGGCATAGACGAGCCAGTCTATTGAATTTCTTCACGGCTTCCTCAACTGATAGGTTGCCCTGACGAAACTCAGTGAACTCGTCGTAGTGGCGGTTTGTAACCCGCATGTGAAAGAACTCCTCGAAGAATTCTTTCTCGAAGTCAGCCCATGTCATCTGGTTCACTGGGCGCTTCGCTCTAATTCTCTCCCATCACATACGTGCATCTCCTGTCAAGCAGAAGGAGGCGCACTTCACTTTTTCATGCTCTGGCCAGTCCAGAAGCTCCATCGTACCCTCCAGTGTTTTGAACCAGGCTTGAGCATCCCATGGTTCACTGGTGCCTGAGAAGTTCTCGGGCTTGACTCTCTGCCACTGGATCAGATAGGCTTCTCTCTTTGCCTCTGCTGCTGGGGCTACTGGTGCTGTAGGCTGGACTGGTGGAACCTCTATAACTACTGGGGTTGCTATGTTTGGTTCCGGGGTGACGGTAGGAGTATTCTGTGTTGGGTTTTTGGGCCGCGAAAATCGCTTTTTCGCGTCGCGGAAACCCCGAATCACCCTAGCCAACGGATCTCGTGCGAAGAAAAATTTGAAAACATACGAGTACGAGTTACAAAACTTCTAGATCTACATGATGAAGATCTTTACCCTTGTTGCGTGCCCTTTTGCGTATCCCGCTCGTCCTCGGTACGCCGGATCTCTAGAGTATCAAAATAGATACTCCTCTAGAAGTATCCACACAAACAACTCTAGATGGAGAAGACCAAAACCAAGGTGTGCTAGCACCTATGTGGTATTCGGCCAAGGAGGAGGAGAGGGGAGATGGAGAGCTCTTTAGGAAGAAGATGGAATAATTCCACACTTGAATGAATAATGAATCCATTTCATTCAAAAATGTGGCCTGCCACTTCTCCATGTGTAACCCCAAATTAATTGCAATTAATGTGAAGCAATTAAAGAGAATGACTTTGTAACTTCCATGAGGTGGCACCCATGATGATGTGGAGTAACATCATTAGTCCACATCAATGCCAACTCACCAATGAAGTGGCATAAAGTCAAGTCAAACTTGACTTTCTATCTTCCTCTCAAGTCAAGTCAAACTTGACCAAATCTCTTCCATGGTTGATCTAATCTAACCATTTGATTCAAGCTAACTTAATATAATGAATCTAATTCATTAAATTAAGTTGATTTAATGAGTCATAATCTAAATTAGACTCATTGAATACATGAATCCACTTGAGTCCAACTCAAGTTAGCCCAATTAGGATTACTCTTAATCTAATTTGATTCATCAAATGAATCTAATCCTCTTGGTTCATCATATGAACCTAATCTCCATCTAATTGTCCTTAGTGTGTGACCCTATAGGTTCTTGCAACGTTGGCAATGCCCTAAACCCATTTAGGAGCATAAGTAATGAGCGGTATCTAGCAACACATCATTACTACCCAAGTTACAAGAATGTCGAGATCCGACATCACCTTGTGACTACTAATTGTGACTCCTCATAAAATATGACAAGTGTCCTTCTATCCTAGACATCTAGATTGATCAATATGAGGCATAGACCGTGTCATCCTCTAATCAATCTAAATCTTCAACTCCAAGTAGACTCACTCAATCAAATGAGCTCAATATCCTATATTGACTCATTTGGGCATGGCCATGCACTTCGTGGTCTCACTCTATCAAGAATATCGATGTCGCTCCCGTCATATAGGAGGGATAGATCCCATCTACATCACTCACATCCCTCTGCATAATTCGTTACATACCCAGTAATCGCCTTTATAGTCCACCCAGTTATGGGTGACGTTTGACGAAACCAAAGTACATAACTCCTTATGTAGGGATCTATGGTGACTTCAGGTCTAAGGACTAGTAGTCATACTAATAGCCACATGAGAAAGTATATGACACTCATATAACGATCGATGATACTTTCTCATGGCGGGTCATTCAGTATACATTCTCTAATGTATACCCATGTGTCAACTTGATATCTCTATATCCATGACTTGTGAGATCAAGTCATCGAGTTGACCTACATGCTAGTCTTATTGCATTAACATTGTCCCTGAATGTTAATACTCGACTAGGAATGATTAAGAGTAGTGTTCCCTATATCATCTCACTATCGGTTCAACTAACCGATTGATATAGGTGAGAACCGTCTACTCAGGGACATTATTATACTTAGTTTATTTGACACTAATACAAGTAAGTATAATAACCAAAATCCAAATGCCTTTATTTATATAGAATATGATACAATAAGTCCAATATACAATCATCAAATGATTGGCTCTAGGGCTCTAGCTAACATTCTGCTGATTAGCCTTTAAGGTGGCTATCTCCTGCCGCTGTTCTTCTAGCTACTTCTGTAACTGAGCCACTACTGCTGTAAGGTCTAGGGGAGGCACTGAACTGCCTGCCTCATGCTGGGGCTCAATAGCTGGTGCCCTTCTAGCTGGGCGTCCTCGTGCCATTTCTAAAGGAACAAAGGACATATATAACTAAAGCATCATGTTTATGTAACTACTATCACTAGCATGTTAGTTTCTATCACAACTAAGCATACTTTAGTTATCTACAAACATGAAAGCAATAAACATAGCATAGTGAGAGGTATTCTTACTTGGAAGCTGCAGGTTCAATACTGATGTGTATGTAGGAAGTATGAAATTCTGCTCTGATACCACTCTGTAACGACCCTCTTTCTACTAACTAGGCTGTAAGGCCGGACCGTCACAATATGCTGTACTAAACTATATCCATGACCATTACTAAGTCTAGGTGCGGAAAACTGTACTAAATTAAAACTTTACTAAGTTAATCCAAGTTCTTGGCCCTACATGTGCTAAGGAATGCAATCTAAGGTATACATGGCATATCCTGCATCCCCTATGGTCAAGGAGCTGAACTACAAGGTCTCTTGGTTGAAACCCAGCTTCCCAAACGATCCAGATTGAACTCAATCGATTGCAAGCTGTTGAATCGATCCGTGGATCGATTCCGATAGCTACTGTGCTCGGGTTAATATTCTGGATCGATCGGCTGATCGATCCAGACTGGCCAATCGATCCATTGATCGATTCTAGAGCTTTCTGTTCGCGGGAGCGTTTTCCCCGATCGATCGAATGATCGATCCCCAAACACTCTGTTCGCGACAGAATGCGACTGGATCTATCGGCTGATCGATCCAGGAGCTTACTGTTCGCGACAGAATGCGACTGGATCGATCGGCTGATCGATCCAGAAGCTTACTGTCCGCGGAACCAGGCAACAAATCGATCCACTGATCGATTGAGGGCCCCCAATCGATCCACTGATCGATTGGGGTTTCTGATTTCACAACAAACTCTGATTTCAGCACTGTTTCATGCCAAACTCACATACACAAGTTCTAAAATAACCGGAAAACATTCTATTAGCAAACAACTAACATTCTAAACATGGTTACTAACAAGCTAAGCAGATTTTCTATAATTTCATGCATTTAGATAACTAAATAGGCAAAGAGTGACATAATAAGAAACACTAAGTTCATAAATGTCCTAGTTCTTCCAAGGTCTTTATTCCAGATTCCTTCCACACACATCTTCATCGCATTGCCCTCCAGCCTCCGCTAGTCCATCTTTCCTTTACCTTTATCTGCAGTATAAGGAAAAAATATCTGTAAGCTTTCGCTTAGTAAGAAACCATCTATCTCACAAAACATGCATACGATGTAATTTATTATTTGAAAACATGCTATTTGAAATATACGCTGAACAGGTGAGAGCATGGCATGGTATCATACAACATGGAAATCAAAACTGATCATAGAGCTATCACATGTATCAATGACAAAAACTAAGCTGAAGCATGAACTGAGCTAAAACTAAAACTAAGCTGGAATTGAGTTTAAACTGTATACACAACCGATTTGTGAGTTTTGAAAACTATTTGTAACGCCCCGGCTCGGGCGGGCCCCACCCGAACCGAACCGGGAACGTTACCTAAATTGCCCATCGGGTTGACGACTAGCTCCACAGACCACCGGAGGTCCTTTCAGCGTGCTTTGTCCTCACTCGCACGCACCCTGGAAAACTTCCCAGGAGGTCACCCATCCTCAAATTTCTCCAAGCCAAGCACGCTTAACTTTGGAGTTCTTTGAGTTTGGGCTTCCGAAAAGGAAGGTGCACCTTAGTGATATGGATAGTACCATCTAACCTTTTAAGCCATACTTAACTAGAATCTCATAACCGGGGTATTACACTATTTATCATAGATAGATTAAAAATACATAATCATGCTGCTGTTTGGGCCCGACAACTGTACTTGCTATGCGCGCATCCCTAACTAGACCTGGGTTTGCAAGTCCCGAATTTAGTATGGTTTACTAGGTTATATAAACCTAGGGACGACTGTGGGAGCCCAACCCAATGGATATCTAATCCAGTACAGTGCCACTGCTAAAATAAAATACTGATTATAGCTGAGTTCTCCTTATATTGCTATTTCTAGGTTATCTGAACCTAGAGCTAGGTTATCTGAACCTAGAGGCGACTGTGGGAGTCTATCCATTGGACCGTATTCCCATAAAAACTGTAATAAAACTGGACATGCTATAAAAATGCTTCTATTGCATTTACTGAGCTATTACAATGCCTAGGTTGCATTTTAATTGAGTTGCACCTACTATCGAGCACTTGGTGTGTGCTATTGCTCACCCTGTGTGCCCAACAATCCATATACTACTAAACTAAAGCACGAAATCATACGAAAGCTACTTATACTGCAGGTGAGGGGTTTCTTACCTCCTACGCTAGTTTTCTTACGATTCTAATCGCTAAATTTCCGGAGAAGACGATCCTTTCGACGATCTTCTCGCGTCTATGCGTTCCTCTCGCGGAGGGGAGCGTCCCCGTATCCAAGACGTCACCGGAAGAAGCCCTTGGGACCCTATGGATGGAGCCCTAGGTGTGCTTGTGGTTGGCGCCGAGAGGAGAAGAGTAAGGAGAGGGGCGGCGTGGGTAAGGGTTTTGAGGGAGAGGAGAGTTACGTTAAAAATAACTCTTCACTTAATTCTTCCCTATTTATATTAAGTGGGTAATTCAGCCCAACTCAAATATAAATATAATTGTTCCCCTTTCCTTTCAGCACGGCCCTGCTGGGTTCACTTGGTTACTAGAGTCCACCATAAGTCGTAGGACCCAATAGGTCTCGGGTTCAATTCCCGCGTAGGCTATTCTACGCTTCTATTTATTTTTGCTACTTCTGCTATCCTAAAAATTCTGTAAAAATATCTTAAAATTCCAGAAAAATTATAGAATATTTCTAAAATAATTTTAAGAATTTTTGGGCGTTACAGTTCTTTCTTCATAATCTCAGTTTTGTTTCTTGGATTTATAGTGTCTACCGATGGTGTTCGTGCAGATCCATCAAAGATAGATGTAGTCAAAGATCAAAGATCTTCTCTAAGATTGATCTTAGGAGTGGATACCGACAGATTTGAATCAAGTCCGGAGATAAATGGAAGACCGCCTTCAAGACATAGTATGAGTGGATGGTCATGCCTTTTGGACTATCCAATGCACCCAACACGTTCATGAGATTCATGCATCAAGTCTTACAACCTTTCATGGGAAGATTCGTGGTTGTATACTTGGATGACATCCTCATTTATAGCCCGACATAAGCTTTGCACCTTGATCACCTTCGCACTGTTTTTGAGAAGCTAAAGGCGAAACACTTATTCATCAAAAATAGGAAGTGTTCTTTCTTCATAACCTCTGTTTTGTTTCTTCGATTTATAGTGTCTACCGATGGTGTTCATGTAGATCCATCAAAGATAGATGCAGTTTTAGAGTGGTCGCAGCCAAAAACCATTCACGACATCCGAAATTTTCATGGATTGGCCTCTTTCTATCGTCGATTCATCCAGAATTTCAGCACCTTAATTGCTCTTATCACTGAGTATCTCAAGGGGCACGAGTTCAAGTGGTCTGAAGCGACTACAACTAGTTTTCAACTGGTGAAGGAAAAGATGACTAAAGCACTTGTTCTAGCACTTCTAGAGTTCACATTCACGCTGAAGCATCAATCCAGGAGACTTAATTGTTTGGTAGATGCTCTAAGCTGTCATTCTTCCTTGCTTACTACCATGAGCATTAAGGATGTTGGCTTTAGATCTTTCTTAAATATACAATACATTATCAGTGAATTGCATAATGAAGGATACTTTAACCGAGATAAGACATTAGCCCTCATCTCTTTCGACTTCTATTGGACCAAGCTAACCAGTGACGTAGCTCATTTCATGGATCATTGCTTTGTTTGTCAATAATCTAAGGGAACCCTCACCAATGCAGACTCTATTCTAGTTGTGGTGGACCGATTCTCCAAGATGGCTCACTTCGTGACATGCAAAAAAACCATGGATGTTGTTCAGATTGCCACCCTCTTCTTCAAAGAGATTGTGTGTTTACACGGTATTCCTCAAACTATTACTTTGGATCGTGATACTAAATTTGTCAGTTAATTTTGGAAGACTTTATGGGAAAATCTAGGGACAAAGCTAAACTTCAGCAGCGCCTATCACCCTCAGACAGATGGTTAGACCGAGATAATGAATCGAAGCTTAAGAAATCTTTTGAGACGTCTCACAAGAACCAAACTGAAGCAATGGGATCTAGTTTTACCTCAAGCAAAATTTGCATAGAATAGATCAAAGAATAGGACCACTGGTTTGAGTCCTTTCGAAGTTGTTTATGGATGAAACCCATCTGGGGTACTGGATTTAGTTCCTATTTCACGTCCCGGATAAACTAACCCCAAGGTTGAGGAGATGATCTAGCATCTTCGAGTTATTCATGAGCAAGTTAAGCAAGCTATTCAAGAAAGCAACACCGAATACAAGATCAGGGAAGATCGCATCGACGTCAGGTTCTTTTTGACATTGGTGATATGTTTTGGGCTGTATTAACTCGTGACTATTTCCTTGGTGAATACAACAAGCTCAAAGATCGAAAGATTGGACCTTGCAAGATACTAGAAAAGATTATTGATAATGCCTACAGGTTGTAACTTCCTAGACATTTAAAAACTTCTGATGTTTTAATATAAAACACCCAAGTCATTGTGCTTTGGAGCTGGATACACCCACCCTAAACTCAAGGACAAGTTCTCTTCAACTCCAAGTGACTGATAAAGGAGAGAATCCAAAATTGGATTTTTTTTAAGTAGTTATCCGTTAATTAAGTTTAGTTTATTTTTTATATTTAATTTTATCCTAAATCTTAGGAACCGAGTTTTGATAGTTAATGTATCCTAAATCTTAGGGAATAAGTCTAGTTGGTTATTTTTCTATTTAGTTTTTATGAGGGGTTTGAGAGCTATATAAACCTATGCTTAGATGATGTTTGGGGGCAAATTATTTTGATATTGAATCAATTGGTTTCGCTTAAGCCATGTTACGACTACATCTCTTTTGTTCTTTATTTCTCGCTCTTATTTTCTCAAGAAGTTTTTTTTTAAAACCTATCTTGAGCTACTTCTTATTTCATTATTTCTCTCTTATTTCTTCTTAATCCCTCTGTAACTTCACGCCCCAGAATAATCATAGGTTTATATAACTCTCAAAACCCTCAAAAAATTTTAACAAAAAAATAATCAACTAGACTTATTCCCTAAGATTTAGGATAAATTAACTATCAAGACTCAGTCCCTAAGATTTAGGATAAAATTAAATATAAAAAATAAAACAAAACTTAATTAATAGATAACTACTTAAAAAAATCCCAATTTTGGATTCTCTCCTGCATCAGTGGCATGGAGTTGAAGAGAACTTGCCCTCGAGTTTAGGGTGGGTGTATCCGACTCCAGAGCACAATGACTTAGGTGTTTTACATTAAAAATATCAGAAGTTTTTAAATGGCTAGGAGGTCGCAACCTGTAGGCATTGTCATTAATCTTTTCTAGTATATCGCAAGGTCTAATCTTTTGATCTTTGAGCATGTTGTATTCACCAACAGGGAAACGGTCATGAGTTAATACAGCCCAAACCATATCACCAATGTCAAAAAGAACTTGACGTCGATGTCGATCTGCCCTGATCTTGTATTCGGTGTTGCTTTCTTGAATAGCTTGCTTAACCTGCTCATGAATAACTTGAAGATGCTCGGCCATCTCCTCATCCTTGGGGTTAGTTTGTCCGGGATGCGAAATAGACACTAGATCCAGTACCACAGATGGGTTTCATCCATAAACAACTTCGAAAGGACTCAAACCAATGATCCTGTTCTTTGATCTATTGTATGTGAATTCTGCTTGAGGTAAAACTAGATCCCATTGCTTTAGTTTGGTTCTTATGAGGCATCTCAGAAGATTTCCTAAGCTCCGATTCACTACCTTAGTCTGACTATCTGTCTTAGGGTGATAAGTGCTGCTGAAGTTTAGTTTTGTCCCTAGCTTTTCCCATAAAATCTTCCAAAATTGACTGACAAATTTAGTATCACGATCCAAAGTAATAGTTTGAGGAATACTGTGTAAATGCACAATCTCTTTGAAGAAGAGGGTGGCAATCCAAACAGCATCCATGGTTTTTTTGCATGCTACAAAGTGCGCCATCTTAGAGAATCGGTCCACCACAACTAGAATAGAGTCTGCATTGGTAAGGGTTCCCTTAGATTGCTGACAAACAAAGCAACGGTCCACGAAATGAGCTATGTCACTGGTTAGCTTGGACCAATAGAAGTCGAAAGAGATGAGGGCTAATGCCTTATCTCGGTCAAAGTATCCTTCGTTATGCAATTCACTGATAATGTGTTGTATATCTAAGAAAGATCCAAAGCCGACAACCTTAATGCTCATGGTAGTAAGCAGGGAAGAATGACAGCTTAGAGTATCTGCAACACAATTAAGACTCCTGGATTGAAGCTTCAGTGTGAATGTGAACTTTGGAAGTGCTAGAACGGGTGCTTCGGTCATCTTTTCCTTCACTAGTTAAAAACTAGTTGCAGCTACTTCAGTTCACTTGAACCTGTTCCCCTTGAGATACTCAGTGATAAGAGTAATTAAAGTGCTGAAATTTTGGATGAATCAACGATAGAAAAAGGCCAATCCATGAAAATTTTGGATGTCGTGAATGGTTTTTGGCTGCGAGCAATCTAAAACTATATCTATCTTTGATGGATCTACATGAACACCATCGGTAGATACTATAAATCCAAGAAACAAATTTGAGATTGTGAAGAAATGATGTAGGTGAGAATCCAAAATTGGGGTTTTTTTAAGTAGTTATCTGTTAATTAAGTTTAATTTATTTTTATATTTAATTTTGTCCTAAATCTTAGGAACCGAGTCTTGATAGTTAATTTATCCTAAATCTTAGGGAATAAGTCCAGTTGGTTATTTTTCTATTTAGATTTTTTTTGAGGTTTTGAGAGTTATATAAACCTATGCTTAGATGATGTTTGAGGACAAGTTATTTTGATATTGAATTAATTGGTTTCGCTTAAGCCACGTTATGGCTACATCTCTTTTGCTCTTTATTTCCTGCTCTTATTTTCTCAAGAAGTTTTTTTTAAAAAAACCTATCTTGAGCTACTTCTTATTTCGTTATTTCTCTCTTGTTTCTTCTTAATCCCTCTGTAACTTCATGCCCCAGAATAATTTATATTATACTCGGCGTCAGTTGGTATCAGAGCTTATTAAGTTCCAATGGAGGGTCGTCGTGGATGTGGTCATGATCGTGAAAGGCAGGTTCCAACTGAGGAAGCCTCACATTATGGTCATAGCACTCAAGACGAGATTCAGTATCTACAGAAACAAGTTACAAAGTTATCTCAACATCTAGTGACATGAAAACGTAAATATCATAAGTTCCTTTATTCCCCTTTTGAAAAATCTCTAATTTCCAATCGAGAAGAGTTGTCCAAGCACAAGTTTGGTTTCGAGAAATATGGATTCAACCACCCCACCACCTAAAACTTCGAGAGAACACCAACTCCCTAATGCCTCTACGCCCCCCCTTCCTCTCATGGTGGCAGAGACAACCATGAGGATGCAGACCTCGACAACATCAAGTATGACCAGTCCTACTCTCTCGATCATCCAATTGCAGGAGGCAACGAAGACGATGACAAGTTCGAATTATTCGGTGATCCAATTTACGATGAAGATGAGATCGAAGCACTAGGCAAACCGATATTTGATGAGGAAGTTGACGAGATACTCTATAGTGATGACCATGAGATTTTGGTCTTATTTGAGAATGCAGTTTGTGCCGTATCGGAAGACAATGCGAAGAAAAGGGAGACTATGGATGTTAAAGACATTATTTTGAACTCAAGGACGAGTTCTTTTCAACCTGGGGCGTTTGATGCAGGAGCATCCAATGACACAATCATCTCGTACTATCCAACATGGGTATGTTTCCCTTGGAGTTGTTACGAGAAGAAAATAAAGCTACCAACTTTCCTTTTGAATCTAGAAGAAGGACAATCGAGACTACTTACAAGGAAGATGATGAGTTTGTGGTCTTCTGATGTGGTTGCACTCTATTCGAAGTCTGGACGAGATGGAATCCCTTTAGATTTGGTAACTAATAACTCTACACTACTTTCTATGTCCAGATTTTTGAACAAGATGAAACACGAAGACTTTGCTTCCTTACAAAAGCGATAAAATAGACCTAGACTTGGATCTACCAGCTGAGGTGCAACAACTCCTATCCGACTTTGCTAATTTGATGGCTGAAGACCTTCCTCCTGGACTTTCCTCTAGGAGAGACATTCAACACCAGATTGACCTTGTTCCGGGGTCAAGCTTGTTATAATGTATATTAAAAGTCTAACTTTTTGTATAAACATTTATTTTGAAATAAGAATCGCATTGGTCAAATGTCTACATTTATATGCTAAATGTAGTTGTTCATTTAATTTATATTGAAGATAACATGGTGTGTAGTGTCACACAGAAGATCATGCTATCAGTTCCTTATAAATTATAAAAAGTTCCTCACAACCAAGATGGAATGGGACAAACCATTGGAATGGTTGTAGTGTAATTTGGTATTAGTTTATCTTGACTATAAAATTATACTAGTACACCCTGAGTTTATTGAGTAGGACCATTTGAGGTTGTTCTTTTTATATTGACTGTTAAAAAAGAACAGGACCTCTGTTATTATGGAAGTGCGTACTCTTAATCATGATATAATAACAAGCACATATACTTAATATTTATTTCTTTAATTTATCAAAGGGTGAGATTTAGTTCGTTAAATCAATAGGCCCGATAAGTTGGGAAATGATATTATTTATATGGTGTGTTGTTGATTATAGAATGAAACTGTGTCCTAGTCATCTAGGTTAGTGATGTCCCCTTGAGGAGCTCATAAGGATTGTCATGTAAACCCTACAGGTGGACTTAGTCCGACATGACAATAAGGTTGAGTGGTACTACTCTTGGAGCTAAATCTTAATTAAGTGAGTTGTCAGTAGCTCATTTAATTAGTGGGCATTCGATATCTTAAACACAGGGAGACTAACACACTCATGATAAGAAGGAGCCCATATTGCAATATGGGATTTTTGCGGTAGTGCAATAATAACTCTTTAGTGGTATGAGTTATTATTGATGAACTTGAGTTGGGTGTTCGGGGCGAACACGGGAAGCTCAAGCTCATCGGGAGACCAAAACCAATTCCTCCTCTCGGTCCCTATTGTAGTCTCTTATTTATAAAGCCTTATATCTATCCAAAGCCCAGCTTCTTAACCAAGCTTAGGGGTCAGCCACATCCTTGCTTGAAGCATAAGCAAGGGGTCGGCCAAGCCAAGCTTAGAGCTCAAGCTAGGGTCGGCCAAGCCTTGCTTGGTGCCCAAGCAAGGGGCCGACCATATACGAATAGAAAAGGAAATTTTATTTAAAATAAAATTTTGGTGCTATCCACATGGTTTTTAAAAAGAGAGTTTTAAATTTTAAAATATTTTTGTACAAATTTTTGTATGCTTGTACAAATTTTTGTACAGGGGAACTAGAACGGTATTCCGAGTAGTAACCAACAAAGCTTACCTAACCAGCTGGCATACCATGCTAGCCCTAAGGATGATGAAAAACTACAACGACAAGTTGTGGAGCTATTGAAACAAGGTTATACTCGTGAGAGTATGGGCCCTTGTGTAGTCCCTTCCCTACTCGTGCCAAAGAAAGATGGTTTGTGGTGCATGTGTATTGATAGTAGAGCCATTACCACAATCACGGTGAAGTATATATTTCTGATTCCTCTCTTAGTTGACATATTGGATCAACTTTTCAGTTCAAATTTGTTCTCCAAGATTGATCTTAGGAGTGGATACCACCAGATTCGAATTAAGCCCAGAGATAAATGGAAGACCACCTTCAAGACACAACATGGGCTGTACGAGTGGATGGTCATGCCTTTCAAACTATCCAATTCACCCAACACGTTCATGAGATTCATGCATCAAGTCTTACAACCTTTCATGGGAAGATTCGTGGTTGTATACTTGGACAACATCCTTATTTATGTTGGTGCAGGGGGACCAGCAAGAGGGGAGGGTTGAATTTCCTGCAAAATAAAAATACCCTCCTCGTGCTTTCAACTTTAAAAATAGCAACAATAATAAAAATAAAAGAAACAGAAAATAAGAGACTCAGGAAATTAACTTGGTTATAACCTAGGTGATTGTTAATCCAAGGCAGTTGAACAGCTCTACTAGTAATGTCTCCTTCACTGTAGGATGAGAAGCCTTTTTACACACTGAGGAAGCTCAAATGTTGCTAGGAATTGAATACAGAGTTGAATTAATGATTTCCTAGCTCTAGGGGCCTTTATATAGCTCCTGGAAATCCTATCTCGAGTCTTAAGGGCGTCTCCAAAGGGGTTGAGGGTGCCTCCAAAGGGGTTGAGGGCGCCTCTAAGTGGATAAGCGGATAAAACTTTATCCGCGCATAAACGGTCAGATTGACCCAGTTGAAGGCGCCCTCAAAGGCATTGAGGGCGCCCTCCTCAATGTTGTTGAGGGCGCCCTCATTGCAGTTGAGGGCGCCCTCACTCTGGTGAGGGCGGAGGCACCTCAACAGTTGTTGAGGGTGCCTCCAGTTATTTTTCCAGCACTTTTTTGTCTTCACTTTGGCTTCTGAAGTCCCGATAGCTTGGGTGATTGTGGCCAACCGAAATAGGGCTCACCCGAACTCAATTTTCGGCCTTCTCCTCGAGTAGGCTTCCGTCCTGGCTTCTCATCTCTCGAACGTCGCGCGCATTCTTCTCGTCCACTGGTGTACTCTTCCGCAGCTCTTTCGTCCTTCGGATGCACCGAGCCCGTTGACTCCCTTCCGTGTCGTCCTTCTCGCTAGCTGCGTCTTTTGCTCGACTTCCTGCACTCCTAAGCTCCTGCATACTTAGACACAGGGATCAAAATCAAATAGGACCTAACCTAACTTGGTTGATCACATCAAAACAACCACGGGGTCCAAAAATCTCCCCCTTTTGATGT
Organism: Zingiber officinale; assembly: GCF_018446385.1. Lineage (NCBI taxonomy): Eukaryota > Viridiplantae > Streptophyta > Magnoliopsida > Zingiberales > Zingiberaceae > Zingiber > Zingiber officinale. The sequence continues at coordinate 79,377,186 of NC_055986.1, forward strand.
GCATCAATCCAAGTTCAAGTTAGGGAAAAAAACAGACTAGTAATTTAAAGAAATTACTAAACTAACATTTTAAGCATAAAGATTGCAATAATAGAATTTGTAATTTTCTAAGAAAAAAATATTAACTTGTGCCTATCCAAAATTTTAAGTACCAATTTTAAAAAATATTAACTCCCCCTAAACTTGTTCCTTTCTCTCCCCCTTTGATCACAGCAAAAAAATGGGGTAGGAATTTTTCAAAATAAATTCTAAGTTAACAAAGAACTCTAACTTTTAGGCAATTTAAACAAAGTATTTTTTGAGAAATTTCCAACAAATGTTTAAAAAAACTTGTTAAAGCATTGTTTAATTCCTATTTTCATGTTTTATCATTAAGTTAATTAAACATTTTATTTCAATATTTCGACTTCCAGACAGTGGCGAGGTACTAGGCCTTCTTGATTATTGGAGCAACAACCACTTTCTTATACAAAGTCTAATAAAGAAATTAACTGTTTAATTTTTCTTGCTGAAAGCGCTAACTTACAAAAATTTAGTCTAGAAAAATTTTGGAACCCAGTATAGGTTCCTTCCTACTGGATTAATCAAAAACTTAGGGGGTATATAATTTCTGGGAATTTTTTAAAGTTGTCCTTGGTGATGTTTAATATACCAATTTAATTTATCATAAATTTTAAGTTTTGATTTTTGAAATTTATTTAAGCATGTATGATCATTTTTCAATTTTTTCAATTTTAATTTTTAATTTTTCATTTTCTAATTTTAGATTATAGTGCATTTCTAGGGGACATGCTTTTGCTAAGTTTAACTTGAACTCATCATTTTTATTTTCTAATTTAACTAAATCTTTAGTAAGCACTTTAATGAACTGAAAGGACTGCTTGGGAGTTAGAGCACGCACCTTACTTACCTCAATTTATGATGCTCCCCCTTCATCGTAGCTTTCTTCTTCTGATGATCCTCCCCCTTTATCTATGCTCATTTCTAAGCTGGTCTCTTCTTCTTCTACTTGATGGTTGGCCATCATTGCTAATCCCGAGAAGGCTTCGACTTCATATTCGAAGGATGATGATTCATCCCATGTAGCCTTCAGACTCTTGCGTTTAGTGGACGTCGATCTTTGGGACTTCTCCTTGTCCCTTTTCTTCAACTTTGGACAGTCATCCTTGATGTACCCTTCCTCGTTGCAGTTGTAGCATCGCACTCCGAAGAAGCATCCTTACCAATAGCGATGCTTCATTTTCATCGATCGATGCTTCGGAGTCAGGATCGTCCATCTCGGCTTGTAGGACAACATTGAGATTTGACTTCTCTATTTGTTTAGGCTCTGCAATTTGAGACTCGTGAAGTTCAAATGTAGAAAATAAATTTTTCTAGTGTACTTACCTCAAAGTCTTTAGAGATGTAGTATGCATCTACTAAGGACTCCCATTCTGGAGTTCTTGGGAAGGCCTTAAGCGCATACCGTATCGAGTCTCGATTTGTTATCGTTTATCTGAGATTGCTTAGTTGAGTTATCAGCTCGTTAGTTCTTGCTTGGAGTTGCGCTACCTTTTCATCGTTGTTAATCTGGAGATTTGTCAGCTGAGTCCGGAGGATGTCGCGCTTTGCTAACTTCGCTTCTAAGGTGCCTTCGTGGAGCTCCAGGAATTTTTCCCAGAGGTCTTTGGCGGAGTCATAGCTTCCGATCCGACTTACCTCTTGGGGTGGCAGGACACTGAGCAGATGGAACTCTGCCTTTCCATTGGCCACGAAATCAGCTTGCTCCTTTTTCGTCCAGTTGTATTCTTCCTTGTCTTTAGGGGTTGCAAAATCGTATTTCATAATTAAAAGAATATCAAACTCTATTTTGAAGAATACCTCCATTCGGCGTTTCCATGTTGCGAAGTCTCCGTCAAATTTTAGGGGATGAATACTTGTATCGTCCATCATCTTGATCTTGATGCTTCAGTCGGCGGTCAGTCCTTTTGAGATGGTCTGGCTCTGATACCACTAGTTAGTGCAGCGGGGCTGGCAAGAAGGTAGGGGTGAATTTCTTGCAAAAGAAAAATACCCTCCTCGTACTTTCAACTTTAGAAATAGCAACAATAATAAAAATAAAAGAAACAGAAAATAAGAGACTCAAGAAATTAACTTGGTTACAACCTAGGTGGTTGTTAATCCAAGGCAGTTGAACGACTCTACTAGTAATGTCTCCTTCAATGTAGGCGGAGAAGCCTTTTTACACATTAAGGAAGCTCAGATGTTGCTAGGAATTGAATACAGAGTTGAATTAATGATTTCTTAGCTCCAGGGACTTTTATATAGCTCTTGGAAATCCTATCTCGGGTCTTGAGGGCGCCTCTAAAGGGGTTGAGGGTGCCTCCAAGTGGATAAACGGATAAAACTTTATCCACGCACAAACAGTCAGATTGACCCAGTTGAAGGCACCCTCAAAGGCATTGAGGGTGTTGTCAATACAGTTGAGGGCGGCCTCACTCTGGTGAGGGCGCCTCTAGCTACTTTTCCAGCACTTCTTTGTCTTCACTTTGGCTTCCGAAGTCCCGATGGCTTGGGTGATTACGGCCAACCGAAATAGGGCTCATCCGAACCTAATTTCTGACCTTCTCTTCGAACAGGCTTCCGCCCTGGCTTCTTGTCCTTCGAACATCACGCATGTTCTTCTCGTCCATCGGTGTACTCTTCCACAGCTCTTTCGTCCTTCGGACGCACCAAGCCTATCGACTCCCTTCCCGTGTCGTCCTTCTCGCTAGCTGCGTCTTCCGCTCGACTTCCTGTGCTCCTAAACTCCTGCACACTTAGACACAGGAATCAAAACCAAACATGACCTAACTTAACTTGGTTGATCATATTAAAACAATCACAGGGTCCAACAATTTATAGCCCGACATGAGCTTTGCACCTTGATCACCTTCGCACTATTTTTGAGAAGCTAAAGGCGGAACACTTGTTCATCAACAATAGGAAGTGGTCTTTCTTGACGCCGAGCAGAATATAGATTATTTTGGGGCGTGAAGTTATAGAGAGTAGAATATAGATTATTCTGGGGCGTGAAGTTTCAGAGGGATTAAGAAGAAACAAGAGAGAAATAACGAAATAAAAAGTAGGTCAATATAGGTTTTTTTAAAAAAAAACTTTTTGAGAAAATAAGAGCGAGAAATAAAGAACATAAGAGATGTAGTCGTAATGTGTCTTAAGCGAAACCACTTGATTCAATATCAAGATAACTTACACCCAAACATCATCTAAGCATAGGTTTATATAGCTCTCAAAACCCTCAAAAAAAATCTAAATAGAAAAATAACTAACTAGACTTATTCCCTAAGATTTAGGATAAATTAACTATTAAGACTTTCCTGTTGTTGATGAACAAGTGTTCCTCCTTTAGCTTCTCAAAAATAGTGCGAAGGTGATCAAGGTGCAAAGCTCGTGTCGGGTTATAAATGAGGATGTTGTCCAAGAATACAACCACAAATCTTCCCATGAAAGGTCCTAAGACTTGATGCATGAATCTCATGAACGTGTTGGGTGCATTAGATAGTCCGAAAGGCATGACCATCCACTCGTACAACCCATGTTGTGTCTTGAAGGCGGTCTTCCATTTATGTCCGGACTTGATTCGAATTTGGTGGTATCCACTCCTAAGATAAATCTTGGAGAAGATCTTTGAACTGGAAAGTTGATCCAACATGTCATCTAAGCAAGGAATCAGAAATATATACTTCACCGTGATTGTGGTAATGACTCTACTATCAATACACATGCACCACGAACCGTCTTTCTTTGACATGAGTAGGGAAGGGACTGCACAAGGGCTCATACTCTCACGAGTATAACTTTGTCTCAATAGCTCCGCAACTTGTCATTATAGCTTTTCAGCATCCTTAGGGCTAGCACGGTATGCCGGCCGGTTAGGTAAGCTTGACCCCAGAATGATATCAATCTGGTATTGAATGTCTCTCCTAGAGGAAAGTCCCGGAGGAAGGTCTTCAGTCATCAAATTAGCAAATTCGGATAGGAGTTGTCAGTTGGTAGATCCAAGTCTAGGTCTATTTTATCACTTTTGTAAGGAAGTAAAGTATAGACCATGTCTTCGTGCTTCATCTTATTCAAAAATTTGGACATAGAAAGTAATGTAGAGTTATTAGTTACCAAATCTGAAGGGATCCCATCTTGTCTAGACTCCGAATAGAGTGCAGCCACGTCAGAAGACCACGAACTCATCATCTTCCTTGTAAGTAGCCTCGATCATCCTTCTTCTAGATTCAAAAGGAAAGTTGGTAGCTTTATTTTCTTCTCGTAACAACTCCAAGGGGAATATAGCCATGTTGGATGGTACGAGATGATTGTGTCACTGGATGCTCCTGCATCAGACGCCCTAGGTTGAAAAGAACTTGTCCTAGAGTTCAAAGTAATGTCTTCAACATCCATAGTCTCCCTTTTCTTCGTATTGTCTTCCGATACGGTACAAACTACATCCTCAAATAAGACCAAAATCTCATGGTCAACACCATAGAGTACCTCGTCAACTTCCTCATCAAATATTGGTTCGCCTAGTTCTTCGATCTCGTCTTCATCGTAAATTGGATCACTGAATAATTTGAACTTGTCGTCGTCTTCGCTGCCTCCTACAATTGGATGATCGAGAGAGTAGGATTGGTCATACTCGATGTTGTCGAGGTCCGCATCCTCATGGTTGTCTCCGCCACCGTGAGAGGAAGGGGGGCGTAGAGGCATTAGGGAGTTGGTGTTCTCTCGAAGTTGTAGGTGGTGGGGTGGTTGAACCCATATTTCTCAAAACCAAACCTATGCTTGGACAACTCTTCTCGATTGGAAATTAGAGTTTTTTCAAAAGGGAATAAAGGAACTTATGATATTTACGTTCTCGTGTTGCTAGACGTTGAGATAACTTTGTGACTTGTCTCTGTAGATACCGAATCTCATCTTGAGTTCTACAACCACAATGTGAGGGTTCCTCAGCCGGAACCTGCCTTTCACGATCATGACCACATCCACGACGGCCCTCCATTGGATCTTAATAAGCTCTGATACCAACTGACGCTGAGCAGAATATAGATTATTCTGGGGTGTGAAGTTATAGAGGGATTAAGAAGAAACAAGAGAGAAATAATAAAATAAGAAGTAGCTCAAGATATGTTTTAAAAAAAAAAACTTCTTGAGAAAATAAGAGCGGGAAATAAAGAACAAAAGAGATGTAGTCGTAACGTGGCTTAAGCGAAACCAATTGATTCAATATCAAAATAACTTGTCCCCAAACATCATCTAAGCATAAGTTTATATAGCTCTCAAAATCTCAAAAAAAAATCTAAATAGAAAAATAACTAACTAGACTTATTCCCTAAGATTTAGGATAAATTAACTATCAAGACTCGGTTCCTAAGATTTAGGATAAAATTAAATATAAAAAATAAACTAAACTTAATTAACAGATAACTACCTAAAAAAATCCCAATTTTGGATTCTCTCCTGCATCAATGGAATAACTTTTTTGATAATAAGGAGACAATGGAAGCTTGAAAATCTTCATTGTTATGGATGTATACTCAAGATTGAGTATAGGAAATAATGAAAGTTGTGTGACTTTTATTGGGTTGTTTTGAACAAATTGACTCTTGGGAAGAGTTTTTGATGTGTGGCAAAGGGAAGAAATATAGGATTTAAGTTAGAAAACCTTCATTTATGCTTTGGCATGGGATGAAGATGGAAGTTTAGACTAATTGGTTAGCCTAACTTAAACATATTATCAAACATCAAAAAAGAAGAGATTGTTGGTGTAATCGTTCTCAAGTCAAGGTTGACCAATTTGACTAAACTCAAGTTGGCTCGAGCTTAAATTTTGATATTTGACAATATGTGAGAGCTAGGAAGGTCCTAACTGAAAGTTAGGCAATGGAAAGTCCTAATTGTATGTTGGGCAATGAAAAGTCCTAACGGAAGATTAGGTAAAGAAAAGTCTAAGTGACTTAAGGAGGATCACATATTGGCAAAGAAAGCATAACTATGGTTAGGCAAAGAAAACTCCTAACTGAGGTTAGGCATGGTGGAAGTCTATTGAGTGATTAGTCCTAACTGAGCTTAGATAGAGGAAAGCCCATATGGGTTAAGAAGGATTGCACATTGGTAAAGGAAAGTCCTAACTATTGTTATATAAGGGAAATCCTAACTGAGTTAGGTAGGGTGCAAGTCTACCGAGTAACTAGTCCTAATTGGACGTTAGGTAAGTGAAAAATCCAAGTAGGTCAAGGAGGACCACACTTGGTGATCAAAAGTCCAATGAAAAGTTGGCAAAAAGAAAATCTAAGTGGGTTAAAGATTGACCGAATACTTGGTGATTGGAAGTCCAACAAGAGTTGTCAAGGGAAAGTCCAAGTGGGTCATGGAGAATCAGACACTTGGTGAAGAAGTCCTAGCAGTTCAAGGTTAACTAGATGCTAGACAATGGGATGTCCCAACAAGTCACAGTTGATTAGATATTGGGCAAAGGAACCATAGACTCAGATTAAGTGAGTTAGAGTTCGACAATCGATTAGGATAATCAATTGGCCCTAAGCCAATCTATTAATGCAATTGATTGGATGTGTTTTGCTAAATAACAGTAAGAGCCAGAATCAATTGAGCAATCAATTGGACTTAGAAATTGATTAGAATATGATTTTCACAAAGCATAGTAGCTTTCTCAAGAAGGTGTTGAATCGATTGGGAAGGTGCTTGATGTGTAGCCACAAGTACACGACTATGTCATCAAGTAATAAAAAGATTGTATCCATAGGGACTAGTGATTAAACACTAGTTGACTTCACATGGTAAGTTGTCTAGACAATCAAAAATTAATCCACGAGCGTTTGAAATTGAGAGAGAGTTGTTGAGAGAAGAGAAAGAGAGGAGGCAAGAGAGAACAGAGAATGTGAGCACAAGTGAACAAAGGTGAAGTTGAATTTAGGGATAAATCTAGGATTTTGATTTCATTATGATGCTAATTAATGTCCCTATGCATTGTTCATCTACCTAACTCCATGCTTACATTCTTATAGGGCATCTAACTAAAGTATGGTACAACCCCACGAAGATCATATCAGAGAGTTTACCCAAGTTCTAACACCATTAAGTAAAGAAGTAACTCTAGAAAGTCTGGTTAAAGAGTTACCCTAGGGCCCCTAGTCATACAATTGCTAGAGTTATTTGATTTACTTCATAACGGTAGATTAATGATATTAAGTAGAAGAGGTAACTTAGAAAGAATAGTGAAAGGGTTACCCTTTGTCACTAAGAGCCCCACGGTCATACAATCGCTAGATTACACAAATCACTTCCTAACATTAATATGGGGAAAACTCACAAACTCTATTTAGCTTCTCTTGTAGGGAATTTCCCTCCATTTCAAGGAAATATCGTACATAGTAAGGACACCCTCTGTCACAGGCTTCCCCGATCATACAATCCAAAGTCCCTCCTCTACATAGTGAACAAGACTCTACATTTACATGAGTTGACCTCACACATATTTTGTCAAACATATACAAGGCACAATACATATAGAACATGTCAATAAACATATCATAGCATAAGAAAATATTCAAATACATAGTTCATAAATCACATCACCTCATAACTACTTCTTAAATCTTAGATATGGAGATATACTCCATTGTGAAGAATTTACAAACCAAAGACACAAAATATAGCATACTTACAACCCCAAATCTTAGAAAGGAGAAGAAGAAATGCTTATCAATGAGTCAGTGTCTTTGGGATGATTCTGTGCTCCGGAGGTGGACAAATCGGCGAATATGGAAGCTCTAGGGTTCCCCCAAGAGGGGAGAACCCTCCTCCAAGGAAAGAAGCAGAGGCCTCAGCCAAAGATTTCCTATCCAAATAAGGAGAGGTCCTTTATATAGGGTTGGAAAATGGGGCATCGACACGGGACGTGCCGCTTGGCACCGATGCCTATGTTGTCTGCAGAAACTTTAGATCTGCGGGGTACAACCCTTGCCTTAGGGCACAGGTGCCCGTGGCATAGTGGCTAAACCTTCCATAGCCTATGTCGTTGGGCATGGGCATGTCATGGCAAGGAAGCAAAGCCAGGCACGAGCTATGCCAATAGGCATGGCCACCCGTTGTAAAGCACCTGAACGGGACATAACCTGTGCTACTGGGCACAAACTTGTCATGGTAGAGTAGCTGAGCTGGGCACGGGCACTTGTGTTTTGACAAGGCTTCCTCCTCTTGTTCTCTTTGCTTCCCATTTAATTTTGATTCACATCTTGTAAAAAAAACAAAGATCAAATATTTGAACTAAAAATAACAAAAAAAGTACACAAAAATAAAAACATAAAATATATACATATAAAATGAGATAGAATGTGTGTCAAACTATGATAAAAAACCTATATGAAATGCACACATCAGTGTCCAATCGATTGGGAGGTTTTTGTGAGAGAACAGAGGCTTGGTCAATTGATTGAGGCAATCAATTTATCCTTTCTCAATCGATTGGGGCTTTTGTTACAAGAGAATAGAGAACTTGTGAATCGATTATGCTGCTTTCTCTCACGAATAGAAAGTTTTTGAATCAATTGGGACAATTGATTAGAAATTTTCAATTGATTGGTATGACTCAACAATCAATTACGGGTTTAAAAAAGAGTCATTCTATATGTTGCATAATCGAATGATGATGTGATAATTAATTGGAAAGAAAGGCTAATCGATTAGGAGGCGAAAAGAAGTTCAAATAACATCCATATAAAGGGGAGTTTGTCTAGGATTTTCGCCACCGATTCTTGGGACATTGGAGAAGAAGTAATACTATATTTTCCACCACCAAGGGGAAATCTAAAGCAACAAAAGAGTAATCTAATCAAGATTTTCGCCACCGGCTCAGCAACAAGAGTAGTTGAGCCGGGCACAGACACTCGTGTTCTGACAAGGCTTCCTCCTCTTGTTCTCTTTGCTTCCCATTTCATTCTGATTCACATCTTGTAAAAAAAAGCAAAGATTAAATCTTCGAACTAAAAATAACAAAAAAAAGTACACAGAGATAAAAACATAAAATATATACATATAAAATGGGATAGCATGTATGTCAAACTACGATAAAAAAAAACCTACATGTAATGCACACATCAATACTCAATCAATTGGGAGGTTTTCATGAGAGAACAGAGGCTTGGTCAATTGATTGAGGCAATATATTTAACCTTTCTCAATCGATTGGGGCCTTTATTATGAGAAAACAGAGAACTTGGGAATCAATTGGGCAATCGATTAGGCTGCTTTCTCTCACAAATAGAAAGTTCCTGAATCAATTTGGAAATCGATTAGAAATTTTCAATCGATTGGTATGACTCATCAATCAATTACGGGTTTAAAAAAGAGTCATTCTATAGGTTGAATAGCCGAATGATGATGTGATAAGTAATTGGAAAGAAAGGCTAATCGATTAGGAGGCGAAAAGAAGTTCGAATAGCATCCATATAAAGGAAAGTTTGTCTAGGATTTTCGCCACCAGTTCTTGGGACATTAGAGAAGAAGTAATATTATATTTTCCACCACCAAGAGGCAATCTAAAGCAACAAGAGAGTAAGCTAATCAAATTTTTTGTCACAGGCTCAACAATAAGAGTAGCTGAGCCAGGCATGGGAACTCGTGTTCCGACAAGGCTTCCTCCTCTTGTTCTCTTTGCTTCCCATTTCATTCTGATTCATGTCTTGTAAAAAAAAGCAAATAGAAAATCTATGAATTAAAAATAATGAAAAAAGGTACACAAAGATGAAAACATAAAATATATACATATAACATGGGATAGAATGTGTGTCAAACTATGATAAAAAACTAATATGAAATGCACACATCAGTGCCCAATCGATTGGGAGGTTTTTCGTGAGAGAACAGAGGCTTAGTGAATTGATTGAGGCAATCAATTTAGCCTTTCCCAATAAATTGGGGCCTTTGTTACAAGAGAACAGAGAACTTGGGAATCGATTGGGCAATCGATTAGGTTGCTTTCTCTCATGAACAGAAAGTTTTTGAATCAATTGGGATAATCGATTAGAAATTTTCAATCGATTGGTATGACTCAATAATCAATTATGGGTTTAAAAAAGAGTCATTCTATAGGTTGAATAGCCGAATGATGATGTGATAATTAATTGGAAAGAAAGGATAATCGATTAGGAGGTGAAAAGAAGTTCGAATAGCGTCCATATAATGTGGAGTTTGTCTAGGATTTTCGCCACCGATTCTTGGGACATTGGAGAAGAAGTAATACTATATGTTTCATTACAAATAGGTAATCTAAAGCAACAAGAGAGTAAGATAATCAAGATTTTCGCCACCGACTTAGCAACAAGAGTAGCTGAGCTGGCACGGCCCATGCCATGGGGAACAGGCACTCATGTTCCGGCAAGGCTTCCTCTTGTTCTCTTTGCTTCCCATTTCGTTCTGATAAAAAAGCAACGAGCAAATATCTGAACTAAAAATAACAAAAAAAAAAGTACACAAAGTTGAAAACATAAAATATATACATATAAAATGGGATAGAATGTGTGTCAAACTACGATAAAAAAAAAACCTATATGAAATGCACACATCAATGCCCAATCGATTGAGAGGTTTTTCGTGAGAGAACAAAGGCTTGGTGAATTGATTGAGGCAATCAATTTAGCTTTTTCCAATTGATTGTGGCCTTTGTTATGAGAGAACAGAGAACTTGGAAATCGATTGGGCAATCGATTAGGCTGCTTTCTCTCATAAATAGAAAGTTTTTGAATTAATTAGGACAATCGATTAGAAATTTTCAATCGATTGGTATGACTCATGAATTAATTATGGGTTTAAAAAAGAGTCATTCTATAGGTTGAAAAGTCGAATGATGATGTGATAATTAATTGGAAAGAAAGGCTAATCGATTAGGAGGCGAAAAACAAGTTCGAATAGTGTTCATATAAAGGGGAGTATGTCTAGGATTTTCACCACCGGTTCTTAGGACATTGAAGAAGAAGTAATACTATATTTTCTACCACCAAGAGGCAATCTAAAGCAACAAGAGAGTAGGCTAATCAAGATTTCATTATTATAAATCATGTTCAATTTCCTTTGTATTTGCTTGTGCATTTCTTATTATATTTCTAGTGTTTAGATTGTACGAGACTTCTCCGCGTCTGGGAAGGAAGTTTTCATAGTGCGTCTATGAGTGAGAAGAGTGGATCCTTGGATTAGTTATCTCAAGGAGATGGATATCAAGTAAAATGAAAATGTTAGCATTACTTCAAGTTTTCCGCTACAAATCATCATCAAAGAGCGAAGATAGCTATTCATCCTCCCTCCCCCTCCTCCTCCTTCCTCCTCTAGCTCTCTACGTGTCCTAACACTTAAGATGCTCACGAGACTGATAAGGCAAAACCAAGATCAAGGATTGGGAGAAGATAAAGAAGAAGAAGAAAGGTCAATTTCTTCCCTTTGGCTACATTCAAACTTTGTCTCAAAGACGATTAGGTTTTGCCATGAAAGATGATAGCTTCAATGCCCAAAAAGATCTTGATGAAAAGTTATTTTATAGTGATGGTCCCAAGACTTTAAACATTAGTGAGAGTGTAAAATACCAGAAAAATGTCAAATAATGATAAGGGAATTTTCCGAAATTTCTAGTAATATTTCAAGAATTTTTCGGAGCTCGTATGGACGAGTTTACGGGGATAAAAACGGGACCCAAGAAAACCTGTTTAGTCTACCCATTTAAGAGAGGAAAAGTTTTATTTTTATTTTTCTTTTATTATTCTTTTCCCTTTGTTTTTTTTCTCCCGCGTGCTTCCCTCTTTCTCCCCCTGTCGAACCCAACGCCTTGCCCTAACCCATGCGACACCGACGGTTCTTCCTTCCCCTTCCTCTCCGATCGACGCCGGCCAAGTTTCAGTTTCCCCGTCTCTTTCCCTTTTCCGGCCGAGCAGCACCGACTCTTCCTCTTTCCCTTGATCTTCTGTGACAGCAAAGACTCGCCTCCGCCTGACTCTTCTCCTCTTCTTCGAGCGCCGACCCTCCACAGATTGCCTTTCCTTGTGCCCTAGATCTCCTGTCGACGCCTCCTCTTCGGCGACACCCGAGCATTGCTGTCGTCCGCATGCCCTAGCACTATCACCGGCCGAGCCCTCCAAAGGACTGTCCCCCTGCTGTCCCGGCCATCGTCTTCCTTTCCGGAGGACCAGTGACGCCGGGAGTGATTGCTGAGAACACTGTCCGAGCCTTCCTCCGATCCCTGAGCAGTGCCGGTTGTCGCTCCTCCTCAGCCCTAGTGCCGGCACAAGGATTGGGTAAGACATTTCAATTTTTTTGATTATAAGTTTGTTGAGGTTTGGATGCTAAGTGTGTTCATTAATTGAGGATTTAGATTACACTCTAGTAATTGAAAACTAGTGAGAGTAATTGATGGAGAGCATGAAAGAATAAAGTTATTAAACTTGAAGGAGTAATTTTACAGTTATTGTAGCTTGTTCTGTGATGTATATGTGAAGTATTGAAATAAACTGAGTAAGGGATTTTGGGGATGATGTGTTAAAGTTTGATAAAGTTGTAGAAGTTTGAGATTTAATGTAAAGGTATTACACAGAGTTGATCTTTGAGGTCGATTGATCATTATGTTGGCGTGCTGCCACAGATAGGTTGTTTGTTGTAGTAGGTTGATAAATAGGAGCTTAATTGATATAGGTTAGGTTTCATAGGCCCCCGATAAGGAAAGAAAAGGAGAGGATCAAACGAAGAAGATAGGTTAATATTGGCAAGGATATCCTCAAAGGAGGTAGGCTAATATCGACCGGCATATACCTCAAAGGAGGTAGGTTTGTATCGACCTAAATATGCTTCCTAGGCGAAAGATTCATATCAATCGGCATATACCTCAAAGGAGGTAGGCTAATATCGGTCAGCATATACCTCAAAGGAGGTAGGTTTGTATCGACCGAAATATGCTTCCTAGGCGAAAGATTCATATCAATCGGCATATACTTCAAAGGAGGTAGGCTAATATCGGCCGGCATATACCTTAAAGGAGGTAGGTTTGTATCGACCGGAATATACTTCCCAGAAGGAAGATTCATATCAATTGGTATATACCTCAAAGGAGGTAGGCCAATATCGGCCGGGATATACCTCAAAGGGAGGTATCGACCGAAATATACTTCCCAGAAGGAAGATTCATATCAATTGGTATATACCTCAAAGGAGGTAGGCCAATTTCGACCGGGATATACCTCAAAAGGAGGTATCGACCGAAATATGCTTCCTAGGCGAAAGATTCATATCAATCGGCATATACCTCAAAGGAGGTAGGCTAATATCGGCCGGCATATATCTCAAAGGAGGTAGGCTAATATCGGCCAGGATATACCTCAAAGGAAGTAGGCCAATATCAGCCAGGGTATACCTCCAAAGGAGGTAGGTTTGTATCGACCGAAATATGCTTCCCATAAGGAAAGCCGAGACCGGCCGATTGACCAATACCTGGGAAAGGTACTTGATAAAATATAGCCTAGGGCTAGTCAGAATCAGTGACATAGAAGGTTGCCTCATTAACTAAACCTAATCATGATTAGCTTCTATCGATATAAGGAATATTGATACATTGAGTTATCTGCAGCAGGAGGGGTGAAACAATAATTAATAAAGATATCTGCAATATATGACAAGAATTATATTTTTTTACGGGAAATGTGTTTTTAGACTATTTTGCAGGTGCTAAACAACAAAAAAGGTACATCTGGGGTACAAGAAAGATTCCTTAAAAAGTCATTCACCACAAGTACACGGCTTACATCATCTCATAACAAACTCTAACAAACCGGGTCCACTTCATGACTACGGAGGTTATATGAAGTGGTATAAAAGGGGGAATCCTCTCCGTGGGTGAGGTAAGTTCACATCATTGCGCACATTCATAACCCTAATTTTCCAGCTACTGTTCATCTTCCTCTTTCTTCCACACCGAGAGAGATCACTGACTTGAGCGTCGGAGGGTCTAGCCAGGGATTCCCACCCCGGTCTTAGGTCACTGACGATAGTGTTGGTTGGTCTCTTGTGCGCAGGAAATCTGGGAGGTTCCAAGTTGATGTGTCTCCGTGATTAGGTTTCTTTCTCGTCATCGGATTTCCGGGCAAGGAAGGCGTTCGTCAACTCTATTCTTCCCGATCCGCTTTGGGTTTCTCGGATCGGTGTTCTCTAGGTATCCTCCTTCATCAGCAGTGGGTTTCTTCTTCCGGATCTCCGTCTTGTCCAGCTTCTCAGACAGGATCAAATTTGGCTCCGTCTGTGGGAACTTCACCTGAATCTGAGACTACAAGATGGAAGAGGCCGGAAAATCAAATCTACTCACCATCAGCCGTGAGGATCTGGATTTCCTCATTAATTCTCATGTACAAAAAGCCTTGCAACAACAACAGCAACAACTTCAGGCTCACACGGGAGCCACTCTGCCAACAGCCCATAATCCGGCGATTTCAACTACTGAGCATCGAAAAGGAAAGGAGTTGGAAGAGGAGGAGCAGGCATATTTTCCTCCAGCTGTTGTTTCTCCGACAAGACGTCCACGAGCCTTTCTTCGCACTCCCATGGAGCAAGGGGGTAAGAGTCCCGTGTTCCAAGAATCCTCTGGCGAAGTACCAGACAAAGAAAAGCGTAAGATCAAAATGATAACTAGCGATAGCTCACCAGAGAAAGTCATTTCCTCATTTCCTCAGAGTGTATTTGATGATCCGCTTCCTAAGCGGTATCAGAATCTTCAGATTGGTGAGTATACTGGAACAACGGATCCAGAAGATCATCTGTTGAAATTCGAGAACGTAGCATTATTACAACAATTCTCAGACGGAGTAAAGTGTCGGATGTTTCTTACTACCCTCGGAGGAGCCGCACAGCGCTGGTTCAAGAGATTGCCAGAGAAGTCTATTCGTAAATTTAAAGACATCAAGAAAGTTTTTCTACACCATTTTTCCAGCAACAAGAGATATCATAAGACTCCTTGGAGTCTATTTTCAATTAAACAAGCCTCCAAAGAATCCATCCGAGTGTACATCAAAGGATTCAATTAGGTAGCCATCGATGTACCTAATGCTACCACAGAAATCTTAGTGAGTGCTTTTTCTCAAGGTTTAAATGATAATGATTTCTTTAAGGATTTAGTAAGAAATCATCCTGTTAATTTTGATTCCTTGATTGAGCGCGCTACTGAATTCATTAATGTGGAGGAGGCTCAAGCCGCTCGTAGGAAGGAAGGTGCTACCTCTTCTCCTACCCACGTTAAGGAGAAAGCTTCGGCCCCTGTTCCTCCACCAAGAGGGCCTAGAGCAGCTCATCCGCCTCACCGTCAACCAGAATATCGCCCGCAAGCCGTACAACACGTGGAGATACAACCCGAGGCACCAAGGAGATGGTGTACTTATCATAAAACTAGCAGTCATCATACTGAAGACTGTTTTGTGTTAAGAAATAAACGAGCTAATATGGAGCGATATCAAAGGCAAAATTAATATCGACAGCAGTACCCCAGGCAGCAAAGCCCACTCAAATTAGAATATCGCCCGGTCGAGCCTCGGCAGGATGCCTTGCCAGTCCCGGCTGGTACAAGCCAAGTATCAGAGAAAGCACCTTCTGAAGCTATGACGACTCGGCAGGAAGAAAATAGGAGTAATGCCACTCGAGGCAATATCAATATGATTGCAGGTGGACTCACTGATGGGGATTCTAATAGGGCCAGAAAAGCACACGCTCGAAGACTGGAAATTCATGCCGTGGGATGTAGCATGGAACGAGCAGCCGGTCCCGAGATAAGTTTTGGGCCTAGAGATCTTGAGGGGGTAGAAATACCCCATGATGATGCCCTAATTATCAAAGCCGTGATAGCCAACTACACCATTTCTCGTACCTTCATAGACACAAGTAGTTCTGTCAATATTATATTCAAGAAGGCTTTCGATCAATTACAAATTGATCCAAGTGAACTTCAGCAGATGGTTACACCCCTATATGGATTCACAGGCAATGAAGTACAACCGATGGGTCAAATAAAGTTGGTCATATCTCTAGGAGAGGAGCCTCTGATGAGAACAAGGAGATCTTATTTCATGGTAGTAGACGCTCCATCCTCTTATAATGTGATACTGGGTCGACCTGCCCTGAATGAGTTTAGGGCGGTCGTTTCTACTTTTTGTCAGAAAATTAAATTTCCTGTAGACGACCAAGTTGGGGAAGTGTGAGGTGATCAGAAGACAGCCCGAAAATGTTACGTAGAGATAGTTCGGGCTGAAGCTAACACTGCCCGGAAGATTCAAAGAATGGAAGTTAATGCCATTCAGGAAAAGCAGTCTGTTTTGGTTTATGAAGAAAAGGAAGAAGTTCATATCCAGACCGGTCGGCCTGAAGCTACTACATATATCGCGGCTGATCTTGATCCCACTTTGAAAGCCGAACTGGTACAGTGTTTGAGGCAAAATAATGATGTGTTTGCTTGGACGCCCAAAGAAGTCTCGGGCGTTTCTCCTGCAGTCATGGAGCATGCCTTACATGTCTTCCCGGATGCCCGCCCGGTCATGCAAAGAAAAAGGAATTTAAGCGCAGAACAGAACCAAATCATCAAAGAAGAAATAACTAAACTTATGGAGGCTGGTTATATCAGGGAGATACAATTCCCCAGCTGGTTAGCCAATGTGGTGTTAGTCTCTAAGCCAGGAAACAAATGGCGAGTATGCATTGATTTCCGGGATCTCAACAAGGCTTGCCCGAAAGATTATTATCCATTACCCAGGATTGATCAATTGGTAGATTCCACTGCTGGATGTGAGTACATATCTATGCTAGACGCTTATCAAGGCTATCATCAGGTTCCCCTAGCTAAAGAAGATCAAGAGAAGGTGAGTTTTATAACATCTGAAGGTACTTATTGTTATAATGTTATGCCTTTCGGACTAAAAAATGCAGGAGCAACTTATCAAAGGCTTATGAATAAAGTTTTCCAGAAGCAGATTGGTAGAAATATGGAAGTATATGTTGACGATATCTTAATTAAGTCTCTTCAAGCTGTTGATCTGTGCAGGGATGTAGAGGAAACCTGCAAGACCTTGAGACAATACGGGCTCAAGTTAAATCTGAGCAAATGTTTATTCGGAGCGAAAGGAGGGAAATTCCTGGGATATATGTGTAGGACCGATGCGGCCGGCTAGAAGGGGGGGTTGAATAGCCCTGAAAAATCAAACACAACCCTTTCTCGTACGATTAAACTAACACATAAAAAATAGATTAAACAGAAAATAAAGCATAAAAACGAGGCACCGAATTTGACTTGGTTACAACCGGGGAGGTTGTTAATCCAAGGATGAAGATCGCACTAAGAGCTCCTTCAGGCGGAGAAGCCTCGTTTACAGCAGTGTAAGCACAAAAAAACAGAAGCTAATCTAAACAGTGGAAGCACACAAGTGTTATTTACAATTTCTGAACTGATGAAGAGCTTCTGGACCAAGGCTATATTTATAGCCTTGGTCGGGGCGCCTGGAAAGGTTCCGGGACGGGGATAAATTTTATCCCCAACGTTCAGATCGAGATAATTCTCGATCTGGTCAAAATTAGGCGCCGGAAGGTTCCGGCACCGGATGGGTCCGGCGCCGGTCGATTCCGGCGCCCGGACCAAAGTCAACACGATTGACTTTTTCATCCGGACCCTCTGGTTCTATCGCCTCGGTCCGGTTCTTCCGCTCCGGATCCGCTCGTTTGGGTGATCTCGCCTTCCGAAAGGGCTCACCGAACCCAACTTCCGGTCTTCTCGAGCGTGCTTCCCTCCTCGTCCCTCGGAATTGCCACGTGTTTCCTTCTCGTCCGCCACGTACTCATCCGCAGTCTTCGTCCCTCGGTCGTCCGACCTTCTCGCTAGCTGCGTCTCTTGCTCCCGAGCAATCTTCCGCTCCGGCTTTCGTCCCTCGGAACCACCGCCCTTCCTTCTCGTCGTGTACTCTTCCGCGACGCCTCGTCCCTCGGACGCACAGGTGCCGTCCTTCTCGCTAGCCTCGTCTTCGAGTACCTGTGTTCCTAAGCTCCCGCACACTTAGACACAAGGTTAAATACATAGGACCTCAACTTATTGATCACACCAAAACAACCTTGGGGTTCCAACAATCTCCCCCTTTTTGGTGTGATCAACCCAAGTTAAGCTAGGGTCAACAATAGATATGAAATTAAACAGTTTATTACAATAACATGCAACATGATAGAAAAAATTAAATTTCAAACATTCCAAATTTTAATTTTCAATTTTTTCTACCTCCCCCTAGACTTATACTTTCCCTTCTCCCCCTTTGATCACAATAAAAATGGGGTACAAACGAAATCTAAGGGTTGACATTAAAAAAAATTTTGAAACTATATTTCAATAATTTTCAGGGAAATATTTCTAAGTCAAGACAAAATTTCTAAGTCATTCGACATCAAGATTAAGAAGTTTCTAAACAGAAAGTTTTATGCAAGAAAATTTCAGAGAATAACATAAAGAGAAATTTTCTATGCATTTATTTATTTATATATTTTATGCTTTAATCAGAAGGTTTAAATTTCCATTTTAATTTATCAGAAATTCTTAAGTCACACTTTTTCAGATTTAAAGCAAAAAATATTAAACATGCAACAATTTGTATCATGTTAATTTCTATTATTTTTTGAATTTCAAGTTCATAAAAATATTTCGATAGCATAGATTCTAACTTGATAAAAATTTTCGACGCTATAAAAAATTCTTTCGACAATGTGCAAAATTCGTTTGAAAGAATATTTTGTAATTTGCAAGAATTTTTTAATAAAAATTCTAATTTGCAAGAATTTATTAATAATAGATTTCTTAATCCGAAACACTTTTTTGATGACTCATTTTCTAAATTGCAAAACTCTTTCGAGAAAGTAATTTGTAATTCGAAAAAATATTTGAAGAAAGTTTTTGACATCATTTCTAATTTGCATAATTCTTTCGAAAAAATATTTTGCAATTTACAAAAGTTTTTCGACAAAATTTCTAACTTGCAAAATTCTTTTAATAATAATTTGCAAGGCAAGTTTGACAATTGATTTTCTAATTCGAAAAATTCTTTCGATGATTCAATTTCTGATTCGAAAGACTCTTCAGGCAATTTTTCGATTGAATCATTTAATTGATCAGAGGTTCGAGTCCATACCTGACTTACCTTTTCGGTAGTTGATTCTCCCCCTGTCGAGTTGCTTTTATCCGAAGATTCTCCCCCTTCATCACTCTCGGGATGTACTTCGGTTGTTGGGGCTGTCTCGGTAATTTCTTCCATCTCAGACTGTTCTGTCGGCAGCTCGGTGTCCATCAAAGAGTCGGATTGGGCTTCAGTTGGTTCTTCGTAGAGTTTTAAGAACTTTTCCCAAAGTTCTTTTGCGCTGTTGTATTCGCCGATTCTTTTGAGATCTTCATTTGGTATCACGGTTAGGAGATGAAATTTTGCCCGTCCGTTTGCCATCGATTCGTTACGTTGCTTTTTGTTCCAGAGACGTAGATCGAGTCTTTCTCCGTTCGTGTTCTTCGGTTCTTCATAACCAGATTTTAAAATTAAGGAAATACCAAGGTCTGAGTTAAGGTATACCTCCATTTGTTTCTTCCATGAAGAAAACTCCCCCTCGAATGCTGGTGGATATTCGCTAGCTCCGGCCATCGTTTTGTTACTTCAGACGGCGGTTAGTCCTTCTGAGGCGTACTCGGCTCTGATACCACTTGTAGGACCGATGCGGCCGGCTAGAAGGGGGGGTTGAATAGCCCTGAAAAATCAAACACAACCCTTTCTCGTATGATTAAACTAACACATAAAAAATAGATTAAACAGAAAATAAAGCATAAAAACGAGTCACCGAATTTGACTTGGTTACAACCGGGGAGGTTGTTAATCCAAGGATGAAGATCGCACTAAGAGCTCCTTCAGGCGGAGAAGCCTCGTTTACAGCAGTGTAAGCACAAAAAAACAGAAGCTAATCTAAACAGTGGAAGCACACAAGTGTTGTTTACAATTTCTGAACTGATGAAGAGCTTCTGGACCAAGGCTATATTTATAGCCTTGGTCGGGGCGCCTGGAAAGGTTCCGGCGCCTGGGGATAAATTTTATCCCCTTCGCAACGGATCACGATCAAATCTGATCCGGTAAGATTTGATTCCGGGCGCATGAATGGTTCCGGGCGCCCGGATCAGAAAGTCAACATAGTTGACTTTTTCATCCGGGCCCGCTTCTGCTCGCTTCGGTCCGGTTCTTCCGCTCCGGATCCGCTCGTTTGGGTGATCTCTGCCTTCCGGAAAAGGGCTCACCCGAACCCAACTTCCGGTCTTCTCGAGCGTGCTTCCCTCCGGCTTCTCGTCCCTCGGAATTGCCACGTGTTTCCTTCTCGTCCGCCAGCGTACTCATCCGCAGTCTTCGTCCCTCGGTCGTCGACCTTCTCGCTAGCTGCGTCTCTTGCTCCCCGAGCAATCTTCCGCTTCGGCTTTCGTCCCTCGGAACCACCGCGCCCTTCCTTCTCGTCCGCCGGTGTACTCTTCCGCAGCGCCTCGTCCCTCGGACGCACAGCGTGCCGTCCTTCTCGCTAGCTGCGTCTTCCACTTGAGTACCTGTGTTCCTAAGCTCCTGCACACTTAGACACAAGGTTAAATACACCGCAGGACCTAACTTAACTTATTGATCACACCAAAACAACCTTGGGGTTCCAACAATATGGTGTCCGAACGAGGAATAGAGGCCAACCCGAGCAAGGTCAAGGCACTTCAGAACATGGAGCCACCGCGTAACATGAGAGAAGCTCAAAGATTGACCGGTCGGATTACAGCCTTGTCTAGGTTTATTTCCAGATTGGCCGACCGTAGTTTTCATTTCTTTAAAATACTCAGAAAAGCCAATAAATTTCAGTGTAATGAGGAATGTGATCAGGCTTTCCAAGAATTGAAAGATTATTTGTCTACTCTCCCTGTATTAGCTAAGCCTATAGTAGGAGAGGCTATTTGGGTATATTTGTCGGCTAATGAAAATATT
Organism: Zingiber officinale; assembly: GCF_018446385.1. NCBI lineage: Eukaryota > Viridiplantae > Streptophyta > Magnoliopsida > Zingiberales > Zingiberaceae > Zingiber > Zingiber officinale. The sequence continues at coordinate 79,398,254 of NC_055986.1, forward strand.
GTAGGCTCTGTATTAGTCAGACAAGAAGGAAAAGAGCAACAACCTGTATATTTTTCTAGCCATTTACTAAAAGGAGCTGAGTGTAGATATACTACGCTAGAGAAATTGGCTTATGCATTAGTTTTGACCGCTCGGAGGTTGCGCCCTTATTTCTTAGCACATGAAATTATTGTATTAACCAACAGTACTCTTGGACGGGTATTACTCAACCCGGAGGCCTCAGGTCGGCTGATCAAATGGACAACTGAACTAGGAGAATATGACATTCAATATCAACCTCGTTCGGCCATCAAAGCACAAGCTCTAGCAAACTTTATTATAGAAGTTCAAGGCCCTGAGGAAGAAAGCATTTGGAAAATTTATGTAGATGGCTCCTCAACTAGACAAGGTAGTGAAATTAGGGTTCTTCTTATATCTCCGAGGGAAGACCGACTTCAACTCTCTATCAGATTGAATTATAGAGCTACTAACAATGAAGCAGAATATGAAGCCTTGATAGCAGGATTGCAGGCTGCTCGGCATATAGGTGCAGCTCGAGTCCTCATCTATTCGGATTCTTAATTGGCAGCCCAACAACTATCAGGTAATTTTGAAATTAATAATGACAGACTCCGGTTATATGCTGAGGTGTTTGATAAGTTGAAATCTCAGTTTCAAGAAGTAAATATACAAAAAGTTCCTCGATCTGAGAATCAGGTAGCAGATGAATTAGCTAAACTGGCTTATGCTATAGTACCATGGAGCCTAGATCGGCCCGTAGAACAAACTCTATTAATATCCTGTATCGAAAGACAGGCTGAAGCAGAAATTCAAGGTGGCTGGAGGGCTCAAATTATATTGTATTTACAGCAAGGTATTCTTCCCAATAATCCAGAACAAGCAAGAGTATTTAAGAAGAGAGCTACTCAGTACACTATGGTAGGAGAGCAGTTATACAAAAGAGCTTTTTCTAGACCTCTGCTCAAGTGTATTGGTACAGAAGATATACAATTTATCTTACAGGAAGTTCATCAAGGCTCATGTGGTAGTCATATAGGAGGGAGATCTTTGGCTCGTAAAATCCTATTAGCGGGATATTTTTGGCCTACTCTGCACGAGGATGCTAACAAGTTGGTAAGAACTTGTATGTCTTGCCAGAAACATCAAAATATTTCGCATCATCCCACACAGTTATTGAAAACCTCTATAGTCTCATACCCCTTCGATCAATGGGGAATGGACATAGTAGGCCCGTTTCCTATGGCGACTGCACAAAGAAGATTTTTATTAGTAGCAGTGGATTATTTTTCCAAATGGGTAGAAGCAGAACCACTTGTCCGGATTACTGAAGATGCAGTTATAAAATTTCTGTGGAAAAATATCATATGCAGATTTGGCATTCCTCATAAATTAGTTTCTGATAATGGAAGGCAATTTCAAGGGGATAGAATTCTAGCTTGGTGCAAAAGTTATGATATTACTCAAGCTTTTACCTCTGTAGCTTATCCTCAAAGTAATGGTCAAGTGGAAGTAACCAACAGAGAAATTATAAGAGGTTTAAAAACCAAACTTGATCACGTCGGAGGTAGCTGGGTAGATGAATTACCCAGCGTTCTTTGGGCATATCGTACTACACCTCGAGAAGCTACAGGAATCACTCCTTTTCAATTAGTTTATGGGGGAGAAGCAATAATTCCCATTGAGGTGGGAATAGAATCTGACAGAAGGCAATTATATGATGCAGACAATGAAGGCAGATGACTCATGAAGCTGGATTTGATAGAAGAAATCAGAGATAAAGCTGCGGCTCGTCTCGTATTATACCGATAAAGAATGAGATAGAATTACAACAAGAGGGTCATCCCCAGATTTTTCCAAGTAGGAGATTTAGTATGGAAACGTATTAAACCTGTCGGGGATGTTAGTAAGTTGGCACCACAATGGGGTGGACCTTACAAAGTGGTAGAAAAGCTCGCATCAGGCTCATATTATCTCCAAGATGCTGAAGGAAGAATTCTGGAACAACCCTGGAGTACAAATCATCTACAACCTTACCGAACTTAATAAAGATCATGCTACTTAAAAAATGTGGCAAAGGGAACAAACCATGATTATCTTAAGTAAGCTTCCAATGAAAAGAAGACAAATATTATTACAGTTTATGTACTCCATTTCTTTCAATAAATGCAATGCAAGGCGAATACCGCCATAAAAACAAATATGGCTCATACAGACTGACTAGTATTGGCAGAACTTTTATAATCTATGTTCAAGCAATCAACATTGGGGAATCTTAAAAGATTTATTCAGCCTCCTCCCCCCTAAAGAATCTAGGGATTTTAATCATCATAAGGTTAGTGCGATTATAATTTTACAATAAAACCTAGTCGATCGGGAAATCTCATGAAGTAACTCGGACGGGTCTTCATGGGAGGAACCGGAGACTTTAAACCATCACAGAACATAGTCGATCGGGAAATCTCATGAAGTAACTCGGACGGGTCTTCATGGGAGGAACCGGAGACTTTAAACCATCACAGAGTATAGTCGATCGGGAAATCTCATGAAGTAACTCGGACGGGTCTTCATGGGAGGAACCGGAGACTTTAAACCAACACATAACATAGTCGATCGGGAAATCTCATGAAGTAACTCGGACGGGTCTTCATGGGAGGAACCGGAGACTTTAAATCATCACAGAACATAGTCGATCGGGAAATCTCATGAAGTAACTCAGACGGGTCTTCATGGGAGGAACCGGAGACTTTAAACCATCACAGAGTATAGTCGATCGGGAAATCTCATGAAGTAACTCAGACGGGTCTTCATGGGAGGAACCGGAGACTTTAAACCATCACAGAGTGTAGTCGATCAGGAAATCTCATGAAGTAACTCGGACGGGTCTTCATGGGAGGAACCGGAGGCTTTAAACCAACACATAACATAGTCGATCAGGAAATCTCATGAAGTAACTCGGACGGGTCTTCATGGGAGGAACGGAGACTTTAAACCAACACATAACATAGTCGATCGGGAAATCTCATGAAGTAACTCGGACGGGTCTTCATGGGAGGAACCGGAGACTTTAAACCAACACATAACATAGTCAATCAGGAAATCTCATGAAATTACTCGCTTGGGCCTTCTTGGGAGGAACCGGAAACTTCATAGCCTAGTCAACCGGGATTACATTGGACTGGTAAATACAAAGTTATATGGATTTATTCATGAAATCAGTTGACATTTCACACTGGATCAGAAGCCAGAGTTTAAGGGGAATTCTATACATATGGCGCATTTTCTATCTGGAAGCCTATCCATATGAGAATCTTCATATAAAATCGCCCGGAATATTATATTCATCTCGGAACTCAGGAGTTTTATACAGTTCTTTATCTAAAATTCACTTGGGGTTATGTATTCTTTTGGAGATATGAAGCACACCAGATGTTATCTGCAGAAAGGATTCATCAAGACAAGGCTTAACTTCGAAAGATGAGCAAGAAATTCTCGAATAAAGTTTATACTTAGTGCTCGAAAGCATTTCAAAAGGGGTATTCTCAAATCAGCATAATGAAGAAACAGGTAAGTCTCAAAAATTTCCTATACATCGCAAGTACTTCAATACCAAGCTTTAATTACACTTCTTTTCATTACCAGTTTTTCTATTACAAGTCTTTCATGAATGACCTTTTTATGCATCTAGAAAAGGACCTTTTAAATCGGCGGGTAGTTCTTCATTAAGCCTGCGACGACTTATGAAAGAAGGGGGAGGTTCCTTGGGTAGATAGCCACCCTCTCTTAATTGTTGAAGAACTCCCGATACTGAATAATTTAAAGCACCTACTATCCTACGGACAAATTCTTGGGCAAATGCTGAAGACTTTAGATAAGCCAGACGCCACTCTTCCCATCGACTCTTCTCTTGCTCCTTATAGCTTTGAAAATCAGCTTGCAGTTTTGTGTTTTGATCCTTTAAAGCATCCTTTTTTGATTTAAGCTGTTCCAATTCCTTCTGGAGCAGTGACAATTCAACATCTTGAGCTTTCCTTTGCTCTTGTTCCTGTAGGATAATGAAATCATGAGAGGCTAGGTCTTGAGCTTGGTCAGAAAGACAGACATTATGAAGCTTCTCTACCTTATCTAAAATAAGACTTTTTTGAGAAGCATCTAATAGAGCTTTCTCTTTTAAAGCAATCTCCAGTCGAAGACCAGAATGAAGTCGATCCACTTGTAATTCTAGAGTTCTTCTTGCAAGCTCTTTATCTTTCAATAATTGCTGGGACTCCTCCAATTCCTGTTTCAAGGTCCCCAAGTGTTGATTTTGTAAAGCCACTTTCTCTTGCAACTGAGCCAGATCGCTGTTAGAAGAGGGTGAAGTGGCCTTCAATGTCTCTAGTTGAGCTTTTAATTTATTGTTCTCATGGTCCTTAGTCATGAGTAGCTGGTCGATATGCAGACTTGAGGCAAGAAACTAAACAAAAGGATGATGTAAGTTAAAGATGAAGGTACAAAAGTTGATAACATATAACTAGAAATACTTACAGCCACTGCCTGACGACTATGGCGGTCAGCTCGATGTGGAAGACTAAGGCCTCTGAGTTGTTCGTAACCCTGCAGCCAAGATTCGGCTAATAGACCTTGCAGTTGCAAAGAACCATATCTAGGAGGATCAGAGGGTTGTCCCAATTGAGAAGGTAAACCCGCAGCCCGTTTAAATAAAGGACGAGGAATGGAGGAAGAAGGAGGCAGAGAAGAAGAAGATGCAATAGAAGGAAAAGGAGTAGTAGAAACAAGAGAAGCAGAGGAAGAACTAGATGGAATAGAAGGTGACAGTGTAGGAGAAGCTGATGTAGTTTTGGGAACACTAATAGTCGAGGGAATGGCACTGGGAGAAGATCTCCGGCAAGGTGTCTATTTTGCTCGAGGCCCAGAAGCTAAAGGAGGCAAAGCCAATGCACGAGGCGCAGAAGACACATAAGGGATAATGGCCATCTCAGAAGCAGAAGTAGAAGGAGCTGAAATAATAGAAGAAGAAGGGATAAGTAGACCGGGTCTCATCAACCTAAGAGAAGGATTGGAGATAATATGGATAGGAGTTATCTGTGCCTTACCTCTCTCAAGAGAAATGGGTGACGGGACAAGAGGAGCTTGCACGAAGGTACCAAAGAAATTGCTAAAGGGAGAAGCCTCAGTAAGATTTGGCTTTTTAACTAAAGCAACAAAAGGTTCTTCTTCTTCCTCTTCCATGGCTGCGATAGCCTCTGCCTGTTGTTCTTCTACAGATAGCAAACCCAAGGTGGAAAAATTAGGATTAGATCGGCGATCGCGTAACCATTCTTCTCCAAGAGTATTGACAAAGGACTTAGTCACAGCAGGATTCTTGTACATAAAGGCTGGAAGAAGAGCATCAGCTGAAACCCAGGAATTGAACACTGTTATAGAAGAGATGCATTAATCAGTAAATATGGACTAAGATGTTTATACATACCAAAAGATCCATCCAAGGGGGTGTCAATACTGCTTATTCCGAAAGGAAACATTAAACCCTCCACAATTAGATGCGGCAAGCTGAATTTGGCTCCTCTCAGTTTAGGCAGGGCGGAAGCAACAAAGGGATCATTAAGAAGATCATGGGTACTAGGAAGTGGAGGTAAATCATGTATCCATTAGATAGGAAATGGAGGGGGAGAAGGGAGACGCATATAGAAAAATTTGTGATACCATTCCCCCTGAGGAGGAATTCGGTTGAACAAAATAGCCTTGGGACGAGATTGGAATTTAAAAACACCAACATCTACTCGACGAGGAATGAAGTGATGAAAAAGACGAGGAGACAAGGGAAAATCTAACAGTTTAGATACCCCAATAAAACCCATAAGAATAGAAAAGGATTGAGGGACAAACTGGTTGAGTGGAATATTAAAATAACGGCTGACATTACAGAAAAAAGGGTGGAGAGGAAATCGAAAACCTTGTAGGACTTGGTCTCGGAAGATAGATATACACCCTAAAGGAGGAAGATGCGGACCCTCATGAGGAGCGGGACGGATTATATAAGAAGGAAAACCATAGGTCGCCTGTAAGTCCACTTCTTCTGTATCTATAAGGTTGGAAACACACGAGAGAAACCATGCAGGAGGAGAAGCTGCCATAGAGAGACGATAAAAGAAGGAGGAATCAAGGAAGAGGACGAGAGAAGGATGGGGGAAAGCGGAAGAAAACCTCATAAAACCCTTATTTTTCTCTCGGACCTGTGCTAAAACCCCCAAACAGGAACAGCAGAAGAAAAGAAGAAAAGAAAAAGTACTCAGAATTTCAATCGTCATAAATGAGTGATAATATCAAGGGATAAAATCAAAAGAAAGTCGTAAAGTTAAGTAATCTTCCTCGAAAAATGTGTAAAGTTTCCTTAGAAATAATTCTTAAGAAAGCCTGACGGATGTAAAGAAAAATTAATCCAGTAATTATAAGTTCAGGTTATAGGTGTAATAAAATAAGGCGCAAGATATTAGCTAGCAAACAAGACTTGGTTATAGGCTACCGGATGAGGTCCATAGATATGAATCGGGCGGTTCTGATAGATCGGCCGAGACAAAGACCACCCAAACATGTCGACCAAAGGGTCATTATAATAAGTTAAATAATATACACCGTGATAGAACCATAAAAGACTTGATTAATACATAAATAACATATGAAGATATAGGTGTAAATCAATCAAGTAAAATAAATCGACCGATATTGAGAATATCATAATAAAACTATACCAGATTGGATGAGACATAATTAGTCTATGAAATATCGGGCGGTACTTATCAACCTCGGTATATATCGTCCGGTCATGAGGAAACAATCTAAAACATAATAATCTGTTAATTGAGGTTGTATGATGACTTGCCGAGCAATATTTGACATATTTAAACAAAAACAAATGACTGTCATGAGGAAGAGTGGAATTTACAATGAAAAAGGGATAACCAGCGTTACATAAGTTTGGCAGATTGTCATCATAGAGTTTTGGATTCACTTTTCTACAAGAATTTGAATTTAAATCAAACTAAGGTCAGCTGAGGGTATAGATCAGGGGGTTTGTTCTCAATGAGTCTGCGATGATTTAGGAAATTAAGAGGAGGGTCACGAGATAAGTAGCTCTCCTCTTGTAATTGGTCAACTGCCCCTTTGGCTCCCACAGTAAAAGCTGATAAGATGGACTTCACGATCGGCCTATTGAATTCAGGAGATTCAATCATGGCGGTGGCCCGGTCCTTGTAACAATTATCTTCGTTCTCTTTGTAAACCACCAAAGCCGTTTGGGAAGTCTTCAGTTCATCCTCTTTGACAGAAACCTCGGCTTTAACTGAATCAAGGGAGGTGTTCAAGGAAGTTATTTCGTCTTCCTTCAGCTGCAGGGCTTTGAGTTTTTCAGCTAATTCTGCTTCATAACCAACCTTTAGCTTGCTGATTTTGGAAGTTAATTCTTGATTGAGGTCCGTAGCCGATTTGAATTGTGTTTGAAGACTTTCAATCTGAGCTTCAAGTTGCTTCTTGGCAGCAGCAGAAAACACGACAGAAGATAACTCAGTAACCTGCTGTCTCAACTGATCATTCTCAGATTTTAGTTTCTTGTTCTCATTATATAAATTGTGCATCAGTCGAGATAAACCCATGTTTTCTATCCACCGCAGGAAATATGATAAAAGACCATAAGATAATCGCTAAGAAATAAAGAGTAGACGTTAGTAGATATACCTGATTCTCCTTATGGGAGAAACAGTCGATTGCTTCAGGAGTATTGAGTTCTTCAAAAATAGGACGAACTTTATCCCAAGCGTCGGCGAAGGAACCGCCTAGCAATATGGGGAGGATAGGGATAGTAGAAGAACCAACAAAGAAGGAGGAAGTAGGAATGGATGGAGGAGCAAAAACTAAATAAGAAGAAGGTGAGGAAGGTAAAGACCCAGAAGTGGGAATAGATAGAGGAAAAGTGAAAGAGACATCACCAGAAGCGCTGGCATTAGAGAAAGGTGAAGCAGGAAAAGTGAGAGAAGGGTAGAGTTCGGCCAACGTGGGTTCGTCATAAGGAGGATCAGCGGGAATGAAGCCTTCTGAAACCTGTTCATCAGCTGGAAGGATAAGCCTCCTTTTGGATGGAGGAATTCTGGTAAGTTTACACCCCGGACGTTTGCCGGTAACAAGTTCAGCCATTGATTTATTGGGGCTACCGGAAGATGTGAGTTCAATGAGGGGAAGAGGAGCATATGAAGAAGTAGCAGTAGCCATTGGGGAAGTAACGGTGGGTAGAGAAATAGCAAGGATCTCCGTAGAAGGACCTTCAGGAGCCTCAAGAGCTTCAAGAACCCCCAAAGAACTAGGTGCCTCCGCTAAAGGAGCTGGCTCCTCGATTGAAGGAGAAGGAATAATAGCAGCTAGAAGTTCAGCTTCTTTTGCACGAATTGCATCCTCTTCCAGACATAGTTCTTCGTCAATCAAAGAATCATAGAAGCTATCCACTACATAGAAAAGAAAAATAGTTTAGTTAGTTAAAAATAAGAAGAAAGAAATAAGGTGTTACCTAAAGGAACTCGAGTATCAGGTTTGACGGGACTTAAGCCAAATAGGTATAGGAGATCGACTCTCAGCCACTTGGGAATAGAAATTCGGTGGTTTAATAACTTCTCACAGTAAACAAGAAAGGAAGGATGAAGATGAAACTCCTTGACGTTGGGCAAAGGAGGAAAAAAGGATTTCCAAGCATAAGACCAAGGAATGGGTCCTGGAAACTTCAGAAAGAAAAAACGGGATTTCCAGACTTTGAGGGATGAAGGCATGTCCTCAAAAAGAACCATTTTAGTCTGTGAATGAAACAAGAAAACACCAGGTTCCGAACACTTGGGATAAGAGAACATGAAGAAATTTTGAGGAGTAGGAGGGATATCTCGCAAGCGAAATAGCATGTAAGCACCACATAGATAACGAAAAGCATTAGGAGCAAATTGTTGCAAAGGAATATCGAAATACTAACTTATTTCGATCAAGAAAGAATGAATGGGAAACCTTAAACCTCCTATTAACTGATCTTTGAAAAAGATCACGCAATTAGCAGGGGGATGGTGAGGACGATCATTTGGTTTCGGGATTATGATGTCATACTCCCGGGGAATTTCATACTGACGACAGATGGTTAGCCTAGCATTTTTATCAAAAGAAGAAGACATGTGAACGTACCAAGGAGCAATCGCTTCCTCAGCCATGGACAAGAATATAGGTTAGTGAGACAATAGATTACTTACTGAGAACAAGCAAGAAGATCGTCGAGAAATGGTGAGCACGAGGTTTGGTTGAAGACTGCAACAAGAAAAGAACTCTAGAGAAGAGAAAAGAAGGGACAAAGTTTAAAAGGAGACGAAGGGTTTAGGGTTTGAAAAGCACACAACCGTCGTCAGATCAAAACACTTTTATCTCAGCAGACGTTGAGGATCACAAGAGAAAGGCAAGAGGCCTACGTGATGTGGCGGTCAGAAAAAGTATGTGTCATACCATCATAAAAACATTTATATTGGATGTGACGGATTGGATCACGCTGGGGTTGGTAACACCTCGGGGTACGCTTCTGACATTCTCTCACCCAAAGAAGAGCCAATCACCAGCTAGGAAGCTTCGAAAGAAGACGTAATTAACTGGACATGATAAAGTGAAAAGGACTGATTTTTTGACTAAGTTCAAGCTAAGGACAAAAACATTTAAGGATGGAGATTTAGGCGAATAACAAATTTTGAATTAACATCCTAATGAAATGCAAACTAATGTTGATCAAAGTAATTTTATATTGGCCGGTATAACTTTGGTTATGCTAGGTAAGTATAATATTGATTTCAGTCAACGAAACAATATTGACTGACATAATATTAGCTATAATATAGAAGTATTCCAACAGTCAAGATAGCCTCAGCCATGACAAATGACACGTAGGATATACAGAGGGGTAATGATTACAACATCATATTTATTCTTATAAATTACAGAAGGATTCAATAGAATCACTTAATTTAATACAAAAGTTTGTTTTTACACTTAGAATCTGATCAAGTACATAACATTACATTTCTCCTCAGAACGGTAAACCTCAGATAGATAACAAAATTTACAAACACAAGCTCTTGAAACGCTTAGAAAATTTCAGTCCCACTAAATTCAAACTTACCATGGAGCAGAGATGGAAATATCTTACTTCGCCCAGGCTTGTCAAGGCACATAAGAGGCAATATTCTGTCTGGGACGAAGAAAGCAACAAAGTAGAAAGACTCAAGGGCGAGGGGAAGGAGAAAAATCTATTCAGACCATGATGGAAAAGTAAATGTAAAAGTCACTTCCCCTCTCAAGCCCTGGAGTTCTGCAACCAGAGCAACCTAGCATAACCCAAGGGTAACATGTGTTGTGCCCTTCACACAACATCCATGGGTTATTTGGTTTCCCTTCCATGAGTAGTGAAAATCTCCCTGAAGTTTCTTGAGTCCTTCAGAGCATCGACATCTTTGGATGAAAAGTCTGGACTGTGAAGCTTCATCTCTTAAGACAATCCCTTGAACCATAGAGGTAACTGGAGCAAAAATCCCAATAAACTCATATATAGATCTCACCTTGTCCGACAAAAGTCGCCTCCAAAGAGGAGGATCCGAGACCATAACCTTAGCAATGAAAGATAGCAAGGAAGGAAAAGAACTGAGATGGGTGGTGAACGAAGAGAAGGTTGTAACCCTATTTAAAGGATCAAAAGGCTCATGGGATCACTATACTTGGTTTAGTTAGACAGTTATACACAAAATCTGTGAGGTCATTTCAATATCTGGGGTAGAATCACGGGTAGGAAAAGATAAAACCAGACTTGTGTCTAGTCAGTCGTCTACACCTCCTTTGACTAGACTTGAAGGGAAAGCTAGTGAAATAGGTTAGGTTTCATAGGTCCCCGATAAGGAAAGAAAAGGAGAGGATCAAACGAAGAAGATAGGTTAATATTGGTTGGGATATCCTCAAAGGAGGTAGGTTTGTATCGACCGAAATATGCTTCCTAGGCGAAAGATTCATATCAATCGGCATATACTTCAAAGGAGGTAGGCTAATATCGGCCGGCATATACCTCAAAGGAGGTAGGTTTGTATCGACCGAAATATACTTCCCAGAAGGAAGATTCATATCAATTGGTATATACCTCAAAGGAGGTAGGCCAATATCGGTCGGGATATACCTCAAAAGGAGGTATCGACTGAAATATACTTCCCAGAAGGAAGATTCATATCAATTGGTATATACCTCAAAGGAGGTAGGCCAATTTCGGCCGAGATATACCTCAAAAGGAGGTATCGACCGAAATATGCTTCCTAGGCAAAAGATTCATATCAATCGGCATATACCTCAAAGGTGGTAGGCTAATATCGGCCGGCATATACCTCAAAGGAGGTAGGCTAATATCGGTCGGGATATACCACAAAGGAAGTAGGCCAATATCGGCCAGGGTATACCTCCAAAGGAGGTAGGTTTGTATCGACCGAAATATGCTTCCCATAAGGAAAGCCGAGACCGGCCGATTGACCAATACCTGGGAAAGGTACTTGATAAAATATAGCCTAGGGCTAGTCAGAATCAGTGACATAGAAGGTTGCCTCATTAACTAAACCTAATCATGATTAGCTTCTATCGATATAAGGAATATTGATACATTGAGTTATCTATAGCAGGAGGGGTGAAACAATAATTAATAAAGATATCTACAATATATGACAAGAATTATATATTTTTTGGCGGGAAGTGTGTTTTTAGACTGTTTTACAGGTGCTAAACGACAAAAAAGGTACATCTGGGGTATAAGAAAGTTTCCTTAAAAAGTCATTCACCACAAGTACACGGCTTACGTCATCTCATAACAAACTCTAACAAACCGGGGTCCACTTCATGACTACGGAGGTTAAATGAAGTGGTATAAAAGGGGGAATCCTCTCCGTGGGCGAGGTAAGTTCACATCATTGTGCATATTCATAACCCTAATTTTTCAGCTACTATTCATCTTCCTCTTTCTTCCACACCGAGAGAGATCACTGACTTGAGCGTCGGAGGGCCTAGCCAGGGATTCCCACCCCGGTCTTAGGTCACTGACGATAGTGTTGGTTGGTCTCTTGTGCGCAGGAAATCTGGGAGGTTCCAAGTTGATGTGTCTCCGTGATTAGGTTTCTTTCTCGTCATCAGATCTCCGGGCAAGGAAGGCGTTCGTCAACTCTATTCTTCCCGATCTGCTTTGGGTTTCTCGGATCGGTGTTCTTTAGGTATCCTCCTTCATCAGCAGTGGGTTTCTTCTTCCGGATCTCCGTCTTGTCCAGCTTCTCAGACAGGATCATTAATCAATAGTCGTATTCGATTAAGATTATCCTAAATAGGTTTGAGAATTTAATTTAGCTAATTAATTTATATGTAATTAGCTAAATCTGTATATCATGTATTATAGGACTCTGGTTCGAGATGAGCACTTCGACGTGGAGATTGTTAAGCTCGGTCTACATTTAAGGTGGGTACCTCTTGACTTATCTTTTATGATATTTTCAATTGGATATGCATAGTATTTTATAGCTACAAACAATGATCATGTTTGCCTTTGGTATGTCACTGTTTGATACCCATAGCATGTTCTGTTTGTCACTGGTTATGTATCCATGTTTACGCCTTGTGATCATTGCCATGAGTACCTTAGTTCCTAGAGTAAGTGACATACCATGCTTTACTGAGTTTAGGACTAGATTCTGGATTTTTATTATCTGGCATGCATACCTATATTTTTATATCATATCTGATCTGTGTACATAGACCGTTTTTTCTTTTATCCATGTATATTGATGGTACATATTTTATGGAGGTGGATATGTTCAGGATCTAGGGTTTTTTTTATTCCTTATCTGACCGGTGTACCTAGACCATTGATTAGGTCAATTTATTCTAGGGTACACATTGTATATATATGGATTGGTACAGGATATTGCCATGCTTAGTGTCATGCACCATTCGCATGATTGCATGCTGTGTGATTGTCGGCTCTATTATTGTTGAGCACATCGCCAGTTACATATATCTGCACACACGACCACTCATGGGTTAGTGGTATATTCAGGCAGGGTGTGTTGCAGCAGGTGCTCTGTCAAGGGTTCCGTTGGTCCACTCATGGGTTAGTGTGACGCAGCGTTGTAGCAGGACAGGGATCCCTCCCCGTCATCGTGTACCGGGAGATGAGAGCATTGAGCTCCCCCATTTATGATTTGGGGTAGGAGGATAGGTGTACTCCGACAGCATCCCGTCCACTCGGTCACTCATCAGGAGCAGTGACGTCAGAGTGCACGGTTGTCACAGTCTCACCATCATGTGTGAGACGGCTGACTGGAGAGTAGGGGTGACCAGGACATGTCATTGGCATCATACGCATTGATGCATTTATTGCTTGTGCTTGCTGCACTTATATGCTGTATTTTGGTGGATGCATTTGTTTGACATGCATACAGGAGGCATATTGTTTATCTGGTTTGACGACCCTTTTGTTTTAGATAGGAGTTCCTGGTGAGTACAGCTTCCTCAGTTACCTTTCAGTTTTGCATATTTCCTATATATGATTAGGAAGTTGTATTCCATGTTTATTGTTGTTAGATATATCTTACTAGGCATATCTATTGGTATTCGCTGAGTTGTTGAACTCACCCCCGTGGACACTATCTTTTTCAGGTACCAGGTTGTTTATGATGTCGCTTGGAGTATCCTGTCTGCTGGTCCCCACGTCACCTCAGAAGATCTATCGGTTTCATTTATGTTTTGTTTGTTTTATGTGTTAGTGTGTTTAGTTTGTGCTCGGGTTTTGTTCTGGAGTGTTGAAGTTGTTATGTGATATTTTGTATTGGTTATTGGTTGTGTAAGCCTAGCCGGCTAGCAGTTTTGTGTTTGGTTTGTATTTGGTTTATGTTATTTTCCATTGTGTTTTAGGTTTGGTACAGACGAGTGGGCTGCTTTACATATAACTGCGTGGTTGTGTTTTATTGTATCAGCCGAGTAGGCTGTATTATAAACTACGTGGTTGTGTTTATATTCCAGCCGCCTGTGGCTGATGTATATTATGTCTGTAGAAATGCTTCAGATTGTCACCCGTACAGGGGAGGTGCTGCCGAAATTTCTTCGGACAGGGACTCCCCCGGGGCGTGACAATTTAGTGGTATCAAAGCAGGTATACGATACTTGCTATGTGTTCTGGACTTTTGAGATTTATCTGATACCAATTTATTTGGTATCAGAGATCGGCTTACGAGTCTTATTTTCCCTGTGTTTCAGATTTCGTGTTTTGGTCTTCTCGATGTAACTTTTCAGGTTTTGGGACCTGGCAGTAGCAGGACATCTCCAAGCTATAGGAGGTATGTTGGTATACTGTTATCCTACATTTTTGTTAGTATATGTACCGTTGACTATTACAGTTTATGACATGTAATAGCACTTTGTATCTGGTATCTGTCTGATGTTGTAGCCATATTACATGTGATGGGTTAGCCACTGATGATGATCGACCTTAATGGAGGTTAAGGGTTATAATCTCTGGTGATTTTTCCATATGATACACCAGTAGTTTTTAGCTTCTAGTACAACTAGTAGGAGATGGAGGCACATACCTGCCTCTGTTATTATTAGCTGTGTAGTGGATAGTATCTACCTATTTATGTTGACCTAGCCAGTAGTATACCATATTATCTTAGTTAATTTCATCAGTAAATATTGGTTTACTCTTGTTAGATCGGTCAGTAGGAGTTTGATTTACACTCGTTGATTTGGGTAGTCGTACATTGATATACCTTAGTTGCTTGTGGAGGATTAAGGTATTCTTGATTAGTTAGTAGATGACTAATTTAGTTTTGTTGGGTTGATCAGTAGAGGACAGTCATACTCTATTTTTAGAGGTTTGAATCTTTTGATTATTTGTACTTAGCTAGGTATCTAGAGTACATTTGAGTACATGACTCATACTAAAATGGAAAAGACTGAATTAGCCATATACCATTGTCGGCTTGGTCAGTCTATTGAGGATCGATGTATCCTATTTCATGTGGACTTTAATTTTAGACTGTATGTACCTAGTTGGATTGTCTATGATTGTGTTTTCCTGTATGATCTTTTTGTTAGATTTTATTTAGTTATACCCCTAAACCATGAGAGTAGGTAGCATAGGGTTTGTGTGGTAGATTGGATTAAATATGCTGATTATACATACCTGTGTAGTTTATACACTTGATTATTATGTGTTGTAGGAGTTCTATGATAGACGGTCAAAATTGTATGTAGTGAGTGTATATTTGTCCAGATGATGATTATTGTGGGTTTCTAGTATATTATACCCGAGTGGTCTGATTGGTTTATTGGAGGTATTTTATCGATTAAATCTATGTTGTGAAATGTACACATGTGTTTGAGTGTTTTATTGGAGGTATCTTATCGACTTAATCTGAGTTATGATATGTGTAGATGTGTTCGGTGTAATATTTGAGGTATCTTGTTTATTATATGATTGTTCTGAGTGTATACTCGTGTTGATTATGATTTGTTGGAACTATTATGTTGATTATACCTATGTTGATATATGCACACGGGTTCGGTATGCATTGTTGGAGGTATCACGATGAATTATACCTATGTTGTGAGTATGTGTGGTGTGTACAAATTGGAGGATTATGTCGATCATACCTATGTTGTGAGTATGTGTGGTGTGTACAAATTGGAGGATTATGTCGATCATACATATGTTGTGTAAGCACGTGTGACAGGTGTATTGTTGGTAGCAGCATGATGATTCTACTTATGTTGAATGCAGGATGTGGAGTGTCTGCATTATGTCATTTGTTGGATTATCCTGTCAACCCATTTTCTTATCAGTGGTTGACTCACTACGATGTTGATAGATTTGACGATGAGTTTGATTTGATTGCTGGATTGTTATACCCTAGGCTACTCACAGTGATCTGTGGTAGAGAGATCTCATGCAGTCTCTAGCGGGATAGTTAGGTGCCTTGGGCACTTATGCATTATTTGTGGTGGAGCGTTGCTCCCACACGTGTTATGGATTGTTTGTGGTGGAGTGTTGCTCCCACATATTGCGGATTGCTTGTAGCGGAGCATTACTTCCATATTTATTGCAGATATATGTTACGGATTATTTGTAGTGGAGTGTTACTCCTACATATTGAGGATTTCTTGTGGTAGAGCGTTGCTCCCACATATGTGGTATTTTCTGTGATGGAGTGTTGCTCTCACACTGGAGGATCTGTTCTTAGATGATTTATATCGTTGGTGTACAGATTCCTAACTTGTTGTCGGGGATCTTATGGTTAGGAATGCCTGTGATACAGACATTATCTGTCTTGGTGTTACTATTAGGGCTTGCGGAGCCTAAGATGTTTTCATGGACTCGATGATTTGGGTATCCTTAGGATATTGGATCAGAATTCGTTATCGTTATTGACGACGTGGTGTTTTATTCCTGATCTGAGGTGTATCACGTACATCATCTTCGCATAGTTCTAGAGATGTTTCGACGGAAACGTCTATATGCGAAGATCAGTAGTGCGTATTTTGGTTGTCTTCTGTAAGATGTTTGAGACACACGGTCACCAGTAGGGTATACCGTGGTTCCACAGGAGATCGAGGTTGTTACCGTTGGGAGTAGACGGAGTCTATAGAAGAGGCTCGCAACTTCCTTTGTTTGGCTCGATATTTCCGGAGATACGTTAAGGGTTTCTCACGGATTGCTATGCTACTTACACGCCTGACCAGGAAAGGCGTGAAGTTCACTTGGACTGAGGATTGTAAGACCAGCTTCCAGGAGCTGAAGCGGAGACTGGTGTCGGCTCCGATTTTGGTTTTACCTTTTGAAGAGGACGGATTCGTGCTCTATACTGACGCATCTCTACAGGGTTTGGGCACTGTTTTGATGCAGCACTAGAGGGTAGTCTCCTATGCTTCTCGGCAGTTGGAGGAGCTTGAGAAGAACTACCCAGTACATGATTTGTAGTTGGCCACTATTATTTTTGCCTTGAAGATTTGGCGACATCACCTTTATGGTATTACAGTTGAGATTCTCACTGATCATAAGAGTCTCAAATATATTTTCACCCAGAAGAAAACTTAATCTCCGACAAAGGAGATGGATGGAATTTCTGAAGGATTACGAATGTACCATTAGCTATCACCCGGGGAAAAGCTAATGTGGTTGCCGATGCACTTAGACGGAAGTCTAGGGGGACTTTGGCTTGCCACCGAGTTGTGGTTACGGACTTGATTCAGGGATTCTCCAAATTGGGCCTTGAGGAGCAGGGACGGACAGAGAAGGGTATTCTTGTTACCATGATTGCTCAGTCGTCGATCAGGACGAGAATGCGAGAGGCCCAGTTGTTGGGACCTCATAGAGCTCAGCAGGAGGTAGAGTTGGTCCGTACTATCAGACGGAAGATGTCAAAGGCGCAGAACCGAAAGAAGAGTTATGCATATCAGAGACGCAGACCCTAGATTTCTCTATTGGCGGCCATGTATTTCTACGAGTTCACCCACGAAAGGGGTGAAGAGATTTGGCTTCAGAGGTAAGCTAGCTCCGCAATACATTGTACCTTTCTAGATCTTGGAAAGGATTGGAGCGGTAGTTTACCGGTTGGCACCACCACCATCCCTGGCAGGAGTTCACGAACGTATCCCACGTATCTATGCTAAGGAGATACGTACCTGACCCGACACATGTGCTGACAGATATCTCAGTTCCAGTTCAGCCTAACGTCACTTATGAGGAGATTCCGGTACGGATTTTGGACCGGAAAGAGTGTCAGTTGCAGAACAAGACAATCCGGCTGGTTAAAGTCGGATGGCAGCATCATACGGACGAGGAGGCTACTTGAGAGCTCGAGGATACTATCCGAGCTCGATACCCTATCTTTTTACTTGAGGTGTGTGATTTAATTTACCGTTCAGGATTTTGTACTTGTTACTTGTTGTTAGTATTTGCTGATGGTAGAGAACGAAATTTGGGGACCAAATTTTTATTAGTGGGGGAGAATGTAAAATACCAGAAAAATGGCGAATAATGATAAGGGAATTTTCCAGAATTTCTGGGAATTTTGCGGAGCTCATATGGACGAGTTTACGGGGATAAAAACGGGGCCCAGGAAAACCTGTTTAGTCTACCCATTTAAGAGAGGAAAAGTTTTATTTTTCTTTTTCTTTTATTATTCTTTTCCCTTTGTTTATTTTTCTCCCGCGTGCTTCCCTCTTTCTCCCCCTGCCGAACCCGACGCCTTGCCCTAACCCATGCGACACTGACGGTTCTTCCTTCCCCTTCCTCTCCGATCGATGCCGACCAAGTTTCAGTTTCCCCGTCTCTTTCCCTTTTCTGGCAGAGCAGCACCGACTCTTCCTCTTTCCCTTTATCTTCTGTGACAGCAAAGACTCGCCTTTGCCTGACTCTTCTCCTCTTCTTCGAGCGCCGACCCTCCACAGATTGCCTTTCCTTGTGCCCTAGATCTTCCGTCGACGCCTCCTCTTCGGCGACACCCGAGCATTGCTGTCGTCCCCGTGCCCTAGCACTATCACTGGTCGAGCCCTCCAAAGGACTGTCCCCCTGCTATCCCGGCCATCGTCTTCCTTTCCGGAGGACCAGTGACGCCGGGAGTGATTGCTGAGAACACTGTCCGAGCCTTCCTCCGATCCCTGAGCAGTGTCGGTTGCCGCTCCTCCTCAGCCCTAGTGCCGGCACAAGGATTGGGTAAGACATTTCGATTTTTTTTATTATAAGTTTGTTGAGGTTTGGATGCTAAGTGTGTTCATTAATTGAGGATTTAGATTACACTCTAGTAATTGAAAACTAGTGAGAGTAATTGATGGAGAGCGTGAAAGAATAAAGTTATTAAACTTGAAGGAGTAATTTTACAGTTATTGTAGCTTGTTCTGTGATGTATATGTGAAGTATTGAAATAAACTGAGTAAGGGATTTTGGGGACGATGTGTTAAAGTTTGATAAAGTTGTAGAAGTTTGAGATTTAATGTAAAGGTATTACACATAGTTGATCTTTGAGGTCGATTGATCATTATGTTGCCGAGCTGCCATAGATAGGTTGTTTGTTGTAGTAAGTTGATAAATAGGAGGTTAATCAATAGTCGTATTCGATTATGATTATCCTAAATAGGTTTGAGAATTTAATTTAGCTAATTAATTTATATGTAATTAGCTAAATCTGTATATCATGTATTACAGGACTCTGGTTCGAGACGAGCACTTCGACGTGGAGATTGTTTAGCTCGGTTTACATTTAAGGCGGGTACATCTTGACTTATCTTTTATGATATTGTCAATTGGATATGCATAGTATTTTATAGCTACAAGCAATGATCATGTTTGCCTTTGGTATGTCACTATTTGATACCCATAGCATGTTCTGTTTGTCGCTGGCTATGTATCCATGTTTACACCTTGTGATCATTGCCATGAGTACCTTAGTTCCTAGAGTAAGTGACATACCATGCTTTACTGAGTTTAGGACTAGATTCTGGATTTTTATTATCTGGCATGTGTACCTATATTTTTATATCATATCTGATCTGTGTACATAGACCGTTTTTTCTTTGATCCATGTATATTGATGGTACATATTTTATAGAGGTGGATATGTTCAGGATCTAGGGTTTTTTTTTATTCTTTATCTGACCGGTGTACCTAGACCATTGATTAGGTCAATTTATTCTAGTGTA
Organism: Zingiber officinale; assembly: GCF_018446385.1. NCBI lineage: Eukaryota > Viridiplantae > Streptophyta > Magnoliopsida > Zingiberales > Zingiberaceae > Zingiber > Zingiber officinale. The sequence continues at coordinate 79,418,027 of NC_055986.1, forward strand.
CACATTGTATATATATGGATTGGTACAGGATATTGTCATGCTTAGTGTCATGCACCATTCGCATGATTGCATGCTGTGTGATTGTCGACTCCATTATTATTGAGCACATCGCCAGTTACATGTATCTACACACACGACCACTCATGGGTTAGTGGTATATTCAGGCAGGGTGTGTTGCAGCAGGTGCTCTGTCAAGGGCTCCGTTGGTCCACTCATGGGTTAGTGTGACGCAGCGTTGTAGCAGGACAGGGATCCCTCTACCGGGAGATGAGAGCATTGAGCTCCCCCATTTATGATTTGGGGTAGGAGGATAGGTGTACTCCGACAGCATCCCGTCCACTCGGTCACTCATCAGGAGCAGTGACGTCAGAGTGCACGGTTGTCACAGCCCTACCCACTCGGTCTCACCATCATGTGTGAGACGGCTGACTGGAGAGTAGGGGTGACCAGGACATGTCATTGGCATCATACGCATTGATGCATTTATTGCTTGTGCTTACTGCACTTATATGCTGTATTTTGGTGGATGCATTTGTTTGACATGCATACAGGAGGCATATTGTTTATCTGGTTTGACGACCCTTTTGTTCTGGATAGGAGTTCCTGGTGAGTACAGCTTCCTCAGTTACCTTTCAGTTTTGCATATTTCCTATATATAATTAGGAAGTTGTATTCCATGTTTATTGCTGTTAGATATATCTTACTAGGCATATCTATTGGTATTCGCTGAGTTGTTGAACTCACCCCCGTGGACACTATCTTTTTCAGGTACCAGGTTGTTTATGATGTCGCTTGGAGTATCCTGTCTGCTGGTCCCCACGTCACCTAAGAAGATCTATTGGTTTCATTTATGTTTTGTTTGTTTTATGTGTCAGTGTGTTTAGTTTGTGCTCGGGTTTTGTTCTGGAGTGTTGAAGTTGTTATGTGATATTTTGTATTGGTTGTTGGTTATGTAAGCCTAGCCGGCTAGCAGTTTTGTGTTTGGTTTGTATTTGGTTTTTGTCATTTTCTGTTGTGTTTTGGTTTTGGTACAGCCGAGTGGGTTACTTTACATATAACTGTGTGGTTGTGTTTTATTGTATCAGTCGAGTAGGCTGTATTATAAACTGCGTGGTTGTGTATATATTCCAGCCGCCTATGGCTGATGTATATTATGTCTGTAGAAATGCTTCAGATTGTCACCCGTACAGGGGAGGTGCTGCCGAAATTTCTTCGGACAGGGACTCCCCCGGGGCGTGACAGAGAGTTTGATGAATTCTAAGGAATCATTATAGAATCAGATAAATCTATGGGTGACGGTCAGGATATTAAGTGTCTCATAAACGACTCTATTTCAAGTTCAGATTTATAAAGTGCAATTATTATTTTGAAAAGGATTCTATGACTCCTACTGTGGCGCCCTCTTGTATGGTAAAAGGTGATTCACTTGCCTCCGCCAACCCATCCCTAGGTCTATACGGAAGAGGTGCCCTCTTATGAAACTATGATTATGGAGAAAATTTCAGAAATTACATAGATAGCTATACATACTAAACATTGCAGCAGTGACAGGTATCTAGAAATTAGTTCACCAATCTCACTAGGCCATCAGCTTGATTCTGTACCAAAAGAGTCTCCGTTGGAGAAAGAATTTGAGGACAATGATTTCGAAAAAACTAAAAATGCTGATATGAATGAGCCTCAAGTTTTTATACAGATGGTATTAGACGTGATTATCGTCGCACCTCAGCCATTCCAAGTGAACCTATCCAAATGATTGATGCTTCCTCAATACAATATTTTGGGGATGAAACAGAGGATATCTCAAGGGAGAAAATGGATAAATTCCCTATGACTCAATATGTCTGATAAGTCGCACTATAACTCAACCTCCGAAAAGATACTTTTGGAACACCAACGGGTATTAATTTAAAGACAAAAAATTGAGTAGTAAGCATTACATTGCCTCCATCGCTAAGCAAGAGTTGTGATTACAATGGCTAACCATGATTCCCACCTCTTTACCGATTCAGGATTTGGCGCGTGCAAATCATGCTCGTACACAAGTCAATTTGGTTCAATGCAATCCGAGTCACATGAGAGAAAGTCTCTCTCCATTCATTTGTTGATATCATTAATGGATGTGAATCAATATAAATCAACCAATATGCCTTCGAACTTCCAATATGGAACTAAAGTTTCATTTATAATGAAACTTCTTTTGTCTTCTGATCCTGTCCGAGCATGGAGTCGACGGACGCTGGGGACGTGGCACTCTCCTCTATCTCCGACCAGCTGAACGGATCTCATGGCGAACCTGCAAGGAAGTCGATCCGGGAAGGGGTTCCCGGCGATGACCCTCCGACGCTCAAGTCAGGCAAGAGGAAAACGATGAAGTGGCTCCAAAGATGAGAGATCGCATACCTTCGGTGAAGTTTGTGGGCTCTTATATAGAGCTCTAGGGAGGCTTGTGCACACCTGTCGAGGCGTACACGTGTCCTTTACCATACCTCAGTATGGGCTTACCAGAGGAGCATGCCTGACACCATACTGCTACAGTCCGAGCACCTCTCTGATGGGACAGCAGAACCTTCCGTCGTAGGATTCTGCGTATGGCCTGGTCGTCGAACATGCCTGTCGTCAGAAGATGATGTTCCCCAATGTCCCCTTGTCCTTGTCTCTTTTTTCCCCGAGCCGAGCGTCCAACCGCTCGGCAGGCACATCACTTCCGACCAGGCGTAGGTATCGGTCCGACCGGGAAGATTCCCGGTCGCGTGCTCAACTGAGACTTTTCCTTCACAGCATTGCTGCTTTACGCCTCGGCCGAGCGGGCTGCCTGCTCGGCCCGGCGACCCTATTCACCATGAGCATCAGAAACCCGACTCCCCGTCGGGTTGTCTTTGATTCCGCCCGGACCCGTTCGGTCGGATGACCCGACCCTTCTCCGATCGGCTAGACCTCATGCTGTCCCTTTTGACTTCTGACCTCTACGTGTCATTGGCACCCCACAAAGGGGGTCCCCCGTCCTTACTGCCGCTCGGTCCTAATACCCGCTCGGCCCAGCGACCCTGTTCACCATGAGCGTCGGAAACCCGACTCCCCGTCGGGCTGTCTTTGATTCCGCTCGGACCCGTTCGGCCGGTTGACCCAACCCTTCTCGATCGACTGGACCTCATGCTGTCCCTTTTGACTTCTGACCTCTACGTGTCATTGGCTCCCCACAAAGGGGGTCCCCCGTCCTTACTGCCGGATCACTTGCCTCTCATTCAAGTCTAGTCGAAGGAGGCGATTAATCCGATTGACTGGACCGCCAGTCACGCCGAGCGGCGTCTCTGTGAAACTATCCTCCGCTCGACCCCCACGGGGGTAGCTATGACCTTAGTCAACGCCAACATTCCTCGGATCTCTTCGAAATTTGCGCCAATCTTCGACATTAAGGCCGGGCATGCGCTCTGTGCCTCATGAAGGCGCTTATTAAATGCACTCCAGTGGTCGAATGCCACATGGCGCTGCTGCCGTCATCGTACGGCGGCGGCGTCGCGAGTGACGAGACCGAGGCGGTTTGAAATGGACGGCTCGATAGAGTCCTTGGTTTTTGCGACCTGCATCCGACGGCTGAGGCTGTTCGGGCCTAACCCTATAAAGCTTTCGCCTTCTTCCTCCGCCGCATTCCTACTTTCGCGTGCCCAAAAGTTTTCCCTGCCGTTCTTGCTCCGGTGATCCTGCTGCTGCTTCTTCCGGCGACCTCTCGCATTCTTCCTTCGATCTTCGTCTGCTTCCGTAAGGTCCTTCTGCCATCTTCTTTTCATTTCTTGTTTTTCCTCGTGCTTTCTTCTTCTATTAGCGTTCTCGTCTCCTGGTTACGATTCGGTCTCCTCTCTTAAGACTTTTGCCCTTTCGTCCATCTCTTGCTCCTTTTCCCGCTCGGCTTATGGCCAGCTCTTCTCAACCTCAAGACCCAGCCCTCGGCCCGTGGTATACCACCATGGAGTCGCGCTTCGATCAGCGCGATGCCGAGATTCTGATGGACAATTTTGACATCCCCTCTGACTTTGAACTTATCTTACCCTCCCCCTCCGCTCGGCCACACAAACCGCTGCACGGAGCTATCTATTTTTTCCGCGACCAGTTCATAGCCGGTCTGCGATTTCCACTCCATCCCTTTCTCGTAGAAGTCTGTAATTTTTTCGACATTCCGCTAGGAAGCTTAGTCCCTAACACCTTCCGCCTTCTATATGTCGTTGTTGTCTTGTTCAGAATCCACAACATTCCCCTCCGACCGGAGGTCTTCTAATATTTTTATTATCCTAAACAGTCCGAGCTGGGTACTTACATGTTCCAGGCTCGCCCTGGTTTAGTCTTCTTTAATAAACTGCCCTCTTCCAATAAACATTGGAAAGAGTACTATTTCTATCTTCGTCTTCTCGAACGGGCCCCTTTCCGAACCCAGTGGCAGGTCGGACCGCCAACCTCCCCTGAGCTAAAGAGGTTCAAGACCCGACCGGACTATCTTCACGCTGCCAACATGCTAGCCAGTCTGAAGTTCAACATCAACAAGTTCTTACCTGAAGGGGTGATGTACATATTTGGCCTGAGCCCGATTCAGACTCCCCTCCTGAGCAGCTTCGGTAAGAATTTTACTTATGAATTCGCCTTGATTGCTAACTGATTTTCTCCTTTTCCTTTGCAGTGGACATTGTCATGGAGTCCGTGATGGCCAGGATTTTGAAGAGGAAAGCGGCGGCGCTCGAGGCCGCAGCTGCCAAGGAGATGGAGTTGCGTGGCATTGAGCCGGTCGGCTCACACGAAGGGGAGAGCGAGACCCACGAGGAGTCGGCCGCTCAAGCCTCTCCCCGGGATGTGGCAAGAGGCGCCACCCCCAGCAGGGGACCAACAGTCCAGGAGGAAGGCTCCGCTCAGGAGGAAGAGCACCCTCTCCGACAAAAGAGGTGCCGAACGGAGACACCACTTCGATCGGCCACTTCTGCGATCCAGCCGTCCGAATGGACCACCGCCGATTCTCGCGGCAAAGCCCCAGCGGTGGAGGCGATCTCGTCCGATCGGACCCCATCCCAACTAGACGCGTCCGCGGACTCCCTCGAGGCCATACCTGTCAGTGCCCTTCCGCCCTCTCCCCGCTGAGTCCAACACTCGTCCATTTTGTCCCATTTTTCTGCATCGGCCTCCGATCCTTCCCAGCTTCCGCTCAAACGACTCCCGGTCGGCGTCGTACCATCAGGGTCGCCCTGCATCTCCCCACCGAAGAGTTGATGCTCGAGTTCGATCGGCCAACCGCTCCTGAGCACATGATCACCATGAAGGGGCCCCTAGCCGAGATGTGGGCCGACGCTCGGGCATGTGTCGCGATGATTCCACTCAGCAATCTGGCCAACAGTCATATGCAGCAGGCCACTAGGGTAACTATGTTATTTATGTCAGAGATGATTCTATGCGCTTTCTCCGATCGGCTATTAATGATTTTATTTATGTCAGAGATGGGTAGAGGAGATCGCTATCTCCAATCGTCTGGCCATGGTGGACGAAGAGTTAAAGAAGCTAAGGAGTTCGGGCAGCGCGCCCTCCCAGGGTCCTTCATACGCCGAGCTGCAGAAAGAGCTCAAGAAGACCCAAGATCTGTTGGCGACTGAGCAAAATAAGACGGCCGACCAGGCTCATACTCTGGCCGAACAAGAACGACAGGTCAAATCACTGGACCGAAAAATAAGCCTGGCAACCGATCGGAAGAAAACGGCTATCGCCGATCTGGAGAAGGAAAACGTCGAGGCCCGGGGCCTGGAGCAACGAGTCAAAGAGCTGATGGAGCAGCTGGACGGCGAGAAGGCGAGCCGCTTGGCCGAGCCGATTAAACATAAGGATGAACTAAAGACTTTGCAAGAGTCTCTCGAAGCTTCCCAAGCTGCCTTCAAGGAATATCAAGAGGCGGAACCCGGCCGAGTCGCAGCCCTGAGGCTGAAGCACATCTGCTCGACCGAATTTTCAGAAAAAGTGTGCGAGCGGATGTATGCTGCCTTTGAGCTTGTCATCACCGCCACGACGGACTATCTGAAGTCCAAGGGTCAGCTCCCTGACTCCGCCAGCATCCTAGCTCAAGACTATGCGGCGTTCCTTAGCACCATCCCTAAGGACCTTTATGATTTTCTGGAATAGAAGTCTTTATGTAATTCGACCGTTCGGCCAAAAACTTCCCTTTTTGTAATTCGGCCGCTCGGCCTTGATTCCTCTAATTTCAATGAAAAATTTATCTGTGTTGTGCAACTTCATTTTTACTTTGCATGCTTGTGGGTGATTGGTCGGGGCCTATGACACACAACTCGGCCAACTAGGCCTCCCGAGCGGGCGTAGGTGCATACGACTTGTGGCATACGACTTGTCACTACTTTCCCTTGTCGCTCATTTTCAAGCGTCTTTCGTTCCGGCCGAGGGGTTTATAGTCGCCGGTTCGACTCTCGGGTTTAACGTCGGAGCTCGACGGTCTTCCGGCCGGGGGGGTTTATAGTCGTCGGTCCGACTCTCGATATTTAACGTCAGAGCTCAACGGTCTTCCGGTCGGAGGGTTTATAGTCACCGGTCCGACTCTTGATATTTAACGTCAGAGCTCGACGGTCTTCCGGCTAGAGGGTTTATAGTCACCGATCCGACTCTCGATATTTAACGTCGGAGCTCGACGGTCTTCCGGCCGGAGGGTTTATAGTCGCCGGTCCGACTCTTGATATTTAACGTCGGAGCTCGACGGTCTTCCGGCCGGTTTATAGTCGCCGGTCCGACTCTCGATATTTAACGTCGGAGCTCGACGGCCTTCAAGGCTAATTTCAACACAGATGATATACGCCCTGCCTAGCGGCACGGGGTCTTCGTGTAGCCGGCCGTTCGGCGAATAATGCCAAATGCGTTTTATCACTTTGCTTCCTGCATTAAAAGGACACAGGCGACCAAGAAATACATAAAATGAATTACATCGGCACACCTCTCACCCAGCTCAGTACGGCTGGAGATGATTTTGTAACGCCCCGCCCATTCCTGCTTAAGCTGACGGGGGTTACTTATCTTCTCTTCTTAAAAACAGCAGAAGTCTTATCTATAGTATATATTTTTTTTCTTTTTAAACTTTTCTTTTACTTTTCAAATCATCATCGCTAACTACCTATCATATGAGTCACATAACATGCTTAACATAAATTTAACCCATAATACTAAAGAGCATGATAAAGTGTCATAGAGTCATAAAAGAAACAACATGAACATAATTCTTATTAACTAGAAGCAGGTCTTTCTCTTTAGCCAAGTCACTACTACACACGTCCTCCTTGCCCCCTCCTGCTGCTCCCTTAGTACATCCATTCTTTGCCCTTATCTGTGGTACAACGAAAGTAAGCTGTGAGCACTCAAGGCTCAGTAAGATCCTTTCCTACTCACGAAAACCGTATAGCATAAATAAAGCTTCAAGGCATAAAGCATAAAGACAACTCATCATATCATGTATAGAAACATTATATCATAACATAATCATATGGTATCATGGCATATCCTAATAAAGTCATAATGTGCATCCTAACATAACATAATTGTGATCATAACATATTCTAACATAATCGTAAGGTTCATCCTAACATAACATAACATAATCATAGGCATCATGGTGTATCGTCACATAATCATAATGTGTTATGCAAGATGACTTTCAAAAACATGATTCATGCAATAACATATGCAACATGTCCTTTGAAAACTTATTACTTGTATACTTAAATATATTCATAACATGATTAGGGCCCCGGCTTGTACCACATACATAAATGTGCGCGTCCCATGTAGGTCCAAGGTAGCAAGTCTTGAACCCTACAAGGCATACATAACTAGGCTCGTTTCTTAGTCCATCGACCTAGGGGCACTTAGGAGCCCATCCCTAACGAGGCCCGTTTCTTAGTCCATCGACCCCGGGGCACTTATGGAGCTCACCCTTGGTACAAGCCATATAAAGTAAAGTAGCATGTCATACATATCATGATTCTTATCATTTCTTGCACATCATATTTCTTATCATATCATACCATATAGAATTTTGGGCACACAGCTCATCATAATGGTATGTAAAATTTGGGCACACAGCACATCATAAATACATGCATAGTTTGGGCACACAGCTTATCATAAATAGCATGTAAACTTGGGCACACAGCTCATCACATATATCATGCGTAAATTGGGCACACAGCTCATCATAAATAACACACAGCATAGCATAAGGGTTTCCATCATGTATAGATCATATATGTGCATAATTAAACATAGAAGCATAGCAATCTCATAAACATGGCATATAAGATACATGGGAAACATAATTAGATTTCTAACCCTAATGTCTTATAGGGGCCGAAACATATAGATTGGGTTTTAGGTAAAAACTCCATACCAACATGTGAGCCCTAAATAAGTATCATTTCCTATACCATAAGAAAAACACCATGAGCAAGTTTAGGTAGAGTTCTAGGTTTTCTTAAGCTTACAACTTATCATGGCCGAAACTTATCAAACATTCATTGGGTTAAAAATTATCATTCAAGCTTGTGAACCCTAAACAACTTCATAGCAATTATTTCAAGGAACAACGTGAGCATAGTTGAGTTAGGTTTTAAGTTTCCTAGGCCCTTAAACATGATATGGCCGAAACTTGTAGGACTTAAAACTAGGGTTCAAGTGTCCTAAAAGCATGAGAACCTTAAACAACTTTCATAGCAAATATTTCAAGGAACAACATGGGCATAGTTGAGTTAGGTTATAAGTTTCCTAGGCCCTTAAACATGACATGGCCGAAACTTGTAGGACTTAAAGCTAGGGTTCAAGTGTCCTAAAAGCATGAGAACCCTAAACCACTTTGATAGCAAATATTTCAAGGAACAACATGAGCATAGTTGAGTTAGGTTATATGTTTCCTAGGCCCTTAAACATGACATGGCCGAAACTTGTAGGACTTAAAGCTAGGGTTCAAGTGTCCTAAAAGCATGAGAACCTTAAACAACTTTCATAGCAAATATTTCAAGGAACAACATGAACATAGTTGAGTTAGGTTATAAGTTTCCTAGGCCCTTAAACATGACATGGCCGAAATTTGTAGGACTTAAAGCTAGGGTTCAAGTGTCCTAAAAGCATGAGAACCTTAAACAACTTTCATAGCAAATATTTCAAGGAACAACATGAGCATAGTTGAGTTAGGTTCTAAGTTTCCTAGGCCTTAAAACCTTGTGTGGCCAAAAGTTATAGAGCATGTAACCAAATTTCCATGCAACAAACTAGCCTAAGAACATTAAGTTAGTTTTATATCATTTCATCAAGAAGGTCATGAGCATCTTAGACTTGTTTTAAACTCCCCTAGGCCTCAAATCTAAACATGGCCGAACCTTTATAGACATGAAATATAGTTCAAATCAATATACAATCATGGCATATCATAATAGCTTCATATCTTATCTTAGGGAGATCATGGCATGCTTAGTTTTAAGTTAAAGCTCTCCTAGGCCCTTAGTTCTACCATGGCCGAATATTCATGAGCATGAAACTGAAGTTCTAATCAACATACAAGTAGGAGAAAATGTTAACAAAACCATTGTCATAGGGCACCTATCATAAGAACAAAGGAGCATGTTTTAGTTTAAGGCTTAAGTTTACCTAATTCTTTTGTTCATGCTTGGCCGAAAGTCTAGGATCATGAATCTAAGTTCTAACTAACATTCTAGCATAGAAACATGAAATAAATCCCTACCATAAAATACATGTCACAAGAAACATATCAAGCATGTCGAAATTTAGATCTTTATATTTCCTAGGTCCTTCCTTTGGTCTTATCTTGGCCGAAATTCTTCATGAGGTTTGCTTAGATTTTTATGTAACCGAATCTTCATAGAACACACAAAAGCTATTGTACCACAGGTGAGGAAAACTTACATCCTTTCGCTTGTGGTTTTCCTTAGAGAGAAAAGTATTCTAGGTGCCAAGGAAGGAGAAAGCTTATTCTTCTTGTACCTCCTTTTGTTTCTTTTTGCTTGGAAGGCTAGGATTTGAAGGCTTCTTCACGGAAGTTAGTTTTCTTGGAGAAGAACTTAACTTAGCTATTGGGATGAGGAGAGGAAAAAGTTCTTGGTTCGGTGAGGAATGAAGAAGGAAGAAGGAGGAAGAAAGAAAAGGACTTACTCTCTTGTTTTTCCTTCTCCTAAATCTATTTATTCCTTTGTTAAATGAAACATGTCTTCATTCATTCTCTCAACTCTTCTTCTCCATTATTCCTTTAATTCCCACAAAATTGAGAGAGGGAGGGAAGTAAGCAATTCCTCTTTTGCTTGCTCCTTTCTTAACCAAGAGGAAAAGAAGGTAAGCCACTTGGTTTTCTCTTGCTCTTTTGTTTAGTTTTCTTTTATTTCCTTCTCACCTTTAATTAAATTTCTCATCTCTTTCCATCCAAATATTACTCCTTATCCTAGTGGTTATCATGCATCAATTTATCTCCATCATATGTGGGAGGTTCAAGGTTCAATCCTTGACCTCACCTCTTCTTATTCTATATTTTTGTTCTTATTTTCTCTTTTCTCTTATTCTTTTCATTTCTATGCTCTAAGGAAAAATAATACTCATATACCTATCTTATAATTTCGTGGGTGTTACAGATTTACGCTCCATGGTCGATCCAGCTGCCGTCCGTCTTCATCCTCCAAATAATAGGCACCCGAACGGAGTTTTTCGATGACTTTGAAGGGCCCTGCCCAAGGGGCCTCCAACTTGCCAACGTCCCCGACCGACTTTACTTTCTTCCACACTAGGTCGCCGACTTGGAATGCTCTAGGGATCACGCGCTGGTTGTAGTTCTGCTTCATTCTCTGCCGGTACGCCATTAGCCGGACGGACGCCTTGGCTCGCTCTTCGTCGATCAAGTCCAACTCCATCTTCCTCCGCTCGGCATTGTCATCATCATAGTTTTGAATCTGGATGGACTCTACGCCGACTTCAACTGGGATAACTGCTTCGCCGCCGTACACTAAATGGAATGGCCTGATGCCCGTTCCCTCCTTTGGGGTCGTGCGGATAGCCCATAGGACGCCCGGCAGCTCATCCACCCAGCTTCCTCCTATGTGGTTAAGTCGAGCCCGAAGAATTCTGAGGATTTCTCGGTTGGTTACTTCAGCTTGGCCGTTGCTCTGGGGATACGCCACGGAAGTAAAGTGTTGTTTGATGCCATAACTTTTGCACCATTCTTCGAGCTGCTTCCCGACGAACTGTCGCCCGTTATCAGATATGAGCCGGCGAGGAATGTCGAACCGACAGATTATATGCTGCCAGATAAACCTTTTGACCATCTGCTCGGTGATCTTGGCCAGTGGCTCGACCTCCACCCATTTAGAAAAGTAGTCGACCGCCACTAGTAGAAACTTCTGCTGACCGGTCGCCATAGGGAACGGACCTACGATATCCATTCCCCACTGATCGAACGGACAGGACACTGTAGATGCTTTCATCTCCTCCGCCGGTCGGTGGGAGACGTTGTGGTACTTCTGGCAAGAGAGGCACGTCGCGACGGTCCGAGCGGCGTCTGCTTATAGGGTGGACCAGAAGTACCCAGCCAGCAGGATCTTCCTAGCCAGCGATCGCCCGCCCGGATGTCCTCCGCACGATCCTTGGTGCACTTCCTGGAGGATGTACTCCGCGTCCTCCGAGCTCACACATTTCAAAGGTGGGCGGGAGAAATCCTTCTTGTAGAGTTGGTCTCCAACGAGTGTGAACCGGCCGGCTCTTCTCCTCAATAGCTGGGCTTCCTCCCGATCGGACGGTGCCGCAACCGAGCGCAGAAACTCTATGATGGCTGTCCTCCAATCGCTCGGGAATGTGAGGCCCTCCATCCGGTCAATGTGCGCCACCAAGGATACTTGCTCAATTGGCTACTGGATGACGACCGGTGATATTGAACTTGCGAGCTTGTCTAACTCATCTGCTGCCTGGTTCTCTGCTCGGGGTATCTTCTGGATAATGACTTCTCTGAAGTGGGTCTTGAGCTTTTCGAAGGCCTCAGCGTAGAGCTTGAGCCGAGCGTTGTTAATCTCAAAAGTGCTCGAGAGCCGCTGGGCGGCCAGCTGGGAGTCTGAATGGAGTGTCACCCGACCGGCTCCTACATGCCGGGCTGCCTGCAAGCCGGCTATGAGGGCCTCATACTCCGCTTCATTATTTGTGGCTTTGTATTCCAGCCGGACAGATAGGTGCATCCGTTCTTCTTGGGGAGAGAGTAATATCACACCAATCCCGCTCCCGAGCCGAGTGGACGATCCATCCACAAATATTTTCCACATAGCTTCGGGTTCGGGATTTTGCACTTCGGTAACAAAATCTGCTAAGGATTGCGCCTTTATCGCCAAACGGGGTTGATACTGAATGTCAAATTCACTCAACTCCGTTGTCCATTTAATGAGCCGTCCGGACGCTTCTGGGTTCAGCAGCACTCTTCCCAATGGGCTATTTGTCCGAACGATGATTGTATGTGCTAGGAAATAAGGACGAAGTCTCCAAGCGGCGAGGACCAAAGTGAAAGCCAGCTTCTCGAGCCCAGTGTAGCGAGATTCAGCATCCTTTAGAATATGGCTCAAGAAGTACACGGGTTGTTCTTCACCGCTTGTCCTTACTAATGCCGAGCCTACTGCTTGCTCGGTTGAAGATAAATAAATATAGAGCGGCTCACCTACAGCTGGCTTGGCTAGCACGGGCAAGGACTTCAGGTGCGTCTTCAGCTCCTCAAATGCCCGATCGCATTCCTCGTCCCAATGAAACTTAGTAGCTTTGCGTAGGATCTTGAAAAAAGGAGACTCCGGTCGGCAGTCTTAGAGATGAATCTTGACAATGTAGTTATCCGCCCGGTCAGGCGCTGTACTTCCCTCAGATTTCTTGGGGGCGGTATATCTTGCAACGCTTTTACCTTGCTGGGATTTGCCTCTATGCCCCGCTCGGTCACTATATAGCCCAAGAAACGCCCGCCTTTCGCTCCGAATAAACATTTCTGAGGGTTCAGCTTGACTCCATACTTCCTCAGTGTTTGGAAGGTCTCCTCCATGTCCGTAAAAAGATCGGCCGCTCAGACAAACTTGATGAGAATATCAACCACGTACACTTCTAAATTGCATCCGATCTGCTCCTTGAATACCTTGTTCATCAAGCGCTGGTAAGTTGCTCCCGCATTCTTCAGTCCGAACGACATTACATTGTAATAGTAAGTGTCGTCGGCTGTGACGAAGCTGACCTTCTCTTGATCTTCTCGGGCGAGCGGCACCTGATGTTAGCCCTGATAGGCGTCTAGCATGCATATCAGCTCGCACCCGGCTGTAGAGTCCACCAGTTGATCAATCCGGGGCAGAGGGTAGAAATCCTTTGGGCATGCTTTGTTGAGATCCCAGAAATCGATGCAAACCCTCCACTTGTTGCCCGGCTTGGAGACTAGCACTACATTTGCGAGCCAGCTCGGGAACTGGACCTCCCTTATATGGCCGGCCTCCAGGAGCTTCTCGACCTCCGCTCGGATTATGGCGTTTTGTTCGGCGCTAAAGTCCCTCTTCCTTTGCTTCATCGGCGGAGCGTCCGGTCGGACGTGAAGCTCATGCTGTGCTATACTTAGCGAAATTCCCGGCAGCTCATGAGTCGACCAAACGAAGATGTCGCAGTTTCTCTGGAGACATTTGATCACCTCCTTTTTCTGGCTTGCCTCTAGGTCGGTCGCAATGAATGTGGTGGCCTCCGATCGGGTCTGGTGGATCTGCACCTCCTCTTTTTCTTCATAAACCAAAGAGGGTGGTTTTTCGGTTATGGTGTTCACCTCGATCCGTGGCATCTTCCGCGCGGAATTAGCTTCGGCTCGGACCATTTCGACGTAGCATCGCCGAGCCGCCAGCTGGTCTCCTCGCACTTCTCCAACTTTATCTTCAATCGGGAACTTAATTTTCTGGTAGAAGGTGGAGACAACCGCTCAGAACTCACTAAGCGCTGGTTGCCCCAGGATAACATTGTATGCTGAGGGAGAGTCGACCACAACGAAGTTGGCAGTCCGTGTCCTTCTGAGCGGCTCTTCTCCCAACGAAATAGCCAGTCGGACCCGTCCGACCGGTTGAACTTCATTGCCCGTAAACCCGTAGAGGGGGGTTGTCATGGGCAGCAACTCAACTCGATCAATTTGCAGTTGGTCGAAAGCCTTTTTAAATATAATGTTGACCGAGCTGCCTGTATCGATGAAAATGCGGTGAATAGTATAGTTAGCTATTACCGCTTTGATGATGAGGGCGCCGTCATGTGGCACTTCGACTCCCTCAAGGTCCCTGGGCCCGAAGATGATTTCGGGCCCGCTCGCCCGTTCTTGACTGCAGCAGACCGCATGGATCTTGAGCTGCCTGACACTCGCCTTCCTTGCTCTGTTAGAGTCACCTCCGGTCGGTCCGCCAGCGATGATGTTGATTTCACCCCGGGACGTGTTGTTTCTATTTTCTTCCTCCCGTGCGGACGGCCTAGGCCGCTCCTTAGATACCCGGGGATTGTCCTCGTGCCCTTGAGGATGATACCGCTCGGGAGACTTTCTGGATATCCGCCGACCGGCTTCATGGTGTCGCTGTCGCCTGTCGGATGATGGCGATCGACGGCGGCAACTCCGAGGAGCGGGGTGGGCGATCAGGGGAAGGCTTCGGCAATCTCGTGTGTTATGCGTGTCGGTCCGGTGGAACGAGCAAAACATAGGGGTCCATACCTTCTTTTTTGGTTTGGGCCGCTCGGCGGCTACCTCTTGGATGGCGTGGGACCTTGCGTGATGAGGGCGGACTACTTTGGTTCGCGGTCCTCTGGGCGGCTGGAGGCCAGTGAGCGACTTCCGCTCGGCAGGGGCTAGCCGCTCAGTTGGAGCTTCTTTTCTTCGGGCTGCCTATGCTTCCTCCACATTAATGTACTCATTGGCCCGGTGTAACATATGATCATAGTCTCGAGGCGGCTTTCGAATAAGTGAACGGAAGAAGTCACCGTCTACGAGGCCTTGCGTGAACGCATTCATCATTGTTTCTGAGGTGGCCGTTGGAATATCCATGGCCACCCGGTTGAATCGTTGGATGTAAGCTCGGAGCGACTCCCTGGGCTCTTGCTTGATGGAAAATAGACTGACATTGGTCTTCTGGTAACGCCGACTGCTCGCAAAATGATGGAGAAAAGCGATGCGGAACTCTTAAAAGTTGGTGATGGATCCGTCCGGAAGCCTCCGGAACCATCGTTGCGCCGATCCCGAGAGGGTGGTAAGGAACACCCGGCATTTCACTCCATCTGTGTATTGATGTAGTGTAGCTGTGTTGTCGAACTTACCTAGATGGTCGTCCGAGTCGGTGGTTCCATTGTATTCCCCGATTGCCGGGGGCACATAATGCTTTGGCAGAGGGTCCCGCAGAATGGCCTCTGAAAACTGCCGGTTGATCCGCTCGGGGGAGGCGTCCGTTCAGGGAGCCTTGCCTTTTCTGTAGTCTCGCCTGGGCGCCTCGTCGGATGAAGATCCTCGATCAAGGTTAGCTGGTGCGACTTCAGGAGGCGTACGGAATAGGGCCCAATGAAATGGAATCGGGGCAGGTGGTGCTTCTCCTTGGATGCCGATCGGACCCTTATCTCGGCCCCATGCTGAGATGTTCTCCGCTCGGCCTCCTGACACTGACGTCGCTTGTTACTCTAGTCGCTCGGCTTGCGCCTTCTGTTTCTGTTGCTCCACGAGCTTAGCTGCTCTTGCCTCGATTAGAGTGTCGAGCTCCTCTTGGGAGAGCATCACGGTGTGAGGTCGTCCAGTTTCGTCCATCTCTTCCGCTCGGATGCAGGTGCTTTCCCACAGACGGCGCCAATTTGATTCTGTCCGAGCGCTGAGTCGACGGACGCTGGAGACGTGGCGCTCTCCTCTATCTCCGACCAGCTGAACGGATCTCCTGGCGAACCTGCAAGGAAGTCGAGCCGGGAAGGGGTTCCCGGCGACGACCCTCCGACGCTCAAGTCAGGCAAGAGGAAAACGATGAAGTGGCTCCAAAGATGAGAGATCGCATACCTCCGGTAAAGTTTGTGGACTCTTATATAGAGCTCTAGGGAGGCTTGTGCACACCTGTCGAGGCGTACACGTGTCCTTTACTATACCTCAGTATGGGCTTACCAGAGGAGCATGTCTGACACCATACTGCTACAGTCCGAGCACCTCTCTGATGGGACAGCAGAACCTTCCGTCGTAGGATTCTGCGTATGGTCTGGTCGTCGAACATGCCTGTTGTCAGAAGATGATGTTCCCCAATGTCCCCTTGTCGTTGTCTCTTTTTTCCCCGAGCCAAGCGTCCAACCCCTCGGCAGGCACATCACTTCCGACCGGGCGTAGGTATCGGTCCGACCGGGAAGATTCCCGGTCGCGTGCTCGGCTGAGACTGTTCCTTCACAGCATTGCTGCTTTACGTCTCGGCCGAGCGGGCTACCCGCTCGGCCCGGCGACCCTGTTCACCATGAGCGTCGGAAACCCAACTCCCCGTCGGGTTGTCTTTGATTCCGCCCGGACCCGTTCGGCCGGTTGACCCGACCCTTCTCCGATCGGCTGGACCTCATGCTGTCCCTTTTGACTTCTGACCTCTACGTGTCATTGGCTCCCCACAAAGGGGGTCCCCCGTCCTTACTGCCGCTCGGCCCTAATACCCGCTCGGCCCGACGACCCTGTTCACTATGAGCGTCGGAAACCCGACTCCCCGTCGGGTTGTCTTTGATTCCGTCCGGACCCGTTCGGCCGGTTGACCCGACCCTTCTCCGATCGGCTGGACCTCATGCTGTCCCTTTTGACTTCTGACCTCTACATATCATTGGCTCCTCACAAAAAGGATCCCCCGTCCTTACTACCGGATCATCTTCCTTTCCACACATCTTTTTCCATTTATATTTCTAACAATATTTTCATCCATCCGTCCGTCCGTCCAGGATGGTGAAGTCATATACGGTACGAGTTGGGTCTCGTCTTCAGCAGCATCTCCTCTGTCGACGCCCCCATCTCACTGCCCTAGTCACTCACGGGAGAAGTGGAATCGGAGCTAAGACGGCTTGGGTTTTGACCCACCATGGAGCCCATGCCGTCATCGCTGAGAGGAATATGCAGGCTGCCGATGAGGTAGATAACAGCCAAGTCAATGGGATGCAGATTGATGCGGATGGGAGCAAGCCAGCTGAGATCAACCAGGACCAGGTGGTTGCTGCGGCTGACTTGGTTGACCGTGAAGATATCCCTCTTCCTGATAAACCTGATATAGAGGATGAGGCTGAAATTCCGGAGCATGAAAATAAAAAAAGAAATTCTGTTGAAGTTAGTGTTGAGATCAGTATTGATTTTTCCGCCTCCACCAACTCAAGTAATGCAACCTTTCGAACTCAATCTCCAAAAGGATTTCAGACATGCAAAAAAGAACTTGTTGGAGTCTACAAAATCACTTGAACGTGGAAAAGTTGTCAATTCGAGCAGAGTAGAGATACTGCAATACCTATCGAATATGTTAAGGAGAGCTTGTGACCAAGATTGGAGGAATCCTTGATTGGAAAACTCACAAGAGGTCCCGAAGTTTGGCTCTTTGAAGAAACAAAATCACGAAAGAATTCGATTAGAAATTTCTGAGTGCAAAGGGGAGTTCGAAGCTGCAAGAAAGGCTAAAATCCAAGCATTGAAGGATGCACATCTTTTGAAGGGAAATGTAAAATTGAAGATTACGACAATTGCATTTCATGCCAATATACTCCAGTAGCCAATAATAATATCTACTTTCTATATCAAGATTTTTAGATGAGTTGAAGCATGTAGTAGTCTATACTTTGCTGCCTTGTAAGAACAATGTGATAGACCTAGATCTTAATTTACCAACAGAAGTGCAACATCTGCTAGTAAATTTTATAGATTTAATGATAGATAATTTTCCTCTAAGGCTACTACCTAATACTATAAATTTGAAGACGAGTTCTTTTAACCTAGGGTGATTGATATAGGAGGAAGATTTTTTATTACTATTTTTGGTATTTTAGGTATTTTATATATTTTTAGTAATTGTCATATTTTTGGTCTTTATGGTATTTTTAGTATTTTAGTATTTTTTTTTTTTTTTTGAGTATTTTAGATATTTTTGATAATTTCTATCTTTTGTATTTTTTTTTTTCCTAGATTTGAGTTCATTTAGGGTTTTAGAATTATAAGTATTTTTTTCTTTTTATTAGAATTTCTTTCTTGTTTTTACAAGATAGGAATTTGAGTCCATATATTAAGATTTATTTTTTTGGTATTAGAATCTGGAGTATATATAAACATGTGTTTAATTATTGAGGGGCAATCCTCTATTATTAATAATATTTTTTCCCCGAAAACATTATGGACTGTGTTATTTCTTCTTATTTTCTTCTCAAACCTCCCTTCTTATCAAGCTTCCAAGATAATTGTTATCTTATCCAACGTCAAGTTTCCTTACGGACCTCAACGACGATGGCTAGGAAGCGTAGGGTAGCCTATATGGAGATGCTTCTTGGTCAGTTATATAAGTATCGCAGAAGGCGTGAGAGAAGTATGATTTTTTTTTCACGAGCGGAGGCTTCTCTTCTCCGAGAGGCTCTCGTTTCTTCTCCAACTTCTTCTTTTTCTACATTCGTCATTTCCTTTCCTTGAGAGCTTTTCCTCTTCCACTAATCTGAGTATTGTAGTGACCACACCAGTAGCACCGACCAATCCTAACATCTTTTACATGTCAAGCCACCAGATCTTAACCTTTGAGGAGGCAATCAAGATTTTGGGGTGAAGAGAAACCCGAGCCAGCGAAAATGACACCATCATAAATGGTAAGACTAATTTCGTCCAACTTTTCATCAAATGTTACCAAATACTTTTCAATTTTCCTTTTGTTAGGACCGCAAGACTAGAGGGGTGAATAGGTGCAACCTAAAATTTTAAATTCTTCTTTCTTACTCTGGCAAATGCAAGCTACTTGATAGAAATTAGAGATACATATATAAAGCAATGGAAATAAAGTAAACCAAAAACAAAGTTAAAATTTATTGTGGCTCAGAAACTCCATTCTACCGCGCAATCAATGAACGGTAAGGTGAGTCACCCCTTAAAACCTTTACATGCAATTGGGATGTCCTTATAGGAGGTGGAAAAAACACATAACGATTTGAAAAACTGAACATGTTTGAAGTATCCTTTCACCGAGGTCATATGAAAGTGGTAAAAGATGAAGTGATCGCTCCTGGTGCTCCCATTAGTTCATTCTAAGATTAATATGAAGGAGGTATGATCATTGAGTAGGTAAATGGATGTGAGGATGAGTTACACGATTGTAGGAATTTATATTTTGTCAGCCTCGAAATTTAATCCCTCGACCTCAAATGATAAATTTCCATGCTCTTACTACCTCAACTATGCCCATGGGAGCTCAACGAGATCATATGAAGTACTTTAGAATAATGAGTAGAATAAAATGTATGTGCAAGGTAAGCTATAATTGAAAAAAAAAATGATAAATCCAAGTAGTCCTTTGATGGCCGGTCCGACCTCATAAAATTTTTTCACGGCCATCAGAATAAGTTGAGAAACGCTCGTAACGAGCGGTCAAATAGCTCAACATCCTTTAATTGCACATCCCATTTGGAGGAAAAATTTCTATAAATTTATCATAGTTGGGGATCGAACAGCGAATACTTGAATGATAATTTGAATATTCTAACATGACACTATAGTCTCGGGGGCAAGGTAAGCTATAATTGAGTTTCTAGTCAAAGTGGATTAGCTCCTCTATTTATAGAGATGGCATATGGGATATCAATCGATTCAAAAAGTCCTTGATTAGTAAATTGTAATGTTGATCTTGAAAATTCGCTCCATAATGATTGTTCCACATCTAATCAATTAATACTACAATCAGTTGACTCATGTGCCTCCGTATGACTTAACCAAATATAATTTTGACTTGATATGAGTGTGTCTTCAGTCAACTCAATCTATCTTTAGTTGACTTAGATGGATATCTGTTGGGTTTGGAACGCAACGAAAGACATATAATGAATCATGAATCTTTTCATAGTACACATAATTTTACACAAAAGTAATATAAAAACATACCTCTAGTCCTCGATAGGTGTGAATGATATCACAGACAGATAGACAGATAAGAGCACCATGTGTGACTCCTCTAGCGGTATCCACGTGCACTAGATCACAAACTTGATACGATCCGTTAGGTGCTAGTCTCTTGGATCGACAAAGTCTTGGAAGCACTACTGATCTTTTCCAGTGGAAGGTCCACGAAGAAGAAGTTGACGAGGGAGAAATCGAGAGAAGGAATTCCACCTGTGAATCTTTCCGAGGATGGCTACTTATAGCCTCCAAGGAATATGAAGAGTTAAGTTCTCAATAAATTCATCATTTATGATCTTCATTAATTAGGAAGATGAAGAGTTATAGGCTCCATAAATTCTTCATTTATAACCTTCATTATGATAACTCTTCAAATTCTTCATTAATTATCATTATGATGACTCTTTGAATTCTCCATTAATCATCATGATTATAACTATTCGAATTCTCTCTTCTTTGTATCAAATAAATCCATATGTGATCTTGATCTCGATTAGCTTTCGATACCAATGTTCATGTCTACGTACGATGCGTGCGACCATTTAGGTTTTATACACAAATGTAGTGTAAATCCATACACAGACTAAGGTAATCATCTAGCAACAGTTTTTAGTCACCCAACGCGATAAAATTAATATCAGTCATAAAGTGTAAACCTCCATGAACCTTATTGTGTAATTCAATCTCTTCATCTAAGCCTACATCCCAATTAATTCGGTACATTATGCATCATTACCAAATTAATTGTTTTACTTGATTTCCAAGATATAATAGACTCCTCTTGAATGATAAATCATTCCTCCCATGGCCATGGATTTCGAGTCACTAATATCTCTATCAAGTGGCTAGGATGTTAACTCCTAATCCAAGAGAGCGATAAATCCTCTATTGACTCAACAATATTCTCTCTACACTTTGCCATACACTCAACTACCGTATTAATCACAATCCGATTAAAGACTGATTTTAACAGCGTCAAAGCACATAACTCCATGTATAGAATAAATGAAGGTCTCAAGTCAAAAGATCAGTTACACTCGTTCATAAGAGGAATAACCAATGATGCTTAATATGTGGTCTCCTCTTGAGCGGGTCATGTCCAGTATACCTCTAAACTCAAGGCAACTCCAAGTACAACTTGGATATCCATCCCTCGGTCTATCTCGATCTAGTTATACTCAGCGTTGATCTAGATATCCATGTCCCCTCTAGATATCTGTCCGATCAAGAACTATTTTCATATTAATATACCCATTAATTTGTGAGATTTTATCATTAATTATATACGTACAGAAAAGTAAATAATTAATGATAAATTCTTATCTTTATTAAATAATTATCCACAAAATACATAAGGAGTGTCTTGGCACATAAGTGCACATACGAACAATCTCTCACTTGCACTATTGTCAAACACTACGGACTCTCAGTCCTAGGCTCCTCACATGGGTCTCATATTTCTGTAGATATAATGCCTTTGTGAGTGGGTCTGCGATATTCTCACTGGTATCTACTCTGTTAACCAACACATCACCCCTCTGAACAATCTCTCTAAGAAGGTGATACTTCTTTAGTACATGCTTGGATCGTTGGTGAGACCTTGGCTCCTTTGCCTGTGCTATGACTGCATTATTGTCACAATATAGTACAACTGGATCAACAATGCTAGGAACCACTTCAAGCCCCGCTATGAAGTTCTTGATCCACACAACTTCTATTGCTACCTCTGAAGCTGCTATGTACTCAGACTCAACTGTTGAATCTGTAATTGTCTCCTGTTTGGAACTCCTCCAGCAAACAGCTGCACCATTAAGACAAAACACATATCCTTGCTGCGATTTCAGATCATCCTGATCTGTCTGAAAACTTGTGTCAGTATATCCTCTGACGACTAATTCCTCGTCTCCTCCAAAAACTAATAACATGTTCTTTGTTCTTTTAAGATACTTGAGGATAGTCTTTACTGCAGTCCAATGACCCTCTTCAGGATCTGACTGATATATATTCATCATGCTTAATGCATACGAGACATTTAGTTGAGTGCATATCATAGCATACATTATGGACCCTATAGCCGAAGCATAAGGTATCTTGTCCATTCTACTTCTTTCCTCTTGTGTTCCTGGACACATAGCCTTGGAAAGATGCACACCATATGACACTGGTAAATATCCTCTTTTGGAGTCCTGCATACCGAATCTATTCAACATTTTATCAATGTATACACTTTGACTCAACCCTAGTAAACTTCTTTGTCTATCTCAGTATATTCTAATACCTAAGACATAGGTTGCATCTTCAAGATCTTTCATTGAGAAACACTCTCCTAACTAAGTCTTGGTAGATTCTAGGCTAGGGATGTTATTACCTATAAGAAGTATATCATCCACATACAACACTAGGAACTTAATCTTACTCCCACTAACCTTCTTGTAAACGCAAGGTTCTTCTGGATTTTTGACAAAAGAAAAATCTTTAATGGCTTCGTCAAATCGTAGATTCTGTAAAATACCGAAAAAATGGCGAATAATGATAAGGGAATTTTTTGAAATTTTTAGAAATTTTTTGAGAATTTTTCAGAGCTCGTATGAACGAGTTTACGGGGATAAAAACAGGGTCCGGGAAAAGCCTGTTTGGGCTACCCCATTTAAGCAAGGAAAGTTTATTTAATTTTTATTCTTTTCCTTTTCTTTTCTTTCTCCCCAACGTCGTTTCCTTCTCCCTCTCATCGCGCGCCTTCTCTTCTCCTCCCGTGCCCTAACCGGCGCCGTGGTGGTTTCCTTCCCCCTCTCTTCCTTTATCTTCGGTGATACCAATGTCTTGCCTCCGCCCGACTCTTCTCTTCGTCTTCTTCATCGGGCCGGCCACCACAACCGACGCCGTTGTGCCCTAGATCTGCAGCGCGCCGACCGCCGCCTTATTCCTTGCTTGAGCAGCCAACTATCGCCGGGGATTCTCCTCACAGTGTCGTGCCCTAGAGCTGATGCCACCACCGCCATCTTCACAGCAACCGAGAGCCTCGTGTCTTTGCCCTATAGCGCCGTCGCCTCCTCTCTATTCTCTTCCGATCCGGAGGGTTTCCTTCATGCCAGCACAGAGCCACCACAACGAACCTTGGGCCGATTGCTACAGCCAACGCCCACCACTTCTCTGGATTTTCTCCGATTTGTGCCCTAGCATAGTTGTCGATTTCATTTCTTTTCCTCTGGTTGCCGACGATTTGGGAGGTAGGTGCGCTACCTTTGTTGATTCGGTGATTTATTAGTTTATCTTGTGGTGATCTTTTTCCAGTTTTGGTTTGGGAAAGGAATCGGATCATGGAGATCCTTGCTGTTGATTGGGGTTACGAGATTGAAGAGAAGGAGGGAGAAGTTGGATCCAACTGCTTGCTGTTCTATGAAGGTGATCTTGAATTCCAGCAGCAGTAGACACTCCGGTGATTTCCAACCGTGGATTACACTCTGATCACGAGGCATCAGTGATTATCATCAGATTTGGACATTGATTCGAGACGAGCACTTCGACATAGAGGTTGATTAGCTCGATCTACATTGAAGGCGGGTACCTCTTGACTTATCTTTTATGATATTGTCAATTGGATATGCATAGTATTTTATAGCTACAAGCAATGATCATGTTTGCCTTTGGTATGTCACGGTTTGATACCCATAGTATGTTCTATTTTGTCGCTTGTTATGTATCCATGTTTATACCTCGTGATTATTGTCATGAGTACCTTAGTTCCTAAAGTAAGTGACATACCATGCTTTATTGAGTTTAGAACTAGATTCTGGATTTTTATTATCTGATCTGTGTACCTAGACCCTTTTTCTTTGATCCATGTATATTGTTGGTACATATTTTATGGAGGTGGATATGTTCAGGACCTAGGATTTTTTATACCTTATCTGGTCTGTCTACCTTGATTTGATTCATTGTTCTATGGTACACCTTTTATATTTATGTATGCATATTGTTATGCTATTCAGGATATTGCCATGATTAGTGTCATGCATCATCTCGCATGATTGCATGCTGTGCGATAGTTTGCTCCATTATTGTCGAGCACATCGCCAGTTACATGTATCTGTACACACCACCACTCATGGGTTAGTGGTATATCAGACAGGTGTGTGGCAGTTCTGCTATTTGGCTCCGTTGGTCTGTGACTCAGCGTGGTAGCCGGCAGACGGTTCTGCTCTGTTTGGCTCCGCTGGTTTAGTGTAGCAGCGTGGTAGCCGGCAGACGGTTGGACTCTGTTTGGCTCCGTTGGCCCGCTCATGGGTAGTGTGACGCAGCGTGGTAGCCAGCAGAGATTTCCTCCCCGTCACCGTGTACCGGGAAATGAGAGCATTAAGCTCCCCCATTTATGATTTGGGGTAGGAGGACAGGTGTACTCTGACAGCATCCCGTCCACTCGGTCACTCATCAGGAGTGGTGACGTCAGAGTGCACGGTTGTCACAGCCCTACCCACTCGGTCCCACCATTGTGTGTGAGATGTCTGACTGGCGTCAGGGGTGACCATGTCATTGGCATCATACGCATTGATGCATTTATTGCTTGTGCTTGCTACATTTATTTGCTATATTTGGTTGGATGCATATGTTTGACATGCATACAGGATTTATGACACTCTCGGTTTGACGACCCTTTTGTTCTGAATAGGAGTTCCTGGTGAGTACAGCTTCCTCAGTTACCTTTCAGTTTTACATTTTTCCTATATATGATTAGGAAGATGTATTCCATGTTTATTGCTGTTAGATATATCTTACTAGGCATGTCTATTGGTATTCGCTGAGTTGTTGAACTCACCCCCGTGGACACTATCTTTTTCAGGTACCAGGTTGTTGATGGAGTCGCTTGGAGTATCCTGTCTGCTAGTCCCCACGTCACATCAGAAGACCTGTCTCCGTTTTTGTTTATTTGTATTTTGGTAGATGAATGTGTGTATTTGGCTTTGTGTTCCAGTTTTGTTTTCCGGAGTGTTATATTGTTGTGTGGTGTAAGCCTAGCCGGCTAGCAGTGTTTTGTTTTGTTTTGTATGGACTTGTATTTATGTTTTTCGCTGTGTTGGTTTTGATTTCAGCCGAGTGGGATGATAAAAATATATATAAATGCGTGGTTGTTATTATATTTGTCCAGCCGTGTAGGCTGAGATTATTAACTGCGTGGTTGTGTATATATTCCAGCCGCATGTGGCTGATGTATATTGTATTTGTAGAAATATTTCTGATTGTCAGCCGTACAGGGGAGGTGCTGTCGAAATTTCTTCGGACAGGGACTCCCCCGGGGCGTGACAGATTCCAACTCCGAGATGCTTGCTTTAGTCCATAAATGGACTTCTTGAGCCTACATAACTTATTGGCATTCTCAGATTTTATAAAATCGGGAGGTTGTACCATATATACTTCCTCCTGTAACCTTCCATTTAGGAAAGCAGTTTTAACATCCATTTGTCAAATCTCGTAGTCCATGTAAGCCACTATAGCTAACAAAATTCTAATGGACTTAAGCATTACAACGGGCGAAAATGTTTCATCATAGTCAATTCCATGACATTGATTGAAATCCTTTGCCACAAGCCTAGCTCAGGCTGAGGTCGGCCGGGTTGTTTCATCATACTAATTATGGATTCGGACTGCTGATTCCCTTATTTAGCAAGATCAGGCTGAGGTCGGTCGGGTCGTTACATCATACTAATTAAGGATATATATGAGGATGTAACGACCAGAGTAAAGACTTCAGGCGGAGTAACTAAAGTATTTCCAATAAAAATAGGGTTACATCAAGGATCAGCTCTAAGCCCCTATCTTTTCACATTAATTATGGACGAACTCACTGCGCACATTCAAGACACAGTACCGTGGTGCATGTT
Source organism: Zingiber officinale (assembly GCF_018446385.1). NCBI lineage: Eukaryota > Viridiplantae > Streptophyta > Magnoliopsida > Zingiberales > Zingiberaceae > Zingiber > Zingiber officinale. The sequence continues at coordinate 79,444,061 of NC_055986.1, forward strand.
GTTTGCATATGATATTATTTTGGTAGATGAAACACGTGAAGGAGTAAATACTAAACTAGAATCTTGGAGGGAAACACTCGAAGGGAAAGGTTTTAAGCTTAGTAGATTAAAGACAGAATATATGGAATTTAAGTTTAGCAATATTAGAAGTAATGAAATAATTGTTAAGATCGGAAAGGACGAGTTGCCCGGAACTGAGAGATTTAAATATTTAGGTCATTTTTGCAAAATGATAGAGGGATTAAGAGAGATGTCTTATATAGAATACAAGCAGAATAGGTGAAATGGAGGGGAGCGTTGAGTATTTTATGTGATCATAAAGTATCTCTTAAACTTAAAGGTAAGTTCTATAAAACCGTAGTTAGATCTACTATGTTATATGGAGCTGAATGTTGGGTTATGACTCGAGCGCATGAGCAGAAGATGAGAGTTGCAGAGATGAGGATGTTAAGGTGGATGTGTGGACATATTAGGATGGATAAAATAAGAAATAAGAGCATTAGAGAGAAAGTCGGAGTTGCATCTATTGAGGAAAAACTCCGAGAGACACGTTTAAGATGATACGGACATGTACTTAGACGACCAATAAATGCTCCAGTTAGGCGATGTGAAACTATGATAAACATACATATCAAAGAGGAAGACAAAAAAAGACTTGGTTACCAACAATAAAATAAGATAAAATTTATTTAAATATAGATGATAAGATAATAAGAGATAGAGCTCAATGGCGTAAAAGGATTCATACAGCCGATGTCACCTAGTGGGAAAAGGCTTGGTTGTTGTTGTTGTTATTGTTGGTCTAGATATCAACAACCTAAGTACACAAATCAGATATGACGAACAATAAGACTACTACACAGTAGGCAATGTAAGTCATTATTTCTATGAACAGGGATACACAGGGCGGGAATTAAAGAAAATATAAGTAGGAATGCATAACAGATAGAAATATAGGCAGATAATAGGAGCCAGATAGTGACATATCAAAGTAGATGCAAACATAATCATTACCACTAGAAATAAACTATTAAGCATATCTAACATGACTATATCAAGAGATAAGTCAAAAGTACCCGCCTAAAAAAGAAGATCGTATCAACCAATCCGTCATCAAGACGCTCGACTTGAATCAGAGTTCTGTATCAATCAATACATATATTTTATTTAGCTAATTTCATATGAATTAAATAGCTAAATAAAATGACCAAACCTAATTAGGAAAAATCCTAATCGATCATAGACATTAACCTTAACTATATTTAATCCACCGATCAACTAGGGTTAGTTTCCTTAACCCTAATCGTACCACTATTCAATTAGATTTAAATCTTTACATAATCAACCTAACCTTAAATCAAATTAAGAACAATTCATTCCTAACCTTCCCTAGCTTCAAATCCGGGTGTAAGCTACAACGAAAGAAAACACACCTTACCTAAAATCACAAAGTTACCTCTGTTAATCTACAACCAGGGAGGGTGTTGCCAGAAAGAGTAGCTACTGCTGGAAACCTAGAAAAACACTATAGAGTGAGATTAAACAACTTGATACTCCAATTTCTACCAATCTGATATCAACCATAGCTTACCCCAAATCAGCAATTCCCTCTCCGACCGAGCCTAGGTCACGCGATTGTTGAACTCAACGTAGAGAGGATCGACGGTGTGAGACAAGGAGAAACCGAGAGCATCGGGAGAGGAAGGCTCGGCACTGGGCAGTGGTCGGAGAGGGTGGTGGCGTTAGGTTGCGGTGTGCAGCTCAGGAGGGAAAAGAAGATCGGGGCGGCTCTCACACGGCTTGCTTGGCTAGGGAAAAAAGGAACAGCGGTGCTGATCGGGTCGAGGGACAACAGCGACGTCGACGGCGCGATGCTTAACGAAGAGGAAAGGCAGAGGAGGAGACGGTCGGCGCTAGGGCACAAATCAAATGTTCAATTTTTTCGACGAGCTCCTGGTGTCCGCGACCAAAAGAGGGGAGAAAGAGGCTCAGCCTGCGCTTGGGTAGAGACGAAAGAGGAGAGGTTCGAGCAGTGTCACGAGAGAAAAGACGGGAGAAGGATTCGGCGAAGGGAGAAAGGGAAATCGGCGTGGGTGAGGGCTAGGGCACGGGGAGAAGAGAACAGAAAAAGAAAATAAAAAAATCAAATGTTATTATCACGCCCTAGGTAGTCCCTGCTAGAAGAAATTTCGGTAACATCTCCCCCGTACAGGTAACAATATGAGACTTCACTACACGCCCTCAGGGCCACACATACCTCGGCCAACACGGCCGGAACAATAACAATAAACATAAATCCACAACCACACATTATATATATATATATATATATATATATATATATATATATATATATATATATATATCAGCCTCTGGCTGACACAACCACGCTGTTATATTTGAAAACCACCTACTCCACTACACAACGGAAAATGCAAAACACTACAGAGAAAACAACGTAGTATATCAACACAAACATGGAACCCAAGTCCATAAATCAAAAATCATCGCGACACGAAGTGATGAGCGACTAGCGACTGGAATCTCCTGACATCATCAACCTGAAATGGTAAATCAACGGGGTGAGTCAACTCCTCAGCGAATATCAAGTTGACATGCATAGCAAACTATAACTAATTGTAATAAATATGCATACAGTCTCCTGAAATAATATACAATGCAAAACTGAAAGAACAAGGGAGAAACTGTATTAACCAAGACCTAGGTATAAGGTAAACAAGGTCGTCAGACCGAGGAGTATCATGATCCTGTATGCATGTCAATCATATGCATCCACCAAATATGCAGCAAATAAAGTACAGCAAACACAAACAATAAATGCAATCATGCATATGATGCCAATGACATGGTCACCCCTGACGCCAATAAGTCATCTCACACACGATGGTGAGACCAAGTGGGTAGGGCTATGACAACCGTGCACTCTGTCATCACTGCTCCTGATGAGTGACCGAGTGAACGGGATACTGTCGGAGTACACCTATCCTCCTACCTCAAATCATAAGTGGGGGAGCTCAATGCTCTTATCTCCCTGAGCCAGGCCAGAGGAGGGATCCCTGCCAGCTACCATGCCGCGTCACACTATCCATGAGTAAACCAACGGAGCCAAACAGAGCAAATCTGTCTACCGGCTACCACGCTACATCACCACTACCCATAAGTAGACCAGCGGAGCCTAACAGAGCATAATGTCACACACCCTGCCTGATATGCCACTAACCCATGAGTAGTTGTGTGTGCAGATCCATGTAACTGGCGATGTGCTCAACAATAATGGAGCTGTCAATCGCTCAACATGCAATCATGTAAGATGGTGCATGACACTAAGTATGAAAATATCCTCATCCTATCCATCTCTATATAATGTGTACCAAAAGGTATATGGATCAAATAGAATATCCTAAGTACACAGGTCAGGTATAGTAGAATAAATCTAGGTCCTGAACATAATGAGGTATGATATGTCATTACCTTAAGGACATAAATAATCAAAGGAACATGAATGCAAAAGCAGATAATAAATACAGCATGCTCAGGTAATAGATAATGACATGCCAATGCAGAAATGAACATAAATATTACTACTCGTTAAATATTACTATGCATATCAAATGACAATATCTTAAAAGATAAGTCAAAGTACCCACCTCCAATATATCGCGTGCCAAATGTAATCTCGCGTAAGACAGCTCATCGCAAAATCAGAGTCCTGTATCAACACCTTTAACTTAGCTACTACCATAAATATCAAATAGCTAAATCAAATTCTTATTTACTAGGAACCCTAATTCATTTAGTAATCTCGATTAGCTACATAACTCGAGTCTAATCCAAAACTTAGATTAGATCCATCGATTAACCATAATTAGATTCAAATTTAAACCTAAAACAATTTTAGTAACAATTTATTCTTTACTTCACTGTACAACATTCTTACCTTAAGATATAGCCGAAATATAAAGCTCACCGCCTTATAAACCTCTGCCGACATCTACCAAGAACACCTATACATCCATAAGTTCTATTCGAAATTAGTCCAAGTCTTACCAGTAAGCAAAAATTTGCTGAAACTCAGCACATGGAACATCACTCACCTCAAAAGATTCCCAACACCTTCAATCGAGGCCTCAACCAGCCATAAGAATGAGGAGGACCAGGATCTGATCAGGGAAAACCAACAGTGAGTTGTTTCGATGCATCCCCCTAGCCCGAACAGAAAGAACATCGCAAAAAGGAGAACCAATCAACAAGATCCTTAAATCCATAGAATTCCCGACGCTGCCTTACCTCGTTGGTCGCCTCCAGAGTTTGCCGCACGATTTGATCCCGCCTGAAAGGAGGCACGGATGGCTCTGTGAACTGCTCGGGAAGGAGGAACGAAGGGATCGTTCGGTTGTAGGGCGTCGGCGATCAACATGATCATTCACTTATACCCTAATCAACATGATCATTCACCCTACCTAAATTTAGTCCCTTGGCCAACTAGGGTTAATTTCCTTAACCCTAATTGTTCCACTATACAATTTGATTTAAGTCTAAACCTAAATCAAATCTAGAAAATATTTCATTCTTCATCTAACTACCCTATAACCTAAATCTACAACAAGATCAAATTCCTAGATTCCCAAAATCAATACCCCACCTATTGGAAATTCACCTCACTGCTCGGATTAAGAAAAGACCAAGAATTCTTCACTACCAGATTGAGATTCAACATTGAATACCCCTGGTGAGCAAAGGACAAAAATGCTCGGTCATATAACAATCTCAGCATCCAACAGAACATGAAATCTGATCCCTATTAACCTAATACCAACTAAATCTTACCAAAACCAGATTCGTAACCTCCTCCCCAAAGCTACTGTGGTGGTGAACCAGAGCAGTGAGAAGCGGCGTGAGAAGACCAGCTGGTGTCGCGATGAAGAGACACCAAGAGTCGGCGGTCTAGGGCACAGGGACCAGGGATGAAGATGTGGGGCCAACTTCTATCTCCATGGTCAGCAGTAACCCATCGGCGGCGTCGGAGATGGAAGCTAGGGCACCGAGCATCGCACCTAAAGTGAGGAGATAGGGAGAGGAGCTCGTGTACCTGATGCTCGGCTGGCTTCGATTTGCGATGTCGGCGTTGCTCCGTGCGGGAAGAGGGCGACACCTAGGGCGCTGCGCAGCAAAGGGGAAATCTAGGGCACGACTTCGGCGACAAGCGACGACGGGCGATGACGACCGGAGTCAGACCGTGGTGGTCGGTAGCGACACAGAGAGGGATCGGCATCGGCTAAGACTCGGGAGAAAAGTGCCAAGTTTCCTTTTGGTCGCCCCTTTTGTCCGCGAGAGAGAAGAGGAAGCGTCACGGCGGTGCCGTCGGGTGGAGGAGCCGAAGAGGTCGGGTTGTGTCGCGAGAGGGAGGGGAGGAGATGAAGGGGATCGCGAGAGGGGATCGGACGTGTGAGGATCGGTTGGGTGCGAGTGAGATTAGGGCACGACGACTAAGGAAGAGGAAAAGAAAAAGAAAGATTTAAAAAAATCAAATTTTTCCTCGTTTGAATGGTGTAGCCTAAATAGGTTTTTCCATGGCCCAATATTTATCTCTGTAACCAATCTCATACGATCTCCAAAAATTTCTCAGAAAATTTCTAAAAATTTTAGAAAATTCCGTTAAGGTTATTTCTCTGTTTAACCTTATTATTTAATTAATATTTATTGTCGTACAGTTATACTTAGGTATTTATAATTAACCCCTAGGTTAATTCCTCAATCAACTCTCATTTTAATTGGGATATCCAAACAGACTTTCCCTTGGCCCAATAATTGATCCCCTTAAAATCGTCAAGCTCCGAAATTTAACTCTTATGCATTCATTAGGAATAATTTTAATTAAGTTTGATTACTTTAGTTACAAGCCATTTTGAATTAATTAATTATTAATTAGGTTTCAAATTTAAGTTAATTAAATTTTAACTGATTTGTTTAATTAATATCTAAGTTTTAATTTACTTAATTTTAATTAATTTAAGTAAACTTTAAGATTATCTTTATTTAATTAATGTAAGTTTATTTAGTGTTTTAGATTTTATTTTGTTTTAATTTAGATTTAATTTATATTTAGTAAATGTTTTAAGTTAATTTTTAAAATAATTTTTCAAAGGATTTTAAAATGATTTTTAAAGTATTAATTTTTAAATGGATTTTAAAATAATTTTTAAATGGATTTTTTTTAAAAAAATAAATGATTTAAAATAATTTTTAAAAGACTATTAAGAGATTTTATTAAAAAGGATTTTTAAAAGGATTTTTAAAAGATTTTTTAAGGGATTTTTAAAAGATTTTTAAAGGGATTTTTAAAATAATTTTTAAAGGATTTTCAAAATAATTTTAAAAAGAATTTTAAAAATATTTTTAACTGATTTTTAAAAGATTTTTAGAAATAACTTTTTAAAAGATTTTTAAAAATAACTTTTTAAAAGATTTTTTAAAATAATATTAAATTATTTTTAAAATAATTTTAAAAGATTTTTTAAAATAATTTTTTAAAGATTATTTAAAAATAATTTTTATTGTTTTTTAAAAGGGTTTTCAAAATAATTTTTAAAAGATTTATAAAATAATTTAATGTAATACATTAATTAATTTTACTTTAATTTAATTTTAATTTTAATTTTAATTTAATTTAATTTAATTTAATTTGAATTTAATTTAGTTTAATTTTATTTTAATTTAATTTTACCTTATTCATCTCACTCAGTCTTTGCTTTCATACAAAGAGATCCTATAATTTTGTGAGATAAGTTAAATTGAATTTCAGTATTTGATTTAACTTGTGTTAGATTCGAGTTTAGTTTTGGGTTTAACAAGCAGACATTCTTTGGATAAACGTTTAAGCTGTGATGAGTCACCTGGACATCATTAGAGTAACTACACCTTCAAAATTTTCTAAACAGTCCTACATACTGAACTTAGTATAAAACTTTGATCTAACCAGCTAGGATTAGTAAGGGGTAGCTTCAGTTAGTTGCACTAAGTTAAATATACTAGGTCGAAGTTATATCTTCCTCGGCATGTATAGATATAACTTCCCTAACCTACTGTCATCCAAACTTCTCTAGTAGTGTTTGTCAAGTTAAACTTTTATCCTTAATAAAACTAGTCTTAATTACCCAGTCGTGTAAACTATTATTTTGGAGATGCCAACTAATTTGGTGCCTCCCCATGAATTATTGAACTTTTATTTTGTTTAATTAAGGTTACTCAATTTTTTAGTCAAGGTTTAATTAACATTTAATTAATTGTGATTTAAGTTCAAGTTTTAATTTTAAATTAATTACGTTGGTTAAATTGTTTTTTTTTTTTTTTTTTTTTTTTTTTTGAAGGAGTGTATTTAAGATTAAATTTTCTTTTAATTTTGAATTTATTAAATTATTTACATTATCATTGTTAAAAGATTGTATAAGTTTATATTAATTCGTAATTGAATTAGTTAAGTTGTTTGAATTATCTTTCTTTGAAGGTTTATCTTTAATATTTAATTTTGAATTTGTTAGATTTGGTTTTAATTTTATCAAAAGTGTTTGATTTTATCCTTATATTCCTTTGTCTTTTAAGTTTATATTCTTAGTTGAATTTATTAGATTAATTTCATTATTATCTTTAAGATTTAAAGTTTTATTAATTAAATTATCTTTATCTTAGATAGAAACTTCTAGATTGACATTATCTAAATTGTCAAATATTTTATTAAGGTATTTATTAATTTTATCCAAATCTATTTCTTCATTTTAAAGTTTTGAGTTTACCTTAATGTTTGAATTATTTAATTAATTTAAATTGGTTTGGTCATTGTTCTGGTTGACCAAGTCAAGGTTAATGTCAATTTAGTCAAAATCTTTATTGACTTGATCAAAATATAAATTATTTTATAGTTTTAAATTTTTAATTAAATTTGAATTATACAAATATAGATCATCATGCACCATACTTGGGATAATTTCTAAATTATCATGCAAATTATTTAAACTACTACTGGGAGAGGTATTTTGGTAAATATTACTAACCTTAAATGCGACTCCTAATTTTATAGGTTTCTCCGTTGGATTGAGCTCGAGCCTAGATTCATTTTTGTCTTGATTCTCTAGTTTCAATGGTTCCTTATGAAGCTTGGTCAGGCGGGTCCAAAACTCGTGGGTATCTTTGACCTTTCCTATCCTACATGTAACATTGTTAGGCAATAAATCTAAAATTAATTTTATTATCTTTTAGTTTGCTTCCGTGTTCTAAGAAGAATCGAAGATCGCTTCAGTGTTATGCCACTGTCGAAGTCATTCATCAGATGAAACTTTTCATTACATCCTCCATAGGTTGAATTCGTCCTTCTTGTATATCTCGTATAGAGGTAGTTGGCTGACATTCCACCCAAGCATCTCTTTGTTCTCCATTTTACTTACACAACACAATTTTACAAAGAAATTTCAAGATTAGCTATTGGGGTAAGTAGTGTGGGAGATAAAGAAATAAGGATGTTTCATAAATTTTAAAAATAATAATAAAATAATAAAAATTATTATGATAGATTTTGTCAGCAGGGATATTTCACCAATGCTGATTAATGGTGAACAAATAAAAATAAAAAAGGCATAAGAATTTTAAAACATAAGAACCCCTTGCTCGATTGGTGGTTTCATCAATTTAGAGTGACCTAACTCTGATACTACTTGTTAGATCATAAAGACGCTAGAGGGGGTGAACAGTGTTCATCAAAAATCAAGAGTTAAAATGAGTTACGCAACGAAATAAAGAAAATAATAAACAACGCTAATAAAGCCAAGTTTTATTTGGTTTGGAGCTTGTGACAACTCCTACTCCAAGGCCTACAATCGTCGATCACTTTCGTTGGGCAATTACTATCAGTTCGAATAATGAGTTACAAATATTGAGTATAAGAACTGAAATTAATTGTTACCGACAAACAGAAAGGAAATTGAAATCTTTTGTTCTTTGAACTTTGGAGCAGCCTTTTGGTGTCGTCGGAGCCTTTTCGAAGCAACACACAAGAATGAAACTTGTAGCAGATGTTCTACTGAAGCTGCTAGTTGAAGGGCTTTATATAGGCCCATTCCAGGTGCTTGGAACCCCTCCGGCGCTTGGACCACTGCTGATATGGCGATCTCTCGTCGAAACTTAATCCATCAAGTTTATCCACTTCCAAGTACTCGGACCCCCTTCGGGCGCCTGGACTGTTGATGTGGATTCGGCCAGTCGTCACGCTCCAACTCAACTTTAGGATGAAATTTCTGATACGGGCATCTGGACCAGCTCTGGGTGCCTAAATCCCTTCTAGGTTCCTAGACTCCCCTTTCCGCACTTCTCCTTTCTGCAAAAAAGAGTTAGTCCAGACAAATAAAAATATATTTATCCTACAAAATAAAGTCAGCACAACATAATAAGATAGGAGTAGTAATTAGATGTTGTCCCTTCAAGATCAGGATCTAGTCAAGGTCTCAGTTTAGATTTTCCAAATGGACCTAAGTTGGACCGACGCCTACAGTTCTCTCAATCGGGAATGCGTCCTCACTGGATCTCTCCTCTGGTTGCTTACCTCCACTTACCAATTGCAGACTTTAGGTCCCTTGACCCACCATGACTTTCTACCATATTTCAACCAATCTGGATTTTCTCCTGCCAGATCTCAACTGATCTAGACTTCGTGCCAGCTATCAACCTAACTGGACTTCCTCCTGTCGATTTCAACCAATTTAGACTTCATGCCAACTATCAACCTAGCTAGACTTTAGTCTAGTGTTTCAGTCCTCTAGACCCATCAAGTCTTGAACACTTGGTAAAAAGGTTAGACACACACTACATCTAATTTTAACTTATTTATCATACATCAAAAATCAGATTATTAGTGCAACCTGCACCAACAAGTAGGAATGTGGTTGTATTTTTAGCATTATATGTTGATAACATATTACTTATAGGAAATGATTTATCTGTTCTATAGTAGTTAAATTTTAGTTGTCCAACATATTCTCCATGAAAAAGATAGGAGAAGCAACCTATATCCTTGGGATTAAGTTGGGATTAAGATCTATAGAGATCATTGAGAAAGTTGCTTGGTCTTTCACAGTCTACATACATAGATAAAGTGTTAAAACGGTTTAGCATAGAGGAATCTAAGAAAGATTTTCTTCCCATGAGACACGAGATTCACCTTTCGAATTCTATGTGCTCGAGCACATAAAACAAGAGGATACGTATGAGTGAGATCCCATGCACATTAGTTATAAGATCGATCATGTATGTTATGTTATGTACTAGGTCTGATGTATCGTATGCTCTGAGTGTCACGAGATGATATTAGTCAGATTCAGGCATGAATCATTAGGTGGCTATTAAGGCAATCCTTAAATACTTGAGAAGAACTAAGGATGTGTTCTTGGTATATGGAGATGGTGATATGGTTATACGTGGGTCTACTGATATCAGCTTCCAAATGGACAAGAATAACTCCAAGTCATAATCTGGATAAATATTCATTTTGAATGAAGGTGCACTTAGTTGGAAAAGTTCCATACAAGAGACTATTGATGATTCTACCACTGAGACAGAATACATTGTAGCTTCTAAAGAAGCAAAGGAAGCGGTTTGGATTAAGAAGTTTGTCACAAAACTTGGATGGTTTCAAGCATTGTTGAAGCATTACTAGTTTACTACAATAACAATGCGACCATTACTCATGTGAATGAACCAAGGTCTTATCAACGATCTAAACATATGCTTCATCACTATCACTTAATCAAGGAGATCATAAGTAGGAGAGAAATACAAATTGAGAAAATTCCCACTAAAAGGAACCTAGCGGATCCTTTGACAAAGGTTCTACCACAAACTAAGTTAGTGAGTCATGTCGAGTCCTTTGGTATACGATACTAAGGTGATTAGCATTAGGCAAGTAGAAGTATGTTATATTTAAGAGGTGACCTAAGGCAATCACCTTAGATGTTGTGTTATTTATTAAATAAATGAATTCCTTATTTGAGTGTACATTCTATATGTATGTGATATTGATTTTAAACTCAATTAATAAAATCCACAATACAATGCATAGAATATGAGAAATTATAATTGGATCACAATTAGTGGTTATGTCTCAATGTGTAATTATGTACGTATTGAAATATTTCATAGTCAATGAATTGTTAAGATTGGACATCATCAAATCTGTAAGACTAGCATATGTTATGCTCCTTGGTTTAACCAAGTAGTTGGCACCTATTGGCAAGAAATATTGGGATGTTGAGAGTTAACATATAGATGTTGATTAAAAATAACTAGTTCATTGGAAGTTACCTATTATGAGACTTCATGTCGTTCTATTGTAAAATACCGAAAAAGGGTGAATCACCATAAGGGAATTTTTAGAATTTTTTTGGAAATTTTTTGGAGCCCGTATGGCTTAGGTTACGGGGATAAATATTGGGCCCCGGGAAAGCCTGTTTAGTCTACTCCATTTAAGCGAGGAAAAATTTTATTTTTCTTTTTATTTTTCCCTTTTCTTTTCCTTCTCTTCATCGCCGAACCCGTGCCCTAATCTTCCCGATCGCCGTTTTCTCTCCCTCACCCGACGTCATCTCTTCCCCAACGGGTGCGCCGACGCCGTTCACCCGATGGCGCCGCAACCGCGACGGTTTTCTTCCCGCCCCCCCCCCCCTCACGATTAAACCCCTCGACCAAGGGTCTCTACTCTTCGTGGCCGAACCCGATCGCCTTCCTCTCCCTCTTCCCTAGTCTGGGTTGTGCGCACACCCTAGCGTCTGCCGACGCCGTCGACGCGAACTCCACTCCCACTAAGCAGCGCCGGTTGTCGCTGTCCGTGAGCCCTAGCCCCGGCCGACCCGCGACTCCCTCCCTTCCCTCCTCGTCGGCACTTGAGCAAGAGTCGGCCAATCTTTCTCCTCGAGCCAGCAACCGAGGCCAAACCCTCCGACCGTCAGCGTGAACAGGACAGTTAGGGCTCCGTGGGTGAGAAATTGGATCTCCCTCTCTGCTCACTGTCTCTCCCCTGTTCTTGAGTCGTGCTCTAGTTCCGAGCCGGCAAGGTGAGTTGGTTGTGCTTGCAATGCTTGGTTGAACTCTTGATTTTTCCCTTCTGATCTGGTCCAGTAGGTGTAGGGTTTCGGTAGATCTAGATTGTGGGGCTTTCTTGGTCACCGACAGTTGCTCTTTTTGGGCAGCAATCGTCTCTTAGCAGTGGATCAGTGATCACGGCTATGAGGAAAAGATTTTAGCAAGATTGTGTGCTGTGGGTTGCTCTTTGATCCAGCAGCTCACCTTGGATTCGACAGGACCTCCTTCTGACAGTAAACGTTTTGGCTGAGCTTGAGGTATGGTTTATGTATTGATTATGGATTAGAGATTTATTTATTAGTTGACTTCTCTAGTTGGACAGTCGTTGTAGCTCCACCCTTGGTTCCGGTAGCAGCGCCACCAGATCACCTTTGCTTTCCAGTAGCTTGATTGAGGTATGCGTAGGAGTAATTGATACATGTTCTAGATGAATCAGGTTAAGTGTAATTGATTAGTTGAATGTAGGTAATTGATCTTGGTTGCAGATCATATTGAATTTGGAGGATTTCATGATTAGTATGGTTGGAACATATGGTAGATCATGTGTAGGCTTGATTTGAGGATTGTAATTAGTTGTGTTGTGATTAGGGTTTTGCCCTAACTTGGTATTAGGGATTTTATTTAGCTATTCTTTTGGATTTAGCTAAATAAAATATATATATTGTTTGACGTAGGACTTTGATTCGAGACGGGCGTCTTGACTTTGGATCTATTTCAGATTGGACCTTTCTATTGGAGGCGAGTACCTTAACCTATCTATTTTGATATGTCTTGTTGATATGTTTAGTATATTTTAGCAAGTACCAATAATTATGTTTATATCTGCATCAGCATGTCACTATTTGTTTCCGAGCATGATTTGTTTGTTACTTATTTAGCGTTCATACCCTGTTTATTATTTATGTTATGGAAGTAGTGGCATGCCATGCTTTATGATATACTGGACTAGTTAGATACCATACCTGACATGTGTACCTAGATCATATTATTTGATCCACGTATATGGTACATGTTTTTATGGAGGTAGATAGGATCAGGATATTTCTATGCTTAGTGTCATGCACCATCTCGCATGATTGCATGCTGTGCGATAGTTAGCTCCATTATTGTTGAGCGCATCGTCAGTTACATGGGTCTGCACACACAACTACTTATGGGTTAGTGGTTTTTATTTAAGCAGGGTGTGTGCAGCAGGTTGCTCTGTTTGGTTCCGTTGGTCCGCTCATGGGTAGTATGACGCAGCGTGGTAGCCGGCAGGGATCCGTCCTCTGGACTGGCTCAGGGAGATGAGAGCATTGCGCTCCTCCACTTATGATTTGGGATAGGAGGATAGGTGTACTCCGACAGCATCTCGTCCACTCGGTCGCTCAGAAGCAGTGATGACAGAGTGCACGGTTGTCACAGCCCTACCCACTCGGTCTCACCATCATGTGTGAGATGGCTGACTGGCGTCAGGGGTGACCAGGACATGTCATTGGCATCATATGCATTATTTGCATTTATTGTTTGTGTTTGCTGCACTTTATATGTTGCATTTTTTGTGGATGCATTGTTTGACATACATACAAGATTTATGATACTCTGGGTCTAACAACCTTGTGTTTGCTGCACTTTATATGTTGCATTTTTGGTGAATGCATTATTTGACATGCATACAAGATTTTTGATATTCTGGGTCTGACGACCTTGATATCCCTATATATAGGTTCTGGTTAGTACAGCTTCTCCTTACCTTACAGTTTTGTGTTTTCTATCCAGGAGACTGTACACATATTTATTACTGATGGTTATTATTTACTATGCATGTCAACTAGGTATCCACTGAGTGTTAGACTCACACCTCGTTATTACTATTTTCAGATTGAGGCTGTTCAGGAGGTTCCAGTCGCTAGTCCCCCACAACTGCGCGTCGTAACGAGTTCACACATTTTGGTTTTTCTTATTATGTTGGACTATGTTTCAAACTCGTGTCTTCTGATATTTGGATCTTGTACTTTTCCTTATTATCGATGGATTTTCGTTTGGATGTATACTGGTGATTTGTGTTTTATAGGTGTAATTGAGTAGGAATTTTGCGATGATTTCCTTATCTTTGCTTTAGTTTAGTTGTTACTATTAGACTGCGTGGATGCTTGCTTATTGTACTTTTATTTTTATTGTTATTGTTCCGGCCGTGTTGGCTGATGTATATATGGTCCTGAGGGCATTGTAGAAAGTTTTAGATTGTCACCCGTACAAGGGAGATGCTGTCGAAATTTCTTCTGGCAGGGACTACCTAGGGCGTGACAATTTGTTTGGTATCAGAGCTAGGTTTGCGAGTCAAACTGGTATTTTCGGATTTGTACGGATTTTCGTTATGATTATGTTTTAGAATTCTATTTCGGATTTGTATGGATTTCTGTCGATTTTTCTCGTTTCAAAATTTTCGAGGTTAAAAAGGGGGACTGGACAGCGACAAAACATCTCCAGACAGCAAATAGGTATAAAGGTAATTTTATTATTTTATACTTGCAGTGATATTTCTGATATAACTTAACAGATTAGAGGAGAGCTACATGAGTAGCTGCGAGACGTGGTGATGGACGACCACGTAAGAGGACTTTGGAATCTCTGGCAACGGACTCACCAGAGATCCCTACTAGGTTTGTGCCTGTCGGTCAGGCACAGACTCAAGATACTACGGGTGCGTCGGACTCTCAGACCCCGATGGCTCCTTTAGAGGTACCTACCTCGGCTGCAACCGCTGTACCCACCCCTACAGTATTTACGGTACCACCAGGGGTACCACCGACATACCCGACACTTGCCCCAGCTTATGCGACAGCACCGGGGATGCCTCCCCTGGCCTATCCACCGATATCACTTGTAGTACCAGCTCCAGTGGTTCCGCCAGTTCCTGCAGCCGTCCCTACTCACCTCACTGATATAGTCGCAGCACGAGCCCGGATCCCAACATTGGCAGAGTCAATGAAGAGTCGATTCACACTCTTCCGAGGAGAGACTGATCCTAGTGTGACTCAGTCCTGGATAGAGACTATGGAGTGGGCCTTCTTCTACATGGCTTGCTCCGAGTGGGAGAAAGCAGAGTTGGCTGCTTTCCATTTACGGGATGACGCCGACACCTGGTGGGTTACGTGGCGTTCCATCATAGGCGAGCAGGACATCACCTGGGCCAGATTCAGAGAGGCTTTTTGAGAGCCGCTACTTCTCACGGGCATATCAGATGACTCGTCGGTAGAATTTTCTGAGTCTACGACAGAACAACCGCTCGGTGACAGAGTACAATGCTGAGTTTAACTGGTTAGCCCAATTTTGTCCAGAACTAGTTGCTGAGGACAGTTCCCGTATTCAGCAGTGTATTCAGGGATTGGATGGACATCTACAAGTAAAGCTTGTTGGTTTTGGGAACACATCTTACATAGAGACACTAGACCGAGCCCTTATGATTGAGTCAGCTCACCAGAGAGCGTATCCGGACAAGAAAAGGAAGCAGACGGGTCTGATATCAGGGCAGATCCAGCAGGCACAGGCGACCAGACAGTAGCAGAGTGGTCGCAGTCAGCCAGGTCAGGGTACTTTTGGGGCATTCGGTTAGCCTCAGAAGTCAGGGCGATCTACATCAGGACGTTTCCGGTCTTCTAAGTAGAACCGGAAATAATCCGCCAGCGACATTCACTGCACCAAATGTGGGTCCAGAGACCACATCACCTCAACCTGCTCTTTGGGATAGTCAGTTTTCTATTATTGCAAACTGTCTGGGCACCAGAGCCGAAATTGTTCGCTGAAGGCTCAGCATATCGCTTCCGGAGTGTCTGGTCATGGAGGACAGCTCAGTTAGACAAGAGCTTATCGAGGAGGGCGGAGAGCCCAATCTTCGCATAGCCAGCAGAGGACAGCTCCCCCCGCAGCAGCTGCATATGGCATGCGTGGACAGGAGCACTTCAGTGCCCTCATAGTACCACAGAGCTTTGTTCCGGGACCACAGTATCTGACTCAGGGGCAATATCAGTCATAGCCACTGGTCCAGTACCAGTCACAGCCCCAGCCGCTGGTCCAGTATCAGTCGCGACCTACCTATCCGTCTCTGGCTCAGTACCCTCACCGCCTGTAACGCCCCGGCCCGGGCGGGCCCCACCAAGATCGAACCGGGAACGCCACCAGAATTGCCCACAGGCGTACTCACGGTCGCAAGGTCGCTCTAATACCATCTGTAACGCCCCGGCCTGGGCGGGCCCACCAAGATTGAACCGGGAACGCCACCAGAATTGCCCATCGGGTTGACGACTAGCTCCACAGACCACCAGAGGTCCTTTCAGCGTGCTTTGTCCTCACTCGCACGCACCCTGGAAAACTTCTCAGGAGGTCATCCATCCTCAGATTTCTCCAAGCCAAGCACGCTTAACTTTGGAGTTCTTAAGTTTGAGCTTCCGAAAAGGAATGTGCACCTTGGTGATATGAATAGTACTACCTAACCTTTTAAGTCATACTTAACTAGAATCTCAGAACCGGGGTATTACACCGCCACAGTGGCAGGCTCAAACTCAGGCGCCGCAGCCTTTGGCAACACTACCACCTCCACCATCGCCAGAGACTAGACATATTCATGCGATTACCAGAGAGGATGCACAACGGACCGACGGATCTATTTTCTACGGTATGGTTTTACTTTATGCATTATCCACTGATATGCTGATAGTTACTGGTGTTGGAGCAATCCCAATGGTCCGCGGGACCATGTGTTTTGGTGTTTGGGCAAAGGGTTTAAGTTAGGTTCACCCTTGTATTTGATATGTGTATTTGAGTTGTGCAGGTTTGCAGGATACACATATGACTCAGGTTGATGGCTTCGGGTCCGGTGAAGGATGGAGCATCCGAGGGACCGTGGACAAGGCAGCGAGGACAAGGGCCGAGGGAAGCGACTTCGAGGCATACGCGAAGGATGGCATTGGGTACGAGCCGCGGGCTTGAATGCATCCGAGGGACGAGAGCCAAAGGAAGTAGGCTTGAAGGCAAAAGGTCAAAGCTGCAAAGGAAGAATCAAGTGAGTCATAAGGGTGAGGGTACGAGTGCACGAGAGATTGTACTCGGAGTAAAATCCTAGTTTTTAGGGTTTTATTGTAGAAGATCTGAAGCGCCATCGTAGCAGATCGTAGCGCCATCGTAGCAAGATCAGCGCCGATCGCATGTTTTGGCGATCGCGCGCCGATCGCGCCGACCGGCAATAATGTATCGTGTGGAATCGAGCCTGGGATGTAACGCCGAATTTAGAGGGCGCCGATCGCATGTTTTAGCAATCGACTGGTAGGCGGGTTTTCTAACCCGTGGCCTATAAAACCAAAGCTTGGGAGCTTGGTTTGAGTTGACGAAATAGAGGTGGTTAATCTCTATTAGTAGTCTACTTGTGCCCTAGCGTCAAAAGAGCTCTTGTGAGGGTTGTGGTGAGGTTTCTCCACCCACAAGGAGGTTTGAGCTAGCCGGAAGTTTTCCGGGGAGTAATCCACCGAAGGATCGGGATCGTCCACCTTACGGACACGCCGTGGAGTAGGAGCTTTATCTCCGAACCACGTAAATGATCGTGTAGCTTGGTTTGAATTCTTTCCTTTAGTATTTAGCTTTCTACTTGTTTTGTTTGCATTTCCGCTTGCGCACTAACGTTGTAGAAAGAAGCGAGTATTTGGGGGCGCCGCCTATCCAACCCCCCTTCAAGCCGGTCGTCCGATCCCCAACAAGTGGTATCAGAGCGAGGACGCTCTCCATTGGACTAACCGCCAAGGAAGCACAAGATGGCCGGGTTTATTGTCCCTCCAAAATTTGAAGGAGGAAGCCTTGGGGACATCACGTATTGGATGATGAGGATGGAGACCTTCTTCAATACGGATTGGGACATAATGATGGTGGTCAAAGAGCCATTCAAAGTCCCAAAGGACAAGAAAGGAAAGAAGCTCCGAACACGACATTGGACGGAAGAGCAAACCTCACGATCGGAGGCAAACTCAAAGGTAATATCAATCTTAATAGATATATTGCCGTCTAATGTGATAAATGGTGTAGGTGAGTATAAGAACGCCCACGAGTTGTGGAGCAAAATAAAGAAGGTTCAATGGGAAGAACTCATACCTACACAAGAAGAAGAAGAAAAAGAAAAATCCGAAGAAACGGATGTAGAAGCTCAAGTAGAGGAAGATCAACAAGAAGTTGAGAAATGTTCAACATCCGAGGAGGAGAAGAAAGATGAAGTGGTTCAAGAGGAGAAGAAGGACCATTTGGATGTGGAGACCAATTCAACATCAAAAGAGGAAGAGGAAGTGAATTCGGTCACATCCAAGGAGAAGGAGGATGAAGAAAGGCCATCCACAAGTGTGGATGAGGAAGATGAGGCATCATCAACATCCTCAAGAAGTGAAGAAAAATCCAAGACAAGTGAAGAGGATGAAGAAGAGGTCTTGGAAGTGGCCAACATAGCAAGCACCTCCACCGAAGTGAAGTCAAAGGACAACATAATATGCTTCGGGTGCAATGAGAAGGGACACTACAAGAATAGATGTCCTATGGGTAAGAAGAAGGTAAATCCTAAACCCAATCAAGTTATTTTAAATTCTAATGTGGATTGTAGGAATGAAGAAGTCCAAAAGAAGAAGATGCGCATCATATGCTTCACGTGTGGAGAGAAGGGTCACTACCACACCAAATGCCCCAAAAAGGGAGAGTTCAAGAAGTTGGAGCATCTAAAGAAATGGGAGAAGAAGAAGAAGAGCTCAAATCAAGGGGGAGCTTCAAGGGTAAGGGAGGTATACCCTAATTTGAAGTGTAACTCAAATTCAAATTCTTATGTTCCCATGCATGTTAGGAAAAATAATGTTAATCATTATATGCCCATGAAAAATTTTGGTTTTAAATATCATGATAGGAATAGGGTTAATGTAGATCAAAACCCTAGGAAATCTATGCATGAAAAATCTAGAAACAATAGACCTAGGGAGACCCAAGGCATTAATCCCAAGAAGGGGAGACACATGTCTAGGAAGGGTAGGTCTAGGAATGTCTAATTTGGACAAATTAACTCTAGGGTTAGAAACCTAGAGAAGGAGAATCAAGCTTTAAGGGGAAAGCTTGATAAGTTGGAACAGTTCCTTAAGAGATTCAATGTTGGATCTAAGGAATTAAGGATGATATTGGGTAGCCAAAGACCCAACAATGATAGATCGGGCTTGGGATACCGATCTAGTCCCTCCAAGGCCAATGAGAGTTCATATGCTAGGGTGGCAAATGATCATGGTAAGGGAGAGGTCTTCAAGGCTAAGGGAAAGTCTTATGCTAGGGTTGCATATGACTATAGCAAGGAGAAATCAATAAATGGCAAGGGAAAGTCATTTAATGGTAAGAAGAAATTAACCAAGGACAAGGTGTCCAAGGTTAAGAAAGTTACGTTTGTAGGCCAAGTGTCACCGGGGGTGGACCGATGTGGCCTAGCCATTGTGGATGAGTCACCTAGGGAGGTGACTAAGGTTAAGAGCTCTAGGGGGAGCTCAAAGAGTCAATTTGGGACCCATGGCCAATGGATCTCAGGTGGGTTCTACTTGGGGGTCTAGAGGAGCCATGGAGTGTGCCAAGTGGTTTAGAGACGGACTTGAGTCTCAAACCTAGGGAATTGGCACACATGGTTTATGTTTCATGCAAGAAATATGACAATTGGGGTCATATTGCATGATAATTGGTTTTGGAAGTATAGATGCCATATAAACCAATGCTAGGGATGCATTGTGGGTTGGTATGGGCAAATACATCAAGAGGAAGCCAAAACTAGGACTTTAGGTCAAGGTTCAATTGAACTTTTTAGCTAGTTTTGTGTTTTGTGTCAATCTTGGGATTGGTGATAGATATATTTTTATATATATTTTTCCCAAGTAGACATGGGTAAAACAGACCTCTCCACAAAATTTGGGGATTTTTGGAGGTCTGTGGAATTATTGGTGCATTTCTGAAATTGGGTCAGAAATGCTGAAAAAGGCTGAAAAACTGTGCCAGTCGACTGCAACTTTTAGCAGTCGACTGCACCAGTCGACTGCTAAAAGTTGCAGTCGACTGGCTGGAAACAGAAGCATTCTGTTCGCTCGACCAGTAGCGACCAGTCGAGTTCTTGCAATCGACTGATACCAGTCTGAAATTGTTTTCAGCATTGAATTTTGACCAAGTCAACTCATACAGGTGTATGAAATCCATGGGGGATTAATACATGAGTTTAGGGTCAATTGGAATGACAAGTTTTCAACAATTGGGATATTGTTGGAGGACTTTTTGGATGTTAGGCAAAGGGGGAGAAGTAAGGTTTAGTTGGGAAAACCTGAAAGTGCCTTTGTGTAGGGGGAGCCTTGGGATAGGTTCTTAAAAAGCCCGTTGTAAAAATCCTAGCTCAATGGAGAGCTTAGGTAAAGGGGGAGCCTTGGGATAGGTCCTTAAAAAGCCCTATGTGGAAAATCCTATCTCAATGGGAGCTTAGGTGTAGGGGGAGCCTTGGGATAGGTTCTTAAAAAGCCCTGTGCATTGTTACGGCGGTTGCCAAGTGTGTAGCCTTGGCAACGTAAGTCCATTTGGCGTTGTAAGTCCAAGTGTGTAGCCTTGGCATCGTAAGTCCATTCGGCGGTTGCCAAGTGTGTAGCCTTGGCAACGTAAGTCCATTCGGCAGTGTAAGTCCAAGTGTGTAGCCTTGGCAACGTAAGTCCATTCGGCGGTGTAAGTCCAAGTGTGTAGCCTTGGCAACGTAAGTCCATTTGTTTTAGCATGTTTATTTGCTATATGTTTTCCCTAACTTAAACGTATTGCCAAACACCAAAAAGGGGGAGATTGTTGGAGCAATCCCAATGGTCCGTGCGACCATGTGTTTTGGTGTTTGGGCAAAGGGTTTAAGTTAGGTTCACCCTTGTATTTGATATGTGTATTTGAGTTGTGCAGGTTTGCAGGATACACATATGACTCAGGTTGATGGCTTCGGGTCCGGTGAAGGATGGAGCATCCGAGGGACCGTGGACAAGGCAGCGAGGACAAGGGCCGAGGGAAGCGACTTCGAGGCATACGCGAAGGATGGCATTGGGGACGAGCCGCGGGCTTGAATGCATCCGAGGGACGAGAGCCAAAGGAAGTAGGCTTGAAGGTAAAAGGTCAAAGCTGCAAAGGAAGCATCAAGTGAGTCATAAGGGTGAGGGTACGAGTGCACGAGAGATTGTACTCGGAGTAAAATATTAGTTTTTAGGGTTTTACTGTAGCAGTATTGTAGCGCTACTGTAGCGCTACTGTAGCAGTACTGTAGCAGTCGACTGCATGTTTTAGCAGTCGACTGGTGCAGTCGAGCAGTCGACTGGAATCGAGCCGTTGGGATGTAACGGTCGAATTTCCACAGAGGGCAGTCGACTGCATGTTTTAGCAGTCGACTGGTAGGCGGGGTTTTCCAACCCGTGGCCTATAAAACCAAAGCTTGGGAGCTTGGTTTGAGTTGACGAAATAGAGGTGGTTAATCTCTATTAGTAGTCTACTTGTGCCCTAGCGTCAAAAGAGCTCTTGTGAGGGTTGTGGTGAGGTTTCTCCACCCACAAGGAGGTTTGAGCTAGCCGGAAGTTTTCCGGGGAGTAATCCACCGAAGGATCGGGATCGTCCACCTTACGGACACGCCGTGGAGTAGGAGCTTTATCTCCGAACCACGTAAATGATCGTGTAGCTTGGTTTGAATTCTTTCCTTTAGTATTTAGCTTTCTACTTGTTTTGTTTGCATTTTCGCTTGCGCACTAACGTTGTAGAAAGAAGCGAGTATTTGGGGGCGCCGTCTATCCAACCCCCCTTCAAGCCGGTCGTCCGATCCCCAACAACTGGTAGCTCACATTCTTTTATTTCCCGTGCCTTTATGAAGGACATAGGTAGACTACCTACTCTTAGACCGTAGCAACTGACTGTCTCCCTACCGTCCGGTGATTCATTGGACGTCACTCAGGAGGTCAGAGGTTGCCCGTTAGACTTTGGCAACATGATACTTACAGTAGATCTTTTAGTACTGGAAATGGTCGACTTTGATATTATTCTTGGCATGAATTATTTGTCAGCATATCATGCCACTGTTGATTGCCAGACGAGGGTGGTCACATTCCGACCATTATGAGTTTTTGGTAATGTCATTTGGGCTTACCAATGCTCTAGCGGTATTTATGGATTGTTGTGGTGGAGCATTGCTTCCACATATTATGGATTGTTTGTGGTGGAATGTTGCACCCACATGTTATGGATTGTTGTGGTGGAGCATTACTACCACATATTATGGATTGTTTGTGGTGGAGTGTTGCTCCCACATGTTTGGATTGTTGTGGTGGAGCGTTGCTCCCACATATTGTAGATTGCTTGTAGAGGAGCGTTGCTTCCATTTTATTGATGGTGGTAGAGCGTTGCTCCCACATATGTAGTATTTTTTGTGATGGAGCATTGCTCTCACATTCAATGATCTATTTGTTTGGTGATTTGTAGCTAGTGATCATATTTCAGACTTGTTGTCGAGAATCTTATAGTTGAGTATACCTGTTGTACGACCATTATGAGTTCTAGGTTTTACCATTTAGGCTTACAAAGCCCTAGATGTTTTCATGGACTCGATGATTTCGGTATTCCTAGGTTGTTTGGATCGGTTTCCATTGTCTTTATTGACAATGTTGTAATCTATTCTGATCCGAGGAGAATCACATACACCCCCTTCACATACTTCTAGAGATGTTTGGACGGAAACATCTATATTTGAAGTTCACATGGACAGAAGACTGTGAGACCAGCTTTCAGGAGCTGAAGCAGAGATTAGTGTCGGCACCAGTTTTGGTTTTGCCCGCTGGAGAGGACGGATTCGTGCTCTACACCGACACATCTCTACAGGGTTTGGGCGTTGTTTTGATGCCACACAGCAGGGTAGTCACCTATGCTTCTCGGCAGTTAAAAGAGCATGAGAAGAACTACCTTGTAGATGATCTGGAGCTAGCCGTCATCATCTTTGCTTTGAAGATTTGGCGGCATCATTTGCACGGCATTACCTTTGACATTCTTACGGATCATAAGAGTCTCAAATATATTTTCACCCAGAAAGAACTCAATCTCCGACAAAGGAGATGGATGGAGTTCCTGAAGAATTATGACTGTACCATTAGCTATCACCCAGGGAAGGCTAATGTGATTGCCGATGCACTCAACAGGAAGTTCAGATGGACTTTGGCTTGCCACTAAGCTTCAGTCACGGACTTGATTTAGGGCTTCTCCGAGTTGGGCCTTCAGGAGTAGGGATGGACAAAGCAGGGTATTCTGGTTACCATGGTTGCTCAGTTGTCGATCAGGACTAGGATCCGAGAGGCCCAGGCCAGTGATCAGCATTTTCAATTCATTGGCAGCCAGATAGCTTCCGGGCAGCAGACCGAGTTCACACGAGATGAGGAGGGTATTATATATTTCCGAGGCAGATAATTCATACCTCAGTCTCACCCGGTCTTACAGGAGCTACTTCAGGAGGCTTATCGCTCTCGATTTGCTATCCACCCAGACGGGACCCGCATGTATCAAGATTTGAGGTGTTCCTATCGGTTGAACGACATGAAGAAAGACATCGCGAAATTCGTAGTTAGATGTCTTTTCTGTCAGCAGGTGAAGGCAGAGCACCAGAGATCTGCCAGATTACTTTAACGGATTCCTATTCCTGAGTAGAAATGGGAACACATTACAATGGATTTTGTGGTGGGTTTTTCCTAGGACACGACAAGGTCATGACGCGATTTGGGTAATCATTGATCGATTAACCAAATCCACGCACTTCTTAGCGATCCGGAAGACTGGTTCCCTGGATCAATTGGCAGATCTGTATTGCCAAGAGATTATCAAATTACATGGTATTCCTTTGAGTATTATTTTGGATAGAGACCCACGGTTCACGTCCAGGTTCTGGCAGAGTCTGCAGCAGGCCTTGGGCACTCAGCTCCGTTTTAGTACATCTTTCCATCTGCAGACAGATGGACGGTTAGAGCGGATCATTCAGACTCTAGAGGACTTGCTGAGGTCTTGTGTATTGGATTTTGGAGGCAGTTGGGAGGACCATTTGCCATTGGTAAAGTTCACCTACAACAACAACTTTCATTCAGCTATCCAGATGGCACCATTTGAAGTGTTGTATGGTAGACCTTGTCGGACACCCACCTTCTCGGATGAGGTTGGGGAGGCCCAGTTGCTAGGGCCTCATAAAGCTCAGCATGAGACAGAGTTGGTCCGTACTATCAGACGGAGGATGTCAGAGGCGCAGGACCGCCAGAAGAGTTATGCTGATCAGAGATGGAGACCCCTGGAGTTCTCTACTGGCGACCATGTATTTCTGCGAGTTTCACCCATGAAAGGGGTGAAGAGATTTGACCTCAGAGGTAAGCTAGCTCCGAGGTACATTGGCCCTTTCCAGATCCTGGAGAGGATTGGAGCATTAGCTTATCGTCTGACACTACCACTGTTCCTGGCAGGCGTCCACGACGTATTCCACGTATCTATGCTGAGGAGATATATATCTGATCCGACACATGTGCTGACAGATATCTCAGTTCCTATACAGCCAGACGTTACCTACGAGGAGGTTTCGGTACAGATACTGGACCAGAAGGAGCGTCAGTTGCAGAACAAGATTATCCGGCTAGTTAAAGTTTGATGGCAATATCATTCAGACGATGAGGCTACCTGGGAGCTCGGGGATACGATTCGAGTTCGATACCCCCATCTTTTCACTTGAGGTATGTGAGTTATTTACTGTTCAGCATTTATACTATCTATCTGTTGCTAATACTTGCTAATAGTAGATAATGAAAATTTGAGGACCAAATTTTTATTAGTGGGGGAGAATGTAAAATACCGAAAAAGGGTGAATCACTATAAGGGAATTTTTCGGAGCCCGTATGACTTAAGTTATGGGGATAAATATTGGACCCCGGGAAAGCCTATTTAGGCTACTCCATTTAAGCGAGGAAAAGTTTTATTTTTCCCTTTTCTTTTCCTTCTCTTCATCGCCAAACCCGTGCCCTAATCCTCCCGATCGCCATTTTCTCTCCCTCACCCGACGCCGTCTCTTCCCCAACGGATGCGCCGAAGCCGCAACTGCGACCCCTCGTCCAAGGGTCTCTCCTCTTCGTGGCCGAACCCGATCACCTTCCTCTCCCTCTGCCCTAGTATGGGTTGTGCGCACACCCTAGCGTCTGTCGACGCCATTGACGCAAACCCCACTCTCGCTAAGCAGCGCCGGTTGCCGCTGTCCGTGAGCCCTAGCCCCGACCGACCCGCGACTCCCTCCCTTCCCTCCTCGCCGGCACTTGAGCAAGAGTCGGCCAATCTTTCACCTCGAGCCAGCAACCGAGGCCAGACCCTTCGACCGCCGGCGTGAACGGGACAGTTAGGGCTCTGAGGGTGAGAAATTGGATCTCCCTCTCTACTCACTGTCTCTCCCCTGTTCTTGAGACATGCCCTAGTTCCGAGCTGACAAGGTGAGTTGGTTGTACTTGCAATGCTTGGTTGAACTCTTGATTTTCCCCTTCTGATCTGGTCCAGCAGGTGTAGGGTTTTGGTAGATCTAGATTGTAGGGCTTTCTTGGTCACCGGCAGTTGCTCTTTCTTGGCAGCAATCATCTCTTGGAAGTGGATCAGTGATCACGGCTGTGAGGAAAAGATTTTAGCAAGATTGTGTGCTGTGGGTTGCTCTTTGACCCAGCAGCTCACCTTGGATTTGACAGGACCTCCTTCTGACAGTAAACGTTTTTGCTGAGCTTGAGGTATAGTATATGTATTGATTAGGGATTAGAGATTTATTTATTAGTTGACTTCTCTAGTTGGACATTCGTTGTATCTCCACCCTTGGTTCCAGTGGCAGCGCCACCAATCACCTTGCTTTCCAATAGCTTGATTGAGGTATGCGTAGGAGTAATTGATACATGTTCTAGATGAATCAGGTTAAGTGTGATTGATTAGTTGAATGTAGGTAATTGATCTTGGTTGTAGATCATATTGAATTTGGAGGATTTCATGATTAGTATGGTTGGAACATGTGGTAGATCATGTGTAGGCTTGATTTGAGGATTGTAATTAGTTGTGTTGTGATTAGGGTTTTTCCCTAACTTGGTATTAGGGATTTTATTTAGCTATTCTTTTGGATTTAGCTAAATAAAATATATATATATTATTTGATGCAGGACTCTGATTCGAGACGGGCGTCTTGACTTTGGATCTATTTTGGATTGGACCTTTCTATTGGAGGCGGGGTACCTTGGCCCATCTATTTTGATATGTCTTGTTGATATGTTTAGTATATTTTAGCAAGTAGCAATAATTATGTTTATATCTGCATCTGCATGTCACTATTTGTTTCCGAGCATGATTTGTTTGTTACTTGTTTAGCATTCATGCCCTGTTTATTATTTATGTTATGGAGGTAGTGACATGTCATGCTTTATGATATACTGGACTAGTTAGATACCATACCTGACATGTGTACCTAGATTATATTATTTGATCCACGTATATGGTACATGTTTGTATGGAGGTAGATAGGATCAGGATATTTCTATACTTAGTGTATGCACCATCTCGCATGATTGCATGCTGTGCGATAGTCGGCTCCATTATTGTTGAGCGCATTGTCAGTTACATGGGTCTGCATACACAACCACTCATGGGTTAGTGGTTTTTATTCAGGCAGGGTGTGTGCAGCAGGTTGCTCTGTTTGGCTCCGTTGGTCCGCTCATGGGTAGTGTGACGCAGCGTGGTAGTCAACAGGGATCCCTCCTCTGGACTGGCTTAGGGAGATGAGAGCATTGCGCTCCCCCACTTATGATTTAGGGTAGGAGGATAGGTGTACTCCGATAGCATCCTGTCCACTCGGTGGCTCAGGAGCAGTGATGACAGAGTGCACGGTTGTTACAGCCCCCCTACCCACTCGGTCTCACCATCGTGTGTGAGATGGCTGACTGGCGTCAGGGGTGACCAGGACATGTCGTTGGCATCATATGCATTATTTGCATTTATTGCTTGTGTTTGCTGCACTTTATATGCTATATTTTTTGTGGATGCATTATTTGACATGTATATAGGATTTATGATACTCTGGGTCTGACGGCCTTGTGTTTGCTGCACTTTATATGTTGCATTTTTGGTGGATGCATTATTTGACATGCATACAGGATTTATGATATTCTAGGTCTGACTGCTTTGATATCCCTATACTCAGGTTTCGGTTAGTACAGCTTCTCCTTACCTTACAGTTTTGCGTTTTCTATCCAGGAGACTGTACGCATATTTATTACTGTTGGTTATTATTTACTATGCATGTCAACTAGGTATCCGCTGAGTGTTGGACTCACACCTCGTTATTACTATTTTCAGGTTGAGGTGTTCAGGAGGTTCCAGTCGCTAGTCCCCCACAACTGCGCGTCGCGACGAGTTCGCACATTTTGGTTTTTCTTATTATGTTGGACTATGTTTCAGACTTGTGTCTTCTGGTATTTGGATCTTGTACATTTCCTTATTATCGATGGATTTTCATTTGGATGTATGCTGGTGATTTGTGTTTTATAGGTGTAGTTGAGTAGGAATTTTGCGATAATTTCCTTATCTTTGCTTTAGTTTAGTTGTTTCTATTAAACTGCGTGGATGCTTGCTTATTGTACTTTTATTTTTATTGTTATTGTTCCGGCTGTGTTGGCCGATGTATATGTGGCCCTGAGGGCATTGTAGAAAGTTTCAGATTGTCACCTGTACAGAGGAGATGCTGTCGAAATTTCTTCTAGCAGGGACTACCTGGGGTGTGACATCTATACATGTATATAAAGATCTCATTATAGCTCAAGTGTAAGTTTCTTTTAACTTGAGGTATTCAAGTCATCTTAGTCATGAAAGCTTATACTTTGACATATTAAGCAAGCATCTCCTCGAATGTGGCTCCAGGATGATTGGGTATAAGTTGATATGTCCGAAGGTATTTGAATAGCCCATAGAAGATTCACCACTCCTTTTATAAGGAGATGTATATCCTATGACCTCTTGTCAGGATTATTAATTGTAAATCTTTGGCCAAAATATTACACTCAAGAGGGTGATCTTTTTAGACACGTGTTTGAGTAATTTGAATTCACAAGCCAATAAACTACTACTTAAGGTAGGTGTGACATAGTTAGCCTAGTAGGAACAGACACATAGATCATGTCCTAAACCAAGTGGGTATAAAATGAGTGAGATAAGTAGATGCACGAATACTTATAGTTGTTGAAGGGTTCAAAAGTGATTTTAGAATCAACTATGATTTTTTGGTTAATTGGGGATCAGGTTGTACTATTAGGTGTCACTCATGATCGATCCATAATTAATGGTTAATTATGGACATCCAATATAAACCAGAAACCTATTGGGTTACAAGTACTACGTAACTACGAGTATATCCGAAAGACTTAAAATAAGTTTGAGAATTAGATTCTCAGATTGAGAGAGATTAAGTCTGGTAGAACAAGATGGGGAGTAAATATGGAAGATATTTATTGGATCAGAGCAATGGTGGGACATGCCTATTGTAGGTGAGATGGAGTCAATATGGTTTAATAATAAACTAAAAGGGTTTGATTTAATTATGAGCCAAGATGATTTAATGATAAATCAAGAAAGTCTGGTTAGTTATGAACTAAGATAGTTTAATGATAAATCAAAAGGGTTTAGTTTAGTCATGAACTAAGATGGTTTAATTTTGAATCAAACTTATTTATAATGGATCGGGTTACTATTGGATTTAGGAGATGACTTGCTCCCTAAGTAATTAATGTAGAGATTGATGATTGATATTGATATTGACTATATTTATATTATAATTATATATAGGGGTTTTTTAATATTAAAGTATATCTAATAAAATTCATAATGAAATTAGTAATGAAATTTAATTTTGATACTAAATTAAAAATGACATTTTAAATCTATAGCTAATTTAATGATAGAAATTTAATTTGTTAAATTTGTATAGAATTGTAATTATGTTGCTAAATTTAAAGATCAAGTTAAATTTCATCTTAAATTTCATCTTAAATTTTAGTGATGGAATTTTAATTTTGTAGTTAAATTTAATGACGAAATTTAATTCGATCGTGATGAAATTTTAAATCCGCCACTAAATACATTATTCATGTGACCTATTTTTTCTAATAAAATTAAATAAATGTATTTAAAAAAATAAATTGACTCTTTTAAACATTAATTTAAAAACTCTATATTTTATATTTAATAATAATAATAATTTGTTGAAGATTTTAACATCTCGGCTAGTTCTGAAAATGATACCTCCTAATTTTTCTTTGTAGCTAGAATTAATTATTCGATTAAAATTTAATCAAATTAAATTGAACTGGATTAATTAAAATCAAATAAATTATTATTTTTTAATTAATTAAACCAGTCAAATTTTTTTTAATAAAAATAGAACAAATCGAACCAATAAATATTGATTAATTTGATTATACTGAATTAATCGAATTAATTAATTTTAAATATCATGAAAATTTTGTTGATTAGTTAAAAATTTATAACTTCACTTATTTAAAAATTTACTGATTAATTCTTTTATTTTAATTTATTCGATTTATTCAATTTCATTAAATAAGAAATTTTAAAATTTAAATTAAACTGAAATAATTGATATAAATATTTTTTTAAAATTTTTTTTTTAAAATAATCAAACTAAAATTTTAAATTTATTCAATTTAATCGATTTATTCAATTTAATGGGAGTTTTACTAATCCCTATTTGTAGTTCTTTGCGTGGGTAATATTCAGCCAAGTCCTCGTCTCATAATAAAAATATCTACAGAAAGATCCAAATACTTCAACGAGAATCCGAAAGAAAAATATCTCCAGCACGAGACAGGAAAGTTTTATAACAAAGTATGTAAAATAGAAAAATAATAAAACAATATCACCAATGAAATATCCAACAATCTTATCCACATCCATTGATCATCCTCGCCTACAAATAGGCACCAAGTTCGCTCATCAATCAAGAAGGCAAAACTACAAACCTCCCAAAATGCAGGCAGCAGCAGCAGCAGTGTGTTTCACCCCCTCAATTCTGACCATCAGGAGCACCAAATCACTGGTGCCAAGCTCAGCCAAGCCACACAGAGCCTTCATTATCAGGTCCACGGCCGCGGAAAAATCCACGTTCGACTATAGCTCCACCGTTTCGTAAGCTTCTATCAAACCACTTCAGCTACACACACATAGATAGATCTTTCACACCTCTGATATTAATATCATGGTAGTTCAAATTAATGCAGAGTGTTCCCTATGGAGGCCTGTGACATACTCGGGGGCGAGGCATGCGACACGAAGATGTTCCCTGAGGCGAAACTTGCAGCATCAGACAAGAACACCGCTGGCTCTTCTGTTGCATCGGAGGAGATCGAGCGAGACTATCTCGAGTACAACGACTCGAAAACGTAAGATCTTCTTAGCCTCTTAATTATGCATCTCATTCTTCAGTTAAAAGTCTTCTGAATGTGTGTGTTTGTGTTGTAAGTGTGTTTCCTGGGGAGGCATGTGAT
The DNA here is from genome assembly GCF_018446385.1 of Zingiber officinale. Lineage (NCBI taxonomy): Eukaryota > Viridiplantae > Streptophyta > Magnoliopsida > Zingiberales > Zingiberaceae > Zingiber > Zingiber officinale. The sequence continues at coordinate 79,474,810 of NC_055986.1, forward strand.
GACCTTGGAGGAGAGTTCTGTGAAGCTGAGTACCAAAGTGGTGTTTACTAAGAGAGAAATGAATTTAGCAGACGAGTATTCAGAAACACATGCAGCATGTGGACGTAGCTGTGTGATATATGTATATGTGTTCAATAAAGGAGAGGATAGACTTTAACATATAGTTTCCATGTTGGTGTTGTAAATGCATTGGATGATAGATATATTGCTATAAGTGCAATTTTAAGCTTGATACTGTTGAATTGTTAATCTAAAATTTGATCCAAGTTAAAATTCACTTAACCTTTTGTCAAAACCAAATTTCAACTCGAATTATTTGTATATTCAAGCTGTATTATAAAAGCTGAGAATTACATGCTCATATGGACATGAATTTTGCAACAAATGATAAGTTCACTATTTCAAAGGCTAATAGCCGTCTATAATTTACCTCCTCCATGTTGACCCTGGAACGGGTTGGCAGGGGTGCTGGGGACGAGCATATTCGCCTTTTGCCACATGTCCAACCATCATGAATCCCTTTTGCCACATGTTTGTCCAACCATCAATTTGCTTCATTAAAGCTGTGACTATCATTTCATTTTATCATTTGATCACCTATCATTCAATTTACTAAATCTCTCTTTGCTCAATTTACACCAAACATATCAGGCCATCAAAGCATGGTCAAGTGAGTAAGTTCAATTGGGGCGTTGAACATTTAGATGCGGTCCACTAATACAGTCAAACTACTATCAACGTTAGATGGTTCTAAACAAATATCAAATAGAAAGTGTCACCAAGCTAAGCTAGGTCGAATTTGTCATGACCTTGCCTTCGCCTACACACACAATTGATTCTGCACATCCGTCATGAGCCCCCCTCTGAGCTCAATTTCATTGAAACCTATGCCCACCTCATCTCAAACATGCCTAAAGGATCTTTTGCAAGCCATTTCAAGGAAGTGGTTTGGATATAAAGCTTGGAAAGCTAGAAAGTCTTCTACAAAAGAGAGAACCATACATCCTTTTTCTGCAGTTGCCATTCCCTCCCCTCGAAGTGGACTTGATGGAACTATTTAAACACCCAACAAGCTAAATGGTAAGAAACTGATAAGGGAAAATTACTCATTTAAGAGCCCTAGGTATGTTATTCGCACAGCAAGATTATCTTTGAACAGCAACCCAAAGTTAACTTCTATATTCATCTCAGGGTTTATGTTTCTTTCTCCTATTTCGAAATAAAGACCTATTTTGAGTACATTGACACAAGAAACAGGCATGATATTTCAAGTTCATGATAAGTTCCTGTCTCTTTAGCTTATTTCTATGCTATCTTTACACCAGCAGTGAACAAGGGAAAAAAAGAAGCAATCATTTGAATAGGCTATAGCAAAAAAACTACAATGTTTCAAAAAAAAAAAAGAGTGATCATGCAGACTACAAAAATGACAGGAGGATCAAGGTGGATTACTATGATGCTCATCCAGCTTAGATAATACCAGGGATTGGGTATCATCCAAATACCAAAGAATTCTAACATCCAAGTTGCGTGAAGGAGCACTCTTTGATGCATTGTTCTTTCTGGACCAGCTGCTTTGCTCTTTCAACATTTTTTTATTATTTATTGCCAAGATCTTCAAGCACAAATTCTTGCTGCATTTACCATTGCCCTGGCAAATTTGAAAAAACAACAAACATGTTTCCACCCAATCTTCTAAGATTCTCATGATAGACAAGGATAATGCTGAAAATAGCAAAAATATGAATGAGTGAAAGATGTTCCCTCATTGTCATAGTAGATCATTCGAAGTAGATAATAAAAATGCAGCAAGACTGATGACTGAAATACTAGAGCTAGAGAAAAAGAAACATTGCTAGTATGAAGGGTCATGGACAGTCATTGCATGAGATTCTCTTCCAAGCTATCAGATCTGAGCCATTTAAGCAAGATTAAATCCCGGCCACTGATAAAACAGCAGCTGGGGTTGTATTGTTCGTAAATTAAAGATAACCAAAACATTGGATCCTAACCCCTTTTATAAACTTAAAATAAGGCCACTTCTTTCAAAAATAACCGCCTACTTTATTCCAAAAATCAACTTTTTCTAAAAAATCTAAACAACTTTAAACCTTTAAAATTATTAAAATTCAATAAATTGTAGAAATTTAGAACTTATTTTTAAAGGAAACCTAAATTTATCCCCAAATCTTGATTGCATTGCACATCCTCTTGGAAAATCATCTAAATTGATTAGATTTGGTTACCACATTCACAATTGGCCAACATATGATGTAACTAAAACCAACTCTTCATTAAGTTCATGAAGTGGGAACAGTAGTAGGAAAGGAATGGGCTAGTAATGTAGAGGAAATAAAGTAAAGAATGAATGGACTAGGGATAACTATTCCTATGTTTGATTTGTAGGAAAATTATCAGCAATAACCAAGGAATAATTTTCAACAAAAAACGATTCCTACATAAAATATTTCGTATTGCTCATCCAAATTATTATAGGTAATTCATTAGTAGAATAAAAAGTAAAATAATTAACCAGGTCAGGTAACGTCGAACCTGGGGTGACCGGTCCGGCTCCACGGAAGTTTTCTGTTAGGGTAAAAGGGAAGCGCTCGCGGTGGGCGGCTCAAAAGCCCAGCATCCCTTGGTTGCGAGTCTCATTTAGAGAAAAAAACTCTACAGACGTACTGTAGCTTGGAATCGAACTGTGGGTGTTTGGGTGACAACTGAGAATCCTTCCACTGCACCATAGCCCCGAGGACTAATTCATTAGTAGAATAGGAGTTAGGGGAGGAGGTTTCATTGGAAATTAACGGGAAAACCCATAGTGTGTGAGAGAAATGTAAATGTTTCAATTAGGATTCTTATAATCCTTCCATATTTCGACACAAGTGATCTACCTAGGCCTACCTGATATATATGGACTTCAGACACTCACAAAATAAAACCACATTCTAGGAATGAACTTGACAAACATTATCACATCTATTTGTGACTTAAATTTTCCACCCCACCACAAAGAAACAAATAAAAAGAGAGAGACGTCTCACATGCAAGTTTGTTTTATATGCCTCAACATATTTCAATAACATATGTATGAATTTATTATCATTCCCTTATGATTTTGGATGGGTTGCCTAAAGTGAATCTTCTCATTTTTATCCATGCAAATTTAATTTCACTCAAGAATTTTATGTTTTTACTCTTAATACTAGCTAAGCTCATTTGACAACTCATTTATTAACCATGCATCATTCCACGGGAATGCATATACTATATCATTTTTTCCTATCTTTTTTAGCTAAGGAAATGAAAACAGAGCAAAAGGATGCATATTCTCACCTAAGAAGCACAACTAATATTCAACCAAATACTTGACCACGGGATATTCCATCATAAGGGCTATATATTTTTTAATGTATATTTAAGAAAATGTATTAAGGAATGTCTGCTTCAAGAAGTGCATTGTGCACGTGATCAATTACTAAAAATATTAATACTTTCAGTGGTTGAAACAAATTGTAAAAACACAAAAGGAGATCACCTATATGTGCCAACATATTTCCTAAGCATAATGTCAAGAGACCATAGTCGATCGGCAATAATTCCTTCACGATTAGTCCAATGGCAGAAATCACTTTTACTTGTGAGTCTCAAAGCAACCAAGTTGTTTTTTCCGTACAATAAATGCCAAATGAGGAAGTCCTAGGGCTGGAGATGAAAATGAATGATTATGCACATGTAAAAGACCAAAGAGGAAGAAGAGAGATGGCTACAAGTGAGGGCTCCAAAGGGTTGTAATACATAGGGTAGGGTAGTTAATGGGTCAAATAGGGAGAAGAGTCAAGCGAAAGGAAACAAGTGATGCAAGGGAGGAGTTAGGTCGCACGGAGCTGAAGTAGATGGAAAGAGTAAGGGAAGGATTTGTGGGGAGGCACTCACATGTTGAGTGAGAGGAAGAGAAAGGGCCCTAACATGGAATTTGTAAGCTTGATCATGGCCACACATTTTTTTACATCTATCAAGTAAAACTAAGTCATACAATTTTCAGCTATTTCTCTAGATATCTTTAGAAAATGTTCTCATGATGAAAACATTACAAAAGCTGGAAAAGGTCTCAGTAATCACTGTGATTACTTCATTACCTCAGTGAAAGTATTCTGTTTAGCCAAGATGAAAATTTTCATAATGTACTCTTGCTTTGGCTCTAGGGACAGCAAAAGCTGTTAGCAGCGTGCCAACAGGAACACCAAAGAATTAAAGTTTTCCACCAAATACTTTTTTTTGCATCCTTGAATTATCCTTGGGATAGAAACTGAATCAGATACCCATGAAATTCTTCATTCTTCTAATACAACTACAATATCAATAACATATGGGAAAGTTCAAGGTCAGCCATCGAAGTCAATTTTACCAACAAAAATAGAAGTTTAGATAGTGCAAAAAATTTCCCAAGGTAAATTAAACAAACCTCTTCGACAAGGAAGGTACTAGCTCTTCAACAGTTTGAACAAGCATATGACGCTCATAATTTATTTTTGAAGTGTTCAGCACGCCTTCAGCATCTGGCATGTCAATTGAATCATTAATTAGAAGGTTTATGTGGAAAGCGCCATTGAGGAAAACATTTGTTCTCTTGTGACAATTTCATACCTGACAAATCTGCAGGATCTGATAATCCACCATTTAAGTAGCATCTTGTCGACAAATCTACAACTGTGCCTTCAGTTTTTAGTAAGTTATCAAGTATCGAGCCAATCAATTTATAAGCAACCAGTGATGTCTCGTCACAAACTTCTTGATTAGATTTGAGTCTCAAGCTTTTTGAGTTTTGGGTAGTTCTATCAAGACCAAAATTTGCAGCTTCTTCAAGACAAGGTTTCTCCTCATCTACATCATCTTGCTCAAATGCAGGACTTCCTTTACTGTTCAGATTAATTTCCTCAGTGACCACTTTTTGAAAGGAAAGATCTGTACTAGGAGTGGCTTGCCCAGTAGCTCCAGCTTCAAAGTTAGAGCAACACCCATATACCTCCCCATCTTCATTTTCACTAAGACACAAGAAATAATCAGTTCCAGCCAAACTAAAAGCATCCGCACTTTCATTATTTCCAAACCCATGTAAAAGATTCTCATCATCACTCTGATCTGAAAGTGGGCTTGACATAATTTGATTAAGGTGACAGCTGGAAACCATTACAACTTCAACCTCCTCTTCTATTGTCTTTGTAGAGAGTGTAACAGTCTGACTATGCATCCTTTGGTTTATTAAATGAATGATATTTAATAACTCCTGTGTGATATCTATTTCATTGCATTCAAACAAGTACTCTATCAAGTAATTCCGAAGTGCACACTTGAAACGTCTTGGAGGAACTTTAGCTTCCGGATCCAGTAAGGCATGTATATCTTTCAATTCATCATTTTTAACTTTTGGAAGCACCCCAAGTGCTTTTATAATATTGCTCTGCAAAGCTGCTACATCAGGTGAGAAAGGGTAAAACTTTGATTTTACCATATCAATATGCCGGGATCTATGCATGAAAGACAAATAAATCACAGAGAGTGCATTGAATAAAGGTTCTGGCAATGCATCCCCATCGCTAAGTTTTGATATAAACTTTTGGAACTTTTTCTTTAATCGCTCAATAAGCAATTCCCTGCTTCCAGTAAAGCGAGTGAGTGGAAATTTTAATTTCAGTGATACACTTCTAAGTTTCCTATTTGTTGCAGTAAGATCCTGATGGGACATTTCATCAAGTGCTTCCAACATATTGTTAATAGACTTCAGGCAAAATTGAAAGGTAGGAGTTTCATGAACAAACTTCTCTTTGTTTCTTACTGCATTTTGTTTTTGCTTCACTTGGAGACCATTATTGCATTTATTTTTCTCAACATGCATGTGAACAAGCTGTAAATAGTCTTGAATCATTTGATTGTTGCCTTTACCATCACATGAGAAACTTCTTTCAATAGCTGTTCTTACATAATCAGCGGTGACCTATCAAAGGATAAGGTTAACAATAAAAATTTTCAAGCAAAGAACAAAACAAATTAATTGAGCATCATTAATAAGGTAGCATGCTTATAGGAAAAGACCATACTAAAAGAAAAATAATGTTTCACTCTTAAAACCGTTCAGCTAGAGGAAATTGAAATTTCTTTGACCGTTCAAGAATAAGAATGAAAGGATCTAAGCCATTTTAGACAAATTTTCTACTTGAAATTACATTTATAGTATTTTTCACATCAGCTCCTATATTACATAGAAAACAGAATGAACTGTATTTGTCAAAATATGGGACTGGTCTGTTGGTTCTTATAATCCTAAGAGCAAAAACAGTCAAAATAATTGGAATTGTGATTTACAATAAGGTTCAGATTTGGTAGGACTTTACATAAATATCTTGTACCAAACCCCTCACCATCCTAGTAAGATCTCAATCATCATATTCTAAACTTTTATGGAATATTGACATTAAAGTAAACAGTAGTTTCTAAGACTTGACTATAAATTCCTTTTAAGTTTGTCATAGTTTTCCAGCATATAGAAACAAGACAAGATAACTAGTTGGACAGTACAAGCAATTATTGAAGGTGCAAACGTAGTTACCATAATTAACAATATGGGTAATAGAAAACAACCAATTACTATGCGGTTGTAGATTTCTACAACAAAAAGCAGTCTATGAAAGGGGGAAAACAAAGAGGATAATAGGCTCTCGCTTATTGATGCTTGATTGGTCTTGGGATCATTGAATTTAGGTCGGCTATTGTGTTGATGAGTGTTGAGTTTGTTGTCTTGGGTAATTGAAAATGATTGGACGCAAAGTGGCTGAAGTCAACCACAACTATGTGTGAAGTGGTTGGAATGGCTTGATGGTGTCATTTATTATGCCGCACTAGGAGAGTGGTCAAGTGTTCACTCTACTATGTAGGAGCAAGGTATAGAGAAGTGTTGATGGTGGTACGGGAGCATCAAAGGAGGTGGGATGTTTGGCTCAAGGTAGTTGAGGTCAAGGTTATGAAAGGCTAAGGATAGTATCATATTAAAGGTGGCACTGGGAAATGGGAGGGACATTTCATTTTTATTTTTTGACAAGGGGTAAGTTAGGTTAGGGTAAAATAAAAAAGACATATATTCATCACATAGTGAATTAGATAAATGGACTTTTATGAAGAATTTGACAAATCCATTCAAAAACTAGTTAATTTTCTCTAAGGTTTGTGATTTTTGCCTAAGACATACACTCTCAATTCAATTAAGGAATCTAAGCAACCCCCAAGGCTATAGTACAGTGGTTAGGTCCTCCAAGTGGTTAACCAGACATCTAAGGGTCAAATCTTAATTGCGATGCATTGCAGGGATTTTCCTTCAGTGAGACGACAACCCTAAAACGTTGGCCGCTTGGATGGGCCTCCGCGAGTACTTCCTGATTTGCCCCGATGGCCCGTGGAAAACTTCCGTTGACTGAGCACGTCACCTCCAGGATTAGTCGGTTCGAAGAGCTGGATACTAGATTACCAAAAAAAAAAATTAAGGAATCTAAGCAGACATGACTCGGGTTTGATTTTACTTGATTGGTCCAATATAATTTTAATAACAAAGACAATAACATTAGAAATGGAAGTTAATATGTAAAAATATATTTTGAGGAAATTTAATTTTGACTTCCTAAAATTTATCAAAAATTTCACTTTATCTATCGAAGTTTAAAAGAATCCCAAGCATAAATGATGCTGGTAAAGTATGTAACGACCCGGCCCCTCGGCCCTTGGGTGGCCCAACTGGTGGCCCCTTGGCGGTCCCTTGGACGGCCCAACTGGCGGCCCATTTGGCGACCCCTTACTCACTAGGACTTCCCACTCCTAGCCAGTGGATTTTTGCCTTCCCTAGGATTCAAACTCTAGACCTCCAGGCTAAGTACTAGAGTTTATGAATCCTGATAGCCAAGTGAGTGCCGCCCAAGGGGCCGGGTCGTTACAAAGTAAGTCTTAGGCATAAGTTGATGTGAATTTGGCAAGGCCAGCTAAATAGCTAAGAAGAGGATGGATGAGTTCTTTGAAATCGAAGTGGAATTTAGATATGATATGATTCAGGACCTCGCCAATGGGAACAAGGTGGTGTGTTTCCACTACAACATAACTCACATCCCCAACCTTACCAGGTTAGCAAGGAGTAAGGTGGAGGAATATGGAATTCTATCTAAAATGTTCATTCGTGGCCTTCAAAATAACATTTAGCGTTCATATTATTGTAAGATATATAAAATCGTCAATGTCGATCTCAAAGACAAGCGAATGTTCTATGAATTAATTCATCAAAGTATTGTATTAGGTTGTTCCCCGGAAAGAACGTATTGCAGGATCTGATTGTAATATAACGGCAAAGATCGTTATATCTCCATGAGAACTTACGTGTAGCATTAAATATGCTAGAGTTCTCGAACCATAAGTTGGATATAAACGAATATTATAGGAAATTGTCTTAGATTTGAATCATGCAATATAAGAATGTAATGGAGTAGTAGATATGATAATTAGGAGAACAATTAATATTTTATTTTTACAAGAGATAAAATGAATAGGAGAGAAGGAAGAGATGATAGAGAATTCAGATTTTAAGTTATAGTACATAAGGAGTGAAATAAGAAATGAGCTAGCTATTGTTATAAATAGTTCATTAAGGATAAAGTCAAAGTAGTTAGGTAGAGATAAGATTATAACTCTCAAGATAGCGTGTTAAAAGAAATTAGCATATATGTATCTCAAGTAAGATTAGATGAAAATACTAGATAAGCTAGTATAAAAAAAAAAAATCGCTAAATGAGATGATTTTAATAATAGGATATTTAAATATACATATTGCGTAAAAAATAAGAAATATGATAGGGTGCATCGTGATTATGATTTTAGAATAGGAAATGAAGAAAGAAAAGCTATATTAGATTTGGCAATAGCATATGGATTTATAATAATTAATATGTTTTTCAAGAAAAGAGAATAACAAGTAACCTACTTGGTTACGTTTAAAAATGAAAACAATAAATCGCAAATTGAGTATCTTATAGTAAGAATAGAAAGATTTATAAAAATGTAAAGTCATCCCTTGAGAATATTTAACTACTCAACATAGGTTAGTAATGTTAGATATGCTCCTCAAACATAGTATCAATAAAAGGCAGACGTGCATGTCTCCTCGAACCAAGTGGTAGAAGTTAAAAGATGAGAAGCAAAGTATATTTAAGGATAGAATAGGAGCACAATTGTTAGGAAAAGTACATAGTGACTCAAATACGACATGAGATAAGATGACATTAAATTTGAAAATGGTGGTCAAGAGCATAGTTGGTGACTCAAAAGGACATGCACCACCCAGTAAAGAATCTTATAGGTGGAACGAGAAACTACATGAGAAGAAAAGCGAAGTGCCTATAAGTCAATATATACTTGTAAGAATGAAGAAAATTTTAAAAAGTATACAATAGAAAGGAAAGATGTTAAGAAAGCGATAAGTGAAGCCAAGAATGAAACTTTTGAATGTTTATAGGGAAAATTAGTTTAAAAAAAAAGAGGAAAAGGATATTCATAGAATAACTAAAGCAAAAGAGAGAAAAATTAGAGATCTTACTCAAATAAGATGCATTAAAAATAAATGCAATAGGGTTCTAATGAATGATGAGGAAATAAAAGAGTGATGGAAGACGTATTTTCATTAATAAAAGTTTAAGTGACAAATTTAACTTAGGTAATTTAAGTAGATCAGGAGTTTAGTAATTTAAAATTTTATTATATAATTAAAACTTCAAAAGTAGAACAAGATTTAAATAGGGTGCAAAATGAAAAAGTGATGGAACAAATGATATTCCGATAGAGATATAGAAATCCCTAGGTATGAAGTTATTTAACCTAACATTAAAAATGAAAAAGATGTCAAATCACTAAAGGGTAGCTACTCTAGTCACTTTGTAAAAAAAAACAAAGAAGACATATAAAATTGTGTGAATTATAGGAGTATTAAGTTAATGACTTATACCATGAAATTTGGGAAAAGAGTAATAGAAAAAAACACGAAGGAAGGAGAACATAGCGATTGAAAATCGATTTTGATTCATGCTTGAAAGATTGAAAATAAAAGTTATAAATCTTCCCAAACAACTAATTAAAATGTATCGAGAGAAGCAAGACTTACACATAGTATTCGCCAACCTAGAAAAAATTTATGACAGAGTCCTGAGGAAAATAATATGGAGAATTCTAGAAAAGAAAGGTGTTAGAGCATATATTGAAATAATTAAGGAAATTTATGAGGATGTAATGACAAGAGTGAAGACTTCAGATGAAATACCCAAAGTGTTGCCTATAAAGATAGAGTTACATTAAGAATCAAATCTAAATCTCATCTTTGTATACTAATCATGGATGAACTCAATGGACACATCCAAGATACTTTACCATAGTAAATGTGCAAATGGTATTGTTTTAGTAGATGAGATACGAGGAGTAAATGTTAAACTCAAATTTCGATGACAAATATTAGAAGTGAAAGGTTTTAGATTTAGTAGAGTAAAAATCGACATGGAATTTAGATTTAGCGATATTAGACATAGTAAGAGAATTGTTAAGATAAAAAATGACAAGTTACCTATAACTGAGAGCTTTAAATATTTATTATCATTTTAAAAAAAAAGGATGTAGGGGTGGAAAGAGATATCTAAGATGGTTGACATGGGTAGAGTGTCAAGTGTTTTTTATGATAATAAAATATCTCTAAAATTTAGAGGGAAGTTTTTAAAAAAGGCTATTAAACCTGCTATGTTATATGAAGCTAAAAATTAGACAATGACGCACGTACAGGAGTAGAAGATGAGACTCGCATAGATAAGGATGCAAAGGTGAATGTGCGGACTTATGACCATGGATAAGATAAGAAATAAGAACATTAGAGAAAAAGTCAAAGTTGCATTTATTGAGGGAACGTTTAAGATGATACAAAGATGTATTAACCCATAAATGCTCTAGTTAGGCGATGTTAAACTATAACAATTACGCATATTAAACGAGGAAGACAAAAAAGACTTGGTTAGCAACGATGAAATAAGATAAAATTTATTTAAATATAGATGATGATATAGTAGAGCATAAAGTTCAATGTCATAGGAGGATCCATATAGCCAACCCCGCCTAATGGGATAAAGCTTGGTTGTTGTTGTATTGTTGCAAGATATATATTGGGGCCTATTTCTACCATATTCATATTGGTTATATTTCAAGCAATTTATCTAATATTATTAGTTTTTATTGTTTCTATAGCAATAGCAACAATAACAATGTTTGATTTACTTGTCGTAATTCAAAATATTTTTTCTTTGTTTGAGAGAACAATTAATTGGCTTGGTAACTAAAATGGTTACTAATGTTACAAATATAGATAATATTATTTCTTATAGCTATTTTTTATGTATAATTTTTATTCGTAAACAATCACAATCAAGAGAGAATTTTTACACTAATGTCAATTAATTGTAATCTATATGATCCATGAATCAAGACAAAGTTTACTCTATTCCAAATTAGTTACTACCAATTTAGAAGAAAGATATTTTCTTTGTATTTGCATATTAATTTGGCAACTCCCAATTAACACCACTAAGCTTAGTTACCAAATCTAAATCCAATGGATCTTCCAACCGCAATTTAAAACCAAAATAATGAATAATGGAAATTTATTATGTTTAATTTTTACACTATGAACATAGCATAGGTTAGTGACTAGTGTAGAACAATGCGGCAAAGTGTGCTTATATTGAAGGGATGAACTTCCAAGTTGTTAGGCATTTTATGATTAATTAGGCTATGCTTTCATAGGCTACATTAGGCTCAAGAATCTTGAAATCTTGTGTATTTAGGTGTTTGAGTTGTCCATGGTGTATGAACCAAACTCGAATAATTACGACCCATGAAGCATAGTTGTTCATGTTTAGCTTCTACAAGATAATCATCATGGAGCCAAAACGATATAGAAAACAAAAGATAGAGAGAAACTATGAAGTAGTTAATGAATTTGACACTTTGAACGGAAGGGAGCGAATTGGTCACCAAATAAAAGGATGTTGTTAAGACTTAAGAGAGCAAATACTTATTTAAAATCAAATATCACTTGATGCTCAAGAATAGAGTAAATAGGGAGACTACCAATAGGTTCCATGTTGAACACTACAGTACTCAAATAAGCTTGCCTAAAGGTGGCAATGGTGGCATGCAACCTTGCTTGCTTTAATGAAGCAATAGCGGTCAGTGAGATACTACTAGAGATTGAAGGCTAGTAAAACTTATGTATCACTATTAGAAGGTGATTTCAAATAATCAATCCACTACCTAGTGCATAAGCGATAGGTGACAAGCACCTAGGTCAAGACCTAAGTCAATATTTAAATACAACAATAACCAAAGCTTATCCCACTAAGTGGGATCGGCTATATGGATCATTTTACGTCATTGGGTTCTATCCCCTACTATATCATCATCTATACTTAAATAAATATAGTATTAATATATGAACATAAGTGGATATTTAAATAAAAAAGAAAAATATATTAAGGATGGCTAGTATATATGTATATATATAATAATTGTATTCTTAATCAATCAAAATAAGTTTACAATTAATCAAGTCATAATTAATAACTAAGCACTAATATATAAAATCAATGAACAATTTATATTTCACAATGAAACCAATAAAATGAGAATCCAAACAAAAGATTAAATTGAATACTTCAGTCATAAATTCAAATTGTAAAAACTCATAACTAGTTTATAATTGTGTCATGCTAAAATCAAAATATAGATAACTATTATCAAAATCAATTAAGAACTTGTTAAAAAAATTCCTTATATCCACCTCAACCACCAAGACAGTGCACCTTGGATACTTCTTAAAACGGTTGTCTAATAAGGCCTGCCTAGACACAAGTGAAGCAATAACTTCCCACCACCTAGGGAGGCGCCTAGTCATATTTTAAATGATGTGTGCCCATGTACACAAATAGAAAGGGCACATGAAGATCAAGTAAGAAGGTGTCTTCTTGCTGAGAGATCCTACCAAGGCTAATTGAGAGTCACGTACATAGCATAGTGAGGGTAGATCATGTGTCACATGCGAATGAACACTCAATCTCCATAGAGGATATCACATATAGGGGACATAACACACTAAACCTTGAGAATGGGAAAGGGCTGTATCTTATATGTCAAATGCAAATCTTGTGTGAAACAGTAGAGAATTCAATTAGTGAACCATGAAAGAAAATAAAAATCATAGGAGTTGTTTGGAAATTATTAGGGTTTTGCTTTCCTAGATAATCCCTTCTATTGTACTTATATTCACTATTGTAACTTTAAAATACACGCCAAAGGATATATTGTTTACAATTAGCTCACTAACAATAACCTTATCTCTAATAAATAAATTTTTAAAAAAATTCTCCTACTCTAATTTATTCTCTCTCATAAAAGGATCCTTAATTGAGACACGAATGTAATGTGTTGGTCTCATATTCTAATCTAATATTACATGATAAGCATATTCAAGTTTTTAAACTCAACCATTATCGCATTGCTCTAGTGAATTTAAACTTGAAATGTTTAAATAGTGCATTAGGTTTCAAAAAGCAATTGCAAGCAATACTAAATAGGATACTTTAGGTGTGTACTTATAAGGAAACATCAACATAGATAAGGTGACAAAAAGATCATCCCAACAGCACTTTCCCTCAATTTCCTCAGGCCAAAAAAGAGAAAGAAAGAGAAACACTAAGGAAATCTTCTCTAAATTTTCCTCTATATTGGTTTCTACCAATTTGGGCAAAGACGTCATTTGATCATACAATGGAGCTCAAATCTAACTTTAAAAATTTTAAAATTAATCTTATTTTCATATCTATTTTTTATTATTTTTTTATGTTTTCAACAAATAAAGTAGTAAAATTTAGAAATTTCCCTCCTCTTTCCTTCCCCTTAGAAATTAACACTAGGAAAATATTTTTCAATCCTTCTCCAATAGATTGTTCCCCTATCCTCTCTCTTTCCCTAGTTGTTTCCTACCCTAGTGGGAAATGAGACCCGAGGATTTTTGAGACACTTGGCTTAATTTAAATTGGTTTTATGAATTTTATTCCATTTTTATCTATGTGAGTAGACTGCATATGTGACACATGACAATACACAATCATTATGTGATTTCCTTCAAAATAAGCCTATATTGCTAGATAATGTTCCAAACATGGGTTTTTTAAACCCATGGTAGTACATTTATAAATCAGGAAAAATATCAAGATGTAAACTTGGCTTAGTGATATTGTGTAGTGTAATTTAGATTTGGTACATGGAATGTGCAATTTATTAATAAACTAAGGTGTCAGCTAAGCATTGTGGTTAGATACATATTCTTGTGTCAATTAGAGCTTTTACATGCTTGAGATAATCTATTGAGCATTTACTTTGTCTAACATTACCAACTTGCAAAGAGCATGTAAGTGAAAAAGATACCATTTGAGCTAAACCTTGTTTGTGGGACAAGTCACTTCCACCTTGTATCAGTCATTCCACCTTTTCAGTTTAGATTTTCTTCTTTAATTAAATTTTTGGAATGAAAATCTATTATATTCTCTCCATTCAAAGTATTTTTATTAATAGTTAACAATTTCATACTCTGTTTATATTAATCTGACTTTAATTCTAATATAATAATCACATAAGTTCAATTATGTTAGGTAGTTTTCAAAAGCATGACCATCATCGGATTGGGTTTTCTCAAGTAAACCAACCATTGTCGTGGACACCCATATATAATGTTAAACATATGCTCTAAAATGCACTAGTCAGATAGTAAGTCTTTCGTAAAGTTGCCTTACCAAATAATAATTAGGTTAGTTTCAACTGCACGTGGTATAGACAAAAAGTATAGTTTACATTCTCAGATCATGGAAAATATTCTCATTAATGTTATCAAACTTCCTCACTATGTACGACTATGAAGAACAAGCTACTATGTCATTAAAAAGAGGTTGCCTCAATTGGTTCTCTCTTAAATCATAGTCAATTAGCTACTTTTCAGATTTGCAGAATGAAAAGAAGGTTAAACTTACTTCATCATTCCTAACATAATATTCTGGCAAGTACCTGCAGCAACAGCAGCAAAAGACCATTATAGCTTGACAAACTTATCTAGCATTCTAGTAACGAACAAAAATACATTACATTGTTCTAGTACCCAACATGCATTAAAAGATAATACCTTGTTAAAAATGGCATGAGAACTGAATATTAAATTAGAAGAATAAATAAACAAAATCAAGAAAAACATGAATCAATCAATTAGAAATTAACATAGTAGTAATGGTTAATTTGAAGGTTCCCTTATGGTGTTCAATGCAGTTAATGGGAGACCAGAAAAGAATGGAGCAAAATAAAGTGAGGCCACAGAGATCGGGAACTTTGATGATCAATAGCATTTTCGAGGGGCATTAGAACAACTAAAGAATACAATTAGCTAACATCATCAAGTATCTGTCCCAACTATTTGAAGTCAGGTATATAAATTTTTTCCCCTCAATTAAGTCCTATGCAAGGCAATAAAAATAGCTATCTAGGTAAAACAAGTCAATGATCCACCAATGCATTGAATAGTGAAAAATTCTAAAACATTAATAAAGGAGAAAACAATTGATAATCTATGCATAAAAAATGAAATTTACAAATACTAAAGAATAATACAATGTGATATGAAGAAAATATATTATATAAATTTTATATTTACTTATAATGTCAATTCAGGCTAACCTATATTTGATTAACATAGATAATTAGTGACAACCCCATAAATTTATAAATCAATAGGAAAATAGTCTCCATGCTATAAATCAATGTAGTAAAGGTATAAATGTGTCAGTGCTCCAGCATGATACCACAACCATTTTGTTCCACAACTGAAAATTAGGATCAAAACTAGATCTTTAACCTTGGATATAAATATATGTTGTTATTATAAGGTTCAGGGTGGGTGTTTCATTCATGGTATAATGTGAAAGGCAAATATCACAAAGTGCAACATGTTATTCAAATTCATATGAGTATTATGCTTTTCATTTTTTATATAAATATTGTTTTTGAAACCTAGTATACTTACAAAGAAACTAACTATTAAATTTTGATAATTACCTAATGAGTAAATTTATTATTAAACCACATTGAAGTTGCAAGTTCTATTTGAACTTTTCTGCTAGTGTGACTATTTGGTTACAAGGTTTGTGATTTTAGCATATATTAACATGTGAATATGCCTTCTTAACATAGCCGTTTTTTTGTTTATCCTATGTGTGCTCTGTTGATCTAACACTAGTTCTGTGCACCAAGGAAGCCTACCCTCTATGTGGAAAAGTGATCATCCAAGACATGATATAAATAACAAACTTATTGAAAAATCAGTATATTAGTACTTGGATAACTTTGTACCAAGTTAGATGGAGGATCAAACCATATAGCTGATTGGAAATTGTTTAACATCGTTTAATTATAATGAAAGAAAAAAATAAAAAACAGAATTTAGCATGCATACATTTATATCCAAGGTTTAAAATTTTGACCCGTGCCGAGGTTTCGGTCATCATTTCGGTACCGTATCGTGCCATGCCGATATAGTTTCGGTATTTTTTAAATATAAAATATATTAATTAAAAACTAAAATATTTAACATAAATATTTAAAAAATAAACAAGATAAAAAATAATCTTTTAAAAAAGGAAAAGATATGAAAATAGATAAATAAATAAAAATTTTATTATAATTTTTAAATTAAAATAAATGAAATATAAAATTAATTAGATAATTTTATTAAGGTTTAATAAAGTCTCTTTAGATTATCTCCACCATAACTAGGAGTTAATTAAAAAAATTAACCTAAGTTTAATTAAAAAAACATGAAATCTGATACCACTCGTGAGCCCGCACGACTTCGGTGTTGTCGCAGGGTTGCGCGACCAGCCATGGTCGTGGGGATTGCATGACCCCTTCGGCGCGACCACGGTGGTCGTGCGACCCCTCTGAAGTGAGGGGTCGCACGATGCCTTCACGGCGATAGCGAAAGGGTTATGCGACCTCTCCGCTACTATTGCAGGGTCGAACGATCCCTCTGCTGTGACCACGGGGTCGTGCAACACGTCGCACCTGTCGTGGGTCTGGTGCCGGGGGGTCGTGCTGGTGTCGGGCGGAATGAGACGTTTCGTTCGTTTCGGCACGACACTTTAAACCATGTTTATATCATTAATAATTTATAGATTAGAAGTAGGAGAAAATTTAACATCTATAAATTATTAGGCCTTATTACTATTTACACAAATAGAGGGATGATTACATATGAGTGCTACACTAATCTAGGTTCCACTTGTAGTTTTGATACACATGTATAATTAACCCCTCTCAAGTTGGACAAAACACCCCACATAGTCTAAGATTGTTGGAAAAATCAAAAGACAATTCTAAAACATATGAAGGCATTAATTAGTTGGACAATGGAACTGATAAATGATATCAACAACTGAACTTTAGTCTCAGAAAATGACAATAAACCTTTTTGTTTGATGTGTTCATGAAACACTGAATTAGAAAGGATTTGTATTTAATTAATAATTATCACAACAAAATTTGATAGTAGCATAAATGAATTTGAGTGAGACTTTTCATTCAAATTAATTCTAACATATCTATTAAAAATTATTTGCACCAAAATATCACATTTTATTTGTTACTCTTCAAAGAGATTAGGAGTTAGGACCTTAAGTTACAACCAAATGAAAACACAATAGCTAGACGTGGATCTAGAAGATGACCAGAAGTAATCCTAGCTTAAATTCCAGCGCTCTGCAATTCCCTTAGCTGTGCTCGAAACAAATAAAATATCTGATCTACAAATTATGACAATAAAAAACAGTATCTGCTAGGATAAAAATAAGCTCCCTTATCCAGGCAAGCATGAACATATTGGTTTCATAATTAATAAAATGTTTGCTTTTTATTTGAAGAGAGAGAAGCAAGGAGAGATACCAAAAAGGCATCATGCTATGAACTTACAAGTTTGTTGCAATTTGTGGTTTTTTGCATCTCTTTATATGCCCATCCAGTGAAGTTACTGGTCCCATCAGTAACCTGCACAAAGTGTTCAATCATTTCTAATCAGGAAGGGATCTCTAAAACAATATGTGCAGTTTTTCTATTGCAAAGTGAGATTAGCTTCTGAATTTCTTTCACTATGTTGTCATGTAAGTCCAAACCTATTGATAATTTCCAACCAGAACTATTTGCAAGCCTCAACAAAATCAAATCTTTACTTAAAACCCAATGAGAAATAAGAGAAAATATCGACAAAACAAAAAACAGGTATTAACTAAATTCCTAATTCAACTGGTTTCATATTATTTAATTCATCGAAGCAATGAAAGATTCAGCTCTTCCAATGAAGTTGCTTTGCTTCCTCTCCAGTTCTTATAGAAAAAGGTTGTGATGTAATGCCCACAAAAATAAAAACACAAGTACACGAGTCACAAAGGAAGGAATAAGTGAATGACAAACCTCCTTTTCTTAGCCATCATCTGTTCTTTTTTCCACATGAGGGACCATAACCTTATCCCATCATCCCAAGAAATATCCATTGTGAAACCTAGAGAAAAATTAGGGAAAGCACATAAGAAAAACAAAGAAGAAATACAAGACTCAGACAGACCAATGGAGGCTACTAGAGCAATCTACTCCCATTTGTAGTGAACAAGAGTGCAGAGATTAATACCTCTATCTAGAGCTGTTAGCCAATTGACCCAACAGTATGCAACTAGAGGTAACAAAAAAGAAGTTAATAAAATGATGGTAAATAGAAATGCTAAAAAATATATATATAGTATACATGTGTGTGAAAAAATAACATGTAATACTGATCAAATTACTAAATTCAATTACACTTAAGAATTATGTTCAGCACACTGTTAGGTACTGTGATAAACGGGTTCAAAACATTTGATTGTTTGGATTTCACCATGAAAATTTGCACTAGCAGTGAGAATGTAATCCAATGCTCATGCAATGCTGGTACAATTTCACACAACTACCTTGCAATGCATCCAATATCACAACCAAACACTAGACTATAATACAACTCACAACACAAGATATGAACAAAATAAAGTACAATTGGATAAGAAACAAGTAGACAAAGGAACAAGATTATTTGAGTTTTAACAAAATTTCTTTCTCCCACAGATTGACCCAGTTCCCCATCCAGTCTTAACAAAACCTAGTCAGCCACTTCTGGTTATGTCAAATCTATATGGCTTGATGCCAAATTAATGCCTTTTACTTAGATAAAAAACAACAACCAACACCTCCATTTCGATATATGTTAAATCTTCATCAGATTTCCCCTCTCCTATTTCACCCTTCTTGAAGATTTAAATTTTAAATAATCTACAATTAGATAATTTTTAGATTCACAAAAGAGGAAAATGACAAATTTGATGATGCATTATAAGGAAAGATTAAAATTTATATCGCAAACTACTTAACGAGCACTCTAGAAAAAAAAAATCTGGTTTTGATTATTGAAAATCATGGTAATCTATAGTTTGTAGATAATATTAGACAAAATGAGGTTTAAACAAATACTTCAAAAATGAAGTAAAACATGTAGGTTCAGATGATAATCCTACTAATGCAGACCATGTACACGTTTTTTTTTCCAAATGAACTGATTAAAATTTTGTTTAACTTGGATTTCTTAACTAGTTGAACTATCGCAATTTAGCTTTAAGTTATTGGTTTGTTCGGTTTTCCAGCCGGTTTGTTCTGGTTTTCAAAATATTGCATTCTCCTCCAACCATCCCAGAGTTTAAGAAGTGGAATCCAGTACTCCAACTTTACATAATATTAATTATAATTTTCACATATAAAATGGACTGAACTGATCAAGTCATACAGATACAATGGACCAAATGGGTGGGATGAGCTGAATGGAGATAGTGCAAAAAAAATAATAAATGGGTTTTTGGGTAAGGGTCAAATGAACTACAGGGGTTGGACAAAGACAAGCTAGACAATTTTGATAATAATGGATTGCTTGAGACAGAATTTCAAATGAACTTAATGGGCTAGGCAGAAAGAACAAATGAGTCAAACAGACTGAAGAAATAACAATGAAATAATTTTACATAATTTCAAAATAAGAGCACTTGTAGAGGATTGTTGTAGCTCTTTATATCAATAACTTGATTTTGTATTTTGATTGTCTTGACTCAAACTAGATATTGCGTTGGAGGATTTATTTTTTTTATTTATTTGATTCCCTGTCCAGGAGAAAATCTTGATTTCCCCACTATCAACCGTCACAATCAGTACCTAACACCTTGCCCATATAGTTGATCATGATACCACCAAACGCAACTTACCAAACAAGCGACAATGCGATGGCACCATAGACATCAACATTGGATAATCTTAAAAACCCGCGACCAAAGATTAAACTACCTCTTTAACCACTTCACACCATATAGTTGGTTATGTGATGTACGTACCTCTTTAACAATCAAAAGCGGGGTGCATAAATTACATTGATAGAAAATTTGCAAAAGTCAGAGTAACTCAAATGCAGGAACACTTTTGTACTTGCCATAGATTGAAACAACAACTTAATTAACTGCCGATCAACAAAAATACATGAATTCCAAACACAACATATGACATAACCAACCCTAAATACCAACTCATTATCAGGCGGAAGATGAAGGCCAAAAATCATAGCGGCTCAACAAATACCAACAAGGAGAACCAGAAAATCAGCACCCCACCTGAGAGAAAAAAACTCACTCTAGCTTTGCAGGGCTTTGGTCTCCCGCTGCGCACCGTCACAGCTCACCACTGGAAATCCACGGCCGGTTAACTCGCTATCGACGGAGAGGTCACTAATCGCGATCGCAATCGCCGTTTCGTTTCCCGTCTCTGGATCTGGGGACACGGTTGAGGAGGATGAAGCCTTTGCCTTTTAAAACCCACGCGACTCAACGACCTCTTCGTGTCGCGCGGCCCCTCTCCGCCGCGAACCCATGGGGTCACCGGAAAGTGGGACCACGTTTTTTTTACCGAATTTATTGAGCTAAATATAAAAATAATATTATAATATTTATTTTAATAAAATAAAATAACTTCCCAATTAAAATTTGTAATTATACACATCATTAACTTTAATTAATTGTCATCGACTTATATGTACATAGTTAGCATAACTAACTTGCCACATAATTATGCTCCTTTACGTCCCTCATCCTTAGAAAAATATTATTATTATTATTATTATTATTATTTTAAAAAATATAGTAAAAATATAATATAGAAAAATCTAAATAATTGATCTCATCATTATTATTATTATTATATTTTTTATATCTAAATAGTTTTAATAATTTTACTATTTTATTAAAAATCGAAACCTTTATTAACTAATTGTCAGTTAATTTACTAAATCTCAAAATTAAAGTATCCTTTCTTTTTTTTTTCTTTACACACCTAAAATAATTTCAAGATTTATTAGTAATTTTTACAAACAAGGATCTAAAATTCAAGACTTAACTTGATGTATTATTAAAAAAATTTCTTAATAAATAATCAGGAATCTAAAATTCAAGACTCAACTACGACGTATTATTGAAAATTTTTCTGATTAATCAATCAGGATCTAGAGTTTGAAACTTAGATGCGACGTATTATTGAGAATTTTTTTCATCAATAATTTTCTTAAGTTCTCTTTAGTCTCACATCTTATGATTAACAACAATAAGAACGAAGAAGTTTCTATAACTTGGGTCGATAATGTTAGGATCTCTTCGTACGGCTAGAGAGGGGGGGTGTGAATAGCCGACCCCAATTGCTCGCGTTTCTTTCTACAAACTAGGGTTAGCGCAGCAGAAACTAAATGCAGAAAAAAAACAGGAGAAGAAATCAAACCTCTACGCAAGGATGTAACGAGGTTCGGAGATGAAACTCCTACTCCTCGGCGTGTCCGTAAGGTGGACGAAGCCTATCAATCCGTCGGTGGATGAGTCCCCGGAAAACCGGCTAAATCAAACTCCTTGTGGGTGGAGAAACCTCGCCACAATCACTTGCAACAGCAAGCTAAGAGTACAAGAGAATAGCAAGAACAAAATACAACAGGAATGTAAACACAGTAGCTTGCCTTCTCGTCGACTGGGGTCCCGGATGAAGTAGCAACTTCACGGACAGATGCAACAAGCAACTCAGCAGCAGCTGATCCAGTCGTTGAATGAAGCTCACGCGAAGCTTCGACAAGGAGGAGCTCAACAAAGCTCAAGCACAACAGCACTTCGCAACAGGAAGGAAGAAGAAGAAGAAGAAGAATTTGTGCAGCAACAGCCCTCGACCCCTTTATACCTGCGAAGAAGACAGCGAAGAAACTAGCCGTTGTGTCGCAACGGCTAGAACCCTGATCGACCGATCAGCCTAGGCGCATGAAGCTTCTGTTTGTCACCTGATCGATCCCCAGACCGATCAGGTGTCGCGATCGAAGCCCTGATCGGTCCACAGACCGATCAGGCTTATGCCTGATCGGTAAGCCTGATCGGTCTTGCCGATCGATCAGGCCATGGGTGGATCGGTCAGCAGACCGATCCACGGCTTTCTTCTCGCGAGGTTGCGTTGCCTCCTGATCGGTCTCCAGACCGATCAGATTCCATGAGCCATCGATCGATTACGATCGGTCACCGGACCGATCGGGCAAACAGATCACCGGATCGGTCACCAAACCGATCAACTTCTCACCCTAGACCTAAGGCTTCCACACCAACATTCGGTCAACCTTGACTGTTGGTACATCATTCTAGCATCCGGTCACTCCCTTGACTGCTAGCACTTCCTAATTGTCCGGTCAATCCTTTTGACCCACTTAGACTTCTCCACACCGGATGTCCGATCACCCTTGATCCATCCGGATTTTTTCCTGCCCGGCTTCACTCACGGGACTTTCCACCATCTAACCAGGACTTTCACTGCCCGGCTTCACTCACGAGACTTTCCAACTGCCTAACATCCCAGTTAGGACTTTCCCTCGTGCCAAGCTCCCTGCTTGGACTTCTCCGTGCCAAGTCTCCATACTTGGACTTTTCCAGTGCCAAGTTTCCATACTTGGACTTTTCCAGTGCCAAGTCTCCATACTTGGAATTTTCCCGTGCCAAGTCTCCATACTTGGACTTTTCGCGTGCCAAGCTCCCTGCTTGGACTTTTCTAGTGCCAAGTCTCCATTCTTGGACTTTTCGCGTATCAGGTCAACCAGGTCAACCAGGTCAACCTTGACCTATGGTTGCACCAATAATCTCCCAAACATCTATTCTTGTCCCATATCAAGAATACAACTCTTCCACGAGTGTCAAACATCAAAATACAACTCAACTAGGTCAACCTTGACCTAAGGTTGCACCAACAATCTTCCTAAGTCAAACATCAAAATACAACTCGAGTCAGGTCAACTCGAGTCAGGTCAACCAGGTCAACCTTGACCTAAGGTTGCACCAACAATCTCCCCCTTTTTGATGTTTGACAAAACCCATAATCAAGTTAGGTTAACCCGATAACCTAACTTAGGTTTTCCAACCATCTTCCAATGTCCAATGTTCTTTCCTTGAACATCCTCTGGACATTCTCCCCTTAGGTTAATCCGATAACCTAACTTGGGTTCTCCAATAATTCTCCCCCTTTTTGACACATATCAAAAAGAATTCCAATGTTCTTTTCTTGAACATTCCTTGACATTCTTTCCCTAGCTTAGGTTAACCCGATAACCTAACTTAGGTTCTCCAATAATTCTCCAATGAACACTCTCCCCTTTTTGACACACATCAAAAAGGAAAAAAAAGAGGGTATCAAGGTCAAGAGTTTCTTCCTAATGAAAGTCCCATACATTTCATTGAAACTCTTAATTTCCCCCTTGATACTAAACTCAACAATCAGCTTAGTGATAATCCCATATCACTAATCCTCAAAAGTCTTAAGGAGTAAAACCCCCTAACTCAACTCCCCTTGACAATTAGGTAAAACTCCCCTAAAGGTTAACTCCCCTTGACCATTGCACCAACAATGTCTTTGTGAGTTCCAAACCTTTAGAAATCCACAAACCCAACTTCCAGCTGAAATTTCAGACCAACTGAAAATCGAAGCGCGCTCGATCGGTCCCTGACCGATCGAAACCCATGGATCGGTCCCGGACCGATCAGGCCTTCACCGATCGCACTAAGCTCTCGGTTCTTCATGGATCGGTTTGCGGACCGATCCATGCATCTGGATCGGTCCACGGACCGATCAGATTTCCCTGGATCGGTCCCCGGACCGATCCAGACTCTGATAGGCAGATTTATGAAATTTCCTTCCCGAAATTCAGAAACTCCTAGAAAATTCAGAAAATTCGAAAAATTGTGAAATTTTGAGGATACATTCCTCATAACATATACTATCATGGAAAAATAGTTTTCTATGAAAATAACTTCCATTTTTCAATCTTGATACAAAGTTCAAAAACTTTGAAATAGTTCAAGTTTAACTCAACTTTGTATCACAATGTTCAATGATGAATGCTATCACTAGGAAAGCTTCATCAAGATTTTTCAAATCAATTTTAAAATGCTTTTAAAACCATTTGAATTTAGGACCATAATCTTAGGGCTAGATGTACATGACTTGTACACAAACTTTCCCTATGATCCTTAATTTCTTGAATTAGGGTCATCTAGATACAAGGACAATGCACCTTGATCCTAACTCATGATCCTAATATCTCACACATCTAAGGTGTATCAAACCACATTCAAGTCAATTTGATGTGAGATATGGGTTAAGGTCAACTTAGGCTAAGTTCTCATGCATTTTCTAAACACCAATTTGATCTCAATATCAAATTATATGTTTGTCCTCAAATCAATTTCATTGATTATAATGCAAGAGATGATGACATGGCATATAATGATATCATAAGTAAAAACATGTGCCAATGTCATGATGTCATGGCATAAAGTTTGAAAACTTAAATAAAGCATGACATATAAACTAGCCTAAGCATTATCATGACATTTCAAATGATAATAAAATAAATATGATGTCATGGCATGGCATATGGCAACCAATCATGGCAAGTTAGCACAAATAAAATACCTAAATTCCCTATCTAAGTATCCTTAGCCTTAGCTAACTTAAAATCTAACCCTAGATTGCCCATATATCCCTAAGAGAAAATCAAAATCCCAATTATGGTATTTCTCTAGGTTTTCTTAAATTGTGCCAAATAAGATTAAAATCGATATTTTTCAAATATGACACAATTTACTCTTCAAGGAGTAAATAATAATTCTTTTTCATTTTCAAAAGTTATCAAAACCTTGAAAATGCTCCTTGAGTGTCAATTTCCTCAAAGTTGGGTTAACTACCCTTCTAATTGGAGTTGACACTCTCTAACCCATTTATGGGGTAGAGAAGATGCTCCTAGGAACCCAATACCTATTTGAGCTCATTGGGTTCACTAAATATTCACTAGGGATGACTTCCCTAGCAACCCTCCTAATGACCCTCTTAGGCTTTGAAGCCTTGGTCATTTGGGTCTCATCAAGGTCAACTATAGGGGTGACTCCCCTTGTAACCTTGGTAATGGTCTTCCTAGCCCTAGGTTTTGTTCCATAATCGAATGGAACATTGTGGTAAGTGGGCTTGACCACTTGGGACTTAGATTTGTGACCCAAACCTTTCTTGTCCTGGGACTTTTGACCCTTAGGCCCTAGAGTTGACTTCTCTAAATTTTTAAGGGCCTTTTCTAGGGTATCAAGCCTTGACCTCAAGACTTGATTTTCTTTCTCTAAAACCTCAAGTTTTAATTTATCATTCTTTCTTGAGGTGTTCCTAGGCATATGTCTAGTTGTCTTGGGGTTTCTACCTAGGTTCTCCTTAGCCTTAGATGAGTTAATTCTAGGGTTAGCATTTCTAGAATTGTTCTTATCTAGGCTAACATGCTTGGCTCCTAAGCACATGTATCGATTTCTAGTGTTAACATGCTTATCATTATTGACTAATGCAATAAAATTACTAGCATGTATCCTACTAGAATTGCACGAATGAGCCTTAAAAGATACCTTAGGGTTTGCCTTAGCTCCCCCTATCGATGTGCATCCCTTGTCCTTGTGAGGTTTCCTCCCCTTCGGACATTGGCTCCTATAGTGTCCCCGTTGCTTGCATTGAAAGCACACCACGTGCTTCTTGCCTTTGCGTGTTGGGACGCCGACTTCCTTGACCTTTGGTGCCGGTGGAGTCTTTCTAACCCTCTTTGGACACTTGCTCTTGTAGTGCCCAAACTCCCTACACTCGAAGCACATAATGTGTAATTTAATTGAACTTAAATTGCTTGAGTTACCTAGGGTTGAGGGTGGATGCGAGCTCTCTTCTTCATCCCTTTCGGAGGTAGAAGCTTCTTCTTCTTGCTCCGAACTTGAAGAATAACTCTCCTCCTCTTCGTCCTTAGATGTTGAGTAACCCTCAACTTCTAATTCCTCTCCTCCATGATGTGAGCTACTTGATGACTCACTTGTCTCCTCTTCATGATTTGAAGTGGAGCTCTTCTCATGGTACTTGGCCAAGTTATCCCATAATTCCTTGGCATTATTGTAACCTATCTTACACAAGATGTTAGTAGGCAATGAAAATTCAATTATTCTCGTTACCTCTTCGTTGATTTCGGATTTGTGAATTTGTTCTCTGGTCCACTCCTTCTTCTCAAGAGGTTTTCCTTCCTTATCCACCGGAGGAGTAAAACCTTCTTGTACACAAAACCAATTCATTATGTTAGTCATAAGAAAGTACTTCATCCTTACCTTCCAATACGCGAAGTCACCGCATTCGTAGAAGGGTGAAATGGTGACATCTTTCTAGTAGATCCATCCTCTAGGGCTCTTATGGAAATCAAGTAGATTGATGACTTGTTAGGATCTCTTCGTACGGCTAGAGAGGGGGGTGTGAATAGCCGACCCCAATTGCTCGCGTTTCTTTCTACAAACTAGGGTTAGCGCAGCGAAAACTAAATGCAGAAAGAAAACAGGAGAAGAAATCAAACCTCTACTCAAGGATGTAACGAGGTTCGGAGATGAAACTCCTACTCCTCGGCGTGTCCGTAAGGTGGACGAAGCCTATCAATCCGTCGGTGGATGAGTCCCTGGAAAACCGGCTAAATCAAACTCCTTGTGGGTGGAGAAACCTCGCCACAATCACTTGCAACAGCAAGCTAAGAGTACAAGAGAATAGCAAGAACAAAATACAACAGGAATGTAAACACAGTAGCTTGCCTTCTCGTCGACTGGGGTCCCGGATGAAGTAGCAACTTTACGGACAGATGCAACAAGCAACTCAGCAGCAGCTGATCCAGTCGTGGAATGAAGCTCACGCGAAGCTTCGACAAGGAGGAGCTCAACAAAGCTCAAGCACAACAGCACTTCGCAACAGGAAGGAAGAAGAAGAAGAAGAATTTGTGCAGCAGCAGCCCTCGACCCCTTTATACCTGCGAAGAAGACAACGAAGAAACTAGCCGTTGTGTCGCAACGGCTAGAACCCTGATCGGTCTGCAGACCGATCAGCCTAGGCGCATGAAGCTTCTGTTTGTCACCTGATCGGTCCCCAGACCGATCAGGTGTCGCGATCGAAGCCCTGATCAGTCCACAGACCGATCAGGCTTATGCCTAATCGGTCTTGCCGACCGATCAGGCCATGGGTGGATCGGTCAGTAGACTGATCCACGACTTTCTTCTCGCGAGGTTGCGTTGCCTCCTGATCGGTCTCCAGATCGATCAGATTACAATCAGTGAGCCACTGATCTGATTCTGATCGGTCACCAGACCGATCAGGGCAAACGCAGTATCACTGGATCGGTCACCAGACCGATCCAAACTTCTCAGCCCTAGACCTAAGGCTTCCACACCAACATTCGGTCAACCTTGACCTGTTGGTACATCATTCCTAGCATCCGGTCACTCCCTTGACCTGCTAGCACTTCCCGCTAATTGTCCGGTCAATCCTTTTGACCCACTTAGACTTCTCCACACCAGATGTCCGATCACCCTTGATCCATCTGGATTTTTCCCTTGCCCGGCTTCACTCACCAGGACTTTCCACACTGCCTAACATCCCAGTTAGGACTTTCTCACTGCCTGGCTTCACTCACCAGGACTTTCCAACTGCCTAACATCCCAGTTAGGACTTTCCCTCGTGCCAAGCTCCCTGCTTGGACTTCTCCGTGCCAAGTCTCCATACTTGGACTTTTCCAGTGCCAAGTTTCCATACTTGGACTTTTCCAGTGCCAAGTCTCCATACTTGGACTTTTCCCGTGCCAAGTCTCCATACTTGGACTTTTCGCGTGCCAAGCTCCCTGCTTGGACTTTTCCAGTGCCAAGTCTCCATTCTTGGACTTTTCGCGTATCAGGTCAACCAGGTCAACCTTGACCTACGGTTGCACCAATAATCTCCCAAACATCTATTCTTGTCCCATATCAAGAATACAACTCTTCCACGAGTGTCAAATATCAAAATACAACTCAACTAGGTCAACCTTGACCTAAGGTTGCACCAACAATCTTCCTAAGTCAAACATCAAAATACAACTCGAGTCAGGTCAACTCGAGTCAGGTCAACCAGGTCAACCTTGACCTAAGGTTGCACCAACAGATAATGTCAGAAAGCATATTTTTCTTGACCTTTTGCCACTAGAACGTCACTCTTACATTGTACTATTATATGAGTTTGACACATCTTTATCATGACCTTTGACTAAGATTAAGATACTCTTATTGTAATCTTTTGGCTAAGATTAAATGTAATATTTATCCTTATTAATTTAATATCCTATATAAATAATTAAATTAATATTTAATATAAAAATTAAATTATTTTTTTTTAACAAAGGGAAGTCTCTTTGTATATTTTCGTATATTTTCGGTTGCTACATATTGTCTTCCTCTAAAATTAATGTATTCCCTAGATTCACTAAGGTATGCTCTTAATGTATTCCCTAGAAATACGAAATGTGCATCATTAGTAGATGCCTACTATGTCTCTAAGAATCTAAAAACTATTACCTTAGAAGAGTTTGTCACGCCCCTGGGGAGTCCCTGTCCGAAGAAATTTCGACAGCACCTCCCCTGTACGGGTGACAATCTGAACCATTTCTACAGACACAATATACCTCAGCCACAAACGGCTAAAATATACACACAACCACGCAGTTTATATGCAGTATACTCGGCTGATACAATAAAAGAACAACCACGCGGTTATATGTAAATCTAACAGCCCACTCGGCTATACCAAAACCAAACACAGCGGAATACAATGGACAACACATACAAACTAAAAACAAAGACTGCTAGCCGGCTAGGCTTACACCACATAACAAAACAACACTCCGGAAACAAAATCAGAGCACAAAGCTAAATACACTAATACATAAAACAAATAAAACATAAATGGAAACGGTAAGTCTTCTGATGTGACGTGGGAACCGGCAGGCAGGATACTCCAAGCGACTCCATAAACAACCTGGTACCCGAAAAAGATAGTGTCCACGGGGTGAGTTCATTAACTCAGTAGATACCTAGTTGACATGTATAGTAAACCATAACAAATAGTAATAACTATGGAGTACAGTCTCCTGGACAAAAGCTGGAAATGCATGATAGAAAAGGCTGAAGAGAACTGTACTCACCAGGGCCTCCTATCAAAATAGTCAGGTCATCAGATCGAGAGTATCATAAATCCTGTATGCATGTCAAACATATGCATCCATCTAAATGCAGCATATAAGTGCAACAAACACAATCAGTAAATGCATCAATGCATATGATGCCAATGACATGGTCACTCCTGACGCCAGTCAGCCATCTCACACACGATGGTGAGACTGAGTGGGTAGGGCTGTGACAACCATGCACTCTGCCGTCACTGCTCCTGATGAGTGACCGAGTGGACGGGATGCTGTCGGAGTACACCTATCCTCCTACCCCAAATCATAAGTGGGGGAGCTCAATGCTCTCATCTCCTGGTACACGATGACGGGGAGGGATCCCTGACGTGCTACCACGCTGCATCACACTACCCATGAGCGGACCAACGGAGCACCGACAGAGCAAAACTGACGTGCTACCATGCTGCGTCACGCTACCCATGAGCGGACCAGCGGAGCACCGACAGAGATGAAACTAGCGATGTGCTCAACAATAATGAAGCAGACTATCGCGCAGCATGCAATCATGCGAATGATACATGGCACTAAGCATGACAGAATCCTGAACAGCATAGCAATATCCATATATATATAAAATGTGTACCATAAGACAATGAATCAAATCAAAGGTACACAGACCAGATAAGATATAAAAACTTAGATCCTAAACATAATAAATATATGGTTGTGTCACTACCCCTATAAGCATGTATAATCAGGTAGGTACTAACATGAAGTGCATAATAGGTAAACAAAACAAGCATGTAATAGGTATCGGGTAGTGACCAACCGAAGCAAAGACGAACATAATCATTACTAAAGGTTATAACCTACTAAGCATATCAACATGACATTATCAAAGATAAGTCAAGGTACCCGCCTCCAATAGCAAAGTCCAATCCAGTCCAAATCCGACGTCGAGATACTCATCTCGTGTCAAAGTCTTGTGATACATGGTATCCAGATTTAGTTAATTACATATAAATAAATTAGCTAAATCAAATCCTCGAGAAGCTAACATAAATCCAGATCCAATTATAAACCCTAATTGGATCATTTAACTCCTCAATCAATTCTAACCAATCCATTCGAATTAGGATTTACAATAAGCATAATAAATCATATCATCTTACCCAATTTAGCCCTAATTCAACACATATATCAAATCCTTATACCTTACCTCAAATCACAACCTTGTTCTAGAACAAGAAGCTGCTGGAATTTGCTGGAATCACTGACTTCCGAATCCAAGAGCAACCCCACAGTAAGTCTTACTTCACGTTATGATTACACTTCCAGCAGCTCAGCAAGTCCTGCTGGAATGCTCCCTCATTGTCAATTCAAGATGAGATCACAAATCAAAAATACCTAATTACCGAATACAATGCCTTACCTAAAGTGCTGCTAATTGCTTCCTCTGCCGGAAACTTCACTGAGAATGTCTCAAGAAGTGACCGAGAAAGACCCGCTGTAGAATCTCGGCCAAATAGGTGGCTCGACAGTGGAGAACTTGGGCAGATCAGAAGGCAACCGACACTAGGGCACAAGGGAAGGTCTCGGATGTGGCTGTCGTGGCCCTGCGCCAGCGATGAAGAGACTAGATCTGCGCCGGCGACACCGAGCAGAGGAGATGAGGGTCGGTGTCGGCAGAGGAAATCGCGTGAGGAAGAGATCGGCTTTCCTTGGCTCTCGTCGGCGGGCGAGATGGATTGGCCGAGAGGAGGAGCCGGCGGTGCTCTCGTGGCGGTCGGCTGGTGACGCTAGGCAAAGGAAGTCAGCGTTGGTTGTGGTGGCCAGTGGCTAGCTAGGGCACGAGCACAAAGAGGGGAGAATCGGCAGAGGCTCGGACTCCTTGGCCGATCACCTTGTACATGAGGGAGAAGGCGATTTTTTGCAGCGCCGGTTGGGAAGGGTGGTTAGGGCTCGGCGAAGATGAAGAAGAGGGTGGCACAGTAGAGGAAACGGGGAAAAAGAAATAAAGAAAAAGAAAAGAAAAATAAAAAGGAAAATCAACATTTCCTCATTTAAATGGGGTAGCCTAAACAGGCTTTCCCAGACCTAGTTTTTATCCCCGTAAACTCGTCCATACGATCTCCGAAAAATTCCAGAAAATTTTTAAAAATTTCGAAAAATTCCCTTATCATTATTCGTCATTTTTCGGTATTTTACAGAGTTATTTTTAACTTTTGAAATCCATAAAACGAGATGTGTAGATTCAAAGGAGTCGAAGTACAACGTTGCTTTTAAGGTAAGGATGGACGAACAAGATTCAGAATTCTCTCTCGATGACAACAAAATAGCGTTGATGGTAAAATGATTTAAAAAATTATTTAAAACTAGAAAATCTAACCATCTACAGGGTAGAAAGAAAAGAACGATCAGATGCTACCACTGCAATGAAAAAGGGCACGTTAAAAATAAATGCCCTAAGTTAAAGATCAAGGACAATGATAAAGGAAAGAGCAAGAAGCCTGCCCAATTTAACAAGTACAAGACGTTAAAGGCAACGTAAGATGAAACATCGTCCGAATAAGAGATTAAAGCTTTCTTCAGACTTACGTTAATGATAAGCCATTAAGAAAATGAACATGAAGCAAGCTCATCCGAAATGAGTATCGAGAGCATCGATGAAGGGGGAGCTACATAGGAAGAAAGCAACAGTTCCGGGGGGGGAGCTACGAATAACGGGATCGACAAGGTAAGTCAGATATGATATCTTCCACCTGATAAGTTATTCAAATTTGTTAAATTACTATCAAAAAACTATTGCAAGTTGGAGAAAGAAAATAATGATTTGAAAATATAGTTGTCCAACATATGTTCACAAGAATTATTTGATAATTTGAACATAGAAAATGACAAATTGAAACAGAAATAAAATACTTGAAAAATCATGTATGCCCACATAATCAAAACATTAGGAAATATAATAACTTAAACTGGTATTTTAATTACCACAAGGGACAAATTAGGAGAATTTCTTAGAAATATATACTTAAAAGATTTTTAATCAACCCAGTTGGAAGGAACCTATATTGGGTTCTAAAATCATTCTTGGACTAAAACTTTAAAGTTAGGGCTTTTAGATAGTAGATTAAATGTTTGATTTCCTTAAGAGGCTGTGTCTAGAAAGTGGTTGTTGCTCCAATAACCAAGAAGACCTAGTGCTTCACCATAGCCTGGAAGGTAATTAATGAAATAAATATTTAATTGACTAACAGATAAAGCATTTAATTATAATTAATACTTTAAATAGTTACTCAAATATTTTTTAACTTAGATTTTTTTTTTTGCAAAACTAAAAGTTTCTAAAATTATTTATGTTGCAAATTTTTTAAGTGATATCAAAATTGTTTTTCCATTTTTTCAAAGTTATTTTCATAAATTCAGAGTTTCTTTTAAAACTTAAACTCTCTTATTTTTGAAAAGTCACCCTTAGACTTTTGAGGTATCCCATTTTTTATATGATCAAAGGGGGAGAAGGGAGGATTAAGTCTAGGGGGAGGTAGTTTAAACTTAATTTTT
Organism: Zingiber officinale; assembly: GCF_018446385.1. Lineage (NCBI taxonomy): Eukaryota > Viridiplantae > Streptophyta > Magnoliopsida > Zingiberales > Zingiberaceae > Zingiber > Zingiber officinale. Next base: position 79,508,180 of record NC_055986.1, read on the forward strand.
GCGCTTTAATTGTACATTTATTGCTTTGACTTTATGTTGATTTACCCTAACTTAACTTGGGTTGCTCACATCAAAAAGAGGGAGATTGTTGGTACCCCAAGGTAGTTTTGATGTGATCAAACAAGTTAGGTTAGGTCCTGTTGTGTTTAACCCCGTGTCTAAGTGTGTAGGAACATAGGATCACAGGATGTCGAGCAAAAGACGCAGCAGCGAGAAGGACGGCACGGGAGAGAGCCGACAGGCTCGGTGTGTCTGAGGGACGAGGTGCTGCGGAAGAGTACGTGGGCGAACGAGAAAGAGGCGTGCGACGTTTCCGAGGGATGAAAAGCCAGAGCGGAAGCTTGCTTGAGAAGATCGGAAGTTGGGTTCGGGTGAGCCCTATTCCGGATGACAGAAACCACTCAAGCGAGCGTAAGACCCGGACCAATGCGAACGGAACTGAAGCAGGAGGTTGGGACTGAAAAATCAGCAAGGGGCTGATTTTTCTGCCTGGGGTGCCCAGACCAATCCGGGGCGCATGGACTTGGTCGGGGTGCTCGGAACCATTCCGAGCGCTCGAAACTCGAATTTCATCCATATCAATGTGGCATTTGAACATTGTGTTGGGATAGATTTCTATCCCATTATAGGCGCCTAGAACCCTTCCAGACACCCCGAGAAGGGCTATATAAACAGCCCTACTCCCAGAAGCTAAGTAAGAAAAAGAAATACTTAAGCAACACTTGTAGACACTTTCATTTCTGTTTAGCTTCATCGTTTCTATGCTTTCATTGCCGTAAAGAGGCTTCTTTGCCTGAAGGAGAAATTAGTGCGCTTTACTTCCTTGGATTAACAACCTCCCCGATTGTAACCAAGTAAATCTCTGTGCCTCTGTCTTTTAGTCTTTTTGTATTTCTTATATGCAAGTGTTTAATTTATAAAGCTATAAATCTGAGAAAGGTTTTTTTGTTTGCTTAATTTTTGCAGGGGCTATTCCCCCCCCCCCCCCCTCCCTCTAGCCGACCACCAAGGGTCCTAACAATTATTTCATAGGGGCAAGCACTAGGAAGTTATGGGCAGTGGCCGTTTAGAAGAGGTACCTATAGCCGATTAATCCTTCCTCCTTTTGACTATTAGCTCAGAAGGGACTACCAACTATAGCTTGGTTGGATTATATGGAGGACCAATGCTACACTTGTTAGACATTGAGGAGATGAAGGGGCACCTTTTCCCATTCATCTTCCTCGTTGATGTGTTGGTTTGACGTGAGGAAGGAATGCTCCTACCTCTTCATGTTCCTCAATCCCCTTATAAAATGATGTCTAAGCCAAAGATCAAAAGTGTGGGCAAAGGTACAAGGAGAACATCTAGTAGAGAGGAATTTGGTTTATAAAAAATCTGAGGATGTTCCAAGTGATGATCTTCTTGGTGACAACAATAGTATCTTCACCGGTGTCTTCATCGATCTTCTTTTCCGAGCATCAGTGTGAGTTATTTGTTTTGTACAAATCCTTTTTATATATAGTAACAATGGTATCAGAATAATGTGCTCAGGAATTAAAAAAAATCCCTCCGACGATCCGCAATTACATCGCAACCTCTACCGTGTAATCATGCTTGGAAAAAGTGACTGAGTCACATGTTCTCTATCGCTGGGACTGGCACCGAAGAACACTGGTGTCTACTTTTGGGGAATGACAATCGACAGTCTCTCCAGATGTCATGTTCGTTGTGATAGAGAAAGTGAGGTTGTCATGGTGGTGGAAGAAGAAGTTTAATCAATTAAAATAGCTTTTGATCGATTCAAATAAGTGTGTAATAGATTAAACTGACGAAGCACAGTAAATCTGTGTAATCGATTCAAATTAAATTTGATTTTAAATCAAATAAAAAATGAGGAAGTGTAGAAGTTTTTTCATGTAAAGAAAATAATAAAAATAAAATATGTGAAACATAGTGATTCACATGAGCCTGCAAAAAAATATAATTGAAAGTTTTTTTAAAGAAAATTAAAAATTAAAATTTATGTTTTAATTTTTCAATTAGTTTGGATTTGCATGACTACTTGATGGTCCAATCTTAATCGGTTTAGTTCATTTGAACTAAACTATATCAGATTGGGTTGGTCCAAGCAGATCTCAATTTGGTTCAAATTATTAGTTGATTTAACTAGATAAATTAGGATGATTTAATTAAATGAGCTTAGATTAAATAAAAATAACTAAACATCCCAATTGGATTAGTTCTAATAAGGATAAATGATTTAGGATCCAATTTTCCAATCGACCGATCCAGTGTATCAGTCAACTGGAACTCCTTAAATAAAGAAAATATGTTTTTTTTATTTACTTATGGATTCCATATGTTGTTCCATAAATATGTGAGAATTGAATTTGATCAGTTTTTGTTACTGATTTGTCAGTTTTGTACTGACATCATTATTTTCAATTCCAGATACCACAAACAATATGCACAATGACTAGTCACCATGAATGACAACAAGAACTTTGGGAGGAGATCAAGGAGCTAGAATATGACCCGTATCATAGAGTCAGATGACTTATTAGTCAGCTCAATCGGATATTCTAAATATTCGAATGAGAGGAGTTTCTAGTCCTGGATAAAGACAGAAGATAAACTCTTCTTCAGTCACTGCCAGAACATTTCAGTGATATAGCACACCAACTATGGGATCATTCTGAAGGGTGCATTTCATATTCAAAGATATAAAGGGAGTTACTTCAATTGGAATGAGATCTTGAAGAATCTAAAGAGGATCCAAATCCTAAAGAAATAAATCTTGCAGAATTTGAAGAGGATCTAGATCCGTAGAATTTGAGGAGGATCTAGAAATAGATCCCACATAATTTGAGGAGGATCTAGAGATGGATCTCGAAGAATATGAGGAGAAAGATCATGACGAATTAGAGGATCTAGAAGAGTGTGTGAAAGATCTAGAAATAGATCTAAATATGAATCTGAAGGATGATTTTGAGGCTGGTCATGTCATCATCGAGTCTAGTATGAGCGGGATAACATTGCCCACTCCATTAGCATTTTTTTAGTAGGAGTGGTGCTAACTTATTTTACAAAGTAGAGTTAAATTGTTATCAATGTCACTATGTGCGGACAGTATTAAGCTCATATTAATAAAATCATGTAATAGAAATTGTTATTATGTACAAACAATGCTATTCTAATGGAAAGTTATGTTATACTTTATAAACTTGGGAAAGAATGTTATTTGTCAACAGTCTTAACATAATGATTAGTTCATTTGATAGGATGTGTGTAATATAATTGATCAATATTGATTGGATTGACATATACAAATGATGAGTGGAAACATAGTTATCACTTGATTTTGTAAACAAATTCTAATTTCCATTGAATCAATAATTAATTACATGTATAATGAATTACATTGAAATAATAAATAATATGTTTATTTATTGTAGATTATAGCAACTAAGAATATCATAGCTAAACTCAATAAGTAAGAAAAATTATATGGAGATAACTATAAAATTTGGCATCTCAAGATATAATATATTCTTGAGGAATAAGAAGTTATAGAAGTTGTAAATCAGTTAATGGAAGAACCAGCTGATGGTTCTACAGTGCAGCACTGACGTGACCTTGATGCCAATAAGACATGGAAAAGGAAGGACTCCACTGCTAAGGGAATATTAATTAGGTCAATGGTGGATGACCTGGTATTCAAGTATAAGTCATTATCATTAGCTTATGCTATCTGGGCAGACCTTAGAGAGAAGTATAGTGGAGTAAGTCTCAGTAAGCTTTGTCAGCTAACAATTAAATTTGATAGCTATAAATAGGGCTGTAAATGAACCAAGCGTTCGTGAACAAGTTTGGTGTTCGGCTTGGTAAGAGCTTGTTTATGTTCGTTCAATATATATTAGATTAATTAAACAAACAAGTTTGAACAGCTCGTTAAGCTAAACAAACAAGCTTGAACACATATGTGTTCAGCTCGTTAACGTTCGTGAACAACGTTCATGAACAATGTTCGTGAACAACGTTCATGAACAATGTTCACGAACAATATTTATTAATAAAATTCTTTTCAATATGCTAAATAAACAATAAAATAAAATAAAATAAATTTAAATTATCAACCTTAATAACCAATCAAACAATTAAAAGTTTCAAACAATCAAACAAGCTTGAATTGAGAGCTTGATAACATCTAAATGAACCAAGCTTAAACCAAGCTCAAGCCAAGCTCGAACCAAGCTCAAGCCAAGCTCGAACCAAACTCAAGCCAAGCTTGAATTGAGAGCTTGATAACATCTAAACGAACCAAGCTCAAGCCAAGCTTCAAACAAGCTCAAGCTCATAAAAAATAAACCAAGCCAAGCTTGAACACTCATTTCAAAAGATTGGTTCATTTTAAGCTCGGCTCGGCTCGGCTCAGTTATCTTATCAAACAAGCTTGAACACCCCAAAGCTCGGCTCGGCTCGACTTGTTTACAGTCCTAGCTATAAAAAATGCTCGAACGCCACCATGACCCAACACCTAAGGGAAATAGGTAATATGATTTGAGAGCTTAAGACTACTGGTCATGCGTTGACCGATGAACAACAGGTTCAAGCAGTAATCTGTCCTCTTTCTAATTTTTGGGAAATGATAAAACAGAACCTTACTCATAGTGAGAGTATTAAGACTTTCACCGATATCTCACGCTATGTAGAATTTGAGGCGGAGAGGATTTAATCCGCAAGGATTTTTGGTCAAGGTTTTGTAGCTAAAGGTTCTGGTTCCAAAAATAAGAAAAGATGGTTTAAGAAAGGAAAGGAAAAAGGAAAAGAAGCTAGTGTTGTTGCTGGGCAAGACCGAATCAAGAAGAAAGGAAAGAAATATAGACAAAACCTAAGAGCAAGCTGACTTGCTATAACTGTGGCAAGAATGACCATTTTGCTTGAGATTATACTTAGCCCAAAAAGGTAGATCCATCTTTATCTTCTTTCCATGAGCATTATGTGCAAATACAGTGTTGTTAGCTGATTCTTATCCTTTATGGATTATAGATTCATGAGCAATGATCATGTAGCTCGTGATCAGGCTACATATGTGGAGTACCGTTGGGTACCAGCTGGCAACAAATGGATATATATGGGAAGCAATGCAAGAATTGAAGTAAAAGGAATTGACACTTGCAAACTCAACCTACGTGGTGTATGTACCTTATTTCTACATGATGTGCTATATGCTCCTGAGATTCGACAAAATCTAGTTTCCATTACTTGTCTTCTTGATTTAGATTATTGTGTAAATTTTTATAGTTGTTGTGTGGAACTTCACATTAACTTTGTGTTAATTGTGAATAGTTATGTAATAAATAGTTTCATAGTTCTTGATGTAAACTCAAATAATAATGATAGTTGTTTTTCAAACAATGTTTTTACTAGTAATGCTAATGTTAATGATGGAATTTGACATGTTAGACTAGGATATATAGGGCAAGAACAAATGAATAGATTAGTTAAAGATGGTCTTTTAGGCGCTCATGCAAAGATTAATTTATCTATATGTGAGCATTGTCTTGTTGGAAAATCAAATAGGAAATCATTTGGTAAGACTATTAGGGCTGAATTACCATTGCAATTAATTCATTCAATTATTTGTGGTCCAATGAATGTACATGCTAGAAATGAGAGTTCTTATTTTATTACATTTATTGATGACTTCACATGTTTTGGTCATGTATATTTGAGTTCTCACAAATCTGAAGCATTAGATTGTTTCATTCGTTACTTGAACGAAGTTGAAAATCAATTAGAACATAAGGTTAAAATCTTAGACACTGACCATAGAGGTGAATATTTGTCTGATCAGTTCAAGACAATGTGTAATGATAAAGAGATTATTAGATAGCTAACTATCCCTGAAACACCACAAAAAAATGAGGTTGTTGAAAGAAGAAATAAGACTCTTATTGAAATGATTAGGTCTATGATGGCACAGGCTAATTTACCGATATCCTATTGGGGAGATGCATTATTAGTTGCGGCCTATATACTTAACAAAGTGTCTTCAAAGTTAGTTTCATCTACCTCATATAAATGTTGGACAGGCAGAAAGTGAGATTTGAGTAATCTGAGACCTTGGGGGTAGGGTTGTAAATGAGCCAAGCTAAGCTAAGATTTAGGATGTTCAAGCTTGTTTGATAAGGTAACCAAGCCAAGCTGAGCCGAACTTAAAATGAATCGAGCTTTTGAAATTGCTGTTAAAGCTTGGCTTGGTTTATTTTTTATGAGCTTGAGCTTGTTTGAAGCTTGGCTTGAGTTTGAATTGTTTAGATGTTATCGAGCTCTCAATTTAAACTTGGCTTGAGCTTGGTTCGAACTTGGCTTGAGCTTGGTTTGTTTAGATATTATCAATCTTTCAATTTAAGCTTGTTTAATTATTTGAAACTTTTAGTTATTTGATTGGTTATTGAGCTTCATAATTCAAACTTATTTATTTTATTTTATTATTTATTTAATATATTTAAAAGAGTTTTATTAATGAATATGGTTTGTGAGCATTGTTCATGAATGTTGTTCACGAACGTTCTTCACGAACGTTAACGAGCTAAACGCATATATGTTCAAGGTTGTTTGTTTAGTTTAACAAGATGTTTAAGCTTATTTGTTTAATTGGTCTTATATATATTAAATGAACATAAACAAGCTCTTACCAAGCCGAACACTAAGCTTGTTCACGAACGCTTGGTTCATTTACAGCCCTACTTGGGGGTCAACTGCTTATATTCATGATAAGACTCATGAATATGAAAAATTAGGACCTAGAGGTGAGAAATGTATCTTTATAAGGTATTCTAAAACTTCTAAGGGTTATGTCTTCATTGGTGAGTGACAAGATGAAACCATCTCTGAAATAGAGTCATGATAAGACTCATGAATATGAAAAATTAGGACCTAGAGGTGAGAAATGTATCTTTATAAGGTATTCTAAAACTTCTAAGGGTTATGTCTTCATTGGTGAGTGACAAGATGAAACCATGTTTGAAATAGAGTCAAGAGGTACTTTTTTTAAAACTGAGTTCCCAACACGAGATGATGTTGATAAGACAATTCCCCTATATGCGATAGAGGAGGAGGATAATGTTCCTTTATCAACAAATCAGGAGATGCCTGAATCTAGTTAACCTAGTGGGAGTGATTTACCATTGAATGAGTCAGTTTCTCAATAGTCTAACCTACGAAGAAGTAATCATCAGATTATTGCTTGGAGAAGGTTTGACATTGAGAATGAGACATTGATAATTCTCCAGTTGACGATGAAAAACCTCGAACAATTGAGGAAGCTTTGAGATGCTAAGTTAGAAAAGAATGGAAAATTGCAATGGATGAAGAAATAGAGTCAATGAGAAATAATCAAGTTTGGGATTTAGTCGATTTTCCTCCAAGCCGAAGGGTTATTGGGAATAGGTGGATTCTCAAAATAAAGAGGAAAGGAGATGGATTGATTAATCGATACAAGGCTCGTTTAGTTGTAAAAGGATATACTCAAATGGATGATATTGATTTTGAAGAAACATTCTCCCTAGTTGTGAAATTTATGTCAATACGTGTCATCCTAGCTATAGTAGCACAATTTGACATGGAATTACATTAGATAGATGTAAAAATAACTTTTCTTAATGGTAATCTTAATGAGAAAATCTATATGGCACAACTAGAAGGTTACATTGCTGAAAGCCAAGAGAATAGAGTATATAGACTTAAGAAGTCTATATTTGGACTAAAGCAAGCGTCAAGTTAACGAAACATAAGATTTAATAAAGTTATTTTGTCTTATGATTTCAAAATGATCAATGAGAATCATTATGTTCACCTATAAAAGGAAAAAAAGGAAAGTTTGTCATCTTATCATTATATGTTGATAATATGTTAATAGCTGGAACTGACATAAAGTGTGATAAAAGTCAAATCGTGGCTTTCATCATAATTTGACATAATAGATATAGGAGAAGTTGAGTACATCTTAGGAGTGAAGATCATTAGAGATCAATCGAAAATACTTTTGGATTTGTCTCAAGAAGCTTATATCACTAAGATGCTACAACACTTCAATATGTCATATTGCAACATTGAACAAATACTTTTAGCGAGAGGTACTATTTTAAGCAAAAGTATGTATCCCAAGACTCCCAAAAAAATAGCCGAAATGAAGAAAAAACTATATGTCAGTGCTATTGGTAGTTTAATTGTAACGACCCGCCTCCTACTAACTAGGCTGTGAGGCTGATCGTCACATTATGCTGTGCTAATGCTATTCCATGACCATTATTAAATCTAGATGCGGAAGCTGTACTAATTAAAATTTTGCTAAACTATTGCTTTTCTTGATTCTATGAATACTAAGGGATGTAAACTAACTATTCATAACATGTCTTACTTCCCCCATGGCCAAGGAACTGAACTTAGACATTTTCCCGCTGATATTAGACCTCCCAATCGATCCATTGATCGATTGGAACGTCGGATCGTCCCAGGGATCGATTCAGCCGACTACTGTATGCGGGACATAGGTTGGATCGATCCAGTGATCGATCCAGCACGCTACTGTGCTCGGGACGATATTCTGGATCGATCTGCTGATCGATCCAGACTGACCAATCGATCCAGTGATCGATCCCAGAACCTTCTGTTCGCGACAAAAATTGCTGGATCGATCGGCTGATCGATCCAGAAACCTATTGTTCACGGAGCAATTTGCCCGATAGATCAGCTGATCGATTGGGACCCCCCAATCGATCCACCGATCGATTGGGGTTTCTGATTTTGCAGTTAAGCTCTGATTTCAGCACTGTTTCGTGCCTCAATCCTATTACAAGTTCTAAAATGACTAGAAATCACTCTACCACTAACAAATAACATTCTAACATCATAAAAGAAGTGTTCTAAGCATGATCAGGTGCATGGTTAACTAATTCATGGCAATTAACATACTGAAGTGCAAAATACTAAAACACTGAAAAGTTCTAATGTTTAAACAACTTGCTAGAGTTTCCTAAGATCTTCTTTCCAAGTTCCTGCCCACACACATCTTCGTAGCATTGCCCTCCAGCCTCCGCTAGTCTATATTTCCTTTACCTTTATCTGCAGTATAAGGAAAAAGTATCTGTAAGCTTTCGCTTAGTAAGAAACCATCTACTTCACAAAACATGCAATCGATGCAAATCATGCTTTGAAAACATGCTATTTAAAACATGTACTGATTAGGCTGAAACATGGCATGCTATCATACATAGAAATCAAAGCTAGTCATGACATACTATCATCTAACATGTGTAACAAAACTGAACATGAACACCAAAGCATGGCATACAAAGCTAACCATAAACTAGCATAGGTATCAATAATAAAAAAAACTGAACTGAACATAAACTGAGCTAGACTGGAGCTGAATTCAAACTCAACTAACATAACTAATCTTTGTGAGTTTTGAAAAAACTAATAATGTAATAGATTAAAGTACATAATCATACTACTAACGGGCCCGACAACTGTACATGCTATGCGCGCATCCTTAACTAGACCCGGGGTTGCAAATCCCGAATTTAGTAAGGTTTACTAGGTTATCTAAACCTAGGGACCGACTATGGGAGCCCAGCCCAATGGATATCTAATCCTGTACAGTGCTCCTACTGGAAGTAAAATACTGGATCATAGCTAATTAATTTACCTTGCTTTTACTAGGTTATCTGAACCTAGAGGCGACTGTGGGTGCCCACCCATTGGACCGTAGTCCCATATATGCTGTGGCAAGGCTAACTAAACTATTTAAATGCTTCTATTGCATTTACCAAGCTATTAAAATGCCTAAGTTGCATTTTTTTATGCTAAATAATTTAATCAAACACTTAGTATGCACTAATTTACATCCTTGTGCCGAAAGTCTACATATTACTAAACTAAAACATGGAATTCACACGGAAGCTACTTATACTGCAGGTGAGGGGTTTCTTACCTCCTGTTCGGATTTTCTTACGATTCTAATCGCTAGATTTCCGAAGGAAACGATCCTTTCGACGATCTTCTCGCGTCTATGCGTTCTTCTCGCGGAGAGGAACGTCCTCGTGTCGGAGATGTCGCCGGAAGGTGTCCTTGAAGCCCTAGGAAAGGAACCCTAGGCTCCTTCTTGTGGTTGGCGCCGAGAGCAGGAGAAGAGAAGGGGAGTCGGCGGTGAGGGTTTGAGGAGAGAAAAGCACGATCCCAAAATAACTCTTTACTTAAATCCTCCCTATTTATATTAAAGGATTAATTCGCCCAACTCTAATATAAATTTAATTGCCTCCCTTTCCTTTCAGCACGGCCCTGCTGGGTTCAACTGGTTACTAAAATTATCCGTAAACCATAGGTCTCGGGTTCAATTCCCGCTTAGGCCGTTTTCGTTTTCTATTTGTTTTTGCTACTTCCGCTACTCTAAAAATTCTGTAAAAATATCCTAAAATTCCAGAAAAATCATAGAATATTTCTAGAATAGTTTTGAGAATTTTCGGGCGTTACATTAATATACACTATATTGTGTACTAGTCCTAATATAAGCTATGATATTGACTTAGTTAATCATTTCCAGCCAAATCCAGCATTGAGACACTAGAAAATGGTGAAAAGGATATTTAGACATATTAAAGGGACAATAGATTTTTGTATCTATTTTTGAGGATCTAAGATGAGTCTGAAGGGTTATACAAATGTAAATTAGGCAAGAGACCTTGATGATAGAAAATCCATATTTGACTTCTTGTTAAATGATGGTGCCATCTCATAGAGTAGTAAGAAGTAGACTTATGTAACCTTGTCGACAATGAAAGATGTATGGCTTGGATTATGTAACCTTGTCAACAATAGAAGCTATATACCTGAGCTTGTGTAGTATTGTCAACAATGGAAGTTATATGGCTTGTGCAGTGGCTATGCAAGAGGATGTCTAGTTAAGAAGGTTCCTGAAGTATTTGAAGATTGCTGAGGATAGTGGGAGTCCTGTTACAGTATATTGTGATAGTCAAGTTGCTATATCTTTTTTCAAAGATCCCAAATATTATAGTAAAGACAAGCTTATAGAAATTAAGTATAAATTTGTAAGGGATACTCTTGACAAGAAAATAATAATTCTTTAGTATATCTCTACATGTACTATGCTTGTAGATCCTTTTACTAAGTCATTGACTAAAGAGTCATTTCAAGGATATGAGAAGTCTTTGTGAATTTGTAAAATATAACACATTGTAAAATGTCATGATCTATTCAGTATATAAGTCTTGGTTACATTTGAAAAAGCCTCGATAAGTGATAACTCATTTATTTGGCATATTCTTTTTTGGTTGATATTGAGCTTATTGGATTTAATTACATGTGTTAATATACAATTTTTACCATGTTTATATGTGGATGATTGTTTTGAGTTTAAGTACATTTCTCTTCTAATTCATGATATTTTCTCACAATTTAATTCTTGTTTTGTAGGACCTTAAATTGATTCTAAGTGGTGCATGTGTTGGGTTTTTCGGGCCGCAAAAACCGCTTTTTGCGTTGCGGAAACCCCGAAACCCCTGCCACCGGATCCGTGCGAAGAATAAAAGTAGTAAAACTTCGAGTATGAGTATTCTAAGCCTAGATCTACAAGACAAGATCTTTACCCTTGATGTGAAGCCCTTCGCTTAATCCCGCTCGTCCAAGGTTCGTCGCCGGATCTCGAGAGTATCAAAGTAGAGACTCCTCTATATGTATCCACACGAACGGAAGATGGAGAAAACAACTAAAAGGTGTGCTAGCACCCTTAGAAGTTTCGACCAAGGAGGTGGAGGAGAGGGAGAAGAAGATGAGAGCTTGAGAGGAGGAAGAAGATGAAATCAATTAGCACACAAAATGCACTAAAAACATCTTTAAGTGGCCGGCCACTTCAAGACTTGTAACCCCCATGGAATATCAAGAGCCACCACTCTTGGTAACTCCCATGAGGTGGCATTTGGTCAAGTCAAACTTGACCAAATGAAGAAGCCTTGATGATGTGGCATTGGTCAAGTCAAAGTCAAGTCAAAACTTGACTCTTCATCTTCCTACTTATGTCAAGTCAAACTTGACCACTTCTCTCCCTTGGTTGATCTAATCTAACCATTGGTTCAAGTCAATTTTAATTTAACGAATCTCTATTCATTGAATTAAATTAATTAAATGAGTCTAAGTCCAAATTAGACTCACTTAATACATGAACCAAATTGAGTCCAACTCAATTAGCACAATTTGGATTACTCTTAATCCAATTTGGTTCATCACATGAACCTAATCCTTTAGGTTCATCAAATGAACCTAATCTCCATCTAATTTTTCTTTGTGTGTGACCCTATAGGCTCTTGTAATGTTGGCAATGCTCCTAAACCCATTTAAAAGTATAAGTAATGAGCGGTATCTAGTAACACATCATTACTACCCAAGTTACAAGAATGTTGAGATCCAACATCACCTTGTGACTACTAATTGTGACTTTTCACAATATATGACAAGTGCCCTTCTATCCTAGACATTTAGATTGATCAATGTGAGGCATATACCGTGTCATCCTCTAATCAATCTAAATCTTGAACTCTAAGTAGACTCACTCGATCAAATGAGCTCAATATCTTATATTGACTCATTTGGGCATGGCCAGACACTTAGTGGTCTCACTCTATCAAGAATATTGATGTCTCTCCCGTCATATAGGAGGGATAGATCCCATCTACATCTCTCACATCCCTCCGCAAAATTTGTTACATACTCAGTAATCACCTTTATAGTCCACCCAGTTATGGGTGACGTTTGACGAAGCCAAAGTACGTAACTCCTTATGTAGGGAACCATGGTGACTTCAGGTCCAAGGACTAGTAGTCATACTAATAGCCACATGAGAAAGTATATGACACTCATATAACGATTCATGATACTTTCTCATGACGGGGCATTCAGTATACATTCTCCAATGCATACCCATGTGTCAACTTGATATCTCTATATCCATGACTTGTGAGATCAAGTCATCTAGTTGACCTACATGCTACTCTCGTCGCATTAACATTGTCCCTGAATGTTAATACTCATCTAGGAATGATTAAGAGTAGTGTTCCCTATATCATCTCACTATCGGTTCAACTAACCGATTGATATAGGTAAGAACCCTCTACTCAAGGACACTATTATACTTAGTTATTTGGCACTAATACAAGTAAGTATAATAACCAAAACAAATGCCTTTATTTATATACAAGAATATGATACAATGAGTCCATACAACAATCATCAAATGATTGGCTCTAGGGCTCTAACTAACAGCATGATCAAGGGTCAATGATTATCGCCCAATTTGTCATGAATTGGGCATCAAACAATGAAGTACCAAACTCCTCCTACGCTAATGTAGCATAGAAATGACTCGGGTCGTCCGCCAACGAATGTAACGGTAAGTGATAAACTTAGGATCATATGTTATTTCTATTTTTGGGGTTTTCAATATGGAAATGGGGGTTTTAGATTTTGATTCTAAACCTAACAAATTAAAAACAAGACAAGTAGGAAACTACTCTAATGCTATAATAAAATCTAACTAAGTGTGAATTGTTACACTACGCTATGAATTAACTATCAACACAATTAAACAAAGGAAGGAAATAGCAAAACATTAAATGAAACATAATCTAATAAATGAAAGACAAGACAAGTAATAAAAACTAAGTCTATCCTAACTACAACTGCAGAAAATAAAAGTCAACATGAAGTAAAGTATAAAACGAAACCTAAAGCATGTAACGAAACCTAAAGCATGTAACGAAAATCTAATTTAACCTAACCTAATTGCATTAAATCAAAGATAGAACTTAACGAAATTGAAAGTACAAGACAAAGCAAGAATTAAACATACTAAAATACATCAAATTAAACCTAACTATTGATTGAAGCATTTGATCGAACACGTTGCGTGCATGAAACTAATTAAGCATAATACGTGCAATTTAAACATGGGAAATCAAGTTTGATACTAGCATTCAATCAAAAGCATCAACACAAATAAATTGGAAAAATTAATAGAATTAAACTAAGCTAATCCAACCATAATTCATGCTTCAACTACCGATTCCAACGACTATCCTTCATTGTCACACGAAAGACCTGCCTTTGGAACCCCCAAAGCAGGTGGATAGTAGCTCATTGTCGAAATACTGCACACGTCACCAACGATGATGGATGACTATGAATCCTACAATGAAGAACCCCTCCACTGGAAGTTGACTCGAGATGGGGATGCTGTGAGAAGGCGCCGCTGCTCCTCTGCTCTGCCGCCTGAACCCCAAAAGGCAGGAGTCGGAGAAATGCCTGTAGGTGAAGAATCTTGCCGGAGAACCCCTCCAGCAAGGTGGATGCTTGTTGTCGTTGCCGTCACTCGCAGCTTCCGCCAAGGATGCTTGCTGCCGTCACCGAAGGAAATCTAGAAGAAGAAGTGGTTGCGGATGGCCGGCCAGCGGCAGTAAATGTAAGGGAAGAAGCAGGGCCACCGACCAGAGAGGAAGAAAGGAGAGGTGGATGTGTCGCGTGCCCTAGCCCTGTCGCGAGGAAGAAGTTGCTGGCTTCTGTTCGTCTGCGTGAAATGAGAGGGGTAAGTTTCTTAATGGGTTTCGGGTTTGGGTAAGGAAAGGGATCCGAATCCAATAAGAGAAGGGAAATTGGGTTATGAAATTGGACTTCAAGATTGGGCTTTAAGAGTTGAATTGGTTTTTCCCCTTTTAAATCCAAATTGAACTCTTATTGCTGGGATAAATTGGATGATCTCTATGGGCAGTCCAGATAGCTTTAAGTTTGGATGAATGGCTGGATGGCTTAGATCTGAGTGAAGGAACAAGATCCCTTCAGGTCTGGATCAACGGTTCATATTAATTCAGCTTGATCTCCTTTGTTTGACCACCAAATCAAGTCAAATTCGATCCAGCTCGACCCTAATCTATGACTCTTTGAATTTCCTATAAAACCAAAATAAAAACATGCGATCAAATTCCATAATTGTAGGAAATTTATATTTAAGTCCAAAATAAGTTCTTACTCACAACACATAGTATAAACACCAAATTAAGTATATGAGAAGGTAAAAAATGTCAATAATAAAATCCAAAATAATGCACAAAAAGCTAGTTATCAGTCAACAAGCTTGGTTCATACAACAAATTGAGAAGCCCAAATCCTACTCGATTCAACTCATCCCAAGAAGCTTAACCCAAGTCAAATCCTTAACAAATCCTTAAACCTCCACTTGAACCAAACCCAAAGTTACTGTTCATACCCGATTCAAACTTTCTTTAAAACACAGGTTTCTCGCGGATGAATAGTAGCTCAGGTATTGTTCATCCATGATTTTCTTCTTCCGTAGCTCCCGATTCCACCTCCTTCCTTCTTCTCAAACACCGACGACAAAGAGAGAACCTTCAAGACAGCTCTTAGACCGTTTCCCGATCAACTGGAAACATCGCTGGAGGGAGGTTCCGACAGTGATGGTTGCTGAATTTTGAGCTCTGATCCTCGGACATTAGTTGCTGGTTGCTCAGATTAGAGGGTGTTTCCCCGATCCAAGTTTCCACCATCAAACAGAGTAGTTCGCAAGCTTGAATGGTGTTTCCCAGGAGCTGTAAGCATCATCTGTACTTAGCCGGAAGTTGGGATCTTATTCGTCAATTTCTTTCAGGGCATTTCCCATGAGAGATTTTGTACGACGGCTTGAGGATTGATTCCAGAGTTCAGAGCTAACTTGTGCATCTTCTCCGACGACCAGAGTCGAGAGTTTTCGTCTCCGACCTCTTGTGTGACGGTAAGAGTGTGGGGTTTGTGTAGTTGGTTACGAATATGGATCAGTTTCATTTCATTCCTTAGTTTATTCACTGCTTTATATTGGATTTCATTTTATATATTGCTATTTCATACCATAGATTACTTGTATTGATGGTGAAATTCACAGCGTAGAGTGACAATATGTTGTGGATTAATTATTGACACTTAGTTAGATTTCATTCAAACATTAGATTAGTTTCCTACTTATTTTGCTTTTAATTTGTTAGATATAGAATCACAATCTAAACCCCCATTTTCATGTTAAAACCCTAAAAAATATTAATAACAAACAATCCTACATTACCATTCTATTGCCAGTTCCTCGAGAGATTCGACTCTGGGCTCGTTATTATAATATCATTGTATAGTTAAGGGGTTCATTGAATATAAATTGTTAATTTGATTTACGAGTATGACAGACTTAATATCAATAAGCATGTTGGCATATTGAGATTGGTCCACTCACATGGACAATCATCTCTATTTGTTGAATATAAATAGAGATAAGACTGTTACTTATAGGATAGTTTATATAGTTGTGAATAGAGACATACTCATAAGTTAAGCTCACCTTGATAATTGTGTCAAGATGAGTTCATTTATGTAATGATTGAAGTAAATGAACTCACCATTTACTGAATTTGCTTAGAGCCAGATTAGAATTCATATGTTGAATTAAGGATTAGACATTAGGTATGTCTAGATCAAAATCTATACGATGTTAGATTTTTGTGAAAAATATGCGCTCTTTTATAGTAAAGAGAATTAACATCGTAGCGTGTGGTTCATACCATATGTGTTATGACGACAAGAAGGGTAGTAGGAGAATGAATCCCTGCTTCTCTACTATGTGAGGCCCTAGAGATTATAAGTTAATCTTAATTTTACCTTAAGTGACTATTTAACTATCTACTTGAAGTTCTGATCAGTGTTTGCTATTTTAGCATGTTTCCTGTTAGCAATGAGTGATTCGGTCTATGAAGCATAACTAGGAAAGCAACTGATTATAATGAATAGATTCTAGCTAAAAAGAAAAATTAAAATTGATTTACATCTTTGACAATTATTCACTGGTACTAGTTACATTTTTATTCAGTACATAAAATGTAATTATGAATATTTATGTTGATTGAAGATGTTGAATATGCTCTTGACATAATAGTCATTATGAGGGATTAGAGATGTTCATATTGATGTAAATAATTTAATTTGGGGTAAAGACAAGTTATTGATGTCTGATTCGTTTTATAGAGCAGCTATGAAAGGTGCAACAATCTTCTTAGCAATTACTGTTTATTATACTTGCTGTTGCACTAATTATTTTCCTTAATGTATGGAATAGATGTTCTTATTTGGTCTTTGTAACTAATTAGTGTATTGCTCTGGTCTGTGTGACTTGATTATAATATAGTCTAGGTGACTTACATGGTCTATGTGACTAATTAACTTTTAAGAATTGACTTGGACAAATGAGAGATGTTAGACATTGAGGCGATAAAGGGACATCTCTTCCTCTTCATCTTTCTCATTGATGCGTCGGTTTGAGGTGAGAGCCTCTTCATGTTTCTCAATCCCCTTACAAAATGACGTCCAAGTCAAAGATCAAAGGCGTGGGCAAAGGTGCCAGAAGAACATCCAATAAAGAAGAATTTGGTTTGTAGAAAATCTGAGAAGGTTCCAAACGGTTATCTTCTCAGCACAGTAGTAACATCTTTATCGACATCGTCATCGATCTTCTTTTCCGAGTATGACTATGAATTATTCATTTTGTACGAATTTTTTTATATGTAATAACAACACTTTCTGTGGGGTGGCAAAGTAGACTTAGGACATGAATCAGATGGTGTTTACACATGCCTTAGGAGATGACCACGTATCAAAGGATATCTTGTGTTTTCTGACAGCACTTCAAAGGTACAAGCAGTCTGATGCAAGCTCACCACCTCGCTATGTCGTTCATAATTTATAATCTGACAAGTAAGAAACCTAGATATATTTAAGAGTGTTCATTGTGATATCAAGTTGGTATTCAGAAAGTGCAGATATGTGTACCATACTCTAGACATCTAATGATTTAATACTTCATCAGACATAAATAATATCCTGTATCACATTATATGTTTTTGCTATCATATATTTATATGTTTTTGCTATAATATATATATATATATATATATATATATATATATATATATATATATATATATATATATATATATATTTATATGTTTTTGCTATAATATATTTATATGTTTTTGCTATAATATATATATATATATATATAGGATTTTGATATCCTGCGCGTCGGCACAGTGCTTGACTGTGCGCACAGGATATCATCTGTTTTAGTTTTTTTTTTAATTTTTGAATTAACAAAAATAATTAAAATATTTTTTAAAAATTATAATATCAAAACTATAGGGTTCAGGCTTTGAGTTATAGTATCAAAATTATTTTTTTTTTTTAGATTTTACTTCTAGGGTTCAAGCTTTGGATTATAGTATCAAAACTATTTAGGATTCAGGCTTTAATTTGAGTTATAGTATCAAAATAATTTTTTTTTAGATTTTACTTCTAGGGTTCAGGCTTTGGATTATAGTATCAAAACGATTTAGGGTTCAGGCTTTGGATTATAGTATCAAAACAATTTTTTTTAGATTTTACTTCTAAGGTTCAGACTTTGGATTATAGTATCAAAACTATTTAGGGTTCAGGCTTTGGGTTATAGTATCAAAGCTATTTTTTTTTTAGATTTTATCTCTGGGGTTCAGACTTCCCAATTAAGTTATAGTGTTTGGCTTAAAAAAAAAATTAAAATAAAATTAATTTAAGTATTTATTGAGTATTGTAATATGTTGAGGGGATATATTAATGTATTAGAAATTTATATAAAGAAATGTTATTTTTTTAATTGATTTTTTTAATTTAAAATATTAAAAAAACAATTAAAAAAAACAAAGCTGTTGATATCCTGCGCGACACGTACAGTCGTGCACTGTGCGCATCACGCATGATATCACTGTTCATATATATATATATATATATATATATATATATATATATATATATATATAATCTCCCGCGCGATGCGCATAGTGAGGAGATCAATTAATAATTTTTTTTAAATTTTTTTTTAATATTTTAAATTAAAAAAATTAACATTTCCTTATATAAATTTTTAATACATTAATATATCCCCTCAACATATTACAATACTCAATAAATACTTAAATTTATTTTATTTTATTTTATTTTTAAAACCAAACACTATAACCTAATTAGGAAGCCTAAACTCTAGAGGTAAAATCTAAAAAAAAATAACTTTGATACTATAACCCAAAGCCTGAACCCTAGAGGTAAAATCTAAAAAAGAAAAATAGCTTTGATACTATAACCCAAAGTCTGAACCCTAGAAGTAAAATCTAAAAAAAAATAGTTTTGATACTATAACCCAAAGCCTGAATCCTAAATAGCTTTGATACTATAACCCAAAGTGTCAAGCCCCGGGGGTGTCCCTGTCCGAAGAAATTTCGACAACACCACCCCTGTACGGGTGACAATCTGAAGCATTTCTACAGACACAATATACATCAGCCACATGCGGCTGGAATATATACACAACCACGCAGTTATATATATATTT
Source organism: Zingiber officinale (assembly GCF_018446385.1). NCBI lineage: Eukaryota > Viridiplantae > Streptophyta > Magnoliopsida > Zingiberales > Zingiberaceae > Zingiber > Zingiber officinale. The sequence continues at coordinate 79,527,684 of NC_055986.1, forward strand.
TATCAGCCCACTCGGCTGAAACCAAAACCAACACAGCAGAAATACATAAAAACAAGCTCATACAAAACAAAACAACAAACTGCTAGCCGGCTAGGCTTACACCACACAACAACACAATACTCCGAAAACAAAACCGGAACACACCAAGCCAAAAACACACATATCATATACCAAGATAAAATAAACAAGAAGGCGGAGACATGTCTTCTGATCTGACGTGGGGACCAGCAGGCAGGGTACTCCAAGCGACTCCATAAACAATCAGGTACCTGAAAAATATAGAGTCCACGGGGGTGAGTTCAACAACTCAGCGAATACCAATAGACATGCCTAGTAAGATATATCTAACAGCAATAAACATGGAATACAGCTTCCTAATCATATATATAGGAAAGATGCAAATTTGAAAGGTAATTGAGGAAGCTTTACTCACCAGGAACTCCTATCCAGAACAAAAGGGTCGTCAAACCGAAAGTGTCATAAATCCTGTATGCATGTCAAACATATGCATCCAACCAAAATGCAGCAAACAAGTGCAGTAAACACAATCACAAGAAATAAATGCATCAATGCATATGATGCCAATGATGCGTCCTGGTCACCCCTGACGCCAGTCAGTCATCTCACACACAAATGGCGAGACTGAGTGGGTAGGGCTGTGACAACCGTGCACTCTGTCGTCACTGCTCCTGATGAGTGACCGAGTGGACGGGATGCTGTTGGAGTACACCTATCCTCCTACCCCAAATCATAAATGGGGAAGCACAATGCTCTCAACTCCCGGTACACGATGACGGGGAGGAATCCCTGCCGGCTAACATGTTGTGTCACACTACCCATGAGCGGACCAACGTAGCCAAACAAAGTCCCTGCTGCAACACACACTGCCTGAATAGACCACTAACCCATGAGTGGTGGTGTGTGCAGATCCAAGTAACTGGCGATGTGCTCAACAATAATGGAGTCGACTATCGCACAGCATGCAATCATGATGCATGGCACTAAGCATGGCAATATCCTGATCAGCATAGAAAAATCCATATATATATAATATGGATACCACAGTATCAGTAAGTCAAATCCACGGATCTAGGGTATACTGGTCCTCTATGGTATAACAACCTAGATCCTATACATATCCCCCTCCATAACATATGTACCAACAATATGCACAGATCAAAGAAAAAGGTTCTAGGTACACAAATCAGATATGATATACAAATAGAGGTACACAAGCCAGGTATGGTATAAAACCTAGGTATCAGATAATCTAGATACACATGCCAGAAATAAAAATCCAGAATCTAGTCCTAAAACTCAATAAGCATGGTATGTCACTTACTCTAGGAACTAAGGTACTCATGGCAATAATCACGTGGTATAAACATGGATACCTAACAAGCGACAAAACAGAACATGCTATGGGTATCAAACCGTGACATACCAAAGGCAATCATGATTATTGCTTGTAGCTATAAAATACTATGCATATCCAAATGACAATATCATAAAAGATAAGTCAAGAGGTACCCGCCTCCAGTGTAGATCGAACTAATCAATCTTTATGTCAAAGTGCTCGTCCTGAAACCGAATCAAAAAAAAAACTCGTTCATGTTGTTGCTCACAACCGGAGCTATAGCGGCTGGGTCTAAAGATGGAACCAAGCAACAACACTCAAACCTCCACAACCATTTGCAAAACGATCACAAATCCAACTAGTTAGGAATTCTAACAATAGTTTACCTAAATCCACATCGCTATTGAAGTTAATAAGGATCTTTACCTAACTTCCCTTTTTCTTCAGTGATAGTAGAATATCTGATCAGATACTAGTGGTGGCATTAGGTCAAGTTGCTGCCTAACTTGTATCCGACATTATCCAGAACGCACCAACCAGCGAAGAATTCAAGTCTGTCCTCTCATCACCAAACAATCCAGTGCTCCAAAGCACTGATGATAATGGTGCCACCAATCTTAATATCCAAGACGCGATGCATAAAGATACAACAAAGAGAGATTGATGCTAGGACTTACCCTTACCCTCTCTTGACCGAACAGTGACCGTCAATGATTCCCTCACAAGCATTAGCCGTCGACATCAAGAAGCTAGGGCATGCTCGAATGCTCAGCTTCTGCCCACAACCCGAAGAGAGATCGGTGGCGGTGCGATGCCAAATCTAGGGCACGGCAAGTTCCTTCGGTGGTGCGGCAGCAACTCATGAAGAGGGGGAGGCTCGGCTGTGCCAGGGGGTGTCGGTAGTGCTAGGCGGCTACGACACAAGCGCTAGGGCAGAAAAAGGCAAGGCAGTAGCCGTCGGAGATAGATTGGACTGTGGCCGTCGGCTTCAGGCTAGGGCACGGCGTCAGTATGGGCACGCGACGAAGAGGAAGAGGAGAAGGAACCGCCCATGTGCGGTTAGGGCAGAGAAGGCGATCGTTCGGCGCGAGGAAGAGGGAGATCGTGCGTGAGAGGTGTCGGGCACACGAGGCTTCGGCGGGGAAGGAAGGGAACGAAGGAAAAGGAAAAAAATAAAGAAAAAGAAATAAAGAAGGAAAAAGAAATGTAAAAATTAAACATTTCCTCACTAAAATGGGGTAGCCTAAATAGGCTTTTCCGGGCCCCATTTTTATCCCCGTAACCTCGTCCATTCGAGCTCCGAAAAATTCCCGAAAAATTCCTAAAAATTTCAGAAAATTCCCTTATTATTATTCTCTATTTTCTGATATTTTACATTCTCCCCCACTAATAAAAATTTGGTCCCCAAATTTCGTTATCTACCATCAGCAAATACTAACAACCGGTAAGTAGTATAAGTGCTGAACGGTAAATTAAATCACATACCTCAAGTGAATAGATGGGGATATCGAGCTCGGATAGTATCCTCGAGCTCCCAAGTAGCCTCCTCGTCCGAATGATGCTGCCATCCTTCTTTAACCAGCCAGATAGTCTTGTTCCTCAACTGACGCTCTTCCCGGTCCAGAATTCATACCGGAATCTCCTCATAAGTGACGTCAGGCTGAACTGGAACTGAGATATCTGTCAAAACATATGTCGAGTCGGACATATACCTCCTCAGCATAGTCACATGGAATTCGTCGTGAACGCCCGTTAGGGACGGCGATAATGCTAGACGGTAAGCTATGGCTCCAATCCTCTCCAAGATCTGGAAAGGTCCAATATATCGCGAAGCTAGCTTACCTCTGAGGTCAAATCTCTTCACCCCTTTCATGGGAGAAACTCGCAGAAAAGCATGGTCGCCAATAGAGAACTCCAAGGGTCTGCGTCTCCAATCAGCATAACACTTCTGGCGACCCTACACCTCTAACATCCTCCGTCTGATAGTACGGACTAACTCTGCCTCATGCTGAGTTCTATGAGGTCCCAACAACTAGGCCTCCCCAACCTCATCTCAGAGGGTGAGTGTCCGACAAGGACTACCATACAACGCTTCAGACGATGTCATCTGGATAACCGAATGAAAGCTGTTGTTGTCGACGAGCTCTACCGATGGCATATGGTCCTCCCAACTGCTTCCAAAATCCAATACACATGACCTCAGCAAGTCCTCTAGAGTCTGAATGGTCCGCTCCGACTGTCCATCTGTCCGCGAATGGAAAACTGTACTGAAACGGAGCTAAGTGCCCAAGACCTGCTGCCAACTCTGCCAGAAACAAGACGTGAACCGGGGTCTCTATCCGAAATAATAGTCAAAGGGATACCACGTAATTTGATTATCTCTCGCAATACAGATCTGCCAATCGATCTAAGGAATCAGTCTTTCAGATCGCTAAGAAATGCGCGGATTTGGTTAATCGATCAACGATTACCCAAATTACGTCATAGCCTCGTCGTGTCCTAGGCAGACTCACCACAAAGTCCATGGTGTTGTGTTCCCATTTCCACTCAGAAATAGGAATCCGCTGAAATAATCCTGCAGGTCTCTGACGCTCGGCCTTCACCTGTTGACAGACCAGACATCTAGCTACAAATTCCGCGATGTCTTTCTTCATACCGTTCCATCAGTAGGAACGCCTCAATCTTGGTACATACGGGTACCGCCTGGGTGGATAGCAAATCGAGAGCGATGAGCCTCCTGAAATAGCTCCTGTAAGACTGGATGTGATTGAGGTACGCATAATCTGCCTCAGAAGTATATAATACCCTCCTCGTCTCGTGTGAACTCGGTCTGCTGCCCGGAAGCTATTTGGCTGCCTATAAATTGCAAATGCTGATCACCAGCCTAGCCTCTCGGATTCTCATCCTGATCGACGACTGAGCAACCATGGTAACCAGAATACCCTACTCTGTTTGTCCCTATTCCTCAAGGTCTAACTCGAAGAAACCCTGAACCAAGTCTGTAACTGAAACTCGGTGGCAAGCCAAAGTCCCTCTGAACTTCCTGCTGAATGCATCGGCAACCACATTAGCTTTCCCCGGGTAATAGCTAATGGTACAAATCGTAATCTTTCATAAATTTCATCCTTCTCCTCAGTCGGAGATTAAGTTTCTTTCTAAGTGAACAGATATTTGAGACTCTTATGGTCAGTGAGAATCTCAAATGTAATGTCGTACAGATAATGCCGCCAAATCTTCAAGGCAAAAATAATGGCGATCAATGACAAGTCATGTATTGGGTAGTTCTCCTCATGTTCCTTCAACTGCCGAGAAGTAAGAGACTACCTTGTCGTGCTGCAGCAAAACAGCACCCAAACCCTGTAGAGATGCGTCGGTACAGAGCACGAATCCGTCCTCTCCAGAAGGTAAAACCAAAAATCATAGCCGACACTAATCTCCGCTTCAGCTCCTGGAAGCTGGTCTCGCAATCCTCAGTCCAAGTGAACTTCACGCCTTTCCCGGTCAGGCGTGTAAGTGGCATAGCAACACGTGGAAAACTCCCAATGAGCCTTCGGTAATAACTAGCTCGACAAAAGTGAGTTGCGAGTTTCATCTATTGCCTATGACAACTCCCAACTGGTAACAACCTCTATCTCCTGTGAAACCACGGTATACTCCTACTGGTGACCGTGTGTCTCAAACATCTCACAGGAGACTACCAAAATACACACTACTGATCTTCACATATAGATGTTTCCGTCAAAACATCTCTAGAACTATGCGAAGATGGTGTACGTGACTCACCTCAGATCTGAAATAGATCACAACATCGTCAACAAGACAATGGAAACCGATCCTAACATCCTAGGGATACCCAAATCATCGAGTCCATGCTAACATCTAGGGCACCCCAAGCCATAATGGTAAAACCAAGACACATAATGTCTGTATCACAGACATTCCTAACCATAAGATCCTCAACAATAAATAGATCTGATCATCAACGATATAAATCACCAAAGAATATATCCTCCAGTGTGAGAGCAACGCTCCATCACACAAAATACCACATATATGGGAGCAACGCTCAACCACAAGAAATCCTCCATATGTGGGATAATCCGAAATATGTATCTACAATAAACATGGGAGCAATGCTCCGCTACAAGCAATCCGCAATATGTGGGAGCAACGCTCCACTACAAAACAATCCCTAAATATGTGGGAATTCAGAATATGTGGAAGCTACGCTCTACCACAAACGATCCATAACATGTGGGAGCTACGCTCTACCACAACAATACATAAGTACCCAAAGCACCTAACTATCTAGCTAGAGACTGCACGAGATCTCTCTACCATAGATCACTATGGGTAGCCTAGGGTATAACCACCCAGTAAGCAAATCAAATCCATAGTCAACTCTATCATCCTCCTAGTGGGTCGGTCACCCACTAATGGGAGAATTAGTTGACAGGGTAAAACAACCAATATCATAATGTAGACATTTAACGTTCTACATTTAACATAGGTAGAATCATCATGATGCTACCAACCATACATCTGACACACGTGCACACACAACATATGTATGATCGACATAATCCTTCAATTAGTACACACCAAATATACTCACATCATAGGTATAAATCACCGTGATACCTCCAACTATGTATACCGAACCCGTGTGCATATATCATCGTAGGTAAAATCAATAATACCCCTCAAACAACACTCACATGACAAATATACACATATGCCAAGAGTATAATCAACATATACTTCAAATAAGGCATACTAAACCCAGGTGCACTCACAAATCACACATAATCAACAAGATACCTCAGATACCACACCAAACACATATGTACATATCACAACACCGATGTATTAGACAAGATACTTCCAACATGACACTCACACCCATGTGCACATACCACGACACAGATTTAAATCGATAAGATACCTCCAATATGTCAATCAGGCACGTACAGCTAACTAAATAGCTATAATCCACAAGGAACCTACAATAACCATATCTAGATGGGAATACCCACACTATCTACAAATGAACTATCCATCATAGAACTCCTTCAACTCATAACAATCATAAGTACACGAAACAAAGATAGGAATAATCAACATATTTGACCCAATCAACCTGACATTCTGAAACGGCAGGGTCACCTTCTAAGTTATCCAACTAGATACATACCATCTAAAATTAAAGTATCCATAGAATATGATACATCGATCCTCTATAGACTGACCAAAATCGACAATGATATACGATCAACTCAATCTTTTCCACGTCAGTACAAAACATGTATTCAAATGTGCTCTAGATACCAAACTAAGCACAAACAACCCAAAGATTCAAATCGGACCAATAAAGCTAAATCGGTCATCTATTAACTAATCAAGAATACCTTAATCCTCCATAAGCTACTAAGGTATATCAATCTACGACTACCCAAGTCGACAAGCGTAAGTCAGTCTTCCACTAACCAATCTAACAAGAGTAAATCAGTTATCTACTGATGTAATTAATTAAGATAAAATGGTATACTACTTGCTAGGTCAACATGAAGATGTAGATACTATCCACTACCCAGCTAATACTAGCAGAGGCTGGTATATGCCTCAATATGCTAATCAACTAGTAGTAATAGAAACTAATACTACTAATGGTATGATATGAAAAATCAGCAGAGACTATATTCCTTAATCTCTATTAAGGTTGATCAAGATCAGTAGTTAACCCATCACATATAATATGTGCTACAACAACCAGACATGTACTAAATAAAAAAAAATGCTAATACATGTCATAACTATCATGGTCAACTATGCATACACTAACAGAAGTATATGATAACAGTATACCAACATACCTCCTATAGCTTGGAGATGTCCTGTCGCTGCCAGGTCCCAAAACCCGAAAAGTCACATCAAGAAAACTAAAACACGAAATTCAAAACACAGGAAATACAACCTGTAAACTGTGCTCTGATACCAAACCAAATAAATTGGTATCAGATAAATCTAGAAAATCCAAAACACATAGCAAGTATCGTATACCTGCTCTGATACCACTAAATTGTCACACCCCGGGGGTGTCCCTGTCCTAAGAAATTTCGACAGCACCTCCCCTGTACGGGTGACAATCTGAAGCATTTCTACAGACACAATATCCATCAGCCACATGCGGCTGAAATATATACACAACCACGCAGTTATATATATATATTTTATCAGCCCACTCGGCTGAAACCAAAACCAACACAGCAGAAATACATAAAAACAAGCTCATACAAAACAAAACAACAAACTGCTAGCCGGCTAGGCTTACACCACACAACAACACAATACTCCGAAAACAAAACCGGAACACACCAAGCCAAAAACACACATATCATATACCAAGATAAAATAAACAAGAAGGCGGAGACATGTCTTCTGATGTGACGTGGGGACCAGCAGGCAGGATACTCCAAGCGACTCCATAAACAATCTGGTACCTGAAAAATATAGAGTCCACGGGGGTGAGTTCAACAACTCAGCGACTACCAATAGGCATGCCTAGTAAGATATATCTAACAGCAATAAATATGGAATACAGCTTCCTAATCATATATATAGGAAAGATGCAAATCTGAAAGGTAACTGAGGAAGCTGTACTCACCAGGAACTCTTATCCAGAACAAAAGGGTCGTCAAACCGAAAGTGTCCTAAATCCTGTATGCATGTCAAACATATGCATCCAACCAAAATGCAGAAAACAAATGCAGCAAACACAATCACAAGAAATAAATGCATCAATGCATATGATGCCAATGATGCGTCCTGGTCACCCCTGACGCCAATCAGTCATCTCACACACAAATAGCGAGACTGAGTGGGTAGAGCTGTGACAACCGTGCACTCTGTTGTCACTGCTCCTGATGAGTGACCGAGTGGACGGGATGCTGTCGGAGTACACCTATCCTCCTACCCCAAATCATAAATGGGGGAGCGTAATGCTCTCAACTCTCGGTACACGATGACGGGGAGGAATCCCTGCCGGCTAACACGTTGTGTCACACTACCCATGAGCGGACCAACGTAGCCAAACAAAGTCCCTGCTGCAACACACACTGCCTGAATCGACTACTAACCCATGAGTGGTGGTGTGTGCGGATCCATGTAACTGGCGATGTGCTCAACAATAATGGAGTCGACTATCGCACAGAATGCAATCATGATACATGACACTAAACATGACAATATCCTGATCAGCATAGAAAAATCCATATATATATAATATGGATACCACAGTATCAGTAAGTCAAATCCACGGATCTAGGGTATACTGGTCCTCTATGGTATAACAACCTAGATCCTATACATATCCCCCTCCATAACATATGTACCAACAATATGCACAGATCAAAGAAAAAGGTTCTAGGTACACAAATCAGATATGATATACAAATAGAGGTACACAAGGCAGGTATGGTATAAAATCTAGGTATTAGATAATCTAGATACACATGCCAGAACTAAAAATCCAGAATCAAGTCCTAATACTCAATAAGCATGGTATGTCACTTACTCTAGGAACTAAGGTACTCATGGCAATAATCACGTGGTATAAACATGGATACCTAACAAGCGACAAAATAGAACATGCTATGGGTATCAAATCGTGACATACCAAAGGCAATCATGATTATTGCTTGTAGTTATAAAATACTATGCATATCCAAATGACAATATCATAAAAGATAAGTCAAGAGGTACCCGCCTCCAGTGTAGATCGAACTAATCAATCTTTATGTCAAAGTGCTCGTCCTGAAACCGAATCCAAAAAAAAACTCGTTCATGTTGTTGCTCACAACCGGAGCTATAGCGGCTGGGTCTAAAGCTGGAACCAAGCAACAACACTCAAACCTCCACAACCATTTGCAAAACGATCAGAAATCCAACTAGTTAGGAATTCTAACAATAGTTTACCTAAATCCACATCGCTATTGAAGTTAATAAGGATCTTTACCTAACTTCCCTTTTTCTTCAGTGATAGTAGAAGATCTGATCAGATACTAGTGGTGGCATTAAGTCAAGTTGCTGCCTAACTTGTATCCGACATTATCCAGAACACACCAATCAGCGAAGAATTCAAGTCTGTCCTCTCATCCCCAAACAATCCAGTGCTCCAAAACACTGATGATAATGGTGCCACCAATCTGAATATCCAAGACGCGATGCATAAAGATACAACAAAGAGAGATTGACGCTAGGGCTTACCCTTACCCTCTCTTGACCGAACAGTGACCGTCAATGATTCCCACACAAGCATCAGCCGTCGACATCAAGAAGCTAGGGCATGCTCGAATGCTCAGCTTCTGTCCACAACCCGAAGAGAGATCGGTGGCGGTGCGATGCCAAATCTAGGGCACAACAAGTTCCTTCGGAGGCGCGGCAGCAACTCATGAAGAGGGGGAGGCTCGGCTGTGCCAGGGGGTGTCGGCAGTGCTAGGCGGCTACGACACAAGCGCTAGGGCAGAAGAAGGCAAGGCAGTAGCCGCCAGAGATAGATTGGACTATGGCCGTCGGCTTCAGGCTAGGGCACGACGTCGGTATGGGCACGCGACGAAGAGGAAGAGGAGAAGGAACCGCCCGTGTGCGGTTAGGGTAGAGAAGGCGATCGTTCGGCGCGAGGAAGAGGGAGATCGCGCGTGAGAGGTGTCGGGCACGCGTGGCATCGGCGGGGAAGGAAGGGAACGAAGGAAAAGGAAAAAAATAAAGAAAAAGAAATAGAGAAGGAAAAAGAAATGTAAAAATTAAACATTTCCTCACTAAAATGGAGTAGCCTAAACAAGCTTTTCCGGGCCCCATTTTTATCCCCGTAACCTCGTCCATACGAGCTCCGAAAAATTCCTAAAAATTCCAGAAAATTCCCTTATTATTATTCTCTATTTTTTGATATTTTACACAAAGTCTGAACCCTAGAGGTAAAATCTAAAAAAAAAGAGCTTTGATACTATAACCCAAAGCCTGAACCCTAGAAATACAATTTTTAAAAAATATTTTAATTATTATTTTTAATTAAAAAATTAAAAAAACTAAAATCAGTGATATCCTCTGCGCACGCATAGTCACGCACGGTGCGAGCGCACATGATATCAAAACTATATATATATATATATATATATATATATATATATATATATAATCTTTCCTAAAAATAAATCTTTTAATAAATTTAATAAAAAGTTTAAATTAGATTTGTTTGCGTTGCTACATATGCAATTATAAATTATAATAGAAGATAATAATATAATTATAAATTTATGTGGGGAGAAAACTATTTTTTTGGGTATATTTTTTGTTTAGTAAATAATGAAAAAAAAACTGAAATTGTTGGCTTTTGACTGAAACTTTAATTTTGTATTTTTTAGTATTTGTTTCTATTTTTTAAGTTTTAAATTAAGTGAAATATATAAACGTAAATTGTAAATGACATTGTGATGTCATTTTAATTTTAGGATGGAGAGGACTGTTTTTATATATATTTCTAGTATAGTGTTATTATTTTATTTTTTTGTGTTATCTCAACCAAAGTGTAAAAAAACCTATTGGATTAACTTAGATTTTAGTTTTTAGCTTTTAAAAATATTTTTAATTTAAAATTAAATGAAATGTGTAATATAAAACTGTAAATATATAGGTGAAGAAAATCATCTTTATTTTTTTAATGATTTTTTATTTTTTTTTATCATTGTGTTATTTTTATTGATAAGTTTTTTGTGCTGTTTTATTTTTTTTATATGAATTTATGCTCTAAGTAAAGATGAGATTGTTACAGTCTTATAGGAAACATTAATTCGACCAAAAACATTTAAAGTGTTATAATTTTTTTTACTATATTATGTGCATTTGAAGTGAAAAAAAATTCTAAAAAAAAGTCTTCATTATAAAATACAAAATTGAAGTATTAAAAGAAGATTATACTAGGAATGCTTTTTAATAGCTCTTAGATGTATGTCTTGGTTATACAACGCTAGAAAATCATTCATAATTATGCATAGTTGTTGGGACAAAACAAGACCAATGTCATATAAAGTGGTCACTAACGATTAGTTTTGGGATAAGATCAATTGATTGAAATCTTATATCAGTCAAGTAAAATTTTAAGTTAGATGATTGGAATTCAAAAACTAACCATTGAATGTCACTGGTTGACAGTTTAGTCAACTAGTCAATAAATTTTCTAGTCAACTGAAATTATATTTAGTCTACTAGAACTATAGTGTCGGATTGAGAATGCAGTTAGAGAGGGTAAATAATCATTCACCTTTGTCTTTCTTTCATCTACAATTGAGTTAGCACATAATGAAAATATAAAAATGACAAACTCAAACTCAAAACATAAACACACAAATATATAAACATAAACCAAAATAGATGGTTCAGAATTCTCATTTTCTATTCTGTGACCTATGGTTTATCAATTAATCACTCCCAAAAGATCTCAATACTTTCTCCTTCTTAATACCTTCTAGAGGTGAAGAAATCGCATACAAATCCTGAGCTTATTGTAGGACCCTTGATGATCAACTAGAAAGGGGTGAATAATCCTGCATAGAAAAATGAATCTTCCTCGAACTTTGTATCTTAATAAAAATCAACACTTACATAAAATAAATAATAAACTAGAAATAAGAGCTACAACAGATTTATTTAGTTATAACCGGAGAAGTTGTTAATTCAAGGAACATGAAAGCGCATTAAACTTTCATTCAGACGGAGAATCTCTTTATAGCAATTAAATCACTCAATTGCAGAACCATACTAAAAAGAAATCAATCACAAGTGTTGTTCTGACCTTATGAAACCAGGGTTGTATTTATAGTTCTGGTTGGGACGCCTAGAAGGGTTCCAAGTGCCTCTAGGGGCATAAAACTGTATACCCGTCACTACACAACGCGCCACATTGCGTTTGACTAAATTTTCTAGTCCCGGGGCCCGGAAGGGTTCCGGGTGCTCGGAGTCCGAGTGCTCGGAGTCCGAGTGCCTAGACCAAGTCTGGTTGGGGCGCCTCGGATCGAAAAATCAACTTTTTATTGATTTTCGGTCCCGATCTTTTATTCTGTTTCCACTCGTATTGGTTCGGGTCTTTTGCTCCGGCTCCACTCACTTGGGTGATCTCGGGCATCCGGAATAGGGCTTATCTAAACTCAACTTCCGACTTTCGAGCAATCTTCCGCTCTGTCTTCTCGTCCCTCGGAAACGCCGCGCGCCTCCTTCTCGTCCGCCTGCGTACTCTTTCACAGCACCTCATTCCTCGGACACACCGAGTCCGTCGGCTTTCTCTCCCGTGTCGTCCTTCTCGCTAGCTACGTCTTTCACCCGACTTCCTGTGCTCCTAAGTTCTTGCACACTTAGACATAAGGGTTAAATCACAACAGGACCTATAACCTGATTTGATTGATCACATCAAAACTACAATGAGATACTTACACTTATAGCAATACAACAAGATAATACAAATTGTTATGCAAATAATAAATGCAAAATAAAAGAAGGAATTGACAATGAAGCTTTCCTCTTGACTTGATTTCTTTCACTTCGGATTGCTCAAGTAGGCTCAAGGATGTTGCTTCATTCACTCAAAAGTTGATGCCAAAATCTCCAAACAGTCCTCGTCTTATAGAGCTCTTGTTGCCAATATTAGCTACTTGTTGGAATCCACCTAATCAATCAATTGTTAATTTACCTCAATCGACTAATTTGTTTTGTTGAGTCAACTAGACCTACATATAGTCCAATACCCTAGCTCATAATGACTAATTGAGTTGCTTGATCTTTTTATCTAGTTGACTGAACTTCTATAGCATCTTAATCATCTAACTATTGCAGCTAAATTTATCAGATCAACAACTCTCTTTTAGGATTGCTACAGTTGCATCGATCAATTAATCTTACTTATCAATTGACTACCTAGTCAACTAACCTTGGAACAAAAATATTCTATTTATTGTCATTCCAACCAAAGTCGACTACTTGGTCGACTCAACCATCAACCAATTGAAACCAATCATTAGTTAATTGAAACCTAATTCCAACCACTCTAAAGTTAAATCCTTGTCTTGCCAAGAAACCCTATGTCTTCAAGACTTCCTCATTTACCTAGTATCAAACAACCTTAACCTTCCAAAATCTTCATTGCCTAAAATCCTAGCCTCCAACTTCATTTGTTTGCCTAGTGTTAGTCAACCTTGATTCACTCAGACTTTCACTTGCTAGTCTCCAATCAAACTTGACTTGCCAAAACTTTCACTTAACCCACCTCAAGTCCACCTTGATGTTTTAGGACTTACACATGCCTAAAGACCATTCTTCTAGGACTTTAACTTGTCTAACATCCTATAAATCTTGACATATCGAAACTTTAACACTTGTTAAGTATCTAGTCACCTTTAACCTATCTCAATTTCCATCACTTAACTCATTTAATATGGTATAACCATGTACATGATGATCAAGAAATGCCCCAGTTAGGTGATGTGAATTATGAAAAAAATATGTATTTTTTATAAATAAAACATATATCAGAGCAAGTCTAGAATACAATATTCGGTAATCAACAGCGTCTCATGTCTAACGTAATGTCAAATTAGAAAATGTTGGATCGGATGAGTGCGATAGAGGGGAGCGGAAAGTAGAATGAAAAAACTCGTTCAGTTACTTGGTTCGAAGTCTAGGTCGACTCCTACTCCAAGGTCCGCGATCCTTGACCGCACCGATGGGCAATCCACTAAGTCTCTTCTTTCCGAAAACCTCGAAAAGAAGCAATGCGTACAAAATATGAGTAAGATAGTAACAGCCTACTATCTTACTTGAGTTAATTACAATGCAAGATAATAAATATACCGACAAATATTAAAGTCGAAGCTTTGGTCGGTACTTCCGGACGGAGTAACTTGAAGAGTTGTAGATGACTTGTAGCACGAGCAGCTTGCGCAAAGGAGAGCTTTGAGATGATCAGTAAGCGTTGTTTTTTAGCCTTAGACCTTGAGCTACTTTTTAGAAGATCGTCGATGTTTGGTCAACCAATCCCGGGTTCGGTCGACCGAACCAGCTTCCTTCCTTGCTGGCTGAGATCCGATGTTGATTCGATCTTCGGCATTAATTGATCATTAAGGGTTCGATCGACCGATCCCTTTGTTCGATCGACCGAATAGGCTCCTCCCTGTTCGTCGAGATTTGCCGTGATTTGCATTTACTGCACCTTTAATATTGATCGTTCGGTCGACCGATCCTCTGATTCGATCGATCGATCAGTGTAGCTTCCTTCTGCTTTTAATCATTGCTGATTAAACTAACCCGTGCAGAGTCATCCTGGTTTAGTCGATCGATACCTATATTCGGTCAACCAATCCGGCCGAACCTACAACACAGAGTTAAATAAAGTATCCCTGCAACACAAAGGTTACCACAGTAATATATAATGCATGAGTAATATTAGACAGTAGAACAGTCTTGATCTCAACTTGGAAACCTTTCCGGTTTCTTCAGTTGGATCAACGACCTTTGGTTTTTCCCTTCAGGAACCCGACATCACTGTCACTCCTCCTGTAACGACCTGGCCCCTCGGCCCCTTGGGTGGCCCAACTGGCGGCCCAAACTGGCGACCCCTTATGTCGTCGACCGACGACCCTCGGTCGTGCCATTACTCACTAGGTCTTCCCACGCCGCTCACTTGGCTACCAGGATTCATAAACTCTAGTACCTAGCCTGGAGGTCTAGAGTTCGAATCCTGGAGAACGCAAAAATTCACTAGCCAGGGGTGGGAAGACCTAGTGAGTAATGGCATGGCCAAGAGTCGTCGGTCGACGACATAAGGGGCCGCCGAAGGGGCCGAGGGGCCGAGGGGCCGGGTCGTTACAATAAAAAGACGACTTTTTATTGTAACGACCCGGCCCTTCGGCCCCTTGGACGACCCAACTGGCGGCCCCTTATGTCGTCGACCGACGACCCTCGGTCGTGTCGTTACTCACTAGGTCTTTCCACCCCTGCCCAGTGGATTTTTGTCTTCCCCAGGATTCGAACTCTAGACCTCCAGACTAAGTACTAGAGTTTATGAATCCTGGTAGCCAAGTGAGCGCCGCTCACTTGGCTACCAGGATTCATAAACTCTAGTACTTAGCCTGGAGGTCTAGAGTTCGAATCCTGGGGAAGACAAAAATCCACTGGGCAGGGGTGGGAAGACCTAGTGAGTAACGACACTACCGAGGGTCGTCGGTCGATGACATAAGGGGCCGCCAGTTGGGCCGTCCAAGGGGCCGAGGGGCCGGGTCGTTACACCTCCAGTTGTTTACCTCAACTTACCTATCAAATATGGTCCTCCAGGAATATTTGGACTTTGCCTGCTCAGTGTCTGATTGCCTAATCCACTAAGATCTTTCCTGCAATACTATATTAGCCAACAACAATAATAATGCAGAATACAATGGTAAACCTAAACCTTGATTTACCGAGATCCATTGGTCTGGTCGACCACGTGTACGATCAACCTTGCTTGGAGTTCACTCCTCCAAGATTTCTCGTTACCTAAAGTTATCTCCCCCTAGGTTTTTCACCACTTGGCTTCACTCACTAAGACCCAATATTCGGCTACCTAGGGATCAGGTCCTCTAAACCTATCCACCTGGCTTCCACGATCTACCGATATTTCCCTTGCCTCAGTATTCGGCTACCCAAGGATCTGGTCCTCCAGACCTATCCACATAGCTTCCACGATCTACCGAGATTTCTCTTGCCTCAGTATTCAGCTACCCAGGGATCAGGTCCTCCAGACCTATCCATCTGGCTTCCACGACCTACCGAGATTTCTCTAGCCTACAACTAGAACTTCCCTTGCCTAGCCTACAACTATGACTTCCCTAGATCAAGCTCCATACTTAAGCATAATTAAACATATTTGTCTAACATTAAAACCTTGGAGGTCGATTGCACCAACAGAAAATACTCTTAATAATAGGTAAACATGGATTTGTACATTTTTTAAAATCTTCTCACTTTTCAACTGTCTCTCATCAAAGATGCAATTGTTCCTAGTGTTTGTTTAATCAACTTTTAGGGTTTTGATATTTGTTTAACAATATATTTAATGAAATCCAAGTGGTCAAGGTTGTTAGCGTGGTTAGCACTAATGGTCTAACTCAGGTTTTGACAAATGATAAAGTAGGTTAAGTTAGTTTCATAGTGATCTAACACTTTGACTTAGTGAACTGGAGAAGTCTAGTTAGGTCGACGGGTTGAACGGATATCTAGCACGAAACCCAGCTAGGTCGATGAGTCGATCGATAGCTGGCACGAAATCTAGCTAGATCGACTTGCTGACCTGATAGCTAGCACGAAGTCTAGACAGGTCGATGGGCTGACCGGATGTTTGGCACGAGTCCAGCTAAGTTGGCGGGCTGCCCTGATAGCTGGCACGAAGTCCAGATAGGTCGACGAGCTGACCAGATGTCTGGCAGGTAAGTTAAGGTAAGTCACTAAAGGGAAGTGACTTGGTGAGGATGCGCTCCCAGTTAGGGAACTTAGGCGTCGATCCAACTTAGAACCATTTCGGGAATCTAAGTTGAGATCGTGATTAGATTCTAGTCTTGGTGAGATGAAATCTAATTACTACTCTATAATTGTGCTAACACTTTGTTTTGTAGGGTAGTATAATTTGCATTTGCCTCGAACTAACTTTTTCTTGCAGGAAATTGAGTTGTTGGAAATGGTGGTCGAGGCGCTTGGATGGGATCCGGGCGCTTGGAATGCAAATTCTATCTCGATGCAACGTGGAGCGCACTGATTAGCTGGGCCAACCTCACGCTCTAGGTGTCTGGAAGGGATCTGTGCACCCAGAGCTTCCTATATAAGGAGGCCAACACTTGGAGCAATAACAACAACTTCTCCGTTGACTGCTCTCGTGCGTGTTGCTTACAAGACGCTCTTGCTACGCTGCGAAGTTTCTCCGACAACCAACGATTTAAGTCTTTATTTTATTATTGTCGGTAATTTCATATTAAAAATTCTTGTACTTAATGCGAATTATTAGTGATTGCCCAACGAAAGCACTCAACGAGTGCGGACCTTGGAGTAGGAGTCGACGAAGGCTCAGAACTAAGTAAAATTGGTTGTGTTAGCATTGTCCTTACTTTTGTTATTTCCATTGCGTACTCAATTTGATTTTCGAATTCTTGATGAACGCTATTCACCCCCTCTAGCGTTTTCATGATCCAACAAGTGGTATCAGAGCGGGCACCGCTCTGAATTGGTGCAACCACCAATCGAGCAAGGGGGGGTTCTTTTTAAAAGAAAAATAGATATCGATTGTGTTTAAAAAATATCCTTAACACCTTTCATTTTGTAACGACCACCCTCCTTACTACTACTCTGAGGGTGACCGGTACTGATTCTACTATCTACACATAACTGGTACTACCTACTTTTAACACTAGAAATGCTTTAATCCATTTGTATAAAACATATCACATATCTAATAGAACTTTAAACTTCTCTGATATTTTAATTTCCTTTTTTTTTTTTTTTTTTTTTACTATTTAAACATGCAAATAAGTGAAGCATCAAGCAAGTATAACATATAGACAAATGAAACTTAAGTATCTCTACTTCTTGTACTTCCTTAATTATCTTGCATTCATTTCATTCTATATCTTAACAGGAATGAAAAGGAATTAATCAACCCTACTGCTCATTCCTTTCAACAAGAACCGAACAGCACACATTGAATCATCTTCACTACAGCAGAAATAAATACTGGATAGCAAAAGTTAATACTACAGCAGAATATTGCTAATGGCAGATTTCCATTTAAGCTAAACTCATATCAGATACCAATATGCACATAAAAATACTAATCTTATATCCACCGAATCATCCCATGCCAATTTCCTACATAAAGCAAACTCATACAACATACCAGCAATCACATAAGGCTAATGAGCAGTCAAAATCGAATTTTCATATGCATTTTCTTCCATAAAACAAACCTATATAAAATTTCCAGCATGCATAAAGACTTCTGAGCATTTAACCATCCAAATAATTCCAGCAACTTAACATTCCAGCAGCTTAACATTCCAGCAGAGTAAGAAGAGGTAATGAGCATAAGCATTTACCAATTTATTGATTCTAACACATAAATGAAGCAATTTAAACACAACTTAGCATTTCAAAATAATTCTCTTTTTTTTTTTTTGAAACTAAAAGAACATTAGCAAAAATAATAATTCAGCAAAAATCCCAAGCTTCCATAAACAACCTCACACACACACACACACATCATCAACGTCTCCTTGTCGCCTTCCTCTACACCACTTTAGCTTTTCCTTTATTTTTATCTATATCTGCAGTAGGAGGAAAGTAGTATCTATAAGCTAAAAGCTTAGTAAGTGCTTTCTACTCACAAAATCCGATAAGGAATGCATAAGCATAACAGAAAACAGGGAGTACATGCTCAACATGAAAATAGGAAATAGAACTACATCATGTATCTCTAAAGGAAATAACCATTTAACTTGCTAGAATTTGCAACTGAGATAAAAGAGCTTGTTCTATTTGTTTCCAAATTAATACTTTTATACTTTAAAATAATATTCAACTTTACTTGGGCCCGGCATTGTACCACTTTGCGCGCCTTTCTTAATGAGAATCGAGGTAGCTAATCCCAAAACCATTAAGACACTTCTAGACCTTATGTCTAGGGGCAACTTGGAGCTCATCCCTTGGACATTGTGTCCGGTACATGCCCTTTAAAAGTAAAATACTTTTCCTTATATCCTTCTTAAAATACTTCTTGTAATAAAATGCCTTGGCATTGATTTAAGCACTTAGTGTGCTTTGATTCTAAATTCTGGAATTTGGATCAGATTGTGACTTAGTCTTTCTTTACTTGCACTTCTCTCACTTATTCATTATACAAGAGATTCTAAAGCATATATCACTAATATAAGCCAGTACTTATTCAAACTAATCTCCACAGAGTTTTAAAAATAATTGCACTACTGGTAAGTAACATGGTATATTGCAGACCGAATTTTAACAGTCCATAACAAAACTGCATGGAAAAGTTTTCCCTAGTTAGGCTCATGGCAGTAAAAGTTTTCACATCTCAAGCCTGTATAAACTAACTTATTCTTGACTCC
Source organism: Zingiber officinale (assembly GCF_018446385.1). Lineage (NCBI taxonomy): Eukaryota > Viridiplantae > Streptophyta > Magnoliopsida > Zingiberales > Zingiberaceae > Zingiber > Zingiber officinale. Next base: position 79,547,226 of record NC_055986.1, read on the forward strand.
TAAAAATCATGCAATCATACTATAACTTGAAGAAATTTATATCTACTTAAACATGCTTGAAGTGTAAGGTAAATACACCTAAATAGCATGTTGTGGTAATCAAGGAAAGCCCTCAAAACTTCTGTTCGTGCCCTAAATAAAACACATCAACAGATTGAAATCAGCTTAAACCGAATTGGCTAGAGCAAGGGTCAAATCCGAAACCATATGCTAGGATGAAAGGCTACTGTTATCATTTTACAACAAAACGCAAGATAAAAACCCGAGAGCTACTCCTACCGCAGGTGAGAAGCACTTACATCGGGTTCTTGGACTTACAACCGAAGAGAAATGCTCTAGGGTTTCGGTGGAGCTTCGATTCCACCTTTTTCCTTGTATTTCCCGAGCTCCCCTTGCCGGAATGATCACCCACGAGTGGAGACCGGCCGGAAAACACCTCGCCGACGTCGAGAGGAGGAAACCCTAGCCTTGGCTGCGGTTTCGCCCGAGAGGAGAAGACGGCGCCGTGTGGGTGAGAAGGGAGAGAGATTTGGGTTTTTTTTAGGTTTCGGGAAAGAAATTAACCTCCTTTAATAACCTAGGTGATTCGGTTCCACCTATAACTTAAATATATTTGTTCACACACTTAGTTAATAAAACGAGCTCAGCTCGGTTGGTTGGGCTGATACTGCTTGGGCTCGAGAAGCTGGGTTCGAATCCTAGCTCTTGCACTTTGTGTTTTTTTTTCTTTTTTTATTTTAAACTTTCTCCACTCGGTAAAAATACCAAACGGACTCCAACAATTGCATAAAAATACTCTAAAAATCCCTTAAAATCTCTAGAATATTTTAAAAGCATTTTCAAATATTTTTATTGATATTCAGAACTCAAAATAGGGAAAATTGGGTCGTTACACATTTTTTCCCTCCAAAATTATTTTTCAAAAATTCATTGTCATCTTTTCACCGTTGGTTAGTATTAGCAAAATATCGCATTTACCAAAATTTGAAATAATATTTTTTATTAATATTTTATTATTTTATCTCAAAATTAGTGAAATACTATATTTTTTCTCCAACATTGCTAATCCAAGACTAAGTTTTTGCAACTCTTTTTAGTTTTCTATCTTTAGTACTTAATGGCTCAAGTCGAAGGACGAAGCATTCACGAACCACCTCCATATGAGATGTACAAGAGACATGAATTCAATATGTGGAGGATGCAGATGGAAACTTTTATTCTCATGAATGACTTTGATGGTGGCATGGCACTGAGAAGATCAACACAAAACTCGGAAGCAAACCCAAAAAGTAATAAAGTTAGTCTAAGATTTATTACCTAATAAAGTTACTTGTAGGATAGGAAAGGTCAAGGATGCCCACGAGTTTTGGACATGCCTAACCAAGCTTCAAGAGGAGCCGTTGGAGTTAGACAATCAAGTCAAAATTGAATCCGGACTCGAGTTAGATCCAACGGAGAATCCTACTGAATTAGGGGATGCACTTAAGGTTAGCATAATTTACCAAAATACCCCTATCGGTAGTAGTTTAAATAATTTACATGATAATTTAGATAAGTATGGAATTATCCCAAGTATGATACATGATAATCTAAATTTACATGATTCAAATTCAAAACCACAAAATAATTTAGACTCTGATCAAGTCAATCAAGACTATGATCAAATCAACATCAACCTTGATTTGGTCAAATAGAGCAATGACCAAATCAATTCAAATAATTCAGAAAATCTAAAATTAAGTAAAAATTCAAAAATAGTTAATTCAAACATTAAAATAAATTTGAATTTAAAACTTAAAAATAAAAAAATAGATTTAGATAAAATTAATAAATACCTTAATAAAGTATTTAATAGTCTAGACAATATCAATCTAGAAAATTGTATCTACAACCAAGATAATTTAATTAACAAAAGATCAAATTTTAAAGATAAGACTAATCTAATAAATTCAACTAATAATATAAACTTAAAAGACAAAGAAAATATAAGGATAAATTCAAATATTTCAATAAAACTAAGACTGAATTTACAAAATTCAAAATTAAACATGAAAGAAAATTCAAAATTAAATATTAAAGAAAATTCAAAATTAACAGTTACTACAAAATTAAGAGATAAACCTTTAAAGAAATATAATTCAAATAGTTTAATCAATTCAAATTTAAAAACTAATAAAAACTTAAACACTAAAAATCTTAACTTAATAAAATTAAAATTGAAAGAAAATTTAAATATTAAATACACTCCTTTAAAGATGTAAAATTTGACCAATTTAATTAATTCAAAATTTTAAAATTTAAATTTAAATTACAAATTAAAAATCTTAAAAGGAAAATCAATAATTTAGGGGAGGCTCCAAACTAGTTGGCACCTCCAAAAATAACCTACCTGGCAGGGTAATTAGAATTAGCTTAAAAAGAGACAAAATTTAACTTGACCTATGGTACTGATGAAGTTTTGGATGATAATAGGTTAGAGAAGCTCAGTCTATGTATGTCTAGGAAGATATGACTTCGACCTGGTGCATTTGGCTGAGTAGAACTAAATGAAGCTACCCCTTACGGATCCCAACTAGTTTGACCAAAGTTTTGTACTAAGTTTAGTAGATAGGACTATTTGAAAAATCTCGAAGGCATGGTTACTCTAATAATGTCCAGGCGACTTATCATAGCTCAGAAGTTTATCTAAAGAATGTCTATTTATTGAGCCCAAAGCTAAACCTGAATCTAACATAAAGTTAAACCAAACCCTATAAAAATTGAACTTAACTTCATCTCACAAAAATTATAGAATTTCCTGATTGAAAATATAGATCGAATGAGATGACTAAAAACTTTAAATTAAATAAAATAAAATAAAATTTAAATTAAATTAAATTAAATTAAAAATTAAATTAAAATTAAATTAAATTAAATTCAATTAATTAATTAAATTAAATTAAAATTAAATTAAATTAAAATTAAATTAAATTAAAATAAATTAAAATTAAAATAAAAATAAATTCAATTAAATTAAATTAATTAAATTAAATTAAATTAAATTAAAATTAAATTAAATTAAAATAAATTAAAATAAAAAGTTAAATTCAATTAAATTATATTAAAATTAAATTAAATTAAATTAAACCAAATTAAACTAAATTAAATTAAATTAAACTAAATTTAATTAAACTAAATTAAACTAAACTAAATTAAATTAAACTAAACTAAATTAAACTAAATTAAATTAAACTAAACTAAATTAAACTAAATTAAATTAAACTAAATTAAATTAAAATAAATTAATTTAAATTAAATTAAACTAAACTAAACTGAATTAAATTAACGTAAATTAAACTAAACAAAATTAAATTAAAATAAGCTAAATTAAATTAAATTAAATTATATTATATTATATTATGTTAAATTATATTAAATTAAAAATTAGATTTCAAATTATTTAAAAAATTATTTTCAAATTAATTTATTTTAAAAATTATTATATAAAATTATTTTAACATAAAAATTATTTTAAATATTATCTTACAAATTATTTTAACTTAAAAATAATTTTATAAATATTGTAACTTAAATTGTTTTTTAATAAAATTATTTTAAGTTAAAAATTATTTAAAAAATATTTTTTCTTAAAATTTATTTTAACTTGAATTATCTTAAAATTTTATTTTAAAATTATTTTAACTTAAACTATTTTAAACTAAAAATTATTTTTATTTAAAAATTATTTTATTTCAAAAATTATTTATTTTAGAAATTATTTTATATAAAATTTATTTTAGCATAGAAATTATTTTAAGTTAAAAATTATTTTAACTAAAATATATTTTAACTTAAAATTTATTTTAACTTAAAAATTATTTTAACTAAAAATTATTTTAAACAAAAAATTATTTTAACTTAAAAATTATTTTAAAAATATTTTAACTTAAAAATTATTTTAAAATTTTTTTAACTTAAAAATTATTTTCAAATGATTTTAACTTAAATATTATTTTAAAATGATTTTAACTTAAAATATTTTAAAATAGTTTTTAATTTAATTTTTTTTTTAAAAAATTATTTTAACCTGAAAATGATTTTAGCTTTAAAATTATTTTAACCTAAAACTATTTTAAATATTTACTTTTTAAAAAAACTTATTTAATAGTTTTCTTAAAATTTATTTTAATAATTAACTTAATAGTTATTTTAAAAATCTCTTAAAATTTATTTTAAAATCTTTAAAAATTATTTTAGAAATATTTTTTAAAAAATTATTTTAAAAATCCATTTTAAAATTATTTTGAAAATCCTTTGAATTCTTTTTCCTAATCCACTTTACTCTAAATCTTTTTAAATGAACTTCATTTTACATTAATTAAAATTTTAACTACTTTATCTGAATTAAAGAACTTTAAAATTACTTAATTTGGTTTAGTAACGTTAATAAATTTAGCTCTGAATCAATACCTAAATTAAATCTAAAAATAAAAAAAAGTGAAATAAATAAAAAAAATATATTAGAACTAACACTTCTATTTAATCAATTAACTCAATAAATTAATATAAAATTTAAGTTGTTTTAATCAAATAAGTATTAAATTGAGTTACTTATTATTGAGTTAGTAACAAATCATTTCTTAACTTATTATGGATTAATTTAAATAACCTTGTTTTAATCAAACTTATATAAGCAAGTATATAAAAATTCTTATGCAAATAATACACTTGATAAACATAAGTGTTACTAACACTAAAATTCCCCCAAAACACTTAGGTATAAAAATGTGCTAAGGCCTTGAAACTTAACCCCAATCTTAGCTTAAGGGAGAGTTTTGACTTTAGGGGGAGTGTTGACTTCAGGGGGAGAATTATTATTGAAAATATTTTGCAAAACTTTATTTCAAAATTTATTAAAATAATAAGTCCTAAAGACAGCCTTAAAAATCGATTTTAAGATTTCAAAATCATACTTAAAGTTTTACAGTTCAATTTTTGAAAACTTCTCTTATATCTTTTCAAAAAAACAAAAAGTTTTTCAAAATATATTGAAAAGTTATATTTCAAAGTATCCCTTGTTTTAAAAATATTATTTTCAAAATCTACCTTTATCATCTTATTTTTGAAAGCCTTATATTTTTGACAGGATGTTTTTGAAATTATTCCTTTTTCAAAATTCAATTTTAGAAAGTGTTTTTCAAATGGTTTGAAAATTATTTTAAATGTTTTCAAAATTCATTTTCAATTTTTTTATACCTTTAATCGTCTAACTCTTTCTAGCATTTTCAAATTTTATATCCTTTGAAAAGATAGTACATTTTGTAGATTTGGAAAATTATTTTTTCTTTATTACAAAATTTTATTTGAATTCTTGGAAGTTAAACTTCCCAATAATCTTGACAAATTTCTGTTAAATTTGTGTCTTTCCTTTTGTAACGCCCCGGGCCCAAACTTAAGAACTTCAAAGTTAAGCGTGCTTGGCTTGGAGAAATTTGAGGATGGGTGACCTCCTGGGAAGTTTTCCAGGGTGCGTGCGAGTGAAGACAAAGCACGCTGAAAGGACCTTCGGTGGTCTGTGGAGCTAGTCGTCAACCCAATGAGCAATTCTGGTGGCGTTCCCGGTTCGGTCTGGGTGGGGCCCGCCCGGGCCGGGGCGTTACACCTTTACTTAGCCACTTTTCTTAAACCTGTTTATGCTTGTTATTTTTTTATGAATGCCAAAGGAGGAGGGTTAGGTGGTTTAAGTTAGCAAAAACTAGACTAAATAAACACCAAACTAATTAAAAAGTAAATTAAAAATCATTACTTTGGTAATAGTTATTTTTGCATATTTTTACTAATTTAACCTAGGTTGTCATTGCATCAAAAAGTGAGAGATTATTGGTACGACTAGCACTAACAATCTAACTTAGGTTTTGATGAATGATAAAGTAGGTTAAGTTAGTTTCGTAGTGATCTAACACTTTGACTTAGTGTACAGGAGAAGTCTAGATAGGTCAATGAGCTGACCAAATATTTGACACGAAGCCCAACTAGATCGACGAGCCAACAGGATAGCTGGCACGAAGTCCAGCTAGGTCGACGGGCTGACCTAATAGCTGGTATGAAGTCCAAATAGGTTGACGAGTTGACTGGATGTCTGTCACAAAGTCCAGCTAGGTCAATGGGCTGACCTGATAGTTGGCACGAAGTCCAGACAGGTTGACAGACAGACCGAATGTCTGGAAGGTAAGTTAAGGTAAGTCACTGGAGAGGAGTGACTTGGTGAAGACGCATTCCCAGTTAGGGAGCTTAGGCGTCGATCCAACTTAGAACCATTTCGGGAATCTAAGTTGAGATCATGATTAGATTCCGATTTCGGTGAGACAGAATCTAATTACTACTCTATAATTATGCTAACACTTTGTTTTGTAAGGTAGTATAATTTGCATTTGCCCCGAACTAATATTTTCTTACAGGAAATTGAGTTGCTGGAAAATGGTGGTCCGAGCGCCCGGAATGCAAATTCTATCCCGACACAACGTGGAGCGCGCTGATTGACTAGGCCGACGCCACACTCCAGGCGTCCGGAAGGGATCCGGGCACCCGGAGCTTCCTATATAAGGAGGCCAACACCTGGAGCAAATAACAACAACTTCTTCTACGACTACTCTCGTATGTGCTGCTTCCAAGATGCTCTTGCTACGCTGTGAAGCTTCTCCGACAACCAGTGATTTAAGTCTTTATTTTATTGTTGTCAGTAATTTCATATTACTAATTCTTGTACTTATTGTGAATTATTAGTGATTGCCTAACGAAAACACTCAATGAGTGCGGGCCTTGGAGTAGGAGTTGACGAAGGCTCTGAATCAAGTAAAATTGGTTGTGTTAGCATTGTCCTTACTTTTGTTATTTCCGCTGCGTACTCGATTTGGTTTTCAAATTCTTGATAAACGCTATTCACCCCCCCTCTAGCGTTTTCACGATCCAACAAAGGTGACTAAAGGCTTGTCTATCGAGTGACTAGCAAGTCCAAGTGCTTAAGGTGACTGAAAGCTTGATAGTGATGAGTAGTCTACTAGGTGACTAGAAAGTCTAAGTAATCAAGGTAAATGAATGTAGGTGAGTAGTCTACTGAATGACTAGTATGTCCAAGTGGTCAAGGTGAATGGAGGCTTGGTAGTGGTGAGAAGTGTTGGCCCCGGTGGAATGACTAGAAGAAAAAACATAAAATAGAATTATGGGCTCATAGAATTTACTTGGTTACAACCTATGTGATTGTCAATCCAAGGCTAAAAAAGCACACTAAGAAAGCTCCTTCAAGAGAGAGTCAGAGGTGGAGAAACCCCTTATAACATTTAGAAACTCAAAACGAAATACAAAAATTAATACTAAGTGTGTTTCTTTACAACTAGCTCTAGGGCACTATTTATAGTCCACTTATCGAAATGACCATTTTACTAACGTGGCAATTCGAGACATGTCCATTGATTCAGGGTGCCTCCAATGAGCTAAACTTTATCTCCATATAATGACTTCAAGCTAATTTAGCGACATCAGAGGCACCTTAATTCATCGGGGGTGCCTCGGTTCCGCTGAGGTGGACTCTATTGCTTATCTTTGTAGCAATGACTCCTTTTCTTTGGGGGTGCCTAAGTAATTGGAGGTGCCTCAAGTCTTGTAGAAATCAAGGTGTTATAAGTGATTTAGGGCACCTTCAATTGAAGGCATCTGAGGTGCCTCGAGCAAGCAAGGTGCCTTGAGTCATTTAGGGTGACTCAAATGGTCAATCTCAACATTGATTATTCTTTATTTTGTTCGCTTGGGTGATGCTCCGGTCATTCAAAATTTACCTCATCCTATTAGATATGACATTTAAATAATAATAAAATAATAAGTGTTAATTAATAAATAACCATGTAGAATTTTTTTAGAATTTTTTCGGGATTTAAACCAAATTCGTATAACATATTTAATGAGATAAATCAATTAGGCTTTGAGGAAGCTTATTTAGAATATCACTTAAGTGGGAGTTGAACCTAACTATATATATCAAGACCTAGGTTTCCTTAACCCTAAAACCCATCGCCCAATCCTTCTCTCTCTCTCTCTCTCTCTCACACACACACACACCCGCCACCTCGCTCGATCGTGACACGCCGACGCTCGCTCCTACTCACCACCACAAGTCCGGCTTAGATGCCGCCTATTGCTCTTGAGCAATCAAAGTCAATGCCACCTCTCTTGCTCTTCCTTTCACCCAAAAAGCAGTGTCCACCTAACCACTAGCTCTGTTTGATCGCCGACGCAGCTCCTCACTGTGAGCAATCTATGTGAATGACAAGCACTCTCATGATTATTTCTTCTAGCACTACGAGCATCAGTCGACCTTCCTCATTTCCATGTACGTGAATTGTGCATGCTGCGTCCGCTATTCGGTCACTGCTCCTTTTACTGTATGACCGACACCACTGTATTTCCCCTAACCTTAAGCATCGTCGGTGGCTCAACGCCCAATTACCAATTGACGTCGGTCCACTCCTCCATTGTAAGTGCTAGAGAATGTTTGGTTGCTTTAGGAAAGGAAGCATATACTGCCTTTCATTACCCACCGAAGGAGATCATCTCCGTTGTCACCTTTGGAGCCAACGCTTCCATGTTTGGCCGTCACCACCTTCCCTGCCATGGGTTAGCATCGTAGAAGTAGGAGAAGAAGAAGAGAAGAGGTAGCTATTGGAGTTAATTGAAATTGAGGTATTGTTTTGATTTAAGTTGATGTAACTGAGCTAATTGATTTAGTAAGTTAATGAATTGCATGATTAGATAAATTAACATATTCATTGGTTGCTTAATTCAAAAGGGGATTTAGCTATGAAGGAAGTGTAGGATCATTAAATGGAATAAAAAATATGGTTTCCTAATCAGATTAGGATTAGGTTTAGCTAATTAGTTAATAATAAAACTTAGCTATAGTATGTATTCTATATATATATATATATATATATATATGTTTATCATACTATTGCATTGATGATGATCGTGTTTGTGTTATATGTATTAGAATCTTGCATATCATTGCACTGTATGCATGTTGTTGATTAAGTCTCCCTTTGTGGTTGAGAGAGTCGTCAGTCATCTATATTCTGCACTTTTGACCACTAAGGGGTAGTGGTAGCTAGAGTGTGTGCAACTTATCATGTCGTACCCACTTAGCCACTTAGGGGTAGTGGTAGTGGAGTTATGTAGATAGTGACCTCTTGTTATGTAGTTAGATAGCTACTCTTGAATCCTACCAGACTAGCAACTTAGATGCAGTCGTAGAGCAGTTATCACAGTCCTACCCACTCAACCACACAGATGTTGTGGTAGTTAGAGTGGTGTGTAGAAATGACACATACATGTATATATGCAAATGATGAGTGTTGCATATCTTAGAGATACTTATTGCATATGCCTGTGATATGTTACATTTGCTTGAGATATGAATATTGCATATGATTGACATTGTCATACATGTTTGTGACATCATATGTTGCTCATGTAGTACGAGCATATTTGTTACAGATCCCTAATGATTAGTAATCGTTATATCATACGTGTTAGACCGATTCTGGTATGTGCATTTATTATGTCATTTATGATTGAGAACATATTTCCTACCTGTGAGGTTGTAAACTTTAATCTCCTTACACATTTGACTATGCAATATCTACTTTCCATTACCCATTGAGAAATTTGGACCCACCCCCTATCTATGCTTTTTTTTTACCCAGGTAATAGATAGAGGATATATGAAGTCGCTTAAAGGTCTTGTCCGTCAGTTCCATGTGCATTGAGAGTTTTCTCTGCTATTGCTTTTACTTGCATTTTGGTTTCTTTTCAGAACTCATTCATGTAATAATTAACTTGAGTGTAGATTTTAGTTTTGTTGTGTACTTTTATTCGGTTATGGTACTTGTGGTATCTACGTAAATTTGGGCTATAAAAATATCTTTTTCTAGGATTTTTACAAATAAAGTTTGATCTATTTGACCTTGTTTAAACCCTTTAGTTATTAGATAAGTTGATAAGCGTTCATACCAAGCCCTAGGTGCTTGTTTTAGTTCATATAGGACTTTCTTTAACCTAAAGACATGGTTTGGGTGGTCCAAGCCTCAAATCCTGGGGGTTGACTTACATACACCTCTTATTTGATAAACTCATTTTAAAATACAGATTTTACATCCATTTGGTATAACTTGAATCCTTTATGTGCCGCATAGGCCAGCAGCATCCTAATAGATTCAAGTCTGGCTACGGGAGTATAGGTCTCATCATAGTCTAACCCTTCTATTTAGCTGAATCCTTTTACTACAAGTCTAACTTTATTTCTTACTATTTTACCCTTATCATCCAATTTATTTCTAAATACCCATTTAGTGTCAACTATGGTTTTATTTATGGGTTTAGGTATGTTGGGTTTTTCGGGCCGCGAAAACCGCTTTTCGCGTCGCGGAAACCCCGAATCACCCAAAGCCGTAGATCCGTGCAAGGAAAACCAAACGAAAATTACGAGTACGAGTTTCAAAACTTTAGATCTACTCCTAGATCTATGTGTTGAGAATTTTACCCTTGAAGCGTGCCCTCGCAAAATTCCCGCTCGTCCAAGGTACGTGTCGGATCTCCAAAGTATCAAGGTAGATACTTCTCTAGTGATATCCACACGAACAAGGAGTGCTCTCTAGCACTCAAGGATGGAGAAGAGAGCCCCAAGTGTGCTAGCACTTTCTAGAGCTCTCGGATGGGATTGAAAAAGGGAGAAAAGAGAGAAAACAAGAAGACTCTCACATACTCAACTAGTAGTATCCTCTTCTTGTGTCCTTCACACTCTCTTATCTTTTCTTGGATGAAAACTCAACACCTTCTCACCACCATGGAAGTCACAGCAACCACCAAGAGAAGCAAGCATCCAAGGAAGAAGAAGCAAGAATGAATGCAAATCAATTGCATTCACACCCCATCAAATGTGTGGCCGGCCACACAAATGTAACCCCCTCATTTAATGTAGTCGGCCACATTAAAAGGAATGGGTGTGTAACCTCCATGAGGTGGCACACCATTATGAGGTGGTGATGATGTGGCAAGGATGTGTCATGCCATGTAGGATGAGTCAACCTACATGATGTGGCAATGCATCAAGTCAAACTTGATGTTTCAACATCCATTTGGTCAAGTCAAAATTGACCAATTTTCTTCCTTGTTGAGTTAAATCCAACCTTTGATTCAAGTCAATTTCAATTTAATGAATCTCAATTCATTAATATAAATTGACTCAATAAATCAAATTTAAATTAGACTCATTCAACAATTGAATCTAATTGAGTCTAACTCAATAAGTCTAATTTGAATCCAATCTTTGGTGCATCAAATGAACCTAATCCAATTGGTTCATCATATGAACCTAATCTCCATCCACATGTTCTTTGTGTGTGACCTAATAGGTTCTTGTAACGTTGGTAATGCCCCTAAACTCATTTAGAAGCATAAGTAATGAGCGGTATCTAGCAATACATCATTACTACCCAAGTTACAAGAATGTTGAGATCCAACATCACCTTGTGACTACTAATTGTGACTCCTCACAATATGTGACATTGTCATTCTATCCTAGACATCTAGATTGATCAATGTGAGGCATAGACCGTGTCATCCTCTAATCAATCTAAATCTTGAACTCCAAGTAGACTCACTTGATCAAATGAGCTCAACATCTCATGTTGACTCATTTGGGCATGACCATGCACTTAGTGGTCTCACTCTATCAAGAATATTGATGTCGCTCCCGTCATATGGGAGGGATAGATCCCATCTACATCACTCACATCCCTCTGCATAATTCGTTATATACCCAGTAATCGCCTTTATAGTCCACCCAGTTACGGGTGACGTTTGACGAAACTAAAGTACATAACTCCTTATGTAGGGATCCATGATGACTTCAGGTCAAAGGACTAATAGTCATACTAATAGCCACATGAGAAAGTATATGACACTCATATAATGATCCATGATACTTTCTCATGGCGGGTCATTCAGTATACATTCTCTAATGCATACCCATGTGTCAGCTTGATATCTCTATATCCATGACTTGTGAGATCAAGTCATCGAGCTGACCTACATGCTAGTCTTATTGTATTAACATCATCCCTGAATGTTAATACTCGACTAGGAATGATTTAGAGTAGTGTTCCCTATATCATCTCACTATCGATTCAACCAATCGATTGATATAGGTAAGAACCTTCTACTCAAGGACGTTACTATACTTATTTTATTTGGCATTAATACAAATAAGCATAATAACCAAAAACCAAATGCCTTAATATATATACAAGAATATGATACAATGAGTCCTTACAATCATCAAATGATTGGCTCTAGGGCTCTAACTAACAATCTCCCACTAGCACTAGTGCCAATCAGTATAGGCTCTAAGGCCTAATGACCTAGTGTGACCATCATGCTTTCTCTGTGCCAAAGCCTTGGTCAAGGGATCTGCGATGTTAGCCTATGTAGGTACTCTGCAAATCTTCACATTTCCTCTCTCGATGATCTCTCGAATGAGATGGAAGCGCCGTAGTATGTGTTTGGTCCGCTGGTGTGAGCGAGGTTCCTTCGCCTGTGCTATAGCTCCATTGTTGTCACAATAGAGCTCAACTGGGTCAGCGATGCTAGGAACCACCCCAAGTTCAGTGATGAACTTGCGGATCCAAACTGCCTCTGATGCAGCAATGTACTCGGCTTCTGTTGTAGAATCAGCTACTGTATCCTGCTTCGAACTCTTCCAGCTGACAGCATCACCATTAATGCAAAATACGAACCCTGACTGCGATCGATAATCGTCCTGGTCGGTTTGGAAGCTAGCGTCACTGTAACCCTTTACAGCTAGCTCATCATTACCTCCATATATCAAGAAATATTCTTTAGTCCTTCTTAAGTACTTAAGAATATTCTTGACCGCTATCCAGTGACTTTTACCTGGATATGACTGGTATCTGCTCGTCATGCTCAAAGCATACGAGACATCAGGTCGAGTACATAGCATGGCGTACATGATCGATCCTATGGCTGAGGCATAAGGGATCTGATCCATGCGGTCTCTCTCCTCTCTAGAAGAGGGACCTTGAGTCTTCGAAAGACTCACGCCATGTGACATCGGCAGAAATCCCTTCTTGGAGTTCTGCATGGCAAACCGTAGGAGTACCTTGTCAATGTATGTACTCTGACTTAGGCCAAGCAATCTCTTAGATCTATCTCTATAGATCTGTATCCCTAGAATGCGGGATGCCTCACCTAAGTCCTTCATTGAGAAGCAACTCCTTAGCCAGGTCTTGACAGACTGAAGCATAGGGATGTCCTTCCCAATGAGTAGTATGTCATCCACATACAATATGAGGAAGACAACTATATCCCCTACAACCTTCTTGTAGACACAAGGCTCATCTTTGTTCTTGATGAAACCAAACTATTTGATTGCATCATCGAATCGAAGATTCCAGCTCCGAGAAGCTTGCTTTAGTCCATAAATGGACCTATGCAGCTTGCATACTCTGCTAGTATGACCCTCAGGTTGTGTCATGTACATATCCTCGAGTAGGTTTCCATTCAGAAACACGGTTTTGACATCCATCTTCCATATCTCATAGTCATGGTAGGCTGCAATAGCAAGCATGATCCGAATGGACTTAAACATCGCTACTGGAGAAAAGGTCTCATCATAGTCAATACCATGAATCTGCTTGAAACCTTTAGCTACCAAGCGACCCTTATAGATAAGTCCATCCATGTCAGTCTTTCTCTTAAAGACCCACTTACACCCAATGGATTTTACCCCTTCAGGTGGATCAACCAAAGTCCATACTTGGTTGGTGTACATGGATTCCATTTCGGATCTCATGGCCTCTAGCCATTTCTCGGAATCTGGTCTCATCACAGCTTCCTGATAGGTGGTAGGCTCATCCTCTATGAGCATAACGTCATCATGGTCAGACAAGAGAAATGAGTATTTCTCAGGCTGACGACGTACCCTATCAGACCTGCGAAGAGGTATGTCTACTTGAACTGGTTGTTGTTCCTCAACTCCTTGTGGAACATCATCCACAACACTTTGTGGTTCCAGTTCAACTTCCATCGAGGCTTCAGTGCTAGTATTCGCATCTTGAACTTCTTCAAGATCGAGCGTGCTCCCACTAGTCTTTCTAGAAACAAAGTCCCTTTCTAGAAAGACCCCAGTCTTTGCCACAACTACCTTGTGCTGACTGGGAATGTAGAAGTAATATCCCTTAGTTTCCTTGGGATATCCGATGAAATAGCACTTGTCAGATTTGGGTCCTAATTTGTCTTAGACTTGACGTCGTACGTAAGCCTCACAGCCCCAAATCCTCATGAAAGACACCTGGGCATCTCTCGAAGTCCATATCCTATATGGTGTCTTTATCACGGCCTTGGATGGAACTCGGTTGAGAATGAAAGCTGCCGTGTCTAGAGCATATCCCCATAGATATGTTGGAAGATCTGTGTGACTCATCATAGATCGTACCATATCTAATAAGGTACGATTCCTCCTTTCGGATACACCATTCCACTGTGGTGTTCCAGGAGGAGTGAGTTGAGATAAAATCCCACACTCAGCTAAGTAGTCACGAAACTCATGGCTTAAGTATTCACCACCTCGATCTGATCGAAGTACCTTAATACTCTTGCCAAGCTGGTTCTGTACTTCATTCTTGAATTCTTTGAACTTTTCAAAGGATTCAGACTTATGTGTCATCAAGTACACATAACCATATCTACTGAAGTCATCAGTAAATGTGATGAAGTATCTATAACCGCCTCTAGCAGCGACATTGAAAGGGCCACATACATCACTATGTATGAGTCCTAACAAATCAGTCGCTCTCTCGCTGTGCCCACTAAAGGGAATCTTGGTCATCTTGCCTCATAGGCATGACTCGCATATCTCATATGATTCAAAATCAAATAAGTCCAGCAAACCATCCTTATGGAGTTGGGATAAGCGCTTGTCATTTATATGACCTAAGCGACAGTGCCATAGATAGGTGTGGTTCATATCGTTCGATTTGAACCTCTTTGTACTAACATTATAGATAGAGCTCTCAAGGTCTAGAATATAGAGTCCGTTCATCAGAGGTGCACTACAATAGAACATATCGTTTAAATAGACAGAACAACATTTGTTCTTTATTATAAACGAGAATCATTTCTTGTCCAAACAAGAAACTGATATAATGTTCTTAGTCAATGCAGGCACATAACAACAATCATCTAACTCTAGTATAAGCCCAGAGGGCAGAGATAGAAAATAAGTCCCTACAGCAACAACAGCAACCCGTGCTCCATTGCCTACTCGTAGGTCTATCTCGCCCTTTGTCAATGCTCTACTATTTCTCAGTGCTTGTACATTAGTACAAATGTGCGAAGCACATCCGGTATCTAATACCCACGACGAAGAAATAGAGAGGTTGACTTCTATAACATTTATACCTAAAGTAGAAATCTTATTTCTCTTCTTGTTAAGATCTTCCAGGTATCCTGTGAAGTTCCTCTTCCAGTGCCCTGCTTGTCATTGATATAGTTGACGAAGATGTTCAACCATATCGTAAGCACACATCAACTCATGTTGCTTCTGAAGCTCGGAGTTCATGGTTGCGAGCATTAGACAGGACACATCTAATGCGTCATCTTGATGCTTCTTGTAAGCATCTCGGTCAGCTCGCGTGGCAGTGGCAGGAGGAGCCTCCGGAATGGGCTGCTCCAGAACGTACAGTTTACGTTCTTGAGTGAGAACTATTCTCAGGTTCCTGTATCAGTCCAGGAAATTTGCTCCGTTGAGCTTGTCCTTCTTAAGGACAGAACACAGGGAGAAAGAGTTCGTATTCGACGTCATGGTTATCTACAACAGAAAATTTGCAGAAATAAATATCATATTCTTTTAAAATCATTTAATTAGGCCTTTAACTAAATGATGCTCCCACTATAATTCATGTGGGACAAGATCCACATTATACTAACCCTTGAGTTAGCTTTGGCTAATACGCCCAAGGCTTAGTATGATCGGTAGGTAACGATTACTAATTACATCTCTATGCAACTCTTGTTTATAAAATCAATATCCGCATTTATATTAAAACTCGAGTTAGCTTTGGCTAATACGCCCGAGAGTTAATATAGATGTGATTTTGACCTATCTTTTCCAACCGTTGGAAGAATGCCTATAGTTGACTCGATCTAACCGAGCAACTAGGAATACTCAATCTAATTGAGTTTGTATTTACCCATGCGTTGATAGGCGGGACCAAGATTGTCCCTCCGTACCCTACCAAGATAATATGTATTGCTCTGCTTTGGCAGATTCAACAATACATGTGATCGAGGTAGTGATAGGTATCACGGCACGGTTAGGCATTTAGAGTTGGTTCGATAGAGATCTAATCTAATCGAAAAGGATGCATCTTGTGCATGACTTAGATCTAATCTAATCGCAAGGGTGCATCATGTGCACGACTTAGATCTAATCTAATCGTAAGACACTAATTAAT
The DNA here is from genome assembly GCF_018446385.1 of Zingiber officinale. Lineage (NCBI taxonomy): Eukaryota > Viridiplantae > Streptophyta > Magnoliopsida > Zingiberales > Zingiberaceae > Zingiber > Zingiber officinale. Next base: position 79,563,785 of record NC_055986.1, read on the forward strand.
TAATTACTTATTAAACATGCATCATATACATAAGCAATTAACTAATTAATCTATTTGTGATTTAGTCATGGCCCTACTACGATCTTCTCAAGCCAATGAGAAGATCGAATGGTCAACCTAGAGTCAACAGCTTCTCCAAGCTCCTCCCTTTGACCACCTTGTGTTGCTCGTGCCCGTCTCGGAACTCCGTCTTGTGTGGACCCTCCACCGCTCCAATTTGTACATTACAATTTGAAACTCGAGTTACATTCGAGTCTAAATCTAATTTACAACAAGAATATAAGAGATGGCACGACGCGCAGGTCGCGAATATAATACAACACTCACAAACACATAACGGCACGCAGGCCGTATTATGAATTACAACACAATCCAATCACATTGGGTTTTTGGGCCATGACTATCAAAAAATTAATATATAATTCAAAATTATATATTTTCATAATTTTCTATAATTTTAAAATTAATTTTTACAATTTTACGAGTAAAATTTCCCGGCGGTCCCGTTTAGCGATTTCGGGAGCAATCGCGGAACGGATCCCCTTGCGGGGCCAGGGGCAGCGCCCCTACCCGCGATCTAACCATCGTGAGGGTTCCTTTGCGATCCAACAGTGCCTAAACTCGCTGTCCCAAAACGATTTGGGACGAAACCTTTGAGAAGAATTTTCCCGGCGATCCCGATTTGCGATTTCGGGCGCAATCGCGAAGCAAATCCCTTTGCGGGGTTAGGGGAAGTGCCCCTACCCACGATCTAACCATCGTGAGTTGCTCCTAAGCAATCCTACAGCGCCTTCGCTCGCTGTCCCAAACGGATTTGGGTCGAAACATCACCGTTTTGGAAAAAACTTCCCGGTAGTCGAAGCCTACAAGCGTCTAAACACTTGTGCTTCGATTACTCGAGAAAAATACTCAAAAAAACCCAAAAATCATAATTTTACAGAAAATTATAGAAACTTTAGTTTTCATAAAACCAAAAAATTAAACTCGTACAAGCCTTGCACGTGGCTCTGATACCACTGTTGGGTTTTTCGGGCCGCGAAAACCGCTTTTCGCGTCGCGGAAACCCCGAATCACCCAAAGCCGTAGATCCGTGCAAGGAAAACCAAACGAAAATTACGAGTACGAGTTTCAAAACTTTAGATCTACTCCTAGATCTATGTGTTGAGAATTTTACCCTTGAAGCGTGCCCTCGCAAAATTCCCGCTCGTCCAAGGTACGTGTCGGATCTCCAAAGTATCAAGGTAGATACTTCTCTAGTGATATCCACACGAACAAGGAGTGCTCTCTAGCACTCAAGGATGGAGAAGAGAGCCCCAAGTGTGCTAGCACTTTCTAGAGCTTTCGGATGGGATTGAAAAAGGGAGAAAAGAGAGAAAACAAGAAGACTCTCACATACTCAACTAGTAGTATCCTCTTCTTGTGTCCTTCACACTCTCTTATCTTTTCTTGGATGAAAACTCAACACCTTCTCACCACCATGGAAGTCACGGCAACCACCAAGAGAAGCAAGCATCCAAGGAAGAAGAAGCAAGAATGAATGCAAATCAATTGCATTCACACCCCATTAAATGTGTGGTCGGCCACACAAATGTAACCCCCTCATTTAATGTGGCCGGCCACATTAAAAGGAATGGGTGTGTAACCTCCATGAGGTGGCACACCATTATGAGGTGGTGATGATGTGGCAAGGATGTGTCATGCCATGTAGGATGAGTCAACCTACATGATGTGGCAATGCATCAAGTCAAACTTGATGTTTCAACATCCATTTGGTCAAGTCAAAATTGACCAATTTTCTTCCTTGTTGAGTTAAATCCAACCTTTGATTCAAGTCAATTTCAATTTAATGAATCTCAATTCATTAATATAAATTGACTCAATAAATCAAATTTAAATTAGACTCATTCAACAATTGAATCTAATTGAGTCTAACTCAATAAGTCTAATTTGAATCCAATCTTTGGTGTATCAAATGAACCTAATCCAATTTGTTCATCATATGAACATAATCTCCATCCACATGTTCTTTGTGTGTGACCCAATAGGTTCTTGTAATGTTGGCAATGCCCTTAAACTCATTTAGAAGCATAAGTAATGAGCGGTATCTAGCAATACATCATTACTACCCAAGTTACAAGAATGTTGAGATCCAACATCACCTTGTGACTACTAATTGTGACTCCTCACAATATGTGACATTGTCCTTCTATCCTAGACATCTAGATTGATCAATGTGAGGCATAGACCGTGTCATCCTCTAATCAATCTAAATCTTGAACTCCAAGTAGACTCACTCGATCAAATGAGCTCAACATCTCATGTTGACTTATTTGGGCATGGCCATGCACTTAGTGGTCTCACTCTATCAAGAATATTGATGTCGCTCCCGTCATATGGGAGGGATAGATCTCATCTACATCACTCACATCCCTCTGCATAATTCGTTATATACCCAGTAATCGCCTTTATAGTCCACCCAGTTACGGGTGACGTTTGACGAAAGTAAAGTACATAACTCCTTATGTAGGGATCCATGATGACTTCAGGTCAAAGGACTAATAGTCATACTAATAGCCACATGAGAAAGTATATGACACTCATATAACGATCCATGATACTTTCTCATGGCGGGTCATTCAGTATACATTCTCTAATGCATACCCATGTGTCAACTTGATATCTCTATATCCATGACTTGTGAGATCAAGTCATCGAGCTGACCTACATGCTAGTATTATTGTATTAACATCATCCCTGAATGTTAATACTCGACTAGGAATGATTTAGAGTAGTGTTCCCTATATCATCTCACTATCGATTCAACCAATCGATTGATATAGGTAAGAACCTTCTACTCAAGGAGGTTACTATACTTATTTTATTTGGCATTAATACAAATAAGCATAATAACCAAAAACCAAATGCCTTAATATATATACAAGAATATGATACAATGAGTCCTTACAATCATCAAATGATTGGCTCTAGGGCTCTAACTAACAAGGTACTAGTTCCTAGACTTGGTTTCTTTCAAATTGGGCTAACTTCTCTTGCATTGCTAATATCCAATCTAGGTCTGGTAGGACTTCTTATATAGTTTTGGGTTCAATTTTAGAGATAAGGCTATTTGACTTAGGGTTATATAAGATGATATAGTTTGAACTCCTAGGGTTGGGTCACCCAAAATTTGGTCAGATGGGTGATTGGTACTTATTCTTGATGGTCTTATATTAGGGTCAATAATTGGTTCTTGTGATTCACTAGGTTTAATTTGAACATCTTCATCATCTTCTATGTTTCTTGAATTAATATTTTCTGTATTTTGATTAACATTTTTATTTATTAAATTAGGCAAGTTATTTTCTTCATCAAAATTACATTAATTGTTTTTTCAACTTTTAGGGTATTTTTGTTATAGACTCTATAATCCCTACTAGTTGTGGAGTACCCTAAAAAGATTCCTGGGTTTGATTTTAATGTAAATTTACCTAAGTAGTTCTTAGTGTTTAGAATATGAACTTTACACCCAAACACCTTTAAATAGTTTAAGTTGGGAATTTTATTATAATATATTTCATAAGGAGTATTATTATGAAATTTATTGATTAAAATTCTATTTTGAATGTAATAGGATGTATTAATTGCCTCAGCCCAGAATTGATTATTTAACTATATTCATTTAACATGGTTCTAGCGACTTCTTGTAGGGTTCTATTTTTTTGTTCTACTAGTCTACTTTGTTAGGGGGTTCTAGGAAATGAGTACTCGTGTTTGTATCCATTAATTTCATAAAATTTAGTAAATTTATGGTTGTCAAATTCTCCTCCATGATCACTTCTAATTCTTTTAATTTTAGTATCTTTTTCATTTCCTACTAAGTTGCAAAAGGTTTTAAAGATTTCGTAAGTTTTATCTTTAGTTTTTAGAAATTTTACCCAAGTAAATCTTGAGTAATAATCAATTATAACTAAGTAATATTAGTTCTTGCTTAGTGACTTGGCTCCATGTGAATCAAATAGGTCTAAGTGTAGGAGCTCAAGTATTGAGTTAGTTTTAAGTTGGTAAATTTGTGGGTTGATTTGGTTTGCTTACCCTGTTGGCAAGTATTACAAATTGTATTTTTTGTAAATTTTAATTTGGGTAAACCTATAACTAAGCCATTTTGACTCATTTTCAAAATGAGTTTGGTATGACTGTGACCCAGTCTTCTGTGCCACAACTTAATTTCCTCTTGTTATGTTACTAGACACTTTAGTTAGGAGGTTGGTAGGTCAATTATATAGATGCTCTTTTTCCTAATTCCCTTAAATATAATTTCAGGGTTTTCAACATTTTTAATTAAGCAATCATTTTTTGAAAATATGACTGAGTACCCTAAGTAACATAATTGACTAATACTAAGTAAGTTAAAATTCAGTTGATCAACCAATAAAACTTTTCGAGTATAGAAATCTAAACTCAGCTGGATATTACCTGTTCCGATTTCCTTAAGTGTTCCGTTGTTACCGAATGCAACTGACCCTAAGTTCTTGAATTTCAGCTTAGTAAATTTCAATCTGTCTCCAGTCATGTGTCTGGAGCATCCACTATCTAACATCCATTGATCCAAATCTTTATGCTCCTACATATAAAGTATTTGATTTGGTTCAATTTGATGGATCAAAAGATAGTTTGATTGAAATTAACCCCTTAATATTCCATCTCACCCAGTCTAGATTATCAAACATGGTGTTCCTATGGGTGATTGTGAGATGGTTTTGTGTTTAATTGAGTTAATCAGATTCAAGTTTAAGTTATGAATTGGCTGGGTTAATTTAGATTAGGTAATATTAATTGATTAGGTTAATTGGGTTAATTGATTAGGTTAATGGGATTAATTTAACAGTTTTATTAATTAGATCTATTAATTAGATTAATTAAATTTATTAATTGATTATGTTAATTGAGTTAATTAGATTAATTTAATTAGATTTATTAATTAGATTAATTAAATTTATTAATTGATTAGGTTAATTGAGTTAATTAGATTAATTTAATCAGTTTTATTAATTAGATTTATTAATTATATTAATTAAATTTATTAATTGATTAGGTTAATCAGATTAATTTAATCAATTTTATTAATTAGATTTATTAGTTGACTAGGTTAATTAATTGATCTAAAGTTTTAGCTATGTCCATCTCACCCTTTTCTAAATCATCAATCAGGGAACCTTATAGGTTTTTGTGAGATGGTTAATTTTAATATTTGATTTAGGTTATCATTTAAGGATTAATTTACATTTGAGTTAGACTCAAGTTTTACAGTTAGTTAATTAAATATTTATTTTGATGATTGGCTTCCAGGCTGTGGCGAGGTATTAGGTCTTCTTGGGTATGAGATCATCCATCACTTCTAGACAAAGACTTTCAAAGAAATTGAATATTTAATTTCCTTACCGTAACTCCTAGGTCTAACTAGTCAAGTGCAAATCAAGCCTAGGTCCTTATCTAGCCTAGTCTAAGCATGTATAATAAAAGCAGTAAAAGCAATCATCATGAAACAAATCTATTTATTAATAAAAATAGTCTTTCTATTGGCTCCCCCTAAATCATAGCCTCGATAGGGTCTATCAAGGTAGTGGACTTGATCCTTGGGGATCAAATATTGTCCAAGTCTAACTTAATTAATCAAGTTTGACTTGGGGACCTATGCTTGGATTATTTTTCAATTTGTTCGGTTGACGAGAGATAAGTATGATTTGTATTTAGTCTTGTATTCAAGTATAGATCGATTGTATACAACCCTTTGCTTCCTAAGAATCAAATTAAGATACTTGGAACCCAAGATGAACCGTTCAAATGCTCCCTTAAGTTCCTTGACTTGATCTTTTAGACTGGAATTTTCTTTCTCAAGTTGTTGAACCTGAGTTGAAGTTCCAGTTTGAATAAGTTCGGTCAAGGAGCTTGGGCTAGTCACTTCCTTAAGGGCTATTACCTCCTTTTGGAGTGACTTGACTTGGAAATTTAACTTAGCTAATTTAAGCATTAAATAGTTAATTAAATTATATAGTTTATCTACTTGAGAAAATCTTACAACGGTGTTTGACCCTTCGGAAATGGATACGGATCTGTGGCTTATTTCTGACTCGATTTTCGATTCGCTCTTAGTTTCAGAATCGAAGTCGGTTTTGACAACGTACACTTATGCTGGTAGAGTGAGAAAGCTTTCTTGCTTGTGTTCTTCTTTGTTGGACTCTTCTGATGACTCGGATCACGTTGCTTTGAAGGACTTCCTTCTTCATTGCTTCAGGTTGGGACACTCCGGTTTGTAGTGTCCCTTCTAATTGCAGCCGTAGCAGGTAACTCCAGACTTGACCTTCGTGTTCGATTGAGTCACCTTCTTCTTTTTGCACATTTTCCGTACCAGTTTTACGAGCTCGGTGGTAATTTTGTCATCGTCATCTTCTGAGTCTGATTCATCTTCAGACTCGAGTTTGGTTCTACGCTTTGCTTTTGATTCCCGCGTTCTGCTCATTCCTACAATCAAGGCAATACCTTTCCCGGCCGGAGTAGTATTAGTTTGTTCGTGCAATTTAAATTATGAAAATAACTCATCTAGCCTAATTAAAAAAAGGTCCTTGGATACTTTGTAAGCATCTACCATTGATGCCCACAAGGTATTCCTCGGAAAAGCATTAAGTGCATACCTTATTACTTCACGGTTCTCCACTTTCTGCCCGATCGCGTGAAGTCCGTTCAGTAGGTCTTGGATACTTACGTGCAATTAACTTGCCGATTCACCATCCTGCAATTTTATGTTATATAATTTATTTAAAATTAAATCGCACTTACTTTCGTATCAGAGGTGCCTTTATGTAGTTTGATTAGCTTCTCCTATAGTTCTTTCACGCTTGAGCATGGACCAACTCGGTTCAGCTCTTCCTTTGTTAGACCACATTGAAGAGTACACATTGCTTTGGCGTTGGCCTCAACCTTCTTTATTATACTTGCATCCCAATTCTCGCATGATACTGGTTTTCCCGTACCGGCGAGTGGGAGTGAGATGCCAATTTTGATGATCATCCACATCTCAAACTGGGTTTGGAGGTAGGACTCCATTCGACCCTTTTAGTAGCCGAAGTATTCATCGGAGAAGAGAGGAGGGTGGGTTGTTCTGTAGCCTTCTTGGTGAGCCATTGTTGAAGTAAAATCTTGCACAAACAAAAATAAGAAACTTTGTTCCAAGACTTGGTCTTGGATTAGTAGTGTGGGATTAAAAATAAATGCGCAAACTTGAGTGGTGTTACACCAGCTTTGAGGGAAAATTTTGATAGCGATAAAAATAGATCGGAAGGCGGTAATTTTACCGATTCTGATCGACTCCGAAAAATTAAAAATTACCACGAAAAAATTACTTGAATGGTGGTTTCACCAATTCGAAGCGACGCCGCTCTGATACCAATTGTAGGATCGAGAGCGTTAGAGGAGAGGGGGGGGGGCGAATAACACTCGTGGCTTTCACTTCATTTTTAGAACTATCGAGTAAATGCATAGTGGAATAATAAAATACAAACGCCAAGGTTTTACTTGGTTCTGAGCCTATGGAGACTCCTACTCGAAGGCCCACACTCATTGAGTGCTTACTTTAGGCAATCACTATTAATTCGGAAAATCACAACTTAAGTACAGTTAATTTAAATGTAGTAAAATATACCAACGACTAAAAGAGTAAATTCAAAGCTTTGGGTCGTCGGAGTCTTGTTACAATTTGTTGGATCGTCCTTTGAGCAGTGCACAGTTGAAAGATTACGATTTCAGGTTCTCTCTTTGTTGTTGGTCGAAGAAGGCTTATATAGCTTGTTGAGGGTGCCTCCAACCTCATGGAGGATGCCTCTAATCCCGTCGAATTTGCAGCGTTGATAAGCTCCACAACGCTCATTGCTTATTTGCCTGAGGGGGCCTCCAAGCTCTATGGAGGGCACCCTCCATCTAGCGTCCAAGGCACCCTCAAGCTCCATGGAGGGCGCCCTCGCGCCTTGCTGCGAGGCTATCGACCAGGACACCTGAGGCACCTCCAAGCTCCATGGAGCCTCGAGACTATTCATCCAAGGATTTCTTGTACAATTTCTATCCTGCAAGGCATGTTAGTTTACAAAACAAAGTATACCTTGCAAAACAAATTTAGCATAATAAAATAAGACAAATATAAGTAATTTTGACAGCCTCTAGACTGTCTGGTTCTAACTTCGGATTTCACCTCCGGAAACCCTAGGTCGAACTGACGCCTATTGTTCCCTCACTAGGGAACACGTCCTCACCTACTCCACTCAGGAGAGTTTACCTGTTGTCAGATCGGTCATCTAAACCGGCTGGACTTTTGCTCAGCGCTCGAGTCTCCAGGACTTTCTGCTGGACGCTCGCTCCATGACTCATCCAGTCTTTTCACCTGGTCCGCGACCACCAGGACTTTCCACCTAGAGTCCTTGACTCTAGGATTTTTGCCCGAAGCTCTTGACCCGCCAAGACTTTCCTCCTAGGGTTACTACCCCCAGAACCTAGGGTTATCACCCCTAGGGGCTTTCCTTTGCCTACCGCAGTTAGGACTTTTCCTCACCTAGGGTTACCACCCCCTAGGACCTAGAGTTACCTTCCCCTAGGGTTTTCCACCTGCCTAACTGCAGCTAAGACTTTTACCTAAGTACACTTAGGACTTTCCTGCAAACTCATTCAACCATGTTAGACCACAAATAACCTTAACTTTGAACCATTTATCATTATCAAAACTTAGGTTCGATCATCGGATGCTTCCCGCACCAACACACTCATCCCATGCCTTCCTTTGGTATTATATAGTTTCACAAGTGCACTCAACTTTGTGTAACGTTTACATCCATTGTACAATAGTTTCTCTACTTCCTCCAAAAATTTCATAAATGCTTCTAGATTTTTTAGATAGTTATCATATGTTACCTCACACATATTAGCGATTCTAAACTCATTGTGATAATTATTAATTGACTCCTAGTTAGTACTCAAATTTACTCTATCACTCTCGGTAGACTTACCATGTCAAATCCAGTTCATATAATTTTGACTAAAACCATGGAAATAAAGATACTCTTTGTAACGACCCGCCTTCTACTGGCTAAGTTGTAAGTCCAGACCGTCACATTATGCTGTGCTAAGCTATATCAATGACCATTACTAAGTCTAGGTGCGGAAAACTGTACCAATTTAAAACCTTGTTAACTAATACAAGTTCTTGGTACTATATGTGCTAAGGGATGCAATCTAAGGTATACATGACATATCCTACATCCCCTATGGTCAAGAAGCTGAATTACAAGGTCTCTTGGTCGAAACCCAACTTCCCAATCGATCCAGACTGAACTTGATCGATTGCAAGCTGTTGGATCGATCCATGGATCAATTCAGATCGCTACTGTGCTCGGGTAATACTCTGGATCGATCGGCTGATCGATCCAGACTGGTCAATTGATCCAGTGATCGATTCTAGTGCTCTCTGTTCGCGGGAGCGATTTCCTGATCGATCGAACGATCGATCCCTGAACTCTCTGTTTGCGACAGATTGCGACTGGATCGATTGGCTGATCGATCCAGAAGCTTACTGTTCACGGAACCAGACTCCCAATCGATCCACTGATCGATTGGGGTTTCTGATTTTGCAGCAAAACTCTGATTTCAGCACTATTTCGTGCCAAACTCAACTACAAGAGTTCTATAATAGCTGGAAACATACTAATAACACATAACTAGGATTATGAGCATAAGTACTAACAATCTAAGCAAGCCTTTCATGATTCAAGGCATTAAAATAACTAGAAATGTGGAAAATAACACTATAAAAAAAAACTAAAGTCTTAGTTTGCTAATTTATCCAAGATCTTCATTCCAGGTTCCTTCCACACACATCTTCATCGCATTAACCTCCAGCCTCCGCTAATCCATCTTTCCTTTACCTTTATCTGCAGTATAAGGAAAGAAGTATCTGTAAGCTTTACGCTTAGTAAGAAACCATCTACCTCACTAAAACATGCATACGATGCAATTTATGTTTTTAAAACATGCTATTTGAAATATATGCTGAACAGGTAAAAGCATAGCATGACATACAAACAAACTAGTCATGGCAACAAGTGCTAATATAAGCTATCATATGATATCAATAGAAAACTGAACTGATACAAACAAACTGAATTGAGCTAATTCTAAGCTAATGCTAAAGCTGTACTGAAATCACATAACTATTTGTGAAGTTTTTGAAAACTATTTATCATAGATAGATTAAAATAATAATCATGCTGCTGTTTGGGCCCGACAACTGTACTTGCTATGCGCGCATCCCTAACTAGACCCGAGTTTGCAAGTCCCAAATTTAGTAGGGTTTACTAGGTTATCTAAACCTAGGGACGACTGTGGGAGTCTAACCCAATGGATATCTGATCCAGTACAGAGCCACTGCTAAAATAAAATACTGGTTATATCTAAATTTTCTTATCTTTCTATTTCTAGGTTATCTGAACCTAGAGCTAGGTTATCTGAACCTAGAGGCGACTATGGGAGCCCACCCATTGGACCGTAGTCCCATATAAGCTGTAGTAAAGCTGCATATACTAAATAAATTCTTCTATCGCATTTAGCTAATTATTAAAATGCCTAAGTCACATTTTAATGGTGCTGAACATACTATCGGGCACTTGGCGTGCGCTGTTGCACACCCTATGTGCCACAAATCCATATACTACTAAACTAAAGCATGCAATCACACGAGAACTACTTATACTGCAGGTGAGGGATTTCTTACTTCCTGCGCTAGATTTCCTTACTATCCGATCGCTAGATTTCCGGTGAAGACGATCTTCTCGACGATCTCCTCGTGTCTACGTGCTTTTCTCTCGGAGAGGAGCGTCCTCGTGCCGGAATTGTCGCCGGAGGGTGCTCCTATAGCCCTTGGGATGAAACCCTAGGTTTGCTTGTGGTTGGCGCCGAGAGGTGAGGGAGAAAGAGAGAGGGCGGTGTGACTAGGGTGAGGGAGGAGAAAGTTACGTTAAAATAAAATAACTCTTCACTTGATTCCCTATTTATATTAAGTGGTAAGTTCGTCCCAACTCTAACATAAATATAATTGATTCCCTTTCCTTTCAGCACGGCCCTGCTGGGTTCTCCTGGTTACTAGAGTTCACCATAAGTCATAGGACCCAATAGGTCTCGGGTTCAATTCCCGCGTAGGCTATTCTACGATTCTATTTATTTTTGCTACTTCTACTACTCTAAAAATTCTGTAAAAATATCCTAAAATTCCAGAAAAATCATAGAATATTTCTAAAATAATATTGAGAATTTTCGGGCATTACAATCCCCCATACCTTATAAAAAGTTCGTCCTCGAACTTAGAATAACTCTGGGTACTTCTGTCTCATACTAGCTTCTGTCTCCCATGTTGCCTCTTCTGTGGTGTGATCTTGCCAAATGACTTTTACTAATGGTACCTCCTTGTTCCACAATTTCTTAACTGCTCGGTCTATTATCTGAATAGGCCGACTATCATAGCTGAGGTCTTCGCGGACTGGTACCGTCTGGGGCTCAATCACCTGGGTGGCATCTGGGATATGCTTCTTCAGCATAGAGACGTGAAATACATTATGGATGGCTGACATCTCCTGTGGTAGCTCTAGCTCATACGCTACCTTGCCAATTCTTCTAGTGATAAGGTATGGTCCCACATATCTTTGACTTAGTTTGCCCTTCTTCCCAAAACGCATTACTCCCTTCTTGGGAGCCACTCTGAGGAATACTGAATCCCTAATTGAAAACTCTAATGGTCTGCGCCGTGTATCAGCATAGCTTTTCTGGCGGCTCTGAGCTGTCTCTATCCTCTGGCGGATCTGCTGTATAGCTGCTGTGGTATCTACCACTAGATCTGTCTGAAGTTCTAGTTCTTTCTGTTCACCACTTTCATACCAGTAGATTGGAGATTTACACCTCCGCCCATAGAGAGCCTCATAAGGTGCCATACCGATAGTGGCCTGATAGCTGTTGTTGTATGCAAATTCTGCTAAACTCAGATATTTGCACCAACTTCCCTTAAAGTCTAGGGCACATGCTCGGAGCATATCTTCGAGTACCTGATTCACTCGCTCCGTCTGACCATTTGTCTGAGGATGGAAAGCTGTGCTAAATTTCAACATAGTGCCCAATGCTGACTGTACACACTCCCAGAAGTGTGATGTGAATCGACTGTCTCTGTCTGAAATAATGGTCCGTGGGACTCCATGTAGTCTGACGATCTCCTTGAGATACAACTGAGCTAGCTGTTCCATGGAGTAGGATATCCTGATAGCTAAGAAGTGGGCTGATTTAGTTAACCTATCAACTATTACCCAGATGGTATCAAAACCATTCGTGGTTCTGGGTAGTCCCACTATAAAATCCATAGAAATGTCTTCCCACTTCCATTCTGGGATCTGAATAGGCTGCAGAACTCCTCTTGGTCTCTGGTGTTCTGCCTTGACCCTCTGACAGGTCAGACAGGTGCTAACATATCTAGCGATGTCTCTTTTCATCCCGGGCCACCAAAAATGTTTATTTAGATCTTGGTACATCTTAGTGGAACCTGGATGCATCGCATAAGGAGTCCTGTGAGCCTCGTCTAAAATCTTCCTCTTTAGTTCTTCTTGATCTGGAACACAGAGTCTGTCACCGAAATATAATACCCCACTATCGGACACTCTGAATTCTCTACTTTCTGATTCTGCTAACCCTTGCTTGGTTTTCTAAATTTCAGGATCCTATTCCTGAGTTGTCTGAATGTCACCAAGCAGGTTAGATGTTGGTGCGGGAAGCATCCGACGATCGAACTCATGTTTTGATAATGGAAAAGAATTCAAAGTTAAGGTGTTTTGTTTTCTAACAAGTCTACTTGAGGATGTCAGGAAAGTCCTAGCTGCGGTTAGGCAAAGAGAAAAACCCTAGGGGGTGGTAACTCTAGGTCATAGGGGGTGGTAACCCTATGCGGAAAGTCTTGGCAGGTCGATGTCTTCAGGCAAAAGTCCTAGGGGGTGGTAACCCTAGGTGGAAAGTCCTGGTGTCGCGAACCAGGTGAAAGTCTGGACTAGCCGGGAAGCGGATGTCCAGCAGAAAGTCCGGAAGTATCGAGTGCTGAGCAAAAGCCCAGTCGATCTGGAGGATCGCACTGGCAACAGGTAAATCTCCTGAGTGGAGTAGGTGAGAACGCGTTCCCCATAGAGGGAACAGTAGGCGTTGGGTCGACCTAGGGTTTCCGGTTGGAAACCCGAAGTCAGACTCGGACAGTCCGGAGACTGTCTATACTTCATTTATCATATTTATTGTGCTAACTTTGTGTTTCAGGATAGTGTTTGGGACTAACATATCTTTTAGGTACAAAGGAGCAACCTAAAACCTCGGATGAACAGTGTCCGAGGCACCTCCATGGAGCTTGGAGGCGCCTCGGGTGCACAAGCTGAGCTGGCTGCGAAGCACCATTGGAGGCGCCTTGAAGAAGGCAGAAGGCGCCTTGGAAGGCGCCTTGAGTGAGGTTTAAGGCGCCTTAAGCAGATGAACTTCGACCAGTTCAAGCTTGATCCACGCGGAGGATTCGGCAGCATGGAGGCGCCTTGAACAGCCTTCAAGGCGCCTTGAACACCCTTTATAAGGGGGTTTCGACCAGCACTTCAGTATAAAGAATACTAAGTGATCTCTCATCAACGTGCTGCTCCAAAAGACGTTCCGAAGTGCTGCTACAAGTGCCCGACGACCCGAAGCTTCAGATTTAGAATTTCTTGTTGTCAGTATAATACTTATAGCTTTTTGTACTCATAATTGTAATCTTTTAACGAGCTTATAGTTGTTGCCCACGGAAAGCGATCAAGGATCGCGGGCCTTCGAGTAGGAGTCGCCTTAGGCTCCGAACGAAGTAAAATCTCTCGTGTCTCTCTCTGTGTGTTTGTTCTTTATTCCGCTGCTTGTTTTAAACTCTGATAGTCTTCCGATTTGAAAAACGAAATAGCCATGAGCGCTATTCACCCCCCCCCCTCTAGCGCATCTCGATCCAACAATTGGTATCAGAGCGAGGTTGTTTTAAGTTGGTGCAACCACCATTCTAAATAATTTTTTTTTCGTGGTATTTTGTTTCGGAGTCATTAGAAATTAGCTAATTAGCTAAAATTCTAATTTTTTTTATCAGTGTTGCTCAAAGTTGGTCAATACCACTTGAGCTCGTTATTATTTTTTTTCTCCCGCACTACTAATCCAAGACACAGTCTTGGAATAGATCTTTTTGTTTTTGCTTATCTAGGTCTAAAATGACTCAACAAGAAGGATATAGCACTGTTCGTCCCCCACTATTTTCCGGAGAAGACTTCGGATATTGGAAGGGGCGAATGGAGATATATCTGAAGATCCAGTTCGACACCTGGATGATAGTCAAGATAGGACTTCAACTACCAACTGATACAGACGGTAAGCCTACATCCTGTGAGAACTGGGAGCCAGCCTTCATCAAAAAGGTGGAAGCCGACGCCAAAGCTACCTGCACCATCCAGTGCGGTCTTACCAAGGAGGAGCTCAATAGAGTCAGTCCCTTTTCAACCGCAAAGGAACTCTGGGAGAAACTGATCGAACTTCACGAGGGCACCTCGGAAACCAAGGTAAGTAAGCGAGATTTATTATTTAATAAATTGTATAATTTAAAAATGCAGGAAGGTGAGACGGCAAGCCAGCTGCACGCGCGCATCCAGGACATTCTCAACTCTCTTCATGCAATTGGACAGAGAGTAAAAAACCGGGACGTAATAAGGTACGCATTAAATTCTTTTCCAAGGAGTACGTTGTGGGCATCAATGGTAGATGCCTACAAGGTTTCCAAAGATTTATCTTCTTTAAAGTTAGACGAGTTATTTTCTGAATTTGAACTTCATGATCAAACTAATGCACAGCCATCCGAGAAGGGTATTGCTTTGGTTGCAGGTACGAGTCGAACACGGGAATCAAGAGTACGGCGAAAAATTGAATCAGAATCAGAAGACGAATCCGACTCAGAAGATTCAGAGGATGAACTGACCAGCGAACTCGTGAACCTTGTGAAGAAGCTCTACAAGAAGAAGAAGGGCTTCAACAAGAAAGATTTGAAGAAGGTAGTTCAGTCTAGGGAGGCCCAACCGAACTCAAAGGTAAAATTCGAAGTCACGTGTTACGGGTGCAACCAGAAGGGGCATATCAAAGCCAACTGTCCCAACCAAAAGGAGGCCAAAAAGCAAAGAAGAAAGAAGGCCCTGAAAGCAACCTGGGACGAATCTTCTTCAGAGGACGACAACGATGAACTTGATCAAACAAGTCTACTCGCACTGATGGCCCGGGACCAGATCATCGAGAGCGACTCAGAAGCCGAGTCCGAGCAAAGCCACGGATCCGAATCCGTTTCAGAAGGGCCAGACTCCAATATAAGTATTCCAAGGCTTAATAATTTAGTTAATTACTTACTTCGCAAACTAGCTAAATCAAATCTTAGGATTAAATCACTTCTAAAGGAAGTAGCCGTCCTTAAAGAAGTGACAAACACTAATTCTTTACCTGATCAAGTTCAAACTGAAAATTCTACTCAAGTTCATAAACTTGAGGAAGAAAACTCTAGCTTGAAAAATCAGGTAAAAGACTTAAAAAATATGTTAGAACGGTTTTCTCTGGGATCCAAGAATTTGGACCTAATTCTTGGAACACAAAGAGCCGTCTACAACAGAACTGGACTGGGATATAAAAGTAAAAAGAAATATAGATCTTATTTATCCTTAATAAACAAACAAGGTAGTAAATTAGTCCAAGCATGGGTCCCCAAGTCTAAATTAATCAATCAAGTTAGACTTGACCAATACTGGGTTCCGAAGGATCAAATACACTACCTCGATGAACCAGATCGAGGCTATGATCCAGGGAAAGCTAAAAGGAAATCGATATTAAAAATTTGAAATTAAATTTTAAATTCAAAATCAAAATTAAAAACTTCGAAATTAAAAATTAAAAATTCAAAATCAAAATTAAATTCAAAATTCAAAATCAATATTAAAAATTTGAAATTAAATTTTAAATTCAAAATCAAAATTAGAAATTCGAAATTAAATTTTAAATTCAAAATCAAAATTAAAAATTCGAAATTAAAAATTCAAAATCAAAATTCAAAATTCAAAATTCAAAATCGATATTAGAAATTCCAAAATTAAATTTTAAATTCAAAATCAAAATTAGAAATTAGAAATTAAATTTTAAATTCAAAATCAAAGTCAAAATTCGAAATTAAAACTCCAAATCCAAAATTCAAAAATAGATGGTGGATCCAAACTAGCTGGCACCTCCAACTGAACTACCTGACAGGGTAACTAAACCTAATTTACCCGAAATGGGTAAAAACAAGAATAGATTACCCGGCAGGGTAATTAAGGCTAGTTTAAAAAGGGCTAGTTTTAACTTGAACCACAGTACTGGTGAAGTTTTTGGATGATAGTACGTTAGGGAAGCTTGGACATCGCATGTCTAGGAAGATATGGCTTCGACCTGGTGCATTTGACCAAGTGGAACTGACCGAAGCTACCCTTAAACGGATCCTAACTAGTTAGACCAAGGATTAGTATTAAGTTCAATGGGTAGGACTATTTGAAAAACCTCGAAGGCATGGTTACTTTAATGAGCTCCGAGTGACTCACCATAGCCCAGAAGTTTATCCAAAGAATGCTTACTTGTTGAACCCAAAGCTAAAACTGAATCTAACACAAAGTTAAACCAGACCCTTAAATTCAACAATAATTCATCTCACAACAATCATAGGATTCCCTGATTGACAATTTAGATCAGGTGAGATGACTAAGAAATTAAAATTATTTTAAAAAACTTAAATTTCAAAATTGTTTTAAAAACTTAAATTTCAAAATTGTTTTAAAACTTAAATTTCAAAATTGTTTTAAAAACTTAAATTTCAAAATTATTTTAAAAACTTAAATTTCAAAATTATTTTAAAACTTAAATTTCAAAATTGTTTTAAAACTTAAATTTCAAAATTATTTTAAAAACTTAAATTTCAATATTACTTTAAAAACTTAAATTTCAAAATTGTTTTAAAAACTTAAATTTCAAAATTATTTTAAAACTTAAATTTCAAAATTATTTTAAAGACTTAAATTTCAATATTACTTTAAAAACTTAAATTTCAAAATTGTTTTAAAAACTTAAATTTCAAAATTATTTTAAAAACTTAAATTTCAAAATTGTTTTAAAACTTAAATTTCAAAATTGTTTTAAAAACTTAAATTTCAAAATTGTTTTAAAAATTTAAATTTCAAAATTGTTTTAAAAACTTAAATTTCTAAATTGTTTTTAAAACTTAAATTTCAAAATTATTTTAAAAACTTAAATTTCAAAATTATTTTAAAACTTAAATTTCAAAATTATTTTAAAAACTTAAATTTCAAAATTATTTTAAAAACTTAAATTTCAAAATTATTTTAAAAACTTAAATTTCAAAATTGTTTTTAAACTTAAATTTCAAAATTATTTGAAAAACTTAAATTTCAAAATTATTCTTAAACTCAATAAACATAAGTGTTTGCTAAATTATCTTGAATACAATAGAATAGAAAATCTAAGGAGTCTGCTTCAATCACGCTATCTTTAAATCCATTAAAAAGAAACCAATTCAACTACTTCATGTGTAGGAATTGGATCAATGGATGTTGGATAGTGGATGCTCCAGACATATGACTGGAGATAAGTTGAAGTTTACCAAACTCAAGTACAAGAGTCTAGGATCAGTTGCATTCGGAAACAATGGTAAACTTAAAGTAATCGGAAAAGGTAATATTGAACTTAGTTCCGATTTCATTATTCGAAATGTTTTATTGGTTGAAAATTTTAACTTTAATTTACTAAGTATAAGTCAATTGTGTGACAGTGGATACCTAGTTAATTTTGATAAATCTGGATGTCTAGTTAAAAATATTGAAAATCCAGAAATTAAACTTAAGGGACTTAGGAAAAATAACATCTACACAATTGATTTATCAATATCCTCAATAAAGTGTCTCCTGACACAACAAGAGGAAACCCAATTGTGGCACAGAAGGCTGGGTCACACTCACACAAGACTCATTTCAAAAATGAGTCAAAATGGTCTAGTTAGAGGTTTGCCCAAATTAAAATTTATTGAAAATTCAATCTGTGATGCATGTCAAAAAGGAAAACAAACCAAGTCAACCCACAAGTCAACTAACCTAGAAAGATCCAACACCATACTTGAGCTCCTTCACCTTGATCTATTTGATTCACATGGAGCCAAATCACTAAACAAGAACCAATATTGCTTAGTAATAATTGATGACTACTCTAGGTACACTTGGGTAAAATTTCTAAAAACAAAAGATGAAACCTATGAAATATTTAGTAATTTTTGCAACTTAACGGAAAATGAAAAAGATACTAAAATTAAAAGAATAAGAAATGATCATGGAGGGGAATTTGAAAATCATAGGTTTACCCAATTTTATAAAATAAATGGATACCAACATGAATTTTCATGTCCTAGAACCTCCCAACAAAATGGACTAGTGGAACGTAAAAATAGAACATTACAAGAAGCAGCTAGGACTATGTTAAACGAATATCACTTAAATCATCAATTTTGGGCTGAAGCGATAAATACTGCAAATTACATTCAAAACAGAATTTTAATTAATAAATTTCACAATAAAACACCATATGAACTCTACTATAATAAAATTCTCAATCTAAACTATCTAAAAGTATTTGGGTGTAAAGTTCACATTTTAAATACTAAAGATTACTTAGGAAAATTTACACCCAAATCTAACCAAGGAATATTCTTAGGATACTCCTCTACCAGTAGAGCCTTTAGAGTATATAATCAAAATACCTTGAAAGTTGAAGAAACAACTAATGTAATATTTGATGAAGAAAACAACTTACCTAATATAAATGAAAATATTGACATTAATCCAAGAGCTATAGACCATGATGAAATCCAACCTAATCTTAATGAGTCAGAAGAACCAGTTTCTGACTCACAGATAAGACCAACTAGAGTAAGCACCTCTCACCCACCTGACCAAATTTTGGGTGACCCAAACCTAGGAGTCAGAACTAGATCATCCTATAGAAACCTTAGTCAGATTGCTCTAATTTCTAAAATTGAACCTAAAACTATAGAAAAAGTCCTGCCTGATCCAGACTGGATCATTGCAATGCAGGAAGAATTAACCCAATTTGAGAGAAACCAAGTCTGGGACCTTATACCTAAACCCATAGATAAATCAATAATAGACACTAAATGGGTTTTTAGGAACAAGTTGGATGATCACGGTGATATAATAAGAAACAAAGCAAGGTTAGTAGCCAAAGGGTTTAGTCAAGTCGAAGGCTTAGACTATGATGAAACCTATGCTCCAGTAGCTAGACTCGAGTCCATTAGGATGTTATTAGCCTATGCAACAAATAAAGGATTCAAATTGTACTAAATGGACGTTAAGTCAGCCTTTTTAAATGGTTTTATCAAGGAAGAGGTCTACGTAAGTCAACCTCCAGGGTTTGAAGACATAGACTACCCTAATCACGTATTTAAATTAAAAAAGGTACTATATGGACTAAAACAAGCGCCTAGAGCATGGTATGAAAGATTATCTAATTACTTAATATCCAAAGAATTTAACCAAGGACAAATCGATCCTACTTTGTTCGTGAAAACTATAGGAAAAGATATCTTTGTAGCCCAAATCTATGTTGACGACATAATCTTTGGCTCAACTAATTCAAAATTCTTGAAAGAATTTATCAAATTAATGGAAAGTGAATTTGAAATGAGTATGGTTGGAGAACTTAATTTCTTCTTAGGCTTACAAATTAAACAAACTAAAGATGGAATCTACATTTATCAAACTAAATATGCTAAAGAGTTAATTAAAAAATTCTGTATGGAAAATTCAAAAATTATAAATACTCCAATGGCAACCAACATAAACATTGACTCTGACCCTGAAGGAAAACCAATTGACCCAAAATACTATAGAAGTGTCATAGGTAGCTTACTCTACCTAACTACAAGTCGACCCGACATATTGTTTGCAGTAGGTATGTGCGCAAGATACCATCCTGTGCAAAAGAGTCACACCTATCATACGTTAAAAGAATACTTAGGTATATTAAAGGAACTCTAAATGTAGGACTTTGGTATCCAAGAACTTGCACCTTTGACCTTTACGGCTATTCTGACTTAGACTATACCGGGTGCAAGCTAGACAGAAAAAGTACAAGTGGTAGCTGCCAGATTCTAGGTCAGTGCCTAGTAAGTTGGTCAAGCAGAAAGCAACATTGTGTTGCTCTATCCACCACAGAAGCTGAATACATAGCTCTAGGAGAATGTGCATCTCAACTACTGTGGATGATGCATACGTTAAAAGACTATCAACTAGAGTATAAAAATACACAAATCTTTATTGATAATATCAGCTCAATTAATCTCACCAAGAATCCTATTCACCACTCCAGGACTAAACACATAGAAGTAAAACACCACTTTGTAAGGAACCATGTAGCTAAAGGTGAAATTGCACTCAACCACGTTGAGTCCAAATCAAACCTAGCTGACATCTTTACAAAACCCTTACCTGAACTTGAGTTCAGTGCACTTAGAAGGCAAGTAGGAATGTGTTGGGTAGAGTAGGGGTCTTATTTTGTTATCTCATTTTTTTCTTTAAAATTCTAGGAAATATCATTTTCAAAATTTTCAAATTCCTAGATTTTTTTCAAAATTCTGGATATACTTATCATTTTTTTTCAAATTCTAGGAAAAATAATTTTCAAAATTCCCAATTTCCTAGATTGTTAAAAAAAAAGTGAAATAGTCTAGGCTTTCCCCCTAGAAATCATGTTCCCCTAGAATTAAGCCAGAGCATCTCACAAGCACCTAGGTATACCTTTATTGTGATTGAAAAACATAGAATGGCGTGAGATGCATAGGGTATAGCCTGGACTCAAGAATGCTTATATCTGTGCATCGATATGAGTCTGGGCGTTAAATACGCAATATATATTAATCAAGTTGAGTCCTCCAGCTCTAGTCAAATCTAGCTGGACCAAAGTAACTTAACTTGACTAACCAAGTGAAAGCTATTGTCCTGTAGACAATCAGCAAGTAACTTAAGGTTAGACAGTTGGCAGAGGCTACTCAATTTTCTAGTTAAAATTATTTTGTTCTTTAGGGCTCTGATACCTAGTAAATCAATCTAATGAACATGACTCATGCTTGGACTTAGGGACCAACTGAACTTGAATGAATAACCTTGTCCTAACACTTGACATTAACTTTCAAACCCTGTTGAACTTAAGCTAACCTATTAATCTGAGTAATTTCCTGTTAATTTTTCAAAGACGAACAAACAATTTTTTCTCTTAAGTAAGAAAGATATAATCACTAACTTTCTAAATCTATCAAAGAGATGCATTCCCCAATAATTTTATTAAAATGTCTATTATTACCCATTTTTTGATATATGGCAAAGGGGGAGAGTAGCACACTGAAATTCAAATTAATAGTTAAAGGGGAGCAAAAGTTAAGGGGGAGCATATAGGTTACTTTATCAAACTTGGTCATTTTGTAAGAAGCAAATTGTAAAATTTAAATTAATAGCTAAGGGGGAGCAAAAGTTAAGGGGGAGCATATAGGTCACTTTAGCGAATTTGCTTTGGTCAGTTTTGTTCAACAATACTTAGCAGATTTGCCTGTGTTAAAAATATTTATCTATTCGTTTGTTTACTTAACTTTGAATTTGAGTTGCCATAATCAAAAAGGGGGAGATTGTTGGTGCGGGAAGCATCCGACGATCGAACTCATGTTTTGATAATGGCAAAGAATTCAAAGTTAAGGTGTTTTGTTTTCTAACAAGTCTACTTGAGGATGTCAAGAAAGTCCTAGCTGCGGTTAGGCAAAGAGAAAAACCCTAAGGGGTGGTAACTCTAGGTCATAGGGGGTGGTAACCCTATGCGGAAAGTCTTGGCAGGTCGATGTCTTCAGGCAAAAGTCCTAGGGGGTGGTAACCCTAGGTGGAAAGTCCTGGTGTCGCGAACCAGGTGAAAGTCTGGACTAGCCGGGAAGCGGATGTCCAGCAGAAAGTCCAGAAGTATCGAGTGCTGAGCAAAAGCCCAGTCGATCTGGAGGATCGCACTGGCAACAGGTAAATCTCCTGAGTGGAGTAGGTGAGGACGCGTTCCCCATAGAGGGAATAGTAGGCGTCGGGTCGACCTAGGGTTTTCGGTTGGAAACCCGAAGTCAGACTCGGACAGTCTGGAGACTGTCTATACTTCATTTATCATATTTATTGTGCTAACTTTGTGTTTCAGGATAGTGTTTGGGACTAACATATCTTTTAGGTACAAAGGAGCAACCTAAAACCTCGGATGAACAGTGTCCGAGGCACCTCCATGGAGCTTGGAGGCGCCTCGGGTGCACAAGCTGAGCTGGCTGCGAAGCACCATTGGAGGCGCCTTGAAGAAGGCAGAAGGCGCCTTGGAAGGCGCCTTGAGTGAGGTTTAAGGCGCCTTAAGCAGATGAACTTCGACCAGTTCAAGCTTGATCCACGCGGAGGATTCGGCAGCATGGAGGCGCCTTGAACAGCCTTCAAGGCGCCTTGAACACCCTTTATAAGGGGGTTTCGACCAGCACTTCAGTATAAAGAATACTAAGTGATCTCTCATCAACGTGCTGCTCCAAAAGACGTTTCGAAGTGCTGCTACAAGTGCCCGACGACCCGAAGCTTCAGATTTAGCATTTCTTGTTGTCGGTATAATACTTATAGCTTTTTGTACTCATAATTGTAATCTTTTAACGAGCTTATAGTTGTTGCCCACGGAAATCGATCAAGGATCGCGGGCCTTCGAGTAGGAATCGCCTTAGGCTCCGAACGAAGTAAAATCTCTCGTGTCTCTCTCTGTGTGTTTGTTCTTTATTCCGCTGCTTGTTTTAAACTCCGATAGTCTTCCGATTTGAAAAACGAAATAACCACGAGTGCTATTCACCCCCCCCCCCCCTCTAGCGCATCTCGATCCAACATTAGATGCTAATGTCATAGTAGAGAGCTGTCCCACTATAAGTTCGAGACCAAAATATGTGATCTCTTTCTGTAGGGGTGGTGACATGGCTGCTAGGTGTTAGCTAGAGCCCTAGAGCCAATCATTTGATGATTATATTTTGGACTTATTGTATCATATTCTATATAAATAAAGGCATTTGGATTTTGGTTATTATACTTACTTGTATTTGTGCTAAATAAACTAAGTATAATAATGTCCTTGAGTAGACGGTTCTCACCTATATCAATCGGTTAGTTGAACCGATAGTGAGATGATATAGGGAACACTACTCTTAATCATTCATAGTCGAGTATTAACATTCAGGGACAATGTTAATGCAATAAGACTAGCATGTAGGTCAACTCGATGACTTGATCTCACAAGTCATGGATATAGAGATATCAAGTTGAGACATGGGTATACATTAGAGAATGTATACTGAATGACCCGCCATGAGAAAGTATCATGGATCGTTATATGAGTGTCATATACTTTCTCATGTGGCTATTAGTATGACTACTAGTCCTTAGACCTGAAGTCACCATAGATCCCTACATAAGGAGTTAAGTACTTTGGTTTCGTAGCACTGGACTTTCTGCTAAGTGCGTCTGCCACCTTATTGGCCTTTCCTGGGTGGTAGAGGATGTCTATGTCGTAGTCTTTGACCAGCTCAAGCCATCTACGCTGTCGCATATTTAGATCCTTCTGAGTGAAGAAGTACTTCAGACTCTGATGATCTGTATATACTCTACACTGAGCTCCATACAAGTAATGTCTCCAAATTTTGAAAGCGAACACGAATGTTGCGAGCTCGAGGTCATGAGTAGGGTAGTTCCTCTCATAATCCTTGAGTTGTCTGGAGGCATAGGCGATCACCTTGCCATTTTGCATCAGTACTGCTCCTAGTCCCATTTTAGAGGCATCACTATAAATATCAAAGCTGTCTGTGTTTTCTGGTAGAGTCAAAATGGGAGCACTGGTCAATCTCTTTTTTAACTCGCTGAAGCTGTTCTCACAGTCCTCTGTCCACTGAAATTTTCTGTTCTTCCTAGTGAGAGCTGTCAGTGGGGAGACTATTCTGGAGAGGTCCTCTACAAACTTTCTGTAATAACCTGCTAGTCCAAAAAAGCTTCTGATTTCACTGGCATTCTTAGGTTTTTTCCAGTTACTCACAGCTTCTATTTTACTAGGGTCTACCATGATACCATCCTTTGAGATGATGTGACCCAGGAAGGACACCTGATCTAACCAAAATTCACATTTCGTGAACTTGGCGTACAGCTAGTTCTGCTGAAGGGTCTGCAATACTATTCTCAGGTGCTCTGCGTGTTCTTCCTGAGTTCCTGAATAGATAAGGATGTCATCGATAAACACAATAACAAATCTATCTAGGTAGTCCCTGAATACTCGGTTCATGAGGTCCATGAAAGTAGCTGGAGCATTTGTCACGCCAAAGGGCATGACTACGAACTCGTAGTGTCCGTTTCTAGTCCTAAATGTTGTCTTGGGTATATCCCCTTCTTTAACTTTCACCTGATGATAACCTGATCTGAGGTCTATCTTAGAGAATACTGCTGCTCCCTTTAGCTGATCAAACAGGTCATCTATTCTGGGAAGAGGATACCTGTTCTTGATGGTGACTTGGTTCAGTGCCCGGTAGTCTATGCACAGGCGCATGCTCCCGTCCTTCTTCTTCACGAACAATACAGGCGCTCCCCATGGTGAGTGACTAGGGCGTATGAAACCTTTGTCAAAAAGCTCCTGTAATTGCTCCTGAAGTTCCTTCAGTTCTGCTGGAGCCATGCGATAAGGTGCTTTGGAGATAGGATTCGTATCGGGAATGAGTTCTATCTCAAATTCAATCTCCCTGTCTGGTGCTAGGCCTGGTAACTCTTCAGGGAAGACTGCTGGGTAGTCACATACGACTCGGACCTCTGCTAGCTGTTGGTCCTTGTCCTGACTGGCATTGACTACATGCGCTAAAAATCCCGTACATCCTGAATCCATTAATTTCTGTGCTTTTAGAGCTGAGAGAAATTTCTTTGCTTTTCTCTTTGGTCCTCCGATGTACTCGAATTGTATTTTTGCTTCAGGTTGGAATATGACTTTCTGTTTACGGCACTCTATAGAGGCACCGTATCTGATTAGGAAGTCCATTCCAAATATGACATCATAATAAGTCATATTTAGCACTATCAGATCACAAAAGAGTTCTCTGTCTGCTATAATGACTGGCACTGCCCGGAGCCAGTGCGTGGATGCCATAATTTCTCCTGAAGGTAGTGTCGTCAGAAACTGACTACTGAGTACCTCTGGGGGTATCGCTAACTTTTCGAAAAACGTCCTGGATATATAAGAATGGGTTGCCCCAGTATCGAATAAGACAGTTGCACTTTGCTGTAAAATACTAATCTGACCTGTAACAACTGTCGAGGCATTCGCTACGTCTTCTCTGGTTAAGGAGTAGATCCTTGCATTCGTCATAGCTGGAGGGGCTTCTAGTCTGCCCTGGCTGATGTGTGGACCATCTAACACGGCCTGCATCTGATGTAGCTGTGCTGGCTGTCCTCCATACTGTATCGGATGTGGTTGAGGAAGACTTGTCTTGTTCGGGCATTGCTTAGCCATGTGCCATTCCTGTCCACATTCAAAGCACCCTCGTGCGCCCTTGCGACAAACTCCTGGGTGAAATTTCCCACAAGTAGCACATTTGGGATAACTAGGTTGTTTGCTGGCTGGTCCTCCCTTTGGGTAACTCCCTGGTTTGCGCTTGTTGCTGGAGTTCCCCTTCCAGTTAGAGACGTGGCCCTGTTGTTTCTGAGTACCTGAGCCTCCTTTCCCTTTGGACTCTGAGAGGACTTGCTTTTGATGCTTGATATTATTCTGGTAGTGCTCGGTGGTCAGAGCACTGCTGACTAGTTCTTCGGTGGTTTGCGGCCTATGAACGCCGCCAGCCACGTTCATTGCTATTTCCGGCCTCAGCATTTTGAGCATCAACCAGAATCGTTCTTTTTCTGTGCTGACTAGTTCGGGGCATAGACGAGCCAGTCTATTGAATTTCTTCACGGCTTCCTCAACTGATAGGTTGCCCTGACGAAACTCAGTGAACTCGTCGTAGTGGCGGTTTGTGACCCGCATGTGAAAGAACTCCTCGAAGAATTCTTTCTCGAAGTTAGCCCATGTCATCTGGTCCACTGGGCGCTTCTCTAATTTCTCCCACCACATACGTGCATCTCCTGCCAGCGTAAGGAGGCGACTTCACCTTTTCATGCTCGCCACCCGTAAGCTCCATCGTATTTCCGATGTTTTGAACCGTGCTTGAGCATCCCATGGTTCACCGGTGCCCGAGAAGTTCTCGGGCTTGACTCTCTGCCACTGGATCAGATAGGCCTCTCTCTTTGCCTCTGGTGCTGTAGGCTGGACTGGTGGAACCTCTATAACTACTGGGGTTGCTATGTTTGGTTCCGAGGTGACAGTGGGGGTGTTCTGCAGATTAGCCTTTAAGGTGGCTATCTCCTGTTGCTGTTCTGCTAGCTGCTTCTGTAACTGAGCCACTACTGCTGTAAGGTCTGGGGGAGGCACTAAACTGCCTGCCTCATGCTGGGGCTCAGTAGCTGGTGCCCTTCTAGCTGGGCGTCCTCTTGCCATTTCTAAAGGAACAAAGGACAACATAACTAAATGTTCATGTCACATAGCTAATACTATCATGTTTGTTACTATTACAGATAAGCATACTTTAATTATCTACAAACAAGAAAACAATAAACATAACAAGTGAGAGATATTCTTACTTGGAAGCTGCAGGTTCAATGCTGATGTGTGTGTAGGAAGTATGAAACTTTCTGCTCTGATACCACTCTGTAACGACCCGCCTTCTACTGGCTAAGCTGTAAGGCCGGTCACATTATGCTGTGCTAAGCTATATCCATGACCATTACTAAGTCTAGGTGCGGAAAACTGTACCAATTTTAAACCTTGTTAACTAATACAAGTTCTTGGTACTACATGTGCTAAGGGATGCAATCTAAGGTATACATGGCATATCCTACATCCCCTATGGTCAAGAAGCTGAATTACAAGGTCTCTTGGTCAAAACCCAACTTCCCAATCGATCCAGACTGAACTTGATCGATTGCAAGCTGTTGGATCGATCCATGGATCGATTCAGATCGCTACTGTGCTCGGGTAATACTCTGGATCGATCGGCTGATCGATCCAGACTGGTCAATCGATCCAGTGATCGATTCTAGTGCTCTCTGTTCGCAGGAGCGATTTCCTGATCGATCGAACGATCGATCCCTGAACTCTCTGTTTGTGACAGAATGCGACTGGATCGATCGACTGATCGATCTAGAAGCTTACTGTTCGCGGAACCAGGCTCCCAATCGATCCACTGATCGATTGGGATTTCTGATTTTGCAGCAAAACTCTGATTTTAGCACTGTTTCGTGTCAAACTCAACTACAAGAGTTCTATAATAGCTGGAAACATACTAATAACACATAACTAGGATTATGAGCATAAGTACTAACAATCTAAGCAAGTCTTTCACGATTCAAGGCATTAAAATAACTAGAAATGTGAAAAATAACGCTATAAAAAAAAACTAAAGTCTTAGTTTGCTAATTTATCCTAGATCTTCATTCCAGGTTCCTTCCACACACATCTTCATCGCATTAACCTCCAACCTCCGCTAATCCATCTTTCCTTTAACTTTATCTGCAGTATAAGGAAAGAAGTATCTGTAAGCTTTACGCTTAGCAAGAAACCATCTACCTTACTAAAACATGCATACGATGTAATTTATATTTTTAAAACATGCTATTTGAAATATATGTTGAACAGGTAAAAGCATAGCATGACATACAAACAAACTAGTCATTGCAACAAGTGCTAACATAAGCTATCATATGATATCAATAGAAAACTGAACTGATACAAACAAACTGAACTGAGCAAATTCTAAGCTAATGCTAAAGCTGTACTGAAATCACATAACTATTTGTGAAGTTTTTGAAAACTATTTATCATAGATAGATTAAAATAATAATCATGCTGCTGTTTGGGCCCGGCAACTGTACTTGCTATGTGCGCATCCCTAACTAGACCCGGGTTTGCAAGTCCCGAATTTAGTAGGGTTTACTAGGTTATCTAAACCTAGGGACGACTGTGGGAGTCCAACCCAATGGATATCTGATCCAGTACAGAGCCACTGCTAAAATAAAATATTGGTTATAGCTAAATTTGTTTATCTTGCTATTTCTAGGTTATCTGAACCTAGAGGCGACTGTGGGAGCCCACCCATTGGACCGTAGTCCCATATAAGCTGTAGTAAAGCTGCATATACTAAATAAATGCTTCTATCGCATTTAGCTAACTATTAAAATGCCTAAGTCACATTTTAATGGTGCTGAACATACTATCGGGCACTTGGCGTGCGCTGTTGCACACACTATGTGCCACAAATCCATATACTATTAAACTAAAGCATGCAATCACACGAGATCTACTTATACTGCAGGTGAGGGGTTTCTTACTTCCTGCGCTAGATTTCCTTACTATCCGATCGCTAGATTTCCAGTGGAGACGATCTTCTCGACGATCTCCTCGCGTCTACGTGCTTTTCTCTCGAAGAGGAGCGTCCTCGTGCCGGAATTGTCGCCGGAGGGTGCTCCTATAGCCCTTGGGATGAAACCCTAGGTTTCCTTGTGGTTGGCGCCAAGAGGTGAGGGAGAAAGAGAGAGGGCGGCGTGACTAGGGTGAGGGAGGAGAGAGTTACGTTAAAATAAAATAACTCTTCACTTGATTCCCTATTTATATTAAGTGGTAACTTCGGCCCAACTCTAACATAAATATAATTGATTCCCTTTCCTTTCAGCATGACCCTACTGGGTTCTCCTGGTTACTAGAGTTCACCATAAGTCATAGGACCCAATAGGTCTTGGGTTCAATTCCCGCGTAGGCTATTCTACGATTCTATTTATTTTTGCTACTTCTACTACTCTAAAAACTCTGTAAAAATATCCTAAAATTTTAGAATAATCATAGAATATTTTTAAAATAATTTTGAGAATTTTCGGACATTACACTCTTGAATGGACTTCATCAGTCCTTTTTTAAGATTTATATATGTGCAACAAGGACAATGAATTAAATTGAGCCCAATATGGGGACTTTGTAAACAACATCTAATGAAATCTTCTATATATCCTTATATTATTTATACCTTCTATTAGAGTGAATCCAAGATTTATCCATTTCAATATAGAAAAATCCCAAAAAATAAGTGCCAAAAATTGAGTGTATGTATAAGCTTAACATAATGGCTATCTATGAAGCTAATTACAAGATCATCAAAGAAAGTTTGGGCAATTCTATAATTTAATTTACGGAGTACCAAGAAATGACGAACAATATATTCACTAAGAACAAATATGCATAAACTATCAAAAATTACATTACAGAAAGTGTAATACATCATAAAAATTACATCACATAAGTAGATTTGCATCACAGAAATTAGCATTTTGACCTTCAGTAAAAAAAATCTAGCTGTTATTTTGAGAACTACAACTCCAGTTTTGAAAGAGTCAATTAGATTGGTAAGGAGATTATAGTAATCCAACAAGAGTAATGTCAAACCAAGTTATCTTTTCTAACATTTAATGAACAAAACATTTAAAAATTCCAAAAGAAAATAGAAAACTCATACTTTGCATACATTTTTTAAGTTTCTACAGGAGATTTAAAAGGCCCCAACTAGAATAAGAAGAGAATAATTCATATATAAAGATAGCTAATCACACAAAAAGATTTGAAGAAGGAGAAGAGTCACTGGATAAAGGCAAAGTGCAGTCAACCTTCAAAACCCTAAATCTTGCACGGCAAAGAAAGAAAAGCAAGAGATCGATGTCTAGGGGAAGAGATAGGTAGCTTTCGCATACCTCAAATCATTGGAAGTCTAGAGAAAATGCATGCTCACTGAACATTCAACAGTGACGCATGCCCAGAGAAAAGATCACAGAGCAAGAGATCGACGTCTAGGGGAAGAGAACAGGGGCAAAGGGAATCCACTAGGGTTAGAGAAAAGAATGAAGGTCGCACGCTAAGTATTTTGGGCGCTAGGGTATTTTTGGGTACTAAGTATTTTGTTCGGCATTAAGGTGAAATTATTCGATTTATCTTTTTTACTTCAGCATCTATAAATTATAAATTCAAAATTACTTTTTTACTTCATCAAATACATTATGTTGAAGTAATATACAAAAAAAAGAGTGAAGCTCTTATTTTATAAAATACGAAGTAAAACATGTTTTTTTTTACTTCTGCAATGTTATTACCGAAGTTATTTATTATATACTACTTCGAAATTACTAATTACCGAAGTAACCTGTGTTGGAGTAAAAAGTAATTTTTCTACTAGTATAGAGAATTTAGTAAATTTCTCATCGATAGGTCCAAAGAGTTTAGGTCTTGGAGTAAGAGTCGCCAAAGGTTTCGAACCATATAACTGACCTTGCATTCTTTCACTTGTTTCATTGTTTCTATTTTTTGTTACGCACTCATATATTTTTATGAAAATAGAAAAGATAAGTTTTTTAACTACACGTGATTCACCCCCTCTTACATGACCAATGGTCCTATAACTAGTATCAGAGTAGGCATGCTCTGAATTGGTGTAAGCACCAATCACTACAACAAACATGACTTTCCACAGCATGTAACAATGCGTATTATATGCTGCACAACTATAAGCTGTTAAAAGTCATAGACATCAACAGGTAGCACGCTGCGGTTAAGAGCATTCATAGCTTGCATTGTGTGTTGCGGTTAAGAACAATCGACAACGCGCGATGCATGCTGTGGTTAAGAGCAATTGAAAACATTTGCAGCACGCCACACACTGTGGTTAAGAGCATTCACAGCACACAACGTACTATGGTTAAAAGTAATTGATAGCATTCGCAATGTGTGTCACACGCTGCGTTTAAGAGCATTCACAACACGCAGTGCACATTGTAGTTAAAATATCATACAATTATATATCACTAATATTTATTTAAAATATATATTCTAAATATAAAATTGAGATATTATCATAATTCATCCATCACTTAAAATAGAAATAAAAAAATTATAAAATACACTCAAAATGTGAATACATAATTTGTATTCATCTAATAATCAATCTACAAAACTCACAAATTTCTCTAAATCAACTATAAAAATCATGAATCACTAACAATCAAAGATTTCACTATCAACAGTGTTCCAACATTGTTTTAATCTAGTATGCATTCAATAGTATTCCACTAGCCATCAATCTTCATGTCATTCTCAAGACTTCCATCCTAGCCTTTATCGTACCATGGAGTTTCTCATTGATCTCTCCCTTCAACTTCTCTATGTTCTTATTCTCCTTTTGTACCTTTTCTTTTCAAGGATCTTCTACTACATATTCACCCATGAGATGCAAAGAGAAGTACTATTCATCAAGATCTAGTAAAAAGAATAAACAAATAAGAAATAGAATGAAAAGAAAAAAGGATATTCAACTTCATATTTGATATTTAAGTCCTAATGTAAAGTTTATTTTTGAGGCACTTTGTTTCATTTTAATCTCCCAGATTGTAAGTAAAATGTAACATATTGACACGAATGTAAAGAATGTGAAATAGTTATATTGAAAATTAAATGGAAACATTTTGTCTTCAGAGCCATATCGGTATTGGAGGGGACCAAAAGCAAATAATAAAAAATGGACCACATCAATTGTTTTCATTGTGTAACTTAACTCAATACCTTAAGGTACAAACAGACAACATCCGTGTACTACTTATTTCCTCATTCCCAAAGGCACCCTTTTCTTTGAAGAGAATTCACAGCACATCAAGCTCCATTAAAAATGTTCGCTTTAAATTCAATTAAAAGATTAAGCCACATGTTGCACCACTTATGTGGGCTCACATTAATTTCTTTTTCATTCTTGAGAACTGCATATTTATTAATTGTATGTGTTTATCTCTCTTCCATCATTACAGCACGTCAAGCTCCATTAAAAATGTTCGCTTTAAATTCAATTAAAAGATTAAGCCACATGTTGCACCACTTATGTGGCACACATCAATTTCATTTTCATTCTTAAGAACGGTATAGGTTCACTGTGAGCGTTTTCTGATTTATTTTAGTGGTTAATGAAAATCTTTCGTGGGATTGGACCGGTCACTCAGGCTCGATGTTGCCCAGTCTGATTAATTATTTTTTTTAAACTACATAATTATTAATTGTGTTTATCTTTCTCTTCCATCATTACTACGAGTAGGGCTGTAAACAAGCCAAGCTGAGCCGAGCTTTGAGGTGTTCAAACTTGTTTGATAAGATAATCAAGTCGAGTCAAGTCGAGCTTAAAATGAACCAAGCTTTTGAAATGAGTGTTCAAGCTTGGCTTGGTTTAATTTTTATGAGCTTGAGCTTGTTTGAAACTTGGCTTGAGCTTGATTCATTTAGATGTTATCAAGCTCTCAATTCAAGCTTGGCTTGAGCTTGGTTCGAGCTTGGCTTGAGCTTGGTTTGAGCTTGGTTCGTTTAGATGTTATCAAGTTCTCAATTCAAACTTGTTTGATTGTTTGAAACTTTTAGTTGTTTGATTGATTATTGAGCTTGATAATTTAAATTTCACTACAAAAAATTAGAAAAATAGCGACGAATTTTTAGCGACAAAACTAAATTTTGAAGCAAATCATCGCAATTTGCGACGACATTTTAATTTGTCGCAAATATTATTATTTTGAATAATTTTTTATCAAAAATATATGTTCACGACGAAAGTTTGGAAAATAAATCGTCGCTAATGTTTTAGCGGCGAAATATGGAGTTTGTCACTAATTAATATGATAGCGGTGGAAAAAAATACCACTAATATTCGGATATTAGCAACGAAATATGCCAAAATCGTTGCTAATATATTCGTGTGGGATATGTTAGCGGCGAAAAGACTCTAATTCGCCGCTAAAACTGACCTAATTTCCCCACCGCCACCTGCGTTTCTCTCGCGCCACAACTCCTCTTTTCTCCGCGCGCACCTCTTCTCCGCCACCGTCTTTCTCCTCGCACCACACCTCCTCTTCTTCTCCGCGCGCACCTCTTCTCCGCCACCCTATCTTTCTCCGCGCGCACCTCTTCTCCTCCACCGTCTTTCTCCTCGCGCCACACCTCCTCTTCTTCTCCACGCGCATCTCTTCTCCGCCACCCTGTCTTTCTCCGCGCGCACCTCTTCTCTGCCACCCTCTTTCTCCCTGCGCCACACCTCCTCTTCTTCTCCGCGCGCACCTTTTCTCCGGCGACTCTAGCTATTCTAACGGAAGCCTCCTGCTCCCTTCTCCTGCGCCATCCTACGCCACACTTCTCTTCCAGCTACTCCAGCGCCTTCCCCTCATTGCCATAACATTACTTTCCAGCGGCCAGCACAGACCATCCACGCTACCACCTGCCCCTTGTCCATTTTATTGGTTACGGAAGCACATCTCAGCAGAGACCCTCCTATTTCTGGTGATTTGGTAACCGATTGACTACTCCCTCTAAAAATCTGCTACTTTTTAGTAAGGTATATTCACTCGCTTTTTAACATCAGAAATTACAAAATCTAGTTGTAGATTTGATTAATTGAAAATCTTTGTAGTGGTAAACCTGTGATGATTTTTTATTGGTGAATGTATATCCTTGTGTTGGTTAAATTAGGGCTGGTTATTTCTTAATATGATCATGTCGTTGCTACAGAAATTGATCTTTAGGGCTGTCAATTGTGTTTTTCATTTTTATTCATCTTTATATGCTTCTGTCTAGTTTAGTTCTTTAGTCATTGGTGATCTCTTGCCTACATCTTTGTTATCCCCATCCACTCCTCATGTTTGTGTCAAACCTTAGCTGGGTAATTAAAATGTATTATGATTTCAGAAAGTTTGGTAACTTTGTCTGTAGGTGATTATAGTAGCTATACCTAGTTTAGAATTGTAATATTTTTTTGGTAATATAGTCCTTTATAGTATGTAATGTTAGGCCTCATGTATATACAATTTCTTAGTCATCCAACCTATCCTTTTGTGATGCATTCTGGTCGTACTTGAGTTTTTTATTTGTTTAATATGACATTTCGGACTTCAAGTCTTCATGTTCACTTATGTCATTTTGTCTTAGGTGGTGATACATTTTAACTCTTTTTGCCTTCGGAATTCAAATCAGGTTATACATATGGATAAAAGTTGGATAATGATTGAGAATCGGATTGAGCCTGAATATATAAACGGGCTAAATAAGTTTTTACAGGTAGCAGAGAATTATATGATAAGTTTGAATTTATCTAAAATTCGTTGTCCATGCCGAAGGTGTGGAAATTTGTTTAAATATGAGTTGGATTATGTTCGAGGACATCTTTATAGGTGGGGATTTGATAAATTATACAAAGTTTGGAACTTTCACGGAGAAGCTACTACATCATCTATCAATATAAATATTGTCAATGAAGAGGAACATGATTATGGTTTTGAAGAAGATGATTTTGAAGCTATGTTTACTGATTTAAGAAATGCAGAAAATATCAATACCAGTGGACCTCAATTAGATGATATTAATGCAGATGACATTAGAGGAAGCTATACCTCAATGTTTGAAGAAGCACAAAAAGAGTTGTATCACACTTGTACTAATTTTTCTGCATTCAGTTTTTTGGTCAAGTTAATGCATGTGAAGGTGTTAAATGGGTGGAGCAATAAATCATTTGATATGTTACTTCAGTTATTGCAAGAGGCATTTCCAAAACCGAATGAGATTCCAAACTCTCATTATGAAGCAAAAAAAATGTTAAAAGAGTTAGAATTAACATATGAGAAGATACATGCATGTAAGAATGATTGTATATTATTTTGGGGTGAGCATGAGAATAAAGATATATGTCCAGTGTGCAAGGAGCCCAGATACAAGTATGATGGGATGAATAAGAAAAAGAATGCTCAGAAAATTCTTCAATATTTTCCTTTGAAGGCCAGACTTAAGCGATTGTTTATTGCCAAACATACAGCAAAAGATATGAGATGGCATAAAGAAAAGAGGGTTGAAACAGATGGTGTATTAAGACATCCAGCAGATAGTAAATCATGGAAAGAATTTGACACTTCGCATGAAATATTTGCTAGTGATCCACGAAATATTCATTTAGGGTTGGCTACTGATGGTTTTAATCCATTTGGAAACATGTCAAATGCTTATAGTATGTGGCCTGTTATACTTGTGAATTATAATTTACCACCATGGAAAATGATGAAGCCATCATATTTGATAATGTCTCTTTTAATTCCTGGTCCTAAATCACCTGGGAAAGAGATAGATGTGTACTTACGACCTTTGATCAATGAACTGAAGGAGCTATGGGATGATGGGGTGGAAGCATATGTTGCATCGACTAAACAAGTATTTCAATTGCACGCTGCTGTGATGTGGACCATTCATGACTTTCCAGCATATGGAACAGTATCTGGATGGAGCACAAAGGGTTATAAAGCATGTCCAGTATGTCTTAATGAAACTAAATCTCAAAGATTACGGAGTAAAATATGCTATACATGCCACCGTCGATTTTTGAATGCGCAACACCCATGGCGTAGAAATAAGAATTTCAATGGAAAGGTTGAACAAGAAGGACCACCAGGAAGACTTAATGGTTATGAGATTTTAGCACAGTTAAATGCATTACCCCAAGTGACATTCAGTAAGGATCCTACATTAAGTAAAAAGCGGCAGCGATCTTTGGATGAAACAAATTGGGTAAAAAAGTCTATATTTTTTGAGTTAAAGTATTGGCCAGATTTAAAGTTGAGACACAATTTAGATGTTATGCACATCGAAAAAAACATATGCGATGCTTTGGTTGGCACATTATTTAATATAGATGGAAAGTCAAAAGATACATTTAAAGCAAGGTTAGACTTGCAGGATATGGGAATTAGAAGTGAATTACATTTAAAGAAAGTTGGAGACAAATTTAGTAAACCATATGCAAGTTACACATTGACATTAGAAGAAAGATATGAATTTTGTCAATTTTTAAAATCCGTAAAGTTTCCTGATGGATATGCTGCTAATATATCTAGAAATGTGAATGCAAATGATGGAAAGTTACATGGACTAAAATCACATGATTATCATGTCTTGTTGCAAAGAATACTTCCAGTGGCTATACGAAAATTCTTTCCAAAAGACATATGTGGCACACTAATTGAGTTATGTGATTTTTTCAAAAAGATAACTGCAAGATCTTTACACTTAGTGGACTTATGTAAAATGGAGGAGGAAATAGTGATCATATTATGTAAGATGGAACAAATATTTCCTCCAGCATTTTTTGACATTATGGTTCATTTGGCAGTTCATTTACCCCGTGAAGCCATGCTAGCTGGACCTGTTTCTTCACGATGGATGTATCCCTTTGAACGATATTTGGGCAGACTAAAAAAGTATGTTCGTAATAAAGCAAGGCCTGAAGGATCTATTGCAGAAGGGTATATTGTAAATGAGGCATTGACTTTCAGTTCCTTATATATGAGTCAAATTGAGACAAGATTTAGTAGGCCAGAACAAAACCAAGATGTTCAACCAGTAACATGCAATTTAAGTGTTTTCTCACAATAAACAAGAGTATTTGGCAATCAACATAATCTGAAATTGCCTTTGACTTTGTATAAGAAGGCACATTGGTATATTCTCAATAATTGTAAGGAAGTTGACCAATATAGGAAGTAAGTTTTTACATTATATAATTTTATTGTTTATATTTCATTATACAATTATAAAATAATTATTTGTTTCTGCAGTGAACATCTACAACTTTTGTCACATAAAGTTCATTCAAATCAACTTCTCCAATACCATGAGCGAGATTTTCCACAATGGTTTAGGGATAGAATGATACAGTTAAAGAATTTAACAAATTCAGAAATCACAAACGAGTTATATTATTTAGCAATGGGACCTGATGTTGAAGTTCAACTGTATGATGCTTGCATTGTTAATGGTATTCGATACCATACAATATCTCGTGATGCTCGCAGAACTACTCAGAATAGCGGGGTTAGCGTACCATCATCTGATGATGGTGACAATTTAGATTTTTTTGGAGTGTTGAAGGATGTTGTTCAACTATTTTACTCTTTCAGATATAAAGTACAATTATTTTGGTGTGAATGGTTCCAATGTAATCCAAAAAAAAAAATCAATAGTTGAAGAGTTTGGTCTGTTATCTATTGACACTTCTAAAACATGGTACGCTGATGACCCATTCATTTTGGCCAACCAAGCAAACCAAGTTTATTATTTAAATGATATAAAGCGTGGAGGTCATTGGAAGGTAGTGCAAAAGGTTCAACACCGAGAAATATATGAAGTAACTGAAGTTGATGAAGTATCAGAAGATATTGAATCCAGAAATAATTTCAATATTGAGACTAACCATGATAATTCTTCTAATGAAGCAACTTTAGTAGTTGGTGAAGAATTAGAGATATCCCAACTTTGTAGATTAGATGTTGAGCATCAACATATAAATATGTCAAATGCACAAGTGGAGCTAGCTAGGGATGCTCAAAGTTTTCTTAATGATGACGATGAAGATACTGAAATTGATGGTGACACAGATGATCAATTATCTCTTTCAGATGATAGTGGTGATTAATTTTTATGAACATGGTAAATATGTTTTTAATTCATTACTTGTAGATATCTGTATATGTTGATGCATATTTTTTGATCTATATATGATGAATATGTAACAGCCTTGTCGCCAAAGAGGATTGAACATTTACCAGTTTTGGAGACACCTATAGCTGATAGTTCTTCCAGTGGTTAGTTGTTTTGTATTTAATTTATAAAAATTTTATTTAGAACATTTACCAGTTTAACACTATTCCATTTACAGGTCGACCGCTACGTA
This sequence comes from Zingiber officinale, assembly GCF_018446385.1. NCBI lineage: Eukaryota > Viridiplantae > Streptophyta > Magnoliopsida > Zingiberales > Zingiberaceae > Zingiber > Zingiber officinale. The sequence continues at coordinate 79,601,904 of NC_055986.1, forward strand.
GGGAGACACGAGGCACACATTCTGATCGGCTACGACGCCAGATCAGTGATCGGGGTAGATTGCCCATTACTTTCCGTCAGAGCGATGGGCATCCCATTGGCCCTAATGCAGCTTCATTTATGACCGAGTTAGGCCTCTCGGTAAAGAAGTTTGCTCCATTACAAGCTAAGAGTTGGAAACACATCCCCGCTGAGAATAAAAGGATGATATACGATCGAATATCAGTAAGTATAAGTAATTCAACATATTTATAACCACTCCTTTATTACTAACCATGTGCAAAATAAATTTATTTTTTCAGGCTGCTTTTGATATAAGTTTTCAGGAGGGCTCATCGTCGGTCATGAAGAAGACCGACCGATTGATGAGTGCACGATATAGAGACAATAGATCTAAAATGCATAACCATTATAAAAAGCTATCGCACCTGCCTCCTGCTGAGCGCCGACAGCATATTCCGATTGAGTTCTGTGAGACTCAAGATGATTGGAACTACATGTGTGATCTGTTTGAATCTGAAGCATTTTAGGTAACTCATTTTATAACAAATGTCTTCTTTATATAAAATTTTAATTATTTGTTCCATAACTATTGTTTTGTTTATACAAAATTTTGTGTTGTAGAAAAGATCTACAATAAATGTCGAAAATCGAGGAAAACTCCCATATAACCATCGCGGAGGTTCTAAATCATTCATCCAGTATAGTTACGACGGTGTAAGTGTTAATTTTATAGTTATCTTATATTGTTTGTTGATTAAAATATTAAGACATTATTTTTTTTAGACCGATCAGTCACAAAGAAAAAATCGGATTACTGTCTTTAATGAACCTCATTATAGCTCAAAGAAAGGTTGGATTGGGGACACGGCAAAAACTGCATATGTATGTTATGGCCTTATTCAGTGAATTTGTTCTTAACTTTACATAATTATTTTTTACAATATTTTTAATATGTTTGTTTTTTCTAGGATGATATGGTGAGACTACGTGATGAATGTATTCTATCACAAAATCCAGAAGATGTCATCGATGTAGTCCAAATTGCAGGTACAGTTTGTGATCAGGTCCGTGAGAATATTATTTAATAACCGCCGATACAATTTCCATTTTTTCAAAATATATATGACATGTTGTCTCGATATTTTTATATGAAATGTTGTCCATCTTCTTTCAATACTTCTTGCAAAACATACTTGTCTCGATATTTCTATCAACTGCTATTACACGTCAATGAAGATTGAGTTGATGTATTAAACTTGTTTGCTTTCTTAACAAGTTTATTTATAAGTATTCAATTAAGGTTTTATGAAGCTTAAGTTGTTTTTTTTATTAATCTTAATTAGAGAGCATTGCTCGTGTAATTTAGTTGAAGGTATGGCAAATGGCTTAAGTTCAGATCAAGGTTGGTATGGCAACTTGCTAAGGTTTGTATCGAACTGCAGTCCCACCAACTTCTGCCACAGTGCAACCGCCACCGCCGCCTTTGATCCACATTGGTGCCGACCAAGCCCACCCATATGTAGCCGGAATGGGGTATCATGTAGTGCAGCAGCACCATCTTTCCTAGTCCCCTGCAACAATAGCTAACTATGGGTATCAATTTGCTACTACTGATAATACCCGTCCTCAAATTTACTACTCTCAGGCCACTCCATCAATTGCTTCTCCTAGCCAACCTGTGAATTCTATGGCTCCAGCTGATCCAAAGTCATCATGAACTTGATCAAAAAGAAGAAATCTGAGGTGAATTATAGTAAACCCCTGTGCTTAGATAGTCTAGTTACTTCTGCGTTATGTACATGTAGCTAAATAAGCCTATTAGCATATCGTCGATGATGTACCTATGCTATTTGAATAAGTGAAAGATTTAGAACAGGTCCTTGTGTTGGAGACAATCAATCTGTAGCCGGAGATTTTACGGGGTATTAGCTGAATTTAAATATACTGAATTTAAATTCACTTATCTGTTAAAATGACCTGAGCTGATAATCTCAGGCTGCCAGCAGGGGCTGGTTTTCTGACCACGGAGTGGTTAAGAGAGCAGAGTGTCAAAGCAGCAAAGTCCGCGCGGACTGAAGGTCGACCGGGCCGAGCAGGTGGTCGACCGGGCGAGCAACAAAACAAGCTGATCGTGCGAGTAGTGAGACCAACTGAGCGTACCGAGGGCGGACGACCGAGCGAGCGAAGATGCTGATTGGGCGAACGAAGGGGCCGACCGAGCAGCGAGGTCGGGTAGGCAAAATGGTCGGTCGAGCGAACAGCGAGACAAGCCGAACAGGTGAAGAGGCTGACCGAGGCCTGCGAATGACACAGTTTCCTTGAAACAGATTCGTCCACCTCCGGCTGTGCTTCGAGGCTTACTCGGGTCGTCTGTTTCCCAGGATACAACGGCGAAACCGCAATCTCCACCTAGCACTGGTGGTTGCGGCGAACTGAGAAATACCCGAATGCTATCACCAGGGTTCTGTCGAGAGGAAGAAAGAAACGACAGAGAAGAAGAAGAGGGAAAAGAAGGTGGATGGAAAGATTATTTAATCTTTCTTTTCCTTATCTCTTTTCCTCTCATGCTCAAGGCCTTTTATAGGATGCCTTGCATGAGGTTACTTTTCCATTTGCTAAAGAAACGTCATATGCATTATATTAATATGCGTTTCTTATTTAAGCGTTAATGAAAAAAGAATAATCCAAGTGGCAAAATGTCGGTTAATTTATTTGGGTGTGCATAGGTCGTGCTCGCACACAAGCAAACTTGGTTCAATGCAATCCGGGCCCTAGATTTGCACCCTCCCTATGCAGCCACACACAAGAGCAAGCTTCCACTCATTTATTTGTTCACAACACACATGTTTGTGAAACAATATAAACCAACCATCAAGCCTTGAAACTTCCAATATGGGACTAAAATCTTCTTCACAATGGAGCTTCTTTCTTCTTCACTCTCTTCTCCATTCACTCATTTTCAACAATCCCCCACATGAATGGAGATAGAGTAAGTGATAACATCCAGCAGTTGAGTCAAGTATAGGATAGGTAGGTTTTACCCTTTGAACCCTCCCTTGTGAAGATTTGGTTGCTTACTGGCTGATAGTAGACACGATGTCTTTGAACTATACTGTCGTTTGTGTAAGCAGTGACAAATCTCACCCAAGACTCTCCCTGATACAACTCAGTTCTCATAAGTGTGTTCGTTCTTGGCCATGAACACGCCTGGTTCTGTGAGAAGCTCTAAGAATTGTGCCTCCAATTCTCTTCGAAGCGGCCTCACTTCTTTCTCACATAGGTGATCCCTCAAGAGTTGTCATATACTCTTCTTGATCATTAAAAGCCCATCAGCTTACCCTGGTCTAGTCACTGTTTCATTAGGGTACTCCCCCACAGTGTGTCTAGTCAGTGCAGATTAGTTGTCCCTTTGAACCTAGTTCTTGGGATCTCCAATCAGCATAGGTTGGGTGTCCTCTGCATGACAACGACATCAAGCCCATTCCTCGTGATGAGCTTGCAACTAACTCTCAATTTAACCCTTTGGTTAGCGGATCTGCTAGGTTATCCTTTGACTTCACATAGTCAATAGTGATAACTCCCGTTGAGAGTAGTTGTCTAATGGTATTATGTCTACGACGTATATGTCTAGACTTACCATTGTAAAGATGGCTCTGTGCCCGACCAATTGCTGATTGACTATCGCAATGTATACAAATTGCCGGCACAGGTTTCGACCATCTCGGAATATCTTCTAAGAATTGTCGTAGTCATTCAGCCTCTTCACCACATTTGTCAAGAGCTACAAACTCAGATTCCATCGTGGATCTGGTTATTACAGTTTGCTTAGAAGATTTCCAGGAAATGGCTGCACCTGCTAGAGTGAAGATATATCCACTCGTAGACTTAGAGTCTTTTATATCAGATATCCAACTTGCATCGTTGTATCCTTCGATCACAGCGGGATATCTTGAATAGTGCAATCCATATTCACGAGTATACCTCAAGTACCTCAATACTCTTGTTATCCCTTTCCAGTGCTCAACACCGGGATTACTCGTGTATCTACTCAGTTTGCTTACTGCGTAGGCTAAGTCTGGTCGTGTACAACTCATTAAGTACATCAGACTTCCGATCACTCGAGAGTATTCTAGCTGAGAGATACTTTCACCTCGATTTTTCGATAGATGTTGGCTCGTATCTATCGGCGTTCGTGCCAACGCAGTATCTCCTTTGGTAAATTTCTCAAGAATCTTGTCCACGTAATGGGACTGACTAAGAACAAGTCCTTCTGTCGTTCTAAGAATTTTGATTCCCAGAATCACATCAGCTAGGCCCATGTCTTTCATGTCAAATCTTGAGTTCAACATATCTTTTGTGGATTTGATTATCTTATCATTACTCCCAATGATAAGTATGTCATCTACATAGAGGCACAAGATGACATAGTCACTCTCTGTGGCTCTCATGTAGACACATTTATCACATTCATTGATCTTGAATCCACATTCCTTCATGGCATTATCAAATTTCTCATGCCACTGCTTTGGCGCTTGTTTCAAGCCATATAATGACTTCACCAATCTACATACCTTGTTTTTCTGTCCTGGCACAGAAAACCCCTCAGGTTGGTCCATGTAGATTTCCTCTTCTAAATCCCCGTTTAGAAAAGCTGTCTTTACATCCATTTGATGTATTTTGAGATTCCATAGAGCGGCTATAGCCAACAATACTCTAATGGAAGTTATTCTCGATACCGGAGAGTATGTATCGAAGTAATCAAGGCCTTCTCGTTGTCGGTATCCTTTGATTACCAATCTGGCCTTGTATTTATCGATCGTGCCATCTGACTTCATTTTCTTCTTGAAAATCCACTTGCAACCTAGTGGTTTACTTCCCGGAGGAAGATCCACAAGTTCCCAAGTGTGATTTTGCAAGATAGATTCTATCTCAGATGCAATTGCCTCTTTCCAGTGAAGTCCATCAAAAGAGTCTACAGCTTCTGAGTAACTTCGGGGCTCACTGTCCAACATGAAAGTGATAAAATCCGATCCATAGGATTTTTCTACCCGAGCTCTTTTGCTCCGTCTAGGCTCAACCTCCACGGGTTCCTCATCATCATCATCTTCTTCGCCTTGTGTTTCGTTTGCCCGTTTTGAGGAGCTAGCATCCTCTCGGGTCTTATACGGAAACACATGCTCGAAGAAAGAGGCATTTCTCGATTCGATTATCGAGTTTCTGTGTATCTCCGGTACGTGTGACTCATACACACAAAATCGATAAGCACTGCTGTTATGTGCATATCCAATAAATATGCAATCAACAGTCTTTGGTCCTATCTTAATCCTTTTTGGATCAGGTACCAACACTTTGGCAAGACACCCCCACATTCGTAAATATTTGTAGGACGGTTGTCTTCCATTCCACAACTCATAAGGGCTCTTATCTATTTTCTTCCGGGGCACCTTATTTAAAAGGTAATTAGCTGTTAACACAGCTTCCCCCCACATGGACTCTGGCAATCCAGAGCTTAATAGAAGAGCGTTCATCATCTCCTTAAGAGTTCGATTCTTTCGCTCAGCAACCCCGTTTTGTTGAGGAGTATAAGGAGCTGTTGTTTCATGTCTGATCCCATGTTCAGCACACAACTCAGCGAACGGTGACACATATTCACCACCTCGGTCACTTCGAACCACCTTAATCTTTCTATTAAGCTGATTTTCAACCTCATTCTTATAGAGAGCAAATTTCTCTATAGCTTCATCCTTACTTTTGAGAAGATACATATAACAATATTTTGTGTTATCATCTACAAAAGTGATGAAGTATTTATTACCACCACGTGTTGGCGTACCTTTTAGGTCGCACACATCAGTGTGGATTAGGTCAAGTGGTTCATTACTTCTTTCAATATGTTGAAAGGATGACCTTGTCATTTTCACTTCAACACAAATCTCACACTTGTGTTTTGGGTTAAGGTGGAATGAAGGTATGCTTTGCATGTTTATTAATCTACGCAACACATCGTAGTTAACATGTCCTAGTCTACCATGCCACAAACACGAAGACTCAAGCATATAAGTGGAAGAGCTTTCAGTTTTATTTATCTTGGGCCTAATGGCCATTACATTGAGCTTAAATAGCCCATCAGATACATAGCATCTTCCTACAAACATCCCATTTTTGGACAATACAACTCTGTCCGACTCAAAAACAATGCGAAAGCCATGCTTGCTCAGAAGTGATCCGGACACTAGATTCTTACGAATCTCCGGAATATACAGCACATTGTTCAGAGTGAGGTCCTTGCCCGAGGTCATCTTCAGCACCACCTTTCCTTGGCCCGTGATGTCCGAGGTTGCTGAGTTCCCCATGAACAGTTTGTCTCCAGTGACTTCTTCGAAGTTGTGGAGCAGCTCCTTGTTGCAGCAGACATGTCGAGTGGCTCCAGTATCGATCCACCATTGCCGCGGGTTTGAACCGATCAAGTTTAGCTCGGAGACCACAGCGCAGAGGTCGTCCATTTCTGGTCCCTCGTTCAGGTTGGCCTCTTGCTTCTTCTTCGACTTTCTGCACTCCGAAGATTTGTGACCCACTTTGTCACAGTTGAAGCACTTCCCAGAGAACTTCTTCTTGCTGATGCCTCCTCTGGGTCCCATCTTAGAAGACTTGGGGTTCTTCCGTTTCGAGCTTTGACCGTACTCGACCACGTTGGCTTTCACAGTAGCCTGAGAGAACAGCTTTCTCTCTGAACTCTTGTCGTCTTCTTCGATGCGAAGTCGAACAATGAGTTCCTCCACATTCATCTCCTTCCGCTTGTGCTTCAGGTAGTTCTTGAAGTCCTTCCAGCCAGGAGACAGCTTTTCAATGATAGCAGCCACCTGGAAGGTTTCACTCAGAACCACCCCTTCTGAGTGAATCTCGTGCAAGATCACCTGAAGCTCCTGGGACTTGGCTGATCATCGTCTTGGAGTTAACCATCTTGTAGTCTAGGAATCATCCCACGATGAACTTCTTTGCCCCTGCATCCTCCGTCTTGTATTTCTTGTCCAGGGACTCCCACGGTTCCTTAGCCGTACTCTTCATGCTATACACAGCATACAGCGAGTCGGCAAGGCGGTTGAGGATGTAGTTTTGGCAAAGGAACTCGGAATGAGTCCATGCCTCCACTGCATCGATGGTTTATGCATCAGCATCCTCGCGCTTGGGAGGGTCCTCGGTCAAGAACCGAGCCAGATTGAGTGTGGTCAGGTAGAAGAGCATCTTCTGCTGCCACCTCTTGAAGTTCAGTCCACTGAACTTATCTGGCTTTTCCCCATGATTGATTGGTACAGTTCCAATCGGGACGGAGGGGGCCTTTATTTGTTGAGTTTGTTGCACCTCAACATTCTGTTCTGTGGCCATCTCAACAGAAACGAGTCTGTTTCAAGATTGTTGGAGACAATCAATCTGTAGCCGGAGATTTTACGGGGTATTAGCTGAATTTAAATATACTGAATTTAAATTCACTTATCTGTTAAAATGACCTGAGCTGATAATCTCAGGCTGCCAGCAGGGGCTGGTTTTCTGACCACGGAGTGGTTAAGTGAGCAGAGTGTCAAAGCAGCAAAGTCCGCGCGGACTGAAGGTCGACCGGGCCGAGCAGGTGGTCGACCGGGCGAGCAACAAAACAGGCTGATCGTGCGAGTAGTGAGACCAACCGAGCGTACCGAGGGCGGACGACCGAGCGAGCGAAGATGCTGACTGGGTGAACGAAGGGGCCGACCGAGCAGCGAGGTCGGGTAGGCAGAATGGCCGGTCGAGCGAACAGCGAGACAAGCCGAACAGGTGAAGAGGCTGACCGAGGCCTGCGAATGACGCAGTTTCCTTGAAACAGATTCGTCCACCTCCGGCTGTGCTTCGAGGCTTACTCGGGTCGTCTGTTTCCCAGGATACAACGGCGAAACCGCAATCTCCACCTAGCACTGGTGGTTGCGGCGAACTGAGAAATACCCGAATGCTATCACCAGGGTTCTGTCGAGAGGAAGAAAGAAACGACAGAGAAGAAGAAGAGGGAAAAGAAGGTGGATGGAAAGATTATTTAATCTTTCTTTTCCTTATCTCTTTTCCTCTCATGCTCAAGGCCTTTTATAGGATGCCTTGCATGAGGTTACTTTTCCATTTGCTAAAGAAACGTCATATGCATTATATTAATATGCGTTTCTTATTTAAGCGTTAATGAAAAAAGAATAATCCAAGTGGCAAAATGTCGGTTAATTTATTTGGGTGTGCATAGGTCGTGCTCGCACACAAGCAAACTTGGTTCAGTGCAATCCGGGCCCTAGATTTGCACCCTCCCTATGCAGCCACACACAAGAGCAAGCTTCCACTCATTTATTTGTTCACAACACACATGCTTGTGAAACAATATAAACCAACCATCAAGCCTTGAAACTTCCAATATGGGACTAAAATCTTCTTCACAATGGAGCTTCTTTCTTCTTCACTCTCTTCTCCATTCACTCATTTTCAACACCTTGTTCTTGGGTCATCTATGTCATGAGTCATAGGGTCTAGAGTTACAATAAACTGTGTATCATCTTTGTTATTCTCATCTGTCATGAGTCCTTGTTTTATGATGATCTTGTTTTTCACTTGGTATCTTGTACTTTTTTCTTCACTGTGAATTGTATCGTATCTCTGTGTGTGAATTTAGGAGCTCCATTGATGACATATCGATAGGTGAATGTGAATCCTCTATCAAAAAGCATGAATGAGCTGTCCATCTCAGGAAGTAAATGTTTGGATGTGTTTTACACTCATTGTCTGAGCTGTCCATCTCAGGAGGAGCACCATGGTAAGATGAGTCATTCGGTCCTGTCGTGCCATATTCTCCATTAGAAATGTGCTATACCTACTCACAATCTACATTTAAAGGTGGGTCTGCTGTGGAAAACAGGAGCAGCGCCTGTCTCGTTAAGTCTTTTGTTGGGTTTGTTTGTTCACTTTGGAAACAAAACTAGGTGTCTGCTATGATGGTTTCCTTGAAGTTGAAGCTGAGTTTGATTCATCCATGTGTTGTTCCTTTATTTTGATCTAACAAAGCTAAGTTACAAAACAGAAAAAAGAAATAATGAACAACTTTACTTTGACTTGCATGTTTATCAATCCAGATTACCTCCAAATCTTGAAGTTGCCTCGAGCTTCAACTGGTTCTCATGTCTCTTTTAAATTCACTTTGCTCCCACTTATTTTTTAGTATATCATATGTTTTATTATCATCATATCATATCATATGTTTTATTATCTTCAAAATTTTGTATTAGGTCCTAGGTACTCGGTCTGGATATATCAGAGGACTTGGAAGTGGGCCGAAGCCAGTTAGGTCTACTTCTTCATATGCCACATCCTCATCCAGATCAACTAATGCTGTATTGCGTGAAAGACTTCAATCGACCCAAGATGAGTTAGCAAACACCAAAATTCAGCTAGCAAACACCCAAGATGAGTTAGCATCAATTAAATCAAGACAAGATTTGTTTGAACAAATACTTAACTGATTGGCACCTGGAGCATTAGATTCTTTGATTCATAATTCATCTTCAGCTCCACCTCCTCCTCCTCCATCTTAGGCTTTGTTTTTGTGGACTTTTGGATAGAAACATGATGTTGACTTGTTTTGAATTAGTTTGGATTTTTGGTTGTGAACTTGGTTGGATTGTTGGTTGTATATATGTTTTGAACTTGGTTTGTGAATGTTGCAATTATATTTGTGTTGAAGTTAAGCATGTGATGGTTTGAGTATTTGTGAATTTGTTGTTATAGTTGTGATGTTTTGAGTATTTGTGAATTTGTTGTTATAATTGTGATGGTTTATATGTTTATAAACTGTATGCAGAAAATATATTACATGAAGTAAAACTAGTGGTTAGCGACGAATTTTAAAGGTTTCGCCGCTAACCTTAATTGTTAGCGACGAATTATGTTTCATTCGTCGCTAATAAGGATAGTTAGCGACAAATTTAAACAAAATTCGTCGCTAACAATTAAGGTTAGCGGCGAAATTAGATTATTTCGTCGCTAACCTGTCTGCAAATCGTGTTAGCATCATTGATTGTTAGCAACGTAATAAATCGACTAATTCGTAGCAAAGAAGGGAATATATTAGCGACGACATTGAAAGGAATCGTTGTTAACGTAAATTATAGCAACGATATTAGTAATATCGTCGTTAACTATTTTACGGCGAAGTAATTTACTTTAGCGACGAATAATGTAACGTCGCTAATATATTTGCAACGAAATATTACATTTCGTCGCTAATATAGGTTTACGACAAGCTTATTACGACGATTTTAGCGACGAAAAGTTATCGTCTCAAAGATTTTTTAGCGGCGAAAAAATAACATTAGCGACGAAAATAATCGTCGCAAAATATCTATTTTCTTGTAGTGTTTATTTATTTATTTTATTACTTATTTAGCATATTAAAAAGAGTTTTATTAATGAATATGGTTTGTGAACATTGTTCATGAACGTTGTTCATAAACGTTGTTCACGAACATTATTCACGAACGTTAACGAGCTAAACACATATGTGTTTAAGCTTGTTTGTTTAGCTTAACGAGCTGTTCAAGATTGTTTGTTTAATTAATCTTATGTATATTGAATGAACATAAACAAGCTCTTACCAAGCCGAACACCAAGCTTATTCACGAACGCTTGATTCACTTACAGCCCTAACTACGAGAGTCCAGAGCTAAGCATTTTACCATTTCATAAATCCCATAGTACTGGATAAGCGTAAGAACTTTGATATTCATAAATCCCATCATACATACAATGAAGTATATTTCTTTAACATATCCAATTCATACTATCAAATAGAAAATAATATTTCAATCACATAACACAAAACATACAAAATATACCAATCAATATTAATCTACAAAAATATATATATATATATATATATAATCAGCACCTAAAATATTTGTCACTTACAAAATAATTATTTAAGCATAGTAATTGGGAGTTCAGGAAGTATGCAACTCCACCCCAATCATTCCATCAAAGTATGCAATCTTAAAGGATTATGGCACTAGTGATAAAGAAACCAATAAAAAATAAAAAAAATCATGAAATTCGGTAATACAAATCTATTATTGATTTCATAGATGAAATTTTATTTTTCAACTATCACTTAGCTAAAACTAACATGGAGTGTAAGAAGAAATAGATGGTAAATTTCAGATATACAAAGCTTGAAACTTATAATTCAATATATATACTTTTCTGACATATGTTTCAAGTGTATTCTCATCATCCACATTGAAATTTCCATGCGTGCTAAGGATAAGAAAAAAATGTAAAATTTGATTGCTACAGAAAACAACTTGGTCAAGAGACGAGGACAGATAAAGAATGGAAAACCTGCATAATAGTTTCTTTCACAAGTTTCCAGCGAGGTTCATTGTCAAAATTTGAGGAAAATGTTAAAATTGAGCGTGATCCTTTTATATGATTGCCAGTAAGATTTAGCTCCTTCATTATGTGCACTTTACAAAAAAAAAAAAACAAACGCACAAAAATTCATTAAAAAACTCAATTGATCCCGTATGACAATGTAGAAAATGTTTACCTACATTGACTAAGAACTTCACAGAAAGTCCTCCAGGAGACTTCACCATCCAGAGATAAAATCTTTTTGCTTCCTGCACTAATATACATTATAACACAACGATTTTTCAGAATCTAAATGGACATTCAAGCAACATAAGCTACAAATTTAGGTTTCGAAGATTGCGAGTTGTTGAAGGTCCAAGAACACCACTGAGGGTTCACACAGAGAAGAAAGTAAAAGGGAGATTTGGAGGTTCGGCAGAGACAAAAAGGGAGGTCCAACGGAGAGGTTCAACGGAGAGGGGTTCAACAGAGATGTTTAGCAGGAGGAATTCAGCGGAGAGGTTTGGTAGAGAGGGGTTAAGCAGAGAGGTTCGCGAAGAGGGGCTGGGTAGAGGTGTTCGGAGAGGGAATTAGCAAAGGTATGTTAGAGGCGGAGAGGGGTTCGATGTAGAGGATTGGGAGGAGATGTTTGGTGAGGGATTTAGCGGAGGAATGACAAAGGCAGAGAGGGGTTCGACGGGGAGTGGGTCGGCACGGGATGCACATATGCGATGTATGAGTATTTAAAAATCTCTAAATGTTTAGACTATTAACTATAAGTACCCAGTGGTAGTTTTGATGTGGTCAACTAAGTTAAGTTAAGTCATATGTATTTGATCCTTGTGTCTAAGTGTGCAGGAGGTTAGGAACATAATAAGTCAAGCGAAAGACGTAGCTAGCGAGAATGATGGCACAGGAAGGGAGTCGATCAGCTCGGTGCATCCGAAGGACGAAGTGTTGTAGAAGAGTACACCGGCGAACGAGAAGGACGCGCACAGTGGTCAGATGAATGAGAAGTCGGGGAGAAAAGCTGCTCGAGGAGAAGGTCGGAGTTGGATTCGGGCGAGCTCAACTTTAGTTAGCTTGAGCATCACCCACGCGAAGAGATCAGTTAAGCAACTAATATGCCTTATGGAAGGCGCCTTCCATGGCATGGAAGGCGCCTTCCATGGCATGGAAGGCGCCTTCCATGGCTTGGAAGGCACCTTTGATGAATAATGAGAAGGCGTCTTTCAAGTTATTGAAGGCACATTCCAGTGACCGTTAGTGAAGATAATATTTTATCTTCGCATGGATAAAACTTACCATTTTGGAGGTGCCTTTCAGCCTATTAAAGGCACCTTCCAACCTCAGATAAAATTTTCTAGGGGCTATAAAAAGACCCCTGGAGCTAGAAAATGGAACACAACTTGAACTACAACTCTTGTACTCTTTCCTAGTCTATTTCTTGAACTGTCAATGTTTGTAAGAGACTTCTCTGCCTGCAATGAAGGAGATCTTCTAGTACCTTTCACTACCTTGGATTAACAACCATCTAGGTTGTAACCAAATTAATTTCTAGCCTTCTTATGTCTTTCTTTTAAATTATTTAGTTCAGTTTTATTATTGTTATTGTAATTGTGCTACTAATCAAAACCAAAGTACAAGAAGGGGTTGATTTTATTTTGTAGGCAATTCGCCTTCTCTTGTCTGCCCATTGCTCCAACAAGTTGTATCAAAGCCAGAAAACCTCAGAAGGACTAATCGCCGACGGAGGCATTGAGACAATGGTCGGACCGACAATCTATCCGTCGAAGTTTGAGAAGGATTTCGCGATATGGAAAAATTCATGGAGGTATTTTTTAAAATAGAATTTGAATTACTCTCAATTATTAAATATAGTTTTGTAGCCCCCAATGACCAACAAGGAATCAAAAAAGAAGAGTACCAGTGGACTAAAAAAGATCAAGCCGATTTTGTAGCGAATGGACAAGCCGAGTTCCAGTTGCTAAGCATAGTTTCACCCCAGGAAGTCAATCAGATCGGAGATTATGAATAAGCAAAGGAACCTTGGGAGTTCCTAGAGCTACACGAAGGAATGTCCAAAGCAAAGCTCGTGAGACAGGACCTACTCTGGAACAAACTAATGAACCTCTTGATGGAAGAAGACGAAAAAATAGTCGTACATCTACACTTGAGGATCAAAGAACTCATCATCAAGCTCATGAATCTCAGAGAAAAGGTAATGAACCAAGATTCATTAAGGTACACTTTAAATACATTTTCTATAACACCTGAGTGAACTTCTATAGTCAACTCATTTTATATATCTAAAGACCTCGAAGTTAGTTCATTAGAAAATCTATTTTCCACTTTTGAACTTCACGAATCAAGATGTGTAGACACACAAAACAAAGAAGAAAAGACAGCCCACAATAAAGCACTAAAAGCTAACCAAAAAGGTGAACTAGATCTAAACTCTAAAGAATCAATCGACGAAGATGAAGCAACATTATTGGTGAGAAAGTTTAGCAAGTTTATTAAATCTAATAAATTTAATAAGTCATAGGTGAAAAAGTATTTTCAGGTCAACAGAAAGGTTCGGTGCTACAACTGTCAAAAAGAAGGGCACATCAAGGATGACTACCCTAAACTAAAGAAGAAGGAGAAAGACAAGGGCAACAGACCAACAAAGTCGAAGCACAAGAACTTGAAAGCTACGTGGGAAAGATCGTCGTCCTACAAATCCAAGATTGAAGCTTATGCCAGATTAGCCCTAATGGCAGACCACCAGAGGGACACCAAAAGTTTCTCAGAGTTGAGCATTGACGAAGGGAGAGGATCTTCAAAATAAAGTTGTGATAAAGGGGAGCATCAGAACACGAAGTAAGTGAGGTACGTGCACTTTCTCCCAAATAGTCTTTCCAATTTATTAAAATTTTTTCAAAGAATATAGTACAATTAGAAAAAGATAATGCCAGATAAAATTAAGCTTAGAAAAGTCATGTCCTTTAGATATGTTTGATAACTTAAAAATAAAAAATGCAAAATTAAAAGAACAAATATAAATATTGAAAAATGACCATGCACGATTTTTAAAAATCAATATTTAGAAATTATGGTAAGATCAATTGGTACATAAGAAATAACCAAGGATAAATTAGAAAAATCCCTAGAAACTATGTACTTTCAAAAGTTTTAATAAATTTAGTAGGTAGGAACCTATATTGAGTTCCAAAATCTTTTTTAAATTAAATTCCAAAATTATTATTTTTAATTATTGGATAGAAATTGTCTTAATTACTTTTTTTTTTTTTTTAAATTTCTGTTTGTATTTCGAGTTGAAATTTTTTTCCTATGCTATCTGATGATTTAATCAACAAACAATTTTTATTTTTTTATTGTTAAGTTATTTCTTATAAAATTATTAATAAAAATCATACTTTGAAATTTAAAATTATTTCACATACTTAATTTTGAAAATCTTATTTTTCTGTAACAAAACATAATATTATCTGCCAAAAAAATATTTTTAAAATTTTTTTACCGTTAAGCTATTTCTTGTGAATTTATTAATAAAAATTGTACTATGGAAATTAAAAATACTTTTTTGTTGACTTTTTGATCATATTTTTCTGTGATGAAATATAATATTCTCTATCATTACGAATATTTTAGAATTTTTATTTTAAATAATGTTAGAATTATTATAAATTATTTTCTGAAAAGATAATTGTTAATATTAAAAATTTAAGAAAATATAAATTTTAAAAAATTTATTTTTTTTGTTGTTAAATAATGTGTTTTACACATCCAGGAAAAATAGTAGAATTTTTAGAGTTAAAAACTATTTTTAAAGATTTATTTTTAAAAATTAGTTTCTATAACGAAATAATTTATTTATTTTCAAGTATTAAGTATTTCTTCGTGTGATTTTTTATATTGATCTAACATTGTCTGGTTGAGGATATTTCAAAATTGATAAGTAATTTTTAACATTTTTTTTTGTCAAAATAGGAGATTAATTAGCCAAAATAGAATATTTTTTAAAAAATATTTTATCTTACTGATAATCATTGTTATGTACCCCTAGAAAAGTTTTTTAAAATTTTCTGATAGTTTACTTTATTTTTCCTAATTTTTTAACCGTTAGTGTATTTTTTTTCTCAATTTTTTTTGATGTGATTTAAGGGGGAGAAATATGTAAAAGTTAAGGGGATTCAGGATTAAGGGGGAGTTAGGAATTTTTATACATATCATTGCAAAAATCTTAACTTAGTTATTTCATTGAATTGTAACTTCTTTACATAATCATGTTATCACTTCTTGTTTAACCCTAACTTTAACTTGGGTTGATGCACATCAAAAAGGGAGAGATTATAAGTATCCCGTGGCAGTTTTGATATTGTCAACCAAGTCAAGTTAGATCATGTATATTTGATCTTTGTGTCTAAATATGCAGGAGCTTAAGGACATAAGAAGTATAGCAGAAGATGCTGCTAGCGAGAAGGATGGCACAGGAAGGGAGTCGACGGGCTAGGTGCATTCGAAGAATGAGGTGTTGCGAAAAAGAACACTCGTGAGTGAGAAGGACGCGTGCGGCGGTCAAAGGGACAAGAAGCCTGGGAGGAAGGCTGCTTGAGGAGAAGGTCAGAGTTGGGTTCGAGTGAGCTCAACTCCAGTTAGCCGGAGCATCACCAACACGAAGAGATCTGTCACGCCCCAGAGGAGTCCCTGTCCGAAGAAATTTCGGCAGCATCTCCCCTGCACGGCGGACAATCTGAAACTTCTACATAACACATATACCTCAGCCACAGGCGGCTGGAATGATAACAATAAATAAAAACAATCACCATGCAGTTTATATAGATATTCAGCCTCTGGCTGTCACAACCACGCAGTTAATAATAGTAATCACAAACAATAGTACTCTGACTCGAAATTCACCCTACTCAACTACACTCGTAAAGCTCAAATCCGACGAACTCACCTCTTCTGCCTTCTAGGAAGGCATGTTGTCACGCCCCGAGAGTAAGGTTGTCCGACGAAAATCGGACAGCACCTCCCCTGTAGCAGTGACAAATAGAACCGGTATACAACACCACAGAATATACATATACAAATATATCACAACCACGCAGATAATATGCAGCCCACACGGCTGTAAAGTCAAACACAGCGGAAAACAAGATCAACAAAGATAAGATAACAAAAACTCACCGCGGGCCGGCCCGGCTTGACTCATCGGCAAAACAACCAAATACAAATAACAAGTCCACAGCTCAATTATTACAATGCTAAATTCAAAGGTTTGACTCACAATAAAAGGAAAACCAAAACCGTAAAACCATCCTCAGAAGTGACATGGGACCGGCAGTCGGGATCCCCCTCCAAGCGTACTAGCATCGCTATCAGCTACCTGGTGAAATTACCAATGCGGGTGGTGAGTATAAAACTCAGCGGGTAAAAGGATAGACAGTGCATGAGTATAGTAAAGAACAGGAATACAAAAGGATACAGTCTCGGAAAAATAAATAGCAGAATACTACTAAGTAAACAAAGTATATTTCCATACCTGATACCATATCCTAGGCTAACAGTGTAAGGTCTGAGGAAAACATAAACTGCTAGAGTACTATCCATAATCACCCAGATCACATGTAAGGTATACTGTAAAAGCAAACAGTGTCCAAGCATACATAGCAAATAAATGTGGTATCAGAACAGCATAAGTAGACATATAGCAGCAGAAGCAGGTATAATAGAAACGACGTATGCACGGATGGTCACCCCGCCCACCTCTCTGCACCACGACCCCTGTATGGTCGAGAGACCGGATCGATGACAACTGTACCACACTCCAGCCGCCACTACTCTCGAGTGACCGAGCGGACAGTTTGCATAGTAGCTAAATAGCTACATAGCAATAGGGTCCCTGCGGCTCACAACTCCAGCCGCCACTACCCATGAGTGACCGAGTGCAGCGCGACAGGACACGCGGCACGCTCCAGCCGCCACTACCCATGAGTGGCCGAGCGTGCGGCTTTGGCTAATGACCGTCTCAACCACAAGGGAGCCAAGGTCATCGGCGATGCATGCATGACATGATGCGAATAATGCAACAGTCATCATATATACAAAAATCAGGTATGCTACATGAATCCGCATGCTCAATACTAAGCATAAATAAACAGTAGTCAAACAGGTAAACATGACATATAGTATCTGCTAGTTATCAAGAATAACAACGGAAGACTGTATAGATACGAAATGAGCATCTCGAAGATTGAGTGGATAAAGTATCAAGCACAAGAAATAAAATGAGTGGAGTCAAGATAAACTCTACTTTATCTGGGCTACTCATGCACCAAGAACAACAACTAGAGAAATAAGTAAAAGTACCCGCCTCAAATGTAGGCTGAATCCGACGTCAATCTCGTCACGACGCTCGTCCCGATCCAAGTCCTGTGTCAACGTATCAATTTTAGCTATATATATATATATGCAACTAATTAACTGTACTAATGTACACGACAGATGAATTGGTTCCAAGTTCTGTTTATTATCCAAACACAACCACACTAGACTACTAATACCCAATACAACAATGTACAAAATAACTGTTCAATTAAACTAGGTATCGGAAAACCCAAACCTTACCTTACACCCCACTGATCACTCACTGCCGGAAGGTGAGGTCTTCGGCTCAAACCTCCCAGCAATACCCCCTGCCAAAATTCACGAACAGAGCTCCTACATAGCCTTCAAACTATTGAAATCACACTGTCAATGCACAATTCGGATGAAATACACCCTCAGATCCACAAATCTACTGTCTCATACTGTAAAATATCTTACCTATAAGTCCTGGATGATGAACAGCTACTGGAGGTCATGGCCAAGCCCCTCCCCAGCGAGCTACTGCCACAAACGATCCTCAATCAGTACCACCTCACATTCATGGCTTCAAATCACAGATCCAAGATCACAGAGACCCTACATTAATCAACCCCCAATTCTCACCGAATTCATCACCTAGATCTACAAATCGAACTCCTGGAGTGGTGCAGACCTTACCTGATGTTTCCCGAGTGAAAAACAGCTACTGAAATTGCGATCGAGCCCTTCCCAGCAGCCACTGCCACATCAATACCTCAATCCATACAATCCTCCCAACCTGGCATCAAATCACAAGTCTTCATAGCTAAGAAACCCTAATCTAAACCATCCTCACCTCAATTTACCTCCACGACAGTACATACCTCAAGCGGCACAGAGTTCCCGACGAATTTGGCTCGGCCCTAAGGCTCGGGAAGTCAAATCCACCGTATAGAGTACTTCTCACCAAGATCGGCCCTAGGGATCGGCGGTTCTTCCTCAGCAACTCCGGAGCTCAGATCAATTCCTTCCGGCCGGAGATTCCTCGCGCGCTACGGCTCTCTGAAGAACGCTCCGCCGTCGCGACCTCTGTTAAGGGGTTGAGAAGCTCGGAGGCTCGATCTGCGACAAAGCGCCGGCGATCGACCGGGGGGGTGCGTCGGTGCTGATTCCCGTCGGCGGATAAGGTGAGCTCGAGAGGAAATCGAGGGTTATCGGCAGAGTGGACACGGAGAGAATGAGAAGGGAACGAGGTAGCCTTTAGGGCTCGGGCACTGTAGCTTCCTATTTATATAGGTAGGGTTTAATTTCTCCACCTAATTAACTCCCTAACCAGCCCCTCAAAGGGTGATTTCCATTATCCCTTTAAACACTGTCATAAATCCTCCAAATAAATCTAAAAAAATGTCCAAAAATTCTGCTAAATCATTATAGGTTATTTTATTTTGCCGTATCTCACATTCTCCCCCTCTTATAAGAATTTGGTCCCCAAATTTATGACGTAAATGAAATAAACGACAAACGACATACGAAGTCAATCATCATATGAAATAACTTACATACCTTCATCAAACAACTGTGGGTACTGCGCTCGGATCTCATCCTCCAGCTCCCAGGTTGCTTCGTCATCTGAATGATGCCCCCAACCAACCTTGACCAATCGGATTGTCTTGTTTCGCAGCTGACGTTCCTTGCGATCTAATATCCGCACTGGAACCTCCTCATACGTTACATCTGGCTGAAGGGTGATCGAGACATCTGTCAAAATATGTGTAGGGTGTGGCACATATTTCCTCAACATAGACACGTGAAATACATCATGCACCCCGGCAAGTGAAGGAGGCAGCGCCAGTCGATATGCTACCTCACCGATCCTCTCAAGTATCTGAAAGGGTCCGATATAACGAGGAGCTAACTTCCCTTTCAATCCAAATCTCCTAACTCCCTTAGTAGGAGACACTCGCAGGAACACATGATCACCCACAGAGAACTCCAAAGGTCTCCGTCTCCGATCTGCATAGCTTTTCTGTCGGTCCTGAGCTTCTGACATTCTGCGTCTGATGGTGCCAACCAACTCTGCATCTCGCTGAATACGCTGGGGCCCCAAGACTGACGATTCTCCAACCTCGTCCCATAAAGTAGGAGATCTACATGCTCTGCCATATAATGCCTCGAATGGTGCCATCTGAATCGCTGAGTGGTAACTGTTATTGTATGCAAACTCCACCAAGTGCAAATGATCCTCCCAGCTACCGCCGAAATCCATGACACAAGATCTCAATAGATCCTCCAATGTCTGGATAGTCCGCTCCGACTGCCCATCCGTCTGAGGGTGAAACGCAGTACTAAAACGGAGTTCTGTACCCATGGCTTGCTGGAGACTCCGCCAAAATCGAGAGGTAAATCGTGGATCTCTATCTGATATAATACTCAGAGGTATACCATGCAATCTGGTGATCTCTCTGCAGTACAACTCTGCCAAACGATCCAGCGAATCCGTCCGACGGATCGGTAAGAAGTGTGCAGATTTGGTTAACCGATCAACGATTACCCAAATCGCATCATGACCCTTCCGGGTCCGAGGTAGTCCTACCACAAAATCCATCGTGATATGCTCCCATTTCCATTCTGGTATTTCTATCTTCTGCAGTAACCCAACGGGTCTCTGATGCTCTGCCTTAATCTGCTGACAAACTAAACACTGTGCCACAAATGTCGCAATATCCTTCTTCATACCATTCCACCAGTATGATCGTTTCAGATCCCTGTACATGCGAGTACTCCCCGGGTGAATCGCAAATCTAGATCGATGTGCTTCCTGTAATAAGTCCTCCTGAACAGGATGTGACTCAGGGACACATAATCTGCCGCGAAAATACAGAATTCCACTATCATCACAGGTAAACTCTGTCTGCTGTTCTGAGGTAACTCTGCTACGTAAAAACTGCAGATGCTGATCTGTAGCCTGAGCCTCTTTGATACGCTCCACTATAGGTGACTGAGCAACCATGGTGACTAGCAAGCCTCGCTCTGTCTGTGCTTGCTCCATCAACCCCAACTCAGAGAAACTCTGCATCAACTCTGTAACCATCACTCGGTGGCATGCCAAAATTTCACGGGATTTCCTGCTCAAAGCATCAGCCACCACGTTGGCTTTCCCCGGGTGATAGTTAATTGTGCAGTCATAGTCTTTCAAGAATTCCATCCATCTTCTCTGTCGCAAATTCAGTTCCTTCTGGGTGAACAGATATTTGAGACTTTTATGATCTGTATAAATCTCAAAAGTGATTCCATATAAATGATGTCGCCAAATCTTCAGTGCGAAGATGATAGCTGCCAACTCCAAATCATGAACTGGATAATTCCTCTCATGATCTTTCAGCTGACGTGAGGCATATGACACCACACGATCGCGCTGCATAAGTACGGCACCCAGTCCCTGATATGATGCATCCGTGAAAAGTACAAATCCATCCATGCCAGAAGGAAGTACTAACACTGGTGCCGTAACCAGTCTCCGTTTGAGCTCCTGGAAGCTCTGCTCACAAGATTCTGTCCAGCTAAACTTCTCTCCCTTCCGGGTCAATCGTGTCAATGGTAAGGCTATGCTGGAAAAGCCCTCAACAAATCTCCGATAATACCCAGCTAATCCCAAAAAGCTACGAATCTCCTGTACGGTCTTCGGCTGCTCCCAACCGGTGATGGCCTCAATCTTCTGTGGATCAACAGATATACCTCTGCTGGAGACAACATGTCCAAGAAAACCCACCGAAGGTAGCCAAAAGGCGCATTTACTAAACTTCGCATAGAGGTGTTCTCGCCGAAGCGTCTCCAAAACTATGCGAAGATGTCGCATGTGCTCCTCCTCAGATCGGGAATATATCAGAATATCGTCGATGAACACAATGACGAACTGATCTAAGTACTCAAGGAACACTCTGTTCATCAGATCCATAAACACTGCTGGGGCATTGGTAAGCCCAAATGGCATTACCAAGAACTCGTAATGACCATAACGAGTGCGAAATGCTGTCTTCGGAATATCCGCATCTCCAACCCTGAGCTGATGATAGCCTGAGCGCAAATCAATCTTTGAATATACACAGGTATCCTTCAGCTGATCAAATAAATCTTCTATACGTGGCAGTGGATATTTGTTCTTGATAGTAACCGCATTCAACTGTCGGTAATCAATACAAAGTCTCAGTGATCCGTCTTTCTTCTTAACGAAGAGTACTGGTGCTCCCCACGGAGAAACACTAGGACGGATAAATCCTCTGTCCAACAGCTCCTGTAATTGAACCTTTAGCTCCTCTAACTCCTTTGGTGCCATGCGATAAGGGGTCCTGGATACCGGTGCGGTTCCCGGAACCAACTCAATCGTAAACTCGACTTGCCTTTTAGGAGGCAAACCGGGGAGTTCGTCAGGGAACACATCTGGAAATTCTCGGACGATAGCAACATCCGAGAGCTGTGGTAATACATCTGAACCAGCTTTAACCATGGACAGCAAATATCCCTGACAACCCTGTGCCAACAATCTCCTCGCTTGCATTGCTGATATGACTGCTATCCCATCACTTCTGGTTCCAAAGAATACCCAAGACGATAGACCGGGAGGTCGGAATGTGACTACTCTAGCTCCGCAATCGACTGTGGCATGGTTCATGGCCAACCAATCCATGCCTAATATAATATCAAACTCCACCATCTCTAATACCTGCAGATCCACCGTAATAGTCTGACCATTGAAGTCTAAAGGACAACCTTTGACTTCCAGACTAATACTTAGTACCTCGCCAGATGGTAGAGATACTGTCAGCCCGTGTGTCCGCCGACTAGGCAATCTCCCGATTTTACCCAGAAATACTCGAGATATGAATGAATGGGAACTACCAGTATCTATCAATAAATCTGCAGTAAATGTATAAACAGAAATAATACCTCGGAAAACCGATCCCTCAGCTCGCTGTGCCTCCTCCCGTGTAACAGCATAAACACGACCCACCTCTGAGCTCGGCTGTGGTATCTCCGAAGTGGTCTGTGCTGGCATCGTAGGTGCGAGAACCGGCTGCTGATACTGAGACTGAGGCTGCTGTCGATATGCTGAGTAAGGCTGATGCGGATGAAAATCCTGCTGTGCTGGAAATGCCTGATGAGAAGACACTTTGGCAGAATACTGTGTAGTTGCTGGTTCCTGACCCTGCACATGATATATCTGTCCCTGAGAAGACGGTGGTCGCTGCTGACGTGGAGCACCCTGACTCTTCTGTGATCCTTTCTGTGGTCGTGTCTGTGAGGGTTGTCCCCCCTGAGATGTACCCTTAGTAGCCTCCAACTGTGCCTTCAACGTACAATCCCGACTCTCATGCCCTGGTTGTTTGCAATAATAACAAATGGGGTGATCCAAGGGGCAATGAAATTTGGTATGGCTCTTGGAGCCACACTGGTAACATCTGGATCCAGCTCTATCTTTCTTCCAATCATGCTGAGGAGGCCGAGATGTTCCATCAGACGTCCGCCCTGACTTCTGCGGCCGAGAAGAACCTCCCGTGGTAGCCTGTGAACTCTGACCTTTGTTCCCTCTCTTTTGTGACGACTGCTTATCATGGCCTTTCTCCTGATTTACCTGCTGCTGAGTCATCTCGATAAACAGTGCACGATCCAAAACTTCTCGGTAGGAGCTACCTGGAAATCCTGACATCCTGAGCCGAATATATGCTGCTAAACCCTGGGTGAACTGCTGCATCCGGTCATAATCCTGCGCCACCAAATGAGGGCAAAACTCAGCCAATCTGCAGAATTCAGCGTTGTACTCCATCACCGATCGATCACCCTGCTTAAGATTCAGGAATTCCTGGCGTCGAGCTAAACAGAATGTGGCTGGAAAATACTGCCGCTCAAAAGCATCCCGGAACATCGCCCATGTGATGCGCTGTTCCCCAAAGATTGTCTTCTGCATCTCCCACCATGTGACTGCCTGATCCCGGAGATGATACGCAGCCAATTCCACTTTCTCTTCATCTGAACAACTCATGTATCCGAAAGTGCTTTCCAAATTCTTCAACCAGCTACGTGCAGCCCAGGGATCTGCTCCGCCCTGGTATAGAGTAACCCTGTCCTTGACGGACTTTGCCAACAATGGTATACGCGCTCTATCCCTCATCCAGTCGGTAGTAGTAGGAGTAGGAAATGCTGATGGTATCCCGGAGGGAATCCCCTGAGGCTGAAATTCCTGGTTTCTACCAGAAGGTATGACTGAAGGGATCTCCTGAGGCTGATGTCCCTGATCTCTAGGAGTCTGATGGGTCTGTCCCCGTCTAACCGTCTCTACATCTGTTGGATCCCTAGAAGAATCTGCCTCCTGAGTTACTGGTTCTGGTTCCTCAGTCTCAATGGGTTGTTTCCGTGGTCGTCCCGGACCACGACGAGAATCGGCTACCGCTCGACCACGTCTCATACCTGGTGTAAACCACTAATAAGTACTACAAACAGTATAAGTTCGTACTTATAAAACTTACAGCCAATTACTTGGAGGTGTTCCGCCGCCGCCTGGTCCCAAATCCCGAAAAGTCACTTCGAGGAATGAAATCACGAAAAATCCAAAACGTATGAATCTGACATCGTAAACCTGTAGCTCTGATACCAATAAATTGTCACGCCCCGAGAGTAAGGTTGTCCGACGAAAATCGGACAGCACCTCCCCTGTAGCAGTGACAAATAGAACCGGTATACAACACCACAGAATATACATATACAAATATATCACAACCACGCAGATAATATGCAGCCCACACGGCTGTAAAGTCAAACACAGCGGAAAACAAGATCAACAAAGATAAGATAACAAAAACTCACCGCGGGCCGGCCCGGCTTGACTCATCGGCAAAACAACCAAATACAAATAACAAGTCCACAGCTCAATTATTACAATGCTAAATTCAAAGGTTTGACTCACAATAAAAGGAAAACCAAAACCGTAAAACCATCCTCAGAAGTGACATGGGACCGGCAGTCGGGATCCCCCTCCAAGCGTACTAGCATCGCTATCAGCTACCTGGTGAAATTACCAATGCGGGTGGTGAGTATAAAACTCAGCGGGTAAAAGGATAGACAGTGCATGAGTATAGTAAAGAACAGGAATACAAAAGGATACAGTCTCGGAAAAATAAATAGCAGAATACTACTAAGTAAACAAAGTATATTTCCATACCTGATACCATATCCTAGGCTAACAGTGTAAGGTCTGAGGAAAACATAAACTGCTAGAGTACTATCCATAATCACCCAGATCACATGTAAGGTATACTGTAAAAGCAAACAGTGTCCAAGCATACATAGCAAATAAATGTGGTATCAGAACAGCATAAGTAGACATATAACAGCAGAAGCAGGTATAATAGAAACGACGTATGCACGGATGGTCACCCCGCCCACCTCTCTGCACCACGACCCCTGTATGGTCGAGAGACCGGATCGATGACAACTGTACCACACTCCAGCCGCCACTACTCTCGAGTGACCGAGCGGACAGTTTGCATAGTAGCTAAATAGCTACATAGCAATAGGGTCCCTGCGGCTCACAACTCCAGCCGCCACTACCCATGAGTGACCGAGTGCAGCGCGACAGGACATGCAGCACGCTCCAGCCGCCACTACCCATGAGTGGCCGAGCGTGCGGCTTTGGCTAATGACCGTCTCAACCACAAGGGAGCCAAGGTCATCGGCGATGCATGCATGACATGATGCGAATAATGCAACAGTCATCATATATACAAAAATCAGGTATGCTACATGAATCCGCATGCTCAATACTAAGCATAAATAAACAGTAGTCAAACAGGTAAACATGACATATAGTATCTGCTAGTTATCAAGAATAACAACGGAAGACTGTATAGATACGGAAATGAGCATCTCGAAGATTGAGTGGATAAAGTATCAAGCACAAGAAATAAAATGAGTGGAGTCAAGATAAACTCTACTTTATCTGGGCTACTCATGCACCAAGAACAACAACTAGAGAAATAAGTAAAAGTACCCGCCTCAAATGTAGGCTGAATCCGACGTCAATCTCGTCACGACGCTCGTCCCGATCCAAGTCCTGTGTCAACGTATCAATTTTAGCTATATATATATATATGCAACTAATTAACTGTACTAATGTACACGACAGATGAATTGGTTCCAAGTTCTGTTTATTATCCAAACACAACCACACTAGACTACTAATACCCAATACAACAATGTACAAAATAACTGTTCAATTAAACTAGGTATCGGAAAACCCAAACCTTACCTTACACCCCACTGATCACTCACTGCCGGAAGGTGAGGTCTTCGGCTCAAACCTCCCAGCAATACCCCCTGCCAAAATTCACGAACAGAGCTCCTACATAGCCTTCAAACTATTGAAATCACACTGTCAATGCACAATTCGGATGAAATACACCCTCAGATCCACAAATCTACTGTCTCATACTGTAAAATATCTTACCTATAAGTCCTGGATGATGAACAGCTACTGGAGGTCATGGCCAAGCCCCTCCCCAGCGAGCTACTGCCACAAACGATCCTCAATCAGTACCACCTCACATTCATGGCTTCAAATCACAGATCCAAGATCACAGAGACCCTACATTAATCAACCCCCAATTCTCACCGAATTCATCACCTAGATCTACAAATCGAACTCCTGGAGTGGTGCAGACCTTACCTGATGTTTCCCGAGTGAAAAACAGCTACTGAAATTGCGATCGAGCCCTTCCCAGCAGCCACTGCCACATCAATACCTCAATCCATACAATCCTCCCAACCTGGCATCAAATCACAAGTCTTCATAGCTAAGAAACCCTAATCTAAACCATCCTCACCTCAATTTACCTCCACGACAGTACATACCTCAAGCGGCACAGAGTTCCCGACGAATTTGGCTCGGCCCTAAGGCTCGGGAAGTCAAATCCACCGTATAGAGTACTTCTCACCAAGATCGGCCCTAGGGATCGGCGGTTCTTCCTCAGCAACTCCGGAGCTCAGATCAATTCCTTCCGGCCGGAGATTCCTCGCGCGCTACGGCTCTCTGAAGAACGCTCCGCCGTCGCGACCTCTGTTAAGGGGTTGAGAAGCTCGGAGGCTCGATCTGCGACAAAGCGCCGGCGATCGACCGGGGAGGTGCGTCGGTGCTGATTCCCGTCGGCGGATAAGGTGAGCTCGAGAGGAAATCGAGGGTTATCGGCAGAGTGGACACGGAGAGAATGAGAAGGGAACGAGGTAGCCTTTAGGGCTCGGGCACTGTAGCTTCCTATTTATATAGGTAGGGTTTAATTTCTCCACCTAATTAACTCCCTAACCAGCCCCTCAAAGGGTGATTTCCATTATCCCTTTAAACACTGTCATAAATCCTCCAAATAAATCTAAAAAAATGTCCAAAAATTCTGCTAAATCATTATAGGTTATTTTATTTTGTCGTATCTCACACATGTAGTAGAATAAATCCAAATCCAAATCCATCGACATAATAAAATCCATACATGTCCATAAGTAAAATAATCCAAAACATAACAAGATCAAAACAGTCTAGAACAGAAAAGAAAAACCAAAAGAAAACCAATCATATCCTCAAGGTCTTCAGGGACCAGCAACTGGAACTCTCTCCTGACAGCATCAACCTGAAAATATCAACAATGGAGGCGGGGTGAGTCCAACACTCATCAGGTACAATTGATATACAAAGTAGGGAAATAACACCTAGCACTAATCATGCGTACAGTCTCCTGATAAAAAAGATAAAAATACATCTGAAGTAAACAGGAGAGACTGTACTAACCAGGACCTGAGTATAAGGTCAAACAGTCCGAGGGATAGGAAAATCCTGTATGCATGTCAAACATAGGTATCCAAACAATATGCAGCATATAAATGCAGCAAACACAAACACAAGCAATAAATGCATCATGCATATGATGCCAATGATGCGTCCTGGTCACCCATGACGCCAGTCAATCATCTCACAGAATAGTGAGGCCGAGTGGGTAGGGCTGTGACAACCGTGCACTCTGTCCTCACTACTCCTGATGAGTGACCGAGTGGACGGGATGTTGTCGGAGTACACCTATCCTCCTACCCCAAATCATAAATGGGGGAGTGCAATGCTCTCAACTCCCAGTACACGATGACGGGGAGGAATCCCTGCCGGATAACACGTTGTGTCACACTACCCATGAGCGGACCAACGGTGCCTAACAGAGTCCCTGCTGCAACACACTCTGCCTGAATCGACCACTAACCCATGAGTGGTGGTGTGTGCAGATCCATGTAACTGGCGATGTGCACAACAATAATGGAGCGGACCATCGCACAACATGCAATCATGCAAATGGTGCATGGCAATAACCATAAAAACATCCTGACCTAATCCATATATATAGAAAAGTGCACCCTAGGTCAACGAATCATATCGAATCAAAGGTACACAGAAGGTATAAAAACCTAGGTCCTGAGCATGGTGAAGCATGGCATATCACTACCCCCTATAAGCATGTATAAACAAAGAAAGTATACATGGGATGCAAATCAAGCAATTAATCAATCATGTATTAGATATTGGGTAGTGAATAACCGAAACAAATAAACGACATAATTAATGCAACTTGTTAAATTCACTACTATGTATATCAAATGACATAAGTCAAAAGTACCCACCTCCAAAAATAGAAAGGTCCAATCTGACTCCGAGATACTCGTCTCGCGTCAAGGTCCTGTATATTAAACATAAGGTCTAGTTTAGCTAATTCTATCATACCACAAAATTAGCCAAATTAAATTCTAATCCAATTAAATAATAAGTTCATCCTTAATTCCAATATCAACCCATAAACCTATTTCATATTCATCATCATAATAATCCAATTCCAACCTAATTCAATGTATTTACCAAATCTAACAATCCTCTACATCATGCATCAAATCCCTACTCCTTACCTCAATTCGTATGTATCACTGTCGATCCAAAATCAAAGATGTTGGCTGCTGAAACAAGATCAGAGCCGCTGCAGGGGATCACAAAGTTACTGCCCAAACAACACATGTTATGCTAATACACTGCATCAACATCTCAAGATTGCAAGATGAATCAAATTGAAGCCCAATATTTCATACCTAAATCCCAACTTTGTATCAGCAGTCCCTTCCCAACCAAACCACACAAATCCGTGACCTCCAAGATCACACAGAACCGACGGCTGGAGGCTAAGGCAGAAGCAAGGCGGCTGTGTCGCAAGCCCACAAGAGGAGGAGTCGCGGTGACCGACGTTAGAGCACAAGGCTGGCGGCGTCGACAAGACACAGTGGTGGCAGCCGGCACTAGGGCTCGGCTGGATCCGCGTCGGTGAAGGGGAGAAGGCATCGGCTAGGGCACCGAGGGGTGCGGCGCCGCTCCGTGCGTCGCCGGCGACTGGGGCAAAGTGAAAGAGGGTCGGCGTCGGCAGTGGTGGCGGCGCGAGGTGGCTAGGGCAGAAGCGATGTCGTGTCGGAGAAGAAGCAACCGGCTTCCCTTGTCTCTCGTCGGCTGGCGAAGATGGATCGGCTCGGAGAAGAGGAGTGCGGCGACGCGATGAAGAGAAGACTAGGGCACAGGGACGGTGTGGAGAAGAAGAGAGGAGAAAGTGATCGGGAGAAGGAACTGCCTTGTGTAGTTCGGGCACGGCACGCGGGGGGGAGGGGGGGGGGGGGGGAATGGAGGAAAGAAAAAAAAAACAAATAGAAAAAGAAAAGAAAGTAAAATGAAAATCAACATTTCCTCACTTAAATCGGGGTAGCCCAAATAGGTTTTCCCGGACCCCGTTTTTTTTGTAGGACCGTTAGATTCGATAGAGGGGGGGGTGAATATCGAGTATAAGCGCAGCGGAAAAGTAAAGTAGACACAGGGTTTTTTACTTCGTTCGGAGCCTTGTGACGACTCCTACTCGAAGGCTCGTACTCCTTGAGTACTTTCGTTGAGAAATTCACTAGCAATTCGGAAAATTACAATTTAAGTACAAAAAGATGCTAATGACAAGAAAAAAAAAGCTGTACCGACAGACAAGGAATTTAAAAGAGCGGGAACGTGTCGTCGGAGCTTTGTGAGCGTCGTTGGAGCGCAGAGCGGCAGAGCGAGTAATCTCAGAGTTCTTAGATGTGAAAGGTTGATTTTGAAGCTCCTGCCTGGGGCTTCTTTTATATGTTGTTCCGGGCGCCTGGAATGTGACGTAGCTGCTCAAACCGAGATGCTACACGTGGCGACGACTTGGCCTGGATATAATTTGCATTCTGGGCGCCCGGATCCCTTCCGGGCGCCCGGATCCCCTCCGGGCGCCCGGACCACCTTGTTCCAGAAAACTCCCTTTTCCTGCAAAACAAAGTTAGTCCGAGGCAATATATATCTTGCAAAATAGATTGTTAGCACATTTTATAATAGTATGAATTAGTACAAATAGTATGACTTAGATTCCGTCTTTCCGAGATAGGAATCTAGTCACGATCTCGACTTAGACATTCGAAATGGATCTAAGCCGGATCAACGCCTAATGTTCCCTTCCCGGGAACGCGTCCTCGCAGTCACTCCCCTCCAGTGACTTACCTCACTTACCTTCCAGACGTCCGGTCAGCCCTTCGACCCGTCTGGACTTCTTGCCAGCTATCCGGTCAGCCCGTCGACCTAGCTGGACTTCTTGCCAAGCGTCCGGTCAGCCCTTCGACCCGCTTGGACTTCTCGCCAGCTATCCGGTCAGCCCGTCGACCTAGCTGGACTTCGTGCCAGACATCCGGTCAGCCCGTCGACCTGTCTGGACTTCTCCTGCACACTCAATCAAAGTGTCAGATAACAACAAAACTAACTTAACCTATTTGTCATTCATCAAAACCTAGGTTAGACCGTTAGTGCTACCCGCACCAACAATCTCCCCCTTTTTGATGGAATGACAACCTGGTTAAGTTAGTGAAAGGATGCAAAAATAATTAAATAAAACAGGTACATAGGTTTTAAAGTTAGTTTTAGTGTTTTCAATTTGGTTTAGCTAACTTAACCACCTAACCCTCCCCCTTTGGCATTCATCAAAAAAAAATAAGCAAGGGTAAACAATCATAGTGTAGATTTACTGTAAAAAGTAATCAAATTTTGAAACATATCTAAGTTTGGTTCAAAATTGAAAGATAAAAGTATAATTTTTAACACCAAGTTAAAAAATAGTCAAGTTGACTTGGGGGAGACAAGTTGAATTTTGAAAAGTATAAATTTAAAGTTAATCAAATTTAACTTTTCAAGCGTGTAAAAATTTTTCAAATCAGGTTTTTCAAATTTACTTTTCAAGTTTAAGTAACATTTACTTTTCAAAAAGGTAAATTTTCAACTTCGATTTTTCAAAACAAAGCAAAAATTAAACAAGTAAGAATAATTTCTCAAGAAGTAAAATTTTTGCCAAAATAAATTTTTAAGGCTAATTTGATAAAAGCTAAGTTTGGAAAGTTTAATTTTCAAGCATATGTTACAAAACTGAATAAGTTTAAATTTACAATATTCAACTTTTAAAATCAGGTTTAAAAATTAGGTGGGATTAAACTTAGTTAAATTTAACTTTTTGAAAACTGGTGTTTTAAAAATAAGTTAGTTTTAAAATAGATGTACAAAATCATTTTTCAAACACACAAAATTTTAATTAATTTCTCCCCCTGAACTTGATACTTAAAATTAAACAGCTGTCTAACCAATTAGGTACTAACTAACTATCAGAAGATAGTAGCTTTCACTTGGTTAGTTAGATTAAGGTGATTATAAGCAGTCAGTGTTTGACTTGACTGATGATCTTATTCTGATTACTGTCTGATTTGTATTTAACGTCCAGACTTATGCTGATGAACTGAAATAAGCATCTTAAGTTCAAACAGTTGGCCTATGCATCTCGCCCCTTTCTATGTTTGTCAAACACAAGCAAGGTAAGCCTAAGGTGTTGGTGAGATGCTCAAAAACTAGTCCTATGGGTACATGCTTTCTAAGGATACAAAACTAGTCTAAGGCCAAAACTGTTTTTAAAATCTAAAATTGGAAAGTTTTGAAAGCTGACACATGTTTGAACCTATGAGTTAAAAACAATCATCTTTGAAAATATTTCTGAAATTCAAAATTCCTAGGCTACCAAGATAGAACATAATCAATGCAAGTCTGAAATATCACTAGATAGATCCAAAATCTTTTACAGGTAGTGTAGCTACAGAAGTGAGTCATAACTAAATCTACTGAGATGATGAAGGGGGTGGTCCAGATCTCAAGGATCGGAGAAGCGCCATCAGCTCAGTGTGTCGGGTCTCCCCGGCAGCTCGTAACTCGGCAACCTCTCGCCGTATGTCCCGATGAAAATCAGAGTTCTCCTGCTGGAGACTCGCCATGGCTCTCTCTAGTCCGGTCATACGGTCGGCTAGAGTGCGAGGAGCGTGACGTGGTGCCCGTGCTGGGGGCGGTGGTGGAGCCGGTGCGGCTTCCTCTGGAGCATGAACTCGTCCACCTGTGCGTCTAGATCGGGCTGGTGCTGTGCCCCCCTCCGCCAAGACATAGTCCCGTCATCCCTATCTATGTGGATACCAGCTAGGGAGAAGTTCCGAGCTGCTATAACATCGAACTCGGTCATATAGACAATGTCTCCTCTAGTGACATCAATGTGCAACAAGGACATATAGGCTGCCAGAATGTGACAGAATGGTATGTGGACTCGTCTATCAGTCACGTATCCAGTCGAGTAGATAATGGTGGAGAAGATATGTAGGCTGATGTCAATGTCTAACCTATGACTCAGGGCATAGAGTAAAAATGAATGGAATGGGCGCATCACAGCGATGTCCCGAGTAGTCAGTGGTAAAATGCAAAGGACTAATACCCTATAAAGAGCGTAGTCCTGGACTCGAAGTTCTACCGACCTAAACTGGGTCACAGTGGGATCTCGCTCTCCCCAAAAAAAATATGAATAAATCGTATCGAGAGTAATATGTGAGTAGGGATCTCCGAATGGTAGATCCCTGGGAGGATAGCACACAAAAGAACAAGTAGATGGACGTAACTCTAAAAACTCTCGGATAGTCGTAGGGGAAAATGTGATATCAGTACCCGCTGCCCTAGTGGTATAGGTGAGATCGTCTACTTTCACTAGGTTATTGCAAAATTCAGCACACAGACTTATGTTTACTGGACTGGTACATTCGACAAGGTTTTTTAAGTTATAGTGGTTTATAACCTCTATAACGGAGGGACATGAACCTAGAAAGAACGATCTATCTATGCAGGTAGTCCTAATGACCTTATAAACAGTTGACTCAAACTTAATCCTTAGTTCATCTGTGGGAAACCTAGGGTCAGTGCTAGCATTAGAGGGTCCAGCACCAGTATTTGTTCGTTTCCTACTGTATATTAAAAAAATATTCTAAGAAAACATGAGAAGACAAATTTTAATAAATTTTCAGATAGGGGAAGAAGATTTACCGAGGAGCCATCGACAAAATATAGATATGACGACCTCGGTTGAATCGCAACAGCGTCTTCACCGCAAGAAAATTTGATTTAAAATACTTTCGCACTTAGGTTCGAAGTGAACCTTGGCAAAAGTGAAGGAGTTTGTGGCAAGTGTTGGGGGCGCCTGCTGCCCCCTATTTATAGGGAGCTCCGGGCGCCTGGAGCCTTTCCGGGCACCCGGGGTTGATTTTGGGCGGGGCGCCCGGATCCCCTTCCGGGCGCCCCGGAGGGAAATATCAGGGGCGCCCGCCCCTGGTGTTTGACCTTTTTTTTTTTTTTAAGTTTAAAATTAAGATTTTGAAATTAATTTTTAAGTTTAAAATTAAGATTTTGAAATTAATTTTTAAGTTTAAAATTAAGATTTTGAATTTTAAGTTTAAAATTAAAATTTATAATTAATTTTTAAGTTTAAAATTAAGATTTTGAAATTAGTTTTTAAGTTTAAAATTAAAATTTTGAAATTAATTTTTAAGTTTAAAATTAAGATTTTGAAATTAATTTTTAAGTTTAAAATTAAGATTTTGAAATTAATTTTTAAGTTTAAAATTAAGATTTTGAAATTAATTTTTAAGTTTAAAATTAAGATTTTGAAATTAATTTTTAAGTTTAAAATTAAGATTTTGAAATTAATTTTTAAGTTTAAAATTAAGATTTTGAAATTATTTTTTAAGTTTAAAATTAAGATTTTGAAATTAATTTTTAAGTTTAAAATTAAAATTTTGAAATTAATTTTTAAGTTTAAAATTAAAATTTTGAAATTAATTTTTAAGTTTAAAATTAAAATTTTGAAATTAATTTTTAAGTTTAAAATTAAAATTTTGAAATTAATTTTTAAGTTTAAAATTAAAATTTTGAAATTAATTTTTAAGTTTAAAATTAAAATTTTGAAATTAATTTTTAAGTTTAAAATTAAGATTTTGAAATTAATTTTTAAGTTTAAAATTAAAATTTTGAAATTAATTTTTAAGTTTAAAATTAAAATTTTGAAATTAATTTTTAAGTTTAAAATTAAAATTTAAGCCTTATTCATCTCACCCGATCTATATTATCAATCAGGGAATCCTATGATTTTGCGAGATGAAATTGGATTTTTAATTATGGAGTTTTGGTTTAACTTGTGTTAGATTCAGATTTAGCTTTGGTCTCCACAAATAGGCATTCTTTGGATAAACTTCTAAGCTTGGTGAGTCACATGGACGTCATTAGTAGTAACCAACCTTTCGAGGTTTTTCGAATAGTCCTATCCACGGAGCTTAGTACTAAATCTTGGTCTAACTGGTTAGGATTCATTTAAGGGTAGCTTCGGTCAGTTCCACTTGGCCAAATGCACCAGATCGAAACCATATCTTTCTAGACTTGCGATGCCCAAGTTTCCCTAACGTACTATCATCCAAAAACTTTACCAGTACCATATTCAAGTTAAACTTGGTCTCTTTTTAACTAATCCTAATTACCCTGCCGGGTTAGTTAATTTTGGGTTACCCTGTCGGGTAAGTTCGTTTTGGAGGTGCCAGCTATTCTGGAGCCTCCCCCTGAATTATTGGCCATTAATTTAAATTTTGGTTTTAGGTTTGTGTCAATTCCTTTTATAGTTATGGTTAACTTGGTGATAATTTTGTTGATTTTTAAAGTGTTTAAATTTTGATTTAGGTTTGTATTTTGGATTTTGGTTTGGTTTATTTGATTTTATATAATGTATTTTTTTTTTAGGTATATAATATTGATTAAGTCCTATTTGCGTGGTTAAGCACGCTTTCGGAACCCAAGCTAGATTGGTTGATTTGTATTGGGTTATTAATGATTTGAAGGTTTTATTTGAATTCGACTTATATCCTAGTCCAGTTTTATTATAGCATGCTTTTTGATTATTTAGGATTAAGTCTAGATTTTTTGATCTTGTTGTGAATTTTTCTAACATTTATTTTAAATTGTTAATCTCATTTTTTAATGATAAATTCTCCTTTTCAAGTGTTAGATCTTGAGTTGGATTTGTATTTTCTTTTTGTTCCTTGAGGTTTTGATTTTCCTCAAGAAGTGATTTGTTTTCATTTTCTAGTTTAATCAATTTACTATTTAAACAGGAAATAATTCTAAAAATTTTTTTGTTTAAATTAAAATTTACGTCATTCGGGCCTTCGGACTCGTGGCTTGTTTCGGGTTCAGACCCGTCTTCATCTTCTGACTCGTCTTCTGTTTCAGCTTCGCGGGCCATCAGTGCGAGGTGGCTCTGATGTTTCTGCTCTTCTTCCTCCGATTCGTCCGAGGAGTCGTCCCACGTTGCTTTGAGGGCCTTCTTTTTGGTTCGCTTTGGTTTGTCGAACTTCAGTTTTGGGCATTCGTTCTTGTAGTGTCCCTTTTTGTTGCAGCCGTAGCAGGTCACGTTCTTTTGTTCTGAGGGAGAACTGATCTTTTGAAGGTCCTTTTTGCTGAAGCTCCTTTTTCTCCTGGTGAACATTTTTCTTACCAAGTTCACCAGGTGTTCTTCGTCTTTAGAGTCTTGGTCGGAATCTTCTTCATATTCAGGCTTACTCTTCTTTTCTTTGGAGGAACATGCAAATAAAGCTATACCTTTCTCGGCTCCAACATTAGTTTGTTCATGTAATTCTAATTCACAGAAGAGCTCGTCTAATTTTAACTTAGAAAGATTTTTAGAGATTTTGTAGGCATTTACGATTGATGCCCACAAACTATTACGTGGAAAAGCATTTAATGCGTACCTTATTAAGTCTCTATTTTCCATCTGGTGGCCTATCGCATGAAGCCCGTTGAGGATGTCCTTGATCCTCGCGTGGAGCTGATTCGCCGTTTCACCTTCCTGCATTTTTATATTAAAATTTTTATTTAAAAGCAGGTCTCGTTTTGTTACCTTGGCGTCGCTCGTTCCCTCGTGCAGCTCGATCAATTTGTCCCACAGCTCTTTAGCATTTTTGTGTGGACCGACTCTGTTTAGTTCTTCTCTTAGAGTGTTGATTGCTTTATTTTCTGTTGATGCCTTTTTCTTCAAATATGCTGTCCAGTCTTCAGGATCCAGTATATTCCCGGAAGTGTCCACTGGAATTTTATAGGGTCTCGTAACGCTCATCCACTGGTCGAAGTCTGTTTTGAGGTAAACCTCCATGCGCTTCTTCCAGTACGGAAAATCATCCCCGTTGAAGAGTGGAGGTCGTACTGTGCTGAAGCCTTCTTGTTGGGACATCCTGTACACAAGTAAATAACCGAAAAAAATATCCCAAGACTTGGTCTTGGATTAGTAGTGCGGGAAAAAAAATAGTAAAAAAAATCTAGATTGGTGTTGCACCAATTTAGATTTAATTAAAAAAAATATTAAAAAAAAATAAACCAGTTTGGAATAAAGTGTAAAAGTGAAGACCAAAAAAAAATAAAAGGTTTCACCCCCAGTCTGATTGGTGGTTGCACCAAATCAGAGCGGTACCTGCTCTGATACCACTTGTAGGACCGTTAGATTCGATAGAGGGGGGGGGGTGAATATCGATTCGAAAATATCGAGTATAATCGTAGTGGAAAAGTAAAGTAGACACAGAGTTTTTTACTTCGTTCGGAGCCTGTGACGACTCCTACTCGAAGGCCCGTACTCCTTGAGTACTTTCGTTGGGCAATTCACTAGTAATTCGGATAATTACAATTTAAGTACAAAAAGATGCTAATGACAAGAAAAACAAAGCTGTACCGACAGACAAGGAATTTAAAAGAGCGGGAACGTGTCGTCGGAGCTTTGTGAGCGTCGTTGGAGCGCAGAGCAGCAGAGCGAGTAATCTCAGAGTTCTCAGATGTGAAAGGTTGATTTTGAAGCTCCTGCCTGGGGCTTCTTTTATATGTTGTTCCGGGCGCCTGGATTCCTTCCGGGGGCCTGAAATGTGACGTACCTGCTCAAACTGAGATGCTCCACGTGGCGACGACTTGGCCTGGATATAATTTGCTTTCCGGGCGTCCGGATCCCCTCCGGGCGCTCGGATCACCTTGTTCCAGAAAACTCCCTTTTCCTGCAAAACAAAGTTAGTTCGAGGCAATATATATCCTGCAAAACAGATTGTTAGCACATTTTATAATAGTATGAATTAGTACAAATAGTATGACTTAGATTCCGTCTTTCCGAAACCGGAATCTAGTCACGATCTCGACTTAGACATCCGAAATGGATCTAAGACGGATCGACGCCTAATGTTCCCTTCCTGGGAACGCGTCCTCGCAGTCACTCCCCTCTAGTGACTTACCTCACTTACCTGCCAGACGTCCGGTCAGCCCTTCGACCCGTCTGGACTTCTTGCCAGCTATCCGGTCAGCCCGTCGACCTAGCTGGACTTCTTGCCAAGCGTCCGGTCAGCCCGTCGACCCGCTTGGACTTCTCGCTAGCTATCCGGTCAGCCCGTCGACCTAGCTGGACTTCGTGCCAGACATCCGGTCAGCCCGTCGACTTGTCTGGACTTCTCCTGCACACTCAATCAAAGTGTCAAATAACAACAAAACTAACATAACCTATTTGTCATTCATCAAAACCTAGGTTAGACCGTTAGTGCTACCCGCACCAACATTTTTTTATCCCCGTGAACTTATCCGTACGAGCTCCGAAAAATTCCCGAAAAATTTCCAAAAATTTCGGAAAATTCCCTTATTAATATTCGCCTATTTCCAGTATTTTAAAAGATCAGCTAAGGAGTTGATCTACCTTATAGAAGGCACCTTCCATGTCTTGGAAGGCACCTTTAATGAATAGTGTGAAGGCGCCTTCCAAGCTATTGAAGGTGCCTACTATTGACGATATAATTTACACATATTATTAATGATTGCATATAGTATATATAAATACCATTACAAGTGAAAATAGGAAAAATACATAAATTTGGAAAATAATAAGTATTTCCTAATACTAATTATTCTATAATAACTAGGAAATAAATAACTATTTTCTAATAATAATTATTCCCTAATAACTAGGAAATAAATAACTATTTTCTAATAATAATTATTCCCTAATAACTAGGAAATAAATAACTATTTACTTATAATAATTATTTCCTAATACATCCTCTCAAGACGGTGTCCAAGAAATGACACCAATCTTGCTATAAATAGAAAACAACCGAGGTCGAGAAAGCGACTTTGTAAGTGCATCAGCCAACTGATCCTCAGCAGGATTATGAGTAACTTGTAGTTCGGAGGCATGCACCAGATCATGAACAAAGTGATAGTTAATAGCCAGATGCTTCATCCGAGAGTGAAAAATAGGATTAGCTAAAAGATACATGATACGTAAATTGTCAGTAAAAAGCACAACAGGCGTGGTAATCGGAAGAAGCAGATCTGTCAAAAGTGACTTAATCCATTGGATCTCAGTTGCTGCAGAGGCAATGACACGATATTCAGCCTCAGTCGAAGAGCGTACAACTGTGCGATGTTTGGTAGATTTCCAGGAAACTGGATTAGCACATAGAAAAATAATAAATGCACCCATGGAACACCGATCATCTAGATCTCCTTCCCAGTCTACATTAGAGAAATCATGAAGAGTAAAAGGTGTATCCACATGAAGACGAATGCCAAGATCCCTAGTACCATTGATATACTGAAGTAGACGCTTCACAGCACCCCAATGCATCTCTGAAGGAGCATGCATAAACTGTGAAAGCTTGTCGACCGTAAAGGAAATATCAGGACGAGTCATACGGAGATGTTGTAAGCCTCCAACCACTTGTCGGAACTTAGTTGTATCAAAAGATGAAGACCCATCATGCAAAGTAAGACGAGATCCAACAACAATAGGAGTGGAGACCGGCTTGGAATAAAGCATGTTGTGTTTGGAGAGAAGATCAGTGACATACTTTTGCTGAGACAAGAGAAGACCATTTGAGGTTGGGTGAACTTCAATACCGCAGAAGAGGGAAAGAGCCCCAAGATTCTTAATCATAAATTTTGCATGAAGTTTACATACTATGACGTCAACAGAAGAAGCATCACTCCCTGTAATGATTAGATCATCAACATATACAAAGAAATAGATAACAGTATCATCTCGAGAATAAACAAATAAGGAGGTGTCAGCTTGGGATGCGATAAAGCCAAGAGAGACCAAGAAAATGTGAAGCTCCAAATACCAGATGCACGGAGCCTGCTTCAGGCCATAAAGCACCTTATGCAAATGACACACATGATCCGGAAACTCAACATTGTGCATACCCGAAGGTTGCACCATATAAACTTCCTTTGCAAGATGACCATTAAGAAACACATTGGTTACATCAAGTTGGCGAAGACACCACCTCCGATTCATAGCCAAACTAAGAACAATGTGCATTGTTACTAGATTAATAACAGGGCTGAATGTATCATGAAATTTAACACCAATACGCTGATGAAAACCCTTGGCAACAAGGTGAGCCTTATATCGATCAATTGAGCCATTAGAATTATGCTTAATGCGAAACATCCACTTATTACCCACAAGATTTTGGTCTGGCGAAGGTGGCATAAGAGTCGAAGTCTAATTACGGAGAAGAGCATCATACTCTTCATGCATGGCCTGTACCCAATTCGGATCTTTGAGTGCCTGCGTGACAGAGGAGGGTTCACAAGGTTGTGGAAGACTAGTATGAAGAAGATACTTTGGATTGAGTTTGTAGATGACATTTTTGGAGCGAGTTTGTATGGAATATTGGTTTAGAGAAGCAAGAGAGGGAGAAATAGTCAGTGGGCTAGAGGGTCGGTTACCAGCAAGTAGTGTGGATGATCCAACAACAAGAGGTGATGATGGCGAAAATGATAGTGGTGTTGATGACAGCGGTGAAGAAGTCACTTGCGGACGGCTACGGTTAGTGGCAGGTTGTGACATCGATGCTGGAGGGTCCCACGAGAGAACTAGTGCAGCAGAGAGCTCAGAGTCAGTGTCTATTACTGTGGAATCCAAGGAGGAGGTGATGACAAATGGAAAAAATATGCTCCACAAACTTAACATGACGAGATACAAAGACTCTTTTGAAGCTACATTATAGCACAAGAAGACACTCTGGGTGAGAGAATAACCAAGGAAGACATAAGAGGTTGACTTGGGATCAAGCTTGTGGTGAGAGTAGGGGTGCAACCACGGAAAGCATAGACACCCGAAAACTCGAAGTTTAGAAAGATTAGGAACGGTGGTGAATAATTTTTCAAAAGAGGACATATGGGAGAGACCGACCTTAGGCATGTGGTTAATCAAATAGATTGTCGCAGCAAAGGTATAAGGCCAGAAAGTGAGTGGAATAGATGCTTTGTGCAACAAAGTGAGACCAGTTTTGACTATATGGCGATGAAGATGTTCAGAGTATCCATTGTGTTCAGGAGTGTATGGAGGAGTGGTAAGATGACTAATACCATTAGTAGTAAGAAAGGAGTGAAGGGCTAAGAATTCACCTCCATTATCAGTGAATAGTATTTTGATAGTCATCGAGAATCGATTTCAACAAGAGTTTTGAATGCAATAAAGGTAGAGTATACATCCGATTTATTGCGTAAAGGATAAAACCATATATACTTTATAAAATAATCAGGAAAGATAACATAATATTTGAGTCCATCAAATGATAATATAGGAGATGCCCAAACATCAGAAAAGATAATATCCAAAGGAGCACGAGACATAATGCTAGATTTATGAAAAGTCAATTTATGACTCTTATTAATATTGCACGAAGTGCATGAAAAATTAGACAAAGTATTCGTAGGAAACGAAAGACCCAAGGATAAAAAAAAACGTTGCAAAACATCTAATGATGGATGACCTAAATGATTATGCCATAAGGAAATAGATGATGAGACAGACATAGAAAAGGAGGAAGGCGATATAGCATAGACATAAATTTTGGCCAGTAATAGACACCATCTCTATGGACCTCACTGACTAGTGTCACTCCCGTATGACGATCGAACACCTGAAAATAGGAATCAAAGAAAAGAAATATAACAGGATTAGTAGCAAAAAGTGTTGTGACAAGAATCAAATTTTTTGACATAGATGGCACAAATAAAACATTGGAGAAAAATAAAGGGAAAGATGGAGTAGGGAAAGAGAAAGAACCAGTGTGTGTAATAGGTAGTCTAGAACCATCACCAATGATGATGCTATCATTCTTAGAGTAAGGCTCATGCAACGAGAGAGTAGCGAGATCAGTGGTGACATGATGAGAGGCGCCAAAGTCAACAACCCATTCTCGAGAATCAGACGAAGGTGTATAATGAACGGCAGTGTGCGCAAACGGCGCACTATACGTGGGATGCAGAGCACGCGCAGGAGCTGGCAGAAGCAGAGCAAGCATCGAGGCAGTTATATGACCGCACTGCGAGCATAGTGACCTTGGACACCACAAATATGAAAGCACCCAAGATAATGATTGGGACTGGACATAGCTGGATGTACAGGAGGACGCGCAGATAGCCCAAGAGTAGACATGCGTGGGTGATGGGATATAGGCGGAACCTGCTGGCGACCACCATGATAGTTTGAATATCGATTATGAGAATTCCCTGTTGGAGCCACAAGAGTAGTCATTAGCATCGAAGATGGAGATAGTGTTGAGACTTTTAACTGGGCTTCATAGCTGAGGAGCTACTCGAATAGCTCATCAAAGGTAATAGGGACTTCACGAACTTGTAGAGCATGTGAGATATTGTAGTAATCTTGGCTAAGCCCATTTAGGACACGAGCTCATCAAAGTCAACTTTGACATTCATAAGCACAAGAGCATCAATATTTCTTTTGATGTCCTGTATATAATTAGTGATAGACCTATTACCCTGTTGAGGGCTGGCAAGATTTTGACGATGAGTCATAATCCTGCCATGTGAGGGAGCGACGTAGGTTCTCTCCAGCGTCTGCCATGCGTCTCTAGATGAAGTTGATGAAGAAATAAATTGCACAAGAGTAGGAGACATCAAACCTATAATAGCATTGAGGAGAAGTTGATCTTGGCAGAGTCAGAGAATATGATTAGGATTCGCCTGAGGGAGCGTGGCATCTGTAAGTGTTATTTGTGCAGGGGGTAGGGACATGAGCCATCAACAAAACCCAGTAAGTCATATTCGAATAGAAGAGACGTGAACTGCAAGCGCCAGGTAGAATAATTGGAGGTGGTGAGTTTCAACGATGCATGAGCATTGACGTTGAGAACCACAAGAGAGGCAGGAGAATCAGGAGTATTTATAAGAGAAAGTCGGTGGGTGATGTTGTTGGCGGCAGCCATTGTAGAAGGCGGCTGGAGCCAGCGGTTGATGTCGTCGGTGGTAGCCATTGTAGAAGGCGGTTGGTAGGTATTGTGGAGAAAAGAAAGAAAGAAAGAGAAGGAAAAAAAGGGTTGCTGTTAAGCTTAGAGTTCTAATACCATATTGACGATAGAATTCACACATATTATTAATGATAGCATATGTTATATATAAATATCATTACAAGTGAAAATAGAAAAAATACATAAATTAGGAAAACAATAAGTATTTCTTAATAATAATTATTCTCTAATAACTAAGAAACAAATAACTATTTTCTAATAATAATTATTCCCTAATAACAAGGAAATAGATAACTATTTCCTTATAATAATTATTTCCTAATACCTTCCGGTGATCATTAGTGAAGATAAAGTTTTATCTTCACACAGGTAAAACTTGTCAAGTTGGAGGGGTCTTCCAGCCTCAGATAGAATTTTGTAGGGGCTATAAAAAGAACCCTAGAACTAGGAAATAGAACACAACTTGAACTACAACTCTTGTACTCTTTCCTAGTCTATTTCTTGAGCTGTCAACATTTATAAGAGGCTTCTCCACCTGTAATGAAGGAGATCTTCTAGTACCTTTCACTGCCGTAGATTAACAATCATTTAGGTTGTAACCAAGTTAATTTCTGGCTTTCTTACATTTTTTTTAAAGTTATTTAGTTTAGTTTTATTATTGTTATTGTAATTGTGCTACTAATCATGTCCAAAGTACGAGAAGGGGTCGATTTTATTTTATAGGTAATTCACCCCCTCTTGCCGGCCCTGTTGCTCCAACATTAACGACATGCAAGCACGATGTTAGTATTTAGTTTTAATTGCATGTTATGCTGTTAATATTTATTAAGATTTTTGTATACTTTTATGTGCTATTAAAATTTAAATATGTAATATTTATAATAGTGCATATTTGTGTGTTGTTAAAATTTTAATCTTTAAAATTTGTAATATTTTAACAAAAAACACACTATTAATATTTATTTTTAACAGTGTGTAGTTTCTGCACGCTGTTATTTGTATAAGTATAATATTATCTGCAGCACACTTGATTGGGTGTGCCGTAAATTATTAACAACATACTCTAATCTTGTGTCATTAATGATGAGCTATGGAAAGTCATTTTTGGTGTAATGAATCAAGTAGGGGATTTCTTTTATTAGTTTCTATTTTTTTTTTGCCTTTTCGATTTTTAGCATTTCAATTTATTTTAAATTGGTGCAATCACCTCTTTGGACAAACTTTCTCACTTTCTTTTGCATAATACTCAAAATTGGTGTAACACCTTTCAAGGTTTCTTTCTTCTTCTGCACTACTAATCTAAGACCAAGTCTTGACACTTTCTTCTAGTTTTTCTATTTGTTTAAGAATCTTCTTAATGGCACAAAGTGTGTCCACTGCTATTCAACAGAGATGATTTTCCCTACTCGAAGAAGAGGATGAAAGTTTATCTGAAAATTGACATCAAGTAGTGGTTCTGCATTCAACAAGGATACACGGTTCCAATGGACAACAACAATGTAATCATCTTCCCAGAAAATTGGAACCCAGAAATGAAGAAGAAGGTAAAACTGATAACAAGGCCTTGAACACCATTCAATGTGGATTGACAAAGGAGGAGCTAAACCAGGTTAGATCATTCGACATTGTGAAGGAGTTGTGGGATAAGATGGTCGAACTAAAAGAGGGCACGACCGATTCAAAGGTGACCAAGAGAGACTTACTTTTAAATAACTTATTTTGTTAGAATGTATACTAAAAGCCTAGCTTTTTGTATAAATATTTATTTTGAAACGAGAATCACATTGGTTAAATGTCTACATTTAGTTAAATGCAGTTGTCCATTTAATTTATATTGTAGATAACATGGTGTGTGGTGTCACACAGAAGATCATGTTATCGGTTCCTTATAAATTATAAATAGTAGCTCACAACCAAGATGGATTGAGACAAACTATTGGAATGGTTGTAGTGTAGTTTGATATTAGTTTATCTTGATTAT
The DNA here is from genome assembly GCF_018446385.1 of Zingiber officinale. Lineage (NCBI taxonomy): Eukaryota > Viridiplantae > Streptophyta > Magnoliopsida > Zingiberales > Zingiberaceae > Zingiber > Zingiber officinale. The sequence continues at coordinate 79,646,451 of NC_055986.1, forward strand.
AAAATTACACTAGTACACTATGTGTGTATTGAGCAGGACCATTTGAGGTTGTTCCTTTTATACTGACTGCATAAAAGAACAGAACCTCTGTTATTATGGATGTGCGTGCTCTTAATCCCGATATAATGACAAGTACATGTACTTAGTATTTATTTTTTTAATTTATCAAACGGTGAGATTTATTCGTTAAATCAATAGGCCCGATAAGTTGGAAAATAATATTATTAATATGGTGTGTTGTTGATTATAGAAGGAAACTGTGTCCTAATTATTAGGATGATGATGCCCCCTTGAGGAGCTCATAAGGATTATCATGTAAACCCTACAGGTGGACTTAGTTCTGACATGACAATGAAGTTGAGTGGTACTACTTTTGGAGCTAGATGTTAATTAAGTGAGTTGTCAGTAACTCATTTAATTAATGGACATTCGTTATTTTAAACACAGGGAGATAAACACACTCATGATAAGAAGGAGCCCATAATGTAATATGAGATTGGTGCGGTATTCAATAATAACTCTTTAGTGGTATGAGTTATTATTGATGAACTTGAGTTGGGTGTTCCGGTCGAACACAGGAAGCTCAAGCTTATCAGGAGGCCAAAGCCAATTCCTCCTCTAGGTCCCTGTTGTAGCCTCTATAAAGGCTCGCATTCACCCATTTTGATTATCCTTCCTACCCATGAAAGGGGCCAACCACATCCTTGCTTGGTGCCCAAGCAAGGGGCTGGCCAAGCCTTCTTGGTACCCAAGATGTGGGTTGGCCATGCTTTGCTTGGTGTCTAAGCAAGGGGCCGATTATACCATAAAAAAAGAGAAAAGGAAGTTTTTATTTAAAATAAAATTTTGTTAAAATCTTTCCTTTTATGGTTATCTACAATGGTTTAAAAGAGAGATTTTAATTTTGTTAAAATCTTTTCTTTTTTTGTAAACAACCTTTATAGGAATAAAAGGAAGATTTTGTTTAAAACAAAATTTTGTTATCTTTCCTTTTATAACTATTTACAATGGTTTAAAAGAGAGATTTTAATTTTGTTAAAATCTTTCTTTTTTTGTAAACCATCCACAATAGAAATAAAAGGAAAATTTTATTAAAAATTTCTTTTTTTGCCGCTAGCAAATAATATAAAAGAGGAGGAGGGTGGCGCCCAAAGACAACCGAAGTTCTCTCTCTTCTTTGGTGGCCGACCTTCTTCTCTAAATATCTCTATAAGCCGACACCCCACTTCTTCCCTTTCTTCCCTCTAGGGCCGATGCCCATCTCACCTTGGTGGTCACGGCTTGAAGGAGAAGAAGAAGAAGAGAAGAAGCACTTGGTGGCCGGTTGCTTGGAGGAGAAGAAGAAGGAGGAGGAGGTGCCTCTTTACTTTATATTCTTTGGTGGCCGAAAGTTTGGAAAGGAAGAAGAAGGTCGGGTGTATTTGTCTTGGTAGATCATCGCCCATACAACGCCTAAGAAGAGGAGAGGAATACAGTAGAAGATCAAGAGGTCTTTAAGCTACAAAGAAAGGTATAACTAGTTAATTATTTCCGCTATATACTAGTTTAGTTTTTCTTTGTATGGATCCTGAAATACCAACACAAGAGGCTAGCGATTTTGTGCTTCGATTGAGGTCTTTGTAGTTAAACCTAAGGTTACTGTAAGGAGTTTAAATATTCAATTTCTTTGAAAGGTTTTATCTAGGAAGTGGTTGATGATCCCATACCCAAGAAGGCCAAGTGCCTCACCAACGACCTTGAAGCCTATCCTTGAAATAGATATTTAATCAACTTCTGTAATATGGTTTAACTTCTGATGAACACATGGGTTGAAGTTGGATTAATAATGTTAAGTTTCGTTTGCAATCCAAGTTTAACTTCTAAAAAGCACATGGGTTGCTAAGAAAAGTTCTGTGCTTGTACAAATTTTTATATAGGGGAAACAGAATGAATTCTGAGTAGCATCCAACAATTGGTATCAGAGCTAGTTTTCTGCCTCTGTGTGTTTGGTTTTCAGTTAAATTCTTTTCATACATAAATTTAGGCAGGATAATAGTAGGATGTGTAAATAGATTAACATTGTCACGTCCCAGAGGAGTCCCTGTCCGAAGAAATTTCGGCAACATCTCCCCTGTACGGCGGACAATCTGAAACTTTTACATAACACATATACCTCAGCCACAGGCGGCTAGAATTATAACAATAAATAAAAATAATCACCACGCAGTTTATATAGATATTCAGCCTCTGGCTGTCACAACCACGCAGTTAATAATAGTAATCACAAACAATAGTACTCTGACTCGAAATCCACCCTACTCAACTACACTCGTAAAGCTCAAATCCGACGAACTCACCTCTTCTGCCGTCCAGGCAGGCATGTAGTAGAATAAAATCCAAATCATACCAAAAGTCCATCAAACGGAAAGATTCCATACAATATCCATATGTAAAATCCAAAACAAGACTAAAACAAAGTCTGATAGCGAAAAGCTAAAATAAAATAACAACTCAAAGACCAGCAGATGGACTAGCACTACGTGCTATGGGGACCAGCGACTGGAACTGCTCCGGACAACCTCAACCTAAAAATATATCAACAATGGAGGCGGGGTGAGTCCAACACTCAGCAGGTACAACTGATATGCATAATAAAACAAATAACAGACAACACTAATCATGCGTACAGTCTCCTGAATACGAGAAGGATAAATGCAACTGAAATGAAAATCAGGAGATAACTGTACTAACCGGGATCAAAGTACAAAGGTAACAGGGTCGTCAGACCGGGGAAGTCATAATCCTGTATGCATGTCAATCATATGCATCCATATAAATGCAGCAAGTAAATGCAGCAATCATAAACAATAAATGCAATAAATGCATATGGTGACCGTGCACTCTGACATCACTACTCCTGATGAGCGACCGAGTGGACGGGATGCTGTCGGAGTACTCCTGTCCTCTGACCCCAAATCCTAAATGGGGGAGCTCAATGCTCTCATCTCCCGGTACACAATGACGGGGAGGATATCTCTGCCGGCTACCATGCTGAGTCACCCGACCAACGGAGCCAAACAGAGTCCACCATCTGCCGGCTACTACGCTGCTACACTAAATGCCAGCGGAGCCAAACAGAGCGGAACTGACTGCCGGCTACCACGCTGAGTCCTCAGACCAACGGAGCCAAACAGCAGAACCGCCACACACCTGTCTGATATACCACTAACCCATGGGTGGTGGTGGTGTGTGCAGTACATGTAACTTGCGATGGGCTCAACCATAGTGGAGCCGACAATCGCACAACATGCAATCATGATGCATGACACTAAGCATGGCAATCTCATGAATAATATAGTAATGACCATATAAATAATACAAAGTGTGTACCACTGGAAAATGTATCAGATAGAAGGTACACAAATCAGATAGGGCATCAAATCAACCCTAGATCCAGAAGATAACATAGCATGTGGTTGGGTCACTACCTAAAGCATATATGATCAGGTAAATAATATGCAGTGCAGAATAAATAAACAAGCAATCATGTAACTATCATGTAGTGACCAACCGAAACAAAATGATTACACAATCATTGCTATATGTTAAACATATTATTATGCATATCAAAGACATAAGTCAAAGTACCCGCCTCCAATAAGATAGTCTAATCTGGTCCAAATTACGACGTCGAGATGCTCGTCTCGTGTCAAAGTCCTGTAATACCAATAGACATACTTTTACTTAACTAAATTCTTATGATTAATTAAACAAACTCTCCAACCCTAAATTAGAGAGAAAAATCTAATCAACACATAAACCTAAATCCATCTACACATAAACAACTATCTAACGTAATTGAATCAACCCATGATCCATAGCATGATTAAAACGCTTAACTCCTTACCTTATTCCTCAGCCTTGATTGTTGATCCACACACGGTTTGTTGCTGCCAGAATAGGACTGCCAGCTACTGCAATTCAAGGTAAACAACTGCTGGACAAAATAATAACAGTACCACAGTGATCATCCCCACAAATTCAGCACACACATTCTAATCAAAAATCCAAATACCCAAATTTGCCTTACCTAACTCGGCCCCTCTTCCTCTCTGGAAATGTCATGCTGTTGCAAATAGTGATCGGTTGGAGACAACAACAATGGCGTCAACCACACGGCCAACGTCTAGATCTGGTGATGTGAGCATGATCCGGCGGCATCAGTACGATCAAACTGTGAAGAAGATCATGAGGAAGAGGAAATCAGGATTCTCGCTCAGAAGTGGCCGGCGGATCAGGGCTAGGGCACCGCTGGAAGAGGGCTTGGGCACCAGAAAAAGGGGAGGCAGCACAAGGAGGCTAGGCGGCTGCAGTGGGGTAGAACTATGGTAGATCAGGAGAGAGCTCGGTACTCCCTTTTCCGGCCAAAGCTTGCTGACGAAAAGGGGCGGCGATTTGAGTCCTCCACGGCGAGAGGCGACAACAGAGGAAAGGAAGAACCGGCACTAGGGCTGAGTGGGAACGGCAGTGGCGTCGGTGTGCGGCTCGGGAGGAAGAAGGAGAAGATGAAGAAGAAGTGTCGGCACGGCTTTGTGCACTCGGGGAAGAAGGAAACCGCCGTGGCTGGCGGTTAGGGCTCGGAGGAGAAGATGGTGTCGGTGCCGAGTGAGGCTCGGGAGAGAAGGAAGTTTAAACACGGGGGAAAACGAAAATAAATGAAAAAGAAAAGGAATAAGGAATTTATAAAAGAAACAATTCCTCGCTTAAATGGGTCGCCAAAACAGGCTTTTTTTCCCGGCCCCGTTCTTGTTCCCGTTAACTCGTCCATACGAGCTCTGAAAAAATTCCCGAAAAATTTCCAAAAATTATGGAAAATTCCTTTATTAATATTCGTATTTTTTCGATATTTTACATTCTCCCCCACAAATAAAAATTTAGTCCCCAAATTTCATTATCTACCATCAGCAAATACTACGACAGATATAGAAAGTATGAATGCTAAACGGTATACTAAATCACATACCTCAAGTGAAAAGATGGGGATATCGATCTCGGATCGTATCCTCGAGCTCCCAAGTAGCCTCCTCGTCCGAATGATGCTGCCATCCGACTTTAACCAGCCGGATAGTCTTGTTTCGCAACTGACGCTCTTTCCGGTCGAGAATTCGTACCGGAATCTCCTCATATGTAATATCAGGCTGAACTGGAACTGGAATATCAGCCAGTACATGCGTCGGGTCAGGTACGTATCTCCTCAGCATAGATACGTGAAATACATCGTGGATGCCTGACAGGGACGGTGGTAGTGCCAGTCGGTAAGCTACTGCTCCGATCCTCTCCAAGATCTCGAAAGGACCAATATACAGCGGAGCTAGCTTACCTCTGATGCCAAATCTCTTCACCCCTTTCGTGGGTGAAACTCGTAGAAATACATGGTCGCCAACAGAAAACTCTAGTGGTCTGCGTCTCCGATCAGCATAACTCTTCTGACGGTCCTGCGCCTCTGACATCCTCCGTCAGATAGTACGGACCAACTCTGCATCCTGCTGAACTCTATGAGGTTCCAACAACTGGGCCTCTCCAACCTCATCCCAGAGGACGGGTGTCCGACAAGGTCTACCATACAACGCTTCAAACAGTTCCATCTGGATAGCCGAATGAAAGATGTTGTTGTAAGCAAACTCTACTAACGGCAGATGGTCCTCCCAACTGCCTCCAAAATCCATAACACATGACCTCAGCAGATCCTCTAGAGTCTGAATGGTCCGCTCTGACTGTCCATCTGTCTGTGGATGGAAGGCTGTACTGAAACGGAGCTGTGTGCCCAAGGCCTGCTGCAGACTCTGCCAGAAACGAGACGTAAACCGTGGATCTCTATCCGAAATAATACTCAACGGAACACCATGTAGTATGATGATCTCTCAACAATACAGATCTGTCAATCGATCCAGGGGATCAGGCCTCCGGATCGCTAAGAAATGCGCATATTTGGTTAATCGATCAACGATTACCCAAATCGCGTCATGACCTCGTCGTGTCCTCGGCAACCCTACCACAAAGTCCATGGTAATGTGATCCCACTTCCACTCAGGAATAGGAATCCGCTGAAGTAATCTTGCAGGTCTCTGGTGTTCAGCCTTCACCTGCTGACAGACAAGACATCTAGCTACGAAATCCGCGATGTCTTTCTTCATGCCGTTCCACCAGTAGGAACGTCTCAAGTCTCGATACATATATGTCCCGCCTGGATGGATCGCAAATCGAGAACGATGAGCCTCCTGAAGTATCTCCTATAAGACCGGATGAGACTGAGGTACGCATAATCTGCCTCGGAAGTATATAACACCCTCCTCATCTCGTGTAAACTCGGTCTGCTGCTCGGAAGCTATCTGACTGCTAATGAACTACAAATGCTGATCACCAGCCTGTGCCTCTCGGATTTTCGTCCTGATCGACGACTGAGCAACCATAGTAACAAGAATACCCTGCTCTGTAGATCCCTGCTCCTCCATGTCTAACTCAGAAAAACTCTGAATCAAGTCCGTGACTGAAGTCCGGTGGCAAGCTAAAGTCCCTTTGGACTTCCTGCTGAGTGCATCGGCAACCACATTAGCTTTCCCTGGGTGGTAGCTAATGGTACAATCGTAGTCCTTCAGGAACTCCATCCATCTCCTCTATCGGAGATTAAGCTCCTTCTGAGTGAAAATATATTTGAGACTCTTATGATCAGTGAGAATCTCAAATGTGATACCGTATAAATGATGTCGCCAAAGCTTCAGAGCAAAAATGATGGCAGCTAACTCCAAGTCATGAACTGGGTAGTTGTTCTCATGCTCCTTCAACTGATGAGAAGCATAAGAGACTACTCTGCCGTGCTGTATCAGAACAACGCCCAAACCCTGAAGAGATGCGTCGGTGTAAAGTACAAATCCATCCTCTCCAGAAGGTAAAACCAAAACTGGAGCCGACACTAATCTCCGCTTCAGCTCCTGAAAGCTGGTCTCGCAATCCTCGGTCCACGTAAACTTCACGCCTTTCTTGGTAAGGCGTGTCAGCGGCATAGCAATACGCGAGAAACCCTCGACAAAACGTCGGTAATATCCAGCCAATCCCAGAAAACTGCGGATCTCCTGAACCGACTTCGGCTGCTCCCAACCGGTGACAGCCTCGATCTTCTGAGGATCAACTGAAATACCTCTACTAGAAACCACGTGTCCCAGAAAACCGACTGAGGATAACCAGAATGCACACTTGATGAACTTCGCGTACAGCTGATGTCGTCTAAGAATCTCCAAGACTATACGAAGATGCTGTGCATGCTCCTCCTCGGAATGCGAGTAGACCAATATGTCATCAATGAAAACGATAACAAACTGATCAAGATACTCCAGAAATATGCGGTTCATCAAATCCATAAACACCGCTGGAGCATTGGTAAGCCCAAATGACATTACCAAAAACTCATAATGACCGTATCGAGTACGGAAAGTCGTCAATATCCGAGTCTCGACTCACCGATGATATCCGGATTGCGCATCAATCTTAGAATATACCTGATGTACCTCTAAGCCGATCAAACAAACCGATCCGTGGTAAAGGATATTTATTTCGACGGTCACCATTCAGCTGTATGTAGTCAATACATAACCTCATGGTGCCGCCCTTTTCTTGACGAATAACACCGGAGAACCCCATGGGAAACACTAGGGTGAATGAATCGCCTAAAGCTCCGGAGTTGAACCTTCACTGCTCAACTCTTTGGTGCCATTCGATAAGTAGCTGATGGCGGTGCTGTTCCGGAATCAACTCAATAGCGAACTCCACCGCCTTCGGGAGGCAAACCCGGCTCCTCCGAAATACATCAGGTACTCCGGACTACAGAACATCGGAGAGTCGCGAATCATCATCCTCGATCGATCAAAGATAACAAAACCCCGATACCATGTGACAAGAACTCGAGCTCAGACGCCTAAATGATCGATAAGCCGTCATCTCTGATGCCAGTGAAATCCCACGAGGGTTGGTTCGGAGGACGAAATGTGACCACCCTCGTCTGGCAATCAACTGTGGCATGATATGCTGACAAACAGTCCATGCCAAGAATAATATCAAAATCGACCATTTCTAATACTAAAAGTTCCACTGTAAGTATTAGGTTGCCAAAATCTAACGGGAAACCTCTGACCTCCTGGGTGACATCTAATGAATCACCGGACGGTAGGGAGACGGTCAATCGCTGGGGTCTGAAAGTGGGTAATCTACCTACCTCCCGCATAAAAGTGCGAGATATAAATGAATGCGACCTACCAGTATCTATCAGTATATCTGCAGATAAGGCATAAATAGAAATCATATTGCGGAAAACGGATCCATCGGCTCGCTGCGCATCCTCTCTGGTCATCGCATGAACACGTCCAGTCTCTGGCGGAGGAGGAGGTAACGCTGCCAGCGGCTACTGCGGCTGGGCAGAAGCCTGCCACTGAGGCGGTGCTGGATACTGCGCCAGAGAAGACTAAGAGGACGGTGACTGATACTGTGCAGCTGGCTGGGACTGAGTCTGGTATTGGCCTAAAGGCTGAGACTGCATCTGATACTGCCCCTGCGTCGGATAATAAAGTCCCGGAACAAAACTCTGGGGTGCTATGGAAGCACTGGAGTACTCCTGTCCAAGCATGCCAAATGCCGCTGCTGCAGGTGAAGCACTCCGCTGCTGGCCATGTGAAGGTTGGGCTCTACGCCCTCCTCGATAAGTTCCGGACTGACTGGACTGTCCTCCATGATCAGACCCTCCGGTAGTCATATGCTGAGTCTTCTGCGGACAATCTCGACTCTGGTGCCCAGGCAGTTTGCAATGAAAGCAAACTGACTGTCCCAGAGCATAAGCTGAAGTGACATGATCTCTGGACCCACATCTAAAATAACGAATGTCGCTGGCGGGTTGTTTCTGGCTCTGCTGGGAAGACCAGAAACGTCCCGAAGAAGACTGCCCTGATTTCTGAGGTTTACGTGATACCCCAGATGTACCCTGATCTGATCGACTACGCCTGCTCTGCTGTGATGTAGCCTGAGGCTGTTGGCTCTGTCCAGATGTCTAACTCGGCTGCTTCCTTTTCCTATCCGGAAAAACTCTCTGCTGAGCTGACTCAATAATGAGGGCTCTGTCCAACATCTCCGCATAAGATATGATACCAAGACCGACAAGTCTTAGTTGCAAATGTCCATCCAGCCCCTGAATGAACTGCTGCATACGTGAACTGTCCTTAGCAACTAGCTCTGGACAAAACCTGGCCAATCTGTCAAACTCTACATTATACTCAGTCACTGTCCGATTATTCTGTCGCAAACTCAGGAAATCCTGCCGACGAGCCATCTGATAAGCTCGTGGAAAGAAACGGCTCTCAAAAGCCTCTCTGAATCTGGCCCAAGTGATGTTCTGCTCCCCGATGATGGAACGCTTAGTAAGCCACCAAGTGTCGGCCGCGTCCCGTAAGTGAAAAGCAGCCAGCTTTGCTTTCTCCCACTCGGAGCAAGCAATATAAAAGAAAGTCCTCTCCATAGTCTCAATCCAAGACAAGGCCACACTCGGATCTCTATCTCCTCGGAAGAGTGTGAATCGACTCTTCATCGATTCTGCCAACACTGGAATCCTGGCTCGTGCTGCGGCAAAGTCAGTGAGATGTGTCGGAACGACTGTCGGAACTGGCGGAAACACTGGAGCTGGTGCTACAGGTGGTACCGGTGCATAAACCGGAGGAAGTACTCCCGGTGCTGCTGGGTAAACAGGAGCATATGCTGTCGGTGGCACTGTAGGGTGAACATAGGTGGCCTCAGCTGGATGTACGGTAGGCAATGGTATCGAATGTGGAGTAGCCGGTATCCCTAATGCAGGTGCTGCTGAGTACACTGTATGTACTGGGGGCACAGGGGCTGTTGGTGTCGGGTACACTGTGGGTCCAGGTGGCGGTAGTGCCAGGTACGCGTAGGCTGCACTGGAACAGGTGTCGGGTATGCCAATGGTACCCCTGGTGGTACCGGAAATACAGTAGGAGTAGGTACTGTCGGTGCAGCTGAGGTAGGTACCCCTAAAGGAGCCATCGGGGTCTGAGAGCCCGACGCACCCACAGTAGGCTGAGTCTGTCCCTGACTGACAGGCTCATCAACAGAAGGCATCTCTGGTGTATCCAGAGATCCCGCGGTCCTCGTACGTGGTCGTCCAGCACCACGTCTCGCAGCAATACGTGTAGATCGCCTCATATCTGTTAAATTATATCACAGATATTACTACAAGTGTCAACACTTACTAAAATAATTTCATACCTACTTACTGTCTGGAGATGTTCCGTCGCTGTCCAGTCCCCAAAATGACCTCGGAATTCTATACGAGAAAGAACAAACACCAGAAATCCATATAAATCCAAAATGGAAGTCCATAACATAATCGAAACGGAAAAATCCGTGAACCCAAAATAACTGCCTAGACCAATATGTCTTGCAACTAGGGCTTATATAACATATCCAGAATACTAAAAGTAGGTATCACACCCTGCTCTGATACCAATAAATTGGTATCAGATAAATCTCGAAAATCTAATACACGGAAACCAAACAAGTATCGCCAAACATTGGCGCTCTAATACCATATCAAAAGGTATCATGTTATCCCAAATATCCAAAATACAAAAACAACGATTGTAAAACATAAGCTCTGATACCAAATAAAATGGTATCAGATAAATCAACGAAAATCCAAAACACATAGCAAGTATCGTATACCTGCTCTGATACCACTAAATAGTCACGCCCCAGAGGAGTCCCTGTCCGAAGAAATTTCGGCAGCATCTCCCTTGTACGGCGGACAATCTGAAACTTCAACATAACACATATACCTTAGCCACAGGTGGCTGGAATTATAACAATAAATAAAAATAATCACCACGCAGTTTATATAGATATTCAGCCTCTGGTTGTCACAACCACGCAGTTAATAATAGTAATCACAAACAATAGTACTCTGACTCGAAATCCTCCCTACTCAACTACACTCGTAAAGCTCAAATCCGACGAACTCCTCTTCTGCCGTCCAGGCAGGCATGTAGTAGAATAAAATCCAAATCATACCAAAAGTCCATCAAACGGAAGGATTCCATACAATATCCATATGTAAAATCCAAAACAAGACTAAAACAAAGTCTGATAGCGAAAAGCTAAAATAAAATAACAACTTAAAGACCAGCAGATGGACTAGCACTACGTGATGTGGGGACCAGCGACTGGAACTGCTCCGGACAACCTCAACCTGAAAATATATCAACAATGGAGGCGGGGTGAGTCCAACACTCAGCAGGTATAACTGATATGCATAATAAAACAAATAACAGACAACACTAATCATGCGTACAGTCTCCTGAATACGAGAAGGATAAATGCAACTGAAATAAAAATCAGGAGATAACTGTACTAACCGGGATCAAAGTACAAAGGTAACAGGGTCGTCAGACCGGGGAAGTCATAATCCTGTATGCATGTCAATCATATGCATCCATATAAATGCAGTAAGTAAATGCAGCAATCATAAACAATAAATGCAATAAATGCATATGGTGACCGTGCACTCTGACATCACTACTCCTGATGAGCGACCGAGTGGACGGGATGCTGTCGGAGTATTCCTGTCCTCTGACCCCAAATCCTAAATGGGGGAGCTCAATGCTCTCATCTCCCGGTACACAATGACGGGGAGGATATCTCTGCCGGCTACCACGCTGAGTCACCCAACCAACGGAGCCAAACAGAGTCCACCACGCTGCTACACAAAATGCCAGCGGAGCCAAACAGAGCGGAACTGACTGCCGGCTACCACGCTGAGTCCTCAGACCAACGGAGCCAAACAGCAGAACCGCCACACACCTGTCTGATATACCACTAACCCATGGGTGGTGGTGGTGTGTGCAGTACATGTAACTTGCGATGGGCTCAACCATAGTGGAGCCGACAATCGCACAACATGCAATCATGATGCATGACACTAAGCATGGCAATCTCATGAATAACATAGTAATGACCATATAAATAATACAAAGTGTGTACCACTGGAAAATGTATCAGATAGAAGGTACACAAATCAGATAGGGCATCAAATCAACCCTAGATCCAGAAGATAACATAGCATGTGGTTGGGTCACTACCTAAAACATATATGATCAGGTAAATAATATGCAGTGCAGAATAAATAAACAAGCAATCATGTAACTATCATGTAGTGACCAACCGAAACAAAATGATTACACAATCATTGCTATATGTTAAACATATTATTATGCATATCAAAGACATAAGTCAAAGTACCCGCCTCCAATAAGATAGTCTAATCTGGTCCAAATTACGACGTCGAGATGCTCGTCTCGTGTCAAAGTCCTGTAATACCAATAGACATACTTTTACTTAACTAAATTCTTATAATTAATTAAACAAACTCTCCAACCCTAAATTAGAGCAAAAACTCTAATCAACACATAAACCTAAATCCATCTACACATAAACAACTATCTAACGTAATTGAATCAACCCATGATCCATAGCATGATTAAAATGCTTAACTCCTTACCTTATTCCTCAGCCTTGATTGTTGATCCACACACGGTTTGTTGCTGCCAGAATAGGACTGCCAGCTACTGCAATTCAAGGTAAACAACTGCTGGACAAAATAATAACAGTACCACAGTGATCAGCCCCACAAATTCAGCACACACATTCTAATAAAAAATCCAAATACCCAAATTTGCCTTACCTAACTCGGCCCCTCTTCCTCTCTCGAAATGTCTTGTTGTTGCCAACAGTGATCGGTTGGAGACAACAACAATGGCGTCAACCACACTGCCAACGTCTAGATTTGGTGATGGGAGCACGATCCGGCGGCATCAGTACGATCAAACTGTGAAGAAGATCATGAGGAAGAGGAAATCAGGATTCTCGCTTAGAAGTGGTCGGCGGATCAGGGCTAGGGCACCGCTGGAAGAGGGCTTGGGCACCAGAAAAAGGGGAGGCAGCACAAGGAGGCTAGGTGGCTGCGGTGGGGTAGAACTATGGCAGATCAGGAGAGAGCTCGGTACTCCCTTTTCCGGCCAAAGCTTGCTGACGAAAAGGGGCGGCGATTTGAGTCCTCCACGGCGAGAGGCGACAACAGAGGAAAGGAAGAATCGACGCTAGGACTGAGTAGGAACGGCAGTGGCGTCGGTGTGCGGCTCGGGAGGAAGAAGGAGAAGATGAAGAAGAAGTGTCGGCACGACTTTGTGCACTCGGGGAAGAAGGAAACCGCCGTGGCCGGCGGTTAGGGCTCGGAGGAGAAGATGGTGTCGGTGCCGAGTGAGGCTCGGGAGAGAAGGAAGTTTAAACACGGGGGAAAAAGAAAATAAATGAAAAAGGAAAGGAATAATGAATTTATAAAAGAAACAATTCCTCACTTAAATGGGTCGCCAAAACAGGCTTTTTTTCCCGGTCCCGTTCTTGTCCCCGTTAACTCATCCATACGAGCTCTGAAAAATTCCCGAAAAATTTCCAAAAATTCTTGAAAATTCCTTTATTAATATTTGTATATTTTCGGTATTTTACAAACTCTGTGGTTGCAGACATCCTAGTTCCAACTATTATGGCCCTATTGTGTTTGTGTGTGATTTGGACCCTCGGGCATATCGAGGGCATTTTATGTGTGTGAATGATTGTAATTATTAAATACAGCAAGAGTTGTATTAGTTTTAGGATTTTACATTCTGTATCTAAATTACATGTACATTCCCTTGTGGAATATAGGATCGATAAATATAAAATTTTATTTTTTTCGCGGATCGTATCCTTGCGAGGCGTGATGCTATTTGAGGACCAGAGGCACAATGGAAAAGGAAGCAAGATAGACACGATGACATGACCCGTTGGCGGTGACTAGGGTTGGTGGCACATGGAGGATAACTATGGATAAGGCCATAATAGTTGGAAAATTATTTTCCATATTTATTGCCTTTTATGTTGTTTATATGTGCTCTGTGTGTGTGCATGTTAAAAATCCTCATTTTAAATAACTAAGTGGGAGAGGAATTATTTAAATTCCATGGTCTCCATTACTGGGCTGTAAGTGATGCATTCAAACTTGCACGTTGGCTTTAAGTGTCTTCCTCCACATCGGATGAGTTTGTTTGCAGATCACTAGATCAAACTTCCTTTATGGATGATTATAGGAAATTATATAGGTTTGTGTGATCTTCTCCATCTGAAGGGGCACAATCCTATTTAATGGGCTAAGTATCAAGTAATGGTATACACTTAAGCGCATTTAATAGTATTCTCTCCATCGGAGTCACTGCTATTATTTGTGTGACCAAAGAAAAACCAACTATTAATTTTATTTGTCATAAAGTTAGTTTGACGAGATAATAAAATTAATGGATAAAACCCCCTCTTACAAATGTTTGAATTTGTATACGTCCACACTATCGTGGTATATAAAATTCACGGTGTTTTGAGGTGTTGGTGAATTTAAATGATATTGTTTGAGGAATCAATATTATTTTAAATTCTAAAGTTTTGACCAAATATTTTGTGATTCTTAGGATTCCAAATGGCTTTTAATCCCCTAGCTATTATATTGGAAGAAAAAAAACTTACTAGTCCCAATTACATTGTTGGAAACAAAAACTTGGGCATTGTCTTAACTGTTGAAGGATACAAGTTCGTAATTCCTAAGGTCTGTCCTAGCGTGCCTGATAAGGATTCCTAAGGTCTGTCCTAGCGTAATTCCTAAGGTTTGTTTAAGAATCTTCTTAATGGCACAAAGTGTGTCCACTGCTATTCAACAGAGATGATTTTCCCTACTCGAAGAAGAGGATGAAAGTTTATCTGAAAATTGACATCGAGTAGTGGTTCTGCATTCAACAAGGATACACGGTTCCAATGGACAACAACAATGTAATCATCTTCCCAGAAAATTGGAACCTAGAAATGAAGAAGAAGGTAAAACTGATAACAAGGCCTTGAACACCATTCAATGTGGATTGACAAAGGAGGAGCTAAACCAGGTTAGATCATTCGACATTGTGAAGGAGTAGTGGGATAAGCTGGTCGAACTACAAGAGGGCACGACCGATTCAAAGGTGACCAAGAGAGACTTACTTTTAAATAACTTATTTTGTTAGAATGTATACTAAAAGCCTAGCTTTTTGTATAAACATTTATTTTGAAATGAGAATCACATTGGTTAAATGTCTTCATTTAGTTAAATGCAGTTGTCTATTTAATTTATATTGTAGATAACATGGCGTGTGGTGTCACACAGAAGATCATGTTATCGGTTACTTATAAATTATAAATAGTAGCTCACAACCAAGATGGATTGGGGCAAACCATTGGAATGGTTGTAGTGTAATTTGCTATTAGTTTATCTTGACTATAAAATTACACTAGTACACTATATGTGTATTGAGCAGGACCATTTGAGGTTGTTCCTTTTATACTGACTGCATAAAAGAACAGAACCTCTGTTATTATGGATGTGTGTGCTCTTAATCTCGATATAATAACAAGAACATACACTTAATATTTATTTTTTAATTTATCAAAGAGTGAGATTTATTCGTTAAATCAATAGGCCCGATAAGTTGGAAAATAATATTATTAATATGGTGTGTTGTTGATTATAGAAGGAAACTATGTCCTATTTATTAGGATGATGATGCCCCCTTGAGGAGCTCATAAGGATTGTCATGTAAACCCTGCAGGTGGACTTAGTTCTGACATGACAATGAAGTTGAGTGGTACTACTTTTGGAGCTAGATGTTAATTAAGTGAGTTGTCAGTAACTTATTTAATTAATGGACATTCGATATCTTAAACATAGGAAGATAAACACACTCATGATAAGAAGGAGCCCATAATATAATATGAGATTGGTGCGGTAGTTCAATAATAACTCTTTAGTGGTATGAGTTATTATTGATGAACTTGAGTTGGGTGTTCGGGTCGAATACCGGAAGCTCAAGCTCATCAGGAGGCCAAAACCAATTCCTCCTCCAGGTCCCTGTTGTAGCCTCTATAAAGCCTCGCATTCATCCATTTTGATTATCCTTCCTACCCATGAAAGGGGCCGATCACATCCTTGCTTGGTGCCCAAGCAAGGGGCCGGCCAAGCCTTGCTTGGTGCCCAAGATGTGGGCCGACCAAGCCTTGCTTGGTGTCCAAGCAAGGGGCCGACCTTACCATAAAAAAAAAGAGAAAAGGAAGTTTTTATTTAAAATAAAATTTTGTTAAAATCTTTTCTTTTATGGCTATCTGCAATGGTTTAAAAGAGAGATTTTAATTTTGTTAAAATCTTTCCTTTTTTGTAAACAACCGTTATAGGAATAAAAGGAAGATTTTGTTTAAAACAAAATTTTGTTATCTTTCCTTTTATAACTATTTACAATGATTTAAAAGAAAGATTTTAATTTTGTTAAAATCTTTCCTTTTTTGTAAACCATCCACAATATAAATAAAAGGAAAATTTTATTAAAACTTTCTTTTTTTGCCGCTAGCAAAGAATATAAAAAAAGGAGGAGGGTGGTGCCCAAAGACAACCTAAGTTATCTCTCTTTCATTCTCTTTGGTGGCCAACCTTCTTCTCTCTATCTCTCTATAAGCCGGCGCCCCACTTCCTCCCTTTCTTCCCTCTAGGGCCGGATCCCATCTCACCTTGGTGGTCACGACTTGAAGGAGAAGAAGAAAAAGAGAAGAAGCACTTGGTGACTGGTTGCTTGGAGGAGAAGAAGAAGAAGAAGAAGAAGGTGCCTCTTCACTTTATATTCTTTGGTGGCCAAAAGTTTGGAAAAAAAGGAGAAGGTCGGGTGTCTTTGTCTTGGTAGATCGTCGCCCACACGACGTCCAAGAAGAGGAGAGGAATACAACAGAAAATCAAGAGGTCTTTAAGCTACAAAGAAAGGTATAACTAGTTAATTGTTTCCGCTGCATACTAGTTTAGTTTTTATTTGTATGGATCCTGAAATACCAACACAAGAGGCTAGTGATTTTGTAGGTCTCTATAGTTAAACCTAAGGTTACTGTAAGGAGTTTAAATATTCAATTTCTTTGAAAGACTTTGTCTAGGAAGTTGTGGATGATCCTATACCCAAAAAGGCCGAGTGCCTCGCCAACGACCTGCAAGCCAATCCTTGAAATAGATATTTAATCATCTTCTGTAATATGGTTTAACTTTTGATGAACACATGGGTTGAACTTGGATTAATAATGTTAAGTTTCATTTGCAATCCAAGTTTAACTTCTGAAAAACACATGGGTTGCTAAGAAAAGTTCTATGGTTGTACAAATTTTTGTACAGGGGAAACAGAATGGAATTCCGAGTAGCATCCAACATATTTAATATTATAATGAAGGATGGTGAGACCGCAAGCTATCTCCAAGCCACCATAAAGAACATCCTCAACGATCTTCACTTGATTGGGCATTAACTCGAGAACCATGATGTGGTAAGGTAGGCTCTCAACTCCTTTCCTCAAAATTCATTATGGGCACCTATAATAGATGCCTATAAAGTTTTGAAGAATCTTTAAAAGTTAAAGTTAGATGAGTTATTTTGTGAACTAGAACTGCATGAACAAACTAATTCAAAATAAAACCGGCAGAGGTATAACTTGTTTTACAAGTTCTACCAAGGAAAGAAAGTCAAAGACTAGAACCAAAACTGAGCCTGAGGATGAATTAGACTCAAAATCTAACATAGAAGAGTAAGTAGTGAACCTGGTAAAAAAGATGTTAACTAAAAGAAAGAGAAGCTTCACCAAAAAGGTCCTCTAGAAAATGGGCATCTCTTCATCCACTAACCCGAAGCCAAACATCACCTGCTATGGATGCCAAAAGAAATGACATTTCAAGCATGAGTGCACAAATTTGAAGGATGAAAAACCTAAGACAACTAGAAGAAAGAAGGCGCTGAAAGCAACTTGGGTTGAACCCCCTCTGAAGAATCGATCACTAAAGATCTGAAGCAATCGAACTATCTTGCAGTCATGACAACCAGACCTGAGACGGAAAGTGATTCCAATCAAGAAAGCGAGTCCAAGTATGAGTCAAGCCATGAGTCTGTACTCATTTTCGAAGGTTCCAACAAGGTAACTTTTAACTTAAATACAATTTTGTTTTTTAGAATAATTGCATACATGAAAAGGAAATTAACTAAGTATGAAAAACAATCTTAAATACTCCTTAAGAAAAATCAACACCTTAAGGAACAACTAAACTCCCAAACTGAAAACTCTAACTTAACTCAAGTTGAAAGACTTGAGGAAGAAAACTCTAACCTAAACACTAAAGTAACCAATCTAAAATAATTATTTGAAAAATTCACTACCAAATGCAAGTACCTAGATATGATACTTGGATCCCAACGAGCTTGTATAACAAATCCAGAGTCAGATACAAATCTAGCTCAACAAATAAAACTTTTATTTCATTAATAACTCAAAATAAAAAATCAACTAAAGAATGGGTTCCAAAAGCGTATCTGACCAAGCAAGTAGGACTAAATAAATATTATGTACCCAAAAATAAAATTCACTATATAAAAACAAAACCACATAATTCCTTAAATAAGTCTAATAAATCAAAATGACCTGTAAAATACCAAATATATATATATATATATATATATACAGAGGCGTTCCGCTGCGAAACGCCTCTTGCGGACTGCTGCGGACCTGCCCTCGTGGCAGGTCCGCGTCAAATTTTTTGGCCCGCATCAAATTTTAATTTATCTTTCCACGTCAGTTTTTTCCCCAACCCTAATTCCTCCTTCGTCAACTTTTTTTTCCGCTTCCTCCTTCGTCGCAATGCAACCGCCGAAGAAACCTCCTTCCTCCTTCGTCGAAGAGTCCTCCTTCCTCCTTTGTTGCGACGCACCCGCAGCGAGGAAAACCCACAGGCGCCTTCCCTCTTCGTGCCCCCTGCGATTCCTCATCGCCGAGCCCGAAGCTAGGGTTCCGCCCCTTCCTCCTTCGTCGCCACGCAATCGCCGAAGAGGACAACCCACATGCGCCTTCCTCCTTCATCACGGAACAACTGGGGTTTCTGATCGACAAGCTGAAGCTAGGGTTTTTCCGCACCTCACACCCCTTCATTTGTCCTCCTCGACGGTACACTACAATACCTGGTTATTTATGCCTTTTGTAATGTACAATATCAAAAAACAAAATAGTTGAAAAAACATGTGCAAACTGCAAACTCAAATACTTGATGAGCTTGGCATACAGAGGTTTGTCCTTGTGTACAAGCATCGTGTAGATATTTCAACTGCTTTGGAATGACTAATGGAATGACTAACTAGTTTAGCTTTGCAATGCAACAGAGATAGACAAATTGCTCATGCCTTGGGAGTTCAACAATTAGTTTACCCTTAGGCAGTTCTCATTAAACCAACTAGTTTAGTTTTGCAATCCCTATCCCAAATCTTAAACGAACAGAATAGAAGAAATATAATAATTAAAATTACAAAATAATTGAAAAACGAGACCACTGTGTTTAACTAAGAGGACATGTTTAGGGACTGATCTATTTTTTAAGGGGGTTATTTATTTCTTCTTATTAAATTTAGTTGTTTTCTCTATTAAATTGTTTGTAATTTTGACTTTATAAAAAATAACTAATAATTTTATTTATTTATTTATCTACTTATTTATTGTCAAATGTAATGCGAGGAGCTTCAGAAATGGAAGAAAATACAATTGATGATCAAGAATTCATTCCCCAAGTTGCAGATGATAGAAAGCCAAAAATTGGAATGGAATTCTCATCACTAGAAGAGGCATATTCGTTCTATAATCAATATGTACGAGAAGCTGGATTTAGTTCAAGGATAAACACAAGCAAGAAAAATAAGATAACAAATGAAGTGATGTGGAAGCAAATTGTTTGCTTTAAAGAGGGTCATACAGATCTAATGCGGTGGAGTAAACATGCAAAAGTTGATCATGTATCAAGGGAAAGAGCACGTGGCACAGTTAGAACAGGTTGTAAGTCGAATATTGCATTTGTCAAGAAACAGGCCGGATCTAATTGGGTTGTCAGTAACTTCATAGAAGCCCATAATCATCCACTCTCGATTCCATCAAAGGTGCATTTGCTACGCTCACATCGTAATGTTTCAACAGCAAAGAAAATATTGATAAAATAGTTTTCAGAGGCCAATGTACCAACTTGTCAACAAATGCGAATATTGGAGATAGAGTATGGAGGGCCTGAGGGAGTCGATTGCACAGAAAGAGATATTAGAAATTTTGAGAAAAATTTAAGAGATGAACAAAAGGGTATCGATGCCGAAACACTGATAGAGTTTTTTACATCTGAGCAAGAGAAAAATTCAGCTTTCTTCTTTGATTATGAGACTGATTCAGATAACAAATTTAGCAGGTGTTTTTGGGCTGATCATGTATCAAGGAGGACATACAGTGTATTTGGTGATGTAGTTGTATTTGATACGACATATAACACCAACAAATATGGCTTGATTTTGGCACCATTTGTAGGGGTTAATCATCATCATCAGACAATTCTTTTTGGTTGCAGGTTTCTTAGTGATGAGAAAACTGAGTCTTTTGTTTGGTTGCTTACAATGTTCTCAGAACCCATGTCTAAAGGAGAACCAAACATTATCATCACTGATCAGGATCCTGCCATGACAAAAGCAATTGTACAAGTTTTCTCTCAAACAGTGCATCGATATTGTTTGTGGCACATATTGAATAAATTCTCAGATAAATTGGACCCTTTGACTTTTCGAAACCACTATCACAGCTTAAAGAACGTCATTGTAAATTCTACAACACCTGATGATTTTGAGAAGTCATGGGAAGAAGCTGTCAAGGATGCTAACTTAGAGAAAAATGATTGGTTGTCCTTGATGTATGAATTGAGACACAGATGGGTGCCGACATATTTTAGTCATATATTTTCTATAGGAATGTCAAGTAGCCAAAGATCTGAAGGCTCACATGCATTTTTCAAGAAATATGTCTCAAATAAGAACTCATTAATGGATTTTATCACACATTTTAATAGAGCATTGAGACATCAAAGACACAATGAGTTATTTACGGATCATATTGATGTGAATGAGCAACCCAGGGTCAATTACTCCTACACATACCTCAATCAAGCTACTGTTGATGCTGGTTTGAGTGTTGTCGGCAAGGCAACACCACTGGAACAGAACAACCTACTGGAATCAACTCCTCTGTTCGGATCAAACTTGCTGCTGGCAACAAGGGAAGTTGCTGAACCAGAGAACACCCCAGAGCAAGCATCTCTCTGTTACATTCCAGTATGCTATTCGGTTCAAGGTGAGGTCACAGATCAGATCAAGGAATAAACATCACTAGTCAAACAATAACCTAATTCCGGGACCAAATCTTACCTCCAATTTGAGACTTCAATCGGCAACAATGCAAAAGTCCATGATCTGATCAGAGGAAAACCGATTACAAGATCCTCCTTGATCCCCCTCAAATTTCCCGATGAAGTCTTACCTCGAGTCTCCAGAAGATGTCGCACAACCCGATCGAATCCATGAAGCAGCGTACCAAAGATTCCTCTGATCCTCAAATCAACAATCAACAAGGAAGGGAATCCAGGACCTGACCTAGGATCGCCAACAATCAGGGAGACAACGAGCAAGAATCGGGAAAGAAGACTCGATCTAGGGCACAAGCTAGAGAACAGGGGCTAGCTTACCCACGCCGGCGAATGCACGAATCCAAACTAGGCATCACTCCAAGCTTCGGTGGACGATGGTGGAAGGAGACGCACAACCGCCAACGATCCGCTCCCCTGGTGGCACCGGTGTCGGAAAAGAGACCGCCGACAGAGAGGAGAGGCGATCGACCACAAAATCTGCCGAAGCAGAACCCCTCGACCAGATCCGGCTTGTCTTCCTCGGCACCGTCGAGTTCCGGTGACTCCACTGGTTTTCCGTCGAGCTCCGGTGACGAGTCTCCTCCGGCCTCGGCGTCGAGTGATCCGCGAGAGAGGGAACAGAGAAGAAGAGGGAGGTCGGAAGGAGAGAATCGGGGAGATTGGGGAACGCTCGGCGATTTGGGTTAGGGAAAATTTAAAAGAAAAGGAATATAAATAATAAACATTTCCTCACTTAAACGGGTATCCCAAACAGGCTTTATCCGCGCCCGAAATTGATCCCCTCAAAACCCGTCGTACGAGCTCGAAAAAATTCTCAGAAAATTCCTAAAAATTCCAGAAAAATTTGTAAGGCTATTCCTCAAATAACCCTATTATTTAAATTTTCCGAGATCTCACATCCTCCCCTACTAATAAAAATTTGGTCCCCAAATTTCGCTATAACCAATAACAACCACTGAAATATAACCATGCAGTATAAATGCTGAAGATACTCTAACCCACATACCTCAAGTAAAAAGATGGGGGTATCGAGCTCGGATCGTATCCTCCAGCTCCCACGTAGATTCCTCGTCAGAATGATGCTGCCATCCGACTTTAACCAGTCGGACCGTCTTGTTCCGTAGCTGACGCTCTCTACGGTCCAGAATCCGTACCGGAACCTCCTCGTAAGTAACATCAGGCTGAATAGGAACAGATATATCTGACAGAACATGTGCCGGATCGGATACGTATCTCCTCAGCATAGATACATGGAATACATCGTGAATGCCAGCTAGAGATGGTGGTAGCGCCATACGGTAAGCTACTGCTCCAATCCTCTCCAAGATCTGGAATGGTCCAATATATCGGGGAGCTAGCTTACCTCGGAGACCAAATCTCTTCACCCCTTTCGTGGGTGAAACTCTAAGAAATACATGATCACCAATGGAGAACTCCAGGGGTCTCCGTCTCTGATCAGCATAACTCTTCTGACGGTCCTGGGCCTCTGACATCCTCCGTCTGATAGTACGAACTAACTCTGCATCCTGCTGAACTCTCTGAGGTCCTATCAGCTGGGCCTCCCAAACCTCCTCCCAAAGGATGGGTGTCCGACACGATCTACCATACAACGCCTCAAACGGTGCCATCTGGATAGCCGACTCATAGCTGTTGTTGTAGGCGAACTCCACCAACGGCAGGTGGTCCTCCCAACTGCCTCCGAAGTCCATGACATAAGACCTCAGCAAGTCCTCCAGAGTCTGAATGGTCTGCTCTGACTGTCCATCTGTCTGCGGATGGAATGCCGTACTGAAACGAAGCTGTGTGCCCAAGGCCTGCTGCAGACTCTGCCAGAATCGGGACGTGAATCGTGGGTCTCTATCTGATATAATGCTCAACGGTACACCATGTAATCTGATAACCTCACGACAATATAGCTCTGCTAATCGATCCAGTGAATCGGTCTTCCGGATCGCTATAAAATGTACGGATTTGGTTAATCGGTCAACGATTACCCAAATCGCATCATGGCCTCGTCGAGTCCTAGGCAATCCTACCACGAAATCCATAGTAATATGCTCCCACTTCCACTCTGGAATAGGGATCCTCTGAAGTAACCTAGCAGGTCTCTGGTGCTCAGCCTTCACCTGCTGACAGATAAGACATCTAGTAACAAACTCCGCGATGTCCTTCTTCATACCGTTCCACCAATAGGAACGTCTCAAATCCCGATACATACAGGTCCCGCCTGGGTGGATAGCAAATCTAGAGCGATGAGTCTCCTGAAGTAACTCCTCCATGACCGGGTGAGACTGAGGTACACATAATCTACCTCGGAAATAAACAATACCCTCGTCATCTCGTGTAAACTCAGTCTGCTGTCCGGAAGCTATCTGGCTGCTAATGAACTGTAAATGCTGATCTCCGGCCTGGGCCTCTCGAATCCTCATCCTGATCGACGACTGAGCAACCATGGTAACAAGAATACCCTGCTCTGTCCGTCCCTGCTCCTCAAGGCCCAACTCGGAGAATCCCTGAATCAAGTTCGTGACTAAAACTCGGTGACAAGCTAAAGTCCCTCTGGACTTCCTGCTAAGTGCATCAGCAACCACATTAGCTTTACCCGGATGGTAGCTAATAGTACAATCATAGTCCTTCAGGAACTCCATCCATCTCCTCTGTCGGAGATTGAGTTCCTTCTGTGTGAAAATATATTTGAGACTCTTATGATCAGTAAAAATCTCAAAAGTAATACCATAAAGATGATGTCGCCAAATCTTCAAAGCAAAGATAATAGCGGCTAGCTCTAAATCATGTACTGGGTAGTTCTTCTCATGCTCCTTCAACTGACGAGAAGCATAGGAGACTACCCTACCGTGCTGCATCAAAACAGCGCCCAAGCCCTGAAGAGATGCGTCTGTATAAAGTATGAATCCGTCATCACCAGACGGTAAAACCAAAACTGGTGCTGATACTAATCTCCGCTTCAGCTCCTGGAAGCTGGTCGCAAGCCTCTGACCACGTGAACTTCACGCCTTTCCTGGTCAGACGTGTCAACGGCATAGCAATACTGGAAAACCCTCAACGAATCGTCGGTAATATCCAGCCAAGCCCAAGAAACTACGGATCTCCTGGACTGACTTCGGCTGCTCCCAGCTAGTGATAGCCTCGATCTTCTGAGAATCTACAGAAATACCTCGGCTAGACACCACATGTCCCAGAAAACCAACTGAGGATAGCCAAAATGCACATTTGCTGAACTTCGCATACAGATGATGTCGTCGAAGAGTCTCCAGGACTATGCGAAGGTGCTGCGCATGTTCCTCCTCGGAACGTGAATAGATCAATATGTCATCGATAAACACAATCACAAACTGATCTAAATACTCCAAAAAGATACGGTTCATCAAATCCATAAATACTGCTAGAGCATTGGTAAGCCCAAATGGCATTACCAAAAACTCGTAATGTCCGTATCTGGTGCGACATGCTGTCTTCTGAATATCAGAATTTTTGACTCTCAGCTGATGATATCCAGACCGTAGATCAATCTTAGAATACACTGATGTATGTCTGAGCTGATCAAATAAATCCTCAATTCGTGGCAAGGGGTACTTATTCCTGATAGTCCCTGCATTCAGCTGCCTATAATTGATGCACAACCTCATAGTACCATTCTTTTTCTTGACGAATAGTATAGGAGAACACTAAGGCGGAATACCGTGGGGTTCTCCACAAGGACACCGGAATGCTCCTGCCTGTGCATGCCATATGCAACTGCTGCAGGAGAAGATATCCTCTGTAGACGATGCGAAGATTGGGCTTTCGGCCCACTTCGCTGAGTCCCGGACTAACCAAATTGTCCTCCCGGAACAGAAATCCCGGAAGCTACATGCTGAGCCTTCAACGAACAGTCTCGGCTCTAGTGCCCAGATAGTTTGCAATAATAGCCAACTAACTGTCCCAGGGTGCATGCAGAGATGATGTGATCTCAGGACCCATATCGGGTGTAGTGAGAATCATCGGTGGACAATTTCCGGTTCTGCTGAGAAGACCGGGAACGTCCTGATGAAGATCATCCTGACTTCTGGAGTCGGCCAAATGACCCAGAAGTACCCTGACCCGTCTGAGTACGACTGCTCTGCTGTTGTCTCGTAATCTGTGGCTGCTGGATCTGTCCGGAAGTTCAATCAGTCTGCTTCCTTTTCTTGTCTGCATTCACTCTCTGATGAGCTGACTCAATCATAAGAGCCCTATCCAGTGCCTCTGTGTATGATACTATACCAAGATCGGCAATCTTCACCTGAAGATGCCCGTCCAGTCCCTGGACAACTAGAGCATATATACGAGATCTATCTTCGGCAACCAACTCAGGACAGAATCTGGCCAACCGATTAAATTCGGCATTATACTCCATCACTGAGCGGTTATTCTGTCGAAGACTCAGAAAATCCTGCCGACGTGTCATCTGATACGCCCGAGGAAAATGCTGACTCTCGAATGTCTTCCTAAATCTCGCCTAGGTAATATGCTGCTCGCCTATAATCGAGCGCTGCGTGCCCCACCAGATCTCTACCTCATCTCGTACCTCAAGTACAAAGTAGTAGGCATGACTGGAGGGGATGCCGGATATACTGAAGGTGATACCACTAGTAGTACAGTCGAGGTATGTACCGCTGAAGTCGAAACCGTCGGGGTCTTATAATCTGACGTACCTATAATATCCTGACGAGTCTGTCCCTGACGGGCAGGCTCGACCGTAGCAGATCTCTCTAGAGACTCTATCTCCGGAGAATCTATTGCCTCTTACGTGGATGACCACGTCTAAGTACTAGAACACGTGTATGTGTCATATCTGTAAACAAAATATTACCCAGATATTACTACAAATATGAAAACTATAAAATTACCTCATTTACCTATTTGCCATCTGGAGACATCCTGTCGTTGCTTATCCCCATGAAGAACCTCGTCAAAATACCTCGGAATTCCGAAACGAGAAACTCGACGGAATCCGTACAAATCCGAAAATATCCAGATAAACTTGTAAACTCTAAAACGCAAAAATCCGAAATCGGAGCCTAGCTCTGATACCAAATAAATTGGTATCAGATAAAATCCCGAAAATCCAGAATACCTAGCAAGTCTCGTAACCTGCTCTGATACCAAATAAATTGGTATCAGATAAACCTCGAAAATCCAAAACGAAGAGCAAGTATCGTGTACCTTGCTCTGATACCAAATAAATTGTCACGCCCCAGGTAGTCTCTGTCCGAAGAAATTTCGGCAACATCTCCCCTGTACGGCGGACAATATGAATCTCAGTATACATATATCTATACCTCGGCCACACTCGGCCGGAACAATACAATACAAATAAGAAACAAACCACGCAGTTTATATCAATATTCCACACAGCACAACATATAATCAATCCACGCAGTTTAATAAGGAAGAACGATATAAAACCAACGAAGATATACGTACACATCCTACTCCACTACAACGAAGAAAACAAATCCACGAAGTAGTGTGAAAATCTGCAGCGGAAAACAAAAGCAGCAAACCCAAAGGTTCGACATAAAGTCCACAATACAAACCCACAATACAAGTATATAAGATGCAAAAGAAAAATATAATCCGACAAAGAAAATCCTCGTGATAATGGGGCTAGCGACTGGAATATCTCCCGACGGCCTCAACCTGAAAAATAGTAACAACGGGGTGAGTTCAAGAACTCATCAGGTAAACCAATAGACATGTACAGCAATATATATCCACCAGTAATAACCTAAGGTACAGTCTCCTAAACCATAGAATCAATAGTACAGTTCTCTAACCATACAACCTACGGTATAGTACACTAAACCATAGAGCCTACAGTACAGTTTTCTAATAGTACAACCTACGGTACAGTCTCCTAACAGTATAACAGATATGCATAGCTGAAATAAACTGTAATAACCAGCAATAGGCATAAAGTACAGTCTATAGCAAGAATAATAAGAAAATGCATAACTGAAATAAACTGTACTCACCTGCGAGGCTTTTGCAACTGACTGTGAGCATACACAGAAAAAGATAGTCAGAGCAAAAGCATGTATCCTGTATGCATGTCAATCATATGCAATCACCCAAGTGCATCATCCAATATGCAACAATCACAAT
This sequence comes from Zingiber officinale, assembly GCF_018446385.1. Taxonomy (NCBI): domain Eukaryota; kingdom Viridiplantae; phylum Streptophyta; class Magnoliopsida; order Zingiberales; family Zingiberaceae; genus Zingiber; species Zingiber officinale. The sequence goes on from NC_055986.1 coordinate 79,674,018, forward strand.
AAATGCAATATGTGCATATGATGCAATATGACATGGTCACCCCTGTCAGCCGTCTCACACACAATGGTGAGACCGAGTGGGTAGGGCTGTGACACCGTGCACTCTGCCATCACTGCCCCTGAAGAGTGACCGAGTGGACGGGATGCTGTCGGAGTACACCTATCCTCCTACCTCAAACATAGTGAGGGAGCGCAATGCTCTCATCTCCCGGTACACAATGACGGGGAGGAACCCCTGTCTGCTACCACGCTGTAGTCACACTACCCATGAGCGGACCAGCGGAGCACTACAGAGCAACCTACCATACACACCCTAAGTGCTGTGCCACTACCCATGCAGTGGTCACGTGTGTAGAGGTCCATGTAGCCGGCCGACGAGCTCAACAACAATGGAGTCGTCAATCGCCCAGTATGCAATCATGCGATATGGTGCGTGCGGCTACAGTATGTCATACCTGAACATAGCCTCCTCCATATATGTGTGTGCCCAAAAGGTAAACGCATATATATAAACATGATATAAATAGCATAAATCCAAAAACATCACATATACAATGATGTAAGTATCATGAATCCAAGAGCATGTATCACACATGTAAAGCAACTAATCCAGTAGAGTAGAGCACTATAGATATGCACCTCTATGAACATATATACACATGGAAAGAGATAAAATATCCAATCCTGAAGTAAAGCAACTAGCAGATGAAGCATGTGATAGGTATCAACTAAACCCAAATCCAGGGGAAGTGTTGAACTACCAATCACTAGTAACCGCCTACAAGTATCGAATAACCTATAACCAGGGAAGTGCTAAATCTACCAATCACTAGCAAGTATATATAAACTGCACATATCAAAAGACACTATCAAGAGATAAGTCAAAGGGTACCCGCCTCAAATAGACGGTACGATCAAGCAATCCAAGGTCGAGACGCCCGTCTCGAATCAGAGTCCTGTGTCAACAAACAATATATATATTTTATTTAGCTAAATCCAAATGAATAGCTAAATAAAATCCCTAAAACTAAATTAGGGCAAAACCCTAATCACACGGACACCAACCTACCTAATTAATCTAACGGTCAATTAGGGTTAGTTACCTAATCCCTAACCACCAATTAGATTAGAAATCTAACAGTTGATTAGGGTTAATAACCTTAACCCTAATCATTCCATTAAATTAGTCTAAACAATTACATCTACACATTATTTAGCAACTAAATACAACATGTATCAACCAATGATATACTAACCATCTAGGAATCCATATCATCTCCAATTCAACAGATAAACCTAAATTAACCGTTCTACAACAAGATCAAAAACCTATACACAATCAACAACTAGTATAATTCATCCACAACATGCTCATGTATCAATTACTCCTACACATACCTCAATCAAGCTACTGTTGATGCTGGTTTGAGTGTTGTCGGCAAGGCAACACCACTGGAACAGAACAACCTACTGGAATCAACTCCTCTGTTCGGATCAAACTTGCTGCTGGCAACAAGGGAAGTTGCTGAACCAGAGAACACCCCAGAGCAAGCATCTCTCTGTTACATTCCAGTATGCTATTCGGTTCAAGGTGAGGTCACGGATCAGATCAAGGAATAAACATCACTAGTCAAACAATAACCTAATTCCGGGACCAAATCTTACCTCCAATTTGAGACTTCAATCGGCAACAATGCAAAAGTCCATGATCTGATCAGAGGAAAACTGATTACAAGATCCTCCTTGATCCCCCTCAAATTTCCCGATGAAGTCTTACCTCGAGTCTCCAGAAGATGTCGCACAACCCGATCGAATCCGTGAAGCAGCGTACCAAATATTCCTCTGATCCTCAAATCAACAATCAACAAGGAAGGGAATCCAGGACCTGACCTAGGATCGCCAACAATCAGGGAGACAACGAGCAAGAATCGGGAAAGAAGACTCGATCTAGGGCACAAGCTAGAGAACAGGGGCTAGCTTACCCACGCCGGCGAATGCACGAATCCAAACTAGGCATCACTCCAAGCTTCGGTGGACGATGGTGGAAGGAGACGCACAACAGCCAACGATCCGCTCCCCTGGTGGCGCCGGTGTCGGAAAAGAGACCGCCGACAGAGAGGAGAGGCGATAGACCACAAAATCTGCCGAAGCAGAACCCCTCGACCAGATCCGGCTTGTCTTCCTCGGCACCGTCGAGTTCCGGTGACTCCACTGGTTTTCCGTCGAGCTCCGGTGACGAGTCTCCTCCGGCCTCGGCGTCGAGTGATCCGCGAGAGAGGGAACAGAGAAGAAGAGGGAGGTCGGAAGGAGAGAATCGGGGAGATTGGGGAAAGCTCGGCGATTTGGGTTAGGGAAAATTTAAAAGAAAAGGAATATAAATAATAAACATTTCCTCACTTAAACGGGTATCCCAAACAGGCTTTATCCGTGCCCGAAATTGATCCCCTCAAAACCCGTCGTACGAGCTCGGAAAAATTCCCAGAAAATTCCTAAAAATTCCAAAAAAATTTGTAAGGCTATTCCTCAAATAACCCTATTATTTAAATTTTCCGAGATCTCACAGTTGGAGCAATATATGCTTTAGGGGAGCAAAATGTCATTGATGATCCAGATTCAGAAAGGTATTTGTTGTCGAGGCATTCAAGGTTGTCCTATAAAGCTTCCGTGTTAGTTGATGATGCATCTTTAAGTAATGAAAGGACAACCTTCTTGGATGAACAATTCGATTGTATCTACAATAAAATTCAAGAGATGTCCATTAGTACAACATGCGGTGATAGAAGTCAAAGAAAAAAAATCCATTGATGAGAGCCTTGGTATTATTGATCCTTCTATAGTAAGAACTAAGGGATGTGGGAAGAGATTAAAATCATCAAAGGAGAAATCTACATCAAATTCTAGGCTTTGTCGTGGATGCGGACAACGAGGAGTATCACATGACAAGCGTAACTGTCCCAATTTGCAACAAGGGTTTGTGTCGATTCAATTTTTCATTTTTATTATATTTGTTTATTTTTATTATATTTTGTATATGACAATGGACAAATTATCAGATCAATTGAAGATAATAATCATATCAGTCTTGACGACACATATGAACTTGATTTGGGATCTATTGCGGGTAATATCAAAGTTTTAATTTGTTAATTATAGTGGTTTATTGTTTATTGAGAAGATGATATTAATAAATCATCTTTATTGTTACAGGTTCTAGTAACATGCGCTAGGATGTAATTATCTATGGTTAGTATTCATCTAGTTCCTTTATTTGTATGTTTAATTGGTTTAGTGCATTTTTTTGTATTTAATGCATATTTCTAAAAAATTTGGTATAGAATGCATACTGTTTCAGGCTCTTTTTTGGAAGATTGCAGCTGCTTTGCCCGGGGTGGAAAACCTTTCTTCAGAAGCTGCCTTTTGGAAGAATGCTTGTGAGAGAGTTTAATATGTGCAAGGTGGCATAGTGCTTGTGAGAGTTTATTATGTTTTCACATCTTCAGAAGCTGTGATTGAAACAGATACTATAAGCTGTGATTGAAACGGATACTATAAGCTGTGATTGAAACAGATACTATAAGCTGTGATTGAAATGGATACTATAAGCTGTGATTGAAACGGCTACTGGACTTTGATTTATGCTATCTCTTATTGCGAATCTATTGTAATTCCCAGCTGTGATTGAAACAACTACTATGATTGAAAAAATGTGCTTATTTGTTTCTCATTCTTTATTTCATTTTTTGACACTTACGTAGTGCAATTTTGTTCCCCATTTTCTATTTTGATGTACACCTGGTTTGTTGGTAAGTTATGTTATCTAGCATGATAGGACAGTGTTCCTGATTTCTCAAGAATTATAAATATAGGTGTCTGATTTCATTATATGGTGCTTGTGAAAATGAGCCTCTCCAGGTTTACTTCATCTATGTATTTTGTCAAACTATCGTAATTGGATATATTGCCTTTGGTCTATTGTGTTTCCCTCTGAGCTTTTCTAATGATGCAGTTTAGCTGACACCCTCTTGAATTTAGAGTTTGGACTTTAGTTTATGCATTTAAATTCTGAGCGTTTATCTATTTAAGGTTTATGGTCTCGTTGTGGAAGTGGAGAATATTTTGCAAGTTGTAGAGCAACCCTTGAGATTACTTCATACGACACCGATTTATCAGAAAGTAGTACTGAAGGGACATTTTTCTCATTATTTTCGAACAGTCTCCTCTAATTCTTTGGTTGCCACAACCCTTAACGTTATGCTCACATGTTGTATTGTGATGGACAAAGAACTAAGCATCAATTTCTGCATTTCACTTCCTCTGCAGTCAACAGGTAAAAAGAACTACAACACAAAGTATACATTTCCAGTATGAATACATTGGCGCTGAATAGCAACTGCAGCCCTCAAGTTGGAAAACTTAGCATGGTGCGATAATGGATATTCAATCTTGTTAAAGTCTGTTATATTCTACGATAAGCATGGATGATTTGTCATAAATGCTTTACCGACGATGCCTTGGCCTCTAAACAAGTGGTGCTCAGAGCACGGTTGCTGAAACTCCTTCATGTTAGGATCTTGCACATAGCAAGTATTATCGACAGTTGAAATACAATCCATGAAGGTTTCATCATAGTGCCAATTTTTGGCCTAATTCTTCTTCTATGATCGATTCAGCCTCTGATCAAAAGAATAGACGTGTTCTATTTCATCTCTTCAACAAGTTTAGTAATAAGCAAAATACAAAATTAATATTCATCCATAAATAAAAAAAACAAATGTCGACATCATCCATAATTACATTTCTTTATCATATTACAACACTAGTACTACTTGACTAGGCCAACCAACAAACAAAACAAATATATAGCCAAAAGAATTAAGTTCACTATCACTAATATCCAGACCAAAAGAGGTATATTCCAATTTCCCATATTGTGTCTAGGATAAGTAATGTGTTCACTTCCCACCCTTGACTCCACTCTTGGCAACATCCTAAAATGTATATCATTAGTGTCTTCATTTAGTCCAATATCAGACCTCACCCACTTTAACCATCCATGATGCTTACATCCATAATATAGTCTTCCTGGGTTCTTGATCGATCTATAGACTAGCACCAATGCTCTTAGTCCGCAGTCCCTGCATCGTACAGTTTCGTATTTGGTATGATTGATACTGCTGCTACTTGATGATGCCATTCAAGCGCAACCTAAAAAGTAAAATTTGAGAAAATTAAGCTAAACAATTGCAATTTACTTAAGTAATGGGAAAACACACAATTTTATGAAAAATTTGACCAATTTGCATTAAAAGTAGCCACAATTTGCATTAGAATACCTAAATTTCTCTAAGATGAATCCACATGGATATATTCATGAAACCAAAACTGTTTACAATGACAGTGGACTTGCAATCAGTGGTCCACTTGTAAAAGAGCACAGCTACTCATTTGATAAAAGAGCACAGCAATCTGTGGTACACTGGTTTCTAGGGTATGAAAATACTACTCTGCTAAGCCTACTCATTTGATCATGAGATGGTTTGTATATTCTTATTATTGAATTAAAAACTGATAATCTTGATTCCTTCTTGGACAAGTTCCTTCTGTAATAAGTCAGTCTGGTACCAAAGCAGTGGAAAGCTAAACTATTATGTTGCCAAAGCAGTGGAAAGCTAAACTACAGCTATACATGTTTCCAAAGCATTGCAAGGCTAAACTAGTTAGTCATTCCAAAGCAATGGAAATATCTACACTACTATGTTGCTTGGGTTCTTTCTCCGCGCACGAGGCTGTACATTACAAAAGGCATAAATAACTAGGTATTGTAGTGTACCGTCGCTTTGCTGATCATGAACCTCAGATGTTTCACGACGAAGGAGGAAGGCGCCTGTGGGTTATCCTCTTCGGCGGGTGCATCGCGACGAAGGAGAAAGGAGTGCTTCGCGACAAAGGAGGGAAGTTAGGGCTGGGAAAAAAATGATGCGGAAAGATAAATTAAAATTTGATGCGGGCCAAAAAATTTGACGTGGACCTGCGAGGGGCACGATGTCCTCTTCGGCGATTGCGTGGCGACGAAGGAGGAAGGGGCGGAACCCTAGCTTCGGGCTCGGCGGTGAGGAATCGCAGGGGGCACGACGAGGGAAGGCGCTTGTGGGTTTTCCTCGCGGCGGGTGCGTCGCGACAAAGGAGGAAGGAGGACTCTTCGACGAAGGAGGAAGGAGGAAGGAGGACTCTTCGACGAAGGAGGAAGGAGGTTTCTTCGGCGGCAGCGTTGCGACGAAGGAGGAAGCGGAAAAAAAAGTTGACGAAGGAGGAATTAGGGTTGGGGAAAAAACTGACGTGGAAAGATAAATTAAAATTTGATGCGGGCCAAAAAATTTGACGCGGACCTGCCACGAGGGCAGGTCCGCAGCAGTCCGCAAGAGGCGTTCCGTAGCGGAACACCTCTGTATATATATATATATATAACATAAAAATAATAACATAAAAAATGGATAATTAATTAGGAAATAAGTTTATATGAATTAATGGAAATTTCTAAAAAAATTTTGAATTTTAAATAAGTTATTTTATATTTTTTTTTGGAGATAAAGGGTAGGATATGAAACTTGTTTAGAATACCCTTTTAAAGTTGGAGTTGATTAATATAAAAAGCTAACCTTACATAATCCAAACCTAAGTTTCGATTAAACCTTTCCGCCACTTCGTCCCCCGACTATACACATGCCGTGTGACGCCATTTGTTGACCGATCGTTGACGTTGGCCTTGGTCCACTCAAGTTGTCAACGCCGGTGTTGTGTTCCTCCTCACATCCACCAACACGTTCGCCGCTATCTTTCCTCTCTCGTCCGCACGTCCGCACGCCCTACCCTCAACACAACCAGCATAGCCGTACTACTTCTTCCATGTCTTGGACAGTAGATTGCCATCGACTACCGTGGGTCATCGTCGGAGAGCCAAGATGATGTCGGAGAGCAAGCCATTGTTGCTTACCTCTCCTCGTAGCGAACAACCGCTGCGTGCATGGATCATGTCATGTTTGCTACTGCATCACCACTGCCGCCATCTGAGAGGAAGCTGCTGCGCACCTGTGCTGACACTGGTACCTTTTCTCTGCCCTATCACTATTGCCTCCCTACCGTTATTGTTGTTCGATCATGATGAACCATTAACATTGTCGGCATACCTCCGTCACCAGCCATCATAGCCATTTGATGTGAAAGGAGTAAGTTTTAATTAATCAATAGTTTGGTAAACTTATTAATCCATCAATTATTATTAATTGATATAATTAATAATTTATTGGTATGTGAGGTTGATGAAGTTAATGAATGAAGAGTAATTCAATTGACTAACAAATTGATTGATTAAGGTATGAATTAATTTAGTAACAAGTTTATTAATTGAATTACTCTATAAATTGATAAATGAATTAGTTGATTAACAAATTTGATTAATTGATAAGGTTACTGATTAAATGGAATTAACCGAGATAGGGATTAATTATAGGATTATATTGGTACTTTGTTTTATTTTATATCATGTACTTATAGGATTCGAGCTCGTGGTAAGCTTTGACTTGAAGAAGGTTAGAACAAGCTACAATAAAGGTGGGTAGTTCTTGCTTGTATTCTTTAAATCTTTGATTTTAGTGCATGATTATATTTACTTATATATTGATTAGGTAACATTTACTTGTTTACCCTGACTCCACTCTTGTTATTTCTTGAGTTGATACTTAACTACTTGTACTTAGTTTGATCTATTTAATAGTCATACAGTCTTATTGATAACCATGCTATTTATACTTGTTCCTTTATTTAGCAATACAGTGTGATAGGATATCGAGTATTCTACAAGACCTTGTTGATTTTGTAGGTTCATACCTATACTTTAGTAAGATCATACCCTAGTTCTTATCCTAGTCTGAAATGTGACAAAGAAAGCATGGAAAAAAAATTGAGAAACGTTCGGAGGACATTACTTATCAACAAGAGAAAGTTATGAATACATTTTATATTGAGGAATATATTATTCCAACGATACGAGATCCCAACGGAGTAGTGATAAGCGTGGATGCAACTGAAATTGATGATGATGATGATCATGATGAGGAAGAGGAGGAGGAGGAGGAGGAGGAGGATGATGACGATGACGACGATGAGGATGATAATGATAATGATAATGATAATGAGGACTTTGATTTTTTGTAATGGGTAAGTTTTGTTATCTTAATAAAATAAACTTTATGATATTTTATTTTCATATATCATACTGATTTTTTAGGAGTAAATTTATTTTTAATCTGCAAATTACAAAACTCATAGCTCAATTAATTTATCTATCTCAATTAGTATAAAACTATTTTATTTTTAAATTTATATATTTTATCTGTTAATACTCTATATTTTTTCTATAGGTGATTAGAAGTTATATCTTATCATCGTCTTAGGGGTTTATGCACTCTCTTATTTTTAGGAATTATGGTAAGTTTTTTTTTCATATTATTCATTATGCTTCATATTTGTATTTACTTTATCATATTTTTGAATTTTCAGAATATGTTTCGACGGGGTGGTCGTAGACAAAGATCTCAAGTTACAGCACCTACAGATACTATTGCTACGTCCTCATCTGATCAGGGAGCATCATCACATACACCTATGCTAGTACCATCGCATACACCTATGCCAGTACCATCACATATAGCTATGCCAGTACCTTCCTCTACAAGATCATCTTCTCCTTCGGTAGTGCCTTCTCCTTCCACAGTACCTTCATCGATTGAGTCGCCAGTACCCTCTTTCGTTCCTTCCTGACACTCGGTTGTTGAGAGGCTAGACAATCGAGAGTCTATATCCCCTTGTGTAGATTCGTAAGTAGAATCAAACTATTTCATTTTTTTAAACTATTTTAATTATTTAACATTTTTTTGTAATTTATAATAGATTTGATAATTCTATCAGTGTTATTCACGAGATTAATAGAATCGTGAATAATCATTGGAGAGGAGACTTGATGAGTTATACAAGCACTCAAGCACCGACAAGATAGCTATGGTGGAGTGAATTTAAGGTATATCACAATCATTTCATATCTTAAATAAAAGTGAATATATTAATATTTATTTTTCTTCCATTGTAGCGATCATTCACTTGGGACATGATTGATGAGATGGAAATAAAGAGTATTTTCATGAAAAAAATACGGCGATCACATTTGCCATGTACTCAATCATATAAGTCAACGGGGAAAAAAACCATTCATCACCGAGAAAAATTGGATAAGTATTTCAAATTTTTGGGAAAGTGAGGAGTTTAAAAAAAGAAGTCACCAGAATAAAAGAAATCAATCTTTTAATTTTGGATATATGTCTGCGACATATGCGGGAGGTTCTATCAATGTGGATGAGCATATACACATGATATGGGTCATAATGGGTGGATCCTTTAAGATAATATAAACATGCTTAACTAACAAAAGTTGGTCAATCACATAGATTTATATACACTTGATAGACAAAGTTCAGCCGAACACAAGAGGCCGATCGAGTGCAAGCTTCTTATATAAATTCCGGCCGAGCCTAAAAAGACCGGTTGGGTATAAGGGATATAGCCTTATGGAGTTTATAATACTCGCTTGACCATAGAAAGGTCGACCGAGTGCGACTGTTCACACCTACTAGATAGGAAAAGCCCGATCGAATATAAAGAGTCACTTGTGCACAACGAAACTTAGCCTTGTGTAACATATGGTCGACCGAGAGAAGTCCGATCGAGCAAGAATGTTTGTATACTCCCGATAAGTTAAGACCAGATGAGAGTAAGTGACCAACTGAATATAAAAATATTTAGTCTTATACGACCTTAAGCCTATTATCAACTGAGCAATGACAGGTCGAATGAAAATATTTGTATATGCTCGGCAGGCAAAACTCGGCCGAGCGTGAAGGACCAACCAAGCATAAAGGCATTTAGCCTTATATGGTTTCTAACATATTACTAGCCAAATAGAGGTCGACCGAGTATAAGTGTTCATATACGCTCAGTAGATAAAGGTCGATCGGGCTTAAGGGATCGGTCGGGCACAAAGGTATATAGCCTTATGGCGTTCCATACTCACTTGGCTGTGTGAAGGTTGACTGAGTGCAAGTACTCATAAATGCTTAACGATAAAAGCCCGATCGAGTATGAAGAGCTGACCGAGTATAAATACATTTAAACTTACTAGATCTCTTGAATATAGTCAGTCCAGATTGGTGCAATAGAAAGTATTCCCGATACATATAGGATGTGCTTAAGTGATTAACCAAATACATACTTGATCTATGAATAATATAATAGCTTGTCTAGTTTGTCGGGAAATAGTTTCTGGAAACTTCTGCAGATAAAATAAACGACACAGAAGGTACATCTGAGGTTTAAAGAAGATTCCTTAAACTATTATTACAGGTTGTGTTCACGTCATCTCTTAACAAACTCTAACAAATTGAGGTCCACCTTATGACCACGGAGGTTATATGAGGTGGTATAAAAAGAGGAATCCTCTCCGCTGGCCAGGTACGATGAACATCATCACTCAAACCCTAGTTTCACTTTAGTTTTACTGTTCTTTTTTCTCTTTCTTCTTCCAAGGAGTTAACTGACTTGAGCGTTGAAGGGCCCAGTCAGGGATTCCCACCCCGGTCTTAGGTCACTAACACTTTGTTGGTTGATCTAATTGTGTGCAGAAGGATAGATCATCCAGGAGAGCATTGATCCACGATTTTCTTCATCGAGGTGAACTTTTCATCAGAGTTTCTTCCAAATCTACTTTGGTTTTCTCAGATCCGTCATTATTCATCTTCCTCAGAGTCATTGCCCACCCTACCTAGCGTTTCATCTCTTCAAGCTTTCAGACAGGATCAAATTTGGCATCGTTTGTGGGAACATTCACCTGAATATGAGACTACACGATGGAGGACATTGGAAAACTCAATACTATCACCTTAACTCAAGAAGATCTAGAGCTGCTAATTAGCACGAGAGTACAGAAGGCATTACAACAACAACAACAAGTGAATACTGGAAGTACCTTGCCTGTAGCAGCAAATCCAGCAATCTCAACTACTGATCACCACAGAGAGAGAGAGAGGTATTGAAGAAGATAATCATGCTTACATAACTCCCGGTCCCGTTTCTCCTAATCGACATTCCCGAGTATTTTTTTGTACTCCTCTGGAGCAAGGAGGATGAAGACCGGTGCTTCAGGAATCTTCTGGAGAAGCACCGGCTGTTGGGGTTGCAAGGTTGCAAATATAGTCCCACATTGAAAACACATGGAAAAGATCATGGGTTTATAAGAGAAAAGATATCTCCATTGGCATGAGACCTTTTGAGTAGAGCCCAAGAGCAAAACCATGAGGGCTTAGGTCCAAAGTAGATAATATCATACCATTGTGGAGATATCTAAATTTTTTTCGATCCTACAATTGGTATCAGAGCCTGGATTGCCAGAAGGTTTAACCGCCGACTGTGCACAAGAGCTATGATTTGATTGAGTTATGTGGATACAATATTGACCTCGAACAAAGAAAGGGAGGTTCCTATGTTTGGATCAAGAGGACCAGACACCAAGAAGGAAGTCCTAGTTGTGGCTAGGCAAGGAAGTCCTAGTAGGTCGGGTGGACCGAGGGGCAAGAAGACCTGGTGGGTCGAGGATCGGACGTGGGAAGCCTGTGGTCCTTTGTTTGAGGGGGGGGGGGATTGTTGGAGTTGCAAGGTTGCAAACAAAATCCCACATTGAAAACACATGGAAAAGATCATGAGTTTATAAGAGAAAAGATATCTCCATTGGCATGAGACCTTTTGAGTAGAGGCCAAGATCAAAACCATGAGGGCTTAGGCCCAAAGTGGATAATATCATACCATTGTGGAGATATCTAAATTCTTTTCGATCCTAAACTGGCGAGAGAAAAATGCAAAGGAAAGATGGTGGCTAGTGATAGCTCCCCAGAGAGAATCGTTACTCCTTTCTCTTAGAGGGTACTTGATGATCCACTACCAAAACATTATCAGAACTTAAATATTGAAGAATATTCTGAAACTATGGATTCAGAAGATCATCTTCTTAAGTTTGAGAATGGAGCTCTATTGCAGCAGTTTACAGATGGTGTTAAGTGTCGTATGTTCCTCACCACATTCAGAGGAACGGCTCAACAGTGGTTCAAGAAGTTACCAGAAAATTCCATCTGAAGTTTCAAGGATTTTTGTAAGGTATTTCTGCATCACTTCTCTAGTAATCGGAGGTATCACAAGACTCCTTGGAGTCTCTTTTCCATTAAATAGGCACCTAAAGAGTGTTGGGTTTTTCGGGCCGCGAAAACTGCTATTTCGCGTCACGGAAACCCCGAATCACCCTAGCCAACGGATCTCGTGCGAAGAATATAGAACAAAATTTACGAATACGAGTTTACAACTTAGATCTACTCCTAGATCTACATGAAGAAAGAATATACCCTTGATGCGAAGCCCTTCGCAATCCCGCTTGTTCTCGGTTCGCCGGATCTCGAAAGTGTCAAAGTAGACACTTCTCTATGTGTATCCACACAAGCAAGAGATGGAGAAAAATCTCTAAGGATGTGCTAGCAACCTTAGAGATCAGTAGGGAGGAGAGGGAGAGCAAGAAGAAAAACTCAAGAGGAAGAAGAAGATGGAGTTACAACCACTTGAATGAAAAATCAATTTTCATTCCACCTAAAAGTGGCCGGCCACTTCAAGGCATGTAACCCCCATGGAATATCAAGAGTCAAGTCTCTTGATCTCCTCCATGAGGTGGCATTTGGTCAAGTCAAACTTGACCAAATGAAGAAGCCTTGATGATGTGGCATTGGTCAAGTCAAAGTCAAGTCAACACTTGACTCTTCATCTTCCTACTTAAGTCAAGTCAAACTTGACCACTTCTTTCCCTTGGTTGATCTAATCTAACCATTGGTTCAAGTCAATTTTAATTTAATGAATCTCTATTCATTGAATTAAATTAATTAAATGAGTCTATGTCCAAATTAGACTCACTTAACACATGAACCAAATTGAGTCCAACTCAATTAGCCTACTTTGGATTACTCTTAATCCAATTTGGTTCATCATATGAACGTAATCATTTAGGTTCATCTAATGAACCTAATCTCCATCTAATTGCCCTTAGTGTGTGACCCTATAGGTTCTTGTAACGTTGGCAATGCCCCTAAACCCATTTAGGAGCATAAGTAATGAGCGGTATCTAGCAACAGATCATTACTACCCAAGTTACAAGAATGTTGAGATCCAACATCACCTTGTGACTCCTCACAAAATATGACAAGTGTCCTTCTATCCTAGACATCTAGATTGATCAATGTAAGGCATAGGCCGTGTCATCCTATAATCAATCTAAATCTTGAACTCCAAGTAGACTCACTCAATCAAATGAGCTCAATATCCTATATTGACTCATTTGGGCATGGCCATGCACTTCGTGGTCTCACTCTATCTAGAATATCGTTGTCGCTCCCGTCATATAGGAGGGATAGATCTCATCTACATCACTCACATCCCTCTGCATAATTCGTTACATACCCAGTAATCACCTTTATAGTCCACCCAGTTACGGGTGACGTTTGACGAAACCAAAGTACATAACTCCTTATGTAGGGATCCATGGTGACTTCAGGTCTAAGGACTAGTAGTCATACTAATAGCCACATGAGAAAGTATATGAGACTCATGGAACGATCCATGATACTTTCTCATGGCGGGTCATTCAGTATACATTCTCCAATGCATACCCATGTGTCAACTTGATATCTCTATATCCATGACTTGTGAGATCAAATCATCGAGTTGACCTACATGCTAGTCTTATTGCATTAACATTGTCCTTGAATGTTAATACTCGACTAGGAATGATTAAGAGTAGTGTTCCCTATATCATCTCATTATCGATTCAACTAACCGATTGATATAGGTGAGAACCGTCTACTCAAGGACGTTATTATACTTAGTTTATTTGGCACCAATACAAGTAAGTATAATAACCAAAAACCAAATGCCTTTATTTTTATAGAATATGATACAACAAGTCCAAAATACAATCATCAAATGATTGGCTCTAGGGCTATAGCTAACAATCTCCCACTAGCACTAGTGCCAATCAGTGTAGGCTCTAAGCTCCAATGACCTAGTGTGACCATCAAGCTTCCTCTGTGCCAAAGCCTTGGTCAAGGGATCTGCGATGTTAGCCTCTGTAGGTACTCTGAAAAGCTTCACATCTCCTCTCTCGATGATCTCTCGAATGAGATGGAAGCGCCGTAGTATGTGTTTGGTCCGCTGGTGTGAGCGAGGTTCCTTCGCCTGTACTATAGCTCCATTGTTGTCACAATAGAGCTCAATGGGGTCAGCAATGCTAGGAACCACCCCAAGTTTAGTGATGAACTTGTGGATCCAAACTGCCTCCTTGCGCCTCGATGCAAGAATGTACTCTGTAGAATCAGCTACTATATCCTCGCTCGAACTCTTCCAACCGACACCACCATTAATGCAAAATACGAACCCTGACTGCGATCTATAGTCATCCTGGTCGGTCTGGAAGCTAGCATCACTGTAACCCTTTACAGCTAGCTCATCATTGTCTCCATATATCAAGAAATATTCTTTAGTCCTTCTTAAGTACTTAAGAATATTCTTGACCGTTATCCAGTGACTTTCACCTGGATCTGACTGGTATCTGCTCGTCATGCTCAAAGTATATGAGACATCAGGTCGAGTACATAGCATGGCGTACATGATCGATCCTATGGCTGAGGCATAAGGGATCTGATCCATGCGGTCTCTCTCCTCTCTAGAAGAGGGACCTTGAGTCTTCGAAAGACTCACGCCATGTGACATCGGCAGAAATCCCTTCTTGGAGTTCTGCATGGCAAACCGTAGGATTACCTTGTTAATGTATGTACTCTGACTTAGGCCAAGAAATCTCTTAGATCTATCTCTATAGATCTGTATCCCTAGAATGCGGGATGCCTCACCTAAGTCCTTCATTGAGAAGAAACTCCCTAGCCAGGTCTTGACAGACTGAAGCATAGGGATGTCCTTCCCAATGAGTAGTATGTCATCCACATACAATATGAGGAAGACAACTATATCCCCTACAACCTTCTTATAGATACAAGGCTCATCTTCGTTCTTGATGAAACCAAACTGTTTGATTGCATCATCGAATCGAAGATTCCAGCTTCGAGAAGCTTTCTTTAGTCCATAAATGGACCTATGCAACTTGCATACTCTGCTAGTATGCTGTGGATCTACAAAACCCTCAGGTTGTGTCATGTACACATCCTCGAGCAGGTTTCCATTCAGAAATACGGTTTTGACATCCATCTGCCATATCTCATAGTCATGGTAGGCTGCAATCGCAAGCATGATCCGAATGGACTTAAACATCGCTACTGGAGAAAAGGTTTCATCATAGTCAATACCATGAATCTGCTTGAAACCTTTAGCTACCAAGCGACCCTTATAGATAAGTCCATCCATGTCAGTCTTTCTCTTAAAGACCCACTTGCACCCAATGGGTTTTACCTCTTCAGGTGGATCAACCAAAATCCATACTTGGTTGGTGTACATGGATTCTATCTCGGATCTCATGGCTTCTAGCCATTTCTCGGAATCTGGTCTCATCAAAGCTTCCTGATAGGTGGTAGGCTCATCATCTATGAGCACAACGTCATCATTGTCAGACAGGAGAAATGAGTATCTCTCAGGCTGACGACGTACCCTATCAGACCTGCGAAGAGGTATGTCTACTTGAACTGGTTGTTGTTCCTGAACTCCTTGTGGAACAACATCATCCACAACACTTTGTGGTTCCAGTTCAATTTCCATCGAGGCATCAGTGCTATTGTTCACATCTTGAACTTCTTCAAGATCGAACGCGCTCCCACTAGTCTTTCTAGAAACAAAGTCCCTTTCAAGAAATACCCCAGTTTTTGCCACAACTACCTTGTGTTGACTGGGAATGTAGAAGTAATATCCCTTAGTTTCCTTGGGATATCCAATGAAAAAGCACTTGTTAGATTTGGGTCCTAATTTGTCTGAGACTTGACGTCGAACGTAAGCCTCGCAACCCCAAATCCTCATGAAAGACACCTGGGCATCTCTCCCAGTCCATATCCTATATGGTGTCTTTATCACGGCCTTGGATGGAACTCGGTTGAGTATAAAAGCTGTCATGTCTAAAGCATAGTCCCAAAGGTATGTCAGAAGATCTGTGCGACTCATCATAGATCGTACCATATCTAATAAAGTATGATTCCTCCTTTCAGATACACCATTCCACTGTGGTGTTCCAGGAGGAGTGAGTTGGGATAGAATCCCATACTCAGCTAGATAGTCACGGAACTCATGGCTAAGGTATTCTCCACCTCGATCGGATTGAAGTATCTTAATACTCTTGCCAAGCTGGTTCTGTACTTCATTCTTGAATTCTTTGAACTTTTCAAAGGATTCAGACTTATGTGTCATCAAGTACACATAACCATATCTACTGAAGTCATCAGTAAATGTGATGAAGTACCTATAACCACCTCTAGCAGCGACATTGAAAGGGCCACATACATCACTATGTATAAGTCCTAATAAATCAGTCGCTCTCTCGCTATGCTTACTAAAGGGAGTCTTGGTCATCTTGCCTCGTAGGCATGACTCGCATATCTCATATGATTCAAAATCAAATGAGTCCAGCAAACCATCCTTATGGAGCTGGGATAAGCGCTTGTCATTTATATGACCTAAGCGACAGTGCCAGAGGTAGGTTTTGTTCATGTCATTTGACTTGAACCTCTTGGTATTTATGTTATAGATAGGGCTCTCAAGGTCTAGAATATAGAGTCCGTTTATCAGAGGTGCACTACAATAGAACATATCGTTTAAATAGATGGAACAACATTTATTCTTTATAGTAAACGAGAAACCTTTCTTGTCCAAACAAGAAACTGATATAATGTTCTTAGTTAATGCAGGCACATAACAATAATCGACTAACTCTAGTACAAGCCCAGAGGGCGAGATAGAAAGTAAGTACCTACAGCAACAGCAACAACCCGTGCTCCATTGCCTACTCGTAGGTCCACCTCGCCCTTTGTCAATGCCCTGCTATTTCTCAGCGCTTGCACATCAGTACAAATGCGAGAAGCACATCCAATATCTAATACCTATGATGTAGAAATAGATAGATTGACTTCTATAACATGTATACCTGAAGTGGAAGTCTCACTTCACTTTTTCTTAAGATCCTCCAAGTATACCTTGCAGTTCCTCTTCTAGTGCCCGGTCTGACCGCAGTGGAAGCAGGTAGCATCCTTGGCGACCCCTCCTTTAGGCTTCAGTGCCTTGCCTTTGCCCTTGGCTTGGGACTTTTCCTTGCCTTTGGGCTTGCCCTTGCCCTTGCCCTTATGTTTCTGAACCATCAGAATAGTGTTGGGCTTAGCCTTCTTAAGGTTTAGCTCAGCAGTTCTTAACATGCTAAGCAGCTCGGGCAGTGGCTTATCAATCTCGTTCATATTGTAGTTTAGAACGAATTGACTATAGCTATCCGGCAAGGATTGCAAGATTAGGTCAGTAGCCAGCTCTTGGCCAAGAGGGAACCCCAACCTTTGTAGGTTCTCTATGTACCCAATCATTTTGAGTACATATGGGCCTACTGGAGCCCCGTCTGACATCTTGCACTGAAACAGTGCCCTTGAGATCTCAAATCTCTCATGCCTCGCTTGACCTTGATATAGTTGACTAAGATGTTCAACCATATCGTAAGCACCCATTAACTCGTGTTGCTTCTGAAGCTAAGAGTTCATGGTCGCGAGCATTAGACAAGACACATCTAATGCGTCATCTTGATGCTTCTTGAAAGCATCTCGGTCAGCTCGTGGGGCAGTGACAAGAGGAGCCTCCGGAATGGGCTGCTCCAGAACGCACAGTTTACGTTCTTGGGTGAGAACTATTCTCAGGTTCCTGTACCAGTCCAGGAAGTTTGCTCCGATGAGCTTGTCCTTCTTGAGGACAGATCGCAGGGAGAAGGTGTTCGTATTCGACGTCATGGTAATCTACAACAGAAATAAATATCATATTCTTAATCATTTAATTAGGCCTTTAACTAAATGATGCTCCCACTGAATTCTATAATTCATATGGGACAAGATCCACATCATACTAACCCTTGAGTTAGCTTTGGCTAATACGCCCAAGACTTAGTATGATCGGTAGGTAACGATTACCAATTACATCTCTATGCAACTCTTGTTTATAGAATCAAAATCCGTATTTATATTAAAACTCGAGTTAGCTTTGGCTAATACACCCGAGAGTTAATATATATTTGATTTTGACCTAACTTTCCAACCGTTGGAAGAATGCCTATAGTTATACTCGATCCAACCGAGTTAACTAGGAATACTCAATCTAATTGAGTTGTACTCACCCATGCGTTGATAGGCGGGACCAAGATTGTCCCTCCGTACCCTACCAAGATAGTATGTGTTGCTCTGCTTTGGCAGATTCAACAACTACATACGATCGAGGTAGTGGTAGGTATCACGGCATGGTAGGCATTACAAGTTGACGTGATTTAGATCTAATCTAAACGATGATGCGTATCATATACTTGATAGATCTAATCTAATCAAAGGGTGCATCATGTGCATGACTTAGATCTAATCTAATCGTTAGGCACTAATTAATTACTTAATTAACTAGCATGCATCACATACACACAAAAGTAATTAATTAAATTAATTTGTGATTTAGTCATGGCCCTACTAAGATCTTCTCAAGCCAATGAGAAGATCCGATGGTCAACCTAAGGTCAACAGCTTCTCAAGCTCCTTCCGTTGACCACCTCGTGTTGCTCGTGCCCTCCTCGTAACTCCGTCTCGTGTAGACCTTCCACCGCTTCAAAATTTACATTACAATTTTGAAACTCGAGTTACATTCGAGTCTAAATCTAATTTACAACCAGAATATAAGAGAAAGGCATGACGCGCAGGTCGTGAAAATAAAAATAAAATTAAATACAGCACACGCATCACAAATAACGACGCGCAGACCGTAATATGAATTACAACACAATTCCAATCTTATTGGGTCTTTTTGGGCCATGACTATCACAAAATTAATATATAATTCTAAATTATATATTTTTTCATAATTTTCTGTAATTTTCATAATTTTTTACAATTTTATGAGTAAATTTTTCCCGGCGGTCCCGTTTAGCGTTTTCGGGCGCAATCGCGGAACGAATCCCCTTGCGGGGCCAGGGGCAGCGCCCCTACCCGCAATCTAACCATCACGAGGGTTCCTTTGCGATCTAACAGCGCCTAAGCCTGCTGTCCCAAAAAATTTTGGGGCGAAACATTGCCGTTTCGGAAAATTCTTCTCGGTAGTCGAAGCCTACAAGTGTATAAACACTTGTGCTTCGCTTCTACGAGAAAAATACCCATTAAAACTATAAAAAACATGAATTTAGAGAAAGTTTACAGATCTATATTTTTCATAAAAATATGAATCTAAACTCATACTCGCTTCGTACGTGGCTCTGATACCACTGTTGGATTTTTCGGGCCGCGAAAATCGCTTTCTGGCGTCGTGGAAACCCCGAATCACCCTAGCCAACGGATCTCGTGTGAAGAATATAGAACAAAATTTAGAAATACGAGTTTACAACTTAGATCTACTCCTAGATCTACATGAAGAAAGAATATACCCTTGATGCGAAGCCCTTCGCAATCCCGCTTGTCCTTGGTTCGCCGGATCTCGAAAGTGTCAAAGTAGACACATCTCTATGTGTATCCACACAAGCAAGAGATGGAGAAAAATCTATAAGGATGTGCTAGCAACCTTAGAGATCAGTAGGGAGGAGAGGGAGAGCAAGAAGAAAAACTCAAGAGGAAGAAGAAGATGGAGTTACAACCACTTGAATGAAAAATCAATTTTCATTCCACCTAAAAGTGGCCGGCCACTTCAAGGCATGTAACCCCCATGGAATATCAAGAGTCAAGTCTCTTGATCTCCTCCATGAGGTGGCATTTGGTCAAGTCAAACTTGACCAAATGAAGAAGCCTTGATGATGTGGCATTGGTCAAGTCAAAGTCAAGTCAAAACTTGACTCTTCATCTTCCTACTTAAGTCAAGTCAAACTTGACCACTTCTCTCCCTTGGTTGATCTAATCTAACCATTGGTTCAAGTCAATTTTAATTTAATGAATCTCTATTCATTGAATTAAATTAATTAAATGAGTCTAAGTTCAAATTAGGCTCACTTAACACATGAACCAAATTGAGTCCAACTCAATTAGCCTACTTTGGATTACTCTAAATCCAATTTGGTTCATCATATGAACGTAATCATTTAGGTTCATCTAATGAACCTAATCTCCATCTAATTGCCCTTAGTGTGTGACCCTATAGGTTCTTGTAATGTTGGCAATTCCCCTAAACCCATTTAGGAGCATAAGTAATGAGCGGTATCTAGCAACAGATCATTACTACCCAAGTTACAAGAATGTTGAGATCCAACATCACCTTGTGACTACTAATTGTGACTCCTCACAAAATATGACAAGTGTCCTTCTATCCTAGACATCTAGATTGATCAATGTAAGGCATAGACCATGTCATCCTCTAATCAATCTAAATCTTGAACTCCAAGTAGACTCACTCAATCAAATGAGCTCAATATCCTATATTGACTCATTTGGGCATGGGCATGCACTTCGTGGTCTCACTCTATCAAGAATATCGATGTCGCTCCCGTCATATAGGAGGGATAGATCCCATCTACATCACTCACATCCCTCTGCATAATTCGTTACATACCCAGTAATCGCCTTTATAGTCCACCCAGTTACGGGTGACGTTTGACGAAACCAAAGTACATAACTCCTTATGTAGAGATCCATGGTGACTTCAGGTCTAAGGACTAGTAGTCATACTAATAGCCACATGAGAAAGTATATGACACTCATGGAACGATCCATGATACTTTCTCATGGCGGGTCATTCAGTATACATTCTCCAATGCATACCCATGTGTCAACTTGATATCTCTATATCCATGACTTGTGAGATCAAGTCATCGAGTTGACCTACATGCTAGTCTTATTGCATTAACATTGCCCCTGAATGTTAATACTCGACTAGGAATGATTAAGAGTAGTGTTCCCTATATCATCTCACTATCGGTTCAACTAACCGATTGATATAGGTGAGAACCGTCTACTCAAGGACGTTATTATACTTAGTTTATTTGGCACCAATACAAGTAAGTATAATATCCAAAAACCAAATGCCTTTATTTATATAGAATATGATACAACAAGTCCAAAATACAATCATCAAATGATTGGCTCTAGGGCTCTAGCTAACAAAGAGGCCATTAGAGCTTACATTAAAAGGTTTAATCAAGTAGCTATTGATGTTCCTAGTGCTATTACTGAAATTTTAGTGAGTGCTTTCTCTCAAAGACTCAATGATAATGATTTCTTCAAAGACCTAGTGCGAAACCCTCCAGTTAATTTTTATTTATTAATTGAATGAGCTACTGAGTTTATTAATGTTGAAGAAGCTCAAGCTGCTCGTAAGAAGGAAAATGTCGTACCTGTTCTGGCTCCGATTAATGAGTGATCCATAGTTCCTATTCATCCACCCAGGGGACCTTGTGTGGCTCTTCCTCATTAGCAACCTGAACTTAGACCACAAGCAGTACAACATGTAGAGATGCCATAAGAAATCCCAAGAAGATGGTGTACATATCATATGTCGGGTATGCATTATACAGAAAATTGTTTTGCTCTGAAGAACCAGCGGGCCAATAATGCCCGGTATCATCGGCGATCTCCTAACCGACAACCATATCCAAGGCAAAACAATCCACTC
The DNA here is from genome assembly GCF_018446385.1 of Zingiber officinale. NCBI lineage: Eukaryota > Viridiplantae > Streptophyta > Magnoliopsida > Zingiberales > Zingiberaceae > Zingiber > Zingiber officinale. Next base: position 79,695,953 of record NC_055986.1, read on the forward strand.
AAACTGGAATATATAATGATCGAACCACAACAGGGAGTATTACAACTGCCGATCGTGCCAGTCCAGGTGCCCGAGCGAACATAGCCTGAGCCAACAACCGCTCGGTAAGAGGAGAATCGGAGCAACATCGCCCGAGGTAACATCAACATGATAGACCTACTGATGGTGATTCAAACTGGGCAAGGAAATCACATGCTCGGCGATTAGAGATCCATGCAGTAGGATGTTGCATGGAAAAGGCAGTAGGGCCGGAAATTAGTTTTGGACCAAAAGATCTAGAGGGAGTAGAGATACCTCATGATGATGTTTTAATAATCAAGGTTCTCATAGCCAATTACAACCTTTCTCGTACTTTTATTGATACCGATAGTTCTATTAATATTATCTTCAAAAAAGCTTTTGATCAATTGCAGATAGATCCGAGTGAGCTTCAACCCATGGTGACTCCTCTATATGGTTTCACGGGCAATGAAGTACAGCCACTCAGCCAAATAAAACTAGCTATATCTTTAGGGGAGGAGCCCCTGATGAGAACAAGAAGATCTTATTTTATGGTGGTGGATGCATCTTCTACTTATAATGACATATTGGGTCAGTCGGCCTTGAATGAATCTCGGACGATCGTTTCCACTTTTTGCCAAAAGGTGAAATTTCCTGTTGATGATCAAGTAGGTGAAGTTCGTGGAGATCAGTTAATGGTGCGTAAATGTTATATGGAGATCATCAAGACAGAAGTCAACACTGCTCATAAAATTCAAAGAATGGATGTCAATACTATTCAGGAAAAATCGTCAGGTCTAATATATGAAGAGAAAGAAGAAATACAAATATAGGCTGGGCGGCTAGAAGCTGTGACTTATGTAGCTACTGATCTAGATACCCCACTTAAGACCGAGCTGATGCAATGTTTGGTGCGGAATAATGATGTATTTTCATGGACACCCAAGGAAGTCACAGGCATCTTCCCTCTCGTAATGAAGCACTCGTTACATGTATATCCAGATGCTCTGCCGGTAAACAGAAGAAGAGGGATTTTGGAGTTGATTAAAACCAAATCATCAAGGAGGAGGTGGACAGACTAATGGATGTAGGTTATATTCGAGAAGTACAATTCTCTAGTTGGTTAGCAAATGTAGTCCTGGTCTCTAAACCAGAAAACAAGTGGCGAGTGTGTATTAACTTTCAGGATCTCAACAAAGCTTGTCCGAAAGACTATTATCCGTTGTCTCGTATTGATCAAGTGGTGGATTCTACTACTGGTTGTGAATATATTTACATGTTGGACGCCTATCAAGGCTATCATCAGGTCCCCCTTTCCAAGGATGATCAAGAAAAGGTTAGTTTTATAATAGTTGAAGGTTCTTATTGTTATAATGTTATGCCTTTTGGATTAAAGAATGCAGGGGTAACTTACCAGAGGCTTATGAACAAAGTCTTTCAAAAGAAAATTGGAAGAAATATGGAGGTATATGTGGATGACATACTAATTAAATCACTTTAGGTTGGTGATTTATGCAAGGATGTAAAAGAAATATGTAGAACCTTGCAGCAGTATGGACTCAAGCTCAACCCTTGCAAATGTTTATTCAGAGCTAAAAGTGGCAAGTTCCTTGGCTATATGGTGACAGAATGAGGAATAGAAGCAAATCCCCAGTAAGGTTCGAGCACTCCAGGACATGGAACCTCCACGCAACATGAAAGAAGCCTAGAAGTTGATCGACCGGATTACTGCTTTGTCTCATTTCATTTCCCGATCTACTAATCGAAGCTTCCATTTCTTCAAAATACTACCAAAGGCCACTAAATTTTAGTGGGATGAGAAATGTGATAAGGTATTCTAAGAGTTGAAAGATTATTTGTCAACCCTACCTGTTTTAGCTAAGCCTGTAGTAGGAGAAACTTTATGGGTTTATCTTTCAGCAAATGTGCATGTTGTGGGATCAGTGTTGGTGAGGCAGGACGGTAAAGACCAACAACTAGTGTACTTCTCAAATCATTTATTAAAAGGAGCTGAGTGTAGATATACTACACTCAAAAAATTAGCTTATGCCTTAGTGTTAACAGCTAAAAGATTGCATCCTTATTTTTTGTCACATGTAATCATAGTATTAACTAATAGCACTCTCGACCGAGTACTCCTCAATCTAGAGGCATCTGGATGGCTAATTAAATAGACAACTAAACTCAATGAATATGACATACAGTATCAACCCCGCTTGAAAATTAAGGCACAGGCTCTAGCAAACTTCATAACAGAAGTACAAGGTTCAAAAGAGAAAGGAACTTGGAAAATTTATGTAGATGGATCTTCTACTAGAGTGGGTAGTGGAATTGGAATTCTTCTTATATCTCCAAGAGAAGACCGAGTTCAACTTTTTGTCCAATTAAATTATAGAGCCACTAATAATGAGGCAGAATATGAAGCACTAATATCTGGTTTACAAGCCGCTCAGCATGTAGGAGCCGCTCGAGTGTGTATTTTTTCTGATTCTCAATTGACGACTTAACAATTAGCAGGCAACTTCAAAATCAGTAATGACCGACTCAAGCTATATGTAGAAGCATTTGGTAAACCGAAGGCAAAATTTCAAGAAGTATACAGAAAATTCCACGATCAGAAAACCAGGTGGCTGATGAGTTAGCTAAACTAGCTTCAACAATAATACCCTGGAACTTAGACCGGCCTATGGAAGAGACAATGTTGATATCCTGTATCAAAAGGTAAGCTGATGTAGAAATACAGGCTGATTGGAGGACACCAATTATACTATTCTTGCAATAGGCCGTGTTCTGCCAGTAGATGAAGAGCAAGCAAGGGTTTTCAAGAAGAGGACCACTCGGTACACTATGATGGGTGATCATCTTTATAAGAGGGCTTTCTCTAGCCCTCTACTCAAATGTATTGGACTAGAAGACATACAATATATTCTACAAGAAGTATATCAAGGCTCATGTGGTAGCCATATTGGAGGGAGATCTTTAGCTCATAAAATATTATTGGCTGGATATTTTTGGCCTACTTTACAAGAAGATGCAGCTCAGCTCGTAAGAACATTTATGTCTAGCCAGAAGCATCAGAATATTTCACATCATCCTACTCAGTTATTGAGAACTTCTATAGTTTCTTGTCCTTTTAATCAATGGGGTATGGATATAGTAGGTACATTTCCCTTGGCGACGACACAAAGAAAGTTTCTATTGGTAGCTGTAGATTATTTATCAAAATGGGTGGAAGCTGAACCATTGGCAAGAATAACTGAGAATGCAGTTATTAAATTCTTATGACAACATATTATTTGCAGATTTGGTATTTCACATAAATTAGTTTCTGATAATGGGAGACAATTTCAAGGAGAAAGAATCAAAGAATGGTGTGCATGGTATGGTATTACATAAGAAGCTACAGGAATAACACTATTCCAATTAGTATATGGTGGTGAAGCAGTAATCCCCATTGAAGTATGGTATTACACAAGCATTCACCTCTGTGGTGTATCCATAGAGTAATGGGCAAGCAAAAGTAACTAATAGGGAAATTATTAGAGGACTCAAAACTAAATTGGATCATGTTGGGGGTAGTTCGGTAGATGAGTTACCTAGTGTGTTATGGGCATATCTTACCACTCCTCAAGAAGCTACAGGAATAACACCATTCCAATTAGTATATGGTGGTGAAGCAGTAATCCCCATTGAAGTTGGGATGGAATCTGATCGAAGACAACTATACGATGAGGATAATGCAAGTCGACATCTTATGGAGCTTGATCTGATAGAAGAAGTTTGGGATAAGGCAACAACTCGCCTTATATCGTACCGACAATGAATAAGGCAAAACTAAAACAAAAGGGGCATCCCACAATTCTTCCAAGTAGGGGATTTAGTATAGAAACGCATCAAGTCCATGGGGGGTGTTGGCAAATTAGCACCACAATGGGGAGGACCATACAAAGTCATACAGAAGCTTGCTTCGGGCTCCTACTATCTCCAAGATATGGAAGGGAGGAATCTCGAATGACCTTGGAGTGCAAATCACTTACAACAATACAGAGCTTAACAAGTGTGCCTGTAATTAATTTATGTATTTCATTTAATTTTTGAATATAATGGAGAAATGCAGGTAATCATCCTCCAAAAGAAAAAACATGTATATCTTCATGGATAAACACATCAATCCTCTTTTCGAGCATGCTCCCACACTTAGCACTAGTCAATCAGGGATCTTAAGGAGTGACCAACCTGGCTTCCTTAACGGGAATCAGAGACTTTAAACTCTTGACAATCGAGCAGCGACTATAAACTTCTGAGCGTGCTTCCACACTCAACACCAATCGATAGAGGACCTTAAGGAGTGACCGGCCTGGCTTCCTTAAGGGGAACCAGAGACTTTAAGCTCTTGACAGTCGAACAGTGACTATAAACTTTCGAGCGTACTCCCACGCTCAACACCAGTCGATCGGGGACCTTAAGGAGTGACCGGCCTAGCTTCCTTAAGGGGAACCAGAGACTTTAAAATCTTGACAGTCGAGTAGTGATTATAAACATCCGTTCATGCTCCCATGCTCAACACCAGTTGATCGGTGACCTTAAGGAGTGACTGATATGGCTTTCTTAAGGGGAGCCGGAGACTTTAAACTCTTGACAGTCGAGTAGCGACTATAAACTTCCGAACGTGCTCCCATGCTCAACACCAATCGATCAGGGACCTTAAGGAGTGACCGATCTGACTTCCTTAATGGGAACTAGAGACTTTAAACTCTTGACAGTTGAGTAGTGACTATAAACTTCCGAGCGTGCTCCCATGCTCAGCACTAGTCGATCGGGGACCTTAAGGATTAACCGGCCTGGCTTCCTTAAGGGGAACCGGAGACTTTAAACTCTTGACAGTCGAGCAATGACTATAAACTTTCGAGCATGCTCCCACGCTCAACACCAGTCGATCGGGGACCTTAAGGAGTGACCGGCCTGGCTTCCTTAAGGGGAACCGGAGACTTTAAACTCTTGACAGTTGAACAACGAGTATAAACTCCTGAGCGTGCTCCCACACTCAGCACTAGTCGATCAGGGACCTTAAGGAGTGATCGACCTGACTTCCTTAAGGAAAATCGGAGACTTTAAACACTTAACAGTTAAGCAACGACTATAAACTGTCGAGCATATTTTCACACTCAATACCAGTCGATCGGGGACCATAAAGAGTGACAGGCCTGACTTCTTTAAGGGGAACCGGAGACTTTAAATCTCGAACCGGTGAGCAGCAGCTTTAAACTTCTCAACATATTCCTACCATGAATTAACTTGTTCAGGATTCTAGTCCCGACCGAAAGACAATAACACACCAAAACTCCTACCTTAGCTCAAACTCGCTCATGATTAATAGCCCGACCAAAATATAATGGTGTCTGAGTCTTCATTCATCAGATCGGATTTACTTGGAGTAAAATCCTGACTGAAATATGATAGCAATTGGGTTTTCATATATCAGCTCAAACTCACTCGGGATTAATAGCCCGACCGAAATATAATGGTGTCTGGGTCTTCATTCATCAGATCAGATTTGCTCGGGAGTAAAATCCCGACTGAAATATGATAACGCTTGGCTTTTCACATATCAGCTCAAACTCACTCGAGATTAATAGCCCAACCGAAATATAAGAGCGTCTGGGTCTTCATTCATTAGATCAGATTTGCTCCGGAGTAAAATTTCGACTGAGATATAATAGCGCTTTGGTTTTCATATATAAGTGCAAACTTGTTCGGGATTAAAATCCTAACCAAAATCTCAACCTGCATGGAGGTACAATCTAGAACATTGAACATCCAATCCATATATTTCTTCAAAAAGGGGTGAAAAGTGTTAATTCTCACAAAAATAATTCTGAAGGTGTACAATCATCAAGGAGCAAGTAAGTATTAACCCTCATAGATAGATTCTTATTGAGACAAAATGCAAATATCTGATTACCTTCTTATTGCATGTTCATTTATCTACTATCTCAAGCATTCCATAAATATATCAAAAACAACTCTAAAGATATACAATCATAGATGAATAAATTACTACCAATTCCCATAAATACATTCCTGGTTTGGATAAACAACATAGAATACCAAGGGATGTGTTTACTACATGATTATTTGAACCTGTTAAGAAAATTTTTGGGTAGTTCTCAGTTAAGACGCCAGTGATCCATAAATCGAGGAGGAGATTCTTGTGATAAATATCCTCCTTCTCGTAGTTGTTGAAGAATGCCATCAATAGAATGGGTCAAAGTTCCTATAATACGTCTAGCAAATTCATCCCCAAACTCAGAGGAGTCAAAGTATATTTGGTGTCGATGCTCCCAACACTCCTCTTCACCTGACTTGTAAGCTTGTAGTTCTGATTCAAGGTGGTCTGCCTTGTCATTGAAATCAGCCCGTTCTATTTTAGCACATTCCAAATCCTTGGAAAGAAAAGCTATATGAGAGTCTTGGGCTTTCATTTTCTCTTGTAATTGCAACAAGTCAAAATCCCTGGAAGCCAATTCCTGAGTTAGTTCAGGAGACCTCAAACCATGGGAAGTTTGAAATCTTTCTAGAAGAGAAGCCTTATGAGTGATATCTGAATTAGCCTTATCCTTCAAGGCAGCTTCAACTTTAAGTCGTGATTCAAGGCCCTGTATCTATAGCTTCAGGGTTTTATTTTCCTCTTCTCGAATCTGTAATAGTTGGCGATGACTTTGCAAATCCTTCTCTAGGAGAGATGAATGTTGAGCCTGAGAGTTCATCTTCTCTTGCAAGTGAGTAAGCTCATTGTTAGCAAGGGGAGTAACCCTTAAGGCCCTTATATGATTCTTCAAAGTGTTGTTCTCCCTCTATAATTCGGCGGCCAAGTGACCCATATATAAACTTGAGGAAAAAAATTGAGTAGAATAATAATACAGGTATAGTCTGCAATCACAAACTAAGAAAACACATTTAGGATACTTACAACAGAAGCCTGACGATTATGGTCGTCAGCTCGATCAAAAATATTCTTTCCTTTCATAAGGGCTTGGCATTGTAGCTAAGACTCGGCTAAGGGGCCTTTCAATTGAAGGAATCCATAGGAAATAGGGGTAGAATCTTGTCCCAATAAGGAAGGTAAACCTTGAGCTTGCTTAAAAAGAACATAAGGAGGAGCGGACGTTGAGGGCCCTGCAGAGGGAGTAGGTAAAGATTCAAGGAGAGGAGATGGAGTCCTAACACTAGAAGTATTAGGAATATTATGTACAGGAGGGGGAACTATAGGTGTTGAGGTAGGGGGTACGGAGCTAGGATTTGACTCAATAGAAATACCTCGGGAAGCAGAGCTAGAAGATCTCCTACAAGGTGTTCTCTTGGCTCTCGCTCTAAATGAAGAACAAGGAAGAATTTGGGAAAGTGGGGATGATACAGGCACATTCGACGTCATCCCAGAAGTAGAGATAACTAGGGAAACAATAGGAATAAGTAAGCCAAGCCTCATCATGTTAAGAGAAGAATTGGAATGAACATGAATATTAGGCATAGGTTCCTTACCTCTCTCATAGGAAATCTTGGAAGGAACATTGGGGATTTGTTCAAGTGTGGGGATGGTAAGCCGAAGCGAAGTATTTTTGTCAATATTTGGCCTTCTCCTTTGGGCAATAAAAGGGCATTCCTCCTCAGAGGATTCATAGGGTTCCTCACTATTTCAGTAGGAGGAAGTAGCCCAAGGGATGAAGGACGGTGATTGAGACGATAATTCTTTAATAAGTCTTCTCCCAACCTAGCTAAAACTGATCTATTCAGTTCTGCGCGTCTGTACATAAAAGATGGATGAACGACGTCAACTGAAAGAAATAAAAAATCATAAATTTATGATAGGAACAATATAAGGGTAACAAATAAACTTGAGAAAGAATATTTAACTTACCAAAAGGAACATCTAATTCTGTATCAATAGAACTTATTCCAAAAGCGAATAATAAAACTTCAACAATTAATGCAAGTAGCTTAAATTTGCCACCCTTTAGTTTTGACATAGAAGCAGGGAAGGTTGGGTCGGTAGATATATCTTTTGGATTGGGGAGAGTAGGAAGATTTCATTGCCAAGTTGTAGGATATGGAGGAGGAGAAGGAAGGCGTAGAAAGAAGAATTTATGTCTCCACTCTTCTTGCATGGGGATTTTATTAAATAAAATAGCCTTGGGACGACATTGGAATTTGAAAAGGCTATCTTCTACTTGGCGAGGAACAAAAAAGTGATGGAACAAGTGGGGAGATAGCGGAAAGTTAAGCAATTGAGAAACGACAATAAAACTAGACAAGATGGAGAAATATTGGGGAATAAGTTGATTCAAGAGTAGGTTAAAATATACACTAACATTAATGAAAAAGGGGTGAAGAGGGAACCAGAAACCTAACAAAGCTTGTTCCCAGAAAATAGCAACACTCCCTATGGGAGGAAGATGGGGGTGATCCTCTAGAGTAGGGAGAATCAAGTATGAAGGGAAGCCATAGTTTATTCGAAGCTCATAAGCTTCCGATTCACTAAAACTAGAAGAACAACGAGTGAACCATTCAGTAGGAGAGGAAGAGACCATTATGAAAAGACGGTTAGAGGGAAAGAAAGAATCGCAAATTGAACAAGGGGAAGAAGGATATCCCAAAGGAAGAAGATGATGAAATAAACCCTTTTTTCTCCTTTCCCTTTTTTAAAACCCTCAAACAATTATCAAGGTAAACAGGGGATCAGGAGGAGTAAAAGAAGTGAAAAATCCCTTAGTAAATCATTAAACACGTAGGTAAAATATTGTGTATATCAAAATAAGTACTCATATACTGATAATTGTGGATACGTTCCCAAGGAGTAGGTTCAAGTTTAAAAAGTTTGGGGAATCCTGAGGATAAGAATTATTCTTTCAAAAATAGATGGATCTTGATAAGTGCCAGTTGGTTAGCGTAGACCAACCTAGTATATCAAGTACGAGTACGCACAGATATCAGTAAGCACACTCGAACGTTAAGGACCGAGCGAGCATATAATTCAGGGTAATCCCACTCGGCCCTATTGATCGAGAAGATATGCAGATTGGATAAATAAACTCGATCGACCACTATAGGCCGGACAAATATTTAGCTCGTATAGAACACTCGGACGTTAAGGACTGAGCGAGCATATAATTTAGGGTAATGCCACTTGGCCTTTATGGATCGAGTAGATATGCAGATCAAATGAATAAACCTGATTGGCCACAATAGGCCGGACAAATATTTAGCTCGTACAGAACTCTCGGACGTTAGGGACCGAGCGAGCATATAATTCAGGGTAATCCCACTCGGCCCTTTTGGATCGAGTGGATATGCAGATCGGATGAATAAATCCGATAAGCCATTATAGGCCCAACAAATATTTAGCTCATATAGAACACTTGGACGTTAAGGACCGAGCGAGCATATAAAATTTGCTTTGCCCTTATAGATGGAATAAATACTTAGCATCGATAAAGGCATACAAGCAAATTCACTCTATCATCTCGAGTAAACTTAGTATATAAAGTGAGATAATCATAGCCAATTATTGAATAAAGATGAAATAGATGATATATTTTAATAATAGTAATAAGATCAAACTAAGAAAGGATATTGTTTACAAAAAAAAGGCAATATAACAGTAAGGGCATAAAATGAAGTAAATATCATAAATACACATAAGGAACAAAGAAGTGTATGAGTTAATCCATAAGAATGAAAGTCAACATAAATTTTGTAAAATCTCCGATAGAGGGGTACAATTACAAGAGGGAACAACATTAATTCAGGTATATTCCAATAACTTAGGGAAAAGATCAGGTGGTCGATTTTTAAGTAGCCTCCTCTGGTTGAGAAAATTGGTAGGAGAATCAGATACCAGGAACCCCTTCTCTTTTAGTTGTTCTATAGCTCCATCAGCCTCATAGGTAAAAGCCCTAATAATTGAGTCTGTGATGGGTTTATTGAAGGTAGGAGATTCCAAAAGTGCCTTCTTTCTCTGATCAAAATGTGCATTCTCAGTAGCTTGATAATTGACTAACTCTTCTTGAGAAGCCTTCAAGGCACTTCCTTGTCCAAAGTATTTGATTGATCAGTGGTAAGAGATAAATTCAAGGAAGCTATTTCTTTATCCTTGAGACTGAGAGCAGAGAGCTTATTTGTCAGTTCAACATCATAAGCATCCTTCAGTGATTGTAGCTAGGAAGATAATTGATTATTTTCTTCAATCTACTTCTCCAGCTTGGAGGAGAGCTCAGAATTAAGAGCAGCTGCTGATTGATCTTGGGATTGAAGGTTCTCTATCTTAACTTTATACTGCTTTGATTGCTCTTGAGCCTCTTGAAGTTGAGTTGATAAGCTATTCATTTTCTTAGTAGTTTGAGCAGAGGATGCTTCTGTAATAACCCGACCCCTCGGCCCCTTGGGCGGCCCATTTGGTGGCCCCTTGGCGATCCCTTGGGCGGCATAACTGGTGGCCCAACTGGTGACCCCTTATGTCGTCGACCGACGACCCTCGACCGTGCCGTTACTCACTAGGACTTCCCACCCCTGCCAAGTGGATTTTTACCTTCCCATGATTTGAACTCTAGACCTCCAAGCTAAGTACTAGATTTTATGAATCCTGGTAGCCAAGTGAGTGCCGCTCACTTGGCTACCAGGATTCATAAACTCTAGTACTTAGCCTGGAGGTCTAGAGTTCGAATCCTAGGGAAGACAAAAATCCACTGGCCAGGAGTGGGAAGTCCTAGTGAGTAACTGCACGGTCGAGGGTCGTCGGTCGACGACATAAGGGGTCGCAGTTGGCCTGCCAGTTGGGCCGCCCAAGGGGCCACCAGTTGGGCTGCCAAATGGGTCGAGGGGCCGGGTCGTTACAATAAAAAGACGCCTTTTTATTGTAACGACCCGGACCCTCGACCCCTTGGGCAGGCCAACTAGCGGGCCATTTGGCGGTCCCTTGGGCCGCCCAACTGGCGGCCCAACTGGCAACCCCTTATGTCGTCGACCGACGACCCTCGACCGTGCCATTACTCACTAGTCCTTCCCACTCCTGGCCAGTGGATTTTTGCCTTCCCCAGGATTCAAACTCTAAACCTCCAAGCTAAGTACTAGAGTTTATGCTCTCACTTGGCTACCAGAATTCATAAACTCTAGTACTTAGCCAAGAGGTCTAGAGTTTGAATCCTGGGGAAGGCAAAAAACTACTGGCCAGGGGTGGGAAGTCCTAGTGAGTAACGACACGGCCGAGGGTCGTCGGTTGACGACATAAGGGGTCGCCTGTTGGGCCGCCAGTTGGGCCGCTCAAGGGACCGCCAAGGGGCTGCCAAATGGGGCACCAGTTGGGCCACCCAAGGGGTCAGATTGTAACAATAAAAGGCACCTTTTTATTGTAACGACCCGGCCCCTCGGCCCCTTGGGCGGCCGCATTGGCGGCCCCATTGGCGGCCCATTTGGCGGCCCCTCGGCGGTCCCTTGGGCGGCCCAACTGGCGACCCCTTATGTCGTCGACCGACGATCCTCGACCGTGCCATTACTCACTAGGTCTTCCCACCCCTGGCCAGTGGATTTTTGTCTTCCCAAGATTCGAACTCTAGACCTTCAGGCTAAGTACTAGAATTTATGAATCCTGGTAGCCAAGTGAGTGACACTCACTTGGCTACCAGGATTTATAAACTCTAGTACTTAGCCTGGAGGTCTAGAGTTCGAATCCTGAGGAAGGCAAAAATCCACTGGCCAAGGTTGGGAAGACCTAGTGAGTAACGGCACGGTCGAGGGTTGTCGGTCGACGACATAAGGGGTCGCCAGTTGGGCCGCCCAAGGGACCACCGAGGGGTCTCCAATGGGGTCGAGGGGCCGGGTCATTACAGTTTCGGAGATCTATTTTCGCAGCATCTCATTCTCTCAACTCAAATCATACATTAAACAAGCTATACTCATATTAGTGATCCATCGTTGTAGGAGTAATAGTAGTTAAGGAGATGCTTAAAAGAAAATTATAATAGATAAAAATAATTTGTTTACCTTAGTCCTATCGAGAGAGAATTGGTCGGCTAACTCAGAAGGTGTGAGTCTTTAAATCAGTTGGCGGGTTTCTTCCCAAGCTATAGTAAATGATCCTCCCAATAATATAGGGAGAGTAGGTGTAGAGGAAGAAGTAGAGGACAAAGTAGTTTAAATTAAAGGGGGCAAAAAAAATAAAAAATGGTGAGTCTTGACCTCCTTCTCCTCTAGAAAGGGGAGCCATGTGTTCGAGAAACATAATGGTAAAGGTAGTGGCAGGGTTGTCATTCCGAGGAGGTAAGCCCATAGCTGGAGAAGAAGATAGAGTAGGGTAAAGAGCAGCTAAGGTAAATTCAGGTGAAGAATGGGGAATATCTATAGGAATAGAATCTTCAAGAGAAGAAAGTGCCCTTTTCTTAGGAGAAGGAGCTAAAGTAAGTTTACGTTTCTTCTTAGTAGGGGCAGCTTCAAGGGATTTTTCTAAAGCGATAGGGGAAGTAAGCTCTATGGGTGTGGGGGGGATCAGGGGAAGTTCCCTCAGGGACACCATGGGAGCTTGACATGGCCACTAATGTAGGAACATAAATTTTTGGTGAAGAAAGTTGACCTAATTTAGCAAGAAGTTCTTGCTCTTTAGCATCGAGCTCCTCCTCCTGGAAGTTTAATTTCTCATTAATCAAGGCTTCAAACAGAGCATCCACTACACAAAACAAAAAATATCTTAGTTAGTAAAAAAGGATTTTAACAAAAAAAACTATAACTTACCAAGAGAGCCCTGAAGCTCTATCTTGACACGACTCAAACCAAAAAGATAGAGAAGGTCATCGCGTATCCATTTACGGATGAAAAGGCGATACCCACCAATTTTTATAAATAAGTAGAGAAAGAGGGATGCTGATGCAATTCTTTAACATCAGGAAGAGGAGGAAAATAGGATTGCTAGGAAGAGGAACAAGGAATGGGTTCAAGAAATTTTATAAAAAAGAAGCCTAATTTCCATCCCTTAATGGAAGAAGACATTTCCTCAAAGAAGGTCATTTTGGGCCTAGATTGGAATAGGAAAACACCAGGCTCCGACTCCTTAGGATAAGAAAACATAAAAAAATTTTGAGGAGTGGGAGAAATGTTAAAAATGTGGAACAACATGAATAACCCACATAGATAACGAAAAGCATTAGGAGCAAACTGTTGTAAAGGAATGTTAAAGTATTGACTTATTTCTATCAAAAAAGAAGGAATGGGAAAATGTAAGCCGACAATCATCTGATATTTGAAAAAAGTAACATAATTATCAGGTGGAAGATGAGGGTGAGCATCAGGAGTAGGAATGTCAATGCAATACTCCTTTGGAATTTCATACTGCGAGCGAAGGGAGGCTCTGTCGATTTTACAAAAGGTGGAAGGGGTTTGAGCATACCAATCAACAAAAGATTCTTCAATCATGGAATAATATAAGAACCAGGGAAAAATAACTTACCGAGGCCTTAAAAAGAAAGAACGACAGAAGGAGACTAGAGAGGAAGAAGGGTCGGTAGAGATTTAAAAACGCTAAGTAACAGCACCAGCAAAGATCGTGAGGGAGAAGACGAAGAAGGTAAGAATATAAAGGGTTTAGGGTTTTTTCAAAAATACCACTAATAAGGATCATCATTGGATATGAAGGATCCTCACAAGGAGAACCGTTGATCTATTAGAAGAAGAGCGTGATAAGACGCTGCTAAAAAGTGTGTGAACCATTGTGTCAGGGGGAGTAAATAAGCGACACGTGGCACAAACCCATAAATAGGCATTTATGATGAACATAACAGAGCAAATCATGCTCGGGCTAGCGCCGCAGAGTCGTATGCCTACAATATTCTCTTTCCGTTGAAAGACCAATTACCGAGGAGTTTTGAAAAAGGGGTTTGATTTCCTAGGTGCAACAAAGAAAGGGGTGAGAAGAAGATATAATATGACAGCAAAGAACAAATTAAAACTTGAATCTAGTCAGCCGGTTACACCTCTTTCGACTAGACTTGAAGGGGAGGCTAGTGATATGGGTCATAATGAGTGTATCATTTACGATAATATAAACATGCTTAACTGGCAAAAGTCGGTCAAGCACGTAGATTTATATACACTCGATAGACAAAGTTCGGTTGAACACAAGAGGCCGACCAAGCACAAGCTCTTATATAGTCTGGCCGAGCCTAAAAAGACCGGTCGAGCATAAGGGATATAGTCTTATAGAGTTTATAACACTCACTCGGCCATAGAAAGGTCGACGGAGTGCGACTATTCACACCTATTAGATAGGAAAAGCCCGATCGAATATAAAGGGTCACTTGAGCGCAACGAAACTTAGCCTTGTGTAACATATGGTCGACCAAGAGAAGTCCAACTGAACAAGAATGTTCATATATGCCCGATAAGTTAAGACTGGACTTGAGTAAGTGACCGGCTGAATATAAAAACACTTAATCTTATGCGCCTTAAGCCTATTATTGATCGAGTAATGGCAGGTCGAATGAAAATATTTGTATATGCTTGGTAAAACTCGATCGAGCATGAAGGACCAACCAAGCATAAAGGCATTCAGCCTTATATGGTTTCTAACATATTACTAGCCAAATAGAGGTCGACCTAGTATAAGTGTTCATATACGCTCAGTAGATAAATCCCGATCGGGCTTAAGAAATCGACCGGGCACAAAGGTATATAGTCTTATGGCGTTCCATACTCACTTAGCTGTCTGAAGGTTAACTGAGTGTAAGTACTCAAAAATGCTTAACGATAAAAGCCCGATCGAGTATGAAGAGCTGACCGAGTATAAAGACATTTAAACTTACTAGATCTCTTGAATATAGTCAGTCCAGATTAGTGAAATAGAAAGTATTCCCGATACATATAGGATGGGCTTAAGTGATTAACCAAATACATACTTGATATATGAATAATATAATAGCTTGTTTAGTTTGGCGGGAAATAGTTTCTGGAAATTTTTGCAGGCATGATAAACGACACAAAAGGTACATTTGGGGTATAGAGAAGATTCCTTAAACTATTATTGCAGGTTGTGTTCATGTCATCTCCTAACAAACTCTAATAAATCAGGGTCCACCTCATGACCGCGGAGGTTATATGAGGTGGTATAAAAAGGGGAATTCTCTCCGTTGGCTAGGTACAATGAACATCATCACTCAAACCCTAGTTTCACTTCAGTTTTACTATTCTTTTTCTTCTTCCTTCTTCCAAGGAGATAACTGACTTGAGCGTCGGAGGGCCTAGCCAAGGATTCCCACCCTGGTCTTAGGTCACTAATGCTTTGTTGGTTGATCTCATAGTGTGCAGAAGGATAGATCATCCAGGAGAGCATTGATCTATGATTTTCTTCGTCAAGGTGTACATTTCATCAGAGTTTCTTCCGGATCTACTTTGGTTTTCTCAGATCTGTCATTATTCATCTTCCTCGAAGTCATCACCCACCCTGCTTAGCACTTCATCTCGTCAAGCTTTCATACAGGATCAACGCAGATTGGTAATTTTTTTAACTCTCCTAATATTTTCTTAATCTATTTTACACTATTTAATTATTTCTAATTGTCCTTTTTAGACCAAAGAATTGGGAAAGGAGCCTAATTTTATAGATACTTTCACTCACACATTTTAGAAAAAAGATAAGACTTGGCTCAAGGACTGAGCTAAAGCAATTAAGGTTTGAATAAACTTTGGATCTTAATTTATAACTTAGATTCTATTATTAATGTACCTTCTTTAACTTTATAATCTTACGTTCCTAAATTTTTACTATTGTAAATTTATTTTATTTTTTATTATAATACAGGAAAAATATGTTGAGCTAGAGGTAGCACAGAAATGTTCAGATTATACTAGTACTGATATTGAGGGGTTTGAGCCATCTGTTGGTATTGATTTCAATTTATGGCTACAGGTGAGTGGGGGCAAAAAGGGGGAGATATGATATTCGGAATGGGTTCTTTGAGCAGAACCCATAGAGTTGGTCGTATATCTTCTTCCTCCTCCTCACATACCCAGCAGATGCATAACTTGACTGAAGAGATTTCCCAGTTGAAGGGCATAATAAAGGAAAGGGATGAAGAAATGAGAGAAATGCACCGACAACAAGACTTTATTATGTGGCATCTTTAGTTAAGTTCTGTTCCAAGTCAAATTTCTCTTGGTGATAGTTATGATGATAATGCCAGTGGTAGTGATTCTTCGTAAATTTATGGTAAATTTTATGTTTGGATTTTTTTTCATGTTATGTTATAGTTGATTATATATTTTTATTTTACCTTGATACATTGCATCTTATGTCATGTTTGGTATATTTTTACAAGTACATCATTTGTCATGACTGTACAAAAAACATATTCAAAACAATATTATGAGTTTGACATTGGTAGGTATTACAACAATCTACAAGAAATATGAATCAAAAGATTAATTAGAAACATGAGTCTTGAACAAAGGATATGAATTGCAAACAACTTTAATTTAACCTTGATACTTTGCATTTTATTTCATGATGATACTTTGCATGTTATGACAAACAATCTTAGTAACAATTTTCATTCATGTATGTAAATGTTAGATATAGATGTCATTAATATGTTTGATATTTTTTTTTAGTTATAAATGTTACTTATTGTTTGTTTGTAATTTGATGCGGGAAAAGAAGCACGGAAGGCGACCGAAGCTCCTAAGACATGACGATATGTATTTTTTTTCCTTTGGATGCCTTGTTACATTTGTTGTTTGGATTATGATAGAACTTTCATGTTTGGATATTATGATTTGTTGGACTTGCTGTTGTTTGGATTTTGGTTATTTGTATATATAAATATGATGTATTTAGTTTTGGGATGATTTGTTTGGATGTAAGATATGGATGTGTTGGATATGATGTATTTAGTTTTGGGATGATTTGTTTGGATGTTGTATATGGATGTATTAGATATAATTTGTTAAAGATGTTGTAAGTGTAATATGTAAATAGGATAACAGAAAAATCAAGAAAGATTTTGGATTTTTTTTTTTTTGTTTTTGCGATGATATGGGTTATAAGGAGCGGATCCTGTACAATAATGTGAAAGGGGATATAAGGAGAAGAGAGGAGAAGTAGGGAGGCCTAGGTGAGGTAAATGCGCTCGGTAAGCAAATCTCGGTCGAGAATGTAGGATCGGCAGGGATAAAACTGATTGAGGGCACGACGTATGTAGATATGCTCGGCAGGCAAAGCTCGACCAAGCATGGGGTGTCGAACGAACCAAAATGGGTGAAATATAAGCACACACACCTATGCTCGACAGGAAAGCCTCGGTCGAGCATGAAATCCTGACCGAGAATATAAGCTCGATCGAGAATGCAAGCTCGACTGAACTAAGAGACGGACAAGGGGATTAGGGCATTTAGACACGTTCAACAGTCAAGGTCCGACCGAGCATAAAGTGTTGGTTAAACTAAAGCAATAGAGTGTCAATGAACCTGGGAACGCTCAGCAAGCAAAGTCGATCGAGTTTAAAGGCATGCATTCCTAAGCAATCTCTATAGTCGACAAAGCGAAGATCGATTGCATATCATAAGGCTCAACATGACTCAATAGGCAAAGCCCGATCGGGCATAAACACAATATAAATATAACACACTCAGTATTAGAAGCCCGGTCGAGCATGAATATAACTCGCTCGGTAACATAATCTCGGGCGAGAGAGCAGACATACAAACTAAGGTTGTCAAAATGGGTTTGGCTTGGAAATATTCGGTCAAACATAGGCATAATATGCTCGGTAATGGAATCCCAAGCAGGCATATAAACATGCACTTTTATAAGGCTATTAGTATAAGATTGACCTGGCAAAATCTAGCCAGGCATAAACAACCTTGTTACATCTGTTAGATATACTTGACCAAAATTAGCTTAATAGAAAATATTCTCAATACACAAACATATCTGTTATATTAATGATATGTGAACAATATGTGATTACATGACAACCTATTTTATTTAGCGGGAAAAATCTTCTAGAGACTTCTGTAGGTGAACTAAACGACAAAGAAGGTACATCTGGGGTACAAAAAAGATTCCTTAAACTATTATTGTAGATGGCATCATCTCCTAACAAACTCTAACGAACTGGAGTCCACCTCATGACTACGGAGGTTATATGAGCTGGTATAAAAAGGGGAATCCTCTCTGTTGGTAAGGCAAAGTGCAGCATCACCACGGAAACCCTAGTTCCACTTCAGTTTATTGTACTTCTTCTTCTTCTTCCTACTTTTAACAAGAAAAAACTGACTTGAGCGTCAGAGGGCCTAGCCAGGGATTCTCACCCCGGTCTTAGGTCATTAACGCTTTGTTGGTTGGTTTCATAGTGCGCAGGAGCGGAGACATCAGAGGCATTCTTCATCGGAGTTCTCCTAGATCTGCTTTGGCTTTCTCAGATCTAGCCTTGATCTGTGGTTTCTTCGCTGGGAGATATTCTCAACTGGGCTTCTTCTAGATTTGCTTTGGTTTTCTCAGATCTATCATTATTCATCTTCCCCGGAGTCATCTCCTACCTTTCCTATCTCTTCATCTCGTAGCTTTTAGACAGGATCAAATTTGACGTTGTCTGTAGGAACTCTCACCTAAATCTGAGACTACGTGATGGAGGACGCTGGAAAACTTCATACTATTACCTTAACTTAGGAAGATCTAGAGATCCTCGTCAACGCAAGAGTGCAGAAGGTGTTATAATAGCAGCAATAAGCAAATACCAGAGGTACCTTGCTAGTAGTAGCAAATCTAGCCCTCTCAACTACTGATCATCGGAAAGATAGAGGTATGGAGGAAGATGATCATGCTTACATAACTCTTGCACCCATTTCTCCCACTCGACATCCCCGAGCATTTTTTTGTACTCCTATGGAGCAAGGAGGATGAAAACCGATACTTCAGGAGTCCTGTGGTGAAGCACCGACAAGAGAAAAATACAAAGGGAAAATAGTGGCTAGTGATAGCTCCCCTAAGAGAATTGTTACTCCTTTCTCTCAGAGGATACTTGACGATCCATTTCTGAAGCATTATCAAAACTTAAATATTAAAGAGTATTCTGGAACTACTAATCCAGAAGATCATCTTCTTAAATTTGAGCATGCAGCTTTATTGCAGCAATTCACCAATGGCGTTAAGTGCCGTATGTTTCTCACCACCTTTGGAGGAGCAGCTCAGAGGTGGTTCAAGAGGCTGCCAGAAAATTCTATTAGACATTTTAAGGATTTTTTGCAAAGTATTCTTGCATCATTTTTCCAGCAATA
Organism: Zingiber officinale; assembly: GCF_018446385.1. Lineage (NCBI taxonomy): Eukaryota > Viridiplantae > Streptophyta > Magnoliopsida > Zingiberales > Zingiberaceae > Zingiber > Zingiber officinale. Next base: position 79,715,264 of record NC_055986.1, read on the forward strand.
GAAGGTATTATAATACCCCTTAGAGTCTTTTCTCTATTAAACAAGGGCCTAAGGAAAGTATCAGAGCATATATTAAAAGATTTAATTAGGTAGGTATTGATGTTCCTAATGCTATTACTGAAATTCTGGTGAGTGTCTTCTCTCAAGGACTCAATGATAATAATTTCTTCAAGTATCTAGTGCGAAATCCTCCAACTAATTTTGATTTGTTAATTGAGCGAGCTACTGAATTTATTGATGTTGAAGAAGAAAAAGCTACTTGTAAGAAAGAAAATGTTGTACCTACCCCGGTACCTATTAATGAACGATCCATAGCCCTTGTTCATCCACCAAAGGGACCTCGGGTGGTTCCTCCTCCACACCATCAACCTGAGCTTAGACCCCAAGCAGTGCAACATGTGGAAAGGCCATAAGAAGTCCCAAGAAGATGGTGTACGTATCATATGTCAGGTACTCATTATACAGAAAACTATTTTGCTCTGAAGAACCAGTGGAATAAGGCTCGATATTATCGACTATCCCCTAACCGGCAACACTATCCAAGGTGAAACAGTCTGCTCAAGCTAGTGTATCAGATGATCGAACCACAACAGGGAGTATTATAGATGTCGATCGTGCCTGTCCAAGCACCCGAGTGGATATAGTCTGAGACAACAACCGCTCGGCAAGAGGAGAATCGAAGCAACGCCGCTCGAGGTAACATCAACATGATAGCGAGCGGACCTACTAATGGTGATTCAAACCGGGCGAGAAAATCACACGCTCGGCGATTAGAGATCCATGTAGTAGGATGCAACATGGAAAGGGCAGCAAGGCCAAAAATTATCTTCGGACCCAGAGATCTAGAGGGGATAGAAATACCCTATGATGATGCTCTAATAATCAAGGCTGTTATAGCCAATTACAATATTTCTCGTACTTTTATTGATACTGGTAGTTCTGTTAATATTACCTTCAAAAAAGCTTTTGACAAATTGCAGATAGATCCGAGTGAGCTTCAGCTCATGGTGACTCCTTTATACGGTTTCACGGGTACTGAGGTACAGCCGCTCAGCCAAATAAAGCTGGCCATATCTCTAGGGGAGGAGCCTTTGATGAGAACAAGAATGTTTTATTTCATGGTGGTAGATGCACCTTCTGCTTATAATGTCATATTAGGTCGGCCAACCTTGAATGAATTTCGAGCGATCGTTTCTACTTTCTGCTAGAAAGTAAAATTCCCTATTGATGACCAAGTAGGTGAAGTTCGGGTAGATCAGTTAATGGTGTGTAAATGTTATATGGAGATTGTTAAGACAGAAATCAAACCTGCTTGCAAAATTCAAAGAATGGAAGCCAATACCATTCAATAGAGACCACCTGGTCTAATATATGAAGAAAAATAAGAAATACAAATACAAGTCGGGTGACCAGAAGCTGTGACTTATGTAGTCGCTATTCTGGATCCTCTACTCAAAACTGAGCTGATACAATGCTTGGTGCGAAATAACGATATATTTGCATGGACACCTAAGGAAGTCACAGGTGTTTCCCCTCTTGTGATGGAGAATTCGTTACATGTATATCCAGATGCTCGACCTGTCAAACAAAAGAAGAGGGATTTTAGAGCTGAGCAAAACCAAATCATCAAGGAGGAGGTGGACAAATTAATAAAGGTAGGTTATATTTAGGAAGTACAATTCCCTAATTGGCTGTCAAATGTGGTCCTAGTCTCTAAACCAGGAAACAAGTGGCGAATATGTATTGACTTTCTGGATCTCAACAAAGCTTGTCCGAAAGATTACTATCCATTGCCTCGCATTGACCAAGTGGTGGATTCTATAGCGGGCTGTGAATATATTTGTATGTTGGATGCTTATCAGGGTTATCATCAAGTGCCCCTTGCTAAAGATGATCAGGAAAAGGTTAGTTTTATAATAGCCGAAGGTACTTATTGCTATAATATTATGCCTTTCGGATTAAAGAATGCAGGGGCAACTTATCAAAGGCTTATGAACAAAGTCTTCCAGAAGCAAATTGGGAGAAATATAGAGGTATACGTGGATGGAATACTAATTAAATCTCTGTAGGCTAATGATTTATGCAAGGATGTAGAAGAAACATGTAGAACCTTGCGGCAATATGGACTCAAGATCAACCCTTGCAAATGTTTATTCGAAGCTAAAAGTGGCAAGTTCCTTGGCTATATGGTGACAGAACGAGGAATAGAAGCAAATCCCGGCAAAGTTTGAGCACTCTAGAACATGGAACCTCCACGCAACATGAAAGATGCCCAAAGGTTGACAGGTCGGATCACTGCTTTATCTCGCTTCATTTCTCGATCGGCTGATCGAAGTTTCTATTTCTTCAAGATACTCTGGAAGGTTAATAAATTTCAATGGGATGGAGAATGTGATAAGGCATTCCAAGAATTAAAAGATTATTTGTCAACCCTCCCTATCTTAGCCAAGCCTGTAGTAGGAGAAACTTTATGGATTTATCTTTCAGTAAATGAGCATGTTGTAGGCTCAGAGTTGGTGAGGCAGGAGGGTAAAGAGCAACAACCAGTGTACTTCTCAAGCCATTTATTAAAAGGAACTGAGGGTAGATATACTATACTCGAAAAATTAGCTTATGCATTAGTGTTGACAGTAAGAAGGTTGCGTTCTTACTTTTTGTCACATGCTATTATAGTATTAACTAGTAGCACTCTTGGCCGAGTACTTCTCAATCCAAAAGCATCTGGATGGTTAATTAAATGGACAACTGAACTTAGTGAATATGACATACAGTACCAACCCCGCTCGACCATTAAAGCACAGGCTCTGGCAAACTTCATAATAGAAGCACAAGGTCCAGAAGAGGAAGGAGCTTGGAAAATTTATATAGATGGGTCTTCTACTAGATAGGGCAGTGGAATTGGAATTCTTCTTATATCTCCGAGAGAAGATAGGGTTCAGCTTTGCGTCCGATTAAATTACAAGGCCACTAATAATAAAGCAGAATATGAAGCATTGATAGCTAGTTTACAAGCTGCTCGACATGTATGACCTGCTCGAGTATGGATTTATTCTGATTCACAGTTGGCAGCACAACAGTTAACATGCAACTTGGAAATTAGCAATGACCGACTCAAGTTATATGCAGAAGCATTTGATAAACTGAAAGTTGAATTTCAAGAAGTGAATATACAAAAGATACCTCGATCGGGAAACCAAGTGGCTAATAAGTTAGCTAAATTAGCTTCAGTAATAGTACCTTGGAACCTGGACTGACCTGTGGAACAAATAGTGTTGGTATCTTGTATCGAGAGACAAGCTGATATAGAAATACAGGGTGACTGGAGGACACTCATTATTTTATTCTTGCAATGGGGCATTCTAATAGCAGAGGAAGAGCAAGCGAGAGTTTTCAAAAAAAGGGTCACACGGTATACTCTGGTGGGTGATCATCTTTATAAGAGAGCTTTCTCTAGTCCTCTACTCAAATGTATTGGACCAGAAGACATATAATATATTCTACGAGAAGTTTATCAGGGTTCATGTGGAAGCCATATTAGAGGAAGATCTTTAGCCCATAAAATATTATTGGCCAGATATTTCTGGCCTACTCTACAAGAAGATACAGCTAAATTCATAAGAACATGCATGTCTTGCCAGAAACATCAAAATCTTTCATATCATCCTAAGTTATTGAAAACTTCTATAGTTTCTTGTCCTTTTGATCAATGGGTATGGATATAGTAGATTCATTTCCCTTGGCAACTGTACAGAGAAGATTCCTATTGGTAGCTGTAGATTATTTCTCAAAATCGGTGGAAGTTGAACCATTGGCAAGAAGAACTAAAAATGCAGTCATTAAATTCTTATGGCAACACATTATTTTTAGATTTGGTATTCCATATAAATTGGTTTCTGATAATGGAAGATAATTTCAAGGAGAAAGAATCAAAGAACAATGTGTAGGGTATGACATTACGCAAGCATTCACTTCAGTGACGTATCCACAGAGCAATGGGCAAGTAGAAGTAACTAATAGAGAAATTATTAGAGGACTCAAAACTAAATTGGATCATGTTGGTGGTTGTAGGTTGGATGAGTTACCCAGTGTGTTATGGGCATATCATACTACTCCTATAGAAGCTACGGGAATAACACCATTTCAGTTAGTATATGGGGGTGAAGCAGTAGTTCCCATCGAAGTTAGGGTGGAATCTGATCGAAGATAACTATATGATGAGGATAATGCAGATTAACGTCTTATGAAGCTTGATCTAATAGAAAGTTCGGGACAAAGTAGAAACTCGCCTTATATCATATAAACAATGGATAAGGCAAAATTACAACAAAAGGGTTATTCCACGATTCTTCCAGGTAGGGGATCTAGTGTGGAAGAGCATCAAGCCCATAGGGGATTTTAGCAAATTGGTACGACAATGGGGAGGACCATACAAAGTCATACAGAAGCTTGCTTCAGGCTCCTACTATCTCCAAGATGCGGAAGAGAGGAATCTCGAGCGGCCTTGGAGTGAAAATCACTTACAACCATACAGAGCTTAGCAAGTACGCCTGTAGTTCATGTATTTCATTTAATTTTTTAATACCATGAAAGAATGCAGGTGACCATCCTCCAAAAAACACGTATATCTCCTGGGGAAAATAAATGGATTCTTCTTTTGAGCGTGTTTCCTTCGCTCAACACTTGTTGATCGAGGAACTTAAGGAGTGACCGACCTGACTTCCTTAAGCAGAACCGGAGACTTTAAACCCCTAACAGTCGAGCAATGACTATAAACTTTCGAGCGTGTTTCCTCCGCTCGGTAGTAGTTGATCGGGGACCTTAAGGAGTGACCGGCCTGACTTCCTTAAGGGAAATCGGAGACTTTAAACCCCTAACAGTCGAGCAGTGACTATAAACTTTTGAGCATGTTTCCTCCGCTCAGCACTAGTCGATTGGGGATCTTAAGGAGTGACCGACCTGACTTTCTTAAGGGGAACAAGAGACTTTAAACCCTTAACAGTCGAGCAATGACTATAAACTTTCAAGCGTGTTTCCTCCGCTCAGCACTAGTCGATCGAGGACCTTAAAGAGTGATCGACCTAACTTCCTTAAGGGGAACTGGAGACTTTAAACCTTTAATAGTTGAGCAGCGACTATAAACTTTCAAGCGTGTTTCCTCCGTTGAGCACTAGTCGATTGGGGACCTTAAAGAGTGACCGACCTGGCTTCCTTAAGGAGAACCGGAGACTTTAAACCCTTAATAGTAGAGCACTGGCTATAAACCTCCGAGTGTGTTTTCTCTGCTCAGTAATAATTGATCAGGGACCTTAAGGAGTGACTGACCTGGCTTCCTTAAGGAGAACTAGAAATTTTAAACCTTGAATCAACTCAAATTCACTCGAGAGTACAATTCTGATTGAGATATAATGCTCAAATTCGCTCGGGAGTCCAGTTTCGGCCGAAGTATAATGGCACCCTGAGGTTCATTCATTAGCTTAAATTCGATCAGGAGCCCAATTCCGACCAAAGTGTAATGACACCTTGGATTTCATTAGATCAAATTCGTTCAGGAATAAAATCCCGACTGAGATATATTAGCACCTTGGTCTTCATTCATTGGCTCAAATTTGCCCAGTAATTCAATCCCGATCGAGATACAAGAGTGTGGTAAAGCTTGTATGTCTTCTCAGTTCACTTGGGATATTAGGCCTAACTGAAATATAAGAACGGGTAAAATTCTTAATATCAAGGCAACTCACCTAAAAATTTTAAAGATATATAATCTGTAAAAAACAAGTAAGTAGCAATTTTTACAAGTATATTCTCAGTTTGAGCAAGCATGAACAAGTACATATATTTGATTATTTACATGTTATATTCACTCTTAAGATCAGGTTATCTCATGACTACTCCACATGACTACTTATTCATTATATTTGTTATAAGTGTAATAGGAGTAGCTCTAAAGATATACGAGTATCAGAAAATAATGAACAAGTAAGTATTAGATATTCATTTACAATTCAAGAATAGAGTACATACATGCAACTACCTACTTTACATGCTTATTTCTAATATTATGATTATCGCATGCTCATTTTAGCGACTTCTTTGCAAGTACACTTAGAATAATTTGGAAAATATACAAGTATCAATCAATAAAATAATAGTATTTCTTAAAGACACAAGTTCAGATAGGATAAAGGAAAACAAGTACAAGTAGCTTAACCCACGACTAGTCCATCCACTGAATGGTCACTTAAAACTACTAAGAAAATTTTTGGGTAATTCTTTGTTAAGCCGCCGACAATCTATAAATCGAGGAGGAGGTTCTTGAGGTAAATACCCTCCTTCACGTAGTTGCCTAAGGACTCCATCGGCGGAATGAGTTAAAGTTCCTATAATGCATTCAGCAAATTCATTCCTAAATTCAGGGGAGTCTAAGTACTTGTCGTCTCTCTACAAGTGTATGGAAATATCGCAAGTAATATAAAAGATTATCGTATCCATAGGGACTGGAATAAGTACTAAGAATATCTGAAAACGAATTAGCTAGACAATAAATCAATGGATTAACAAAGTCTAGGTGTAACTATGAAAAGTAAACAAAAGAATGAAAGAATAGGCAACAAGAATAAAGGCAATGATAAGGGTTATTCTAGGAGTTTTGGTTTCTTTGTAAGGTTTGTCAATGTAAATGATCTACCAAATCCTTTTTCTCAATTATCCATCATTTGTAGAAGGTTGTTGGTTCTCTCTTGCGATAGAGAACCGACCTAGGACTGAAATCTATACCTAGATTGATCAATTAGGAATGAATCTATGTTGTCCTTACACGGGCTTGCCTGTCATGAGCGACCCTCGGAAAATTAACATAAGAATCCATCGCTCATCAACCCATCAAGATATAAAGATTAATGCATAAATCTATCCTACCCTCTTGAAATACCTAATTTCCCCTTCAAGATAATCCCTCAAACGTCCTTACACGGGCATGTTCCTGTCACGAAGATCCCACAGAAAATTGAATGAAGAATTACCTCTACAAGATCCACAAGATATCCAAACATTCAATCAAGCATGGTAATTAAGCACAATCACAACATTTCACACAAGATCAAATAGATACAAAACAGGACAAAATCATAGAAATAGAAAATTAGCATATCCACAAGAGTTTTACATTAAAATTTTCTTACAAATACTCCCTCCATCCTAGAACAAGATATCTACTCCATAAATCGAAGAAAGAATCCGAAAGAAACAAAGATTACAAGCATTTCTAAACCCTCAAATCCAAGAAAGGAGAGAAAAAAACTTATCTACGGAGAAGAATGGTCTTCGGATCCAATCCTTCGATCTTGGAGTCGAATCGGTGAAGATCTTCCCTTAGATCATCCAGAAATCCACCCAAGAATGGAAGGAATCACCCAAATCTTCCTTTCTCCGAAAAGGGAGAAGATCCCCTTTCAAATCAAGGAGGAAAGATTATATAGAGGTGAGGTTTATGTGCCACACGGCCCCGAGGCACGACCGTGTGAGGTTCACACGGCCTGCCTCACTTCCCTATCTGCGCAACTCACACGGCCGTGTGTGAGACACGGCAGTGGGACACTCACACACGGCCGTGGCACACCCAGCATCTGCTATCTTCGCATGGTCGTGTAGATCTACATGGCCATGTCATTCTTCTCTTCTGGAAACCTTACACGGTCGTGTGGTTCACACGACCATGTCATTTTTCTCCTCTGGAAACCTTACACGGCCGTGTAGATCTACACGGCCATGTAAGTCTTCAACACTGGAATGCTAATATGACTGTGTACTACACACGGCCTACTCCTGCTGGCTCCATATCTTGACACGGTCGTGTGAGGTTCACATGGTCGTGGCAACTTCCTTCTCTATTTCAGCTACATGGCTAGAAATCTTCACACGGCCAGGGTAACCCCCCATGGCTGGGCCGTGTGAGGTTCAGGAATGATGCCTTCCTCCTTTGCTCTACTTACAGATTTGGCCTTGAACATGAAATCTTCACCAAATTCGACTCTTGTGTACAAAAATTGCACAAAAGCATATCTCCGAACAAAAAGAGTAAATATGCTAAAAGGAAAGCTGGAAGTACAAAAATACGTAGACAAAGCAGGTACAAAGTATGTGAATGTGCGTCAAAACATGCTAACAAGTGTATACAATCTACGCACATCACACCCCCAGACCCAAACCTTTGCTTGTCCTCAAGCAAAATGTCGCAATCACGATTCATATATTGAACAATGCATCATATGTTGGTTAGTACTAGGAAAACGTACCGGTTCCACTGTACAAAATTTTTTTGTACAAGTGTCGAACATTTCCTTAAATAACCTATTGTGTTCTTTAGAAGTTAAATTATGAATCGCAGACGGAACTTAACATCATTGATTCCAAATTTAACTTATCTGTTCTTAATGGTTTAGATTTGAATCGCAAGTGGAACTTAACACTATTGATTCAAATCTACCAAAGTTATTAATTCCATAAATATTAATTTTCAAAATTGGCTTCCAACACTGCATGACAAAACACATGGCCTTCTTGGATATGGGAGCAGCCACCACCGCCTAGGCAAAGCCTTTTAAGGAAAGCTAATATTTATTTCCTTAAATAACTCTAGGTTAATCAAAAAGAACAATCGAATCACAAATTCGAAAAAGAAGAAAACACAAACTCGAAAAAACTATTTTGAAAACTCTAGAATCATTGCCTCTTGTGTTTGGTATTTCCATAAATAACTATACAAAGAAAACTAGTATGATGCGGAAAACAATTACTAGTTATACCTTTCTTTGTAAGCAAAAATAACCTCTTGATCTTCTACCGTATTCCTCTTCTTATCTCAGACGTTGTGTGGGCAACGATCTTCTGAGACGAGAACCACCAAGCTCCTTCTTCTCCAAGCTAGATTCGGCCACCATTAATTCTCCATGAGAAGTAAAGATTCGACCACCACCACCAAGCTCCAACGGATGCTAGAAACGAAGCCTTCTTTCTCTCCTTCTTCTCCTAGCTAGAACCGGCCACCATGGACGTCCCTTAAGTTGATGCCGCCGGCCACAAAGGAGGAAGAGAAAAGAAGGAGAAGAGGAGACCCTAGGGCCGACCACACCAAGGAAGAAAAGAGAGGAAGAAAAGAATAGAGTCGTTAACCATGAAGGCACCTCTACCCCCTCTTTTATAATCCTTGGTCTTGGCAAATAAGGAAATTTAAATAATAACTTCCTTAATTCTTTTGCCATGAAAAGGAAAATTTTAATTGATTAAAATCAAATTTCTTTTCTCAATCTCAATGGTCGGCCACTTTCTCCCCAAAACAAGGAACGTTTTAATTAAAACAAGAATTAAAACTTCCTAATTTGTTTCCAAAAATTTATAAAAATTTCAATAATTTTAATCCCTTCATGATTGGTTAGTAAAAAGGAAATTTTATAAATTAAAATCTTTCTTTTAAACATGTGGATAAAAAGAAAGTTATCTCTAAAAATTAAAATCTCTTTCAATCTACAAATAAGAAAAGATATCAAATCTTTTCATAATCTTTTGTAGAAACTTATAAAAGAGAATATTTAATTTTTAAACTCTCTTTTAAATCATGAACATGGTTAAAAAGGAAAGTTTTCTTAAAATTTAAAATTCACCTTTTAATCTACAAATAAGAAAAGATTTTAAATCTTTTCTTAAACTTTTGTAGAAAGCTATAAAAGGAAAGATTCAAATTTTAAACTCTCTTTTAAAACCATGGAATGCACATAAGAAAAAAATTTATAAATAAAATCCATTTTAATATGATGTGGCCGGCTACATCATGCTTGGACTCCAAGCATTGGCCGGCCACCAACTTGGCTCAACCTTTGGGTCTTGGCCGACCCTAGCTTGGGTTCCAAGTTAGCTTCGCCGGCCCCTATAGGTTGGGTAAGAAGGTGAGTATGTGGTGGGTATAAATCTCTATATACAAGAGGCTATAATAGGGACCGAGAGGAGGAATTGGTTTTGGTCTCCCGATGAAATTAAGCTTCCCGTGTTCGCCCCGAACACACAACTTAATTCCATCAATAATAACTCATTCCACTAAAGAACTATTATTGAACTACCGCACCAATCCCAAATTACATTTTTGGGCTCCTTCTTATTATGAGTGTGTTAGTCTCCCTGTGTTTAAGATGTCGAATGCCCACTAATTAAGTGAGTTACTGACAACTCATTTAATTAATATCTTAGTCCAAGAGTAGTACCACTCAACCTTATCGTCATGTCGGACTAAGTCCACCTGCAGGGTTTAATATGACAATCCTTATGAGCTCCTCTTGGGGACATTATCAACCTAGATCACTAGGACACAGTTTTCTTCTATAATCAACAACACACACTATAAGTGATATCATTTCCCAACTTATCGGGCTTATTGATTTATCGAACTAAATCTCACCCATTGATAAATTAAAGAAATAAATATCAAATATATGTGCTTGTTATTATATTAGGATTAAGAGCACACACTTCTATAATAACTGAGGTATTTGTTCCTTTATAAAGTCAATATAAAAGAAATGACATCTAAATGGTCCTGCTCAATACACTCTAAGTGTACTAGTGTAATTATATAGTTAAGATAAACTAATACCTAATTACACTACGACCTTCCAATGGTTTGTTCCTTTCCATCTTAGTTATGAGCTACTATTTTTAATTTATAAAGAACCGATAACACGATCTTCTGTGTGTGACACCACACACTATGTTATCTACAATATAAATTAATTGAACATCTACATTTGGTATATATAAATGTAGACACTTGACCAATGTGATTCTTATAAATGTTTATACAAAAGCTAGGCTTTTAGTATACACTCCAACAATCTCCCACTTATACTAAAAGACTATGCTGCCATAAATGCTGCCATACATCTGATTCCCATCCATTCAACATGCCCATCAAAAGCTCTTGCCTTAAGGGCCTTAGTGAAAGGATCTATAGGTCATCATTTGATACAATCTAGACGGCAACAACTTCTCCTCGTTTATACGATTTCTCGTATTGGGTGGTACTTGCGCTCTTTTGTATTCACTTGCCTTATGGACTCATGGTTTCTTCGAGTTTACTACTGCACCATTATTACTACAATAAATTATAATAATATTTGGACAAACCAGAAATTATATCTAAGTCCATCTTGAGGTTACTGAGTCACTTAGCTTCTATGGCTGCCTCTGAGGCTGCCACATACTTAACTTCCATAGTGGAATCTGAAAAGCACCTATGCTTAACACTCCTTCATAGTTATGGCTTTACCTCCTAAAGTAAACACAAAACCCCGAGGTTGACTTACTACTGTCCCTCTCTGATTAGAAGTCAAAATCCTTGTTACCCACAGGGATCAAATCATCTGCCTTGTAAGTTAGCATATAATCTCTTGTGCCTCTAAGGTACTTCAATATATGTTTTACCGCAAACCAATGTCCCTGTCCAGGGTTACTTTGATGTTTGCTAACCATGCCCACGGTAAAACAGATATCCAGTCTCGTACACAACATTGGATACATTAGGCTTCCCACAGCCGAAGCATAATGAACTGCCTTCATGTCCTTTATCTCCTTTGATGTCTTCGAAGACATCTCTTTAGATAAAGCTACTCCATGCCTAAAAGGTAAGAAACCTTTCTTGGAGTTCTGCATGCTAAATGAGCAAGGATTGTATGAAGCTCGGGATAAGCACAACATTCTTTTCTTGCGATCCCTTATGTCTTTGATCCCAAGAATGTGTGCACATTCTCCTAAGCTCTTCATATCGAATTGTTTGGACAACCATACCCTTACTTCTGACAACACTTTGATATTGTTTCTAACTACCAAAAATGTTATCTGTGTATAGTACAAGAAATACCACCACGTTTCCATCACACTTCTTGTATACACAAGACTCATTTGATTATTAAATAAATCCATAGGTCTGGATCACTTTATTAAATCGAATGTTCCAAGACCTTGAAGCTTTACTTCAGTCCATAAATTGATTGAGCTTACATACTAGATGCTCTTTGCCCTTTGCAATGAACCTCTCTGGTTGCTTTATATGGATGCATTCTTCAAGAATTCCATAAAGGAAAGCTGTCTTGACATCCATTTGCCTAATCTCATAGTCTATATGAGCAGCAATAGATAAAAGAATCCGGATAGACTTAAGCATGACTACCGATAAAAGGTTTCCCGTTTTTCAACAAGCCTTGCTTTGAAAATTTCCACTTTCTCATCTATCCCTTTTTTCTATTGTAGACTTATTTTCACCCAATGGATTTTACACCTATTTGGTGATTCTATAAGCTCCCAGAATCTATTAGAATACATATTTTCTAATTCTGTATTTATTGCTCTTTGCAAAGATACTTCCTCTTTATCTTGGAGTGCTTCATCATATGTCCGGGGATCAGGTTCACGTCTACCAGGGATCAAGTCCAAAGACTCCCAAAGCATGAATCTTTTAGGTTGCCTAACAACCCTCCCACTATGATGAGACACTTTCTGCAATTGTGTATCATTTGTGATACGTGTTGCAGTTTCTTGTGATATTTCATCTTGTACAGTTGGTACTAGATTAGATGTGTCCTTTTTTATTTTCTTAAGAAAAAATTTACTTATGGGCTTGTGGTTCATTATATAGTCCTCTTCTAAAAATCGGTCATTGATGTTAACAATGACCTTCTTATTTTTAAGACTATAAACCTACTTTCATTTATCTAGGATAACCCATAAACAAGTGAACTCTTGTCCAACTTATCATTGTCTCTCTTCAACATATGTGCTGGACTACCCGAATCCGAATATGCTTCAAAATAGGCTTACACCTATTTAGCAATTCTATATGAGTAGAGAGTTCTGATTTGGAAGGTACTATGTTCACTTTCGTTTTCAGAGTATATCCTTAAAATGAATTTGGTAATTTTCTGAATAACTCATCATTGATCTAATTATTCCATAAGAGCCTTATACCTTCTTTCTACTACACCATTCTGTTGGGGTGTACCAGGTGCAGTTAGTTGGGATTGAATCCTGACTTCTGATAAGTGACTCCTAAACTCTCCTAAGAGGTACTTGTTACTACGATCTCACCGTAGTGTCTCGATATTTTTACTTTGACATTTCTCCGCATCATCTTCGTACTCTTTGAACTAATCAAAGCACTTAGACTTGCGGTGTATCAAGTAAATCTATCTGTGTCTCGAATAGTTGTCTATAACATAGACGAAATATTTGAAACTACCTCTTGTCTGGATAGTCATAGGACCACACAAATCAGAATGAACCAATTCCATTATATCTTTGGCTCCATATCCCTTAGACTTAAAAGCTTCTTGGTAAGTTTTTCCTTCTAAGTAAGACTCTCAGGTTGGAAAGATTTTCACTACCAATGAACCCAAAAGTTCATCAGCTACCAATGAATCCTACTTAAGTTAAAATAACCTAGCCTTTGATGCTAAAGATATAATTGGTTCATTTCTAAAGGTTGCTTTCTCTTAATAGTTAGAAGATGTGTTATTAATTTCTATTTATTGCATTGTGGGAGTTATTGGATTTATAAATTGTCAACTAATGTACCAGAACAGATAATTTTCCTATTTTTCTTGATAACAACTTTGTTACCAAAATAGACACAATATCTATTCTTTAATAGTTTTAGAAACTGAAATCAGGTTCTTTCTAAACTTAGTACATAAAGACAATTTCTGAAAATCCATATTTTATTCCTATCAGAGGATAAACATCTCCCACTGCAATAGCTGCTACTTTTTGTAGTAGTGCCCATGTAGACGGTGATTTCTCTTCATATAGTTGTTAGGTTTCCTGGATCCCTTGAAATGAATTGCAGACATGATAGTGGCTCCCGTATCTACTCACCAGGTACCGGTAGATAACACCACTAAACATGTTTCAACAACTAATGAACCAAATACACCTATATTGTTCTTAGTTCTAAGAGGACAGTCTACCTTAATGTCCAAGTCTTATTTCCAATCATAATAATTGGGACAACTAAGTCTATTCTATAGTATAACAACTAGGGGATTGACTAACATTTGAAAACCTAAGAATCACAAAAATATTTGGTCAAGACCAACATCTCAAAATCCTCATGAATTTTGTATGACATGATAGTGTGGACGTATACAAATTCTAAAAGAAGATTTTATCCATTAATTTTTATTATCTTGTCAACCTATGACAAATAAAATTAATAGGTGGTCTGTCTTTGATTAAATATTTGGTCAAGACTCTAAATTTAAAATAATATTGATTCCTTAAACAATACTATTTAAATTTATCAACACCTCAAAACACCGTGAATTTTGCATGCCACGTTAGTGTGGACGTATACAAAATCAACATTTGTAAGAGGAGGGTTTTACCCATTGACTATCTTGTCAATATAACTTTTTGACGAATAAAATTACCTCAAACACCATGAATCTTGTATGCCACGTTAGTGTGGACGTATACAAATTCAAACATTTGTAAGAGGGGTTTATTAATTTTATTATCTTGCCAATCTAGTTTTATGACAAATCAATAGTTGGTTTCCCTTTGGTCACACAAGTGATAGTAGTGACTCCGTTGGGGAGGATACTATTAAATGTGTCTAAGTGTATACCATTACTTGATACTAAGTCCATTAAATAGAATTGTGCCCCTTCAGTTGGAGAAGATCACACACATCCTAAATAACTTCCTATAACCATCCATTAAGGAAGTTTGATCTAGTGATCCGCAAACAAACTCATCCGTTGTGGAGGGAGGCACTCAGAACCAACACGCAAGCTTGTTGCATCACTTACAAACCAGTAATGGAGACCGTGGGATTAATATACTAATCCCTCTCCCACTTAGTTATTTAAGGTGAGGAATTTTAACCTATGCTAGCATACATTACATGCACACACACATCACAGTAAATAAAAGCAATAAATATGGAAATTATTTTTCCAACTATTATGGCCTTTTTCTGTCACTGTCTTCCGTGTGCTCCAACCCTAGCTGCTGCCATCTTTAGCCACCGCCATCAGGTCGAGTTGTCACATCCATCTTGCTTCTTATTCCGCTGCGCCTTTGGTACTCCAAAAGTACCACGCCTCGCAAGAATCCGATCCGCGATAAAAATAGAATTTTACATATATCGATCCTATATTTCACGAGGGAATGTACATGTAATCTAGATCAAAAATAAAATTATAAAAATCCTAGGGCTAATACAGCTCCTGCTGTATTAGTTACATACAATCATGCACACACAAAATAATGCCCTTGACATGTCCAAGGGTCCAATCACACACAACATCTATAAGCCATAATAGTTGGAGCCTGCAACCACAAAGTTAGCACATCCTACTATTATCCTACCTAAATTATGTATGACATGTGCATAACCTAATTTGAAAACCAAACACACAGAGGCAAACCCTAGCTCTGATACAAATTATTGGTTAGTCCTAGGAAAACGTACCGGTTCCACTGTACAAAATTTTTTTGTACAAGTGTCGAACATTTCCTTAAATAACCTATTGTGTTCTTTAGAAGTTAAATTAGGAATCACAGACGGAACTTAACATCATTGATTCCAAATTTAACTTATCTGTTCTTAATGGTTTAGATTTGAATCGCAAGTGGAACTTAACACTATTGATTCAAATCTACCTAAGTTATTAATTCCATAAATATTAATTTCCAAAATTGGCTTCCAGGACTGCATGGCGAGGCACATGGCCTTCTTGGATATGGGAGCAACCACCACCGCCTAGGCAAAGCCTTTTAAGGAAAGCTAATATTTATTTCCTTAAATAACTCTAGGTTAACCAAAAAGAACAATCGAATCACAAATTCGAAAAAAAAGAAAACACAAACTCGAAAAAACTATTTCGAAAACTCTAGAATCATATGCCTCTTGTGTTTGGTATTTCCATAAATAACTATACAAAGAAAACTAGTATGATGCGGAAAACAATTACTAGTTATACCTTTCTTTGTAAGCAAAAATAACCTCTTGATCTTCTACCGTATTCCTCTTCTTATCTCGGACGTTGTGTGGGCAACGATCTTCCGAGACGAGAACCACCAAGTTCCTTCTTCTCCAAGCTAGATTCGGCCACCATTAATTCTCCATGAGAAGTAAAGATTCGACCACCACCACCAAGCTCCAAGGGATGCTAGAAACGAAGTCTTCTTTCTCTCCTTCTTCTCCTAGCTAGAACCGACCACCATGGACTTCCCATAAGTTGATGCCGCCGGCCACAAAGGAGGAAGAGAAAAGAAGGAGAAGAGGAGACCCTAGGGCCGGCCACACCAAGGAAGAAAAGAGAGGAAGAAAAGAATAGAGTCGTTAACCATGAAGACACCTCTACCCCCTCTTTTATAATCCTTGGTCTTGGCAAATAAGGAAATTTAAATAATAACTTCCATTATTCTTTTTCCATGAAAAGGAAAATTTTAATTAATTAAAATCAAATTTCTTTTCTCAATTTCAATGGTCAGCCACTTTCTCCCCAAAACAAGGAAAGTTTTAATTAAAACAAGAATTAAAACTTCCTAATTTGTTTCCAAAAATTTATAAAAATTTCAATAATTTTAATCCCTTCATGATTGGTTATGAAAAAGGAAATTTTATAAATTAAAATATTTCTTTTAAACATGTGGATAAAAAGAAAGTTATCTCTAAAAATTAAAATCTTTTTCAATCTACAAATAAGGAAAGATATCAAATCTTTTCTTAATCTTTTGTAGAAACTTATAAAAGAGAATATTTAATTTTTAAACTCTCTTTTAAATCATGAACATGGTTAAAAAGGAAAGTTTTCTTAAAATTTAAAATCCACCGTTTAATTTACAAATAAGGAAAGATTTTAAATCTTTTCTTAAACTTTTGTAGAAATCTATAAAAGGAAATATTTAAATTTTAAACTCTCTTTTAAAACCATGGAATCCACATAATAAAAAAATTTATAAATAAAATCCATTTTAATATGATGTGGCCGGCCATATCATGCTTGGACTCCAAGCATTGGCTGGCCACCAACTTGGCTCAACCTTTGGGTCTTGGCCGACCCTAGCTTGGGTTCCAAGTTAGCTTGGCCGGCCCCTATAGGTTGGGTAAGAAGGTGGGTATGTGGTGGGTATAAATCTCTATATACAAGAGGCTACGATAGGGACCGAGAGGAGGAATTGGTTTTGGTCTCCCGATGAAATTAAGCTTCCCGTGTTCACCCCGAACACATAACTTAATTCCATCAATAATAATTCATTCCACTAAAGAACTATTATTGAACTACCGCACAAATCCCAAATTACATTTTTGGGCTCCTTTTTATTATGAGTGTGTTAGTTTCCCTGTGATTAAGATGTCGAATGTCCACTAATTAAGTGAGTAATTGATAACTCATTTAATTAATATCTTAGTCCAAGAGTAGTACCACTCAACCTTATCGTCATATCGGACTAAGTCCACCTGCAGGGTTTAACATGACAATCCTTATGAGCTCCTCTTGGGGATATTATCAACCTAGATCACTAGGACACAGTTTTCTTCTATAATCAACAACACACACTATAAGTGATATCATTTCCCAATTTATCAGGCTTATTGATTTATCGAACTAAATCTCACCCATTGATAAATTAAAGAAATAAATATCAAATATATGTACTTGTTATTATATTAGGATTAAGAGCACACACTTCCATAATAAATGAGGTCGTTGTTCCTTTATAAAGTCAGTATAAAAGAAATGACCTCTAAATGGTCCTGCTCAATACACTCTAAGTGTACTAGTGTAATTATATAGTTAAGATAAACTAATACCTAATTACACTACGACCTTCCAATGGTTTGTTCCTTTCCATCTTGGTCGTGAGCTACTATTTTTAATTTATAAAGAACTGATAATACGATTTTTTGTGTGTGACACCACACACTATGTTATCTACAATATAAATTAATTGAACATCTACATTTGGTATATATAAATGTAGACACTTGACCAATATGATTCTTATAAATGTTTATATAAAAGCTAGGCTTTTAGTATACACTCCAACATCATAATCCTTAATGCACTCTCCTAACTCTATCCACAAGTTTCATTAATGAGCATGATCATAGAAATAAACTTAGTATGGCTTAAGCATAATTCTCTTGTGTACGGTGTAAATAAGTAACTCAAAACCCTTCAAGTTTCAATGTATGTCCTAGTCAAGTCATCATCAAGTTTGAATTCCTAATATTTCTAGTGATAGACAAGTAACCAGTGATAGGCACTTACTTGCCACACACTTGGTTCATATTTCTCAATAAACCCAAGGTCTCAAAGGCATGCTCAATCTCAAGAGAAGCTAAGCAGTCATTTCCCCAGTAACCTAACTCGGTCTCAAAGGGGTGATAACTCAAAACCCTTCAAGTTTCAATCTATGTCTTAGTCAAGTCGTCATCAAGTTTGAATTCCTAATGTTTCCAGTGATAGACAAGTAACCAGTGATAGGCACTTACTTGCCACACACATGGTTCATATTTCTCAATCAACTCAAGGTCTCAAAGGCGTGCTTAATCTCAAGAGAAGCTAAGCAGTCATTTCCCCAGTAACGTAACTCGGTCTCAAAGGGGTGACTTACTAGATTCCACTCACGACAACTATTTTTTATATTCCTTATTCACTTTTTTTCTATTTTTTTTCATAAGTATTTGCATTGTGCAAAACTTATTTACAAATGTATTTTTGGCACAAATGTTAGGATATTATGATTTTTCCAAATGAGCTTACATGATTTGAGCCTCATCCAATAACCAAAATGAAGTTTGAGAAATCACCATGGAAACCAAGTACTAAAAAAACAAGATGAATCATGACTATTTCAATGATATCAACCATTCAAGCATCAAGTCAAAGTGTAGTGAAAATAAGGTCCTTAAGGTCAAGCCAAAACTAAAACTTATTTCTAATTGATACTTAGCTCAATTCATGCTACTCAAGATAGAGAAAAGAAGTACACTAAAGATACTATCATCATTTACAATATCATGAATCAAGATAAAGAACGAGCTAACAATTTGCTTTAAGATAAGAAAACATAAAAATGGAGTTTGATGTTCTCAAGATGTATGCCACAAAAAATCAAAACAAAATGCAAGACATAAGCAAAACAAAAAAAAACAAATAATATCAAATGCATCTAATGCATCCCCCCAGACTTAAACTTTTCATTGTCCCAATGAAAACTAAAAACAATGTGGAGGAGATTTTAAGAGAAGTTACCAAGTGATGAGCTCCAAAAGATTGACATTCATGTTTTTAAAGATACTCCTCCATCCAATACTCACATTCCTCCACAACTTTGAATTCTACAACAATAAGATAGACAAGAAAAATTAAGTAGAGGATATATGTTTATTATAAAGAGAGAACTAAAGACATAAAAGAAAATAAGGAAAATGAACTTGGGTTGCCTCCCAAGAAGTGCTTGTTTAAGGTCATTAGCTCGACCACCTCATTAGATTAATCTAAATCTTGCTCTTGGAGGGGTAAGATATTTCAATACCCTCCTACCAAGGGCTCTTATTATGGAGGGAGCTTTCAATATAGGAGTTAAAAAATGAAGTATCGCTCTCTCCATCTTCGTCTTCTTTAATGTTCTTTCGGGTGGTCGAAGACAGTTCAGATTGAGCTTCCAATTATTAGCCCAAGTGAAATCTGCACATGCAAAGAAAATACAAATCTCCCACAAACATATTAGATAAGATAGAGCCATAACCATATTAAGATAAGCATAATAAGAAAAAAAAACTGAATCACATCCAACAAAGTCAATAATAGGTACCTCTATAAAATTTTCTAAAAGATCACAAAAATACTAACCTTACTTTGCTGAGAAATACTTGAAATTTCTAAACATGTAGATGGTTCTGACTCTGGTTCAGGTGTTGATGATATTAATGATGGTGATTCTTGAGACTCTGCTAGCTCTGCATAAGTCCCTACACATTGTTCCACGACATGATCAATTCTTACAACTTCTAAGGGTTGTGTGGACAAAGGTGGTGATCCTTGAGATGCTGCTTCCACAACACAGCTCCCTACACATTCTTCCATATCATCATCATCAACACATACATCAAAAAATAAACCAACATCTATATCCTCAATAGGAGAATCAATAACAAGAGGATCAATAACTTCACTTACAGTTTTAAGTTGATCTACAACATCACATTTATCATCTGAAAATTCAATGTCACTATAACACCCTATAAAATTTGGAGGTAGATCTGAAAACTTATTTACCACTGCATTATCAATAAAATCCTCATCTGAAGAGTCCTCATCTTCATATACATTCAAAAATCTGCACTCAACCATATTAGTGTCACAGGATCTACCGAAGTCTTTATTTTCATTGACCCCCACTAACCTTTGTGGAAAAGGAACCCTTAGTGAAGGTCCTGGGAAAGATTTAACTTCCTTTTTCCCAAATTCCCTTTGAGCTTTTGGAGGAGGTTTAACTTGCTTATCTAGTGTTGGTATGATCAATCGTTGAGGAAAAGGTACTTGTGGCTTTTGTGAACTTCCTGGAGTAATGGAACTGAGTTCTTGTGATATTCTATTGTTCTTCTCCTCAATTCTAAACAAATCTTTCTTCAGAAGTTCTTCATGATTCTTGCCACTTCTCAACTTAATATCATTATCATTTACACTAGATCTTGCCTGTGCAGGAGGAAGGTCTTCTTTGAACCATTTTGACACTATGCTCTCAATCTTTGCCTCCAAAAGTTTGAACTCCCCGTTCTGTGACTTGTGATTTTCAAAACTCATAGATGGTTGAGTTACAATTTGTTCGACAGGCTCTATAGCATATATGGCTTGTACTTCTTGAATGTTTGAGGGAGATTTCATCCAACTTATGTTCGACCATTCTTGGAGGTTCAATGTCACTTGATCAATTAACATATATGCTTCATCTACACTTTTGTCCATAAAAGAACCTCCAGCTGATGAATCCAATAAACTCTTGTCTGAGAAAGAAATTCCCCCATAGAATATGTGCAGAATCAACCATTTTTCAAAATCATGATGAAAGCACTGTCTTTGAAGACTTTTGAATCTCTCCCATGCTTCCAACAATGATTCTCCATATGCCTGAGCAAAATTTGTTATGCAATTCCTCATATACACTATTCTTCTTAGAGGGAAAAAATGATTCAGAAATTGCTTCTCCAATTATTCTCAACTTGTGATGCTTTGAAGATGGAGAGAATATAACCAAGTCCTTGCTTTATCCTTGATACTGAAAGAAAATGCCATCAATCGAACTGCATCTGCTGACACTCCTTCACATTTCACCATATCACAAATCTTTAAAAATGTTTCAAGATGCAGATAAGGACTTTCTGATACTTCTCCTCCAAATTTGTAACCTTGTATCATACAAATTAACTCTGGCTCTAGTTGGAAACTTTCTGCTTCAATTTGAGGTTGCACAATGGGAGATAAAAATCTTGCAGAAAAGGGTGTAGAAAACTTTCTCATGGGTCTGCTTGACACGTTAGTGCTCATGGATATTCAAGAAAAAATTATAAAATGAAGAATCAAAGACAAGAAATAAAATGCAATATGAAAAACAAGAAAGAAAATACAGAATTTAAATTGCAAGAAAGAAAGTGCATAATGAAAACAAGAAAGAAAAGATAAAAGGAAAAAGAAAAATGTCTAGAATAATTCATATGCTTAAGATTGCAAGGTATGTTCACAAAAGAAAAGAAGAAAGAAACTAGATCAAAAGAGAAAACAGAGAAAAGTTAGATTAGAGTGCTAGAAATCGAGAATGCAAAGTTAGAATTAGAATTAGAATTGCAACAAAAAGAATTGACAAGAAAGTTATACAAGAAAGGAAAAACTTATAAAAACAAAATTCTAACAATTAGCTACAACTATGCAAATGAAAAGAAAAGTTACATCTAGTCTAATTCAATTGATAATTCCTAATGTTATAGCGCAGTCCCCGACAACGGTGCCAAAAACTTGTCATCTCTCCGCAAGTGTACGGAAATATCGCAAGTAATATAAAAGATTATCGTATCAACAAGAACTGGAATAAGCACTAAGAATATCTCAAAACGAATTAGCTAGACAACAAATCAATGGATTAACAAAGTCTAGGTGTAACTATGAAAAGTAAACAAAAGAATGAAAGAATAGGCAACAAGAATAAAGGCAATGATAAGGGTTATTCTAGGAGTTTTGGTTTCTTTGTAAGGTTCTTCAATGTAAACAATCTACCAAATCCTTTTTCTCAATTATCCATCATTTGTAGAAGGTTGTCGGTTCTCTCTTGCAATAGAGAACCGACCTAGGACTGAAATCTATACCTAGATTGATCAATTAAGAATGAATCTATGTTGCCCTTACACGGGCTTGCCTATCACGAGCGTCCCTCGGAAAATCAATATAAGAATCCATCGCTCATCAACCCATCAAGATATAAAGATTAATGCATAAATCTATCCTACCCTCTTGAAATACCTAATTTCCCCTTCAAGACAATCCCTCAAACGTCCTTACACGGGCATTTTCCTATCACGAAGATCCCTCGGAAAATCGAATGAAGAATTACCTCTACAAGATCCACAAGATATCTAAACATTCAATCAAGCATGGTGATCCTGTCTGAGAAGCTGGACAAGACGGAGATCCGAGAGAAAGAAATCCACCGCTGATGGAGAATAATGCCTCGAGAACGCCGATCCGAGAAACCCAAAGCGGATCCCAGAAGATGAAGCCCCCAAATGTCCTCTCGAGGCAAGATACCAATGGCGATGAGGAGATCCGATCGAAGAACACCAGCTTCGGAACTCCCAAGGCTTCCTGCGCACAAGAGACCAACCGACACTACCGTCAGTGACCTAAGACCGGGGTGGGAATCCCTGGCTAGACCCTCCGACGCTCAAGTTAGTAATCTTCTCTTGGTGTGGAAGAAGGAGGAAGAAGATGAACAATGGTTGAAAAATTAGGGTTATGAACGTACGTAATGATGTGAACTTACCTCGCCAACGGAGAGGATTCCCCTTTTTATACCACTTCATATAACCTCCGTAGTCATGAAGTGGACCCCGGTTTGTTAGTGTTTGTTATGAGATGACGTAAGCTGTGTACTTGTGGTAAATGACTTTTAAGGAATCTTCTTTGTACCCCAGATGTACCTTCTTTGTCGTCTAGTACCTGTAAAATAATCTGAAAACACATTTCCCGCCAAAATATATATAACACCTGTTATACAATCATATACTGCAAATATCTTCATTAATCATTTTATTGAAAATACTACTTCTCTTCTGTATCACAAGTTCTCTTAAGGTATTTCTATCTTTCCTACTTGTGCCTCCTGTTTTACTATATTATATATAACTTTGTTCCTTGTATTGATCGAGGCTGAGCTTAATTCAGTTTGATCAATTATTATTACTTCTCATGAGGCTTAGTGCTCGTTCGTGCTACTCTATGTTTATTATCCTAACTGGCACCAGATTATATCTTATCAAGTATGTAATTTTTATCAAGTATCTTGTCAAGGTATTATTCAGCCTGACCGATGTTTGGCTCTCCTTTTTAAAGGTATGTCTCGACCGATATTGGCCTACTTACTTGGAAGTACATCCTGACCGATATTGGTCTACCTCCTTAGAGGTATATTTCGGTCAACAATGATCTAATCACTCGGAAGTATATCCCGACCGGTATTGGCATACTTACTTGAAAGTATATCCCGGTCGATATTGCCCTACCTCCTTAGAGGTATATCTCCTTTCCCTTCCTTATCGAGGACCCATGAATCCTAACCCATATCACTAGCCTTCCCTTCAAGTCTTTTCGAAGGAGGTGTAGACGACTGACTAGACACAAGTCTAATTTTGTCTCTTCCTACTCGTGACTCTGCCCCAGATATTGAAGTGACCTCACAAATTTTGTGTACAACTATCTGGTGAACCTGAGTATAGTAATTCCGTGAACCTCAGTACAATGATTCCTTGTGTCCTTTGATCCTTTAAATAGAGTTACAACCTT
Organism: Zingiber officinale; assembly: GCF_018446385.1. Taxonomy (NCBI): domain Eukaryota; kingdom Viridiplantae; phylum Streptophyta; class Magnoliopsida; order Zingiberales; family Zingiberaceae; genus Zingiber; species Zingiber officinale. The sequence goes on from NC_055986.1 coordinate 79,739,371, forward strand.
CTCTTCATTCACCACCCATCTTAGTTCTTTTCCTTCCTTGTTAACTTTCACTGCTAAGGGTATGGTCTTGGATCCTCCTCTTTGGGGGCGACTTTTGTTGGACAAGGCGAGATCTATATATGAGTTTATTCAAGTTTTTGCTTCGGCTAACTCTAGGGTTCGAGGAACTATCCCAAGAGATGGAGTTTCTCCAAGTCTAGAATTTTCATCCAAAGATGCCAATGCTCTGAAGGCTAAAGAAACTTCAAAGAGGTTTTCGTTATTCATGGAGGGCTAACTAAATCGCCCATGGATGTCGTGAGAAGGGAACAGTACATATTACCGACGGGCTAAGCTGGGTGGCTCTAGTTGCAGAACTCCAGGGCTTGGGGAGAGGCTCTCTCAATTACTTTTCCATCATGGTCTGAATAGATCCATCCCCTTCCCCTTTCCCTTGAATCTTTCTACTTCACAATTCTCTTCGTCTCGGGTAGAATATTGCCACTTCTGTGCCTTGACAAGCTCAGACGAGCTTCCCCTGCGCTAGGTAAAATGTTTCCACTTTTGCTCCATGGTAAGTTTGACTACAGTGGGACTAAAACTTTCTAAGCATCTCAAGGGCTTATGTTTGTAATTTTTGTTATCTGTTTAAGGTTTAATGTTCTGAGGGGAAATGTAATGTTATGTTATGTACTTAACCAGATTCTAAGTGTAAAAACAACATTTTGTATTGAATTAAGTGATTCTATTGAATCCTTCTGATTTATAAGAATAAATGTGATGTTGTGCTAATTACCCCTTCGTATATCCTATGTGTCATTTATCATGGCCGAGGCTATCTTGACCGTTGGAATACTTCTATATTATAGCTAATGTTATACCAACCAATATTAGCTTATCTATCATAAACAAGACTATCTTAGTCGATGTTATATTTATCTATTGTAACTAACATTATACCGACCAGTATTGTCTCGTTGATCATAAATAATGTTATTTAAATTGATATTATACTTGTCTAGCATAACCAAGGTTATGTTGGCCAATATAAAATTATTTTGATCAATGCTAGTCTGCATTTTATAAGGATATTAATTTAAAATCTATTATTCTCCTAAATCGCTATCCTTAAATGTTTTTGTCCTTAGCCTGGGCTTAGTCAAAATTCAGTCCTTCTCACTTTATTATGTCTAGTTAACTACGTCTCCTTTCGAAACTTCCTGGTTGGTGATTGGCTCTTCTTCGGGTAAGAGAATGTTGGAAGTGTACAATGAGGTGTTACCAACCCCAGCGTGATCCGATCTGTCGCATCCAGCATAAATGTTTCTTTATGATTATATGACGCATACTTTCTCTTGCTGCCACGTCACGTAAGCCTTTGCCTTTTTCCTGTGATCCTCAGCGTCTGCTGAGATAAAAGCGTTTTGATCTAACGACGGTTGTGTGTTTTTCAAACCCTAAACCCTTTGTCTTCTTTTCAACTTTGTCCCTTCTGTTCTTTTCTTTAGCGTTCTTTTCTCGCTGCAGTCTTCGACCAAACCCCGTGCTCACCATTTCTCGACGATCTTCTTTCTTGTTTTCAGTAAGTAATCTGTTGTTTTGCGAGCCTCTACTCTTGTCCATGGCTGAGGAAGCAATTGCTCCTTGGTATGTCCACATGTCTTCTTCCTTCGATAAAAATGCTAGACTTAACATCCGTCATCAATATGAAATTCCTCGGGAGTATAGCATATTAATCCCAAGACCAGATGATCATCCTCATCGTCCTCCTGCTAATTGCGTGACTTTTTTCAAGGATCAGTTGATAGGAGGTTTAAGGTTTCCCATTCCTCCTTTCCTGATCGAAATAAGCCAGTATTTTGACATTCCTTTGCTACAATTTGCCCCCAACGCCTTTCGTTATCTATGTGGTGCTTACATGTTATTTCGTTTGTGAGATATTCCTCCTACTCCTCAAAATTTCTTCATGTTTTCTTATCCCAAGTGTTCGGAACCTGGTGTTTTTTTTGTTTCAGTCACGAACTAAAATGGTTCTTTTGAGGATATGCCCTCGTCTCTTAAAGCTTGGAAATCTCACTTTTTCTTCATAAAGTTTCCCGGACCCATTCCTTGGTCTTATGCTTGGAAATCCTCCTTACCTTCTTTGCCTGATATTAGAGAATTCCATCTCCATTCTTCTTTTCCTATTTATTGTGAAAAGTTGTTAAATCGTCGACTTTCTATTCCCAAGTGGCTGAGAGTTGATCTTCTATACTTGTTTGGCCTGAGCCCCGTCAAACCTGATACTCAAGTCTCTTTAGGTAAAACCTTGTTTCTTTCTTCTTGATTTTAACTAACTAAACTATTTTTCTTTTCTATGTAGTGGATAGCTTTTATGACGCTCTGATTGATGAAAAACTACGTTTGGAGGAGGACGCAATTCGTGCCAAAGAAGAAGAACTTCTGGCTACTATTACTCCTCTGCCTTTAACTAAAGAATCAGTTCCTTTAGCTGAAGTACCCAGCTCTTCGGGAGTTCTTGAGGCTTCTGAAGATCTTCCCGCCGAAATCCCTGTTGTTTCCTTATCCGCTGTTGCTTCTCCAGTGGTTGTTGCTGCCTCATCATCCGCCCTTCTTCCTATCATTGAACTCACATCTCCTGGTAGCCTAAGCAAATCAATAGTTGAAATTACTACTGGTAAGCGTCCGGGGCGCAAACTTACCAGAGTTCCTCCGTCAAAAAGGAGGCTTATCCTTCCTGCTGACGAACTGGTTTCAGAAGGTTTTGTTCCTGCTGATCTTCCTTCTGATGAGCCTACATTGGCTGAACTTTACCCTTCTCTTAGTTTTCCTGCCTCACCTTTCTCTAATGCCAATGCTTCTGGCGATGTCTCTTTCACCTTTGCCTTATCTATTCCAACTTCTGGATCTTTACCCTCCTCACCTTCTTCTTATTTAGTCTTTGCTCCTCCATCTATCCCTACTTCCTCCTTCTCTGCTAGTTCTTCTACTATTCCTGTCCTCCCCATATTTCTAGGAGGTTCCTTCGCCGGCGCTTGGGATGAAGTTCGTCCCATTTTTGAAGAACTCAATACTCCTGAAGCAATTGATCATTTCTCCCATAAGGAGAATCAGGTATGTTTACTAACGTCTACTCTCTATTTCTTAGTGGTTATCTCATGACCTTTTATTATATTTCTAGCGATGGATAGAAAACATGGGCTTATCTCGACTGATGCAAAACTTATACAACGAGAACAAGAAACTAAGATCTGAGAATGATAAGCTGAGGCAACAAGTTACTGAGTTATCTTCTGCCGTATTTTCTGCTGCTACCAAGAAACAACTTGAAGCTCAGATTGAAAGTCTTCAAGCACAATTCAAATCGGCTATAGATCTTAACCAAGAATTATCTTCCAAAATTGGCGAACTAAAGGCTGATTATGAAGCAGAGTTGGCTGAGAAACTCAAAAGTCCTACAGCTGAAGGAAGATGAAATAACTTCCTTGAACACCTCCCTTAATTCAGTTAAAACCAAGGTTTCTGTCAAAGAGAATGAACTGAAGACTTCCCAAACGGCTCTGGTGGTTTACAAGGCTAACGAAGATACTCGTTACAAGGAATGGGCCATCGCTATGATTGAATCTCCTGAATTCAATAGGCCGATTGTGAAGTCCATCTTATCAGCCTTTACTGCGGGAGCTAAAGGGGTGATTCAACAATTACGAGAGGAAAGCTACTTATCTCGTGATCCTCCTCCTAATTTCCTAAATCGCTGCAAACTCATTTAGGACAAGCCTCCTGATTTGTACCCTCAGCTGACCTTAGTATGACATAAATTCAAATCCTTGTGAAGGGGAACCAAAACTTTGTGATGACAATCTAACTAACTCCTGTGAAGTTGATTATCCCTTTTTCATTGTTAATTTTACTCTTCCTTATGACGGTCATCTGTTTCGTTTAAATATATTAAACGTTGCTTGGTTGGTCATCATAAAACCTCACCCAACAGATTATTATGTTTAGACTGTTTCATCATGACCGGACGGTATATATCAATGCTGACAAATATCGTCCGATACTTTATGGATCAATTATGTTTCGTCCGATCTAGCACAGTTTTATTATGATATTCCCAATATCGGTCGATTTGTTTTATTTGATTGATTTACGCTCATATCTTCGTATGTCATCTTATATATTAATCAAGTCTTATATGGTTTTATCATAGTGTATGCTACTTGACCTATCGTGATAAGCTTTTGGTCGACATATTTGGGTGGTCTTTATCTCGACCGATCTATTAGAACTGCCCGATTCATATCTATGGACCTCGTCCGGTAGCCTTTAATCAAGTCCTGTCTGTTAACTAATACCTTGCACCCAACTTTTGCCTTATTTTATTACACAAATAACCTGAACTTATAATCACTTGACTAATTTTTCTTTATATCCGTCAAACTTTCTTAAGAATTGTATCTAGGGAAACTTTACACATTTTTTGAGGAAGATTACTTAACTTTACCTCTCTTTCTTGATTTTATCCTTTAATATTATCACCCATTTATGGCACTTGGAATTTCGAGTACCTTTTCTTTTCCTATTTTCTTCTGTTATCTCTGTTTGGGGGTTTTAGCACAGGGCTTAAAGAAAAACAATGGTTTTAAGAAGTTTTCTTCCGCTTTCCCACATCTCTCTTCATCTTCCTTGATTTCTCTTCCTTCACTATGGCAACTTCCCCTCCTACGTGGTTTCTCTCTTGTGCTTCCGACCTTATAGATACAGAAGAAGTGGATTTAAAGGCGACCTATGGTTTTCCTTTTTATATAGCTCGTCCCGCTCCTCAGGATAGTCCATATCTTCCTCCTTTAGGGTGTATATCTATCTTTCGAGATCAAGTCCTACAAAATTTTCGATTTCCTCTTCACCCTTTTTTCTCTGATGTTAGTTTCTATTTTAATATTCCACTTAATCAGTTTGTCCCTCAATCCTTTTCTATCCTTATGGGTTTTGTCGGGGTATCTAAACTGTTAGATTTTCCCTTGTCTCCTCATCTTTTTCATCACTTCTTTGTTCCTCGTCGAGTAGATGTTGGTGTTTTCAAATTCCAATCTCATCCCAAGGCCATTTTGTTCAATCGAATTCCTCCTCGGGGGGAATGGTATCACAAATTTTTCTATATGCCTCTCCCTTCTCCTCCTTCATTTCCCATTCAATGGATATATGACCTACCTCCGCTTCCTAGCACCCATAATCTTCTTAACGATCCCTCTGTTGCTTTTGCCTTACCTAAACTGAGAGGAGCAAAATTCAGCTTGCCGCATCTAATTGTGGAGGGTTTGATGTTTCCTTTCGGGATAAGCAATATTGACACCCCTTTGGATGGATCTTTTGGTATGTATAAACATTTCATTCCGTATTTAATGATTAGTATATCTCTTTTATAATGGTGTTTAATTCCTGTGTTTCAGCTGATGTTCTTCTTCCAGCCTTTATGTACAAGAATCCTGCTATGACTAAGTCCTTTGTCAATAATCTTGGAGAAGAATAGTTGCGAGCTCGCCGGGCTAATCCTAATTCCTCCACCCTGGGTTTGCTATCTGAAGAAGAACAACGAGCAGAGGCTGTAGCGGCCATGGAAGAGGAAGAAGAAGAGCCTTTCATTGCCTTAGTCAAAAAGCCAAAGCTTACTGAGGATGCCCCCTTTAGCGATTTCTTTGGTACTTTTTTGCAAGCTCCTCTTGTCCCGACACACATTTCTCTTGAGAGAGGTAAGGCACCAATAACTCCTACCCACATTATCTCTAATCCTTCTCTTAGGATGATGAGACCTGGTCTACTCATCCCCTCTTCTTGTGCTATTATTTCAGCTCCTTCTGCTTCTGCTTCTTCTTCTGAGATGACCATTATCCCTTCTGTGTCTTCTGCACCTCTTGCATTGGCCTTTCCTCCTTTGGCTTCTAAGCCCCGGGCAAAACGGACACCTTGCCGGAGATCTTCTCCAAGTGCCAGTCCCTCAGCTATTCATGTTTCCATAATTGAATCAGCCTCTCCTGCATTGCCACCTTCTATTTCATCTAGTTCTTCTTCTGCTTCTTTTGTTTCTACTATTTCTTTTCCTTCCATTGCATCTTCTTCTTCTCTACCTCCTTCTTCCTCCATTCCCCGACCTTTATTTAAACAGGCTATGTGTCTGCCCTCTCAATTGGGACAATCCTCTGATCCACCTAGCTATGGTTCTTTACAACTACAAGGCCTATTGGCCGAATCTTGGCTACAAGGCCAAGAACAACTAAGAGGCCTTAGTCTTCCACATCGAGCCGACTGCCATAGTTGTCAGGCAGTAGCTGTAAGTATTTCTGGTTATATGTTGTCAACTTCGTATTCTTATCTTTAACTATATCATCATTTTTTTGTTTAGTTCCTTGCCTCAAGTCTGCATATCGACCAGCTACTTATGGCTAAGGACCAGGAGAACAATAAGTTAAAAGCTCAACTAGAGACATTGAAGGCTACTTTACCTTCTCCTAATAACGACCTGGCTCAGTTGCAAGAAAAAGTGATTTTGCAAGATCAACAATTAGGGGCATTGAGACAGGAATTAGAGGAGTCACAACAATTATTGAAAGACAAAGAGCTTGCAAGGAGAACTCTGGAATTATAGGTGGATCGACTACATTCTGGTCTCCAACTGGAGATTGCTTTAAAGGAGAAAGCTCTCTTAGATGCTTCTCATAAAAGTCTTATTTTAGAGAAAGTAGAGAAGCTTCATAATGTCTGTCTTTCTGACCAAGCTCAAGACCTAGCCTCTCATGATTTCACTATCCTACAGGAACAAGAGCAAAGGAAAGCTCAAGATGTTGAGTTGTCACTGCTCCAGAAGGAATTGGAACAGCTTAAATCAGAAAAGGATGCTTTAAAAGATCAAAACACAAAACTGCAAGCTGAATTTCAAAGCTATAAGGAGCAAGAGAAGAGTCGATGGGAAGAGTGGCGTCTGGCTTATTTAAAGTCTTCCGCGTTTGCCCAGGAATTTGCCCGTAGGATAGTGGGTGCTTTAAATCATTCTGTATCAGGAGTTCTTCGACAGTTAAAAGAGGGTGGTTATCTACCCAAGGAACCTCGCCCTTCTTTCATAAGTCGTCGCAAGCTTAACGAAGAACTACCCACAGATTTAAAAGGTCCTTTTAATTAATCATGTCTATGTATCTAAAAAGATTGTCCATAAAAGACTTGTAATGGAAAAACTGGTAATGAAAAGAAGTGTAACCAAAACTTAGTAATTAGGTGATTGCGATGTATAGGAAATTTTTGATACTTACCTGTTTCTCTATTGTGCTGGTTTGAGAATGCCTCTTTTGAAATGCTTCCGAGCATTAAGTATAAGTTTTATTCGAGAATTCCTTGCTCATCTCTTGAAGTTACACCTTATCTTGATGAATCCTTCTGCAGATAATATCTAGTGTGCTCCATATTTCAAAAGAATGAATAATCCCGAGTGATTTTAGATAAGGAACTGTATAAAACTCCTAAGTTCCGAGCTGAGTATAATGCTCCGGGCAATTTTTAAATAAAGATTTCCATATGAATGGGCCTCCAGATAGAAAATGTGCCATATGCATAGAATTCCCCATGAACCCTGGCTTCTGATCCAGTGTAAAATGTTAATCGATATTGTGAATAAATCCATATAACTTTGTATTTACCATGCCAATATAATCACGGCTGATTAGGCTTTGAAATCTCCGGTTCCTCCCATGAAGACCCGTCCGAGTTACTTCATGAGATTTCCCGATCTACTTGTTAGGATCCTTCTTACGGAGGCTAGAGAGGGGGGTGTGAATAGCCGACCCCAAATCGTCGCGTTTCTACAAAACGTGTTAGCGCAGCGGAAAATAAACACAGAAACGAAAGGGAAAGAAGACAAACCTCAAACAAACCGATGTAACGAGGTTCGAAGATAAACTCCTACTCCTCGGCGTGTCCGTAAGGTGGACGAAGCCTATCAATCCGTCGGTGGATGAGTCCCCGGAGAACCGACTAATAAATGCTCCTTGTGGGTGGAGAAACCTCGCCACAATACTTGTAACAACAAGAAAGGAGTACAAGGAAAGCAAGAAGCAAATACAAATAACAATATGAATGCAACACTCGCTTGCCTTCTCTGTCGACCGGAGGCGATGAAGCAGCAACTTCACAACCCAACTGCAGCAGCTGATTGACGACTGGAAGCTCACGCGAAGCTTCGGAAGCGAGCTCAACAAAGCTCAGAACCTCAGAGCACAGAAGCAGAAGCTTCAATCCAAGGAAGAAGAAGAAGTAAGAAGAGCCGAGGCTCGCAGTAGCAGCCCTCCTTTTATAACCTGTGAAGAAAGCGAAGAAACACAGAAGAAATCTAGCCGTTGCGTCGCAACGGCTAGTGCTGATCGATGCGTGGATCGATCGGGCTCCGTGGATCGGTCCACGACCGATCTATTCCTAACCTTCGCATTCCGTCTCGATCGGTCCATGGACCGATCAGGAACTCTCGATCGTCCACGACCGATCGGGATCCTCTGATCGGTCCGTGAGACCGATTAGGCTCTCTTCTCGAACTTCTTTGCACCTCTCGATGTTTGCGATCGGTCTCGGACCGATCAGATAACTCTGATGAACTCTTGGATGGTTCTTGATCGGTCTAGTGAGCGATCGAGCTATCCGTTGTATCATGGATCGGTCCCCGCACGATCCAAACTCCCGACCCTAAACCTCAGGCTTCTACACCAACATCCGGTCAACCTTGACCTGTTGGTTCATCATTCCTAGCATCTAGTCACTCCCTTGACCTGCTAGAATTCTCCACCAAGTGTTCGGTCAATCCCTTTGACCCACTTGGGCTTTCCTCTTCGTGCCAAGTATCCGATCACTCCCTTGATCTACTTGGACTTCCCAACACCAGATGTCCGATCACCCTTGATCCATCTGGATTTTCCCTTGCCCGGCTTCACTCACCAGGACTTTCACCTAGCTTCACTTACTAGGGTTTTTACCTGGCTTCACTCACCAGGATTTCCAATCTGCCTGGCTTCACTCACCAGGACTTCCAAACTGTCTGGCTTCACTCACCAAGACTTTCCCGAATGCCTGGCTTCACTCACCAGGACTTCCACTTTCACCTAGCTTCACTCGCTAGGATTTTCACCTGGCTTCACTCACCAGGACTTTCCACATCCGGTCCATAGAACGAGCTACCGAGCCTTCTCTGACCACAGTCCGGAGAACGAGCTACCGAGCCCTCTCCGTCTTCCCATGTGCCAAGCTTCCATACTTGGACTTTCTCCCGTGCCAAGCTCCCTGCTTGGACTTTTCCGAGTCAGGTCAACTCACCTCGGGTCAACCAGGTCAACCTTGACCACGAGTTGCACCCACAATCTCCCAAGCTTGTATCCTTGTCAAACATCAAGATACAACTTTTCTGTTCACGTCAAACATCGTCATAACTCGTCAAACATCAAAACATAACTCGAGTCAAGTCAACTCGAGTCTGGTCAACCAGGTCAACCTTGACCTAAGGTTGCACCAACAATCTCCCCCTTTTTGATGTTTGACAAAACCCATAAACAAGTTAGGTTAACCCGATAACCTAACTTAGGTTTTCCAAAACATTCTCCCATTCTCCCCCTTGGGACATAACCCGATAACCTAACTTAGGTTTTCCAAAACATTCTCCCATTCTCCCCCTTGGGACATCTCTCCCCCTTTTTGACACACATCAAAAAGAGGGAATCAAGGTCAAGAGTTTCTTCCCAATGAAAGTCTCATATCTTTCATTGAAACCCTTAATTTCTCCCTTGATACTAAACTCAATACTCAACTTAGTGACAATTCCTTATCACTAATCCTCAAAAGTCTTAAGAAGTAAAAACTCCCCCTAAAAGTCAACTCCCCCTTGACAATTAGGTAAGACTCCCCCTAAAGGTCAACTCCCCCTTGACCATTGCACCAACAATGTCTTGGAGAGTTTCAAACCTTTAGAAACCCGAAACCCAACTCCCCAAAACTGAAATTTCAGACCACAGTCGAAATTCAGCAAATTCAGCACGCCTGATCGGTCACCGGACCGATCAGAACCCCTCTGGATCGGTCCCCAGACCGATCCAGCCTTCCCTGGATCGGTCCAGTGACCGATCCAGCCTTGGACAGACTCGAGTTCTGATTTCCTTCTCCCGAAATTCAGAAACTCACAACAAATTCCAGAAAATTCCAAAAATTGTAAAATTTTGAGGATACATTCCTCATAACATATACTATCAAGGAAAAATAGTTTTCTATGAAAATAGATTCCATTTTTCAATCTTGATATAAAATTCAAAAGACTTTGAAATAGTTCAAAGTTAAGTAAACTTTGTATCACAATGTTCAATGATGAATGCTATCACTAGAATGACTTCATCAAGGTTTTTCAAATCAATTTTGAAATGATTTTTAACCCTTTAATTTAGGACCACAATCTTAGGGCTAAATGTACATGACTTGTACATAAGCTTTCCCTATGATCCTCCTTCTTGAATTAGTCTCATCTAGGTACAAGAACTATGTACCTTGATCCTAATATCTCACACATATCTAAGGTGTATCAAACACATCCAAGTCAATTTTGATGTGAGATATGGGTTTAGGTTATCTTAGGCTAGATTCTCATGCATTTTCTAAACATCAATTTGATCTCCATATCAAATTGTGTCTTAGTCCTTAAATCAATTTCATTGATCATTAATGCACAAGATGATAACATGGCATATAATGATTTCATAAGTAAAAACATGTGCATGTGTCATGATGTCATGGCATAAAGTGTGAAACTTAAATAAAGCATGACATTTAAACTAACCTAAGCATTATCATGACATTTTAAATGATCATAAAATAAATATGATGTCATGACATGATATATGGCAAACAATATATGGCAAATAGCACATAAAGGTATAGAAAATACCTAAAACTAGTCTTAGTTGCCATTTTTGATAATTTTGATCATCTTGCCATAGGTTCTATATTCCTAAGTGTAATAGATCTAAGATCATATATCAAGGATGTTTAGACCACTTGTTAGGATCCTTCTTACGGAGGCTAGAGAGGGGGGTGTGAATAGCCGACCCCAAATCGTCGCGTTTCTACAAAACGTGTTAGCGCAGCGGAAAATAAACACAGAAACGAAAGGGAAAGAAGACAAACCTCAAACAAACCGATGTAACGAGGTTCGGAGATAAACTCCTGCTCCTCGGCGTGTCCGTAAGGTGGACGAAGCCTATCAATCCGTCGGTGGATGAGTCCCCGGAGAACCGGCTAATAAATGCTCCTTGTGGGTGGAGAAACCTCGCCACAATATTTTTACAACAAGAAAGGAGTACAAGGAAAGCAAGAAGAAAATACAAACAACAATATGAATGCAACACTCGCTTTCCTTCTCTGTCGACCGGAGGCGATGAAGCAGCAACTTCACAACCCAACTGCAGCAGCTGATCGACGACTGGAAGCTCACGCGAAGCTCAGAACCTCAGAGCACAGAAGCAGAAGCTTCAATCCAAGGAAGAAGAAGAAGTAAGAAGAGCCGAGGCTCGCAGTAGCAGCCCTCCTTTTATAACCTGCGAAGAAAGCGAAGAAACACAGAAGAAATCTAGCCGTTGCGTCGCAACGGCTAGTGCCTGGATCGGTCTGTGGACCGATCAGGCTCCATGTGGATCGGTCCACAGACCGATCCATTCCTTTTTCTGTTCCGTCTCCGATCGGTCCATGGACCGATCAGGAACGGATCAGACGCATCGATCCGTCTCTGATCGGTCCGTAGACCGATCGGGCTTCTCTCTCCCGAACTTCTGCGCCTCGATCATTTTCGATCGGTCTCGGGCCGTCGGATAACCTCATGAGGCTACTTGATGGTTCGATTGGTGCGGTGACCGATCGGGCTATCGATGTATCCGGATCGGTCCCGACCGATCCAAACTCCCGACCCTAAACCTTAGGCTTCTACACCAACATCCGGTCAACCTTGACCTGTTGGTTCATCATTCCTAGCATCTGGTCACTCCCTTGACCTGCTAGAATTCTCCACCAAGTGTTCGGTCAATCCCTTTGACCCACTTGGGCTTTCCTCTTCGTGCCAAGTATCTGATCACTCCCTTGATCTACTTGGACTTCCCAACACCAGATGTCCGATCACCCTTGATCCATCTGGATTTTCCCTTGCCCGGCTTCACTCACCAGGACTTTCACCTAGCTTCACTTACTAGGCTTTTTACCTGGCTTCACTCACCAGGATTTCCAATCTGCCTGGCTTCACTCACCAGGACTTCCACTTTCACCTAGCTTCACTCGCTAGGATTTTCACCTGGCTTCATTCACCAGGACTTTCCACATCCGGTCCAGAGAACGAGCTACCGAGCCTTCTCTGACCACAGTCCGGAGAACGAGCTACCGAGCCCTCTCCGTCTTCCCATGTGCCAAGCTTCCATACTTGGACTTTCTCCCGTGCCAAGCTCCCTGCTTGGACTTTTCCGAGTCAGGTCAACTCACCTCGGGTCAACCAGGTCAACCTTGACCACGAGTTGCACCCACAATCTCCCAAGCTTGTATCCTTGTCAAACATCAAGATACAACTTTTCTGTTCACGTCAAACATCATCATAACTCGTCAAACATCAAAACATAACTCGAGTCAAGTCAACTCGAGTCTGGTCAACCAGGTCAACCTTGACCTAAGGTTGCACCAACACTACTATGTTCTGTGATGGTTTAAAGTCTCTGATTCCTCCCATGAAGACCCGTCCGAGTTACTTCATGAGATTTCCCGATCGACTATGTTCTGCGAGAGTTTAGAGTCTCCAGTTCCTCCCATGAAGACCCGTCCGAGTTACTTCATAAGATTTCCTGATCGACTATGTTCTGCGATAGTTTAGAGTCTCCGGTTCCTCCCATGAAGACTCGTCCGAGTTACTTCATGAGATTTCCCGATCGACTATGTTCTGCGAGAGTTTAGAGCCTCCAGTTCCTCCAATGAAGACCCGTCCGAGTTACTTTATGAGATTTCCTGATCGTCTATGTTCTGCGATAGTTTAAAGTCTCCGGTTCCTCCCATGAAGACCCGTTCGAGTTAATTTATGAGATTTCCTGATCGGCTATGTTCTGTGATAGTTTAGAGTCTCTGGTTCCTCCCATGAAGACCCGTCCGAGTTACTTAATGATTTTTCCCGATCAACTATGTTCTGTGATGGTTTAAAGTCTCCGGTTCCTCCCATGAAGACCCGTCCGAGTTACTTCATGAGATTTCCCGATCGACTATGTTCTGTGATAGTGTAAAGTCTCCAGTTCTTCCCATAAAGACCCGTCCGAGTTACTTCATGAGATTTCTCGATCGACTATGTTCTGTGATAGTTTAGAGTCTCCGGTTCCTCCCATGAAGACTCGTCTAAGTTACTTCATGAAATTTCCTGATCGACTATGTTCTGTGATGGTTTAAAATCTCCGGTTCCTCCCATGAAGACCCGTCCAAGTTACTTCATGAGATTTCCCGATCGACTATGTTCTTCGATAGTTTAGAGTCTCCGATTCCTCCCATGAAGACCCGTCCGAGTTACTTCATGAGATTTCCCAATCGACTATATTCTGTGATAGTTTAGAGTCTCCAGTTCCTCCCATAAAGACCCATCCGAGTTACTTCATAAGATTTCCTGATCGACTATGTTCTGCGATAGTTTAGAGTCTCCGGTTCCTCCCATGAAGACCCGTCCGAGTTACTTCATGAGATTTCTCGATCGACTATGTTCTGCGTGTTGGAGTGTATACTGAAAGCCTAAACTTTGTAAACATTCATTATGAATAAAGAATCACATTTGGTCAAATTGTCTACATTTAGTTGTAGTTGTTCAATTAATTTATATTGTAGATAACATAGTATGTGGTGTCACATGCAGAAGATAATGTTATCAGTACCTTATAAATTATAAACAGTAGCTCACGACCAAAATGGAAAGGAACAAACCATTAGAAGGTCGTAGTGTAATTAGGTATTAGTTTATCTTGACTATATAATTACACTAGTACACTCAGAGTGTATTGAGTAGGACCATTTGAGGTCGTTTCTTTTATACTGACTTTATAAAGGAACAAAGACCTCAGTTATTATGGAAGTGTGTGCTCTTAATCCTAATATAATAACAAACACATATATTTGATATTTATTTCTTTAATTTATCAATGGGTGAGATTTAGTTCGATGAATCAATAAACTCGATAAGTTGGGAAATGATATCACTTATAGTGTGTGTTGTTGATTATAGAAGGAAACTGTGTCCTAGAGATACTAGGTTGATAATGTCCTCAAGAGGAGCTCATAAGGATTGTCATGTTAAACCCTGCAGGTAGACTTAGTCCGACATGATGATAAGGTTGAGTGGTACTACTCTTGGACTAAGATATTAATTAAATGAGTTGTCAGTAACTCACTTAATTAGTGGACATTCGATATCTTAAACACAGGGAGACTAACACACATAATAAGAAGGAGCCCAAAAATGTAATTTGGGATTGGTGCGGTAGTTCAATAATAGTTCTCTAGTGGAATGAATTATTACTGATAAAATTAAGTTGTGTGTTCGGGGCGAACACGGGATGCTTAATTTTATCGGGAGACCAAAACCAATTCCTCCTCTCGGTCCCAATCGTAGCCTCTTATTTATAGAGTACTATACCCACCTATACCCACCTTCTATACCCACCAATAGGGGGCCGGCCAAGCTAGCATGGGAACCAAGCTAGGGCCGGCCTAGGTATAAATTGGGGTGGCCGGCCCTAGCTTGAACCCAAGCTAGTGGGGGCCGGACAAATTAAATTAAAAAAGAATTTTAATTTTAATTTTTATTATGTGGAAGAAATAATTTATTAAAGAGAATTAAATTAAAATATCTTTCTTGTAAAAGATCTATAAAAGATTAAAGAAAGAGATTAGATCTCTTTCCTTATTTGTAGATTGGTGAGATGTTTTATTTTTTCTTTAAAATTATTCACATGTTGATAAAATTAAAATTTTGGAAATTTCTTTTTATCAACCATGAAGAGATTTTAAAAGGAAATTTTATTTTTTAAAAAATTTCCAAAGACAAATAAGAAAGTTTTAATTGTTGATTAAAATTATCCTATTTGCTCTACATGAGGTGGCCGGCCATTAGAGATTAATTGGGGAAATATTATTTTATTTTTCTCAATTAAATCATGTCAAGGGAATTAAGGAAATTTTATTGTAATTAAATTTCCTAATTTGCCTAGGCCAAGGAATATAAAAGAAGGGGTGAGGGTGCCTTCACAAGACACAACCTCTATTATTTTCTCTCCCTCTTTTCCTTGGTATTGTGGCCGGCCATCATCTCTTCTCTTCTTCCTCTTTGTGGTGGCCGAAACTCTCTATTGCTTGGAGCTCTTGTGGAGGCCGGATACTACTTGGAGAAGAAGAAGAAGAAGGAGAGGAAGCTTGCATCTCTTAGAGCTTGGTTGGTGGTTTTCTTCTTCCTTGGTGGAGCTTTCCTGTTTTGGCCGAACCTAGCTAGGAGGAGAAGAAGGTGCTTGGTGGTTTCTCATCTTGGAAGATCGTTGCCCACACAACGTCCGAGGATAGAAGAGGAATACGGTAGAAGATCAAGAGGTTTTTCTACAAGGTATAACTAGTAATTTTTCTTTCCGCATCATGCTAGTTATTTATGGAAATAATACCAAATACAAGAGGCTTACGTTCTAGAATTTCGAATATGTTTTTCGATGTTGTGTTCTTTTGTTTTTTCTTTTCCTTGTGATTTGATTGTTCTCTTTGGTTAACCTAAAGTTATTTTAGGAAATTAAATATTAGATTTCTATAAAAGGTTTTGTCTAGTCGGTGGTGGTTGCTCCCATATCCAAGAAGGCCATGTGCCTCGCCACGTCAGTACTGGGAACCAATTATGAAAATTAATATTTAATGGAATTAATAGCTTAAGGAGACTTGGGTCGAACGTGTTAAGTTTCGCAGGAGATCCAAGTCAAAATCTAAAAGAACAAATAGATTAAGTTTTGGATCAAACGTGTTAAGTTCCGCAGGCGATCCAAAATTTAATTTAAAAGAACACATGGTAGCTAGGAAAAGGTTCAGACCTTTGTATAAAATTTTTGTACAGTGGAACCTATAGGTTTTCCGAGTAGCAACCAACACTGCGAGAATTTAGAGTCTCCAGTTCCTCCCATGAAGACCCGTCCGAGTTACTTCATGAGATTTCCCAATCGACTATGTTCTGTGATAGTTTAGAGTCTCCGGTTCCTCCCATAAAGACCCATCCGAGTTACTTCATAAGATTTCCTGATCGACTATGTTCTGCGATAGTTTAGAGTCTCCGGTTCCTCCCATGAAGACTCGTCCGAGTTACTTCATGAGATTTCCCGATCGACTATGTTCTGCGAGAGTTTAGAGTCTCCAGTTCCTCCCATGAAGACCCGTCCGAGTTACTTTATGAGATTTCCTGATCGTCTATGTTCTGTGATAGTTTAGAGTCTCCGGTTCCTCACATGAAGACCCGTCCGAGTTACTTCATGAGATTTTCCGATCGACTATGTTCTGTGATAGTTTAGAGTCTCCGGTTCCTCCCATGAAGACCCGTCCGAGTTACTTCATGAGATTTCCCGATCGACTATGTTCTGTGATAGTTTAGAGTCTCCGGTTCCTCCAATGAAGACCCGTCTGAGTTACTTCATGAGATTTCTAGACCGACTATGTTCTGTGATAGTTTAGAGTATCTGGTTCCTTCCATAAAGACCCGTCCGAGTTACTTCATGAGATTTCCCGATCGACTATGTTCTGCGATAGTTTAGAGTCTTCGGTTCCTCCCATGAATACCCGTTCGAGTTACTTCATGAGATTTCCCGATCGACTATGTTCTGCGATAGTTTAGAGTCTCCGGTTCCTCTCATGAAGACCCGCCCGAGTTACTTCATGAGATTTCCTGATCAACTATGTTCTGCGATAGTTTAGAGTCTCCGGTTCCTCCCATGAAGACCCGTCGGAGTTACTTCATGAGATTTCCCAATCGACTATGTTATGTGATAGTTTAGAGTCTCCGGTTCCTCCCATGAAGACCCGTCCGAGTTACTTCATGAGATTTTCTGATTGACTATGTTCTGCGATAGTTTAGAGTCTCCGGTTCCTCCCATGAAGACCCGTCCGAGTTACTTCATGAGATTTCTCGATCGACTATGTTCTGTGATAGTTTAGAGTCTCCGGTTCCTCCCATGAAGACCCGTCCGAGTTACTTTATGAGATTTCCTGATCGACTATGTTCTGTGATTGTTTAGAGTCTCCGGTTCCTCCCATGAAGACCCGTCCGAGTTACTTCATGAGATTTCCCGATCGACTATGTTCTAAGATAGTTTAGAGTCTCCGGTTCCTCCCATGAAGACCCGTCCGAGTTACTTCATGAGATTTCCCGATTGACTATGTTCTGTGATAGTTAGAGTCTCCGGTTCCTCTAATGAAGGCCCGTCCGAGTTACTTCATGAGATTTCTCGATCGACTATGTTCTGCGATAGTTTAGAGTCTCTGGTTCCTCCCATGAAGACCCGTCCGAGTTACTTCATGAGATTTCCCGATCGACTATATTATTATACCAATTTATGATGTTTGTACTGACCTTTTTCTGGATTTTTCTTAGGGGAGTTGAATAGGTCTTTAAGATTTCCCACTGTTGATTGCTCGAAAAGAGATTAGAAAAGTTCTGCCAATACTTATCAATCTGTATGCACCACATTTATTTTTGTGGCGATATTTGCCTTGCATTGCATTTATTGAAAGAAATGTAGTACATGAACTGTAAGAATACTTTTCTTCTTTTCATCTGGAACTTACTTCAGATAATTATGATTTGTTCCTTCTGACATATTCTTAAGTAGCATGGTCTTGTTAAGTCCGATAAGGTTGTAAATGATTGGCACTCCAGGGACATTCTAGAATTCTTCCTTCAGTATCTTGGAGATAATATGAGCTTGATGCGAGCTTTTCCACCACTTTGTGGGTCCTCCCCATTGTGGTGCCAACTTACTGACATCCCCGACAGGTTTGATATGCTTCCATACTAAATCTTATACTTGGAAAAATCTGGGGATGCCCCTTTTGTTGTAATTTTGTCTCATTCGTTGTCGGTATGATACGAGACGAGCAGCAGCTATATCTCTAACTTCCTCTATCAAATCTAGCTCCATGAGTCGTCGACCCTAATTGTCTGCATCATATAATTGTCTTCTATCAGATTCTATTCCCACATCAATGGGAATTATTGCTTCTCCCCCATAGACTATTTGAAAGGGTGTGATTCCTGTAGCTTCTCGAGGTGTAGTACGATATGCCCAAAGAACGCTGGGTAATTCATCTACCCAGCTACCTCCGACATGATCCAGTTTGGTTTTTAAACCCCTTATAATTTCTCTATTGGTTACTTCCGCTTGACCATTACTTTGCGGATAAGCCACAGAGGTAAAGGCTTGAGTAATATCATAACCTTTGAACCAAGCTAAAATTCTATCTCCTTGAAATTGCCTTCCATTATCAGAGACTAATTTATGAGGAATGCCAAATCTGCATATGATATTTTTCCACAGAAATTTAATAACTGCATCTTCAGTAATCCGGGCAAGTGGTTCTGCTTCTACTCATTTGGAAAAATAATCCACTACTACCAATAAAAACCTTCTTTGTGCAGCCGCCATAGGAAATGGGCCTACTATGTCCATGCCCCATTGATCGAAGGGACATGAGACTATAGAGGTTTTCAATAACTGTGTGGGATGATGCGAAATATTTTGATGTTTTTGGCAAGACATACATGTTCTTACCAACTTGTTGGCATCTTCATGTAAAGTAGGCCAAAAATACCCTGCTATATAATAAGATTTTACGGGCCAAGGATCTCCCTCCTATATGACTACCACATGAACCTTGATGCACTTCCTATAGAATAAATTGTATATCTTCCGTGCCGATACACTTGAGCAAAGGTATAGAAAAAGCTCTTTTATATAATTGTTCTCCTACCATAGTGTATTGAGCAGCTCTTTTCTTAAATACCCTTGCTTGTTCTGTATTACTCGGAAGAGTACATTGCTGTAGATACAATATGATTTGAGCTCTCCAATCGCCTTGAATTTCTGCGTCAGCTTGTCTTTCGATACAAGATATTATCAGAGTTTGTTCTACTGGCCGATCTAGACTCCATGGCACTATAGCAGAGGCCAGCTTGGCCAATTCATCTGCTACCTGATTCTCAGCTCGAGGAATTTTTTGTATATTTACTTCTTGAAACTAGGACTTCAACTTATCGAATGCCTCAGCATATATCTTGAGCCTGTCATTATTAATTTTAAAATTACCTGATAGTTGTTGGGCTGCTAATTGAGAATCAGAATAAATGAGTACTCGAGCTGCCCCTATATGCCGAGCGGCTTGCAATCCAGCTATCAAAGCTTCATATTCTGCTTCATTATTAGTAGCTCTGTAATTCAATCTGATAGAGAGTTGAAGTCTGTCTTCTCTTGGAGATATAAGAAGAATACCAATTTCGCTGCCCTGTCTAGTTGAGGAGCCATCTACATAAACTTTCCAGATGTTTTCTTCCTCAGGGCCTTGAACTTCTATAATGAAATCTGCTAGAGCTTGTGCCTTGATGCTGAGCGGGGTTGATATTGTATGTCATATTCACCAAGTTCAGTGGTCCATTTGATCAACCGACCTGATGCCTCTGGGTTGAGTAACACCCGTCTAAGAGTACTGTTGGTTAATACAATAATTTCATGTGCTAAGAAATATGGGGGCAACCTCCGAGCGGTCAATACTAGTGCATAAGCCAATTTCTCTAGTGTAGTATATCTACACTCAGCTCCTTTTAATAAATGGCTAGAAAAATATACAGGTTGTTGTTCCTTTCCTTCTTGTCTAACTAATACAGAGCCTACAACATTTTCATTAGCCGACAAATATACCCAGAGGGTCTCTCCTACTATAGGCTTAGCTAATATAGGAAGAGTAGACAAGTAATCTTTTAACTCTTGGAAGGTCTTATCACATTCCTCGTTCCACTGAAATTTGTTTGCCTTCATGAGTAGTTTAAAGAAATGGAAGCTACAATCAGCCGACCTGGAAATGAACCTAGACAAGGCTATAATCTGGCCAGTCAGTCTTTGAGCTTCTCTCATATTGCGCGGAGGCTCCATGTTCTGAAGTGCCTTTACTTTGCTCGGGTTGGCCTCTATTCCTCGCTCGGACACCATATACCCCAGGAATTTTCCCCCTTTCACTCCGAATAAACATTTGCTCGGATTTAACTTGAGCCCATATTGTCTCAATGTCTTGCAGGTCTCCTCTACATCCCTGCACAGATCAACAGCTTGAAGAGACTTAATTAAGATATCATCAACATATACTTCCATATTTCTCCCAATCTGCTTCTGGAAGACCTTATTCATAAGCCTTTGATAAGTTGCTCCTGTATTTTTTAGTCCGAAGGGCATAGCATTATAACAATAAGTACCTTCAGATGTTATGAAACTGACCTTTTCTTGATCTTCTTTAGCTAAGGGAACCTGATGATAGCCTTGATAAGCGTCTAGCATAGAGATGTACTCACACCCAGCAGTGGAGTCTACCAATTGATCAATCTTGGGTAATGGATAATAATCTTTTGGGCAAGCCTTGTTGAGATCCCATAAATCAATGCATACTCGCCATTTGTTTCCTGTCTTAGAGACTAATACCACATTAGCTAACCAGCTAGGAAATTGTACCTCCCTGATGTAACCAGCCTCCATAAGTTTAGTTATTTCTTCTTTGATGATTTGGTTCTGTTTCGCGCTAAAATTCCTCTTCCTTTGCATGACTGGGCGGGCATCTGGGAAGACGTGTAAGGAATGCTCCATGACTGTAGGAGAAACGCCCGAGACTTCTTTGGGCGTCCAGGCAAATACATCATTATTCTTCTTTAGGCATTGTACGAATTCGGCTTTCAGAGTGGGCTCAAGATCAGCCGCAACATATGTAGTAGCTTCAGGCCGACCGGTTTGAATATGAACTTCTTCCTTTTCTTCATAAACTAGAACAGGCTGCTTCTCCTGAATGGCATTGACTTCCATTTTTTGAATCTTTCGGGCAACGTTAGCTTCAGCCCGAACTATTCTACATAACATTTTCGGGCTGTCTTCTGATCACCCCGCACCTCCCCAACTTGGTCATCAATAGGAAATTTAATTTTCTGACAAAAAGTAGAAACGACCACCCCAAACTCGTTTAGAGCCGGTCGACCTAGTATCACATTATAAGAGGATGGAGCGTCTACCACCATGAAATAAGATCTCCTTGTTCTCATCAGAGGCTCCTCTCCTAGAGATATGTCCAACTTTATTTGACCCAGTGGTTGTACTTCGTTGCCCGTGAATCCATATAGTGGAGTGACCATCTGTTGAAGTTCACTCGGGTCAATCTGTAATTGATCGAAAGCCTTTTTGAATATGATATTGACAGAACTGCCCGTGTCTATGAAGGTACGAGAAATAGCGTAGTTGGCTATCACAACTTTGATAATCAGGGCATCATCATGGGGTATTTCTACTCCCTCAAGATCTCTAGGCCCAAAACTTATCTCGGGACCAGCTGCTCGTTCCATGCTAAATCCCACGGCATGAATTTCCAGTCTTCGGGCATGTGCTTTTCTGGCCCTATTAGAATCCCCATCAGTGGGCCCGCCTGCAATCATATTAATATTGCCCCGAGCGGCATTACTTCTGTTTTCTTCTTGTCGAGTTGTCATGGCTTCAGAAGGAGCTTTTTCCGATACTTGACTTGTACCGGCCGGGGTGGGCAATGCATCCTGTCGAGGCTCGACCGGGCGATATTCCAACTTGAGCGGACTTTGCTGTCTAGGGTAGTGCTGCCGATAATAATTTTACCTCTGATAACGCTCCCTATTAGCTCGTTTATTTCTTAAAACAAAACAGTCTTCAGTATGATGACTGCTAGTTTTATGATAAGTACACCATCTTCTTGGTGCCTCTGGCTGTATCTCCACATGTTGTACAGCCTGTGGACGATATTCTGGTTGACGGTGAGGTGGATGAGTTGCTCTAGGCCCTCTTGGTGGAGGAACAGGGGCTGGAGCTTTCTCCTTAACTTGGATAGGAGAAGAGGTAACACCCTCCTTCCTACGGGCGGCTTGAGCTTCTTCCACATTAATGAATTCGGTAGCACGCTCAATCAAGGAATCAAAATTAACAGGAGGATTTCTCACTAAATCTTTAAAGAAATCATTATCATTTAAACCCTGAGAGAAAGCGCTTACTAATATTTCAGTGGTAGCATTAGGTACATCAATAGTTACCTGATTGAACCTTTTGATGTAAGCTCGGATGGATTCTTTGGATGCTTGCTTAATTGAAAATAGACTCCAAGGAGTCTTATGATACCTCTTGTTGCTGGAAAAATTGTGTAGAAAAACTTTCTTGAAGTCTTTAAATTTTCGAATAGACTTCTCTGGCAGTCTTTTAAACCAGCGTTGTGCGGCTCCTCAGAGGGTAGTAAGAAAGATCCGACATTTTTCCCCATCAGAAAATTATTATAATAATGCTACATTTTCAAATTTCAATAGATGGTCTTCTGGATCTGTTGTTCCATTGTACTCGCCGATTTGAAGATTTTGATATCGCTTAGGAAGCGGATCATCCAATACACTCTGAGAGAATGGAGAGATGACTTTTTCTGGCGAGCTATCACTAGTTATCATTTTGATCTTACGCTTTTCTCTATCAAGTGCTTCGCCAGAGGGTTCCTGAAACACGGGCCTTCGACCCCCCTGCTCCATGGGAGTGCGAAGAAAGGCTCATGGACGTCTTCTCGGAGAAACGACAACTGGGGGAAAATACGCATGTTCCTCTTCTTCTGGCTCTTTTCCTTTCCGATGCTCAGTAGTTGAAATCACTAGATTATGAGCTGTTGGTAGAGTAGCCCCAGTTGGAGCCTGAAGTTGTTGTTGTTGTTGTTGTAAGGCTTTCTGTACATGAGAATTGATGAGGAATAGTGAGTAGGTTTGATTTTCCGGCATCTTCCATCTTGTAGTCTCAGATTCAGGTGAAGTTCCCACAAACGGTGCCAAATTTGATCCTGTCTGAGAAGCTGGACAAGACGGAGATCCGGGAGAAAGAAACCCACCGCTGATGGAGAATAATGCCTAGAGAACGCTGATCCGAGAAACCCAAAGTGGATCCTAGAAGATGAAGCCCCCAAATGTCCTCTCGAGGCAAGATACTAATGGCGATGAGGAGATCCGATCGAAGAACACCGGCTTCGAAACTCCCAAGGCTTCCTGCGCACAAGAGACCAACCGACACTACCGTCAGTGACCTAAGACCGGGGTGGGAATCCCTGGCTAGGCCCTCCGACGCTCAAGTCAGTAATCTTCTCTTGGTGTGGAAGAAGGAGATAGAAGATGAACAATGGTTGAAGAATTAGGGTTATGAACGTACGCAATGAGGTGAACTTACCTCGCCAACGGAGAGGATTCCCCTTTTTATACCACTTCATATAACCTTCGTAGTCATGAAGTGGACCCTGGTTTGTTAGTGTTTGTTATGAGATGACGTAAGCTGTGTACTTGTGGTAAATGACTTTTAAGGAATCTTCTTTGTACCCCAGATGTACCTTCTTTGTCGTCTAGTACCTGTAAAATAATCTGAAAATATATTTTCTGCCAAAATATATATAACACCTGTTATACAATCATATACTGCAAATATCTTCATTAATCATTTTATTGAAAATACTACTTCTCTTCTGTATCACAAGTTCTCTTAAGGTATTTCTATCTTTCCTACTTGTGCCTCCTGTTTTACTATATTATATATAACTTTGTTCCTTGTATTGATTGAGGCTGAGCTTAATTCAGTTTGATCAATTATTATTACTTCTCAAGAGGCTTAGTGCTCGTTCGTGCTACTCTATGTTTATTATCCTAACTGGCACCAGATTAAATCTTATCAAGTATGTAATTTTTATCAAGTATCTTGTCAAGGTATTATTCAGCCTGACTGATGTTTGACTCTCCTTTTTAAAGGTATGTCTCGACCGATATTGACCTACTTACTTGGAAGTACATCCTGATCGATATTGGTCTACCTCCTAAGAGGTATATTTTGGTCAACAATGATCTAATCACTTGGAAGTATATCCTGACCGGTATTGGCATACTTACTTGGAAGTATATCCCGGCCAATATTGGCCTACCTCCTTAGAGGTATATCTCGGTCGACAATGATCTAATCACTTGGAAATATATCCCGACCGGTATTGGTCTACATCCTTAGAGGTATATTTCAGTCAACAATGATCTAATCACTTGGAAGTATATCTCGACCGGTATAGGCCTACTTACTTGGAACTATATCCCGGCCGATATTGGCCTACCTCCTTAGAGGTATATCTCGGTCGACAATGATCTAATCACTTGGAAATATATCCCGACCGGTATTGGCCTACTTACTTGGAAGTATATCCCGACCGATATTGGCCTACCTCCTTAGAGGTATATCTCGGTCGACAATGATCTAATCACTTGGAAATATATCCCGACCGGTATTGGCCTACTTACTTGGAAGTATATTCCGCCTGATATTGGCCTACCTCCTTAGAGGTATATCTCGGTTGACAATGATCTAATCACTTTGAAGTATATCCCGACCGGTATTGGCCTACTTACTTGGAAGTATATCCCGGTTGATATTGGCCTACCTCCTTAGAGGTATATCTCGATCGATAATGATCTAATCACTTGGAAGTATATCCCGACCGGTATTGGCCTACTTACTTGAAAGAATATCCCGGCCGATATTGGCCTACCTCCTTAGAGGTATATCTCCTTTCCCTTCCTTATCGGGGACCCATGAAACCTAACCCATATCACATGGTAATTAAGTACAATCACAACATTCCACACAAGATCAAATAGATACAAAATAGGACAAAATCATAGAAATGGGAAATTGGCATATCCACAAGAGTTTTACATCAAGATTTCCTTACAAATACTCCCTCCATCCTAGAACAAGATATCTACTCCATAAATCAAATAAAGAATCCGAAAGAAACAAAGATTACAAGCATTTCTAAACCCTCAAATCCAAGAAAGGAGAGAAGGAAAACTTATCTACGGAGAAGAATGGTCTTCGGATCTAATCCTTCGATCTTGGAGTCGAATCGGTGAAGATCTTCCCTTAGATCGCCCAGAAATCCACCCATGAATGGAAGGAATCACCCAAATCTTCCTTTCTCCCAAAAGGGAGAAGATCCCCTTTCAAATCAAGGAGGAAAGCTTATATAGAGGTGAGGTTTGGGCACCACACGACCCCGAGGCACGACCGTGTGAGGTTCACACAGCCTGCCTCACTTCCCTCTCTGCACAACTCACACGACCGTGCGTGAGACACGACCGTGGCACACCCAACATCTGCTATCTTCGCATGGCCGTGTAGATCTACACGACCATGCCATTCTTCTCTTCTGGAAACCTTACACGAACGTGTGGTTCACATGGCCATGTTATTTTTCTCCTCTGGAAACCATACACGGTCGTGTAAATCTACACGGCCATGTAAGTCTTCAACACTGGAATGCTAATATGACCGTGTACTACACACGGCCTGCTCTTGCTAGCTCCATATCTTGACACGGTCATGTGAGGTTCACACGGTCGTGGCAACTTCCTTCTCTGTTTCAGCTACTTGGCAAGAAATCTTCACACGGCCAGGGCAACCCCCTATGGCAGGGTCGTGTGAGGTTCAGGAATGATGCCTTCCTCCTTTGCTCTGCTTAAAGATTTGGCCTTGAACATGAAATCTTCACCAAATTCGACTCCTGTGTACAAAAATTACCCAAAAGCAGATCTCCGAACAAAAAGAGTAAATATGCTAAAAGGAAAGCTGAAAGTACAAAAATACATAGACAAAGCAAGTACAAAGTATGTGAATGTGTGTCAAAACATGCTAACAAGTGTATACAATCTACGCACATCACACCTCCAGACATAAACATTTGCTTGTCCTCAAGCAAAATGTCGCAATCATGATTCATATATTCAACAATACATCATAATCCTTAATGCACTCTTCTAACTCTATCCACAAGTTTCATTAATGAGCATAATCATAGAAATAAACCTAGTAAGGCTTAAGCATAAGTCTCTTGTGTATGGTGTAAATAAGTAACTCAAAACCCTTCAAGTTTCAATCTATGTCCTATTCAAGTCGTCATCAAGTTTGAATTCCTAATATTTCCAGTGATAGACAAGTAACCAGTGATAGACACTTACTTGCCACACACTTGGTTCATATTTCTCAATCAACCCAAGGTCTCAAAGGCGTGCTCAATCTCAAGAGAAGCTAAGTAGCCATTTCCCATGTAACCTAACTCGGTCTCAAAGGGGTGATAACTCAAAACCCTTCAAGTTTCAATCTATGTCCTAGTCAAGTCATCATCAAGTTTGAATTTCTAATGTTTCCAGTGATAGACAAGTAACCAGTGATAGGTGTTGGTGCAACATCCCTCAGGTCAAGGTTGACCTGGTTGACCAAGCTGAGTCTTGGTTTGAGTTTAGATGTTTGACAATAAGAAATTGATTGTAGAAGAGTCAAGTAGGTCAAGGTTGACCGGATACTTGACTGGGAAGTCCTAACTGGGATGTTAGGAAGAAGGAAAGTCCTAGTGAGTGAAGCTAGGCAGATGGAAAGTCCTAGTGAGTGAAGCTAGGTGAAAGTCCTGGTGAGTGAAGCCAGGTGAAAGCCCTAGTGAGTGAAGCTAGGCAGATGGAAAACCCTAGTGAGTGAAACTAGGTGAAAGTCCTGGTGAGTGAAGCCAGGCAAGGGAAAATCCAGATGGATCAAGGATGATCGGACATCTGGTGTTGGGAAGTCCAAGTAGGTCAAAGGATTGACTGGATACTTGGCACGAGGAAGTCCAAGTAGGTCAAAGGGAGTGACCAGATACTTGGCATGAATAGAATAGTCCAAGTGGGTCAAAGGGATTGACCAGACACTTGGTGGGAAGTCCTAGCAAGTCAAAGGAGTGACCAGATGATGGGCATGGTGTACCAACAGGTCAAGGTTGACCGGGTGTTGGTTTGGTAGGCTTGGGACTTGGTTTTGGGCAAAAACCAAGTACTGGATCGATCAGTGGATCGATCCAAGCCTTTCCTAGCGAACAGAGAGCCTCTGGATCGATCCGTGGATCGATCCAGATGTCCCAATCGATCAGTGGATCGATTGGGACGCGGCTGCTTCGCGCGATAAGCGCTGGATCGATCCATGGATCGATCCAGGCGTTTTTCCCAGAGCACAGAGGCGCTCTGGATCGATCCGTGGATCGATCCAAAGCCTCCCCGATCGATTGGGAACATTCGAATCGATCGGGATCCGACCGTTGGCGTCGATAAAGGCCGCAGGCACACGATTCCTTCGGCAGCTCTTCTCCGATTCACTCCAGATCTCTCGCCAGCTCCTCCATAGCACTTACAAAGCTCAGATCGCCAGTTCTTGAAGGATCTTGGAAGTTCTCCAAGTCAAGAGGCGGATCAAAGCCAAGAAGAGAAGCTAGGGTTAGGGTTTATACTCATTGTAAGCTTGTAAGCTTGTATTTCTTGTATCCTTTCCCTCTCTTCTTGTATTGAGTCTTGTAGGGCTTCTGCGCCCTTGGTAGTTACCATAAAGGAGAGTTTTATTTAGTGGAGGGTGCGTGTGTTGGTGTGGATCCTTGGATTAGTCACCTCTTGTGAGGTGGATACCAAGTAAACCAACCGTGTTAGCGTTGTGTGATTGTTTCTTTGTATTTCCGCTGCACATCTGTGAAGAAACAAGCAACGCCGAGCAACGAGCGAACGCGACGAGCTATTCACCCCCCCCCCCTCTAGCTACTTTTGGTCCTAACAAGTGGTATCAGAGTGAGGCCGCTCTTCACCGGAATCATCGCCGGAAGGGTCAAGCATAACAAGAAAAGCTAGAGGGTGAAGAAGTTGGAGCAAATTCTTCAAGTTCAAGACTTTATCAAGCTCAACTTCAAGATGCAATTCCAAGATGGACTTGGATTTGACACAAGGGTGGCTCCACCATACACTTCCACGAGCTTCGATTCTTGGAAATCAAGAATCGAAAACTTTCTTATGATGGAGATAGAGCAATGGTTTGCTCTAATGGAAGGATTTGAAGCTCCAACAAACTCGAAGGGCAAGCTTCTCAAGAAAAGCAAATGGAGCTCGGAGCAAGTCCAAAGGTGCGATGCAAATGACAAAGTGACCAAGCTTTTGGTCAATTTATTGCCAAGCACCATCCTTTGCAAAATTGGAGAATTTGGAGATGCAAAGGAATTATGGAGCAAATTGGCCAAGCTTCATGAAGAGATCCCCTCCACTGCACAAGATCATGAAGAATCCAGAGAGGGTGACTCTTTGGAGCAAGACCAAGAGGAGGACTCCGAGATTGAGAGATGCTCAACCTCCGAAGAAGAGAAAATCCAAGAAGCTTCATCCTCAAGGGAATGCACCGAAGGGAACAAGGAGGGAGTATACTCCTTGTTTCATATTCAAGATGATGAAGCCCCAACCTCTAGGATTGAGGGGGAGCAATCCTTGGTGACACCGGATCAAGAAGAAGGAGAAGCCTCTACATCCGGGTCAAGAGACAAAGAGGAGGAAGAAGATTCTACCTTCACAAGTCAAGAAAAATCAAATGGAGGAGAATCAAGGTCCGATCAAGAGGAAGCTTCTACCTCCGGATCCAATGAAAATGCCACCCCTACAAGCAAAGGTATAAATATTTCAATGAATAATAAAAATCATATTATATGCTTTGAGTGTAGGGAACATGGGCACTATAAGAGCAAGTGCCCTAAATTGGCCAAGAAGAAGGGCCAAGTGGCACAAAAAGGCAAGGTGAAGCCCAAGGAGATCATCCCCAACACAAAGAAGAGCAATGAGCATATTATATGCTTCTCTTGCAATCAAAAGGGGCATTACCGAAGTCAATGCCCCAAGGGGAAGAAGGTGGTCAAGGCTCAAGGAGGCACTAGTCAAGGGGGAGCCTCCAAGGTAAAGAAGAAGGTATCTTTTATTGAGCCTACCCCTTTACATTATGGTAAAAAGCATGATAGTTCTAATTTTTATCATTTTAATGCAATTTACCATAAGAATAGGAAGCGTGAGGGTTTTAAGGAAAAGCATGTGGCCCTACATGCCAAAACTACCCAACCTAAGGTTAGGAAGGTAGATGGACACTTGGGCAAGAACACTAAGGATAATAGATACAAGCCCAAAAACAAAAATGCTCATGGGTGTAATGAGAAATCAAAATCTAAGGATTTAATGGTAGAAAATCAAGTCTTGAGATCAAGACTTGATAAAATGGAAAAGACCCTAAAAAGGATGGAAAATATCCTAAAAGGGCAAAATGAGCATAACCTAGGTTTAGGGGTACAAAAGCCATCCAATGGCCATAGAGGTTTGGGATACAAACCCAAAGCAAAAAGGGGTGTGCCTAGTTATCATAGGGTTCCATATAGCTATGGAACAAACCCTAAGTCTAGAAGTCAAGTCAAAGATACAAGGGAAGATATCCCTAGAAGTATCTTTGCAACCAAAGTGACTAAGACTTCTAAGAAGTCTAAGAAAGTCACTAACAAGGTCACAAGGGAGGCTATCCCTAGAGTTGACCTAGAAAATGTGACCAAGGCTTCTAAGAAGCCCAACAAGGTCACTAGGAAGGTATCTAGGGAAGTTATCCCTAGTGAGTACCTAGAGCATCCAAGGAGCACCAATAGGTGTTGGGTTCCTAGGAGCATTTTCTCTACCTCATAAATGGGTTAGAGAGTGTCAACTCCGATTAGAAGGGTAGTTAACCCAACTTTGAGGAAATTGACACTCAAGGAGCATTTTCAAGGTTTTGTTAAACTTTGAAAATGAAATGGAAGTTTTATTTACTCCTTGAAAGAGTAAAATGTGCCTAATAGTGGAAGAATTGATTTTAATCTTAAATGGCACATATTGGGAAATTCATAAGAACTACCAAGTTGGGATTTTGGTATGTTCTTAGAAAATTTAAGGCAATCCGGGCCTTAATTTAAAAGTGCTACTTTTGTGAAAAATGAAATATGCCAACATTTGAGGATATGCTTAATTTCGACTGGCATAAATTAATCAAGGGAATTAGAAATGCCAATTTAGGCTTTGGCATTTTCTTGAAGCACTTTAGGGCAATCTAGGTTTAAGTTGTAAGTTTAGCTATGATTTTAAGGATACTTAGATAGTTAATCTAGGTATATTTTATTTATGCTAAATCTTGCCATGATTGTTTGCCCATCATATGCCATGACATCATGTCTATTTTTGCATTCATGTTTTATTATGCAAAATCCAAAAATACCATGTCATGACATTCATATATCATGTAGTTATAGGAATCTTTCTTTTGAAAGTTATTTTATTTTGATGTATGCCATAACATTATCATGCATTAGTTTAATTCCTTGTAATTAAGGACAAATGGCATTTTAGCAACACTTATTAACAAGTGACATCCTAGGTGGATGTCTAATATCTTTAAAATGCCTAGATAGATATGCATGATCCCTAGATTAGGGCAAAACCAAAATCTACATCTCACAAAGACTATAAGGTGACTTGTATGTGGTTTAATGCACATTAGATACAAGTGAGATGTTAGGATGATGAACAAAGCTCAAGATGTTGATTTAGTGCATTCTTGTGAGTTTTTAGGTTCATCAAAACACATAGTTATGTGTTTTCCCATCATTGGGAAAGCTAATGTACAAGTCATGTGCATTATACCCAAGGAACATGATGGGATATTGGTTTTGAAAATGTTTAAAAAAAAAATGCTTTTGGAAAACCATGGTGAATGCTATCTTTTGATAGTAATCACCATTGAATAGTTAGACACAAACTTGAAGAAAACGCTAAAGTTTTAGCAAGTTTTCAATCTTGTGTCAATCTTTGAAAATATGATGTATTTTCATAGAAAACTATTTTTCCATGATTAAGTATGCCCTAAATAATGTCTACACGAAATTTCATGATTTTTGGATTTTTGTAGAATTTTCTAGGGGTTTCTGAAGTTGACTGAAATGGAATTTCAGCAACTATCAGAGCTCCGATCGATCCATGGATCGATTGGAGTGCCTGAATCGATCCGTGGATCGATTGGCAAGTCCCTGAATCGATCCGTGGATCGATCAGACGACGGTAGTCTGAATCGATCAGTGGATCGATTCAGAAAGGTTCAATCGATTGGAACCCAACTCCAATCGATCCAAGTTGCTGATTTTGACTGGGAAGGCCTGATTTCAGCATCTTTGAACCCCTTTTGAGTCTAGGTAACCATTCCAAACCCCCCAAAATACATTTGTATACATACAAGGGTGTTTTCATGTGAAAACAAGGATGGATTGGTTAAGGAAGGCTTCATTGAAGTTTAGGTTGAGGTTTGTTTCAAATTTTTGAGTATTTGAACCTCAAAACTTCTAAATTTGGGTTTCCTAAAGGTTTAGGGATTCCAAGTCATTGTTGGTGCAATGACAGAAGTTACCACCATGTCTTTAGGGGGAGGGACTCTTTAAAGACATGAAAAATTATTTTTCATGAACCTTGGAAGGTGGTTAACCTTCTTTAAAGAAAATGCTCATGTATGAGCTTTTGAACTTGAAATGGGGAGCGGATATCCTCATTATTTCAAGTGGGAACTCAAGTGGTTAGAAAATTCTCAAGGTTGGGTATTTGTCTACATTGAGGGAGAAGTTAAGGATAAATGAAGGGTATGGGACCTTCATTATCGTGTTGATCACAACGAGTGATGTTGTGAACAACGAGGAGCAACTCTTCAGGGGGAGAGTCGTCAACAAATGGATTTGTTGATGTGTACCCAAAATTGGGGTATGGGTTGTTGTGTGCCCAAAGATGGGTTGATGTGTGCCAATAGGGGGAGAATAAAAGGACCTGTGAATGGGTGCAAGTTAGGCTTTCATTACCTAGAGGGAGTGTGCCCTCTTAGGGGGAGAATGAAGAGCTTAATTTATGTGTTCATTATCTAGTGGCATGAAGATTAAGGCTATAGGATTAGCCTAACTTACATGTGGTATTGTAAGTGTTATTGTGGTATTGTCAAACATCAAAAAACGGGAGATTGTTGGTGCAACATCCCTCAGGTCAAGGTTGACCTGGTTGACCAAGCTGAGTCTTGGTTTGAGTTTAGATGTTTGACAATAAGAAATTGATTGTAGAAGAGTCAAGTAGGTCAAGGTTGACCGGATACTTGACTGGGAAGTCCTAACTGGGATGTTAGGAAGAAGGAAAGTCCTAGTGAGTGAAGCTAGGCAGATGGAAAGTCCTAGTGAGTGAAGCTAGGTGAAAGTCCTGGTGAGTGAAGCCAGGTGAAAGCCCTAGTGAGTGAAGCTAGGCAGATGGAAAACCCTAGTGAGTGAAACTAGGTGAAAGTCCTGGTGAGTGAAGCCAGGCAAGGGAAAATCCAGATGGATCAAGGATGATCGGACATCTGGTGTTGGGAAGTCCAAGTAGGTCAAAGGATTGACTGGATACTTGGCACGAGGAAATACGGATAGGTCAAAGGGATTGACCAGACATCTGATGGAAGTCCAAGTAGGTCAAAGGGAGTGACCAGATACTTGGCATGAATAGAAAAGTCCAAGTGGGTCAAAGGAATTGACCAGACACTTGGTGGGAACTCCTAGCAGGTCAAAGGAGTGACCAGATGCTAGACATGGTGTACCAACAGGTCAAGGTTGACCGGGTGTTGGTTTGGTAGGCTTGGGACTTGGTTTTGGGCCAAAACCAAGTACTGGATCGATCAGTGGATCGATCCAAGCCTTTCCTAGCGAACAGAGAGCCTCTGGATCGATCCGTGGATCGATCCAGATGTCCCAATCGATCAGTGGATCGATTGGGACGCAGCTGCTTCGCACGATAAGGGCTGGATCGATCCAGGCGTTTTTCCCAGAGCACAGAGGCGCTCTGGATCGATCCGTGGATCGATCCAAAGCCTCCCCGATCGATTGGGAACTTTCGAATCGATCGGGATCCGACCGTTGGCGTCGATAAAGGCCGCAGGCGCACGATTCCTTCGACAGCTCTTCTCCGATTCACTCCAGATCTCTCGCCAGCTCCTCCACAGCACTTACAAAGCTCAGATCGCCAGTTCTTGAAGGATCTTAGAAGTTCTCCAAGTCAAGAGGCGGATCAAAGCCAAGAAGAGAAGCTAGGGTTAGGGTTTATACTCATTGTAAGCTTGTAAGCTTGTATTTCTTGTATCCTTTCCCTCTCTTCTTGTATTGAGTCTTGTAGGGCTTCTCCGCCCTTGGTAGTTACCATAAAGGAGAGTTTTATTTAGTGGAGGGTGCGTGTGTTGGTGTGGATCCTTGGATTAGTCACCTCTTGTGAGGTGAATACCAAGTAAACCAACCGTGTTAGCGTTGTGTGATTGTTTCTTTGTATTTCCGCTGCACATCTGTGAAGAAACAAGCAACGCCGAGCAACGAGCGAACGCGACGAGCTATTCACCCCCCCCTCTAGCTACTTTTGGTCCTAACAATATGTACTTACTTGCCACACACTTGGTTCATATTTCTCAATCAACCCAAGGTCTCAAAGGCGTGCTCAATCTCAAGAGAAGCTAAGCAGTCATTTCCCCAGTAACCTAACTCGGTCTCAAAGGGGTGACTTACTAGATTCCACTCACGACAACTACTTTTTATATCCCTTATTCACTTTTTTTCTATTTTTTTCATAAGTATTTGCATTGTGCAAAACTTATTTACAAATGTACTTTTGGCACAAATGCTGGGATATTTTGATTTTTCCAAATGAGCTTACATGATTTGAGTCTCATCTAGTAACCAAAATGAAGTTTGAGAAATCACCATGGAAACCAAGTACTAAACAAACAAGATAAATCATGACTATTTCAATGATATCAACCATTCAAGCATCAAGTCAAAGTGTAGTGAAAATAAGGTCCTTAAGGTCAAGCCAAAACTAAAACTTATTTCTAATTGATACTTAGCTCAATTCATGCTACTCAAGATAGAGAAAAGAAGTACACTAAAGATACTATCATCATTTACAATATCATGAATCAAGATAAAGAACGAGCTAACAATTTGCTTTAGGATAAGAAAACATAAAAATGGAGTTTGATGTTCTCAAGATGTATGCCACAAAAAATCAAAACAAAATGCAAGACATAAGCAAAAACAAAAAAAAACAAAGAAAATCAAATGCATCTAATGCTTCCCCCCAGACTTAAACTTTTCATTGTCCCAATGAAAACTAAAAACAATGTGGAGGAGATTTTAAGAGAAGTTACCAAGTGATGAGCTCCAAATGGTGTCATTCATGTTTTTAAAGATACTCCTCCATCCAATACTCACATTCCTCCATAACTTTGAATTCTACAACAATAAGATAGACAAGAAAAATTAAGTAGAGGATACATGTTTATTATAAAGAGAGAACTAAAGACATAATAGAAAATAAAGAAAATGAACTTGGGTTTCCTCCCAAGAAGCGCTTGTTTAAGGTCATTAGTTCGACCACCTCATTAGATTCATCTAAATCTTGCTCTTGGAGGGGTAAGACATTTCAATACTCTCCTACCAAGGGCTCTTATTATGGAGAGAGCTTTCAATATAGGAGTTAAAAAGTGAAGTATAGCTCTCTCCATCTTCGTCTTCTTTAAAGTTCTTTCGGGTGGTGGAAGACGGTTCAGATTGAGCTTCCTATTATTAGCCCAAGTTAAATCTGCACATGCAAAGAAAATACAAATCTCCCACAAGCATATTAGATAAGATAGAGCCATAACCATATTAAGATAAGCAGAATAAGAAATAAAAACTGAATCACATCCAACAAAGTCAATAATAGGTACCTCTATAAAATTTCCCAAAAGATCACAAGAAATACTAACCTTACTTTGCTGAGAAATACCTAAAATTTCTAAACATGTAGATGTGACTTCCTCTAAATCAAAAGATGGTTCTGACTCTGGGTCAGGTGTTGATGATATTAATGATGGTGATTCTTGAGACTCTGCTAGCTCTGCATAAGTCCCTACACATTGTTCCACGGCATGATCAATTCTTACAACTTCTAAGGGTTGTGTGGACAAAGGTGGTGATCCTTGAGATGCTGCTTCCACAACACAGCTCCCTACACATTCTTCCATATCATCATCATCAACACATACATTAAAAAATAAACAAACATCTATATCCTCAATAGGAGAATCAATAACAAGAGGATCAATAACTTCACTTGCAGTTTTAGGTTGATCTACAACATCACATTTATCATCTGAAAATTCAATGTCACTATAACACCCTATAAAATTTGGAGGTAGATCTGAATACTTATTTACCACTGCATTATCAATAAAATCCTCATCTGAAGTGGCCTCATCTTCATATACATTCAAAAATCTGCACGCAACCATATTAGTGTCACTGGATTTACCGAAGTCTTTATTTTCATTGACCCCCACTAACCTTTGTGGAAAAGGAACCCTTAGTGAAGGTCCGGGGAAAGATTTAACTTCCTTTTTCCCAAATTCCCTTTGAGCTTTTGGAGGAGGTTCAACTTGCTTATCTAGTGTTGGTATGATCAATCGTTGAGGAAAAGGTACTTGTGGCCTTTGTTAAATTCCTGGAGTAATGGAACTGAGTTCTCGTGATCTTCCATTGTTCTTCTCCTCAATTCTAAACAAATCTTTCTTCAGAAGTTTTTCATGATTCTTGCCACTTCTCAACATAATATCATTATCATTTACACTAGATCTTGTCTGTGAAGGAGGATGGTCTTCTTTGAACCATTTTGACACTATGCTCTCAATCTTTGCCTCCAAATGTTTGAACTCCTCGTTCTGTGACTTGTGATTTTTAAAACTCATAGATGGTTGAGTTACAATTTGTTCGACAGGCTCTATAGCATATATGGCTTGTACTTCTTGAATGTTTGAGGGAGATTTCATCCAACTTATGTTCGACCATTCTTGGAGGTTCAATGTCACTTGATCAATTAACATATATGCTTCATCTACACTTTTGTCCATAAAAGAACCTCCAGCTGATGAATCGAATAAACTCTTGTCTTTAGAAAGAAATTCTCCCATAGAATATGTGCAGAATAAACCATTTTTCAAAATCATGATGAGAGCACTGTCTTTGAAGACTTTTGAATCTATCCCATGCTTCCAACAATGATTCTCCATATGCCTGAGCAAAATTTGTTATGCAATTCCTCATATACACTATTCTTCTTAGAGGGAAAAAATGATTCAGAAATTGCTTCTCCAATTATTCTCAACTTGTGATGCTTTGAAGATGGAGAGAATATAACCAAGTCCTTGCTTTATCCTTGATACTGAATGAAAATGCCATCAATCGAACTGCATCTGCTGACACTCCTTCACATTTCACCATATCACAAATCTCTAAAAATGTTTCAAGATGCAGATAAGGACTTTCTGATACTTCTCCTCCAAATTTGTAACCTTGTATCATAAAAATTAACTCTGGCTCTAGTTGGAAACTTTCTGCTTCAATTTGAGGTTGCACAATGGGAGATAAAAATCTTGCAGAAAAGGGTGTAGAAAAATTTCTCATGGGTCTGCTTGACACGTTAGTGCTCATGGATATTCAAGAAAAAATTATAAAATGAAGAATCAAAGACAAGAAATAAAATGCAATATGAAAAACAAGAAAGAAAATGCAGAATTTAAATTGCAAGAAAGAAAGTGCATAATGAAAACAAGAAAGAAAAGATAAAAGGAAAAAGAAAAATGTCTAGAATAATTCATATGCTAAAGATTGCAAGGTATGTTCACAAAAGAAAAGAAGAAAGAAACTAGATCAAAAGAGAAAACAGAGAAAAGTTAGATTAGAGTGCTAGAAATCGAGAATGCAAAGTTAGAATTAGAATTAGAATTGCAACAAAAAGAATTGACAAGAAAGTTATACAAGAAAGGAAAAACTTATGAAAACAAAATTCTAACAATTAGCTACAACGATGCAAATGAAAAGAAAAGTTACGTCTAGTCTAATTCAATTGATAATTCCTAATGTTATAGCGCAGTCCCCGACAACGGTGCCAAAAACTTGTCGTCTCTCCGCAAGTGTACGGAAATATCGCAAGTAATATAAAAGATTATCGTATCCACAAGAATTGGAATAAGCACTAATAATATCTCAAAACGAATTAGCTAGACAACAAATCAATGGATTAACAAAGTCTAGGTGTAACTATGAAAAGTAAACAAAAGAATGAAAGAATAGGCAACAAGAATAAAGGCAAAGATAAGGGTTATTCTAGGAGTTTTGGTTTCTTTGTAAGGTTCTCCAATGTAAACAATCTACCAAATCCTTTTTCTAAATTATCCATCATTTGTAGAAGGTTGTCGGTTCTCTTTTGCAATAGAGAACCGACCTAGGACTGAAATCTATACCTAGATTGATCAATTAAGAATGAATCTATGTTGCCCTTACACGGGCTTGCCTATCACGAGCGTCCCTCGGAAAATCAATATAAGAATCCATCGCTCATCAAC
The DNA here is from genome assembly GCF_018446385.1 of Zingiber officinale. Lineage (NCBI taxonomy): Eukaryota > Viridiplantae > Streptophyta > Magnoliopsida > Zingiberales > Zingiberaceae > Zingiber > Zingiber officinale. The sequence goes on from NC_055986.1 coordinate 79,777,020, forward strand.
CCATCAAGATATAAAGATTAATGCATAAATCTATCCTACCCTCTTGAAATACCTAATTTCCCCTTCAAGATAATCCCTCAAATGTCCTTACACGAGCATTTTCCTTTCACGAAGATCCCTCAGAAAATCGAATGAAGAATTACCTCTACAAGATCCACAAGATATCCAAACATTCAATCAAGCATGGCAATTAAGATTTCCTTACATTCCACACAAGATCAAATAGATACAAAATAGGACAAAATCATAGAAATGGAAAATTGGCATATCCACAAGAGTTTTATATTAAGATTTCCTTACAAATAATCCCGCCATCCTAGAACAAGATATCTACTCCATAAATCGAAGGAAGAATCCGAAAGAAACAAGGATTACAAGCATTTCTAAACCCTCAAATCCAAGAAAGGAGAGAAAGAAAACTTATCTACGGAGAAGAATGGTCTTCGGATCCAATCCTTCGATCTTAGAGTCGAATCGGTGAAGATCTTCCCTTAGATCGCCCAAAAATCCACCCAAGAATGGAAGGAATCGCCCAAATCTTCCTTTCTCCCAAAAGGGAGAAGATCCCCTTTCATATTAATGAGGAAAGTTTATATAGAGGTGAGGTTTGGGCACCACACGACCCCGAGGCACATCCGTGTGAGGTTCACACGGCCTGCCTCACTTCCCTCTCTGCACAACTCACATGACCGTGCGTGAGACACGACCGTGGCACACCCAGCATCTGCTATCTTTGCATGGCCCTATAGATCTACACGGCCATGCCATTCTTCTCTTCTGGAAACCTTACACGACCGTGTGGTACACACGGCCATTTTATTTTTCTCCTCTAGAAACCTTACACGGTCGTGTAGATCTACACGACCATGTAAGTCTTCAACACTGGAATGCTAATATGACCGTGTACTACACACGACCTGCTCCTGCTGACTCCATATCTTGACACGGCCGTGTGAGGTTCACATGGTCGTGGCAACTTCCTTCTCTGTTTCAGCTACATGGCTAGAAATCTTCACACGGCCAGGGCAACCCCCCATGGCAGGGTCGTGTGAGGTTCAGGAATGATGCCTTCCTCCTTTGCTCTGCTTATAGATTTGGCCTTGAACAAAAAATCTTCACCGAATTTGACTCCTGTGTACAAAAATTACACAAAAGAAGATCTCCGAACAAAAAGAGTAAATATGCTAAAAGGAAAGATGGAAGTACAAAAATACGTAGACAAAGCAGGTACAAAGTATGTGAATGTGCGTCAAAACATGCTAACAAGTGTATACAATCTACTCACATCACACCCCCAGACTTAAACCTTTGCTTGTCCTCAAGCAAAATGTCATAATCATGATTCATATATTCAACAATGCATCATAATCCTTAATGCACTCTCCTAACTTTATCCACAAGTTTCATTAATGAGCATAATCATAGAAATAAACCTAGTATGGCTTAAGCATAAGTCTCTTGTGTATGGTGTAAATAAGTAACTCAAAACCCTTCAAGTTTCAATCTCTGTCCTAGTCAAGTCGTCATCAAGTTTGAATTCCTAATATTTCCAGTGATAGACAAGTAACCAGTGATAGGCACTTACTTGCCACACAATTGGTTCATATTTCTCAATCAACCTAAGGTCTCAAAGGCATGCTCAATCTCAAGAGAAGCTAAGGAGGCATTTCCCCAGTAACCTAACTTGATCTCAAAGGGGTGATAACTCAACACCCTTCAAGTTTCAATCTATGTCCTAGTCAGGTCGTCATCAAGTTTGAATTCCTAATGTTTCCAGTGATAGACAAGTAACCAGTGATAGGCACTTACTTGCCACACACTTGGTTCCTATTTCTCAATCAACCCAAGGTCTCAAAGGCGTGCTCAATCTCAAGAGATGCTAAGCAGTCATTTCCCCAATAACCTAACTCGGTCTGAAAGGGGTGACTTGCTAGATTCCACTCACGACAACTATTTTTTATATCCCTTATTCACTTTTTTTTCTATCTTTTTTCATAAGTATTTGCATTGTGCCAAACTTATTTACAAATGTACTTTTGGCACAAATGTTGGGATATTTTGATTTTTCCAAATGAGCTTACATGATTTGAGCCTCATCTAGTAACCAAAATGAAGTTTGAGAAATCACCATGGAAACCAAGTAATAAACAAACAAGATGAATCATGACTATTTCAATGATATCAACCATTGAAGCATCAAGTCAAAGTGTAGTGAAAATAAGGTCCTTAAGGTCAAGCTAAAACTAAAATTATTTCTAATTGATACTTAGCTCAATTCATGCTACTCAAGATAGAGAAAATAAGTACACTAAACATACTATCATCATTTACAATATTATGAATCAAGATAAAGAACGTGCTAACAATTTGCTTTAGGACAAGAAAACATAAAAATGGAGTTTGATGTTCTCACGATGTATGCCACAAAAAATCAAAACAAAATGCAAGACATAAGCAAAAATAAAAAAAAAACAAAGAAAATCAAATGCATCCCCCCAGACTTAAACTTTTCATTGTCCCAATGAAAACTAATAACAATGTGGAGGAGATTTTAAGAGAAGTTACCAAGTGATGAGCTCCAAATGGTTGACATTCATGTTTTTAAAGATACTCCTCCATCCAATACTCACATTCCTCCATAACTTTGAATTCTACAACAATAAGATACACAAGAAAAATTAAGTAGAGGATACATGTTTATTATAAAGAGAGAACTAAAGACATAAAAGAAAATAAGGAAAATGAACTTGGGTTACCTCCCAAGAAACGCTTGTTTAAGGTCATTAGCTCGACCACCTCATTAGATTCATCTAAATCTTGCTCTTGGAGGGGTAAGATATTTCAATACTCTCCTACCAAGGGCTCTTATTATGGAGAGAGCTTTCAATATAGGAGTTAAAAAGTGAAGTATCGCTCTCTCCATCTTCGTCTTCTTTAAAGTTCTTTCGGGTGGTCGAAGACGGTTCAGATTTAGCTTCCAATTATTAGCCCAAGTTAAATCTGCACATGCAAAGAAAATACAAATCTCCCACAAATATATTAGATAAGATAGAGCCATAGCCATATTAAGATAAGCAGAATAAGAAATAAAAACTGAATCACATCCAACAAAGTCAATAATAGGTACCTCTATAAAATTTTTCAAAAGATCACAAGAAATACTAACCTTACTTTGCTGAGAAATACCTGAAATTTCTAAACATGTAGATGTGACTTCCTCTAAATCAAAAGATGGTTCTAACTCTGACTCAGGTGTTGATGATATTAATGATGGTGATTCTTGAGACTCTGCTAGCTCTGCATAAGTCCCTACACATTGTTCCACAACATGATCAATTCTTACAACTTCTAAGGGTTGTGTGGACAAAGGTGGTGATCCTTGAGATGCTGCTTCCACAACACAGCTCCCTACACATTCTTCCATATCATCATCATCAACACATACATCAAAAAATAAACCAACATCTATATCCTCAATAGGAGAATCAATAATAAGAGGATCAATAACTTCACTTGCAGTTTTAAGTTGATCTACAACATCACATTTATCATCTGAAAATTCAATGTCACTATAACACCCTATAAAATTTGGAGGTAGATCTGAAAACTTATTTACCACTGCATTATCAATAAAATCCTCATCTTAATATACATTCAAAAATCTGCACTCAACCATATTAGTGTCACAGGATTTGCCGAAGTCTTTATTTTCCTTGACCCCTACTAACCTTTGTGGAAAAGGAACCCTTAGTGAAGGTCCTGGGAAAGATTTAACTTCCTTTTTCCCAAATTCCCTTTGAGCTTTTGGAGGAGGTTCAACTTGCTTATCTAGTGTTGGTATGATCAATCGATGAGGAAAAGGTACTTGTGGCCTTTGTGAACTTCCTGGAGTAATGGAACTGAGTTCTTGTGATCTTCCATTGTTCTTCTCCTCAATTCTAAACAAATCTTTCTTCAGAAGTTCTTCATGATTCTTGCCACTTCTCAACTTAATATCATTATCATTTACACTAGATCTTGTCTGTGCAGGAGGATGGTCTTCTTTGAACCATTTTGACACCATGCTCTCAATCTTTGCCTCCAAATGTTTGAACTCCCCGTTCTGTGACTTGTGATTTTCAAAACTCATAGATGGTTGAGTTACAATTTGTTCGACAGGCTCTATAGCATATATGGCTTGTACTTCTTGAATGTTTGAGGGAGATTTCATCCAACTTATGTTCGACCATTCTTGGAGGTTCAATGTCACTTGATCAATTAACATATATGCTTCATCAACACTTTTGTCCATTAAAGAACCTCCAGCTGATGAATCCAATAAACTCTTGTCTGAGAAAGAAATTCCCCCATAGAATATGTGCAGAATCAACCATTTTTCAAAATCATGTTGAGGGCACTGTCTTTGAAGACTCTTGAATCTATCCCATGCTTCCAACAATGATTCTCCATATGCCTGAGCAAAATTTGTTATGCAATTCCTTGTTAGAATGTATACTAAAATCCTAGCTTTTGGTATAAACATTTATCTAGAAATAAGAATCACATTGGTCAAATGTCTACATTTATGATAAATGTAGTTGTTCAATTAATTTATATTATAGATAACATGATGTGTGGTGTCACACACAGAATATCATGTTACCAGTTCCTTATAAATTATAAACAGTAGCTCACTACCAAGATGGAAAAGAACAAACCATTGGAAGGTCGTAGTGTAATTAGGTAGTAGTTTATCTTAACTATATAATTACACTAGTACACTTAGAGTGTATTGAGTAGGACCATTAGAGGTCGTTTCTTTTATACTGACTTTATAAAGGAACAAAGACCTCAGTTATTATGGAAGTGTGTGCTCTTAATCCTAATATAATAACAAGCACATATATTTGATATTTATTTCTTTAATTTATCAATGGGTGAGATTTAGTTCGATAAATCAATAAGCCCGATAAGTTGGGAAATGATATCACTTATAGTGTGTGTTGTTGATTATAGAAGGAAACTGTGTCCTAGTAATCTAGGTTGAGAATGTCCCCAAGAGGAGCTCATAAGGATTGTCATGTTAAACCCTGCAGGTGGACTTAGTCCGACATGACGATGAAGTTGAGTGGTACTACTCTTGGAGCTAGATATTAATTAAGTGAGTTGTCAGTAACTTACTTAATTAGTAGACATTTGTTATCTTAAACACAGGGAGACTAACACACTCATAATAAGAAGGAGCCCAAAATATAATTTGGGAATGGTGCGGTAGTTCAATAATAGTTCTCTAGTGGAATGAATTATTATTGATAAAATTAAGTTGTGTGTTCGGGGCGAACACGGGATGCTTAATTTTATCGGGAGACCAAAACCAATTCCTCCTCTCGGTCCCTATCGTAGTCTCTTGTATATAGAGATTTATACCCACCACATACCCACCTTCTTACCCATCCTATAGGGGCCGGCCAAGCTAGCTTGGAGACCAAGCTAGGGCCGGCCATGGTTTGGTTCATGGGTGAATTCATGTGGCCGGCCCTAGCTTGAACTCAAGCTTAGGTGGCCGGCCCTATTAAAATAAAAAGAAATTTTTATTTTAAAATTTTTTCTTATGTGGATAACATGATTTAAAAGAGAGTTTAAAAATTTAAATCTTTCATTTTATAAGATTCTACAAAAGATTAAGAGAAGAGCTAAATCTCTTTCCTTATTTGTAGATTAAAAGGTTGATTTTAATTTTGGTAAAAACTTTCCTATTAATCATGTTTATTATTTAAAATAAAGTTTTAAAATTAAAAATTCTCTTTTATTAGTTTCTACAAAAGATTTAATATCTTTCCTTATTTGTAGATTAAAAGAGATTTTAATTTTTAGAGATAACTTTCTTTTTATCCACATGTTAAAAGAAAGATTTTAATTTATAAAATTTCCTTTTTATTGACCAATCATGAAGGGAAAAATTATTGGAGAAATGTTTTATAAATTTTCGGAAGCAAATAAGGAAGTTTTAATTTGTGTTTAAAATTTTATTTGCTTGGAAATTTTATGGTGTGGCCGGCCATTGTAAATTGAAAAGAAAAATTATTTTTAATTAAATAAATTTTCCTTTTCAATGGAAAAAGAATTAAGGAAGTTTTTTTTATTAAATTTTCCTTATTTGCCAAGACCAAGGATTATAAAAGAGGGGGTAGAGAAGGCTTCATTGTGAATAACTCTATTCTATTTTCTCCCTCTTTTTCTTCCTTGGTGTGGCCGGCCATCCTCTCCTCCTCTCTTCTCTTTGATGGCCGAACCTCATCCTTCTTGTGGAGACTCATATGGTGGCCGGATCAAGTTTGGAGAAGAAGAAGAAGAAGGAGAGAAAGAAAGTTTTGTTTCTAGCATCCCTTGGAGCATGGTGGTGGTGGCCGAACCTCTTCATCCTAGGAGAAGTTTTGATGTCCGAAACTTGTAAGGAAGAAGAAGGTGCTTGGTGGTTCTCATCTCGGAAGATCGTTGCCCACACAACGTCCGAGGTTAGAAGAGGAATATGGTAGAAGATCAAGAGGTCTTTCTAAAAGGTATAACTAGTATTTTTCCTTTCCGCATCATACTAGTTATTTTTGGAAATAATACCAAATACAAGAGGCATGCGATTCTAGTTTTTCGAATTTGTTTTCAATGTTGTGTTTTTTGTTTTTTCTTTTCCTTGTGATTTGATTGTTCTTTTCGGTTGACCTAAAGTTATTTAAGGAAATTAAATATTAACTTTCCTTAAAAAGATTTGTCTAGTCGGTGGTGGTTGTTCCCATATCCAAGAAGGTCATGTGCCTCGCCACGTCAGTACTGGAAGCCAATTTTGGAAACTAATATTTAATGAAATTAATAACTTAGGTGATTTGGATCGAACGTGTTAAGTTCCGCAGGAGATCCGAGTCTAAACCTAAAAGAACAAATAGATTAAACTTTGGATCAAACGTGTTAAGTTTCGTAGGCGATCCAAGTTTAATTTAAAAGAACACATGGTAGCTAGGAAAAGGTTCAGATCTTTGTACAAAATTTTTGTACAGTGGAACCATTAGGTTTTTCGAGTAGCAACCAACAATTGGTATCAGAGCTAGGGTTTTACCTCTGTGTATTTGGTATTAGTTTAATTATGCACATGTCATACATAATTGAGGCAGGTTAATAGTAGGATGTGCAAACTTTGTGGATGCAGGATCCAACTATTATGGCTTATAGTTATTATGTGTGTGATTGGACCCTTGGACACGTCAAGGGCATATTATTGTGTGTGCATGATTGTATTATAAAAAACAGCAGGAGCTGTATTTAGTTTTATTAGGATTTTATTTTTTGATCTAGTTACATGTACATTCCTTTTATGGAATATAGGATCGATGGATGTAAATTTTATTTTATGTTCGATCTAGTTTACATGTACATTCCTTCGAGGAATATAGGATCGAAAAATGTAAAATTCTATTTATGTCGCGGATCGAATCTTGCAAGGCGTGGAACCTTTTGAGGATCAGAGGCACAGCGGAACAAGGAGCAAGATGGATGCGATAACTAGACCCTGTGGCGGTGGCCAAAGATGGTAGCAGCTAGGGTTAGCGACACACGGAGGACAACAATACATAAAAGCCATAATAGTTGAAAATTAATTTTTCTATTTATTGCTTTTTATGCTGTGTTGTGTGTGCTTATTAGTATGCATGCTAAGTAGGCTAGCATAGTCAAAATTCCTCACTTTAAATAACTAAGTGGGAGAGGGATTTATTTTTAAATAAATTCCACGGTCTCCATTACTGGTTTATAAGTGATGCAACAAGCTTGCGCGTTGGCTCTGAGTGCCTTCCTCCATATCGGATGAGCTTGTTTGCGGATCACTAGCTTAAACTTCCATTTTGGATAACTATAGGAAGTTAATTAAGAGCGTGTGATCTTCCCCATCGAAAGGGACACAATCTTATTAATGGACTTAGTGTCAAGTAATGGTATACACTTAGGCACGTCTAATAGTATCCTCCCCATCGGATTCACTACTATTATTTGTGTGATCGAAGAAAACCAACTATTGATTTGTCAAATAAATAAGTTGACAAGATAAAAAAATTAAAAACCCCTCTTACAAATGTTTGATTTTGTATACGTCCACACTATCGTGGCATACAAAATTCACGGTGTTTGAGGTAATTTTATTTGTCATAAAGATTTATTGACAAGATAATTAATGGGTAAACCCCTCCTCTTACAAATGTTTAATTTTGTATACGTCCACACTATCGTGGCATGCAAAATTCACGGTGTTTGAGGTGTTGGAGAATTTAAATAATATTGTTTGAGGAATCAATGTTATTTTAAATTCAAAAGTTTTGACCAAATATTTGATCAAAGAAAGATCAACTATTAATTTTATTCGTCATAAAGTAAAGTTGACGAGATAATAAAATTAATGGATAAAATCTCTTCTTTGATTTTGTATACGTCCACACTATCGTGGCATACAAAATTCATGGGAATTTTAAGGAATTGATCTTGACCAAATATTTTTGTGATTCTTAGGATTTAAAATGTTTGTCAATTCCCTTGCTGTTATACTATAGAAAAGACTTAGTAGTCCCGATTGTAAAAATTGGAAATAGGACTTGGACATTAAGGTAGTCTGTCTTTTTAGAACTAAAGAACAATATAGGTGTATTCATTAGTTGAAACATGTTTAGTGGTGTTATCTACCAGAACCTGGAGTGTAGATACAGATGCCATTAATCATGTTCACAATTCATTGCAGGGTTCCAGGAAACCCGACAACTAAATGAAAATAAAAACACCGTCCACATGGCCACTGCTGTAAAAGTGGCAACTGTTGCAGTGGGAGATGTTTATCCTTTAACAGGAATAAAATATGGATTATTAGAAATTGTCTTTACGTACTAAGTTTAGAAAGAACCTGATTTCAGTTTCTAAACTATTATAGAATAGATATTGTGTCTATTTTGATAACAAAGCTATTATCAAGAAAAATAGAGAAGTTATCTATTCTGGTATGTTGGTTGACAATTTATAATCCAATAACTCTCATGATGCAATAAATGGAAATTATAACACATCTTCTAACTTTAAGAGAAAGCAACCTTCGGAAATGAACCAATTATATCTTTGGCATCTAAGGCTAGGTTATATTAACTTGAGTAGGATTCATTGGTAGCTGATGAACTTTTGGGTTCATTGGTAGTGGAAATCTTTCCAACCTGCGAGTCTTACTTGGAAGGAAAAATAACCAAGAAGCTTTTAAGTCTAAGGGGTATGGAGCCAAAGATATGTTGGAATTGTTTCATTCTGATTTGTGTGATCCTATGACTATCCAGACAAGAGGTAGTATCGAATATTTCATCAATTTTATAGACAACTATTCAAGATACAAATACATTTACTTAATGTGCCGCAAGACCAAGTGCTTTGATTAGTTCAAAGAGTACAAGGTTGATGCGGAGAAACGTCAAAGTAAAAGTATCAAGATACTACGGTGAGATCGTAGTGGCAAGTACCTCTTGGGAGAATTTAGAAGTCACTTTTCAGAAGTAGGGATTCAATCCCAACTAACTGCACCTGGTACACCCCAATAGAATGGTGTAGAAAAAGGAAGGTATAGGATTATGGAAATAAGTAGACTGATGATGAGTTATTACCAAATTCATTTTAAGGATATACTCTGGAAACGGAAGTGAATATAGTACCTTCCAAAGTCAGAACTCTCTCCTCATATAGAATTGCTGAATAAGCGTAAGCCTATTTTGAAGTATATTCGGGTTCGGGTAGTCCTGCACATATGCTGAAGAGAGATAATGATAAGTTGGACAGGAATTCACTTGTTTGTGGGTTATCCTAGAGAAATGAAAGTAGGATTATAGTCTTAAAAATTAGAAGGTCATTGTTAGCATCAATGACCGATTTTTAGAAAAGGACTATGTAATAAATCACGTGCCCATAAGTAAATTTTTTCTTAAGGAAATAATAAAGGACATGTCTAACCTAGTACCAACTGTACAAGATGAAATATCACAAGAAGCTGCAACACGTATCACAAATGATACACAAATGCAGAAAGTGCCTCGTCGTAGTGGGAGTGTTGTTAGGCAACCTAAAAAGATTCATGTTTTGGGAGAGTTTTTGGACTCGATCCCTGGAGGACATGAACCTGATCTCTGGACATATGACGAAGCACTCCAAGATAAAGATGCAGCATCTTGGCAAAGAGTAATGAATAACAGAATTAGAATATATGTATTCTAATAAAATCTGGAAGCTTGTAGAACCACCAAATGGTGTAAAAGCCTTTGGGTATAAAAAGGTCTATAATAGGAAAAGAGGGATAGACAGGAAGGTAGAAACTTTCAAAGCAAGGCTTGATGAAAAAGGAAACTTTTTCATTGGTAGCCATGCTTAAATCTATCTGGTTTCTTTTATCTATTTAGTAAGTGGATGTCAAGACAGCATTCCTTAATGGAAGTCTTGAAGAAAGCATTCATACAAAACAACCAGAAGGGTTCATTGCAAAGGGCAAAGAGCATTTTGTGTGCAAGCTCAATCAGTCTATGGACTGAGGCAAAGCTTCAAGGTATTGGAACATCCGGTTTATCAAAGGAATCCTGACCTATGGATTTATTTAGTAACCGGATAAGTCTTGTGTATACAAAAGGTGTGATGGAAACGTGGTGATATTTCTTGTACTATACGTAGATAATATTTTTGGTAGTTGGAAACAATATCAAAATGTTGTTAGAAGTAAAGGTATGGTTGTCCAAACAATTCGGTATGAAGGACTTGGGAGAATGAATATATTCTTGGGATCAAAGTAATAAGGGATCGCAAGAAAAGAATATTTTAATTATCCCAAGCTTCATATATCGAAAAAAAAATCCTTGCTCATTTTAAGCATGCAAAACTCCAAAAAAGGTTTCTTACCTTTTTAGCATGGAGTAACTTTATCTAAAGAAATGTCTCCATAGACATCAAAAGAGATAAAGGACATGAAGGCAGTTCCTTATGCTTCGGCTGTGGGAAGCCTAATGTATGCAATGCTGTGTACGAGACTGGATATCTATTTTGCCGTGAGCATAGTTATTAGATATCAAAGCAACTCTGGACAAGGACATTGATCTGTAGTAAAGCATATATTGAAGTACCTTAGAGGCACTAGAGATTATATGCTAGCTTATAAGGCAGATAATTTGTTTCCTGTGGGTTGCATGGATTTTGACTTCCAATCGGATAGGGACAATAATAAGTCAACCTCGGGGTTTTGTGTTTACTTTAGGAGGTAAAAGTCATAACTATGGAAGAGTGATAAGCATAGGTGTTTTTCTGGACTCCACCATAGAAGCTTAGTATATGGCAAGCCTCTGTGGTAGCCATAAAAGTTGAATGACTCAATAATCTCAAGATAGACTTAGATATGATTTCTGGTTTGTCCAAAGATTATTACAATTTATTGTAATAATATTGGTGCAGTAGCAAACTCGAAGAAACCATAAGTCTATAAGGCAAGTAAACACAATAGAGCGTAAGTACCACCCAATACGAGAAATCGTATAAACGAGGAGAAGTTGTTGCCGTCTAGATAGCATCAGGTGATGACCTATAGATTCATTCACTATGGTCCTTAAGGCAAGAGCTTTTGATGAGCATGTAGAAGGTTTGGGAATCAGATGTATGGTAGCAGTTATGGCAGCTTAGTCTTTTAGTATAAGTGGGAGATTGTTAGAATGTATACTAAAAGCCTAACTTTTGGTATAAACATTTATCTAGAAATAAGAATCACATTGGTCAAATGTCTACATTTATGATAAATGTAGTTGTTCAATTAATTTATATTGTAGATAACATGGTGTGTGGTGTCACACACAGAAGATCATGTTATCGGTTCCTTATAAATTATAAACAGTAGCTCACGACCAAGATGGAAAGGAACAAACTATTGAAAGGTCGTAGTGTAATTAGGTAGTAGTTTATCTTAACTATATAATTACACTAGTACACTTAGAGTGTATTGAGTAGGACTATTAGAGGTCGTTTCTTTTATACTGACTTTATAAAGGAACAAAGACCTCAGTTATTATGAAAGTGTGTGCTCTTAATCCTAATATAATAACAAGCACATATATTTGATATTTATTTCTTTAATTTATCAATGGGTGAGATTTAGTTCGATAAATCAATAAGCCCGATAAGTTGGGAAATGATATCACTTATAGTGTGTGTTGTTGATTATAGAAGGAAATTGTGTCCTAGTAATCTAGGTTGAGAATGTCCCCAAGAGGAGCTCATAAGGATTGTCATGTTAAACCCTGCAGGTGGACTTAGTCCGACATGACGATGAAGTTGAGTGGTACTACTCTTGGAGCTAGATATTAATTAAGTGAGTTGTCAGTAACTTACTTAATTAGTGGACATTTATTATCTTAAACACAGGGAGGCTAACACACTCATAATAAGAAGGAGCCCAAAATATAATTTGGGAATGGTGCGGTAGTTCAATAATAGTTCTCTAGTGGAATGAATTATTATTGATAAAATTAAGTTGTGTGTTCGGGGCGAATACGGGATGCTTAATTTTATCGGGAGACAAAAACCAATTCCTCCTCTCAGTCCCTATCGTAGCCTCTTGTATATAGAGATTTATACCCACCACATACCCACCTTCTTACCCATCTTATAGGGGCCGGCCAAGCTAGCTTGGAGACCAAGCTAGGGCCGGCCATGGTTTGGTTCATAGGTGAATTCATGTGGCCGGCCCTAGCTTGAACTCAAGCTTAGGTGGCCGACCCTATTAAAATAAAAAGGAATTTTAATTTTAAAATTTTTTCTTATGTGGTTAACATGATTTAAAAGAGAGTTTAAAATTTTAAATCTTTCCTTTTATAAGATTCTACAAAAGATTAAGAGAAGAGCTAAATCTCTTTCCTTATTTGTAGATTAAAAGGTTGATTTTAATTTTGGTAAAAACTTTTCTATTAATCATGTTTATTATTTAAAAGAATGTTTTAAAATTAAAAATTCTCTTTTATTAGTTTCTACAAAAGATTAAGAAAAGATTTAATATCTTTCCTTATTTGTAGATTAAAAGAGATTTTAATTTTTAGAGATAACTTTCTTTTTTTCCACATGTTAAAAGAAAGATTTTAATTTATAAAATTTCCTTTTTATTAACCAATCATGAAGGGAAAAATTATTGGAGAAATTTTTTAGAAATTTCAGGAAGCAAATAAGGAAGTTTTAATTTGTGTTTAAAATTTTATTTGCTTGGAAATTTTATGGTGTGGCCGGCCATTGTAAATTGAAAAGAAAATTTGTTTTTAATTAAATAAATTTTCCTTTTCAATGGAAAAAGAATTAAGGAAGTTTTTTATTAAATTTTCCTTATTTGCCAAGACCAAGGATTATAAAAGAGGGGGTAGAGAAGTCTTCATTGTGAATAACTCTATTATATTTTCTCCCTCTTTTTCTTCCTTGGTGTGGCCGGCCATCCTCTCCTCCTCTCTTCTCTTTGATGGCCGAACCTCATCCTTCTTGTGGAGACTCATATGGTGGCCGGATCAAGTTTGGAGAAGAAGAAGAAGAAGGAGAGAAAGAAAGTTTTGTTTCTAGCATCCCTTGGAGCATGGTGGTGGTGGCCGAACCTCTTCATCCTAGGAGAAGTTTTGATGGCCGAAACTTGTAAGGAAGAAGAAGGTGCTTTGTGGTTCTCATCTCGGAAGATCGTTGCCCGCACAACGTCCGAGGTTAGAAGAGGAATATGGTAGAAGATCAAGAGGTCTTTCTAAAAGGTATAACTAGTATTGTTCCTTTCCGCATCATACTAGTTATTTTTGGAAATAATACCAAATACAAGAGGCATGCGATTCTAGTTTTTCGAATTTGTGGTTTTTTGTTTTTTCTTTTCCTTGTGATTTGATTGTTCTTTTCGGTTGACCTAAAGTTATTTAAGGAAATTAAATATTAACTTTCCTTAAAAGACTTTGTCTAGTCGGTGGTGGTTGTTCCCATATCCAAGAAGGCCATGTGCCTCACCACGTCAGTACTGGAAGCTAATTTTGGAAACTAATATTTAATGAAATTAATAACTTAGGTGATTTGGATTGAACGTGTTAAGTTCCGCAGGAGATCCGAGTCTAACCCACTCAATCAAATAAGCTCAATATCTCATATTGACTCATTTGGGCATGACCATGCATTTAGTGGTCTCACTCTATCAAGAATATCGATGTCACTCCCGTCATATAGAAGGGATAGATACCATCTACATCACTCACATCCCTCCGCATATTTTGTTACATGCCCAGTAATCGCCTTTATAGTCCACCCAATTACGGGTGACGTTTGACGAAGCCAAAGTACGTAACTCCTTATGTAGGGAACTACGGTGACTTCAGGTCCAAGGACTAGTAGTCATACTAATAGCCACATGAGAAAGTATATGACACTCATATAACGATCCATGATACTTTCTCATGGCGGGTCTTTCAGTATACATTCTCCAATGCATACCTATGTGTCAACTTGATATCTCTATATCCATGACTTGTGAGATCAAGTCATCGAGTTGACCTACATGCTAGTCTCGTCACACTAATATTGTCCCTGAATGTTAATACTCGACTAGGAATGATTAAGAGTAGTGTTCCCTTTATCATCTTACTATCGATTCAACCAATCGATTGATATAGGTAAGAACCTTCTACTCAAGGACGCTATTATACTTAGTTATTTAGCACCAATACAGGTAAGTATAATAACAAAAAACAAATGCCTTTATTTATATACAAGAATATGATACAACGAGTCCATACAACAATCATCAAATGATTGGCTCTATGGCTCAAACTAACAATCTTCCACTAGCACTAGTGCCAATCAGTGTAGGCTTTAAGGCCTAATGACCTAGTGTAACCATCATGCTTTCTCTATGCCAAAGCCTTGGTCAAAGGATCTGCGATGTTAGCCTCTGTGGGTACTCTGCAGATCTTCACATCTCCTCTCTCGATAATCTCTCGAATGAGATGGAAGCACCGTAGTATGTGTTTGGTCCGCTGGTGTGAGTGAGGTTCCTTAGACTGTGCTATTGCTCCATTGTTGTCACAATAGAGCTCTATGGGATCAGCTATGCTAGGAACCACCCCAAGCTCGATAATGAACTTGCGGATCCAAACTGCCTCCTTTGCTGCTTCTGATGCAGCAATATACTCGGCCTCTGTTTTAGAATCAGCTATTGTGTCTTGCTTCGAACTCTTCCATCTCACAGCACCACCATTTAAGAAAAACACAAACCCTGATTACGATCTATAATTATCCTGGTCAGTCTGGAAGCTGGCATCACTGTAACCCTTTACAGCTAGCTCATCATCGTCTCCATATATCAAGAAATATTCTTTAGTCCTTTTCAAGTACTTAAGAATATTCTTGACCGCTATCCAGTGACTTTCACCTGGATCTGACTGGTATCTGCTCGTCATGCTCAAAGCATACGAAACATCAGGACGAGTACATAGCATGGTGTACATGATAGATCCTATGGCTAAAGCATAAGGGATCTGATCCATGCGGTCTCTCTCCTATCTATAAGAGGGACCTTGAGTCTTCGAAAGACTCACACCATGTGACATCGACAGAAATCCCTTCTTGGAGTTCTGTATGGCAAACCGAAGGAGTACCTTGTCAATGTATGTACTCTGACTTAGGCCAAACAATCTCTTAGATCTATCTCTATAGATCTGTATGCCTAGAATGCGGGATGGTTCACCTAAGTCCTTCATTGAGAAACAAGTCCCTAGCCAAGTCTTGACAAACTGCAGCAAAGGGATGTCTTTCCCACTGAGTAGTATGTCATCCACATACAATATAAGGAAGACAACTGTATTCCCTACAACCTTCTTGTAGACACAAGGCTTATCTTCGTTCTTGATGAAGCCAAACTATTTGATTGCATCATCGAATAGAAGATTCCAGCTCCGAGAAGCTTGCTTTAGTCCATAAATGGATCTATGCAGCTTGCATACTCTGCTAGTATGCTGTAGATCTACAAAACTCTTAGGTTGTGTCATGTACACATCCTCGAGCAGGTTTCCATTCAGAAACGCGGTTTTGACATCCATCTGCCATATCTCATAGTCATGTTATGCTGCAATAGTAAGCATGATGCGAATGGACTTAAACATCGCTACTGGAGAAAAGGTTTCATCATAGTCAATACCATGAATCTACTTGAAACCTTTAGCTACCAAGCGACCCTTATAGATAAGTCCATCCATGACAGTCTTTCTCTTAAAGACCCACTTACACCCAATGGGTTTAACGCCCTTAAGTGGATCAACCAAAGTCCATACTTGGTTGGTGTACATGGATTCCATCTTGGAACTCATGGCTTCTAGCCATTTCTCATAATCTGGGCTCATCACAGTTTCCTGATAGGAGGTAGGCTCATCCTCTATGAGTACAACGTCATCATGGTCAGACAAGAGAAATGAATATCTCTCAGGCTGACGACGTACCCTATCAGACCTGCGAAGAGGTATGTCTACTTGAACTGGTTGTTGTTCCTCAACTCCTTGTGGAACAACATCATCCACAACACTTTGTGGTTCCAGTTCAACTTCCATCGAGGCTTCAGTGCTATTGTTCGCATCTTGAACTTCTTCAAGATCGAACGTGCTCCCACTAGTCTTTCTAGAAACAAAATCCCTTTCTAGAAATACCCCAGTCTTAGCCACAACTACCTTGTGTTGACTTGGAATGTAGAAGTAATATCCCTTCGTTTCCTTGAGATATCCAATGAAATAGCACTTGTCGGATTTGGGTCCCAGTTTGTCTGAGACTTGACGTCTAACGTAAGCCTCATAACCCCAAATCCTCAGAAAAGACAACTGAGCATCTCTCCAAGTCCATATCCTATATGGTGTCTTTATTACAGCCTTAGATAGAACTCGGTTGAGAATGAAGGTTGCTGTGTCTAGAGCATAGCCCCAAAGATACATAGGAAGATCTGTGTGACTCATCATAGACCGTACCATATCTAATAAGGTACGATTCCTCCTTTCGGATACACTATTCCACTGTGGTGTTCCAGGAGGAGTGAGTTGGGATAGGATCCCACACTCAGCTAGATAGTCACGAAACTCATGGCTAAGGTATTCTCCACCTCGATCTGATCGAAGTATCTTAATACTTTTGCCAAGCTGGTTTTGTACTTCATTCTTGAATTCTTTGAACTTTTCAAAGGATTCTGACTTATGTGTCATCAGGTACACATAACCATATCTACTGAAGTCATCATTAAATGTAATGAAGTACCTATAACCACCTCTAGCAGTGATATTGAAAGGATCACATACATCACTATGTATAAGACCTAAATAGTCAGTCGCTCTCTCATTGTGTCCACTAAAGGGAGTCTTGGTCATCTTGCCTAGAAGGCATGACTCGCATGTCTCATATGATTCAAAATCAAATGAGTCCAGCAAACCATCTTTATGGAGCTGGGATAAGCGTTTGTCATTTATATGACCTAAGCGACAGTGCCACAGATAGGTTTGGTTCATGTCATTACTTGAACCTCTTGGTACTTATGTTATAGATAGGGTTCTCAAGGTCTAGAATATAGAGTCCATTCATCAGAGGTGCACTACAATAGAACATATCATTTAAATAAACTGAACAACATTTGTTCTTTATTATAAATGAAATGTTAGCTAGAGCCCTAGAGCCAATCATTTGATGATTGTATTTTGGACTTGTTGTATCATATTCTATATAAATAAAGGCATTTGATTTTTGGTTATTATACTTACTTGTATTGGTGCCAAATAAACTATGTATAATAACGTCCTTGAGTAGACGGTTCTCACCTATATCAATCGGTTAGTTGAACCGATAGTGAGATGATATAGGGAACACTACTCTTGATCATTCCTAGTCAAGTATTAACATTCAGGGACAATGTTAATGCAATAAGACTAGCATGTAGGTCAACTCGATGACTTGATCTCACAAGTCATGGATATAGAGATATCAAGTTGACACATAGGTATGCATTGGAGAATGTATACTGAAAGACCCGCCATGAGAAAGTATCATGGATCATTATATGAGTATCATATACTTTCTCATGTGGCTATTAGTATGACTACTAGTCCTTGGACCTGAAGTCACCGTAGTTCCCTACATAAGGAGTTACGTACTTTGGCTTCGTCAAACGTCACCCGTAACTGGGTGGACTATAAAGGCGATTACTGGGTATGTAATGAATTATGCAGAGGGATGTGAGTGATGTAGATGAGATCTATCCCTCCTATATGACGGGAGCGACATCGATATTCTTGATAGAGTGAGACCACGAAGTGCATGACCATGCCCAAATGAGTCAATATAGGATATTGAGCTCATTTGATTGAGTGAGTCTACATGGAGTTCAAGATTTAGATTGATTAGAGGATGACACGGTCTATGTCTCACATTGATCAATCTAGATGTCTAGGATAGAAGGACACTTGTCATATTTTGTGAGAAGTCACAATTAGTAGTCACAAGGTGATGTTGGATCTCAACATTCTTGTAACTTGGGTAGTAATGATGTGTTGCTAGATACCGCTCATTACTTATGCTCCTAAATGGGTTTAGGGGCATTTCCAACGTTACAAGAACCTATAGGGTCACACACTAAGGGCAATTAGATGGAGATTAGGTTCATTAGATGAACCTAAATGATTACGTACATATGATGAACCAAATTGGATTAAGAGTAATCCAAAGTAGGCTAATTGAGTTGGACTCAATTTGGTTCATGTGTTAAGTGAGTCTAATTTGGACTTAGACTCATTTAATTAATTTAATTCAATGAATAGAGATTCATTAAATTAAAATTGACTTGAACCAATGGTTAGATTAGATCAACCAAGGGAGAGAAGTGGTCAAGTTTGACTTGACTTAAGTAGGAAGATGAAGAGTCAAGTTTTGACTTGACTTTGACTTGACCAATGCCACATCATCAAGGCTTCTTCACTTGGTCAAGTTTGACTTGACCAAATGCCACCTCATGGAGGAGATCAAGAGACTTGACTCTTGATATTCCATGGGGGTTACATGCCTTGAAGTGGCCGGCCACTTTTAGGTGGAATGAAATTGATTTTTTCATTCAAGTGGTTGTAACTTCATCTTCTTCTTCCTCTTGAATTTTTCTTCTTGCTCTCCCTCTCCTCCCTACCGATCTCTAAGGTTGCTAGCACATCCTTAGAGATTTTTCTCTATCTCTTGCTTGTGTGGATACACATAGAGAAGTGTCTACTTTGACACTTTCGAGATCCGGCGAACCGAGGACAAGCGGGATTGCGAAGGGCTTCGCATCAAGGGTATATTCTTTCTTCATGTAGATCTAGGAGTAGATCTAAGTTGTAAACTCGTACTCGTAAATTTTGTTCTATACTCTTCGCACGAGATCCAGTGGCATGGGTGATTCGGGGTTTCCGCGACGCGAAAATACGGTTTTCGCGGCCCGAAAAACCAAACAGTGGTATCAGAGCCACGTGCGAAGCGAGTACGAGTTTATATTCATATTTTTATAAAAAATATAGATCTGTAAACTTTCTGTAAATTCATGTTTTTATAGTTTTAATGGGTATTTTTCTCGTAGAAGCGAAGCACAAGTGTTTAGACACTTGTAGGCTTCGACTACCGAGAAGAAGAATTTTCCGAAACGGCAATGTTTCGCCCCAAAATTTTTTGGGACAGCGGGCTTAGGCACTATTAGATCACAAAGGAACCCTTGCGATGGTTAGATCGCGGGTAGGGGCGATGCCCCTAGCCCCGCAAGGGGATTCGTTCCGCGATTGCTCCCGAAAACGCTAAACGGGGCAGCCGGGAAAAATTTACTTATAAAATTGTAAAAATTATGAAAATTACAGAAAATTATGAAAAATATATAATTTAGAATTATATATTAATTTTGTGATAGTCATGGCCCAAAAAGACCCAATAAGATTGGAATTGTGTTGTAATTCATATTACGGCCTGCGCGCCGTTATTTGTGATGTGTGTGCTGTATTTTTTTTTTTTTTATTTTCACGACCTGCGCGTCGTGCCTTTCTCTTATATTCTGGTTGTAAATTAGATTTAGACTCGAATGTAACTTGAGTTTTAAAATTGTAATGTAAATTTGAAGCGGTGGAAGGTCCACACGAGACGGAGTTACGAGGAGGGTACGAGCAACACGAGGTGGTCAACGGAAGGAGCTTGAGAAGTTGTTGACCTTAGGTTGACCATCCGATCTTCTCATTGGCTGGAGAAGATCGTAGTAGGGCCATGACTAAATCACAAATTAATTTAATTAATTGCTTTTGTGTGTATGTGATGCATGCTAGTTAATTAAGTAATTAATTAGTGCCTAACGATTAGATTAGATCTAAGTCATGCACATGATGCACCCTTCGATTAGATTAGATCTATCAAGTATATGATACGCATCATCGTTTAGATTAGATCTAAATCATGTCAACTCGTAATGACTACCATGCCGTGATACCTACCACTACCTCGATCGCATGTAGTTGTTGAATCTGCCAAAGCAGAGCAACACATACTATCTTGGTAGGGTACGGAGGGACAATCTTGGTCCCGCCTATCAACGCATGGATGAGTACAACTCAATTAGATTGAGTATTCCTAGTTAACTCGGTTGGATCGAGTATAACTATAGGCATTCTTCCAACGGTTGGAAAGTTAGGTCAAAATCACATATATATTAATTCTTGGGCGTATTAGCCAAAGCTAACTCGAGTTTTAATATAAATGCAGATTTTGATTCTATAAACAAGAGTTGCATAGAAATGTAATTGGTAATCGTTACCTATCGATCATACCAATTCTTGGGCGTATTAGCCAAAGCTAACTCAAGGGTTAGTATGATGTGGATCTTGTCCCACATGAATTATAGAATTCAGGGGGAGCATCATTTAGTTAAAGGCCTAATTAAATGATTAAGAATATGATATTTATTTCTGCTTTTATTTCTGTTGTAGATTACCATGACGTCGAATATGAACACCTTCTCCTTGCGATCTGTCATCGAGAAGGACAAGCTCACCGGAGCAAACTTCCTGGACTAGTATAGGAACCTGAGAATAGTTCTCACCCAAGAACGTAAACTGTATGTTCTGGAGCAGCCCATTCCGGAGGCTCCTCCTGCCACTACCCCGCGAGCTGACAGAGATGCTTTCAAGAAGCATCAAGATGACGCATTAGATGTGTCTTGTCTAATGCTCGCGGCCATGAACTCTGAGCTTTAGAAGCAACACGAGTTAATGGGCGCTTACGATATGGTTGAACATCTTCGTCAGCTGTATCAAGGTCAAGCGAGGCATGAGAGATTTGAGATCTCAAGGGCACTATTTCAGTGCAAGATGTCAGACGGGGCTCCAGTAGGCCCATATGTACTCAAAATGATTAGGTACATAGAGAACCTACAAAGGTTGGGGTTCCCTCTTGGCCAAGAGCTGGCTACTGACCTAATCTTGCAATCCTTGCCGGATAGCTACAGTCAATTCGTTCTAAACTACAATATGAACGAGATTGACAAGCCACTGCCTGAGTATGAACTGCTGAGCTAAACCTTAAGAAGGCTAAGCCCAACACTGTTCTGATGGTTCAGAAACATAAGGGCAAGGGAAAGCCCAAAGGCAAGGGAAAGTCCCAAGCCAAGGGAAAAGGCAACGCACTGAAGCCTAAAGGAGGGGTTGCCAAGGATGCTACCTGCTTCCACTGCGGTCAGACCGGGCACTGGAAGAGGAACTGCAAGGTATACTTGGAGGATCTTAAGAAGAAGCGAAGTGAGACTTCCACTTCAGGTATATATGTTATAGAAGTCAATCTATCTATTTCTACATCATGGGTATTAGATACTGGATGTGCTTCTCACATTTGTACTGATGTGCAGGCGCTGAGAAATAGTAGGGCATTGACAAAGGGCGAGGTGGACCTACGAGTAGGCAATGGAGCACGGGTTGCTGCTGTTGCTGTAGGGACTTACTTTCTATCTCTGCCCTCTAGGCTTGTACTAGAGTTAGTGGATTGTTGTTATGTGCCTGCATTAACTAAGAACATTATATCAGTTTCTTGTTTGGACAAGAAAGGTTTCTCGTTTACTATAAAGAACAAATGTTGTTCCGTCTATTTAAATGATATATTCTATTATAGTGCACCTCTGATAAACGGACTCTATATTCTAGACCTTGAGAGCCCTATCTATAACATAAATACTAAGAGGTTCAAGTCAAATGACATGAACCAAACCTACCTCTAGCACTATCGCTTAGGTCATATAAATGACAAGCGCTTATCCCAGCTCCATAAGGATGGTTTGCTGGACTCATTTGATTTTGAATCATATGAGATATGCGAGTCATGCCTACGAGGCAAGATGACCAAGACTCCCTTTAGTGGGCACAGCGAGAGAGCGACTGATTTGTTAGGAATTATACATAGTGATGTATGTGGCCCTTTCAATGTCGCTGCTAGAGGTGGTTATAGGTACTTCATCACATTTACTGATGACTTCAGTAGATATGGTTATGTGTACTTGATGACACATAAGTCTGAATCCTTTGAAAAGTTCAAAGAATTCAAGAATGAAGTACAGAACCAGCTTGGCAAGAGTATTAAGATACTTCGATCCGATCGAGGTGGAGAATACCTTAGCCATGAGTTCTGTGACTAACTAGCTGAGTGTAGGATTGTAACACCCACAAAATTATAAGATAAGTATATGGGTGTTATTTGCTTTAGAGCATAAAAGAAGAATCAAAAGAAAAAGAAATAAGAGAAATAAAAATAAGAGGTGAAGGTTTGAACCTTGAACCTCTCACAAAGGATAGAAATAAAGTTATGTATGATAACCACTAGGATAATGAATAACATATTGTTGGGTTTTTCGGGCCGCGAAAACCGCTTTTCGCGTCGCGGAAACCCCGAATCGCCCAAGCCACGGATCTCGTGCAAGGTAAAATCGAACGAAAATACGAGTACGAGTTTGAAAAACTTTAATCTACAGTAGATCTACATAAGGATAAACCATTTATACCTTTGTAGCGAAGCCCTTCGCAATCCCGCTTGTCCTTGGTTCGCCGGATCTCAAAAGTGTCAAAGTAGACACTTCTCTATTTGTATCCAGACAAGCAAGAGATGGAGAAGAAACCATAGAGTGTGCTAGCACTCAAGTAAGGTCTCGGCAAGAAGGAGAAGAGGGAGAGAAGAATTGTGAGCAAGAGGAAGAAGATGAAAATCAATTAGCCTTGAATGAAAAATAAAACATTCATTTTACACTCAAAGTGGCCGACCACATTAAACCTTGTAACCCCCATGGAATATCAAGAGTCACAACTCTTGGTAACTCCCATGAGGTGGCATTTGGTCAAGTCAAACTTGACCAAATGAAGAGGCCTTGATGATGTGGCATTGGTCAAGTCAAAGTCAAGTCAAAAACATGACTCTTCATCTTCCTACTTAAGTCAAGTCAAACTTGACCACTTCTATCCCTTGGTTGATCTAATCTAACCATTGGTTCAAGTCAATTTTAATTTAATGAATCTCTATTCATTGAATTAAATTAATTAAATGAGTCTAAGTCCAAATTAGACTCACTTAACACATGAACCAACTTGAGTCCAACTCAATTATCCTACTTTGGATTACTCTTAATCCAATTAGGTTCATCATATGAACGTAATCATTTAGGTTCATCAAATGAACCTAGTCTCCATCTATTTGCCCTTAGTGTGTGACCCTATAGGTTCTTGTAACGTTGGCAATGCCCCTAAACTCATTTAGGAGCATCTTATGAGCGGTATCTAGCAACACATCATTACTACCCAAGTTACAAGAATGTCGAGATCCGACATCACCTTGTGACTACTAATTGTGACTCCTCACAACATGTGACATTGTCCTTCTATCCTAGACATCTAGATTGATCAATATGAGGCATAGACCGTGTCATCCTCTAATCAATCTAAATCTTGAACTCCAAGTAGACTCACTCGATCAAATGAGCTCAACATCTAATGTTGACTCATTTGGGCATGGCCATGCACTTCGTGGTCTCACTCTATCAAGAATAGCGATGTCGCTCCCGTCATATGGGAGGGATAGATCCCATCTACATCACTCACATCCCTCTGCATAATTCGTTATATACCCAGTAATCACCTTTATAGTCCACCCTGTTACGGGTGACGTTTGACGAAACCAAAGTACATAACTCCTTATGTAGGGATCCATGGTGACTTCAGGTCAAAGGACTAATAGTCATACTAATAGCCACATGAGAAAGTATATGACACTCATATAACGATCCATGATACTTTCTCATGGCGGGTCATTCAGTATACATTCTCTAATGCATACCCATGTGTCAGCTTGATATCTCTATATCCATGACTTGTGAGATCAAGTCATCGAGCTGACCTACATGCTAGTCTTATTGTATTAACATTGTCCCTGAATGTTAATACTCGACTAGGAATGATTTAGAGTATTGTTCCCTATATCATCTCACTATCGATTCAACTAATCCATTGATATAGGTATGAACCTTCTACTCAAGGACGCTATTATTCTTAGTCTATTTGGCACTAATACAAATAAGTATAATAACCAAACAAATGCCTTTATTAATATACAAGAATATGATACAATGAGTCCATACAATCATCAAATGATTGGCTCTAGGGCTCTAACTAACAATCTCCCACTAGCACTAGTGCCAATCAGTATAGGCTCTAAGGCCTAATGACCTAGTATGACCATCATGCTTCCTCTGTGCCAAAGCCTTGGTCAAGGGATCTGCGATGTTAGCTTCTGTAGGTACTCTGCAAATCTTCACATCTCCTCTATCGATAATCTCTCGAATGAGATGGAAGCGCCGTAGTATGTGCTTGGTCATTGGTGTGAGCGAGGTTCCTTCGTCATGCTATAGCTCCATTGTTGTCACAATAGAGCTCAAGCGGTTCAGCGATGCTAGGAACCACCCCAAGTTCGATGATGAACTTGCGGATCTAATCGCCTCCTTTGCGCCTCGATGCGCAATGTACTCAACTTCATTGTAGAATCACTCGTATCCGCTTGAACTCTTCCGACAAGCACCACCATTAATGCAAAATACGAACCCCGACTGCGATCTATAGTCATCCTGGTCGGTCTGGAAGCTAGCATCACTGTAACCCTTTACAGCTAGCTCATCATTGCCTCCATATATCAAGAAATATTCTTTAGTTCTTCTTAAGTACTTAAGAATATTCTTGACCGCTATCCAGTGACTTTCACCTGGATTTGACTGGTATCTGCTCGTCATGCTCAAAGCATACGAGACATCAGGTCGAGTACATAGCATGGCGTACATGATCGATCCTACGGCTGAGGCATAAGGGATCTGATCCATGCGGTCTCTCTCCTCTCTAGAAGAGGGACTTTGAGTCTTCGAAAGACTCATGCCGTGTGACATCGGCAGAAATCCCTTCTTGGAGTTCTGCATGACAAACCGAAGAAGTACCTTGTCAATGTATGTACTCTGACTTAGGCCAAGCAATCTCTTAGATCTATCTCTATAGATCTGTATCCCTAGAATGCGGGATGCCTCACCTAAGTCCTTCATTGAGAAGCAACTCCCTAGCCAGGTCTTGACAGACTGAAGCATAGGGATGTCCTTCCCAATGAGTAGTATGTCATCCACATATAATATGAGGAAGACAACTATGTTCCCTACAACCTTCTTGTAGACACAAGGCTCATCTTCGTTCTTGATGAAACCAAACTGTTTGATCGCATCATCGAATCGAAGATTCCAGCTCCGAGAAGCTTGCTTTAGTCCATAAATGGACCTATGCATACTTACTAGTATCTTGTGGATCTACAAAACCCTCGGGTTGTATCATGTACACATCCTCAGTAGGTTTCCATTCGAAACGCGGTTTTGACATCCATCCGCCATATCTCATAGTCATGGTAGGTGCAATAGCATGATCCGAATGGACTTAAACATCGCCACTGGAGTAAAGGTTTCATCATAGTCAATACCATGAATCTGCTTGAAACCTTTAGCTACCAAGCGACCCTTATAGATAAGTCCATCCATGTCAGTCTTTCTCTTAAAGACCCACTTGCACCCAATGGGTTTTACCCCTTCAGGTGGATCAACCAAAGTCCATACTTGGTTGGTGTACATGGATTTTATCTCGGATCTCATGGCTTCTAGCCATTTCTCAGAATCTGGTCTCATCACAGCTTCTTGATAGGTGGTAGGCTCATCCTCTATGAGCACAATGTCATCATGGTCAGACAAGAGAAATGAGTATCTCTCAGGCTGACGACGTACCCTATCAGACCTGCGAAGAGGTATGTCTACATGAACCGGTTGTTGTTCCTCAACTCCTTGTGGAACAACATCATCCACAACACTTTGTAGTTCCAGTTCAATTTCCATCGTGGCATGAGTGCTATTGTTCGCATCTTGAATTTCTTCAAGATCGAACGCGCTCCCACTAGTCTTTCTAGAAACAAAGTCCCTTTCTAGAAAGACCCCAGTCTTTGCCACAACTACCTTGTGCTGACTGGGAATGTAGAAGTAATATCCCTTAGTTTCCTTGGGATATCCGATGAAATAGCACTTGTCGGATTTGGGTCCTAATTTGTCTGAGACTTGACGTCGTACGTAAGCCTCACAACCCCAAATCCTCATGAAAGACACCTGGGCATCTCTCCCAGTCCATATCCTATATGGTGTCTTTATCACGGCCTTTGATGGAACTCGATTGAGTATGAAAGCTGCCGTGTCTAGAGCATATCCCCATAGATATGTTGGAAGATCTGTGTGACTCATCATAGATCGTACCATATCTAATAATGTACGATTCCTCCTTTCGGATACACCATTCCACTGTGGTGTTTCAGGAGGAGTGAGTTGAGATAAAATCCCACACTCAGCTAAGTAGTCACGAAACTCATGGCTTAAGTATTCACCACCTCGATCTGATCGAAGTACCTTAATACTCTTGCCAAGCTAGTTCTGTACTTCATTCTTGAATTCTTTGAACTTTTCAAAGGATTCAGACTTATGTGTCATCAAGTACACATAACCGTATCTACTGAAATCATCAGTAAATGTGATGAAGTACCTATAACCGCCTCTAGCAGCAACATTGAAAGGGCCACATACATCACTATGTATGAGTCCTAACAAATCAGTTGCTCTCTCGCTATGCCTACTAAAGAGCGTCTTGGTCATCTTGCCTCGTAGGCATGACTCGCATATCTCATATGATTCAAAATCAAATGAGTCCAGCAAACCATCCTTATGGAGCTGGGATAAGCGCTTGTCATTTATATGACCTAAGCGATAGTGCCAGAGGTAGGTTTGGTTCATGTCATTTGACTTGAACCTCTTGGTACTAATGTTATAGATGGGGCTCTCAAGGTCTAGATTATAGAGTCCGTTTATTAGAGGTGCACTACAATAGAACATATCTTTTAAATATACAGAACAACATTTGTCTTTTATTATAAAAGAGTATCCTTTCTTGTCTAAACAAGAAACTGAAACTATATTCTTAGTAAGTGCAGGCACATAACAATAATCATCTAAATCTAGTACAAGCCCAGAGGGCAGAGATAGCTGATAAGTTCCTACAGCAACAGCAGCAACCCGTGCTCCATTGCCTACTCGTAGGTCCACCTCGCCCTTTGCCAATGCTCTACTATTTCTCAGCGCCTGCACATCAGTACAAATGTGAGAAGCACATCCAGTATCTAATACCCATGATGTAGAAATAGATAGATTGACTTCTATAACATATATACTTGAAGTGGAAGTCTCACTTCGCTTCTTCTTCAGATCCTCCAAGTATACCTTGCAGTTCCTCTTCCAGTGCCCAGTCTGACCGCAATGGAAGCAGGTAGCATCCTTGGCGACCCCTCCTTTAGGCTTCAGTGCCTTGCCTTTGCCCTTGGTTTGGGACTTTCCCTTACCTTTGGGCTTGCCCTTGCCCTTGTGCTTCTGGACCGTCAGAATGGGCTTAACCTTCTTAAGGTTAATCTCAGCAGTTCGTAACATACTAAGTAGCTCGGGCAGTGGCTTGTCAATCTCGTTCATGTTATAGTTGAGAACGAATTGACTATAGCTATATGGCAAGGACTGCAAGATCAAGTCAGTGGCTAGCTCTTGGCCATGTGGGAACCCCAGTCTTTGTAGGTTCTCTATGTACCCAATCATCTTGAGTACATAAGGACCTACAGGAGACCCGTCTGACATCTTGCACTGAAACAGTGCCTTCGAGATCTCAAATCTCTCATGCCTCGCTTGTCCCTGATATAGTTGGCGAAGATGCTCAACCATATCAAAAGCGCCCATCAACTCATGTTGCTTCTGAAGCTCTAAGTTCATGGTCGTGAGCATTAGACAGGACACATCTAATGCGTCGTCTTGATGCTTCTTGTAAGCATCTTTGTAGGCTCGCGGGGCATTGGCAGGAGGAGCCTCCGGAATGGGCTGCTCCAGAACGTACAGCTTACGCTCCTGGGTGATAACTATTCTCAAGTTCCTGTACCAGTCTAGGAAATTCGCTCCGTTGAGCTTGTCCTTCGCAAGGACAGATCGCAGGGAGAAGGAATTCGTGTTCGACGTCATGGTTATCTACAACAGAAAAATTTGCAGAAATAAATATCATATTCATTAAAAATTCATTTAATTAGGCCTTTTAATTAAATGATGCTCCCACTGAATTCTATAATTCTTGTGGGACAAGATCCACATCATACTAACACTTGAGTTAGCTTTGGCTAATACGCCCAAGGCTTAGTATGATCGGTAGGTAACGATTACCAATTACATCTCTATGCAACTCTTGTTTATAGAATCAATATCCGCATTAAAAATCGAGTTAGCTTTGGCTAATACGCCCGAGAGTTAATATAGATGTGATATTGATCTATCTTTCCAACTATTGGAAGAATGCCTATAGTTGACTCGATCCAACCGACTAACTATGAATACTCAATCTAATTGAGTTTGTATTCACCCATGCGTTGATAGGCGGGACCAAGATTGTCCCTCCGTATCCTACCAAGATAATATGTATTGCTCTGCTTTGGCAGATTCAACAATACATATGATCGAGGTAGTGATAGGTATCACGGCACGGTTAGGCATTAGAGTTGAGTCGATTGAGATCTAATCTAATCGAGAAGGGATGCATCTTGTGCATGACTTAGATCTAATCTAATCGCAAGGGTGCAACATGTGCACGACTTAGATCTAATCTAATCGTAAGGCACTAATTAATTAACTACTTAGTAAATATGCATCACATACACAAGCAATTAATTAATCTATTTGTGATTTAGTCATGGCCCTACTACGATCTTCTCAAGCAAATGAGAAGATCAATTGGTCAACCTAGGGTCAACAGCTTCTTCAAGCTACTCCCTTTGACCACCTTGTGTTGCTCGTGCCCGCCTCGGAACTCCGTCTCGTGTGGACCCTCCACCGCTCCAATTTGTACATTACAATTTGAAACTCAAGTTACATTCGAGTCTAGATCTAATTTACAACAAGAAAATAAGATAAGGCACGACCCGCAGGTCGCAAATATAATACAACACTCGCAAACACACAACGGCACATAGGCCGTATTATGAATTACAACACAACCAATCATATTGGGCTTTGGGCCATGACTATCACAAATTAATATATAATTCAAAATTATATATTTTTCATAATTTTCTATAATTTTAAAATTAATTTTTACAATTTTTACGAATAAAATTTCCCGGCGGTCCCGTTTAGCGATTTTGGGCGCAATCGCGGAACGGATCCCCTTGCGGGGCCCAGGGGCATCGCCCCTACCCGCGATCTAACCATCGCGAGGGTTCCTTTGCGATCCAACAGCGCCTAAACCCGCTGTCCCAAAACGATTTGGGTCGAGACATTGCCGTTTCGGAAAAATCTTCCCGGCGGGTTCGTTTTTAGCGATTTCGGGTGCGATCGCGGAGCAAATCCCCTTGCGGGGTTAGGGGAAGTACCCCTACCCACGATCTAACCATCGTGAGTTGCTCCTTTGCGATCTAATGGCACCCAAGCCCGCTGTCCCAAATGGATTTGGGGCAAAACGAAGCCGGTTTTGAAAGATCTTTCCGGTAGCCGAAGCCTACAAGTGCCGAGACACTTGTGCTTCGCTTCTACGAAAAATTACCCATAAAATCATAAAAAACTAATTTTTACAGAAAATCACAGAAGGTTTTATTTTTCATAAAAATAAAAATAAACTCGTACAAGCCTTGCACGTGGCTCTGATACCACTGTTGGGTTTTTCGGGCAAGGTAAAACCGAACGAAAATACGAGTACGAGTTTGAAAAACTTTAATCTACAGTAGATCTACATAAGGATAAACCATTTATACCTTTGTAGCGAAGCCCTTCGCAATCCCGCTTGTCCTTGGTTCGCCGGATCTCAAAAGTGTCAAAGTAGACACTTCTCTATTTGTATCCACACAAGCAAGAGATGGAGAAGAAACCTTAGAGTGTGCTAGCACTCAAGTAAGGTCTCGGCAAGAAGGAGAAGAGGGAGAGAAGAATTGTGAGCAAGAGGAAGAAGATGAAAATCAATTAGCCTTGAATGAAAAATAAAACATTCATTTTACACTCAAAGTGGCCGGCCACATTAAACCTTGTAACCCCCATGGAATATCAAGAGTCACAACTCTTGGTAACTCCCATGAGGTGGCATTTGGTCAAGTCAAACTTGACCAAATGAAGAAGCCTTGATGATGTGGCATTGGTCAAGTCAAAGTCAAGTCAAAAACATGACTCTTCATCTTCCTACTTAAGTCAAGTCAAACTTGACCACTTCTATCCCTTGGTTGATCTAATCTAACCATTGGTTCAAGCCAATTTTAATTTAATGAATCTCTATTCATTGAATTAAATTAATTAAATGAGTCTAAGTCCAAATTAGACTCACTTAACACATGAACCAACTTGAGTCCAACTCAATTATCCTACTTTGGATTACTCTTAATCCAATTTGGTTCATCATATGAACCTAATCATTTAGGTTCATCAAATGAACCTAGTCTCCATCTATTTGCCCTTAGTGTGTGACCCTATAGGTTCTTGTAACGTTGGCAATGCCCCTAAACTCATTTAGGAGCATAAGTAATGAGCGGTATCTAGCAACACATCATTACTACCCAAGTTACAAGAATGTTGAGATCCAACATCACCTTGTGACTACTAATTGTGACTCCTCACAATATGTGACATTGTCCTTCTATCCTAGACATCTAGATTGATCAATATGAGGCATAGACCGTGTCATCCTCTAATCAATCTAAATCTTGAACTCCAAGTAGACTCACTCGATCAAATGAGCTCAACATCTAATGTTGACTCATTTGGGCATGGCCATGCACTTAGTGGTCTCACTCTATCAAGAATATTGATGTCGCTCCCGTCATATGGGAGGGATAGATCCCATCTACATCACTCACATCCCTCTGCATAATTCGTTATATACCCAGTAATCGCCTTTATAGTCCACCCAGTTACGGGTGACGTTTGACGAAACCAAAGTACATAACTCCTTATGTAGGGATCCATGGTGACTTCAGGTCAGAGGACTAATAGTCATACTAATAGCCACATGAGAAAGTATATGACACTCATATAACGATCCATGATACTTTCTCATGGCGGGTCATTCAGTATACATTCTCTAATGCATACCCATGTGTCAGCTTGATATCTCTATATCCATGACTTGTGAGATCAAGTCATCGAGCTGACCTACATGCTAGTCTTATTGTATTAACATTGTCCCTGAATGTTAATACTCGACTAGGAATGATTTAGAGTATTGTTCCCTATATCATCTCACTATCGATTCAACTAATCGATTGATATAGGTATGAACCTTCTACTCAAGGACGCTATTATACTTAGTCTATTTGGCACTAATACAAATAAGTATAATAATCAAACAAATGCCTTTATTAATATACAAGAATATGATACAATGAGTCCATACAATCATCAAATGATTGGCTCTAGGGCTCTAACTAACACATATGAATGGAAAATGATGGGAATTGTAGTTAAAAGTGAGGATATGATTAAGTGAGGGAACAAGAGAAAATCAAATAGGTTTATTCCTCTTGTTTACCTCTTGGTTAAGAAAAGGAGTAAGCAAAAGACAAGTTGTCTTTCTTCCTTTTCCTTCTCTATTTTTGTGGAGTTTAAGAGAATAATGAAGAGAAGAATTAAGGGAAAGGAATGAGGACATATTCTCATTAGAAAAATACATGCATGAATTAAGGAAAAAGGGAAGCAAAGTTCATCTTTGTATCTTCCACCCACCTAGCATAAAAAGGAAAGAAAGGAAAGGATTTCATTTTTCTTCCTTCTCCCTCACCATTGCTGAAACTAGAAGCCCTCCTCCCTCATCTCCACAAGCCAAGTTTAGCTTTCTCCCTAAGAGGAAACTAAATTACAAGAAGGAGCCTTCAAGGTGCACCCTTCCAAGCAAGAGAAATCAAAAGGAGTGCTAGCCTCCTTCCTCTTCACCAAGGGTACCATTTCTTTAAGGATTAACAAGGGAACACTAGGTAAGATTCCCCTCACCTGTGGTACAATAGTTTATATGGTTTTCCATGAAGGTAGATCGCTTAAAAACCTAAGGTTTGCTTTATGAGAATTTCGGCCAAGACAGGAGGAAGTGTTTAAGAAAATTGTAACTAGATATGCTTATTATTTATTTTTGTGACATGTATCTTATATAAGAGGTTAATCTAAGGTTTCCATGCTAGAATGAACAATGAAAACTTAGATCCATGAACCCTAGACTCTCGGCCAAGCATGAACAAGAGGACTAGGTAAGCTTAAGACTCAAACTAAGCATGTTTCCTTATTCTTGTGTTATGTACCCTATGATAATGATGTTGTTAACTTGTTCTCTTACTTGTATGTTGTTTGAAACTCCAATTCCATGCTCATGAATGTTCGACCATGGAAGAACTAAAGGCCTAGGAGAGTTTTAAACCTAAAAACTAAGCATGCTAAGATTTTTCCTAAGACAAGATATGAAGCTATAATGTTATGCCATGATTGTATGTTGATTATGAATCCTATTACATGCTTATGAAGATTCGGTTATGATGAGATTTGAAGTATAGGAAAGTTTAAACCAAGTCTAGGAGGCTCATGACCTTCTGATAAAATGATATGAACTAGTTGATGTTCTTATGGTTGCTTGTTACATAGAAAATTGGTTACATGTAACTTTCGGCCACACTAAGTTTTAAAGCTAGGATGCTTAGATTTTAAACTAAGTTTACCCATGTTGTTCCTTGTAATGTTGTCATGAAAATTGTGTAGGGTTTCCATGCTTTTAGGCCATATGAAAAACAAAACCAAGCTCACATGTTTCGGCCACCCTTGGGTTAAAGGCCTAGGAAAACTTAGAACCCAACTTAGATATGCTCATGATGTTCTTGTGATAAATGCTATGAAATGTAGTTGTGGTTTCCATACTCTTGTGCCCCTAGAAACTTAGTTTCATGCTTGATATGTTTCGGCCACTACTAGTTTAAAGGCCTAGAGAAATTTAGAACCCAACTTGTATATGCTTATGATGTTCTTGTGATGTATGCTATGAAATGTAGTTGTGGTTTTCATGCTCTTATGCCACTAAAAACCTAGTTCCATGATTGATATGTTTCGGCCACCTTGAGTTAATGGGTTTAGGAAGTTTGGAATTTAAAACAAATGTGCTTATGATGTTCCTCATGAAAATGTATAAGATATTGGCTTAAGGTTCAACACTTTCATGCTACTTGTAACCTAGAATGAGACATGCTAGGGTTCGGCCATGATAAGGTTAGAAGCTTAAGGAACTTAGAACCCAAACTAAACCTGCTTAAGTTGTTCCTTATGAAATATGATATGATATGTGTTTAGGGTTTACATGTTTGCATGTTGCTTAGAACTTGATTGCTCTTCATGAAGGTTTCGGCCATGAAAGAATTAGAAACCTAGGAGGGCTTAAAAATTTAGGTTAACATGCTTATGACCTTTCTTATGATAGTATGTGAAGATATCATGAGATTTTTATGTTGTATGTTGTCTAGAGATCATGCCCTACTCATGACTTTCGGCCATATGGGTTTAGTAACCTAGATGTACCTCACATGCTATGTAATGAATCAAGAAATGTTATTTAATGATTCCATGAATGGTTATGTCTTCTTATGATAAGTGATATGCTCTTTTATGTATGCTTATGATCCATGTATGTGCTATGTGCCCAATTATGCATGCTTTATGATATGATAAAATGACATGTTCCTTATGCAAGCTTATGATCCATGCATGTGTTGTGTGCCCAAATATGCATGCTTTATGATATGATAAGTGATATGTTCATGATGTACGCTATGATTCATGCATGTGTTGTGTGCCCAAATATGCATGTTTTATGATAAGTTAAGAAACATAATATGCATGAAAGGATAAGAACTATGATATGTATGACATGCTATTTTACTTTATGTATGGCTTGTACCAAGGGTGGGCTCCATAAGCGCCCCGGGGTCGATGGACTAAGAAACGGGCCTCGTTAGGGATAAGCTCCTAAGTGCCCCTAGGTCGATGGACTAAGAAACGGGCCTAGTATGTATGCCTTGTAGGTTTCAAGACTTGCTACCTTGGACCTACATAGGACGCGCGCATTTATGTATGTGGTACAAGTCGGGGCCCTAATCATGTTGAGATTATGTTTAAGTATGTATATTATAAGTTTTCAAAAGACATGTTGCATATGTTGCATGATGTATGTTTAGGAATTTACCTTGCTATACTCTATGATTATGCCATGATAATTATGATGATGTTATGCTATGTCAGGATACATTTGATGATCACGTTATATTATGCCATGCTACTTTATGTTATGTTACGATATGCCATGATATGCTGCTTGATATGATAAATTTGTCTTTGTGCCTCTTGACTTGTGATTTTAATATGCTTTACGGTTTTTGTGAGTAGGAAAGGAACTTACTGAGCCATGAGTGCTCTTAGCTTACTTTCTTGTACCACAGATAAAGGCAAGGAATGGATGTACTAAGGGAGCAGCAGGAGGGGCTAGAAGAAGGTGTGTGGTAGTGGACTGGCTAAAGGAAAGGACCTGCTTTTGTTTAATAAGAAATATGCCATGTTGATATTTTTATTTTATGACTCCATGACATTAAGTATGTGTTTGGGTATTGAGACTTAAAAATTATGATGGGTATGCTATGTGGTTCTTTTATGTCAATGGTAATGTTAAAGTAAGAAAAGTTTTTTTTAAATTCTCTAAGTAAGACTTCCACTGTATTAAGCATGTATGTGTCCAAGTAACCCCCCGTCGCCTTAGCAGGAGGGACGGGGCGTTACAGGGATTCTATCCCAACTCACTCCTCTTGGAACACCACAGTGGAATGGTGTATCCGAAAGGAGGAATCGTACCTTATTAGATATGGTACGATCTATGATGAGTCACACAGATCTTCCGACATACCTTTGAGGCTATGCTTTAGACACGGCAGCTTTTATACTCAACCGAGTTCCATCCAAGACCGTGATAAAGACACCATATAGGATATGGACTGGGAGAGATGCCCAGGTGTCTTTCATGAGAATTTGGGGTTGTGAGGCTTACGTTCGATGTCAAGTCTCAGACAAATTAGGACCCAAATCTGACAAGTGCTTTTTCATTGGATATCCCAAGGAAACTAAGGGATATTACATCTACATTCCCAGTCAGCACAAGGTAGTTGTCGCAAAGACTGGGGTCTTTCTAGAAAGGGACTTTGTTTCTAGAAAGACTAGTGGGAGCGCGTTCGATCTTGAAGAAGTTCAAGATACGAACAATAGCACTGATGCCTCGATGGAAATTGAACTGGAACCACAAAGTGTTGTGGATGATGTTGTTCCACAAGGAGTTGAGGAACAACAACCAGTTCAAGTAGACATACCTCTTCGCAGGTCTGATAGGGTACGTCGTCAGCCTGAGAGATACTCATTTATCTTGTCTGACCATGATGACATTGTGCTCATAGAGGATGAGCCTACCACCTATCAGGAAGCTGTGATGAGACCAGATTCCGAGAAATGGTTAAAGGCCATGAGATCCGAAATGGAATCCATGTACACCAACCAAGTATGGACTTTGGTTGATCCACCTGAAGGGGTAAAACCCATAGGGTGTAAGTGGGTCTTTAAGAGAAAGACTGACATGGATGGACTTATATATAAAGGTCGCTTGGTAGCTAAAGGTTTCAAGCAGATTCATGGTATTGAGTATGATGAAACCTTTTCTCCAGTAGCGATGTTTAAGTCCATTCGGATCATGCTTGCTATTGCAGCCTACCATGACTATGAGATATGGCAGATGGATGTCAAAACCGCATTTCTGAATGGAAACCTACTCGAGGATGTGTGCATGACACAACCTGAGGGTTTTGTAGATCTACAGCATACTAGCAGAGTATGCAAGCTGCATAGGTCCATTTATGGACTAAAGAAAGTTTCTCAGAGCTGGAATCTTCGATTCGATGATGCAATCAAACAGTTTGGTTTCATCAAGAATGAAGATGAACCTTGTGTCTACAAGAAGGTTGTAGGGGACATAGTTGTCTTCCTCATATTGTATGTGGATGACATACTGCTTATTGGGAAGGACATCCCTATGCTTCAGTCTGTCAAGACATGGCTAGGGAGTTGCTTCTCAATGAAGGACTTAGGTGAGGCATCCCGCATTCTAGGGATTCAGATCTATAGAGATAGATCTAAGAGATTGCTTGGCCTAAGTCAGAGTACATACATTGACAAGGTACTCCTATGGTTTGCCATGCAGAACTCGAAAAAGGGATTTCTGCCGATGTCACATGGCGTGAGTCTTTCGAAGACTCAAGGTCCCTCTTCTAGAGAGGAGAGAGACCGCATGGATCAGATCCCTTATGCCTCAACCATAGGATCGATCATGTACGCCATGCTATGTACTCGACCTGATGTCTCGTATGCTTTGAGCATGATGAGCAGATACCAGTCAGATCCAGGTGAAAGTCACTGGATAGCGGTCAAGAATATTCTTAAGTACTTAAAAAGGACTAAAGAATATTTCTTGATATATGGAGGCGATGATGAGCTAGCTGTAAAGGGTTACAGTGATGCTAACTTCCAGACCGACCAGGATGACTATAGATCACAGTCGGGGTTCGTATTTTGCATTAATGGTGGTGCTGTCAGCTGGAAGAGTTCGAAGCAGGATACAGTAGCTGATTCTACAATAGAAGTCGAGTACATTGCTGCATCAGAGGCAGCAAAGGAGGCAGTTTGGATCCGCAAGTTCATCACTGAACTTGGGGTGGTTCCTAGCATTGCTGACCCCATTGAGCTCTATTGTGACAACAATGGAGCTATAGCACAGGCGAAGGAACCTCACTCACACCAGCGGACCAAACACATACTACGGCGCTTCAATCTCATTCGAGAGATCATCGAGAGAGGAGATGTGAAGATTTGTAGAGTACCTACAGAGGCTAACATCGTAGATCCTTTGACCAAGGCTTTGGCACAGAGGAAGCATGATGGTCACACTAGGTCATTGGGGCTTAGAGCCTACACTGATTGGCACTAGTACTAGTGGGAGATTGTTAGCTAGAGCCCTAGAGACAATTATTTGATGATTGTATTTTGGACTTGTTGTATCATATTCAATATAAATAAAGGCATTTACTTTTTGGTTATTATACTTACTTGTATTGGTGCCAAATAAACTAAGTATAATAACGTCCTTCAATAGACGGTTCTCACCTATATCAATCGGATAGCTGAACCGATAGTCAGATGATATAGGGAACACTACTCTTGATCATTCCTAGTCGAGTATTAACATTCAGGGACAATGTTAATGCAATAAGACTAGCATGTAGGTCAACTCGATGACTTGATCTCTCAAGTCATGGATATAGAGATATCAAGTTGACACATGGGTATGCATTGGAGAATGTATACTAAATGACCCGCCATGAGAAAGTATCATGGATCGTTATATGAGTGTCATATAATTTCTCATGTGGCTATTAGTATGACTACTAGTCCTTAGACCTGAAGTCACCATGGATCCCTACATAAGGAGTTATCTACTTTGGTTTCGTCAAACGTCACCCGTAACAGGGTGGACTTTAAAGGCGATTACTGGGTATGTAACGAATTATGCAGAGGGATGTGAGTGATGTAGATGGGATCTATCCCTCTTATATGACGGGAGTGACATCGATATTCTTGATAGAGTGAGACCACGAAGTGCATGGCCATGCCCAAATGAGTCAATATAGGATATTGAGCTCATTTGATTGAGTGAGTCTACTTGGAGTTCAAGATTTAGATTGATTAGAGGATGACACGGTCTATGCCTCACATTGATCAATCTAGATGTCTAGGATAGAAGGACACTTGTCATATTTTGTGAGGAGTCACAATTAGTAGTCACACGGTGATGTTGGATCTCAACATTCTTGTAACTTGGGTAGTAATGATGTGTTGCTAGATACCGCTCATTACTTATGCTCCTAAATGGGTTTAGGGGCATTGCCAACGTTACAAGAACCTATAGGGTCACACACTAAGGGAAATTAGATGGAGATTAGGTTCATTAGATGAACCTAAATGATTACGTTCATATGATGAACCAAATTGGATTAAGAGTAATCCAAAGTAGACTAATTGAGTTGGACTCAATTTGGTTCATGTGTTAAGTGAGTCTAATTTGGACTTAGACTCATTTAATTAATTTAATTCAATGAATAGAGATTCATTAAATTAAAATTGACTTGAACCAATAGTTAGATTAGATCAACCAAGGGAGAGAAGTGGTCAAGTTTGACTTGACTTAAGTAGGAAGATGAAGAGTCAAGTTTTGACTTGACTTTGACTTGACCAATGCCACATCATCAAGGCTTCTTCATTTGCTCAAGTTTGACTTGACCAAATGCCACCTCATGGAGGAGATCAAGAGACTTGACTCTTTATATTCCATGGGGGTTACATGCCTTGAAGTGGTCGGCCACTTTTAGGTGGAATGAAATTGATTTTTTCATTCAAGTGGTTGTAACTCCATCTTCTTCTTCCTCTTGAGTTTTTCTTCTTGCTCTTCCTCTCCTCCCTACTGATCTCTAAGGTTGCTAGCACATCCTTAGAGATTTTTCTCCATCTCTTGCTTGTGTGGATACACATAGAGAAGTGTCTACTTTGACACTTTCGAGATCCGGTGAACCGAGGACAAGCGGGATTGTGAAGGGCTTCGCATCAAGGGTATATTCTTTCTTCATGTAGATCTAGGAGTAGATCTAAGTTGTAAACTCGTACTCGTAAATTTTGTTCTATACTCTTCGCACAAGATCCAGTGGCATGGGTGATTCGGGGTTTCCGCGACGCGAAAATGCGGTTTTCGCGGCCCGAAAAATCCAACATGAAAAACCTTTCTTGTCCAAACAAGAAACTAAAATTATGTTCTTAGTTAAAGCAGGCACATAACAACATTCATCTAATTCTAATACAAGCCCAGAAGGCAGAAATAGATGATAAATTCCTACAGCAACAGCAGCAACCCGTGCTCCATTGCCTATGCGTAGGTCCACCTCGCCCTTCGTCAATGCCCTGCTATTTCTCAGTGCTTGCACATTAGTACAAATGTGAGAAGCACATCCAGTATCTAATACCCATGATGAAGAAATAGATAGATTGACTTCTATAACATATATACCTGAAGTGGAAGTCTCACTTCGCTTCTTCTTAAAATCTTCCGGGTACACCTTGCAGTTCCTCTTCCAGTGCCCGGTCTGACCGCAGTGGAAGCAGGTAGAATCCTTGGCGACCCCTCCTTTAGGCTTCAGTGTCTTGCCTTTGCCCTTGGCTTGGGACTTTCCCTTGCCTTTGGGCTTGCCCTTGCCCTTGTGTTTCTGAACCATCAGAACAGAGTGGGGCTTAACCTTCTTAAGGTTCATCTCAGCAGTTCTTAACATGCTAAGCAGCTCGGGCAGTGGCTTGTCAATTTCGTTCATGTTGTAGTTTAGAATGAATTGACTATAGCTATCCGACAAGGATTGCAAGATCAGGTCAGTGGCCAGCTCTTGGCCAAGTGGGAATCCCAACCTCTGTAGGTTTTATATGTACTCAATCATTTTGAGTACATATGGGCCTACGGGTGCCCCATCTGACATCTTGCACTGAAATAGTGCCTTAGAGATCTCGAATCTCTCGTGCCTTGCTTGTTCTTGATACAGTTGATGAAGATGTTCAACCATATCATAAGCGCCCATCAACTCATGTTGCTTCTGAAGCTCAGAGTTCATGGTCGCGATCATCAGACTGGACGCATCTAATGCGTCATCTTGATGCTTCTTGTAAGCATCTCGGTCAGCTCGCGTGGCAGTGGCAGGAGGAGCCTCCGGAATGGGCTGCTCCAGAACGTACAGTTTACGTTCTTGGGTGAGAAC
The DNA here is from genome assembly GCF_018446385.1 of Zingiber officinale. Classification (NCBI taxonomy): domain Eukaryota; kingdom Viridiplantae; phylum Streptophyta; class Magnoliopsida; order Zingiberales; family Zingiberaceae; genus Zingiber; species Zingiber officinale. The sequence goes on from NC_055986.1 coordinate 79,817,607, forward strand.
GATTCTCAGGTTCTTGTACTAGTCCAGGAAATTTGCTCCATTGAGCTTGTCCTTCTCAAGGATGGAACGCAGGGAGAAAGAGTTCGTATTTGATGTCATGGTTATCTACAACAGAAAAATGCAGAAAAATAAATAAATATCATATTTTATTAATCATTTAATTAGGCTTTTTAATTAAATGATGCTCCCGCTGAATTCTATAATTCACGTGGGACAAGATCCACATCATACTACGCCTTGAGTTAGCTTTGGCTAAATCGCCCAAGACTTAGTATGATCGGTAGGTAACTAATTACCAATTACATCTCTATGCAACTCTTGTTTATAGGATCAAAATCTGCATTTATATTAAAACTCGAGTTAGCTTTGGCTAATACGCCCAAGAGTTAATATAAACGTGATTTTGACCTATCTACCAACCATTGGAAAATGCCTATAGTTAAACTCGATCCAATTGAGTTAACTAGTTACTTAATCTAATTGAGTTGTACTCACCTATGCGTTGATAGGCGGGACCAAAATTGTTCCTCCGTACCCTACCAAGATAATATGTGTTGCTCTGCTTTGGCAGATTCAACAACAACATGTGATCGAGGTAGTGATAGGTATCACGGCATGGTAGGCATTACGAGTTGACGCGATTGAGATCTAATCTAATCGTTAGGGCGCATCATGTACGCGATTTAGATCTAATCTAATCGTTAAGGCGCTAATTAATTACTATTCTAGCATGCATCACATATACACACACAAGCAATTAATTAAATATTTTGTGATTAGTCATGGCCCTACTACGATCTTCTCAAGCCAATGAGAAGATCGGATGGTCAACCTAAGGTCAACAACTTCTCAAGCTCCTTCCTTTGACCACCTTGTGTTGCTCGCGCCCTCCTCATAACTCCGTCTCGAGTGGACCTCCCACCGCTCCAATTTTGTACATTACAATTTTGAAACTTGAATTACATTCGAGTCTAAAAACTATTTTACAGCAGGAATATAAAATAGAGGAAGGCACGACGCGCAGGTCGCGAATCAAGTACAACACGCACAAACACATGACGGCACGCAGGCCGTATTATGAATTACAACACAATTTTTCCAATCTAATTGGGTCTTTTGGGCCATGACCATCACAAAATAATACATAATTCTAAATTATGTAATCATAATTTTTCTACAATTTACACAATTTTTATGAGAAAAAATTCCCGGCGGTCCCATTTAGCGATTTTCGGGCGCAATCGCGGAACGAAGCCCCTTGCGGGGTCAAGGGTAGCACCCCTACCCGCGATATAACCATCGTGAGTGTTCCTAAGCGATCCTACCGCGCCTTAGTCCGCTGTCCCAAAATGATTTGGGGTGAAACCTTGCCGTTTTGGAAATATTTTCTCGGTAGTCGAAGCCTACAAGTGTCTAAACATTTGTGCTTCGCTTCTACGAGAAAAATACCCATAAAAACTATAAAAATCATAAAAATACAGAAACATACAGATCTGTATAATTTCATAAAACTCAAAATAAACCACGTACGTGCTTTGCACGTGGCTCTGATACCACTGTTAGATTTTTCGGACCGTAAAAACCGCTTTTTGCGTTGTGGAAACCCCAAAATTCCCATGCCACGGATCCGTGTGAAGAATAAAATTTTGTAAAACTTTCACGTATGAGTTTCTAATCAAGATCTAAACTAGATCTACAAAGATGAAGACCATTACCCTTGATGCGAAGCCCTTCGCGTAATCCCGCGCGTCCAAGGTTCGCCGGATCTCAAGAGTATCAAAGTAGATATGCCTCTATGTGTATCCACACAAGCAAGAGATGGAGAAGAAACCTTAGAGTGTGCTAGCACTCTTGCAAGGTCTTGGCAATGGAGAGGAGAGGGAGAGAAGAAACCTTGAGAGAAAGAAGAAGAAATGAATTCACTTGAATAAAAAAAGAATTCATTCCACACTAAAAGTGGTCGGCCACTTCATGAGGTTTGTAACCTCCATGGGATACCAAGAGTCACAACTCTTGGTAACTCCCATGAGGTGGCATCCCACTTAAGCAAACATGATGATGTGGAGCATCATCATTGGCCCACTCTTTGCCAACTCACCAATGAGGTGGCAAATGGTCAAGTCAAACTTGACCCTTCATCTTCCTCTCAAGTTTGTAACCTCCATGGGATACTAAGAGTCACAACTCTTGGTAACTCCCATGAGGTGGCATCCCACTTAAGCAAACATGATGATGTGGAACATCATCATTGGCCCACTCTTTGCCAACTCACCAATGAGATGGCAAATGGTCAAGTCAAACTTGACCTTTCATCTTCCTCTCAAGTCAAGTCAAACTTGACCACTTCTCTCCCTTGGTTGATCTAATCTAACCATTGGTTCAAGTCAATTTTTAATTTAATGAATCTCTATTCATTGAATTGAATTAATTAAATGAGTATAAGTCCAAATTAAACTCACTTAACACATGAACCAAAATGAGTCCAACTCAATTAGCCTACTTTGGATTACTCTTAATCCAATTTGGTTCATCACATGAATCTAATCCTTTAGGTTCATCAAATGAACCTAATCTCCATCTAATTGTCCTTTGTGTGTGACCCTATAGGTTCTTGTAACGTTGGCAATGCTCCTAAACTCTTTTAGAAGCATAAGTAATGAGCAGTATCTAGCAACACATCATTACTACCCAAGTTACAAGAATGTTGAGATCCAACATCACCTTGTGACTACTAATTGTGACTCCTCACAATATATGACATTGTCCTTCTATCCTGAACATCTAGATTGATCAATATGAGGCATAGACCATGTCTACCTCTAATCAATCTAAATCTTGAATCCCAAGTAGACTCACTCAATCAAATAAGCTCAATATCTCATATTGACTCATTTGGGCATGACCATGCACTTAGTGGTCTCACTCTATCAAGAATATCGATGTCGCTCCCGTCATATAGGAGGGATAGATCCTATCTACATCACTCACATCCCTCTGCATAATTTGTTACATACCCAGTAATCGTCTTTATAGTCCAGCCAGTTACGGGTGACGTTTGACGAAGCCAAAGTACGTAACTCCTTATGTAGGGAACCATGGTGACTTCAGGTCCAAGGACTAGTAGTCATACTAATAGCCACATGAGAAAGTATATGACACTTATATAACGATCCATGATACTTTCTCATGGCGGGTCATTTAGTATACATTCTCCAATGCATACCCATGTGTCAACTTGATATCTCTATATCCATGACTTGTGAGATCAAGTCATCGAGTTAACCTACATGCTAGTCTCATCGCATTAACATTGTCCCTGAATATTAATACTCGACTAGGAATGATTAAGAGTAGTGTTCCCTATATCATCTCACTATCGATTCAACCAATCGATTGATATAGGTAAGAACCTTCTACTCAAGGATGCTATTATACTTAGTTATTTGGCACCAATACAGGTAAGTATAATAACCAAAAATAAATGCCTTTATTTATATACAAGAATATGATACAACGAGTCCATACAACAATAATCAAATGATTGGCTCTAGGGCTCTAACTAACAGAAGGTGGATTTTACATCCATTTGGAAGAGCTTGAATCCTTTGTGTGCTGCATAGGCCAGCAGAATCCTGATAGATTCAAGTCTAGCTATAGGAGCGTAGATCTCAAGTTTGGGTTAGTGATTGGTTCGTCAGGTTCATTGGGTTCAGGTTGAATTTCGTCATCTTCTGTATTTAGTGGGTTAATATTTTCTATATTATTTTCATTTGTTATAGTGGTTACTTTATTATCTTCATCAAATATTACATTTATTGTTTCTTTAACTTTTAGGGTATGTTTATTATATACTCTATATGCCCTACTAGTTGTTAAATACCCTAAAAATATTCCTATGGTTGTATTTAATGAAAATTTGCCTAAATAGTCTTTAGTGTTTAAAATATATACTTTACATCCAAAAACTTTTAAATAATTTAAATTAGGGATTTTATTATAATATATTTCATAGGGTCTTTTGTTATGAGATTTGTTAATTAAAATTCTATTTTGTATATAACATGCTGTATTTTATACCCATTAATTTCACAAAATTCAGTAAAGTTGTGATAACGATCCATGATACTTTCTCATGGCGGGTCATTTAGTATACATTCTCCAATGCATACCCATGTGTCAACTTGATATCTCTATATCCATGACTTGTGAGATCAAGTCATCGAGTTGACCTACATGCTAGTCTCATCGCATTAACATTGTCCCTGAATATTAATACTCGACTAGGAATGATTAAGAGTAGTGTTCCCTATATCATCTCACTATCGATTCAACCAATCGATTGATATAGGTAAGAATCTTCTACTCAAGGATGCTATTATACTTAGTTATTTGGCACCAATACAGGTAAGTATAATAACCAAAAACAAATGCCTTTATTTATATACAAGAATATGATACAACGAGTCCATACAACAATCATCAAATGATTGGCTCTAGGGCTCTAACTAACAGAAGGTGGATTTTACATCCATTTGGAAGAGCTTGAATCCTTTGTGTGCTGCATAGGCCAGCAGAATCCTGATAGATTCAAGTCTAGCTATAGGAGCGTAGATCTCAAGTTTGGGTTAGTGATTGGTTCGTCAGATTCATTGGGTTCAGGTTGAATTTCGTCATCTTCTGTATTTAGTGGGTTAATATTTTCTATATTATTTTCATTTGTTATAGTGGTTACTTTATTATCTTCATCAAATATTACATTTATTGTTTCTTTAACTTTTAGGGTATGTTTATTATATACTCTATATGCCCTACTAGTTGTTAAATACCCTAAAAATATTCCTATGGTTGTATTTAATGAAAATTTGCCTAAATAGTCTTTAGTGTTTAAAATATATACTTTACATCCAAAAACTTTTAAATAATTTAAATTAGGGATTTTATTATAATATATTTCATAGGGTCTTTTGTTATGAGATTTGTTAATTAAAATTCTATTTTGTATATAACATGCTGTATTTTATACCCATTAATTTCACAAAATTCAGTAAAGTTTTGATTTTCAAATCCTCCCCGTGGTCACTTCTAATTCTTTTTATTTTAGTTTCTTTTTCATTTTCTATTAGTTTACAGAAGATTTTAAATACTTCATAGGTTTCATCTTTAGTTTTTATAAATTTTTCCCAAGTAAGTCTTGAGTAATCATCGATTATTACTAAGCAATATTGATTTTTACTTAGTGACTTGGCTCCATGCGAATCAAACAAGTCTAGGTGAAGGAGCTCAAGTATTGAGGTAGTTTTATCTAGGTTGGTTAACTTATGATTTAACTTGGTTTGTTTACCTTGTTGACAAGCATTACAGGTTGAGTTTTCAATAATTTTTAATTTGGGCAAGCCTCTAACTAGACCATTTTGACTCATTTTCGAAATGAGTCTAGTGTGAGTGTGACCCAGTCTTCTGTGTCACAACTCAGTTTCCTCTTGTTGTATTAGAAAACACTTTATTGAGGATGTTGGTAGGTTAATGGTGTAGACATTATCTTTCCTAGTGCCCTTAAGTATGATTTCAGGATTATCAGTACTTTTAACTATACATTCAGATTTGGTAAAATTGACTGAATAACCACTGTCACATAATTGACTTATACTGAGTAAATTAAAGTTAAAATTTTCGACTAATAATACTTTTCAAATGATAAAGTCGGAATTGAGTTCGATGTTACCTCTTTCGATTACCTTAAGTTTGTCGTCGTTGTCGAATGCAGCAGATCCTAGATTCTTTAATGTGAGCTTTGTGAACTTCAGTTTATCTCCAGTCATATGTCTAGAGCATCCACTATCCAACGTCCATTGATCCAATTCTTTATGTTCCTACACATAAAGTGATTGAATTGGAATCTCTTTGATGAAAAGATAGTGAAGTTATTGGCTCATTTAGTTATTGGTAGGATAATTAGGTATTAAGTTAATTAAAAAATTAAGTTTAATTAAATTTTGAAAAAATATTAAGTTAATTAAATTTGAAAAGCTAATTAAATTTTGAAAAAATATTAAGTTAATTAACGTTTGAAAAGTTAATTTTGAAAAATATTAAGTTAATTAAAATTTCAAAAGCTAATTAAATTTTAAAATTTGAAAAGTTAAAATTTTGGCCTTGCCCTTGCCCTTGTGCTTCTGGACCATCAGAATGGACTTAACCTTCTTAAGGTTAATCTCAGCAGTTCGTAACATACTAAGTAGCTCGGGCAGTGGCTTGTCAATCTCGTTCATGTTATATTTGAGAACGAATTGACTATAGCTATCCGGCAAGGACTGCAAGATCAAGTCAGTGGCCAGCTCTTGGCCAAGTGGGAACCCCAGTCTTTGTAGGTTCTCTATGTACCCAATCATCTTGAGTACATAAGGACCTACAGGAGCCCCGTCTGACATCTTGCACTGAAACAGTGCCTTCGAGATCTGAAATCTCTCATGCCTCGCTTGTCCCTGATATAGTTGGTGAAGATGCTCAACCATATCGAAAGCGCCCATCAACTCATGTTGCTTATGAAGCTCTGAGTTCATGGTCGCGAGCATTAGACAGGACACATCTAATGCGTCGTCTTGATGCTTCTTGTAAGCATCTTTGTCTGCTCGCGGGGCATTGGCAGGAGGAGCCTCCGGAATGGGCTACTCAGTTTACGTTCCTGGGTGACAACTATTCTCAAATTCCTGTACCAGTCCAGGAAATTCGCTCCGTTGAGCTTGTCCTTCTCAAGGACAGATCGCAGGGAGAAGGAATTCGTGTTTGACGTCATGGTTATCTACAACAGAAAATTTACAGAAATAAATATCATATTCTTTTAAAAATCATTTAATTAGGCCTTTAATTAAAAGATGCTCCCACTGAATACTATAATTCATGTGAGACAAGATCCACATCATAATAACCCTTGAGTTAGCTTTGGCTAATACGCCCAAGGCTTAGTATGATCGGTAGGTAACGATTACCAATTACATCTCTATGCAACTCTTGTTTATAAAATAAATATCTGCATTTATATTAAAACTCGAGTTAGCTTTGGCTAATACGCCCGAGAGTTAATATAGATGTGATTTTGACCTATCTTTTCCAACCGTTGGAATAATGCCTATAGTTGACTCGATCCAACCGAGTAACTAGGAATACTCAATCTAATTGAGTTTGTATTCACCCATGCGTTGATAGGCGGGACCAAGATTGTCCCTCCGTACCCTACCAAGATAATATGTATTGCTCTGCTTTGGCAGATTCAACAATACATGTGATCGAGGTAGTGATAGGTATCACGGCACGGTTAGGCATTAGAGTTAAGTCGATTGAGATCTAATCTAATCGAAAGGTATGCATCTTGTGCACGACTTAGATCTAATCTAATCGCAAGGGTGCATCATGTGCATGACTTAGATCTAATCTAATCGTAAGGCACTAATTAATTAACTACTTATTAAATATGCATCATATACATAAGCAATTAACTAATTAATCTATTTGTGATTTAGTCATGGCCCTACTACGATCTTCTCAAGCCAATGAGAAGATCGAATGGTCAACCTAGGGTCAACAGCTTCTCCAAGCTCCTCCCTTTGACCACCTTGTGTTGCTCGTGCCCGCCTCAGAACTCCGTCTCGTGTGGACCCTCCACCGCTCCAATTTGTACATTACAATTTGAAACTCGAGTTACATTCGAGTCTAAATCTAATTTACAACCAGAATATATGAGAAAGGCACGACGCGCAGGTCGCGGGAAAAATAAAAAAAAATACAACACGCGCAAACACATAACGGCACGCAGGCCGTATTATGAATTACAACACAATCCAATCATATTGAGTTTTTGGGCCATGACTATCACAAAATTAATAAATAATTTAAAATTATATATTTTTCATAATTTTCTGTAATTTTAAAATTAATTTTTACAATTTTTACGAGTAAAATTTCCCGGCGGACCCGTTTAGCGGTTTCGGGCGCAATCGCGGAACGGATCCCCTTGTGGGGCCAGGGGAAGCCCCCCTACCCGTGATCTAACCATTGCGAGGGTTCCTTTGCGATCCAACAGCGCCTAAACCCGCTGTCCCAAAACGATTTGGGCCGAGACATTGCCGTTTCGGAAAAATCTTCCCGGCGGGTTCGTTTTTAGCGATTTCGGGTGCAACCGCGGAGCAAATCCCCTTGCGGGGTTAGGGGCAGTACCCCTACCCGCGATCTAACCATCGCGAGTTGCTCCTAAGCGATCTAATGGCACCCAAGCCCGCTGTCCCAAAAAATTTTGGGGCGAAACGAAGCCGTTTTGGAAAAATCTTTCCGGTAGCCGAAGCCTACAAGTGCCGAGACACTTGTGCTTCGCTTCTACGGAAAAATTACCCATAAAAACTCGAAAATCATAATTTTACAGAAAATTACAGAAACTTTAGTTTTCATAAAACCAAAAATTAAACTCGTACAAGCCTTGCACGTGGCTCTGATACCACTGTTGGTGTTCCTCGGGCCGCGAAAACTGCTTTTTCGCGTCGCGGAAACCCCGAGTTACCCAAAGCCATGGATCTCGTGCAAAGATTCGTAAACAAAACTTTTCGAAAAACCTTTTTCTTGTACGAGTTTGTAAAAACTTTAGATCTACACTAAAGTTAAGATCATTACCCTTGTAGCGAAGACCTTCGCGTTCCCGCTCGTCCAAGGTGCCGGATCTCTAGACCGTCAAGTGTACGGTCCTCTAGAAGTATCCACACGAACAATCCTTGATGGAGAAGACCAAACAAAGGTGTGCTAGCACCTTGTCTTGTTCGGCCAAGAGAGGAGGAGAGGGAGAAGAGAGAGCTCTAGAGGAAGAAGATGACTTAATCACACTTAAATCAAAAAAATGAATTTTTTTCATTCCCCACTAAAGTGGCCGGCCACATCTTGGAGGTGTAACTCCCCACATTAATTCCAATTAATGTGGAGACCATTAAGAGTTGTAACCCCCATGAGGTGGCACTCTAGGATGATGTGGATCAACACTATTGGTCCACATCTTGCCTCCTCACTAAATGACATGACAACAAGTGTAACCTCCTCATTTAATGTGGGCCGGCCACATTAAATGATATGGAGGCTTGTAACCTCCATGAGGTGGCACACATTGATGATGTGGAGCAATCCTATTGGTCCACATCTTGCCAACTCACTAGTGATGTGGCAAAAAGTCAAGTCAAACATGACTTTTTCTCTTCCTCTCAAATCAAGTCAAACTTGATCAAATCTCTCTCATGGTTGATCTAATCCAACCATATGATTCAAGCCAACTTAATATAATGAATCTAATTCATTAAATTAAGTTAATTTAATGAGTCATAATCTAAATTAGACTCATTAAATACATGAATCAACTTGAGTCCAACTCAATTAGCCCAATTTGGATTACTCTTAATCCAATATGATTCATCAAATGAATCTAATCTTCTTGGTTCATCATATGAACCAAATCTCCATCTAATTGTCCTTAGTGTGTGACCCTATAGGTTCTTGTAACATTGGCAATGCCCTAAACCCATTTAGGAGCATAAGTAATGAGCGGTATCTAGCAACACATCATTACTACCCAAGTTACAAGAATGTCGAGATCCGACATCACCTTGTGACTACCAATTGTGACTCCTCACAAAATATATGACATTGTCCTTCTATCCTAGACATCTAGATTGATCAATGTGAGGCATAGACCGTGTCATCCTCTAATCAATCTAAATCTTGAACTCCAAGTAGACTCACTCGATCAAATGAACTCAACATCTAATGTTGACTCATTTGGGCATGGCCATGCACTTAGTGGTCTCACTCTATTAAGAATAGCGATGTCGCTTCCGTCATATGGGAGGGATAGATCCCATCTACATCACTCACATCCCTCTGCATAATTCGTTACATACCCAGTAATCGCCTTTATAGTCCACCCAGTTACGGGTGACGTTTGATGAAACCAAAGTACATAACTCCTTATGTAGGGATTCATGGTGACTTCAGGTCCAAGGACTATTAGTCATACTAATAGCCACATGAGAAAGTATATGACACTCATATAACGATCCATGATACTTTCTCATGGCGGGTCATTCAGTATACATTCTCCAATGTATACCCATGTGTCAGCTTGATATCTCTATATCCATGACTTGTGAGATCAAGTCATCGAACTGACCTACATGCTAGTCTTATTGCATTAACATTGTCCCTGAATGTTAATACTCGACTAGGAATGATTTAGAGTAGTGTTCCCTATATCATCTCACTATCGATTCAACTAATCGATTGATATAGGTATGAACCTTCTACTCAAGAATGCTATTATACTTAGTCTATTTGGCACTAATACAAATAAGTATAATAACCAAACAAATGCCTTTATTAATATACAAGAATATGATATACATGAGTCCATACAATCATCAAAAATGATTGGCTCTAGGGCTCTAACTAACAGAGATGACCCAAGTGCTTTTACATGGTTCGGAGCCTTGGGCGACTCCTACTCCAAGGCCCTCGCTCGTTGAGCAATTACTTTGGGCAATTCAGTATCAAATCGCAAAGTACAGATATGAATTAAGTACAACATAATTTTAAGTAATACCAACAACAAAAATTAAGGAGTGCCAGGTTGTCTGGAGCTTGTCCGGAACGTCTTGTTAGTAGCTCAGTGCTTGAAGGTTACTTGGAAGATGATTAATCGAACTGGCTGCTCGAGTCCCCTTATAAAGCCTACTAGAGGTGCCTCAAAGCCCCATTGAGGCACCTCAAAGCCGTCAAGTCAGCCGTGTGGATGTGCGCTGAACATTTCTGCTCTTATCCTGCTTGAGGCGCCTACATGGCCAGTCTGAGGTGCCTCCATGCAGTCCGGGGCGCCTCAAGCTCCTTTGAGGCGCCTCCAAGCAGTGTTGTGCGTGGACTTCACTCCTTTGCACCCAAGGCTCCTCCAAGCTCCATGGAGGTGCCTCGGACACTATTCATCCGAGGCTTAAGGTTGCTCCTTTGTACCTGCAAGATACGTTAGTCCCAAAAATACCCTGCAACACAAAGTTAGCACTGAATAGGTATACTAAATGAAATATCGATAGTCAACGGACTGTCCGGGTCTGACTTTGTATTTCCAACCGAAAACCCTAGGTCGACCTGACGCATACTGTTCCCTCTACGGGGAACGCATCCTCACCTACTCCCCTTAGGAGAAATTACCTGGTTCTAGTCCAGTCATCCAGACCGACTGGACTTTCTGCTTAGGGTTACTACCCCCTAGGACCTAGGGTTACCACCCCCTAGGGTTTTTCTCCACCTAGAGTTACCACCCCCTAGGACCTAAGGTTACCCTCCCTTAGGATTTTCCTCCACCTAGGGTTACCGCCCCCTAGGACCTAAGGTTACCGCCCCTTAGGATTTTCCTACCACCTAGGGTTACCACCCCCTAGGACCTAGGGTTACCACCTCCTAGGGTTTTTCACCTACCTAACCGCAGTTAGGACTTTCCTGCAATCTCATTTAAGCACATTAGATAACAAGGAACCTTAACTTTCAATCCCTTTGCCATTATCAAAATTTGGGTTCGATCGTCGGATGCTTCTCGCACCAACAGTTCATAAATCACTTCACATCATAGTTACTTCCTACATCCTAGATCTAGAGGATATACTCAATTACAAAGGATTACAATCCAAAGATGAAGAAAGAAGAAAGCTACAACTCACTACATGGAGATAGAGAGAAGAGATGCTTATCTTTGAAGCATAGCGTCCTTGAAGCGCTCCCTTGCTCCGAAGGTGGATAGGTCATGAAGGAATGGATGTGGATAAAGCCCTAGGGTTTCCCCCTAAGGGGAGAACCCTTCCCTAAGGAGAGGGTTGAAGTCCTCAATCCTAAGATTCCTCAAAGAATTGGGTTCTTGACCCTTTTATACCTCCTCTAAACTGCCCAAGAAAACTAGGATTATAAGGGTTCAGTAAACCAAGTTCTTCACACATTAAACCTAGTTTTCTCATAATTTACCCTGAACCAAAGTTTTAACTTTTAAAATTATCTATAATCTGATATTTGGATCGAGCCTTGGCTCAAACCGAACCAAATGTTATGATGGTTCAAAGTTTGGTATGCAGTCTGGTCTAAGGTCCTGATGAAGCCGCAGTTTAGAGGCATGGTCGTGCCTTTTAGCATGGGTAGACCCTGCTCTCTCTCTATTGTACCTAAAGTAAAGTTGTAGATCTTGAAATTAGCTATGTTTAAGTATAAATATCAGTTGTAACTCCAACTGAGCGTAAAGTTATGGCAGTTTCATGGTTGGCACCCCCACCGTTCCTAGCTGGAGTTCATGACGTATATCATGTGTCTATACTGAGGAGATACATACCCGACCCGACACATGTACTGACAGATATCCCAGTTCCAGTTCAGTCTGACGTCACTTATGAGGAGATTCCGGTACGGATTCTAGACCGGAAAGAGCGTCAGTTGCGGAATAAGACTATCCGGCTGTTTAAAGTCGGATGGCAGCATCATTCGGATGAGGAGGCTACTTGGGAGCTCGAGGATACTATACGAGCTCGATACCCCTATCTTTTCACTTGAGGTATGTGATTTAATTTACTGTTTAGCATTAATACTCTATATCTGTTGTTAGTAATTGCTGATGGTAGATAACGAAATTTGGGGACCAAATTTTTATTAGTGGAGGAGAATGTAAAATACCGAAAATAGGCGAATATTAATAAGGGAATTTTCCAGAATTTTTAGAAATTTTTCAGGAATTTTTCGGAACTTGTACGGACAAGTTAACGGGGATAAAAACGGGGCCTGGAAAAGCCTGTTTAGGCTACCCCGTTTTAATGAGGAAAAGTTTTATTTATTTTATTCTATTTTTTCTTTTTCCTTATTTATTTTCTCTCGTTACTGTGCTTCTTCCCCGAGTGCCCGCGTGCCCGAGCCCCTCACGCGATTTCCCTTCTCCTCCTCGCGCTGAACCGTCCGTGCCCTAACCACCTCTCCCAACCGGCGATACAAACCGCCTTTCCCTCTCGCGGATAAACCCTCGGCCAAGCTTGCTTTCCTCTTCTTCTCCTCTGCCCGTGCCCTAGGTCTGGTCTCACCGCCGGCCTTGCCTCCTTTTTCTCGGAGACGCCCTATTCACGGCAGAAGCAAGCCCTAGATGAGCCCTGCTAATCTCCGGTTGCCAGCCACTGAGATTTTTCCTAGTCGGCCAAACGTTTCTGCCCTAGACCTCACCACCGAGTCCTTCTTCGCCACCCTCCGCAGGCAGTGAGGAGAACGAGGGGTAGCGAGTTAGGTAAGGCAAAAAGAGGTATTTGGATTTTTGATTTGGATCGTTTCCTTGTTGCTTCCCCTAATAGGAGTCAGACGCCTTCCTTGTGGAAGAAATTTAGGGTTGCTGGTTGGAGGTAAGTGTCATACTTAGCTGTGGATTTGGGCTTGATTCTCTGTTTGGGTGTTGATTGCTCGATCTCACCTTGATCCGGAATCACAACAGATTGGCTCACGGCTCACTCTGTTCCAACAGCTGCTACCTTGAATTCCAACAGCAAATAACCTTTGTTCCAGCAACAACAGCGACTGTGAATTGAGGTATAGTGTAAATTTTGATACATGATGAATTAGGTTTATGTGTAGAATTGGATTGGTATTGAATTTAATCCATTACTTTGTTTTGTTACATGGGATCAATTCCACTTTTAAGGAAGGATAAGATTATTAAATAGGTTTGGAGATTTTTATTTAGCTATATAGCTAAATACATTATCTGTTTGATATCACAAGATTTTGATGCGAGACGAGTATCTCTACGTCAAATTTGGACCGGATAAGATCCTTTTCTATTGGAGGCGGATACTTTTTACTTTATGTCTTTGATATGCATAGTAGTGAATTTAACAAGTAGCAATAATTATGTTCTCTTATTTGTTTCGGTTAATCACTACCCGATACCCGTTACATGATTGATTGATTGCTTGTTTTGCATCTCATGTATTCCTTACCTGCTTATACATGCTTATAGGGGTAGTGATATACCATGCTTCACCATGTTCAGGACCTAGGTTTATACCTTCTGTGTACCTTTGATTTGATTCGTTGACCTATGGTGCACTTTTATATATATATGGATTAGTTCAGGATATTTTGTGGTTAGTGCCATGCACCATTTGCATGATTGCATGCTGTGTGATAGTCCGCTCCATTATTGTTGAGCACATTGCCAGTTACATGGATCTGCACACACCACCACTCATGGGTTAGTGGTCGATTCAGGCAGTGTGTGTTGCAGCAGGGACTTTGTTTGGCTTCGTTGGTCCGCTCATGGGTAGTGTGACACAACGTGGTAGCCGGCAGGGATTCCTCCCCGTCATCGTGTACCTGGAGTTGAGAGCATTACGCTCCCCCATTTATGATTTGAGGTAGGAGGATAGGTGTACTCCGACAGCATCCCGTCCACTCGGTCACTCATCAGGAGCAGTGAATACAGAGTGCACGGTTGTCACAACCCTACCCACTCGACCTCACTATTGTGTGTGAGATGGTTGACTGGTGTCAGGGGTGACCAGGACGCATCATTGGCATCATATGCATGATGCATTTATTGCTTGTGTTTGTGTTTGCTGCATTTATATGCTGCATATTGTTTGGATACCTATGTTTGACATGCATACAGGATTTCTATACCACTCGGACTGCTTGTCCTTATACCCAGGTCCTGGTTAGTACAGTTTCTCTCCTGTTTACTTCAGTTGCATTTTTATCTTATTATATCAGGAGACTGTACGCATGATTACTGCTAGGTGTTATTTCCCTACTTTGTATATCAGTTATACCTGCTGAGTGATGGACTCACCCCGCCTCCATTGTTGTTATTTTTCAGGTTGATGCTATCAGGAGAGAGTTCCAGCCGCTAGTCCCCTGCAGACCACAAGTTGTTATTTTAGTTTTCTCTATCAGACTATGTCTTAGTCTTGTATTGGTTTTACTTATGGATCTTGTAGGGATTCTTATCGTCGATGGATTTTGGTATGGTTTGGATTTGTTCTACTACGTGCCTGCCTGGACGGCAGAAAAGGTGAGTTTGTCGGATTTGAGCTTTATGGGTGTAGTGGAGTAGGGTTGTTTTTGAGTCTTCATTTTACTGTTTTGTTTAATTATTATTAAACTGCGTGGTTGTGTCTGCTAGAGGCTGAATTTGATATAAACTGCGTGGATGTTTTTATGTGATTGTTTGGATATTTTTGTTATTATTCCAGCCGCGTGTGGCTGAGGTATATGTGGATGTAGAAAAGCTTCAGATTGTCCACCGTACAGGGGAGATGCTGCCAAAATTTCTTCGGTCAGGGACTCCTCCGGGGCGTGACAGTAGATCTTGAAATTAGCTATGTTTAAGTATCAATATCAGTTGAAATTCCAACCGAGCGCAAAGTTATGGCAGTTTCACAATTGGTCTATAATCTGCCCAGAATTCAGCACGACTCTGTTTTGTCGTGGCACGGCCTTAGCTTCTCCACCACACGGCCATGGTCTTCTCCTTCTCTAGATAAAAGACACAACCATGTGGGTTCACACGACCATGGTCTTTCTAAGCTCTAGAAGAATGGCACGACCGTGCCTTTTGGCACGGTTGTGTGCAGCCTAGCCACGGGAGATTGACACGACTGTATGGGTTCACACGGTCTGAGCTTGCTTTATCTCTGGTGGGGGGCATATCCATGTGAAACCACATGGCCTGCCCTTCCTTTGCCTCCAAGGGGGAGCACAATCATGTGCTTTCACACGACTTGAGCTTGATTTCTTACAGAGTTGCTCCCATGTATGTTTTTTCTCCATTTTCACTCCAAATAACATCCTATCAATCAAAACAAGTAAATAGTATATCTCAGTATAGAATATAAAAGAAATATGACATTATAATGAAATAGGGTGAAATAAACATAGATTATGCTAGTGAAATACAAGTAGATGTGCATCAAAACATGTATAAAAGTGTATATAATCTATGCACATCATCTAGCCATGTGGGTTATAGGTTATTATACTTGTATAGCCATATGACTATGTTTCTAGATTTTTATATTGTATAAGAGGGGAGATGTTGTTCATTTGTCGAGTAGGGACTCTCTTAGGGCATGACAGAACTTGGTTCTAAAATTTTTCAAATACTAAACTTTTTTTGTTTTCAATTTTTCCTTAGAAAATTTTAAAAATATGAGTCAACATTCAATTTTATGTTTCTTTTGAAAATTTTATATTCTATGACAATATCTCAAAAATGTTTTCTTCAAAATTTTCAAAAGATTTCCTTGAAGAAGCATTAAAAACTTATGTTGTCAACCTTATGATTTAACTTAAACAATTTTGTTTCAAAATTTTTAAATAAATTTTTCTAAAATCTCCAAACTTAGTTTTCCACTTGGGATATTTTAGACTTGATTGATATTACCCTAATTTTTTATGTTTGTCAAAAGGGGAGAGATATTATGGTATAAATTCAAAGGGATTTTACTTAAGTGAGAGTTCTTCTTTACAAGTTAATTCATTATCATATGCTATTTTAACTTAACTTTGAACCATGTTATCAAACATCAAAAAGGAAGAAATTATTGGTGTAGGGAATATCATAATTGAACCTATATTTTGATACTATCAAAGGTTCAAGTTAAATCTTGTTGTTATTTGATGAATTGATCTAGAGTACAGGATGCTCAACTCGGAAAGCCCTAGTAGGTTAGCTAGATCAGATACTAGGCAAGGGAAGACTTAGCAAATTATAGAATTAAGAAGAAAGTCCAGATAGGTCAAGTAGATCTAACATTTGGTTAGTGGACTCAATGGATCTTAAGGACCTGATATCGAGTCAAGTGGAAGTCATGGCAGTCGATCTGATGCTGAGTAGCTAAGTCCAAATAGGTCTGGAGGACCTGAAATTTGGCAGGTGAGTTGAGGTAAACAACTGGAGTGGAGCAATGGGGAGATCATGTTTCGGGAAGGGATAAATCCTAGGTTATTGATCTAACTGAAGAAATTGGGAGGTTTTCAAGTTGAGATCAAGAAAGGTCTTACTATCTTATTCATGCATTATTTCATATTTTGCTAACTCTATTTTATAGGAATACTATTATTATATCAAACTAACTCTATTTTGCAGGAACTAAAGGGATTGGTCCACCAAATAGAAGGTTTGGTCAACTGAACAAAACGCTCAGTCGACCGAACCAAGATGACATGACACACAGTTCAAATCGCACATAACACTTTTGGTATCTAGGCTTATCGGTCGATCGATCAAGGTGATCGGTTGATCAAACTTTAAATGACATTGATGATGTAGAAGATTGGATCTCAGCAAAGAAGTAATTTTCAATGATCAGTCGACCAATTAGATCTTTTAGTTGACCAAACAATAAATGTATTATGGCACAAAGATTGGATCTCAGCAAAGAAGGAAGGATGCGTGATCAGTTGACTGATAGGGAGATCTGTCGACCAAAAGGATCAGTCGATTGAATGTTTTTTCAATCAACTAAATACTACATATAAAAGTACATCTCGAGCTCCAAGTCAGAACAATTTTTCACTATAATTCATTTTGGCTCTGTTGTACTACTACTGTTCATGGCAGTGATGATACATCTACTTCGAAAAACTCTACAACAACTTTGCTAAATCTTCATACTTGTGTTGGTAAATTCTTATTATACTTTTATATTCATTGTATTTATACTTGTATGAATTTCCTTCCTCTGGAAGAACTATTATTAGTGGATTCCCCAATGAGTCTATTCAAGGATCGCAAGTCTTGGAGTAGTAGCCATGGGACTATGAAGCAAGTAAAAACAAAGGTGTTCTTTATTTTTCAATGCTATTTACTTTGATCAATTTTTACAAAAAGTAAAGATTTTTACAAAAAGTAAAGATTTTTACAAAAAGTAACGATGCTCTTTCATCTATTATGATCCAACAAAATCTAGGTGAATGGAGGCTATTCTAATCGATTGAGAGATAAAGACTTAGCTTAAAGAGAATTGAGTTTGTAGTCGAGTCAACGGAGGTCCAATCGACCGAAGGGAGGTCTAGTCGACCAAAGGATTGACGATCAAGCTCTATAAAAGGGAAGTTGAGATAACCTCTTTTTTCAAGACCTGCAATTAATATCTCTCATCCTGGTGCTCAAAAAATCTCTCAAGTCCTGCTCATGTGGTCCGAGAAGCGCTAGGAGGAGTGTTTCAACACTTAGGGTTTCAGCTCAGAGCTAACAAGGTTGTGTTTAATTTATTTATGCACTTAATTATTTTCATATTTGTTCTTATAATATTAAACACATAAGAGGTTTCTCTACCTCTGGAAAGAGTTCGGAAAGGAGAAAGAGACTAGTGGACTCATGCTGTCAGCATAGTCTTGGACGTAGCACCCGTGTGGCGACCAGGAGGGGGGTGGCTTGGAAACCAAGTAAATCTAGTGTCTCTGTGTTCTTTACTTTTCTATTTAAGTACTCTATTATTTATGTTGTGATCCTAACAACTTTACTAGAAAAAGAACAATGAAAAGATGTTGACGATATTCACACACCTCTCTAGTGGTCAAATCGATTCTACACAACACAGTCTTGGCAAGCCAAGCCAAATTCTCTTCAAATTAATAGATTCTGTTAAAGACTTAGCAACTCTCCAAATCTATAAAAGAAACCAAGAGGCTGCATCCAATCAACATCGAAGAATAGAGGGGGATGTGATAAAAAAAACCCTCCTTGTGAGAGCAGTCTTGCGAAGAGGTGGAGATTGCGATGTCAATTGGAGTTCTTTTGAAGACATTGGGTTCCTTTTAGACTTAATCTCTTTACATTGTAAAACCAAATCTCTCATTTGTCACTCCATCACCGTGGAGTAGTCTCCCTAATTCTTGGATTAAGGAGTAACTTGGTGTTTGTTTGATGAAATAAAGCATTTGTCCTCATTTTATTTATGACGCATATGTCTTATGACCATTTTTAATGTGTTTCTCTCCATCTGTCATTTGTTACAAGATTCAACTAGATAGTATCTTCATCAGGATATATAAAGGGGAGAACCTTAGCCGTAATCTGTAATGCCCGAAAATTCTCGAAATACTTTTATAAATATCCTAGTATTTTTCTGGAATTTTAGGATATTTTTATAGAATTTTTAGGGTAGCAGAAGTAGCAAAAATAAATAGAATCGTAAAACAGCCTACGCGGGAATTGAACCCGAGACCTATTGGGTCCTACGACTTATGGTGGACTCTAGTAACCAAGTGAACCCAGCAGGGCCGTGCTGAAAGGAAAGGGGACCAATAATATTTATGTGTAAGTTGGGCCGAAATTACCACTTAATATAAAAAAGGAATTAAGTGAGGAGTTTTATATTTTTAACGCAACTTCTCCTCTCCCTCACCCTAGTCACGCCGCCCCTCTCTTCTTCCGTTCCCCTTCTCGGCGCCAACCACAAGCACGCCTAGGGCTCCATCCCTAGGGTCCCAAGGGCTTCTTCTGGTGACATCTTGGATACGGGGACGCTCCCCTCCGCGAGAGGAACGCATAGACGCGAGAAGATCGTCGAAAGGATCGTCTTCTCCGGAAATTTAGCGATTAGAATCGTACGAAAACTAGCGCAGGAGGTAAGAAACCCCTCACCTGCAGTATAAGTAGTTCTCGTGTGATTGCATGCTTTAGTTTAGTAGTATATGGATTTGTGGCACATAGGGTGTGCAACAGCGCACGCCAAGTGCCCGATAGTATGTTCAGCACCATTAAAATGCGACTTAGGCATTTTAATAGTTAGCTAAATGCGATAGAAGCATTTATTTAGTATATGCAGCTTTAGTACAACTTATATGGGACTACGGTCCAATGGGTGGACTCCCACAGTCGCCTATAGGTTCAGATAACCTAGTTCTAGGTTCAGATAACATAGAAATAGCAAGATAAGAAAATTTAGCTATAACCAGTATTTTATTTTAGTAGTGGCTCTGTACTGGATCAGATATCCATTGGATTGGACTCCCACAGTCATCCCTAGGTTTAGATAACCTAGTAAACCCTACTAAATTCGGGACTTGCAAACACGGGTCTAGTTAGGGATGCGCGCATAGCAAGTACAGTTGTCGGGCCCAAACAGCAACATGATTATTATTTTAATCTATCTATGATAAATACTTTTCAAAAACTTCACAAATAGTTATGTGATTTCAGTACAGCTTTAGCATTAGCTTAGAATTAGCTTAGTTCAGTTTGTTTGTATCAGTTCAGTTTTCTATTGATATCATATGCTAGCTTATGTTAGCACTTGTTGCCATGACTAGTTTGTTTGTATGCCATGCTATGCTTTTACCTGTTCAGCATATATTTCAAATAGCATGTTTTAAAAACATAAATTGCATCGTATGCATGTTTTAGTGAGGTAGATGGTTTCTTACTAAGCGTAAAGCTTACAGATACTTCTTTCCTTATACTTCAGATAAAGGTAAAGGAAAGATGGATTAGCGGAGGCTGGAGGTTAATGCGATGAAGATGTGTGTGTGAAAAAGGAGTTTGGAATGAAGATCTTAGGGATTTAGCAAGTCTAACTATTAGAACCTTGTTATTTTTAGTTTTTGCATTTCAGTCTGTTTCAAAATCATGAACTAGTGAAATATGCACCATGCCATGTTTAGAATGCTAGATAATTGATGGTAGAATGCATTTCAGATATTTTAGAGATGGTATATGAGATTTCTGCTCGAACCAGGGCTGAAATCAGGTTCTGATATGAAATCAGAAACCCCGATCGATCAGCTGATCGATTGGAGGCTTCTCGATCGATCCATTGATCGATTGGGCAGCTGATCCCGCGAACAGAATGCGCCTGGATCGATCAGCCGATCGATCCAGCCGAGTTCCGTCGCGAACAGAAGGTTTGGGGATCGATCAGCCGATCGATCCGAGCTGAACCGCGTACAGCGCGTCGTTGAATCGATCATTGGATCGATTGGACATACTGGATCGATCAGCCGATCGATCTAGACGCTAGTTCCCGCGTATTGTAGGGTCCTGAATCGATCACTGGATCGATTGACCAACCTGGATCGATCAGCCGATCGATCCAAATTAGTCTCTGTGCACAGTAGCACGCTGGATCGATCCGTGGATCGATCAGAGGCCTAGTATTAGCTGAAAACACTTTAGTTCTACCCCAGATGACAACAAAGACCTAGAACACCCCTTCTAGCATAGCCACAGAAATTCAAGGGGTAGTTTAAACATCCAGTTCAGATAGTATAGCGATTAACAGAAGCATATTCATTAGTTCAGCAAAATTTTCATCAGATCAGCTTTCCGCACATGAATTAGTTAGCTTAATGTAACGATCGGCCTCACAGCTTAGCTAGTAGGAGGCGGGTCGTTACAGAGTGGTATCAGAGTAGAAAGTTCCATACTTCCTACACACACATCAGCATTGAACCTGCAGCTTCCAAGTAAGAATACCTCTCACTTTGCTATGTTTATTGCTTTCATGTTTGTAGAAAACTAAAGTATGCTTATCTGTGATAGTAACTAACATGATAGTATTAGCTATGTAAACATGATGCTTTAGTTATGTATGTCTTTTGTCCTTTAGAAATGGCAAGAGGATGCCCAGCTAGAAGGGCACCAACTACTGAGCCCCAGCATGAGGTAGGTAGTTCAGTGCCTCCCCCAGACCTTACAGCAGTAGTGGCTCAGCTACAGAAGCAGCTAGCAGAACAACAACAGGAAATAGCCACCTTAAAGGCTAATTAGCAGAATACCCCCACTGTTACCCCAGAACCAAACATAGCAACCCCAGTACTTATAGAGGTTCCACCAGTCCATCCTACAGCACCAGTAGCCCCAGCAGCAGAGGCAAAGAGAGAAGCCTATCTGATCCAGTGGCAGAGAGTCAAGCCCGAGAACTTCTCAGGCACCAGTGAACCATGGGATGCTCAAGCCTGGTTCAAAACACTGGAGTGTACGATGGAGCTTCTGGACTGGCCAGAGCATGAAAAGGTGAAGTGCGCCTCCTTCTGCTTAACAGGAGATGCACGTATGTGGTGGGAGAGAATTAGAGCGAAGCGCCCAGTGAACCAGATGACATGGGCTAACTTCGAGAAAGAATTCTTCGAGGAGTTCTTTCACATGCGGGTCATAAACCGCCACTATGATGAGTTCACTGAGTTTCGTCAGGGCAACCTATCAGTTGAGGAAGCCATGAAGAAATTCAATAGACTGGCTCGTCTATGCCCCGAACTAGTTAGTACAGAAAAAGAACGAGTCCGGTTGATGCTCAAGATGCTGAGGCCGGAAATAGCAATGAACGTGGCTGGCGGCGGTCATAGGCCGCAAACCACCGAAGAACTATTCAGCAGTGCTCTGACCACCGAGCACTACCAGAATAATATCAAGCAGCAGAAGCAAGTCTTCTCAGAGTCCAAAGGGCAAGGAGGCTCAGGTACTCAAAAACAACAGGGTCACAGCTCTAACTGGAAAGGGAACTCCAGCAACAAGCGCAAACCAGGGAGTTACCCAAAGGGAGGACCAGCCAGCAAACAGTCTAGTTATCCCAAATGTGCTACTTATGGGAAATTTCACCCAGGAGTTTGTCGCAAGGGCGTACGAGGATGCTTTGAATGTGGATAGGAAGGGCACATGGCTAGGCAATGCCCGAACAAGACAAGTCTTCTTCAACAACAGCCGATACAGTATGGAGGCCAGCCAACACAGCTACATCAGATGCAAGCCGTTTTAGATGGTCCACACATCAGCCAGGGCAGACTAGAAGCCCCTCCAGCTATGACGAATGTAAGGATCTACTCCTTAACCAGAGAAGACATAGCGAATGCCTCGACAGTTGTTACAGGTCAGATTAGTATTTTACAACAAAATACGACTGTCTTATTCGATACTGGGGCAACCCATTCTTATATATCCAGGACATTTTCCGAAAAGTTAGCGATACCCCCAGAGGTACTTAGTAGTCAGTTTCTGACGACACTACCTTCAGGAGAAATTATGGCGTCCACGCACTGGCTCCGGGCAGTGCCAGTCATTATAGCAGACAGAGAACTCTTTTGTGATCTGATAGTGCTAGATATGACTGATTATGATGTCATCCTTGGAATGAACTTCCTGATCAGATACGGTGCCTCTATAGAGTGCCGTAAACAGAAAGTCGTATTCCAACCTGAAGTAGAAGTACAATTTGAGTACATCGGAGGACCAAAGAGAAAAGCGAAGAAATTTCTCTCAGCTCTAAAAGCACAGAAATTAATGGATTCAGGATGTACGGGATTTTTAGCGCATGTAGTCATTGCAGTCAGGACAAGGACCAACAGCTAGTAGAGGTCCGAGTCGTATGTGACTACCCAACAGTCTTCCCTGAAGAGTTACCAGGCCTAGCACCAGATAGGGATATTGAATTTGACATAGAACTCATTCTCGGTACGAATCCTATCTCCAAAGCACCTTATCGCATGGCTCCAGCAGAACTGAAGGAACTTCAGGAGCAATTACAGGAGCTGCTTGACAAAGGTTTCATACGCCCTAGTCACTCACCATGGGGAGCGCCTGTATTGTTCGTGAAGAAGAAGGACGGGAGTATGCGCCTGTGCATAGACTACCGGGCACTGAACCAAGTCACCATCAAGAACAGGTATCCTCTTCCCAGAATAGATGACCTGTTTGATCAGCTAAAGGGAGCAGCAGTGTTCTCTAAGATAGACCTCAGATCAGGTTATCATCAGGTGAAAGTTAAAGAAGGGGATATACCCAAGACAGCATTCAGGACTAGATACAGACACTAAGAGTTCGTAGTCATGTCCTTTGGCGTGACAAATGCTCCAGCTACTTTCATGGACCTCATGAACCGAGTATTCAGGGACTACCTAGATAGATTTGTTATTGTGTTTATCGATGACATCCTTATCTATTCAGGAACTTAGGAAGAACACGCAGAGCACCTGAGAATAGTATTGCAGACCCTTCAGCAGAACCAGCTGTACGCCAAGTTCACGAAATGTGAATTTTGGTTAGATCAGGTGTCCTTCCTGGGTCACATCATCTCAAAGGATGGTATCATGGTAGACCCCAGTAAAATAGAAGTTGTGAGTAACTGGAAAAGACCTAAGAATGCCAGTGAAATCAGAAGCTTTTTGGGACTAGCAAGTTATTACAGAAAGTTTGTAGAGGACTTCTCCAGAATAGCCTCCCCACTGACAGCTCTCACTAGGAAGAACAGAAAATTTCAGTGGACAGAGGACTGTGAGAACAGCTTCAGCGAGTTAAAAAGGAAATTGACCAGTGCTCCCATTTTGACTCTACTAGAAAACATAGACAGCTTTGATATTTATAGTGATGCCTCTAAATTGGGACTAGGAGCAGTACTGACGCAAAATGGCAAGGTGATCGCCTATGCCTCCAGACAACTCAAGGATTATGAGAGGAACTACCATACTCATGACCTCGAGCTCGCAGCAGTCGTGTTCGCTTTCAAAATTTGGAGACATTACTTGTATGGAGCTCAGTGTAGAGTATATACAGATCATCAGAGTCTGAAGTACTTCTTCACTCAGAAGGATATGAATATGCGACAGCGTAGATGGCTTGAGCTGGTCAAAGACTACGACATAGACATCCTCTACCACCCAGGAAAGACCAATAAGGTGGCAGACACACTTAGCAGGAAGTCCAGTGCTACCTTACTATCCCTAGCAGCCATGTCACCGCCCCTACAGAAAGAGATCACAGATTTCGGTCTTGAACTCATAGTGGGACAGCTCTCTACTATGACATTAGCATCTAACCTGCTTGGTGACATCCAGACAGCTCAGGAACAGGATCCTGAAATTCAGAAAATCAAGTAAGGGTTAGTAGAATCAAAAAGTAGAGAATTCAGAGTGTCCGATAGTGGGGTATTATACTTCGGTGACAGACTCTGTGTTCCAGATCAGGAGGAACTAAAGAGGAAGATTTTAGATGAGGCTCACAGGACTCCTTATGCGATGCATCCAGGTTCCACCAAGATGTACCAAGATCTAAAGAAATATTTTTGGTGGCCCGGGATGAAAAGAGACATCGCTCGATATGTTAGCACCTGTCAGACCTGTCAGAGGGTCAAGGCAGAACATCAGAGACCAGAAGGAGTTCTGCAGCCTATCCAGATCCCAGAATGGAAGTGGGAAGACATTTCTATGGATTTTATAGTGGGACTACCCAGAACCACGAATGGTTTTGATACCATCTGGGTAATAGTTGACAGGTTAACTAAATCAGCCCACTTCTTAGCTATCAGGATATCCTACTCCATGGAACAACTAGCTCAGTTGTATCTCAAGGAGATTGTCAGACTACATGGAGTCCCACGGACCATTATTTTAGACAGAGACAGTCGATTCACATCACACTTCTGGGAGTGTGTACAGTCAGCATTGGGCACTAAGTTGAAATTTAGCACAGCTTTCCATCCTCAGACAGATGGTCAGACGGAGCGAGTGAATCAGGTACTCGAAGATATGCTCCGAGCATGTGCCCTAGACTTTAAGGGAAGTTGGTGTAAATATCTGAGTTTAGCAGAATTTGCATACAACAACAGCTATCAGGCCACCATCGGCATGACACCTTACGAGGCTCTCTACGGGCGGAGGTGTAGATCTCCAATCTTCTGGTATGAGAGTGGTGAACAGAAAGAACTAGAACTTCAGACAGATCTAGTAGCAGATACCACAGCAGCTATACAGCAGATCCGCCAGCGGATAGAGACAGTTCAGAGCTGCCAGAAAAGCTATGCGGATACACGGCGCAGACCCTTAGAGTTTTCAGTTGGGGATTCAGTGTTCCTCAGAGTAGCTCCCATGAAGGGAGTAATGCATTTTGGGAAGAAGGGCAAATGGAGTCCCAGATATGTGGGACCATACCTTATCACTAAAAGAGTTGGTAAGGTAGCATATGAGCTAAAGCTACCACAGGAGATGTCAGCCATCCATAATGTATTTCATGTCTCTATGCTGAAGAAGCATATCCCAGATGCCACCCAGGTGATTGAGCCCCAGTCGGTACCAGTCCGCGAAGACCTCAGCTATGACAGTCAGCCTATTCAGATAATAGACCGAGTAGTTAAGAAATTGCGAAACAAGGAGGTACCATTAGTAAAAGTTGTTTGGCAAAATCACATAGCAGAAGAGGCAACATGGGAGACAGAAGCTAGTAGGAGACAGAAGTACCCAGAGTTATTCTAAATTCGAGGATGAACTTTTTATAAGGTATGTGGGATTGTAACACCCGAAAATTATCAAAATACTTTTATAAATATCCTAGTATTTTTCTGGAATTTTAGGATATTTTTATAGAATTTTTAGGGTAGCAGAAGTAGCAAAAATAAATAGAATCGTAAAACAGCCTACGCGGGAATTGAACCCGAGACCTATTGGGTCCTACGACTTATGGTGGACTCTAGTAACCAAGTGAACCCAGCAGGGCCGTGCTGAAAGGAAAGGGGACCAATAATATTTATGTGTAAGTTGGGCCGAAATTACCACTTAATATAAAAAGGGAATTAAGTGAGGAGTTTTATATTTTTAACGTAACTTCTCCTCTCCCTCACCCTAGTCACGCCGCCCCTCTCTTCTTCCGTTCCCCTTCTCGGCGCCAACCACAAGCACGCTAAGGCTCCATCCCTAGGGTCCCAAGGGCTTCTTCCGGTGACATCTTGGATACGGGGACGCTCCCCTCCGCGAGAGGAACGCATAGACGCGAGAAGATCGTCGAAAGGATCGTCTTCTCCGGAAATTTAGCGATTAGAATCGTAAGAAAACTAGCGCAAGAGGTAAGAAACCCCTCACCTGCAGTATAAGTAGTTCTCGTGTGATTGCATGCTTTAGTTTAGTAGTATATGGATTTGTGGCACATAGGGTGTGCAACAACGCACGCCAAGTGCCCGATAGTATGTTCAGCACCATTAAAATGTGACTTAGGCATTTTAATAGTTAGCTAAATGTGATAGAAGCATTTATTTAGTATATGCAGCTTTACTACAGCTTATATGGGACTACGGTCCAATGGGTGAGCTCCCACAGTCGTCTCTAGGTTCAGATAACCTAGCTCTAGGTTCAGATAACCTAGAAATAGCAAGATAAGAAAATTTAGCTATAACCAGTATTTTATTTTAGCAGTGGCTCTGTACTGGATCAGATATCCATTGGGTTGGACTCCCATAGTCGTCCCTAGGTTTAGATAACCTAGTAAACCCTACTAAATTTGGGACTTGCAAACCCGGGTCTAGTTAGGGATGCACGCATAGCAAGTACAGTTGTCGGGCCCAAACAACAGCATGATTATTATTTTAATCTATCTATGATAAATAGTTTTCAAAAACTTCACAAATAGTTATGTGATTTCAGTACAGCTTTAGCATTAGCTTAGAATTAGCTCGGTTCAGTTTGTTTGTATCAGTTCAGTTTTCTATTGATATCATATGATAGCTTATGTTAGCACTTGTTGCCATGACTAGTTTGTTTGTATGGCATGCTATGCTTTTACCTGTTCAGCATATATTTCAAATAGCATGTTTTAAAAACATAAATTGCATCGTATGCATGTTTTAGTGAGGTAGATGGTTTCTTACTAAGCGTAAAGATTACAGATACTTCTTTCCTTATACTGCAGATAAAGGTAAAGGAAAGATGGATTAGCGGAGGCTGGAGGTTAATGCGATGAAGATGTGTGTGGAAGGAACCTGGAATGAAGATCTTGGATAAATTAGCAAACTAAGACTTTAGTTTTTTTTATAGTGTTATTTTCCGCATTTCTAGTTATTTTAATGCCTTGAATCGTGAAAGACTTGCTTAGATTGTTAGTACTTATGCTCATAATCCTAGTTATGTGTTATTAGTATGTTTTCAGCTATTATAGAACTCTTGTAGTTGAGTTTAGCATGAAACAATGCTGAAATCAGAGTTTTGCTACGAAAACAGAAACCTCAATCGATCAGTGGATCGATTGGGGGCCCTCAATCAGTCAGTGGATCGATTGGGAGCCTGGTTCCGTGAAAAGTAAGCTTCTGGATCGATCAGCTGATCGATCCAGTCGCATTGTGTCGCAAATAGAGAGTTCAGGGATCGATCGGGAAATCGCTCCCGCGAACAGAGAGCACTGGAATCAATCACTGGATCGATTGACCAGTCTGGATCGATTAGCCGATGATCCAGAGTATTACCTGAGCACAGTAGCGATCTGAATCGATCCATGGATCGATCCAACCGCTTGCAATCGATCAAGTTCAGTTTGGATCGATTAGGAAGTTGGGTTTCGACCAAGAGACCTTGTAATTCATCTTCTTGACCATAAGGGATGTAGGATATGTCATGTATACCTTAGATTGCATCCCTTAGCACATGTAGTACCTAGAACTTGTATAGTTAACAAGGTTTTAAATTGGTACAGTTTTTCGCACCGAGACTTAGTAATGGTCATGGATATAGCTTAGCACAGCATAATGTGACGGTCCGGCCTTACAGCTTAGCCAGTAGAAGGCGGGTCATTACATAATCATTGCATATAAACATACGACTAGATCATTAGAGATTGGGCATCATACTTATTGGTGACCCCTAATCTCTAACTTTTAGAACCAAATTGAAGGTTCTCAACTAAAAAAAGGAGTAGCATCTAGCAGATCATGGAGCTCTAATGATAGTTGCATCCCTTAAAGTGACCCTATACAACTACCACAAAAGTAGTTGACCTCATCATAGAGTAAGGGTAACGTCTAGGTATCATGGAGCTCACATGAGAGGAGCATCCTTAAAAGTGACCTTAGCACGCTACTATAAAAATGGTAGACTATCTCAAGGTTTTCACAATTCATCAAAGAGCTTAAGGGGTATATCCTAATTTACTCTTGTGAATTATGATTCAGATAAACACATCAGTATTTTTATGTTTTTCTTTACCCCATAGACACATCGATTACCTTGGGCATATCCCTTCATAATCAAATGTTGAGATAAAAACCACTATATTCATCAACATTCATCATAGTGAAATCAAAATCCTAGGATTGCCTTCCAACTTGCTTTCTCACAATTTTCTCTCAATCACTTTTGACATGACTTCTTGATTCTTCTAGATAATCTATTTTATGAACATTTCCCAGAGGATGATAACTTTTTATTACTTGACAACATCATGCACTTGTGGTGTGACTCACATCAATCAATGATCATCGTCAATTCATACCCTATAATCATCCTTCTAGAAGACGGGCTTGTATGCTTCAAAAGGGTTAGGTTGGAAAAAATTCTCTGCCTCTTCATTTAAGTGATAAAATGATGTGCATAGGTTATATATTTTTCTAGGCATAGTTTGATGAATATCTACTTATTCATGAATATAATATATGTTTCTTACATCCTCTTCCATTATTATGTCATACTTCCAATCTATTTATTTGAAAATCTATTTTTTTTTCTTTGTTTACATTGATAGAACAAATTTTTGGAGCAAAAATGGAGCATTGGAGCAAGTTTGGAAGAGAATTCAATAAAGCATGGTCATGCCTTATTCACTAGGGTCATATCTACTTCACCGGGCCATGAGGCATGGTCATGCTAGGGTCATGTCTACGTCACAAGGCCATGGATACTTTACCAAGGCCATGAGACATGGTCGTGTGTCTTCCCAAGAGTAGACTGACCCAGCAGACACAACCATACCTCCTCTCTAGAGAAGAAAATGCTAGGGTAATGCCTATAGACACAGTTGTGCCTCATCCTAAAGGCTACCCACTAGCAGGTTGTGCCAAAAAGCAGGGTCATGCCCCCGTCCAAAGCCAAACCAAGTCCAGATTGTGTCAAATGTCATGGTTGTGTCAACTAATCAGAGCTAATCCAACGAGGGGTCGTGCCTTTTGGCATCGCCATGCCTCTCCATGTCGTGGCAACTAATGTCCTAGCCATGCCAAAGAGGCACGGTCGTGACACTGGCCAGGAAGGGGTTGTGCCCTCGCTTATAAAAGGTGGTTTCTCCCCTTTGTTTCACATCTTATATACTACTCTTTAGTTTAGGCTTCCGCCCCTTTCCAAGGAGAAGGGTTCTCCCTCCCCCCTAAAGGCTTCATCTTCTCTGATTCACATGATCTATCCACCTTCGGAACAAGGATTTTAACCAAGAAGACTAATAATACATTGATAAGCATTTTTCTCCTCTTTTTATCTTGTGTTTGATTGTAGGATACTTTATTTATTGTCTCTCGATTTTATTTCTTACGCAATGGAGTAGATTTCAAGATCTAGGATGTAGAAAGTAGTTGTATTATGATGTTGACGTATGAACTATATATTTGGCATTCTCCTTGTTCAATGATAGGTTTTATGACTTGTTCTTTTGTGTTGTGTCTTGTATGTTTTTGACGAAATGTGTATGATGTCAACACATTTAGATGTAGAGTTTCGGGCACAGTATAGATGAGGTTCTTTGAATTGTATTACTAGGTAACCCTATGACTGGGGGTATCCTTATTTTTTATGATATTTCCTTGGAATGGGAATTGATTCTCTACAAGGGAAGCTAATTAGAGTTTAATGGGTTTACCCAAAATTAATGTTCCAAAATTAATATTAGGAAGTGACTTGTGTAATCTAAGGATTATATGACCTATGACAGAGGATATCTTTTAACCAGATTTTTTAGGTTATATTTGCTACTTAATATCGTTAATTTACTGTTAAGAAATATATTAGATAACTCTAGTGATTGTATGATTAGGGGGCTTTCAGGTATCCCTTTAACTGGGTTTTCTAAAGTTACTTCGTTATTTAATAACGTTAGAACTTGGTGTAGACTGTCTTGTATGGTCTTCGCAGGGTTATGCCAGACTTTGGTTAGAACCCCAATAAGATTATAAGTATGAAGTTCAAGAGATGAATAATAGTATGTGAAACTGAAATCCTAGCATTTCTCACCCCCAAAACCAACCTATCATTTCCTCCTCACTCACTTACACCCGCCCCCCCTTTATGTATCTTCTCTCAGTCTCTCTCTTCCTAGCATTTGTGGACAACCACCTTCAAATATCTAGATAACTCACTATGCGAAGTCACTAATGCTTAATCAACAGTCCATGTGGAATCGATATTTTTGTCACTTGACAACAGCTATGCACTTAAGGATTGTATAACAAATTTTTGGAATCATTGAGTCTAATAGAATTTTAAGATGATTCACTGTTAGATGGACCACATCAATTTCAGTAAGGTGAGCTGACTCACTAGGAAGGACTCTAAGACTTAGAAACTCCAAATCCCAGTCAGACGATGACAACATTTTAAGAATTAGAAGAGCTAATGGTGCAATGAGGGATCTTGTTTCTCTGATCCCTATAGCAAGCTGATGCACTAGGTCTAAATTTGGGGTTATAGTTAAATGATGTTTTGGAGGGAATGGACTATAATGATGATGGCAATTCTTCTTATGATTTTGTAGCCCTACAGGACTCCTCTACTGTTTTGCATTGCAATAATATATTTAACGATACTCCAGACATTGATAAGACTTTTGATGCATGCTCAACTAGCCTTGTTGTTGTTCTTATGGCAACTCTTGATAATACATGCTTTATTGATGATGGATTATAGATAAGGCAGATGATGATATTGTTGGATCGAGAAGTGTTAGATGGGGGGGGGGGGGGGAGGAATAGCGCTCGTGGCTATTTCGTGTTTTGGAATTGACTTTGTAAAACTCGACGAGTAATAAGAGTAATAAAGCAGCGGAAATAAAAGGCACAAAATGCGAACACAGGTTGTTTACTTGGTTCGGAGCCTGTGACGACTCCTACTCCAAGGCCCGCGGTCGTTGACCGCTTTCGGTGGGCAACAACATAGAATCGATAAAGTTTACAAGTATAACAATTATAGCTCAAATTAAAATAATGATCTTATACCGACAACAAGAGATGAAGAAACGAAGCTCCGGGTCATCGAGAGGTTGTCGTAACACTTCAAGATCGTGTCGTTAGCAGTTTGTCGCAGAAGGACCGCTTGGACAAAGATATGTGGAGTGCTGCCTCGAACCCCTCTTTTATACTGCTGGAGGTGCCTCCAAGACTGTCCGAGGTTCCTCCAAGCCCTGAGTCTGCCGCGGAGATAAGCGCAGAAATTTTCCTCGTTTATCCTACTTGAGGCGCCTCCATGGCTTGTCTAAGGCGCCTCCAATCCCAGCTTCAAGGCACCTCCAGCCTGGTCCGAGGCGCCTCCAAGCCTGCTGCGCTGACTTCTTCTGGCTTGCACCCGAGGCGTCTTAAAGCTCCATGGAGGCGCCTCGGACATTGTTCATCTGACACTAAACTCTAGTTTTTGTCCCTGCAAAACATGTTAGTCTACAAATACAAACACATCCTGCAAAACCAAGTTAGCACAAATATTAATCATGATAATAGAATATTCTGACAGTCTTCGGACTGTCCGGGTCTAACTTCGGATTTCCGATCGGAAGTCCTAGGTCGACACGACGCCTACTATTCCCTCTGCGTGGAACGCGTCCTCACCTACTCCACTCAGGAGTTTTACCTGCTGCCAGTACGATCCTCTAGATCGACTGGACTTTTGCTCAGCGCTCGATGCTTCCGGACTTTCTGCTGGACTCCCGCTTCCCGGCTCGTCCAGTCTTCCACCTAGTTCGTGACACTAGGACTTTCCACCTAGGGTTACCAACCCCTAGGACTTTTGCCTGAAGCCCTTGACCTGCCAAGACTTTCTGCATAGGGTTACCGCTCCCTATGACCTAGGGTTACCACCCCCTAGGGTTTTCCACCTGCCTAACCACGGCTTAGGACTTTTGCCTAAGTACCACTTAGGACTTTCCTGCAAGTTCCATGAACCTTGTTAGATAACAACATAACCTTAACTTTGAATTCCTTTGCCATTATCAAAACAACGATTCGATCGTCGGATGCTTCCCGCACCAACAATCTTCCCCTTTTTGATTATGGCAACTGAAATTCAAGGTTAAGTAAAATAGATGCATAAATATTTTTCAAAGTTTAAGCAAGTAAAAAAAAAATTAAATGCAAGCATAGTTAAGCTAAAACTAACTTAAACTTTGTAAGGCTACCCCTTAATAAAGGCTCTCTTTATAAATTTTACTTTTGAATTTTCCTACTTTGAATTTCCCTACTCTCCCCCTTTGCCATTTATCAAAAATAAGCAAGTTTGAATAATTCTAACTTTTCAAATAGATTTTATAGTTAGAAAAATAGAGAATTAAATAAACATTAGGCTTTAAAGAGGGATAAAGATACTTTGATAACACTTAGCTTTTTGAAATTATTTGTAGAATTCTTAGCTAAGTGAAATAAGGGTCTAAAGAGATATTTTTCTTTCAACTGAGTTTAAAAAGCTAATAAAACGTTGACTTTGAAAGATAATGTTAGCCAATTTTTGAAACTTAGTTGAACTCTTGATAAATATGTTGTAAAATTTGAAAAAGATATTGAAGCATACTTCAGGTAAGTCGAAATACTTTGAAAGTCTTAGCTAGATTTTGAAAATCTATTAGAAAAATACTTAGTTAAATTTTGAAAATCTGTTAGAAAAATACTTAGTTAAATTTTGAAAATCTGTTAAAAAAAATAGTTAGCTAAATTTTCAAAGGCTATTGAAAGACTTAAATAAATTCGAAAGGTTTTGTTGGTAAATATTTTCTTAATTTTGAAAAAACTTTTTGAACAATAATTTGGAAAGAGAGAAAATTAAGAAAGGCTAAGGCCATTTAACAAAATATTTAACCGAATAAAGAATTCCAAGATACTTAAAGGCAAAGGAGGATTAATAAGCTTAAAATCTTAATGTCCAAGCATGATCTGAGTTAAGGAGATTGCAAATTAATTAATTTATTTTAGTAAGGTATCGGAGCCGTAATTTCTAAGCATGAGTAAAAAAATTTAAAATCAAGCACTTAAGTTCTTGGCCACATGTCTAACCATCTAGCTACTAGCTGATTGCCAAGAGGACAACAGTCTTCACTTGGTTAGTCAAGTTGAGTCAATAGTGTTAGAGTGTATACTGAAAACCTACACTTTCGTAAACATTTATTTTGAATAAAGAATCACATTTGGTCAAATTATCTACATTTATTTGTAGTTGTTCAATTAGTTTATATTGCAGATAACATAGTATGTGGTGTCACATACAGAAGATAATGTTATCAGTACCTTATAAATTATAAACAGTAGCTCACGACCAAAATGGAAAGGAACAAACCATTAGAAGGTCGTAGTGTAATTAGGTATTAGTTTATCTTAACTATATAATTACACTAGCACACTTAGAGTGTATTGAGTAGGACCATCAGAGGTCATTTTCTTTTATACTGACTTTATAAAGAAATAAAGACCTCAGTTATTATGAAAGTGTGTTCTCTTAATCCTAATATAATAACAAACACATATATTTGATATTTATTTCTTTAATTTATCAATGGGTGAGATTTAGTTTGATAAATCAATAAGCCCGATAAGTTGGGAAATGATATCACTTATAGTGTGTGTTGTTGATTATAGAAGGAAACTGTGTCCTAGTGATCTAGGTTGATAATGTCCCCAAGAAGAGCTCATAAGGATTGTCATGTTAAACCCTGCAGATGGACTTAGTCCGACATGACGATAAGGTTGAGTGGTACTATTCTTGGACTAAGATATTAATTAAATGAGTTATCAGTAACTCACTTAATTAGTGGACATTCAACATCTTAAACACAGGGAGACTAACACACTCATAATAATAAGGAGCCCAAAAATGTAATTTGGGATTGGTGCGGTAGTTCAATAATAGTTCTCTAGTGGAATGAATTATTATTGATAAAATTAAGTTGTGTGTTCGGGGCGAACACGGGATGCTTAATTTTAATGGGAGATCAAAACCAATTCCTCCTCTCGGTCCCTATCGTAGCATCTTATTTATAGAGTACTATATCCACCTATACCCACCTTCATACCCATGATATAGGGGTCGGCCAGGCTAGCTTGTGGATCAAGCTAGGGTCGGCCAAACCATTAGTTCATGGGTGGCCGGCCCTAGCTTGAACCCAAGCTTAGATGGCCGGCCCTATTAAATTAAAAAAGAATTTTAATTTTAAAATTTTCTTATGTGAAAGATATAATTTATTAGAGAGATTAAAAATTAAAATATCTCTTTTATAAGTCTCTACAAAAGATTAAAGAAAGAGATCTCTTTCCTTATTTGTAGATTGGAAGGATATTTTATTTTTCTTCTTTGTAAATTATTCACATGTTGAAAAATTAAAATTATAGAAATTTCTTTTTATCAACCATGAAGGGATTTTAAAGGGAAATTTTATTTTTTAAAATTTCTGAAGACAAATAAGGAATTTTAATTGTTGATTGAAAATTACCTTGTTTGCTCTCCATGAGGTGGCCGGCCATGACATGAAGAATTAGGAAATTTTGTTTAATTTTTATTAATTAATTCATGTCAAAGAAAGTTAAGGAAATTTTATTGTAATTAAATTTCCTTATTTGCAAAAGCTAAGGATTATAAAAGAGGGGGTTTTGGGAGCCTTCAAGGTGAACAACCTCTATTATTTTCTCCCTCTTTTATTCCTTGGTGTGGCCGGCCTCCTTCTTTTCTCTTCTCTCCATCTTGTGGCCGAATCTTTCTTCCTCCATGGAGATCAAGTGGTGGTCGGATTTTAGCTTGGAGAAGAAGGAGAGAAAGCTTACATCCCTTGGAGCTTGGTTGGTGGAATAGATCTTCATCTTTTGGAAGCATAGTGCTTGACCGAAACTTGAAGAAAGGAGAAGAAGGTGCTTTGGTGGTTTCTCATCTCAGAAGATCGTTGCCCACACAACGTCCGAGGTTAGAAGAGAAATACTGTAGAAGACCTAGAGGTTTTTGCTTGCAAAAGAAAAGGTATACTAGTATTTAATTTCCGCATCATACTAGTTTTATCTTCATGTAAAAAATACCAAATACAAGAGGCATGCGATTATAGTATTTCGAATTTGTTTTTGATGTTGTGTTCTTTCATTTTTCTTTTCCTTGTGATTTGATTGTTCTTTTTGGTTGACCTAAAGTTATTTAAGGAAATTAAATATTAGCTTTCCTTAAAAGGCTTTGCCTAGGCGGTGGTGGTTGTTCCCATATCCAATAAAGCCATGTGCCTCGCCATGTAGTCCTGGAAGCCAATTCTGGAAATTAATATTTAATGGAATTAATAACCTAGGTGATTTGGATCGAACGTGTTAAGTTCCGCAGGAGATCCAAGTCTAAACCTAAAAGAACAAATAAATTAAACTTTGGATCAAACGTGTTAAGTTTCATAGGCGATCCAAGTTTAATTTAAAAGAACACATGGTAGCTAGGAAAGGTTCGGACGTTTGTACAAAATTTTTGTACAGTGGAACCATTAGGTTTTCCGAGTAGCATCCAACAATTGGTATCAGAGCTAGGGTTTTGCCTCTGTGTATTTGGTATTAGTTTAATTATGCACATGTCATACATAATTTAGGCAGGTTAATAGTAGGATGTGCTAACTTTGTGGATGCAGGATCCAACTATTATGGCTTATAGTTATTATGTGTGTGATTGGACCCTTGGACATGTCAAGGGCATTTTGTTGTGTGTGCATGATTATATTATAAAATACAGCAGGAGCCGTATTTAGGATTTTATTTTTTATCTAGTTACATGTACATTCCTTTTATGGAATATAGGATCAATGGATGTAAATTTTATTTTATGTTCGATCTAGTTTACATGTACATTCCTTCGAGGAATATAGGATCGAAAAATGTAAAATTCTATTTATGTCGCGGATTGAATCTTGCAAGGCGTGGAACCTTTTTGAGGACTAGAGGCGCAGTGGAACAAGGAGCAAGATGGATGCGACAACTAGACCCGGTGGCAGTGGCCAAAAATGGCAGCAGCTAGGGTTGGCGACACACGGAGGACAGAAATAGATAAAAGTCATAATAGTTGAAAAATAGTTTTTCTATTTATTGCTTTTTATGCTATGACTGCGTGTGCTTGTTAGTATGCATGTTAAGTAGACTAGCATAGTCAAAATTCCTCACTTTAAATAACTAAGTGGGAGAGAGATTTATTTTTAAATAAATTCCACGGTCTCCATTACTGGTTTATAAGTGATGCAACAAGCTTGCGCGTTGACTCTGAGTGCCTTCCTCCATATCGGATGAGCTTGTTTGCAGATCACTAGATTAAACTTCCATTTTGGATGACTATAGGAAGTTAATTAAGAGCGTGTGATCTTCCCCATCGGAAGGGGCACAATCTTATTAATGAACTTAGTGTCAAGTAATGGTATACACTTAGGCACGTCTAATAGTATCCTCCCCATCAGAATCACTGCTATTATTCGTGTGACCAAAAGAAACCAACTATTAATTTTATTTGTCAAAAAGTTAGGTTGACAAGATAATAAAATTAATGGGTTAAACCCTCCTTTTACAAATGTTGAATTTGTATACGTCCACACTATCGTGGCATACAAAATTCATGGTGTTTTAAGGTGTTGGTTAATTTAAAATAGTATTGTTTGAGGAATCAATATTATTCTAAATTTAGAGTTCTGACCAAAAGTTATTTGTGATTCTTAGGATGACTTTCAACCCACTGGCCATCATACTAAAAGAGAACAGACTTACTGGTCCTAACTACATAGATTGGAAAAGGAACCTGGACATTGTTCTAACTGCTGAAAGCTATAAATTTGTACTGACTAAACCTTGCCCTGATACACCCAATGGTGAATCTACTCAAGAGGAGATTGAGTATCATAGGAAATGGGTAAAAGCAGATGAGATGGCGCGGTGTTACATTTTGGCTTCAATGTCAAATGTATTGCAACATCAGCATCAAGATTTACCAACAGTCTATGGTATTATGAACAATCTCAAAGAACTCTTTGGTCACCAGGATCGGGCCTCTAGGCAAGAAGCCATGAGAAAGATAATGACAGCCACCATGCAAGAGGGTACTCCTGTGAGGGATCATATCCTAAAGATGATGACTTATCTGAATGAAATACAAATCCTTGGAGGAGAAATTGATGGGGAAACCCAGATCGATATGATCATCCAAACGCTACCTAGAAGTTTTGAGCAATTCCGCCTGAATTACAATATGAATAAAAGGGTATATTCATTGGCGGAACTACTGACAGAACTTCAGGCAGTAGAAGGTTTGTTCCGTCATAATTCTCATATTCACTATGTTGAAAATGGTTCTACTTCTAAACCGAAAGGAAAGAAGAAGAAGAAACAAGTTAGCTCAGCAAAGAAAGTGAATAAATCTCAGAGTACAGGACCTAAAGCTGGAATGAAGAAACCGAAGGGTATGTGCTTCATCTGCAAGCAGTCAGGGCATTGAAAGGTGGACTTTCCTCATAGGAATCAAAATAGCAAAGGTATATCTCATGCTCTGGTTGTTGAAACATGTTTAGCGGTGTTATCTACCAGCACCTGGTGTGTAGATACGGGAGCCACTGATCATGTCTGCAATTCCTTGCAGGGGTTCCAGGAAACCCGACGACTATCTGAAGGAGATATTACCGTCTACATGGGCAATGCTACTAAGGTGGTGGTTGTTGCAGTGGAAGATGTCTACTTATCTTTTAATAGAAATAGAAATTTAGTTTTAAAAAATTGTCTTTATGTACCCAGTTTTAGAAAGAATTTAATTTCAGTTTCTAAACTGTTTTTAGATGGATATTCAGTTTCTTTTAGTAACGATGTGGTTATTAAGAGAAATAAAGTGATTATCTGTTCTGGTGCATTGTTTGGCAATTTATATACTTTAAATCCAATTTCTCCCACAGAGCAAAATATGAAAATTAATAACACATCTTCTAACTCAAATAAGAGAAAAGAACCTTCAGAAATGAACCAAGCATATCTTTGGCATCTAAGGCTTGGTCATATTAACTTAAGTAGGATTCAAAGGCATATAGCCGATGGACTCTTGGGTTCATTAGAGTTGGAAAATTTTCCAACTTGTGAATCTTGCAATTGGAAGGTAAAATGACCAAGAGGCCTTTTAAGGCCAAGGGGTATAGAGCCAAAGAAGTGTTAGAATTGGTTCATTCTGATTTGTGTGGTCCTATGTCTATCCAGACAAGAGGTGGTTTTGAATATTTTGTCTCTTTTATAGACGATTATTCAAGATACGGATACATTTACCTAATGCGCCGCAAGTCTGAGTGCTTTGATAAGTTCAAAGAGTACAAGGCTGATGTGGAGAAACGACTAGGTAAAAGTATCAAGACACTACGGTCTGATCGTGGTGGTGAATACCTCTTAGGAGAGTTTAGGAATTACTTATCAGAGGCCAGGATTCAATCCCAACTGTCTGCACCTGGTACACCCCAATAGAATGGTGTGGCAGAACGAAGGAATATGACTCTTATGGAGATGGTTAGTGTTGGAGTGTATACTGAAAGCCTAAGCTTTGTAAACATTCATTATGAATAAAGAATCACATTTGGTCTAATTATCTACATTTGTTTGTAGTTGTTCATTTAATTTATATTGTAGATAACATAGTATGTGGTGTCACATACAAAAGATGATGTTATCAGTACCTTATAAATTATAAACAGTAGCTCACGACCAGAATGGAAAGGAACAAACCATTAGAAGGTCGTAGTGTAATTAGGTATTAGTTTATCTTGACTATATAATTACACTAGTACACTCAGAGTGTATTGAGTAGGACCATTTGAGGTCGTTCCTTTTATACTGACTTTATAAAGGAACAAAGACCTCAGTTATTATGGAAGTGTGTGCTCTTAATCCTAATATAATAACAAGCACACATGTTTGATATTTATTTCTTTAATTTATCAATGGGTGAGATTTAGTTCGATGAATCAATAAACCCGATAAATTGGGAAATGATATCACTCATAGTGTGTGTTGTTGATTATAGAAGGAAACTGTGTCCTAGTGATACTAGGTTGATAATGTCCTCAAGAGGAGCTCATAAAGATTGTCATGTTAAACCTGCAGTGGACTTAGTCCGACATGATAATAAGGTTGAGTGGTACTACTCTTGGACTTAGATATTAATTAAATGAGTTGTCGATAACTCGCTTAATTAGTGGACATTCGATATCTTAAACACGGAGACTAACACACTCATAATAAGAAGGAGCCCAAAATGTAATTTGGGATTGGTGCGGTAGTTCAATGATAGTTCTCTAGTGGAATGAATTATCATTGATAAAATTAAGTTATGTGTTCGGGCGAACATGGGATGCTTAATTTTATCGGAGACCAAAACCAATTCCTCCTCTCGGTCCCTATCGTAG
Organism: Zingiber officinale; assembly: GCF_018446385.1. Taxonomy (NCBI): domain Eukaryota; kingdom Viridiplantae; phylum Streptophyta; class Magnoliopsida; order Zingiberales; family Zingiberaceae; genus Zingiber; species Zingiber officinale. Next base: position 79,857,982 of record NC_055986.1, read on the forward strand.
CCTCTTATTTATAGAGTACTATACCCACATATACCCACCTTCTATACCCACCTAAAGGGGGCCGGCCAAGCTAGCTTGGGAACCAAGCTAGGGCCGGCCTAAGCTTGGGTTTAAGGTGGCCGGCCCTAGCTTGAACCCAAGCTAGTAGGGCCGGCCATAATTAATTAAAAAGAAAATTTAATTTTAATGTTTATTATTATGTGGAAGATTTAATTTAAAAGAGAATTAAAATTAAAATATCTCTCTTGTAAAAGATTTACAAAAGATTAAAGAAAGAGATTAGATCTCTTTCCTTATTTGTAGATTGGAGAGATGTTTTATTTTCTCTTTAAAATTATTCACATGTTAATAAAATTAAAATTATAGATATTTCCTTTTATTAACCATGAAGAGATTTTTAAAGAGAAATTTTATTTTTAAAATTTCCGAAACAAATAAGGAAAGTTTTAATTGTTGATTGAAACTTGTCCAATTTGCTTCCTCTTGATGTGGCCGACCATTAGAGTTTATTTGGGAAATTTTATTTTATTTTCTCAAATAAATCATGTCAAGAAAATTAAGGAAATTTTATTGTAAATAAATTTCCTAATTTGCCTAGGCCAAGGAATATAAAAGAAGGGGTAGGGGTGCCTTCATGAGATACAACCTCTATTGTTTTCTCTCCCTTTTTCCTTGGTGTGGCCTCATTACCCTCTCCCTCTCTTCCTCTTGTGGTGGCCGAACCTTCATCTTCTTGGAGTTCTTGTGGTGGCGGATACTACTTGGAGAAGAAGAAGAAGAAGGAGAGAAAGCTAGCATCTCTTGGAGCTTGGTTAGTATTTTGATTTTCTTCTTTGGTAAAGTTCTTCCTTTGTGGCCGAACCTTGCTTAGAGGAGAAGAAGGTGGTTGGTGGTTTCTCATCTTGGTAGATCGTTGCCCACACAACGTCCGAGGTTAGAAGAGGAATACGGTAGAAGATCAAGAGGTTTTCTACAAGGTATAACTAGTAATTTCTATTTCCGCATCATGCTAGTTATTTATGGAAATAATACCAAATACAAGAGGCTTACGTTCTAGTATTTCGAATATGCTTTTTCGAAGTTGTGTTCTTTTGTTTCTTTCTTTTCCTTGTGATTTGATTGTTCTCTTTGGTTAACCTAAAGTTATTTTAGGAAATTAAATATTAGCTTTCTATTAAAGGTTTTGTCTAGTCGGTGGTGGTTGCTCCCATATCCAAGAAGGCCATGTGCCTCGCCACGTCAGTACTGGGAACCTTTTATGGAAATTAATATTTAATGGAATTAATAACTTAAGGAGACTTGGGTCGAACGTGTTAAGTTCCGCAGGAGATCCAAGTCAAAACCTAAAAGAACAAATAGATTAAGTTTTGGATCAAACGTGTTAAGTTCCGCAGGAGATCCAAAATTTAATTTAAAAGAACACATGGTAGCTAGGAAAAGGTTCAGATCTTTGTACAAAATTTTTGTACAGTGGAACCTATAGGCTTTCCGAGTAGCAACCAACAGTTAGATCGATGATGAGTTATTCAGAATTACCAAATTCGTTTTGGGGATACGCTCTGGAAATGGCAGTGTACATTCTGAACTTAGTACCTTCTAAATCAGTTTCTTCTACTCCCACAGAATTGTGGAATGGGCAAAAACCCAGTCTAAGACATATTCAGATTTGGGGTAGTCCAGCACATGTGCTGAAACCAGATGTTGATAAGTTAGAATCTCGTACAGAAGTTCGCGTGTTTGTAGGTTATCCCAGAGGAATGAAAGGTGATTTATTTTATAGTCCTAAAGACCAGAAGGTCATTGTTAGCACCAATGCCCAGTTTTTAGAAGAAGACTATATAATGGATCACAAGCCTAGTAGCAAAGTTGTTCTAGAAGAACTTAGAGAGGATACGTCTACTTTAGTACCAACAGAGACTACAACACGTGTCACACACGATACACAACCACAGACGGTGCCTCGTCGTAGTGGGAGAGTTGTGAGGGAACCTGAGAGATTCATGTTTTTGGGAGAGTCTTCGGACTTGATCCCGGGTAAACATGAACCTGATCCCCGAACATATGACGAAGCACTCCAAGATATAGATGCAGTATCTTGGCAAAAGGTAATAAATTCTGAAATAGAGTCTATGTACTCTAATAAGGTCTGGGAGCTTGTAGAACCACCTGATGGTGTAAAATCCGTTGGATGCAAGTGGATCTACAAAAGGAAAAAAGGGACAGACGGGAAGGTAGAAACCTTCAAAACTAGGCTTGTTGCGAAAGGATACACTCAGAAAGAGGGAATCGATTATGAGGAGACCTTTTCACCGGTAGCCATGCTTAAGTCTATCTGGATACTCTTATCCATTGCCGCTCCTATGGATTATGAGATTTGGAAAATGGATGTCAAGATAGCTTTCCTTAATGGAAGTCTTGAAGAAAACATCCATATGAAGCAACCAGAAGGGTTCATTAAAAAAGGCAAAGAGCATCTAGTGTGCAAGCTCAATCAGTCCATTTATGGACTGAAGCAAGCTTCAAGGTCTTGGAACATCCGATTTAATGAAGTAATCCAGTCATATGGATTTATTCAGTGTCCGGATGAGTCTTGTGTATACAAGAAGTGTAACGAAAACGTGGTGGTATTTCTTGTACTATACGTAGATGATATTTTGTTAATTGACAACAATGTCAAGGTATTATCGGACGTAAGGGTATGGTTGTCCAAACAATTTGATATGAAGGACTTAGGAGATTGTGCACACATTCTTGGGATCAAAGTTATAAGGGATCGCAAGAAAAGAATGTAGTGTCTGTCCCAAGCTTCATATATAGATATAATCCTTGCTCGTTTTAGCATGCAGAATTCCAAGAAAGGTTTCTTACCTTTTAGGCATGGAGTAGCTCTATCTAAAGAGATGTCTCCAAAGACATCATAGGAGATAGAGGACATGAAAGCAGTTCCTTATGCTTCGGCTGTAGGAAGCCTTATGTATGCAATGCTGTGTACGAGACCTGATATCTGTTTTGCTGTGGGCATGGTCAGCAGATATCAGAGTAACCCTGGATAAGGACATTGGACTGCGGTAAAGCATATATTAAAGTACCTGAGAAGGACTAGAGATTATATGCTAGTTTACCAAGCAGACGATTTGCTCCCTGTGGGTTACACAGATTCAGATTTCCAATCAGATAGGGACAACAGTAAGTCTACATCAGGCTATGTGTTTACTTTAAGAGGTGGAGCCATTGCATAGAGGAGTGTTAAGCAGAAATGCGTTTCGGACTCAACCATGGAAGCTGAGTATGTAGCAGCCTTTGACGCAGCTAAAGAAACAGTATGGCTTAGGAACTTTCTAATGGACTTAGATGTGATTCCTGGTTTGCCCAAAATCATCATAATTTATTGTGATAATAGCGGTGCAGTTGCAAACTCGAAGGAACCACGAGCCCATAAGGTAAGTAAACATATAGAGCGCAAGTACCACCTGATACGAGATATCGTGAAGCGAGGAGAAGTTGTCATCGCCAAGATTGCATCAGTAGATAACCTGGCAGATCCTTTCACTAAGGCCCTTCCAGCAAAAGCTTTCGATCGGCATGTGGAGGGGATGACAATCAGATGTATGGCAGCAGATATGGCAGCTTAGCCATTAGTATAAGTGGGAGATTGTTTGAGTGTATACTGAAAGCCTAAACTTTTGTAAACATTTATTTTGAATAAAGAATCACATTTGGTCAAATTCTCTACATTTGTTTGTAGTTGTTCAATTAGTTTATATTGTAGATAACATAGTATGTGGTGTCACATACAGAAGATAATGTTATCAGTACCTAATAAATTATAAACAGTAGCTCACGACCAAAATGGAAAGGAACAAACCATTGGAAGGTCGTAGTGTAATTAGATATTAGTTTATCTTAACTATATAATTACACTAGTACACTTAGAGTGTATTGAGTAGGACCATCAAAGGTCGTTTTCTTTTATACTGACTTTATAAAGGAACAAAGACCTCAGTTATTATGAAAGTGTGTGCTCTTAATCTAAATATAATAACAAGCACATATATTTGATATTTATTTCTTTAATTTATCAATGGGTGAGATTTAGTTTGATAAATCAATAAGCCCGATAAGTTAGGAAATGATATCACTTATAGTGTGTGTTGTTGATTATAGAAGGAAACTGTGTCCTGGTGATCTAGGTTGATAATGTCCCCAAGAAGAGCTCATAAGGATTGTCATGTTAAACCCTACAGGTGGACTTAGTCCGACATGATGATAAGGTTCAGTGGTACTATTCTTGGACTAAGATATTAATTAAATGAGTTGTCAGTAACTCACTTAATTAGTGGCCATTCGACATCTTAAACACAATGAGACTAACACACTCATAATAAGAAGGAGCCCAAAAATGTAATTTGGGATTTGTGTGGTTGTTCAATAATAGTTCTCTAGTGGAATGAATTATTATTGATAAAATTAAGTTGTGTGTTCGGGGCGAACACGGGATGCTTAATTTTATCAGGAGACCAAAACTAATTCCTCCTCTCGGTCCCTATCGTAGCCTCTTATTTATAGAATACTATACCCACCTTCATACCCATGATATAGGGGTCGGCCAAGCTAGCTTGTGGATCAAGCTAGGGCCGGCCAAACCATTGGTTCATGGGTGGCCGGCCCTAGCTTGAACCCAAGCTTAGGTGGCCGGCCCTATTAAATTAAAAAAGAATTTTAATTTTAAAATTTTCTTATGTGAAAGATATAATTTATTAGAGAGATTAAAAATTAAAATATCTCTTTTATAAGTCTCTACAAAAGATTAAAGAAAGAGATCTCTTTCCTTATTTGTAGATTGGAAGGATATTTTATTTTTCTTCTTTGTAAATTATTCACATGTTGAAAAATTAAAATTAAAGAATTTTTTTTTTATCAACCATGAAGGGATTTTAAAGGGAAATTTTATTTTTTTAAATTTTCGAAGACAAATAAGGAATTTTAATTGTTGATTGAAAATTGCCTTGTTTTCTCTCCATGAGGTGGCCGGCCATGACATGAAGAATTAGGAAATTTTGTTTATTTTTTCTTAATTAATTCATGTCAAAGAAAGTTAAGGAAATTTTATTGTAATTAAATTTCCTTATTTGCCAAAGCTAAGGATTATAAAAGAGGGGGTTTTGGGAGCCTTCAAGGTGAACAACCTCTATTATTTTCTCCTTCTTTTCTTCCTTGGTGTGGCCGGCCTCCTTCTTTTCTCTTCTCTCCATCTTGTGGCCGAATCTTTCTTCCTCCTTGGAGATCAAGTGGTGGCCGGATTTTAGCTTGGAGAAGAAGGAGAGAAAGCTTACATCCCTTGGAGCTTGGTTGGTGGAATAGATCTTCATCTTTTGGAAGCATAGTGCTTGGCCGAAACATTAAGAAAGGAGAAGAAGGTGCTTTGGTGGTTTCTCATCTCGGAAGATCGTTGCCCACACACGTCTGAGATTAGAAGAGGAATACGGTAGAAGACCTAGAGGTTTTTTCTTGCAAAAGAAAAGGTATACTAGTATTTAATTTCCGCATCATACTAGTTTTATCTTCATGTAAAAAATACCAAATACAAGAGGCATGCGATTCTAGTATTTCGAATTTTTTTTCGATGTTGTGTTCTTTTATTTTTCTTTTCCTTATGATTTGATTGTTCTTTTTGGTTGACCTAAAGTTATTTGAGGAAATTAAATATTAGCTTTCCTTAAAAGGCTTTGCCTAGGCGGTGGTGGTTGTTCCCATATCCAAGAAGGCCATGTGCCTCGCCATGCAGTCCTGGAAGCCAATTCTAGAAATTAATATTTAATGGAATTAATAACCTAGGTGATTTGGATCGAACGTGTTAAGTTCCGCAGGAGATCCAAGTCTAAACCTAAAAGAACAAATAAATTAAACTTTGGATCAAACGTGTTAAGTTCCGCAGGCGATCCAAGTTTAATTTAAAAGAACACATGGTAGCTAGGAAAGGTTCAGACCTTTGTATAAAATTTTTGTACAGTGGAACCATTAGGTTTTCCGAGTAGCATCCAACAAATAGATCCAGATAGATTTGACTAGGGTTGGATGATTTAACTTGATTAATGTAAAGTTGGTTTTTAACGCCCAGACTCACTATGATGCACAGAAATAAGCATTCTGGAGTCTAGGCTGAACCCTATGCATCTCATGCCGTTCTAAGTTTTGCAAACACAAACAAGTTATGCCTAGTATGCTTGTGAGATGCTCTGGCTGAAACTAGGGGAACATGATTTCTAGGAGGAGGATCCTAGGCTAAGTCCAAATTTAAAAAACTAAGAAAACTGGGATTTTGAAAATATTATTTTTCCTAGTTTTTAAAATATAGTTTTAAAATTAAGCAGATTTTAAGATCAACAAGAATTTTAAAGTTGGATTGTAGGCAATTTGAAAATCAAGATCTATTCTACCCAACACATTCCTATTTGTCTTCTAAGTGTACTGAACTAGAGTTCAGGTAAGGGTTTTATGAAAATGTCAGCTGGGTTTGATTTGGACTCAACATAGTTGAGTACAATTTCACCCTTGGCAACATGATCCCTTACAAAATGGTGTTTTACCTCTATGTGTTTAGTCCTAGAGTGGTGAATTGGATTTTTGGTTAGATTAATTGAGCTCATATTATCAAGTAAAATTTTTGTATTTTTGTATTCTAGCTGATAGTGTCACGCCCCAGAGGAGTCTTTGTCCGAAGAAATTTCGGCAGCATCTCCCCTGTACGGCGGACAATATGAAACTTTCTACATATCACATATACATCAGCCACAGGCGGCTGGAATGATAACAAAAAAATAAAGACAAACACCACGCAGTTAATAAAGATATTCATAACAATAGGACTCTTACTCAAAATCCACCCTACTCCACTACACTCGTAAAGCTCAAATCCAACGAACTCACCTCTTCTGCCGTCCAGGCAGGCACGTAGTAGAATGAAATCCAATATCATATCAAAAATCCATCAAAAGGTATCACTCCATACAATATCCATAGGAAAAATCCAAAGACGATACTAAATCAAAGTCTGATAAAGAAAAAAGGCCAAAATAAAACAAATAATGATCTAGTAGAGAACTAGCTCCACGTGCAGATGGGGGGCCAGCGACTGGAACTGCTCCGGACAGCCTCAACCTGAAAATATCAACAATGGAGGCGGGGTGAGTCCAACACTCAGCAGGTACAACTGATATACATAATAAAACAAATAACAGATAACACTAATCATGCGTACAGTCTCCTGAATACGAGAAGGAATAAATGCAACTGAAATGAAATCAGGAGATAACTGTACTAACCGGAATCAAGGTACAAAGGTAACAGGTCGTCAGACCGGAGAAAATCATAATCCTGTATGCATGTCAATCAAATGCATCCATACAAATGCAGCATATAAGTGCAACAATCACAAACAATAAAATGCAATAAATGCATATGGTGACCGTGCACTCGGACATCACTGCTCCTGACAGTGACTGAGTGGACGGAATGCTGTCGGAGTACTCCTGTCCTCTGGCCCCAAATCATAAATGGGGGAGCTCAATGCTCTCATCTCCCGGTACACAATGACGGGGAGGATATCTCTGCCGGCTACCACGCTGAGTCATCTGACCAACGGAGCCAAACAAAGTCCACCATCTGCCGGCTACTACGCTGCTACACTAAATGCCAGCGGAGCCAAACAGAGCGGAACTGACTGCCGGCTACCACGCTGAGTCCTCAGACCAACGGAGCCAAACAGCAGAACCGCCACACACCTGTCTGATATACCACTAACCCATGGGTGGTGGTGGTGTGTGCAGTACATGTAACTGGCGATGGGCTCAACCATAGCGGAGCCAACAATCGCACAGCATGCAAACATGATGCATGACACTAAGCATGGCAATCTCATGAATAGCATAGCAAGATCCATACATAAATACAAGGTGTACCACAAGTCAATGTATCAAATGGAAGGTACACAAACAGATAGGGTATCATATAAAACCCTAGGTCCAGAACATGATGTATCACATGGTTGGGTCACTACCGAAAGCATGTATGGTCAGATAAATAATAACATGCAGTGCAAAATAAATAAACAAACAACATGTAACAGATCATGTAGTGACCAACCGAATAAAATGGAAAACACAATTCTTGCTATATGTTAAACACTTTATTATGCATATCAAAAGACATAAGTCAAAGTACCCGCCTCCGAAAATAGAAAGGTCCGATCTGACTCCGAGACACTCGTCTCGCGTCAAAGTCCTGTGTTAAATCGCACAGTTTAGCTAATTTAATTATAAACAAATAGCTAAACTAATTTCTAATCCACTGACTAGTTTGGGTTAGTTTCATGAACCCCAATCACACAGTTATACAACTTACAAACCTAAATCACCCGATAACCAAATTAATTATGTATCAAGTCGTACCTAGAACATGTGTCAAAAATGTGTCAACTAAATCCATAAACCAAATGCTTACCCAAACTCAAGTAGGTGGTCAAGGGTACAATCCGGCCACAGAGGTTTTACAATTGCTTCCTCCCTGTTTCCACTTCCTCTTCTTCAGTGATGGTAGTACAATACAAAATCTACTGCTGGTGGTAGTGAAACCGGCTGTCGGAGGAATGAAGAGGGAAAGACAATGGTGTTGGGCAGCAAATTGGGATCACCAAGAGGCTAGTCTCGGATTGCTTTGCCTCTGTCCACAACCCGGAGAGATAACTAAAGCACAGAGAAAACAAAGCAAAGATTAGGGCAAAGGAGCATCCGAGAAGAATTGGCCGGAAATATTCAAGATGAAAGCAGAGAGGAGAAAAACCAGCACTGCTTGGCGTCGACGGAGACGCTAGGGCACAGATGACAGCGCCGGCACTGCAGGTTGTCTAGGGCAGAGGAAGGGTCGCCGGCACTGCTCGTGCGTCGGTGGATATGCTCGGCTCGGCGGCGGCACAGCAAATCGGCAGTGAACTCACACCAGGGCAGAGGAAGAAAGGGTGATGCACGGTGATCGGCTCTAGGGCACCGGCGATTGGGGTCGGCGTCGGCTTCTGTGGTCGACGTCGGGTGGCTAGGGCAGGCGATCGGGCGGCGGTGATTTGCGGCGACGGCGCTAGGAACTCCACGGCAAGGCTAGGGCAGAGGATGGATCGCCGGCAATGGCTTGCGCTCGCCGGCGCTTGGGCAGGGCCGGAGAAGAAGAGAAGAGGCTCGGGAGAAGTAACCGCCGCCGGCGGTTAGGGCAAGGAGGAAGAAGGGAGACGGCGTCGGGCTCGGGTGTGAGGAGGGGGAAGAAACGAAGGTTTTAAAGAAATTAAAAAGAAAAAGAAAAAGGAAAAAGGAAAAGAAAAAAATAAAACTTTTCCTTATTAAAACTGGGTAGCCTAAACAGGCTTTTCCGGACCCCGTTCTTATCCCCGTCAACTCGTCCGTACGAGCTCCGAAAAATTCCCGAAAAATGTCCAAAAATTCCGAAAAATTCCCTTATTAGAAATCGTCATTTTTCCGGTATTTTACAGATAGTCTTTTAGTGTATGCATCATCCATAAAAGTTGAGAAGCACATTCTCCTAGGGCTATGTATTCAGCTTTAGTAGTGGATAGAGCAACGCAGTGTTGTTTTTTGCTTGACCAACTTACTAGTCACTGACCTAGAATTTGGCCGCTACCACTTATGCTTTTTCTATCTAGTTTGGACTCGGTATAGTCTAAATCAGAATAGCCAAAAAAGGTCAAAGGTGCAGGTTCTAGGGTACCAGAGTCCCACATTTAGGGTGCCCTTAATGTACCTATGTATTCTTTTAGCACATGTTAGATGTGACCCTTTTGCACAGGATTGGTATCTTGCGCACACACCTACTGCAAATAGTATGTCGGGTCGACTTGCAGTTAGGTAGAGTAAGCTGTCTATTACGCTTCTATAGTGTTTTGGATCTACTGGTTTTCCTTCTGTGTCAGCATCAATGTTGATATTAGTTTCCATTGGTGTATTTATAATTTTTGGATTTTCCATGCCAAATTTTTTAATTAATTCCTTGGCATATTTGGTTTGGTATATTTAAATTCCATCCTTTGTCTGTTTAATTTGTAGACCTAAGAAAAAGTTAAGTTCCCCTACTAAACTCATTTCAAACTCACTTTCCATTAAGTTTGTAAATTCTTTTAAAATTTTAAGTTTGTTGATCCAAATATTATATCATCTACATAAATTTGGGCTATGAAGATGTCTTTTTCTAAGGTTTTCACAAAAAAGTGTTGGATTTACTTGTCCTTAGTGGAATCCTTTTTCTAAAAGATAATTAGACAGTCGTTCATACCATGCCCTAGGTGCTTGTTTTAGTCCATATAGGGTCTTTTTTAATCTAAGGACATGGTTTGGATACTCTAAGTCTTCAAATCCAGGGATTGGCTAACACACACTTCTTCTTTAATGAACCCGTTTAGGAAGGTGGATTTTACATCCATTTGGTAGAGCTTGAATCCTTTGTATGCTGCATAGGTCAGCAGCATCCTAATAGATTCAAGTCTAGCTACAGGAGCGTAGTTCTCATCATAGTCTAACCCTTCTACTTGATTAAACCCTTTAGCTACTAATCTTGCTTTGTTTCTAACTATTTCACCTTGATCGTTTAGTTTGTTTCTGAAGACCCATTTAGTATCAATTATAGTTTTGTCAGTGGGTTTTGGTACTAAATCCCAGACTTGGTTTCTTTCAAATTGGGCTAATTCTTCCTGCATTGCTAGTGTCCAGTTTGGATCGGGTAAAGCTTCGTCTATAGTTTTAGGTTCAATTTCAGATATCAAGGCTATTTGGCTACTGTTTCTGTAGGATGACCTAGTTCTAACTCTTAGAGATGGGTCACCCAGAATTTGGTCAAGTGGGTGAGAAGTACTTACTCTTGTTGGTCTTATATTTGGGTCAGTAGTTGGTTCTTCTGGTTTATTTGTCTTAGGTTTAATTTCATCATCTTCTATAATTCTTGGGTTAATGTCAACATTTTCATTTATCTTAGGTAGATTATTTTTTTCATCAAAGATTACATTAGTTGTTTCTTCAACTCTTAAGGTATTTTGATTATAAACTCTATATGCTCTACTGGTTGTAGAGTACCCTAAAAATATTCCTTGGACTAATTTGGGTGTAAATTTTCCTAAGTGATCTTTAGTGTTTAAAATGTGAACTTTACATCCAAAGACTTTTAGATAGTTTAAATTTGGATTTTTATTATAGTATATTTCATAGGGGGGTTTATTGTGTAATTTGTTAATTAAAATTTTATTTTGAATGTAGTTTGTTGTATTTATGGCTTCAACCCAGAATTGATGATTTAAGTTATACTCGTTTAACATGGTTCTAGCGGCCTCCTATAGAGTTCTATTTTTTCGTTCCACTAGACCGTTCTGTTGAGGGGTTCTGGGGCATGAAAATTCATGTTTGTATCCATTAATTTTACAAAATTGGGTAAACCAATGATTTTCAAATTCACCCCCATGATCACTTCTTATTCTTTTAATTTTGGTGTCTTTTTCATTTTCTATTAACTTGCAAAAATTATCAAAAACTTCAAAGGTTTCATCTTTTGTTTTTAGAAATTTCACCCAAGTGAACCTAGAGTAATCATCAATTATAACTAAGCAGTACTGGTTCTTGCTTAGTGACTTGGCTCCATGTGAATCAAATAGGTCTAAATGTAGGAGCTCAAGTAAGGAGTTAGTTCTATCTAGGTTGGTTGACTTGTGTGTTGATTTGGTTTGCTTACCTTGCTGGCAAGCTTGGCAAACTGTATTTTCTAAGTTCCTTAATTTGGGTAGCCCTCTAACTAAGTCATTTTGACTCATTTTTTAAATGAGTTTGAAATAAGTGTGACCCAGTCTTCTGTGCCATAGGTTGGTTTCCTTTTGTTGTGTCAAAATGAACTTTATTGAGGTTATGGGCAGGTCAATTGTGTAGATGTTATTTTTCCTAAATCCCTTAAGTATAACTTCGGGGTTATCAATATTTTTAACTAAACACCCAGAATTATTAAAAGCAACTAAGTAGCCACTATCACACAACTGACTAATACTTAGTAAGTTAAAGTTAAAGTTTTCAACTAATAAAACGTTTCAAATAATGAAATCAGAAGTAAGTTCGATATTACCTTTTTTGATTACCTTAAGTTTACCGTCGTTGCCAAATGCAACTGATCCTAGGTTCTTGAATTTGAGCTTAGTGAACTTCAACCTTTTTCTAGTCATATGTCTAGAGCATCCACTATCCAACATCCATTGATCCAATTCCTACACATAAGGTATTTGAATTGGATTCCTTTTGATGGATCAAAAGATAGTTTGATTGAAATAAGCTCCCTAATTTTCCATCTCACCCATTTTAGTTTAGTAATCAGTTATTTCTATGGGTGATTGTGAGATGGTTGAATTTGTTTTAAGTAAATTTTGGAAAATAATTAAGTTTGAAAAATATTTAGGTTAATTAAATTTTTAAAATTAATTAAGTTTGAAAGATAATTAATTAAAGTTTGAAAATGTCAAGTTAATTAAATTTCAAAAATAATTAAGTTAATTAAATTTTAAAAATGTTAAGTTAAATTTGAAAAATTAAGGTAATTAATTTTGAATTAAGTTAATTTTAAAACTTTAAGTTTAATTGATTTAAAAACTAATTAAGTTGATTAATTTTAAAACTTTAAGTTGATTAAATTGAAATAGTTTTAATTTTAATTTAAATTAAGTTTTAATTTTACTTTTGAATTTAATTTTAATTTAATTTTAATTTTTAATTTAATTTTAATTTAATTTTAATTTTATTTTATTTAATTTTTTATTTTGAATTTATTTTATCCTTAATCATCTCATCCGATCTAGATTTTCAATCAGGGAATCCTATAATATTATGAGATGAATTAGGTTCAATTTTAGGATTTGGTTTAACTTTGTGTTAGATTCAGGTTTAGCTTTGGGTTCAACAAATAGACATTCTTCGAATAAACTTCTAGACTATGGTGAGTCACCTGAACATCATTAAAGTAACCATGCCTTCGAGGTTTTTCAAATAGTCCTACCCATTGAACTTAGTACAAAACCTTGGTCTAACTAGTTAGGATCCATAAAGGGTAGCTTCGGTCAGTTCCACTTAGTCAAATGCACCAAGTCGAAGCCATATCTTCCTAGACATGCGATGAGTAAGCTTCCCCAACGTACTATCATCCAATACTTCACCAGTACCATGAGTCAAGTTAAACCTAGCCCTTTTTATGCTAACCTTAATTACCCTGTCGGGTAGTCTACTCTTGGTTATCCTTGTCGGGTAGATTAAGTTTTGGAGGTGCCAGCTATTCTGGAGCCTTCCCTTGGATTTTGTAAGAATTTAATTTATAAATTTGATTTAAATTTAGAATTAATCTGAATTTTTAACTTGAATTTGATTTAATTTGAATTTTAAATTTAGTTTGATTTAATTTGAGTTTTAAAATTAATTGGATTTTTTATTTAATTTTAATTTTAATCTGAATATAGTTTTTCTACTAGCTCCCCCTAGATCATAGCCTCGATATAATCTATCGAGGTGATGTATTTGATCCTTGGGGATCCAATATTGACCAAGTCCAGCTTGATTGATCAGGTTGGACTTAGGTACCCATGTTTGGACTGATTTACTTTTTGGTCTATTTACTAAGGATAAATAAGATCTATATTTCTTTTTGGTTTTATATCCTAGCCCAGTTCTATTGTAAACGACTCTTTGTGTCCTAAGAATTATATCAAGGTTCTTGGAGCCCAAAGAAAATCGTTCTAACATTTTCTCCAAATCTTTGACCTGAGTTTTCAGACTAGAATTTTCTTCCTCAAGTTTTTGGACTTGAGTTGAACTTCCAGTCTAAACTGGTTTAGGCAAGGTTTTGGAGTTAGTCACTTCTTTAAGGACTGCTACTTCCTTTAGAAGTGACTTGACACTAATATTCGATTTTGCTAATTTACATAATAAATAATTAATTAAATTATTTAGTCGAGGAATACTTACAGCGGGGTCTGGCCCTTCGGAAATGGATACAGATCCGTGGCTTCTTTCTGATTCTGCTTCCGACTGGTTTTCGCTCTCGGACACATTGATCTGGTCCCGGGCCATCAGTGCGAGGAGACTCGTCTGATCGAGTTCGTCATCGGTATCTTCTGAGAATGATTCGTCCCATGTCGCCTTCAGGGCCTTCTTCCTTCGCTTCTTTTCATCCTTCTGATTAGGGCAGTTGGCCTTGATGTGCCCCTTCTGGTTGCACCTTTAGCAGATCACCTCGAACTTGACTTTTGAACTGGGTTGAATCTCCTTGGATTGTACTGCCTTCTTTAGGTCTCTCTTGTTGAAGCCCTTCTTCTTTTTGTAGAGCTTCTTCACGAGGTTCATGAGCTCGGTTGTCAGTTCATCGTCTTCATCGTCTGAGTCGGGTTCTTCTTCCGACTCTGGTTCAGTTCTTCGTCGTGATCTTGGTTCGTGAGTTCTACTGGTACCTGCAAGTAAAGCAACACCTTTCTCGATTAGCTGTGCATTAGTCTGCTCATGTAGTTCAAACTTAGAAAATAATTCATCTAATTTTATACAAGATAAATCCTTGGAAACTTTGTAGACATCTACCATTGATGCCCACAATGCACTCCTTGGAAAAGCATTGAGAGCATACCTTATGATATCCCTATTTTCGACCTTTTGCCCGATTCCGTGGAGGGAGTTGAGAATGTCTTGAATACGTGCATGGAGTGAACTCGCCGTCTCACCTTCCTACATCTTTAGATTATATAGTTTATTAAGTAATAAATCACGTTTACTTACTTTGGTGTGTGAGGTGCCCTCGTGCAGTTCTATCAGTTTATCCCACAGCTCCTTTGCGGTTGAAAACGGACCAACTCTATTGAGCTCCTCTTTGGTCAGGCCACATTGGAGGGTGCAGGTCGCTCTGGCATCGGCTTCCACCTTCTTGATTAGGGTGGGTTCCCAGTTTTCGCAGGGTGTAGGCTTGTCGTCTCCGTCGGTTGGTAGTTGCAATCCAGTCTTGACGATCATCCACGTCTCGAACTGGATTTTGAGGAAAGTTTCCATTCGTCCCTTCCAGTACCCGAAATCTTCTCTGATGAAGAGTGGGGGAGAACGGTGCTGAAACCCTCTTGTTGGGCCATTGATAGTATGCAAAACAACAAAAAAATAGAAGAGATGTCCCAAGACTAGGTCTTGGATTAGTAGTGCGGGAAATAAAGTTAAGATTACAAGCTCGCGTGGTGTTGTACCAACTTTGAGCAAAAACTGATTCGTAAAAAGAATTAGAATGTAGCTATTACGCTCAATTCTAATTGACTCCGTAAAATCGAAAACACCACGAAAAAAAATTGCGTGATTGGTGGTTGCACCAGATCAACGCGACCCCGCTCTGATACCAATTGTTGGATCGAGAAGCGCTAGAGGGGGGGTGAATAGCGCTTGTGGGTATTTCGCGTTTCGGAATCGACTTCGTAAAACTTGACAAGTAATAAGAGTAATAAAGCAGCGGAAATAAAAGGCACACAATGCGAACACAGGTTGTTTACTTGATTCAGAGCCTGTGATGACTCCTACTCCAAGGCCTGCGGTCGTTGACCGCTTTCGGTGGGCAACAACTATAAAATCGATAAAGTTTACAAGTATTACAATTTTAGCTCAAATTAAAATAATGATCTTATACCGACAACAAGAGATGAAGAAACGAAGCTCTGGGTCTTCGAGAGGTTGTCACAGCACTTCAGGATCATGTCGTTAGCAGCTTGTCGCAGAAGGATCGCTTGGACGAAGATATGTGGAGTGCTACCTTGAACCCCTCTTTTATACTATGCTGGAGGCGCCTCCAAGCCCGTCCGAGGCGCCTCCAAGCCCCGAGTCTACCGCGGAGATAAGCGTAGAAATTTTCCTGGCTTATCCTTCTTGAGGCGCCTCCATGGCTTGTCCAAGGCGCCTCCAATCCCAGCTTCAAGGCGCCTCCAGCCTGGTCCAAGGCGCCTCCAAGCCTGCTGCGCTGACTTCTTCTGGCTTGCACCCGAGGCGCCTCCAAGCTCGATGGAGGTGCCTCGAACACTGTTCATCCGAGGCTAAACTCTAGTTTTTGGCCCTACAAAACATGTTAGTCTACAAATACAAACACATCCTACAAAAACCAAGTTAGCACAAATATTAATCATGATAATAGAATATTCTCACAGTCTTCGGACTGTTCGGGTCTGACTTCGGATTTCCGACCGGAAGTCCTAGGTCGACCCGACGCCTACTGTTCCCTCTGTGGGGAACACGTCCTCACCTACTCCACTCAGGATTTTTACCTATTGCCAGTACGATCCTCCAGATCGACTGGACTTTTGCTCGGTGCTCGATGCTTCTGGAGTTTCTGCTGGACTCCCGCTTCCCGGCTCGTCCAGTTTTTCACCTGGTTCGCGACACCAGGACTTTCCATGTAGGGTTACCACCCCCTAGGACTTTTTCCTGAAGCCCTCGACCTGCCAAGGCTTTCCGCATAGGGTTACCACCCCCTATGACCTAGGGTTACCACCCCCAAGGGTTTTCCACCTACCTAACCACACCTTAGGACTTTTGCCTAAGTACCACTTAGGAATTTCCTGCAAGCTCCATGAACCTTGTTAGATAACAATATAACCTTAACTTTGAATTCCTTTGCCATTATCAAAACTGTTGGGTTCTTCGGGCCACGAAAACCGCTTTTTCGCGTCGCGGAAACCCCGAAAGGACCCAAAGCCGTAGATCCGTGCAAAGATTCGTATACAAAATTCGAAAAACTATTTCTTGTACGAGTTCACGAACTGATCTACTACTTAGATCTACGAGGAAAAACACTTTATACCTTTGATGCGATGCCCTTCGCGTTCCCGCTCGTCCAAATGATGCCGGATCTCAAGACCGTCAAGCGCCGGTCCTCTAGAAGTATCCACACGGACACACTAGATGGAGATGACCAAAAACCAAGGTGTGCTAGCACCTATGTGGTTTGACCAAGGGAGGAGAGGGAGAGGGAGAGCTTGAGAGGGAGAAGGAAGAAGATGCACACAAGTGAATGAAAAATGAATTTTTTCACCCAAAAACCAAGTGGCCGGCCACTTTCAAAAATCACATTAATTGTATTAATTGCAATTAATATGAATTCATTAAGAGAGTGGCTTTGTAACTTCCATGAGGTGGCACCCATGATGATGTGGAACATCATTATTGGTCCACCTAATGCCAACTCACCAATGAGGTGGCAAAAGGTCAAGTCAAAATTGACCTTTGGTCTTCCTTCTCAAGTCAAGTCAAACTTGACTCAATCTCTACCATGATGGATCTAATCCAACCATTTGATTCGAGCCAACTTAATATAATGAATCTAATTCATTAAATTAAATTGATTCAATGAGTCAAAATCTAAATTAGACTCATTTAACACATGAATCAACTTGAGTCGAACTCAAGTTAGCCCAATTAGGATTACTCTTAATCCAATTTGATTCATCAAATGAATCTAATCCTCTTGGTTCATCATATGAACCTAATCTCCACCTAATTGTCCTAAGTGTGTGACCCTATAGGTTCTTGTAACGTTGGCAATGCCCTAAACCCATTTAGGAGCATAAGTAATGAGCGGTATCTAGCAACACATCATTACTACCCAAGTTACAAGAATGTCGAGATCCGACATCACCTTGTGACTACCAATTGTGACTACTCACAAAATAATGACAAGTGTCCTTCTATCCTAGACATCTAGATTGATCAATATGAGGCATAGACCGTGTCATCCTCTAATCAATCTAAATCTTGAACTCCAAGTAGACTCACTCGATCAAATGAGCTCAACATCTAATGTTGACTCATTTGGGCATGGCCATGCACTTAGTGGTCTCACTCTATCAAGAATACCGATGTCGCTCCCGTCATATGGGAGGGATAGATTCCATCTACATCACTCACATCCCTCTACATAATTCGTTATATACCCAGTAATCGCCTTTATAGTTCACCCAGTTACGGGTGACGTTTGACGAAACTAAAGTACATAACTCCTTATGTAGGGATCCATGGTGACTTCAGGTCTAAAGACTAATAGTCATACTAATAGCCACATGAGAAAGTATATGACACTCATATAATGTAACGACCCACCTTCTACTGCTAGGCTGCAAGGCGGACCGCTACAGTTTCTTTGCTAACTGCAGCTAAATTACTAATGCGGAAAAACTGGGCTGAATAAAAATTTTACTAAACTATTGTAGTTGCCTCTGTTAACTCTGTGAGAGTGAGATTTCATGTCCCACTACCTTCTAGATATTCATAGCTAGGCTGAGGAGGCAAAATTGGAGCTTTGGATCGGTCCGTGGAACGATCCATTGACCCCCTGAACTTTGGTGGATCGGTGCGGGGACCGATCCGAGGTTGGATCGGTCGATGACCGATCCGGTATCTGGATCGGTCGGTGGCCGATCCGAGAATCGGGTTCGCTACTATCCGGTGATGGATCGGTCGGACCGATCCGGTATGTCTGGATCGGTCGGTGACCGATCCGAGCACTGAATACAGGATCGCTCTTGTATCGCGGATCGGTCGGTGGCCGATCCGGAGATCTGATACATCTTATATCTCGCTAGATCGGTCGGTGGCCGATCCTGACTCGAGACCACGATCGGTGCGGGCCGATCAGTCTGTTCACCCGAAGTTCGATTTGACACTTTGGCGTGCAAAACCTCATCTGATGGTTCTAAATAAATTGAATCTACTTCTAACATGCATTAACAAGCATTCCCATAATGACTACTAACAATCTAACTCATTCTTTCATAGTTTAGTACGTTCCAAAACTAAAGGTGCATAAAGATGAAAGTATTAAACCATAAACTGTAAAGTGCTAAGGTAAACATGCTAAAGAGTCTAATGTTCATCCTGCTAAGTCCCCTAAGGACCTTTGATTCCAGTTCCACACACACACACCATCTTCGCATTGTCCTCCAGCCTCCGCTGCTAGTCCATTTTCCTTTTACCTGTATCTGCAGTATAAGGAAAATAGTATCTGTAAGCTAAAAAGCTTAGTAAGAAACCATCTACCTCACTAAATCATGCATACGATGCAAATATGCTTTTAAAACATGCTTTTGGAAAACATACTGAATATGCAAGCATGGCATGGCATAGTATCATACAAGCATGGCATAACATAAGCTGAACATAGAGCTAACATGGAAAATTACACTGAAGCATAATGCTGAGCTAAGCTAAACTAAACTGAAGCTGCAATCAAACTCAACTGGTATAACTGATTTTTGAGTTTTGAAAACTAATACATAGTAAGTGAAAATACTAAACATGCTGCTGTAGGGCCCTGGCAACTGTACTTGCTATGCGCGCATCCCTAACTAGACCCGGGTTTGCAAGTCCCGAATTTAGTAGGGTTAACTAGGTTATCTAAACCTAGCTAGGTTATCTAAACCTAGGGACCGACTATGGGAGCCCAGCCCAATGGATATCTAATCCAGTACAGTGCCAACTGAAAGTAAAATACTGAAGTAGCTAATACTGTTTTGCTGAAACTAGGTTATCTGAACCTAGAACTAGGTTATCTGAACCTAGAGGCGACTATGGGAGCCCACCCATTGGATATCTAATCCATATAAGCTGTAATAAACTGAGTATACTGAATAGATACTTCTAATGTATCTAACTGAGCTGTTAAAGATGCCTAGGGTGCATTTTTACTAAACTAGCTATTTTATCGAACACCTAGCGTGCCCTAACTCTCCTCTCTATTAGGGAGACCACCTCTAGGCACCCGACAACATCTAACCTCCTATCTGAAGAGGGAAGACATGCCCGGCCCCTCTAAAGGTGTTCAACTAAGACCCTAATCTGAAAAGAGAGTTAAATACACCTTAGATATCGATAAAAAAACTGCATACATCCTAACTAAAGCATAAAAACTCAAACGGAAGCTATTATACCGCAGGTGAGGGGTTTCTTACCTCCTAATCGTAATTTCTTACGATTCTATTCGCTAAAACTCCGGTGGAGATGGTCCTCTCGACGATCCGCTCACGTCTTTGCGTTCCTCTCGCGGAGAAGAACCCTTCTCGTGTTGGAGTCGTCGCCGGAAAGTGATCCGAGAGCCCTTGGGGCTTGGGCGCCGAGAGAGGAGGAGGGAGAGGTGTGGGCGGCGGTGCCGGTTTTTGGGAGAGGGATAGGTCACGGTGAGGGTTTATGAGGAGATGGCTGTAGAACCATATTAACCCAAACCCAACTTAAGTTTCCTATTTATACTTAGTGATAAGTTCCGCCCAAATCCCACTTAACTAGGATTGTTCCCCTTTCCTTTCAGCACAGCCCTGCTGGGTCCACTGGTTACTAGCCTTGTCCACTAAACCATAGGTCTCGGGTTCAATCCCCGCCTAGGCCGTTTTACGCTTATATTTATTTTTGCTACTTCCGCTACTCGGAAAATTCCGGAAAAATATCTAGAAATTCCAGAAAAATCGTAGAATAATTCTAATGCAAGTTTGAGAATTTTCGGGCGTTACAATCCCCCATACCTTATAAAAAGTTCGTCCTCGAACTTAGAACAATTCTGGGTACTTCTGTCTCATGCTGGCTTCTGTCTCCCAAGTTGCCTCTTCTGCTGTGTGATTGTGCCAAATAACTTTGACTAATGGTACTTCCTTGTTCCGTAATTTCTTAACTGCTCGGTCTATTATCTGAATAGGCCGACTATCATAGCTGAGGTCTTCGCGGATGCATCGGGGCTCAATCACACAGGTGGCATCGGGGTATGCTTCTTGACATAGAGACATGAAATACATTGTGGACGGTGACATCTCTGAGGTAGCTCTAGCTCATATGCTACCTTGCCCACTCTTCGGTGATAAGGTATGGTCCCACATATCGGGACTTAGCTTGCCCTTCTTCCCAAAGCGCATTACTCCCTCATGGGAGCTACTCGAGGAACCTTTGAATCCCAGAAAACTCTAAGGGTCTGGCGTATCGGCATAGCTCTTGGCGGCTCAGTGTCTCTATCCTCTGGCGGATCTTCTATCCGCTGTGGTATCTGCTACTAGATCTGTCTGAAGCTCTAGTTCCTTCGTTCACCTCTCATACCAGCAGATTGGAGATCTACACCTCCGCCCATAGAGAGCCTCGTGGGTGCCATGCCGATAGTGGCACGATAGCTGTTGTTGTATGCAAACTCTGCTAAACTCATATATTTGCACCAACTTCCCTTAAAGTCTAGGGCACATAGTGGAGCATATCTTGAGTACCGATTTACTCGCTCCGTCTGTCCATCCGTCCGAGGATGGAATGCTTTGTCTAACTTTAGCTTTATACCCAATCTGATTGTACACACTCCCGAAGTGTGATGTGAATCTACTGTCTCTGTATGAAATGATGGTTCGTGGGACTCCATGTAGTCGACGATCTCACGGAGATACAACCGAGCTAGCTTCTCCATGGAGTAGGATATCTTGATGGCTAAAAAGTGGGCTGATTTGGTCAACTGTCGACTATTACCCGGATGGCATCGAACCCATTCGTGGTTCTGGCAGTTCCACTATAAAATCCATAGAGATATCCTCCCACTTCCATTCTGGAATCTGTATAGGCAAGACTCCTCCTAGTCGCTGATGTTCCGCCTTGACCCTCTGACGGCAGACGCTAACATATCTGGCGATGTCTCGCTTCATCCCGTGCCAAAAATGTTTCTTCTGGTCTTGATACATTTTGGTGGAGCCTGGATGCATCGCATAGGAGTCTGTGAGCCTCATCTAAAATCATCTCCGTAGCTCCTCGATCTGGAACACAGAGTCTATCACCAAAATACAACACCGCTATCGGACACTCAATTCTCTACTTTCTAATTTAGCCCTTGCTTGATTTTACGAATTTGTGGTCCGGTCTGGTGGTGAATATCACCAAGCAATGTAGACTCTAAGGTCATAGTAGAGAGTTGTCCGACGATGAGTTCGAGACCAAAATCCGCGATCTCCTTCTGTAGGGGTGGTGACATGGTGAAGAGATAACAAGGTAGCACTGGATTTTCTGCTGAGTGCGTCTGCTACCTTGTTGGCTTTCCCTGGGTGGTAGAGGATGTCTATGTCGTAATCTTTGACCAGCTCTAGCCACCTGCGCTGTCGCATATTCAGATCCTTCTGAGTGAAGAAGTACTTCAGACTCTGATGATCTGTATACACTGAGCTCCATATAAGTAATGTCTCCAAATCTTGAGAGCGAACACTACTGCTGCAAGCTCAAGGTCATGAGTAGGGTAGTTCTTCTCATAATCCTTGAGTTGTCTGGAGGCATAGGCGATCACCTTGCCGTTTTGCATCAGTACTGCTCCTAGTCCCAACTTAGAGGCATCACTGTAGATGTCAAAGCTGCTGGTGTCGTCTGGTAGAGCCAAAACGGGAGCACTGGTCAACCTCCTTTTTAGCTCGCTGAAGCTGTTCTCACAGTCCTCTGTCCACTGAAATTTCCTGTTCTTCCTGGTAAGAGCTGTCAGTGGGGAGGCTATCCTGGAGAAGTCCTCTACAAACTTCCTGTAATATCCTGCTAATCCCAGAAAGCTCCTGATTTCGCTGGCGTTCTTAGGTCTCTTCCAGTTACTTACTGCTTCTATCTTGCTGGGATCTACCATAACACCATCCTTGGAGATGATGTGACCGAGAAAGGCTACCCGGTCTAGCCAACATTCACATTTCGTGAATTTGGTGTACAACTGGTTCTGCTGAAGGATCTGCAAAACTGTCTTCAGATGCTCTGCATGGTCCTCCTGAGTACTTGAATAGATAAGGATGTCATCTATGAACACGATGACAAACTTGTCCAAGTATTCCCTGAATACTCTGTTCATGAGGTCCATGAATGTAGCTGGAGCATTGGTCACGCCAAAGGGCATGACTACGAACTCGTAGTGTCCGTATCTGGTCCTGAATGTTGTCTTAGGTACATCCCCTTCCTTGACTTTCACCTGATGATAACCCGATCTGAGATCTATCTTAGAGAACACTGCTGCTCCCTTCAGCTGGTCGAACAGGTCATCGATTCTGGGAAGAGGATACCTATTCTTGATCGTGACTTGATTCAGGGATCTGTAGTCTATACACAGTCGCATGCTTCCATCCTTCTTCTTCACGAACAATACAGGCGCTCCCCATGGTGAGTGACTCGGGCATATGAAACCCTTGTCGAGCAGCTCCTGTAATTGCTCTTGAAGTTCCTTCAGTTCTGCTGGAGCCATGCGATAAGGCGCTTTGGAAATGGGATTAGTAGGGAAGAGCTCTATCTTAAATTCAATCTCACATGCGGTGCTAAGCACGGTAATTCCTCGGGGAAGGCTGGGTAGTCACATCGACTCGGACCTCTGCTTTGTTGGTCCTTGCCCGACTAATCTTGACTACATGTGCTAGGTACCCGTACATCCGAATCCATCAACCACGGGCCTTCATTCTGAGAGAAATCTTACGGCTTTTCTCTTGGTTCGTGATGTATTCAAGCGTATACGCCGGGTTGGAATCGACTTTACATTCTGACACTCTATGGAAGCACCGTATCGATCGAAAGTCCATTCCGAGATAGCGTCGTGATCGGTCATTTCTAGCGAGGATCGGATCACGGAAGAGTTCCATGCGCTATAATGGTAGCCTTTCTGAGCCGGTCGTGGATGCCATAACTTCTCCGAAGGTAGTGTCGTCAAAAACTGACCACCGAGTACTTCTGATGGTATTTCTAATCTTTCGGAGAATACCACAGCTACGTATGAATGGGTTGCCCGATGTCAAATAGAAGCAGTAGCACTATCTTTGAAAAATGCTAATCTGACTGTGTCGAGGCATTGGCTCGTCCTCTCGGTGAGTGAGTAGATCCTCGCGTTCGCCATAGTTGGAGGAGCTTCTAATCTGCCACTGGCGATAAGGGGACCTTCTAGGCGGTGCATCGATATAAGCTATGTTGGTGGCTGCATCTTGAATCTCTTGTGGTGAGGAAGACCCGGTCTTGTTCGAACCTTGGCCATATTCCTTCTTGTCCACATTCAAAGCATCCTCGCGTGCCCTTGCGGCAAACCCCAGGGTGGAATTTCCCACAAGTAGCACACTTTGGATAACTGGGTCGCTTGCTAGATGGTCCTCCTTTTGAGTCACTCCCTGATTTGCGCTTGCTGTTGGAGTTCCCTTTCCAGTTAGAGCTGTGGCCTTGCTGTTTTTGAGTGTCAGAGCTTCCTTGGCCTTTGGACTCTGAGGAGACCTGCTTCTGCTGCTTTATGCTGTTCTGATAATGTTCTGTGGTCAAGGCGCTGCTCACTAACTCCTCTGTGGTTTGTAGCTTATGTACGCCACCAGCCACGTTCACTGCTATCTCTGGCCTCAGCATCTTGAGCATCAACCGGATTCGCTCCTTCTCTGTGCTGACTAGCTCTGGGCATAAACGAGCCAACCTGTTGAATTTCTTCACGGCTTCCTCCACTGAGAGGTTGCCCTGGCGAAATTCAATGAACTCGTCGTAGCGGCGGTCTGTAACTCGCATGTGAAAGAATTCCTCGAAGAACTCTTTCTCGAAGTCAGCCCATGACATCTGATTCACTGGGCGCTTCGCTCTAACTCTCTCCCACCATATGCTAGCGTCCCCTGTCAGGCAGAAGGAAGCACATTTAACCTTCTCCTGTTCCGGCCAGTCTAGAAGCTCCATTATCCTCTCCAGTGTTTTGAACCATGCTTGAGCATCCCATGGTTCGCTAGTGCCTGAGAAATTCTCGGGCTTAACTCTCTGCCACTGGATTAGGTAAGCTTCTTTCCTTAGCTCAGCTGCTGGGACTACTGGTGCTGGTATTGGTGCTGTTGGCTGAACTGGTGGAACCTCTATAAATGCTGGGGTTGCTAAGTTCGGTTCCGGGGTGACGGTAGGGGTATGCTGCTGGTTAGCCTTTAAGGTGGCTATTTCCTGTTGCTGTTCAGCTAGCTGCTGCTGTAACTGAGCCACCAACGCTGTAAGATCTGGAGGGGGCACTGAACTGCCTGCCTCCTGCTGGGGCTCAGTAGCTGGTGCCCGCTTAGCTGGGCGTCCTCGTGCCATTTCTAATGACATAGAGAACATACATAACTAAAGCATTCATAGTTTCACAACTACTGATATCATGTCAATAAACTATCATATACTAGCATGCTTCAGATATATATAAACATGAACTGAAATAAGAAAGCAAGGAACATATAGAGAGTAGAGGTATTCTTACTTGGAAGCTGCAGGTACAATGCTGATGTGTGTGTAGATAATTATAACTGTAATGACCCACCTTCTACTGCTAGGCTGCAAGGCGGACCGCTCAGTTTCTTTGCTAACTGCAGCTAAATTACTAATGCGGAAAAACTGGGCTGAATAAAAATTTTACTAAACTATTGTAGTTGCCTCTGTTAACTCCGTGAGAGTGAGATTTCATGTCCCACTACCTTCTAGATATTCATAGCTAGGTGAGGAGGCAAAATTGGAGCTTTGGATCGGTCCGTGGAGCGATCCATTGACACGCACGGGGCAGCATGCTACTGAGTCTCACTTGATCGGTCGGCGGACCGATCCGGTATCCTGGATCGGTCGGTGGACCGATCGAGAACTGCGAATCACGGGTTCGCTCTTGTCGGTGATGGATCGGTCGGCGGGCCGTCCGGTATGTCTGGATCGGTCGGTGGCCGATCGAGCACTGAATACCAGGATCGCTCTTGTATCGCTGGATCGGTCGGTGGCCGATCCGGAGGATCTGATAGCATCTTATATCTCGGATCGGTCGGTGGCCGATCCGAACCAGACGATCGGTGCGGAGCCGATCGAGTCGATTCACCGAAGTTACGATTTGACACTTTGGCATGCCAAAACCTCACACAGCAGTTCTAAATCAATTGAAGCTACTTCTAACATGCATTAACAAGCATTCCCATAATGACTACTAACAATCTAACTCATTCTTTCATAGTTTAGTACGTTCCAAAACTAAAGGTGCATAAAGATGAAAGTATTAAACCATAAACTGTAAAGTGCTAAGGTAAACATGCTAAAGAGTCTAATGTTCATCCTGCTAAGTCCCCTAAGGACCTTTGATTCCAGTTCCACACACACACACCATCTTCGCATTGTCCTCCAGCCTCCGCTGCTAGTCCATTTTCCTTTTACCTGTATCTGCAGTATAAGGAAAATAGTATCTGTAAGCTAAAAAGCTTAGTAAGAAACCATCTACCTCACTAAATCATGCATACGATGCAAATATGCTTTTAAAACATGCTTTTGGAAAACATACTGAATATGCAAGCATGGCATGGCATAGTGTCATAAAAGCATGGCATAACATAAGCTGAACATAGAGCTAACATGGAAAATTACACTGAAGCATAATGCTGAGCTAAGCTAAACTAAACTGAAGCTGCAATCAAACTCAACTGGTATAACTGATTTTTGAGTTTTGAAAACTAATACATAGTAAGTGAAAATACTAAGCATGCTGCTGTAGGGCCCTGGCAACTGTACTTGCTATGCGCGCATCCCTAACTAGACCCAGGTTTGCAAGTCCCGAATTTAGTAGGGTTAACTAGGTTATCTAAACCTAGCTAGGTTATCTAAACCTAGGGACCGACTATGGGAGCCCAGCCCAATGGATATCTAATCCAGTACAGTGCCAACTGAAAGTAAAATACTGAAGTAGCTAATACTGTTTTGCTGAAACTAGGTTATCTGAACCTAGAACTAGGTTATCTGAACCTAGAGGCGACTATGGGAGCCCACCCATTGGATATCTAATCCATATAAGCTGTAATAAACTGAGTATACTGAATAGATACTTCTAATGTATCTAACTGAGCTGTTAAAGATGCCTAGGGTGCATTTTTACTAAACTAGCTATTTTATCGAACACCTAGCGTGCCCTAACTCTCCTCTCTATTAGGGAGACCACCTCTAGGCACCCGACAACATCTAACCTCCTATCTGAAGAGGGAAGACATGCCCGGCCCCTCTAAAGGTGTTCAACTAAGACCCTAATCTGAAAAGAGAGTTAAATACACCCTAGATATCGATAAAACAATCTGCATACATCCTAACTAAAGCATAAAAACTCAAACGGAAGCTATTATACCGTAGGTGAGGGGTTTCTTACCTCCTAATCGTAATTTCTTACGATTCTATTCGCTAAAACTCCGGTGGAGATGGTCCTCTCGACGATCCGCTCACGTCTTTGCGTTCCTCTCGCGGAGAAGAACCCTTCTCGTGTTGGAGTCGTCGTCGGAAAGTGATCCGAGAGCCCTTGGGGCTTGGGCGCCGAGAGAGGAGGAGGGAGAGGTGTGGGCGGCGGTGCCGGTTTTTGGGAGAGGGATAGGTCACGGTGAGGGTTTATGAGGAGATGGCTGCAGAACCATATTAACCCAAACCCAACTTAAGTTTCCTATTTATACTTAGTGATAAGTTCCGCCCAAATCCCACTTAACTAGGATTGTTCCCCTTTCCTTTCAGCACAGCCCTGCTGGGTCCACTAGTTACTAGCCTTGTCCACTAAACCATAGGTCTCGGGTTCAATCCCCGCCTAGGCCGTTTTACGCTTATATTTATTTTTGCTACTTTCGCTACTCGGAAAATTCCGGAAAAATATCTAGAAATTCCAGAAAAATCGTAGAATAATTCTAATGCAAGTTTGAGAATTTTCGGGCGTTACATATAACGATCCATGATACTTTCTCATGGCGGGTCATTCAGTATACATTCTCTAATGCATACCCATGTGTCAGCTTGATATCTCTATATCCATGACTTGTGAGATCAAGTCATCGAGCTGACCTACATGTTAGTCTTATTGTATTAACATTGTCCCTGAATGCTAATACTCGACTAGGAATGATTTAGAGTAGTGTTCCCTATATCATCTCACTATCGATTCAACTAATCAATTGATATAGGTATGAACCTTCTACTCAAGGATGCTATTATACTTAGTCTATTTAGCACTAATATAAATAAGTATAATAACCAAACAAATGCCTTTATTAATAAACAAGAATATGATATACATGAGTCCATACAATCATCAAATGATTGGCTCTAGGGCTCTAACTAACAATCTCCCACTAGCACTAGTGCCAATCAGTATAGGCTCTAAGGCCTAAAGACCTAGTGTGACCATCATGCTTCCTCTGTGCCAAAGCCTTGGTCAAGGGATCTGCGATGTTAGCCTCTGTAGGTACTCTGCAAATCTTCACATCTCCTCTATCGACAATCTCTCGAATGAGATGGAAGCGCCGTAGTATGTGCTTGGTCCGCTGGTGTGAGCGAGGTTCCTTCGCCTGCGCTATAGCTCCATTGTTGTCACAATAGAGCTCAACGGGTCGGCGATGCTAGGAACCACCCCAAGTTCGTGATGAACTTGCGGATCCAATCGCCTCCTTTGCCTCGATGCGGCAATATACTCTTCTATTGTAGAATCGACATCGTATCTGCTTGAACTCTTCCACCGACACCACCATTAATGCAAAATACGAACCACGATTGCGATCGGTAATCATCCTAAAGGCATCACTGTAACCCTTTACGGTTAGCTCATCATTACCTCCATATATCAAGAAATATTCTTTAGTCCTTTGTAAGTACTTAAGAATATTCTTGACCGCTATCCGATGACTTTCACTTGGATCTGACTGGTATCTGCTCGTCATGCTCAAAGCATACGAGACATCAGGTCGAGTACATAGCATGGCGTACATGATCGATCCTATGGCTGAGGCATAAGGGATCTGATCCATGCGGTCTCTCTCCTCTCTAGAAGAGGGACCTTGAGTCTTCGAAAGACTCACGCCATGTGACATCGGCAGAAATCCCTTCTTGGAGTTCTGCATGGCAAACCGAAGGAGTACCTTGTCAATATATGTACTCTGACTTAGGCCAAGCAATCTCTTAGATCTATCTCTATAGATCTGTATCCCAAGAATGCGAGATGCCTCACCTAAGTCCTTCATTGAGAAGCAACTCCCTAGCCATGTCTTGACAGATTGAAGCATAGGGATGTCCTTCCCAATGAGTAGTATGTCATCCACATACAATATGAGGAAGACAACTATGTCCCCTACAACCTTCTTGTAGACACAAGGCTCATCTTCGTTCTTGATGAAACCAAACTGTTTGATCGCATCATCGAATCGAAGATTCCAGCTCCGAGAAGCTTGCTTTGGACCTATGCAGCTTGCATACTCTAATAGTATGCTGTGGATCTACAAAACCCTCAAGTTGTGTCATGTACACATCCTCGAGTAGGTTTCCATTCAGAAACGCGGTTTTGACATCCATCTGCCATATCTCATAGTCATGGTAGGCTGCAATAGCAAGCATGATCCGAATGGACTTAAACATCGCCACTGGAGAAAAGGTTTCATCATAGTCAATACCATGAATCTGCTTGAAACCTTTAGCTACCAAGCGACCCTTATAGATAAGTCCATCCATGTCAGTCTTTCTCTTAAAGACCCACTTGCACCCAATGGGTTTTATCCCTTCAGGTGGATCAACCAAAGTCCATACTTGGTTGGTGTACATGGATTCTATCTCGGATCTCATGGCTTCTAGCCATTTCTCAGAATCTGGTCTCATCACAACTTCTTGATAGGTGGTAGGCTCATCCTCTATGAGCACAATGTCATCATGGTCAGACAAGAGAAATGAGTATCTCTCGGTGACGACGTCCCTATCGGACCTGCAAGAGGTATGTCTACTTGAACGGTTGTTGTTCCTGAACTCCTTGTGGAACAACATCATCCACAACACTTTGTGGTTCAGTTCAATTTCCATCGAGGCATCATGCTATTGTTTGCATCTTGAACTTCTTCAAGATCGAGCGTGCTCTACTAGTCTTTCTAGAAACAAAATCCCTTTCTAGAAAGACCCCACTGCTACAACTACCTTGTGCTGACTGGGAATGTAGAAGTAATATCCCTTAGTTTCCTTGGGATATCCGATGAAATAGCACTTGTCGAATTTGGGTCCTAACTTGTCTGAGACTTGACGTCGAACGTAAGCCTCACAACCCCAAATCCTCATGAAAGACACCTGGGCATCTCTCCCAGTCCATATCCTATATGGTGTCTTTATCACGGCCTTTGATGGAACTCGGTTGAGTATGAAGGCTGCCGTGTCTAGAGCATATCCCCATAGATATGTCGGAAGATCTGTGTGACTCATCATAGATCGCACCATATCTAATAAGGTACGATTCCTCCTTTCAGATACACCATTCCACTGTGGTGTTCCAGGAGGAGTGAGTTGAGATAAAATCCCACACTCAGCTAAGTAGTCACGAAACTCATGGCTTAAGTATTCACCACCTCGATCTGATCGAAGTACCTTAATACTCTTGCCAAGCTGGTTCTGTACTTCATTCTTGAATTCTTTGAACTTTTCAAAGGATTCAGACTTATGTGTCATCAAGTACACATAATCGTATCTACTGAAATCATCAGTAAATGTGATGAAGTACCTATAACCGCCTCTAGCAGCAACATTGAAAGGGCCACATACATCACTATGTATGAGTCCTAATAAATCAGTTGCTCTCTCGCTATGCCCACTAAAGGGAGTCTTGGTCATCTTGCCTCGTAGGCATGACTCGCATATCTCATATGATTCTAAATCAAATGAGTCCAGCAAACCATCCTTATGGAGCTGGGATAAGCGTTTGTCATTTATATGACCTAAGCGACAGTGCCAGAGGTATGTTTGGTTCATGTCATTTGACTTGAACCTCTTGGTACTAATGTTATAGATAGGGCTCTCAAGATCTAGAATATAGAGTCCGTTTATTAGTGGTGCACTACAATAGAATATATCTTTCAAATAAACAGAACAACATTTGTCTTTTATTATAAAAGAGTATCCTTTCTTGTCTAAACAAGAAACTGAAATTATGTTCTTAGTAAGAGCAGGCACATAACAACAATCATCTAAATCTAGTACAAGCCCAGAGGGCAGAGATAGCTGATAAGTTCCTACAGCAACAGCAGCAACCCGTGCTCCATTGCCTACTCGTAGGTCCACCTCGCCCTTTGCCAATGCTCTACTATTTCTCAGCGCCTGCACATCAGTGCAAATGTGAGAAGCACATCCAGTATCTAATACCCATGATGTAGAAATAGATAGATTGACTTCTATGACATATATACCTGAAGTGGAAGTCTCACTTCGCTTCTTCTTAAGATCATCCAAGTATACCTTGCAGTTCCTCTTCCAGTGCCCGGTCTGACCGCAGTGGAAGCAGGTAGCATCCTTGGCGACCCCTCCTTTAGGCTTCAGTGCCTTGCCTTTGCCCTTGGCTTGGGACTTTCCTTTGCCTTTGAGCTTGCCTTTGCCCTTATGCTTCTGGACCATCAGAATGGGCTTAACCTTCTTAAGGTTAATCTCGTAACATACTAAGTAGCTCGGGCAGTGGCTTGTCAATCTCGTTCATGTTATAGTTGAGAACGAATTGACTATAGTTATCCGGCAAGGACTGCAAGATCAAGTCAGTGGCCAGCTCTTGGCCAAGTGGGAACCCCAGTCTTTGTAGGTTCTCTATGTACCCAATCATCTTGAGTACATAAGGACCTACAGGAGCCCCGTCTGACATCTTGCACTGAAACAGTGCCTTCGAGATCTCAAATCTCTCATGCCTCGCTTGTCCCTGATATAGTTGGTGAAGATGCTCAACCATATCAAAAGCGCCCATCAACTCATGTTGCTTCTGAAGCTCTGAGTTCATGGTCGCGAGCATTAGACAGGACACATCTAATGCGTCGTCTTGATGCTTCTTGTAAGCATCTTTGTCGGCTCGCGGGGCATTGGCAGGAGGAGCCTCCGGGCTGCTCCAGAACGTACAGTTTACGTTTCTGGGTGAGAACTATTCTCAAGTTCCTGTACCAGTCCAGGAAATTCGCTCCGTTGAGCTTGTCCTTCTCAAGGACAGATCGCAGGGAGAAGGAATTCGTGTTTGACGTCATGGTTATCTACAACAGAAAATTTGCAGAAATAAATATCATATTCTTTAAAAAAATCATTTAATTAGGCCTTTTAATTAAATGATGCTCCCACTGAATTCTATAATTCTTGTGGGACAAGATCCACATCATACTAACCCTTGAGTTAGCTTTGGCTAATACGCCCAAGGCTTAGTATGATCGGTAGGTAACGATTACCAATTACATCTCTATGCAACTCTTGTTTATAGAATCAATATCCGCATTTATATTAAAACTCGAGTTAGCTTTGGCTAATACGCCCGAGAGATAATATAGATGTGATTTTGACCTATCTTTTCCAACCGTTGGAATAATGCCTATAGTTGACTCGATCCAACCGAGTAACTAGGAATACTCAATCTAATTGAGTTCGTATTCACCCATGCGTTGATAGGCGGGACCAAGATTGTCCCTCCGTATCCTACCAAGATAATATGTATTGCTCTGCTTTGGCAGATTCAACAATACATGTGATCGAGGTAGTGATAGGTATCACGGCACGGTTAGGCATTTAGAGTTGGTTCGATCTAGATCTAATCTAATCGAGAAGGATGCATCTTGTGCACGACTTAGATCTAATCTAATCGCAAGGGTGCATCATGTGCACGACTTAGATCTAATCTAATCGTTAAGGCACTAATTAATTAATTAACTATTAAACATGCATCAGATACATAATAATTAATTAATTAATCTATTTGTGATTTAGTCATGGCCCTACTACGATCTTCTCAAGCCAATGAGAAGATCGAATGGTCAACCTAGGGTCAACAGCTTCTCCAAGCTCCTCCCTTTGACCACCTTGTGTTGCTCTTGCCCGCCTCGGAACTCCGTCTCGTGTGGACCCTCCACCGCTCCAATTTGTACATTACAATTTGAAACTCGAGTTACATTCGAGTCTAAATCTAATTTACAACAAGAATAAAAGACGAGGCACGACGCGCAGGTCGCGAATAATAAAATAAATACAACACGCGAAAACACATCACGGCACGCAGGCCGTATTATGAATTACAACACAACCAATCATATTGGGTTTTGGGCCATGACTATCACAAAATTAATATATAATTCAAAATTATATATTTTCTTATTTTCTGTAATTTTAAAAATAATTTTTTTTTTTTTTTACAATTTTACAAGTAAAATTTCCCGGCGGTCCCGGTTAGCGGTTTCGGGCGCAATCGCGGAACGGATCCCCTTGCGGGGCCAGGGGCAGCGCCCCTACCCGCGATCTAACCATCGCGAGGGTCCCATTGTGATCCAACAGTGCCCAAACCCGCTGTCCCAAAATGATTTGGGCCGAGATATTGCCGTTTCGGAAAAATCTTCCCGACGGGTTCGTTTTTAGCGATTTCGGGTGCGATCGCGGAGCAAATCCCCTTGCGGGGTTAGGGGCAGCGCCCCTACCCACGATCTAACCATCGTGAGTTGCTCCGTTGCGATCTAAAGGCACCCGAGTCCGCTGTCCCAAAAGATTTTGGGTCGAAACGAAGCCGTTTGGGAAAATTCTTCCCGATAGCCTAAAGTGCCGAGACACTTGTGCTTCGCCTATAAGGAAAAATTACCCATAAAAACATAAAATTGAATTTTACAGAAAATCACAGAAGCTTTTGTTTTCCAAAAACCAAAACTAACTCGTACAAGTCTTTGCACGTGGCTCGATACCACTGTTGGGTTCTTCGCGCCTACGCGTCGCGGAAACCCCGAAAGGACCCAAAGCCGTAGATCCGTGCAAAGATTCGTATACAAAATTCGAAAAACTATTTCTTGTACGAGTTCACGAACTGATCTACTACTTAGATCTACGAGGAAAAACACTTTATACCTTTGATGCGATGCCTTTCGCGTTCCTGCTCGTCCAAATGATGCCGGATCTCAAGACCGTCAAGCGCCGGTCCTCTAAAAGTATCCACACGGACACACTAGATGGAGATGACCAAAAACCAAGGTGTGTTAGCACCTATGTGGTTCGGCCAAGGGAGGAGAGGGAGAGGGAGAGCTTGAGAGGGAGAAGGAAGAAGATGCACACAAGTGAATGAAAAATGAATTTTTTTCACCCAAAAACCAAGTGGCCGGCCACTTTCAAAAATCACATTAATTGCAATTAATATGAATTCATTAAGAGAGTGGCTTTGTAACTTCCATGAGGTGGCACCCATGATGATGTGGAACATCATTATTGGTCCACCTAATGCCAACTCACCAATGAGGTGGCAAAAGGTCAAGTCAAAATTGACCTTTGGTCTTCCTTCTCAAGTCAAGTCAAACTTGACTCAATCTCTACCATGATGGATCTAATCCAACCATTTGATTCGAGCCAACTTAATATAATGAATCTAATTCATTAAATTAAATTGATTCAATGAGTCAAAATCTAAATTAGACTCATTTAACACATGAATCAACTTGAGTCAAACTCAAGTTAGCCCAATTAGGATTACTCTTAATCCAATTTGATTCATCAAATGAATCTAATCCTCTTGGTTCATCATATGAACCTAATCTCCACCTAATTGTCCTAAGTGTGTGACCCTATAGGTTCTTGTAACGTTGGCAATGCCCTAAACCCATTTAGGAGCATAAGTAATGAGCGGTATCTAGCAACACATCATTACTACCCAAGTTACAAGAATGTCGAGATCCGACATCACCTTGTGACTACCAATTGTGACTACTCACAAAATAATGACAAGTGTCCTTCTATCCTAGACATCTAGATTGATCAATATGAGGCATAGACCGTGTCATCCTCTAATCAATCTAAATCTTGAACTCCAAGTAGACTCACTCGATCAAATGAGCTCAACATCTAATGTTGACTCATTTGGGCATGGCCATGCACTTAGTGGTCTCACTCTATCAAGAATACCGATGTCACTCCCGTCATATGGGAGGGATAGATTCCATCTACATCACTCACATCCCTCTACATAATTCGTTATATACCCAGTAATCGCCTTTATAGTCCACACAGTTACGGGTGACGTTTGACGAAACTAAAGTACATAACTCCTTATGTAGGGATCCATGGTGACTTCAGGTCTAAGGACTAATAGTCATACTAATAGCCACATGAGAAAGTATATGACACTCATATAACGATCCATAATACTTTCTCATGGCGGGTCATTCAGTATACATTCTCTAATGCATACCCATGTGTCAGCTTGATATCTCTATATCCATGACTTGTGAGATCAAGTCATCGAGCTGACCTACATGCTAGTCTTATTGTATTAACATTGTCCCTGAATGTTAATACTCGACTAGGAATGATTTAGAGTAGTGTTCCCTATATTATCTCACTATCGATTCAACTAATCGATTGATATAGGTATGAACCTTCTACTCAAAGACGCTATTATACTTAGTCTATTTGGCACTAATATAAATAAGTATAATAACCAAACAAATACCTTTATTAATAAACAAGAATATGATATACATGAGTCCATACAATCATCAAATGATTGGCTCTAGGGCTCTAACTAACAAAAACAACGGTTCGATCGTCGGATGCTTCCCGCACGAACAGATATTAGTGTGCAACCCTCTAAGTGGATAGTGGTGGATAGCTGGAGACCCTAGAGTTGGGCACTCCCACTTTTACCTATACCTCACTTTCTTCTAAACAAGGTCTCAACATCAACTGTAATAATTGCAGTCTTGGTCTGGATACTTCAACTACATTTTCTCCAACCTATGGAGAGAATCTTTAAGGAGAAGAAAAAGGAGGGAGTGATTCATCACAATATTATTCCCATAATGAAAGCCCCCTTCGTATTTTGGGCCATTAGTAGGAAAGTTCAAAGGTATCTTACTCCGGCAAGAACATGATTTAGATGAATCTGTTAGGACCAAAAGAATTTAGATATCTCTATAATAATATGATATTGTCTATTTTAGGCCTAAGTCCTCATGATTTTATTTTTGGGTTCTACCCAAAAGATCTCATATCAATGAAGATATCTTTTGCTTATAAGTCCATGATCATTTTTATATATTTTCAATGTGGGACTTTGTTTGTAATTATTACAATCCAATAATCCCCCCCCCCCCCCCCCCTCAAATGAAGGAGCACCCCCTCAAGCCTATCCACTTGATGTCATTTGATCCTTGATCCACCAAGATTTTCCTGCCCCTCGATCCAACCGACCTACTAGGACTTCTTTGCTGGGTGTCTGGTCATCTTAATCTAGAAATGGGAGCCCCCACTTCCTTCATTAGAGGTCAATATTCCATCCACATAGCCTGATTGGACCATGGCTCTTGTACACAATCAACGATTAGTCCTTTTAGCATTCTAAGCTTTGATACTAATTATTATGACCAAAAGAATTTAGATATCTCTATAATGATATGATATTATCCACTTTAATCCTAAGCTTTGATGGTTTTATTTTTGGACTCTACCCAAAAGGTCTTATACCAATGGAGATATCTTTCCCTTATAAATCCATGATCCTTTCCATGTGTTTTCAATGTGAGACCTTTTTTCCAACTATTTTAACCCAACAATAAAGTTTAATAAGGGGTTGAGATAATGACCTAAAATAAGTACGTCTTAGGAGGCAACCCAAGTTTTTTTTTGTTTTCATTTAATTTTTCTTTACTTTTCTTTTTTCTTAACATAATCCCTCTACTTAGTTTTTCTTGTCTATCTTCTTTTTGTAAGATTTAAAAGTGTGGAGGAATGAGATTCCCTGATAGAGAAGTATCTATAGCACATGAACGTCTCAAACATTTAGAGCATATCACTTGGTAACTTCTCTAATTTCAAAATTTTCTCCATATTATATTTATAGTTTTCATTGGAATAATGAAAATTTTAAGTCATGGGGGGTGTTCAATTTAATTTTTGTCATATTTATTTACATTCCTTTTCATATAGTAAAAAAAATCTAGTTACATCATACTTCATGACATGATTGTTTGTTCCTTAATATAAAAATTGTAGCACAATTGTTCTAGATTTCATGTAGTTTATTTTTACTTATGGTGCTAGTATGTTTAGTAATCTATCTTTTTATTATCCATATTAGCATGAAGTGAGCAATATTTTTTACATTAAGAGTTTAAGTATTTGCCTTGTTTTAAAATCTCCCCACACTTACCTAGTTTTTATAGTAGATAACTCTAAAAATAATCATGATTCATAGAACTTTATTAGCACTAGTGTTTTTATTATGATTTCTCAAACTATATTTTGGTTACAAGATGAGGCTCGAATCATACCAACTCATTTAGAAAAAATCAAAATGTCACTATATTTGCATTTATATACACTTTGTGTTCAAGTACTGTTGCACCTTGCAATCACTTAGAGAAAAAAAATTAAAAAAATGAATAAGGGATATAAAAAAATAATTACTGTAAGTGGAAACCAGTGAGTTACCCTTTTGACATTGAGTTAGGTTATTATAGAAATAACTAATTGTTGGATATAATTATCCCTACTAGGTGGGCTTATTTGTAAGTTGCACACGTGAATACGATCCGAACCCTTTAAAGTGATCTAACTTATGTCTAGTGGGTTTCTGGTAATTGGATGTGGATCTCATATGTGTAGAACCTATAGTCCCGCATCTATTATCATCTATTTACTGATAATAGATATTTAGTATATATGGATTTATAGTCTCACATCTATTATTATCGATGGGCTGATAATAGATGTGCACTATATAATGGGTTAGTCCCCAGAGGATTAGGGCATCTTTGAGACGTCTCTTTGTTCCCCATTGACGAAGAGAATTCGGCGTCGTCAACTCTAACTCCTCCGGAAGACCTACTTTTTCCTTCCGCTATTTCTTCTTCCACAGGATCTTCTTGACGACGCTAAAGGACAAATATATGACTCTTCAATCAGGCTCTTTGTCATTATGTTTATGTATTATTTACTTTCTAATGTCATGTTCTCGATGAAACGAAGATCCATGCTCATATGTTCTTGTTTTTCCTATACGAATTTTTATTTTGATTATATAGAATTCATGCGGCTTAGGTTTTTACGAGAATCATCAATTGGTATCAGAGCCAAGTTCTGTTTCGTCATTTTCATTGACAATAAAGTTTAAGTTTTTCATCGATTTATTGTTTGTATACTAGATCAAGTTTTCCTAGTTAATATAAATTTTTAATCGTCGAAAATCATATAAGAGAAAATTATGATCGACTTGTTTTTCGAATTTTTCATATTTCTAAGAAGAATACGAAGAACGATAAAAAATCATCACTGTTTAATCTAATTTTAGATAAAATTGTGATGATTTAATCGATTACTTTGGTCGAGCAATCGATTGTGAGTCTAAAATTTTGAACAGAAATGATTGAAATTTTTAATCGATAAACAGCCTTAAATTCACGACTACGTCAATTATTAATCGATTTGAATTTATTTTTAATCTATTGAGATTGTTTTTTTTTTTATTTTTGATTAAGTTTTTTTAAAGGATTAAGATGCTTTTTAATCGATTTAATCGATTAAAACGTTCTGTTTCGTAAATTTTTTAAAAAAAATGTTAACTGTTACATATATTAAAAAAAAAATTAATATTGTTTCATCAATTGAAACTTTATTTTATAATTTTTTTTATACGTTGAAACAATATAACGACTGTTTAAGAAAAATAAACTAATTATTTCATGCATAAAAAAATACATTAAATATTTTTTTATGCATGAATACTTAAATATTAAACAGTATTAAATAATATTATTTAATTATGAATACTTAAAGATTAAATAGTGTTAAATAATACTATTTAATTATAGAACTTGAAGAAAATTTTAACTTCATAAGGGTTCTATATATAATTATGTAGTTGTATATGGTAGACTTTTAAATCGATTGGGATAATCGATTAGATCATACCAATCGACTGTTATAAGGTATCAATCGATTAATAAGTCTAATTTTATATTGTTAAGACTAATTAAGTAATTTCTGTTCAAATTAAGTTCCTAGTATTTTCTTGGGTCTATCCACACAATGTGTTACTAAATTGAACTAATGTGTCGGTCCAAAGAAAGACACCCTAGGTACGTTTAGTGCATTTTGTGTTGGTAGACGTATATCTATGCTAAGTAATCGACCCAAAAAAAGGTTACTTTTATGCTAGATATATGCATAAGGTAGCTTACAACTATAGAACAAAATATTATTTTGTTCAAATCATGCACAAAATATGTCAGCCCAAAGGAAGACATATTATGTGGCCGATTAAGGTTGTTGTAAGCTATGAACCAAAATATAACTCATATAAAGTATCATATTATACATACAATAGGTCGGCCCAAAGAAAGGCATATTGTATGGCCAATTAAAGTTTGAGTTATATTAGAGAGTATCGCTAACAAATAATGTGTCGGCCCAAAGGAAGGCACATTATGTTGTACTTGGTATCTCATAAAAAGCCCATTTATATGCATTTAAAATTTTATTTTATTTGAATAATTTTAAATTACTTATATATTCTTGGCTTTAGTTAAATCGTGAGCTTAAATAAATTTCTCTCTTTAATTTCAGTGCAATCTGTAACTGCCAGCATTAATAACATCCCAACACTAATTAGTTCGAATTTTGCTGAATGGAAAGAATACGTGACCGTAGTCTTAGGCTGCATGGACTTAGACTATGTATTAAGGAATGATCGTCCTGCACCTCTGACCTGTGCTAGCACTATAGAGCAGAGGGTTGAATTTTAGCTGTGGGAGAAATCAAATCGCATGTGTCTGAGTATCATGAAGATTTCCATACTGGCACCAATAAAGGGCTCAATAACAGAGGGAGAAAATGCTAAGAGTTTCCTGGACCAATTAGCAGACCGATTCACCTCAAATGAAAAGGTCGAGACTACCACACTTCTTACGAAGTTGGTAACCATGCGGTATAATGGTAAAGGAAACATAAGGGAGTACATTATGGAGATGTCTAATATAACGACAAGTCTGAAAGCACTAAAACTCGATATGTCTAAGGGTATGTTAGTGCATTTCGTCTTGATGTCTCTGCCTACACGGTTCACTCCTTTTAAGATATCGTATAATACTCAAAAGGAAAAGTGGACATTGAATGAGCTTATTGCCCAATGCATGCAAGAGGAGGGGAGACTAAAGATTGAGACATCTGAGAGTGCTCACTTAACATTTGATTCTCAAAGTGCAAGCAAGAAACGAAAGAGGATCAATAATAAAGGAAAAGGAAAACAAACTGTAGATTCTGAGAGTTTTCTCAACTTTGTTAGTTCGGAAGTTAATTAGCTATAGATACCAGTGCTACTACTCACATAAGTGTCACTATGCAAGGTTGTCTCAGGAGCTGACTTCTGCTTGATGGTGAAAGATACATCTATACAGGAAATGAAAGGAATGCTAAAGTTGAGTCTATTGGTGTTTTTAGACTTTGTTTAGGAACCAATGTTTTTTTGGATTTAGAAAATACATTTATTGTACCGTCTTTTCGATGGAATTTAATTTCAATTTCTTGTTTGGACAAATCAGGTTATTCTTGTTCATTTAGAAATGAAATTTTTAGTATTTTCATTAATTCAGTGTTGGTTGGCAATGGTTCCTTGGTTGATAAATTTTATAAATTGAACACCTTTACTCCTACAGTTGACAACGTGATAATGCATAGTATAGGTACGAAACGTAAATTGACTAATGAGAATTCTTCCATGTTGTGGCATAAGTGTTTATGACATATATCCAAATAACACCTAGAAAGGTTAATGTCACATGGAATTTTCGATTTCCTTGATATGTCAGACTTTGATGTCTGCATAGAGTGTATAAAGGGGAAGACTACTAACAAAAAGAATAAGGGGGCTAGCCGTTGTAGTGATGTTTTGGATTTAATACGTACGGAT
Organism: Zingiber officinale; assembly: GCF_018446385.1. NCBI lineage: Eukaryota > Viridiplantae > Streptophyta > Magnoliopsida > Zingiberales > Zingiberaceae > Zingiber > Zingiber officinale. Next base: position 79,898,911 of record NC_055986.1, read on the forward strand.
ATTTATGGACCATTCCCTAAGACATCTTGGAATGGACAAATATATTTTATTAGCAACGTAGACGACTATTTCAGATTTGGCTATCTCTACCTTATTCATGAGAAATTGTAATCTTTGGACATGTTCAAAATTTTCAAAGATGAAGTTGAACTTCAACTAGGTAAGAAAATTAAAGCTGTGCGATCTGACCGTGGAGGTGAATATTGTTAGAGTGTATACTAAAAGCCTAGCTTTTTGTAAACATTTATTTTGAAATAATGAATCACATTGGTCAAATGTCTACATTTGTATGCTAAGTATAGTTGTTCATTTAATTTATATTGTAGATAACATGGTGTGTGGTGTCACACACAAAAGATCATGTTATCAGTTCCATATAAGTTATAAATAGTAGCTCACGACTAAGATGGATAGGAACAAACCATTGGAATAGTTATACTGTAATTTGGTATTAGTTTATATTGACTATAAAATTACACTAGTACACTTTGAGTGTATTGAGCAGGACCATTTGAGATAGTTTCTTTTTATACTAACTGCATAAAAGAATAATACCTCTATTATTATGGAAGTGTGTACTCTTAATCCTGATATAATAACAAGTACATATATTTAGTATTTATTTCTTTAATTTATCAGTGGGTGAGATTTAGTTCGATAAATCAATAGGCCCGATAAGTTGGGAAATAATATTATTTATAGTGTGTGTTGTTCATTATAGAAAGAAACTGTGTCCTAGCAATCTAGGTTGATGATGTCTCCAAGAGTAGCTCATAAGGATTGTCATGTAAACCCTGCAGGTGGACTTAGTCCGACATGACAGTAAAGTTGAGTGGTACTACTCTTGGAGCTAGACGTTAATTATGTGAGTGTCGGTAACTCATTTAATTAATGGGCATTCGATATCTTAAACACAGGGAGACTAACACACTCATGATAAGAAGGAGCCCAAAATGTAATTTAGGATTGGTGTAGTAGTTCAATAATAGCTCTTTAGTTGTATGAGTTATTATTGATGAACTTGAGTTGGGTGTTTGGTGCGAACACGAGAAGCTCAAGTTCATCAAGAGACCATAATCAATTCCTCCTCTCAGTCCCTATTGTAGTCTCTTATATAAAGTCATATATCCACCCAAAGCCTAGCCTCTTAGCCTATGCTAGGGCTGTTGGGTTTTTCGGGCCGCGAAAATCACTTTTTCGCGTCGCGGAAACCCCGAAACCCCCTAGCCATTGGATCCGTGCGAAGGAAAAATTTCGGAAATACGAGTATGAGTTTTAAACTTCGATCTACAGTAGATCTACAAAGGAAAAACATTTTATACCTTCGATGCGTGCCCGTCACAATCCCGCAAGTCCAAGGTACGCCGGATCTTGAAGTTGTCAACGTAGACAACTCTCTAGTGATATCCACATGAACAAGATGTGTTCTCTAACACTCAAGGATGGAGAAGAGAGCACCCCAAGTGTGCTAGCACTTTCTAGGGCTCTCGGGTAGGATTTAAAAAGGAGAAAAGGATAGAAAGTAAAAGGAATCTCACATACTCCTCTAGGTACCCTCCTTTGTGACCTTCACTTCACCCTTTTCACTTGGAACTCAACTCACTCACCTTCCTCTTACTTGAAAACCCACGGCAACAGTAGCAAAGAGAAGGAAGAACCCAAGGAAGAAGATGCATTCAACACCAAATCAAGACAACCAAAAAATGAAAACCCATTTTCATTATGTGGCCGGCCACACATGAGTAACTCCTCATTTAATGTGGTCGGCCACATTAAATGGAGGAGTGTAACCTCTTGATCTCCCTTGATGATGTGGAGATGATGTGGCAAGGTTAGTCATGCCATGTAGGATGAGTCAACCTTCATGATGTGGCAATACATCAAGTCAAACTTGATGTTTCAACTTCCATTTGGTCAATTCAAAATTGACCAATTCTCTTTCTTTGTGAGTTAAAACCAACATTTGGTTCAAGTCAATTTTAATTTAATGAATCTCAATTCATTAATATAAATTGACTCAATGAATCAAATTTAAATTAGACTCATTCAACAATTGAATCTAATTGAGTCTAACTCAATAAGTCTAATTTGAATTAATCCGAATCCAATCCTTGGTGCATCATATGAACCTAATCCAATTGGTTCATCATATGAACATAATCTCCATCCACTTGTTCTTTGTGTGTGACCCAATAGATTCTTGTAACGTTGGCAATGTTTCTAAACTCCTTTAGAAACATAAACAATGAGTGGCATCTAGCAATACATCATTGCTACCCAAGTTACAAGAAATGTTGAGATCCAACATCACCTTGTGACTACTAATTGTGACTCCTCACAATATATGACAATGTCCTTCTATCCTAGACATCTAGATTGATCAATGTGAGGCATAGACCGTGTCATCCTCTAATCAATCTAAATCTTGAACTCCAAGTAGACTCACTCGATCAAATGAGCTCAACATCTCATGTTGACTCATTTGGGCATGGCCATGCACTTCATGATCTCACTCTATCAAGAATACCGATGTCTCTCCCGTCATATAGGAGGGATAGATCCCATCTACATCACTCACATCCCTCCGCATAATTTGTTACATGCCCAGTAATCTCCTTTATAGTGCACCCAGTTACGGGTGATGTTTGACGAAACCAAAGTACATAACTCCTAATGTAGGGATCCATGGTGACTTCAGGTCTAAGGACTAGTAGTCATACTAATAGCCACATGAGCAAATATATGCCACTCATATAACGATCCATGATACTTTCTCATGGCGAGTCATTCAGTATACATTCTCTAATGCATACCCATGTGTCAACTTGATATCTCTATATCCATGACTTGTGAGATCAAGTCATCGAGTTGACCTACATGCTAGTCTTATTGCATTAACATTGTCCCTTAACGTTAATACTCGACTAGGAATGATTAAGAGTAGTGTTCCCTATATCATCTCACTATCGGTTCAACTAACCGATTGATATAGGTGAGAACCGTCTACTCAAGGACGTTATTATACTTAGTTTATTTGGCACCAATACAAGTAAATATAATAACCAAAAACCAAATGTCATTATTTATATAAAATATGATACAACAAGTCCAAAATATAATCATCAAATGATTGGCTCTAGGGCTCTAGCTAACAAGGGTCGGCCTCTATCCTTGCTTGGAGCCCAAGCAAGGGGTCGGCCAAGCCAAGCTTAGAGCTAAGGCTAGGGCCAGCCAAGCCTTGCTTGGTGCCCAAGCAAGGGGCCGACCAAGTGTGAAAGGGAAGAGGGATTTTATTAAAAATAAAATTTTGATAAAATCTTTCCTTTTATGTCTTTATCCACATGGTTTTAAAAGAGAGTTTTTAATTTTAAGATCTTTCCTTTTATAGATTTTCTATAAAGGATTAAAAGAGTGATTAGATATCTTTCCTTATTTGTAGATATATATAATGTTAAGAGATAGATTTTAATTTTTAAAGAAAACTGTTGTTGTGGGAAGCATCCGACGATCGAACCTAAAGTTTTGATAATGGCAAAGGGATTCAAAGTTAAGATTCATTGTTATCTAATGTGCTTAAATGAGGTTTCAGGAAAGTCCTAACTGTGGTTAGGCAGGTGGAAAAACCTAAGGGGCGGTAACTTTAGGTCCTAGGGGGCGGTAACCCTAGGTGAAGGAAAATCCTAAGGGACGGTAACCTTAGGTCCTAGGAGGTGGTAACCCTAGGTGGAGAAAAACCCTAGGGCGCAGTAACCCTAGGTCCTGGGGGGTGGTAACCCTAGGTGGAGAAAAACCCTAGGGGGCGGTAACCCTAGGTCCTAGGGGGTGGTAACCCTAGGCAGAAAGTCCACCCAGTCGGTCTAGAGGATAGGACCGGCACCAGGTAATCTCTCCTGAGGGGAGTAGGTGAAGACGCGTTCCCTGTAGAGGGAACAGTAGGCGTCGGGTCGACCTAGGGTTTTCGATCGAAAATCCGAAGTCAGACCCGGACAGTCCGATGACTGTCAACCACTTAATTTATCATGTTTATATCTGTTCTAACTTTGTCTTGTAGGGTACGGTGTTGTTGTGGGACTAACATATCTTGCAGCTACAAAAGGAACAAGTTAAGCCTCGTATGAGCAGTGTCCGAGGCGCCTCCATGGAGCTTGGAGGCGCCTCGAGTACAAGCCAAAGCCAGCTGTCCAGAGGAGCTGGAGGCGCCTTCATGGGGACTAAAGGCGCCACTAAAGGCGCCTTGGACCGCGGCTTGGAGGCATCTTGAAGTGTCTTGAAGGCGCCTTCAAGTGGATGAGGTGCGACCGGATCAGTGCTGATCCACGCGGCTGACTCGGCGGGTTGGAGGCGCCTCGGATGGGCTTTAAGGTGCCTTCAGCAGTGAATAAAAGGAGGTCTCGAGCAGCAGTCTAAAACAACTACGTGAAAGCAATCCTTCTGCATCCAACTGCTAACGAGTCCATCCCAAAGTGCTGCAACAACATCCCGATGACCCGGAGCCCTGAATCTGCTATTTTCCAGTGTCGTTGGTATATTTAACTTCTATTTATTTTACTTAAATTGTAACATCTTTTCGATATTATAAGTGTTGCCCACCGTAAACGCTCAACGAGCGTGGGCCTTGGAGTAGGAGTCGCCACAGGCTCTGAACCAATTAAACAAGCTATGTTTGCGTGTGTGTTTGCTTTTATCTTTCCGCTGCACGTTTTGGCTCTGTCTCTAAATCGTACAAAATAGTCATGAGCGCTATTCACCCCCCCTCTAGCGCTTCTCAATCCAACAAAAACTTTCCTTTTTGTAACCATGATATAAATGGAGTTTTATTTTTAAATATTATCTTTTATAGATATCCATAAAATGATTTAAAAGAGAGAGATTTTAATTTATAGAACATTCCTTTTATAGCTAACCACAAAAGGGATTTTTAAAAGAGAGATTTTAATTTTTGTTTAAAATCTTTCCTTAATTGTTTAAATATGGTGTGGCCGGCCATATAGAGGCATAAAGGAAGTTTTATTTTTTATTATAAAACTTTCCTTTTTTGGATTCACCAAGGATTATAAAAGAGAGGGAGGGGGTGCCTTCATGAAACACACTACCTATTCTATTGTTCCTCTCTTCCATCCTTTGTGGTCGGCCCTTCCTCTTCGCTTTCTCTTCTTCTTTGTGGTCGGCAGCATTATCTCTTGTGGAGCTCTTGGTGGTCAGTTGCTTGGAGGAGAAGAAGTAGAGAAATGAGGCATTGTTTTCTAGCATCCCTTGGAGTATTGTGGTGGTGGCTGAAACTTGGAAGCAAGGAAGGCTTTGGTGGATTTATTCTTGGTAGATCGTCGCTCACACGACGTCCAAGAGAAGGAAAGGAATACAATAGAAGATCAAGAGGTTTTTGTTAACAAAGAAAGGTATAACTAGTTGTCTTGTTCCGCATCATACCAGTTTTCTTTGTACGGATTTTGAATTACTAAATACAAGAGGCTAACGATTCTAGGCAATCGAATTTATGTTTCGATTTTATGTTTCTTTTGTTTTTCGATCTTGTTATTCGATTGTTCTTAATGGTTAAACCTAGGGTTACTATAAGGAGATTAAATATTGAATTTCGTTGAAAGGCTTTGTCTAGGAAGTGGTAGATGATCTCATACCCAAGAAGGCATAGTGCCTCTCCATGTTTAACCTGGAAGCCGATCTTTGAAATAAATATTTAATCAACTTTATAAGATGGGTGGATTTGGATCAATAATGTTAAGCATTATTTGCGATTCAAGTCAAAACCGCTAAGAACAGATAAGTTGAATTTAGAATCAATAATGTTAAGTTCTGTTTACGATTCCAAATTTAATTTCTAAAGAACACAATAGGTTGTTATGAAAGGTTCAAGACTTGTACAAAATTTTTGTACAGGGGAACCAGTATGATATTCCGAGTAGAAACCAACATATATTATGATCGATATGATGGATCAAGTGAACAATGTCCAGGACCTTTTGTGAATTACCTTGCTGAGTGTGGAATTGTGCCTCAGTATACCATGCCTGGTACTCCCAGTCAGAATGGTGTAGCTGAGCGTCGCAATCGAACCCTAAAAAATATGGTAAGAAGTATGATGGCTTTCACTTCTCTACCAGAGTCCTTGTGGGGTGAAGCACTCAAGACTGCAGTTTACCTACTCAATAGAGTACCTAGTAAGGCAGTAACTAAAACCCCATTCGAGATGTAGATGAGTAAGAAGCCTAGCATTAAGCACTTACACGTCTGGGGTTGTCCAGCTGAAGCTAGGCCTTACAAGCCTAATGAAAGGAAACTGGACTCAAGAACAGTTAACTGTAATTTTGTAGGATATTCTGAGAAATGAAGAGGGTATAAATTTTATGATCCCTCTAATAGATCCTTCTTCGAAACGGGAAATGCCAAGTTCATTGAGGACAATGGGAGTGATAAAATCAGGAAAATATCTTTTGAGGAATGTGAAGGCAATCCTCCTATGGTTACTACTAGTGCGATCAGTAGTGGTATGGTTACCATACCGCATATTATGGGTATCACACATCCAGTAAGCGTAGTGAACCAAGATATTCCCATGACATCTCCAATGCAATTGGAGGAACCTGCCACTGAAATTGAAGTATTGCCTCATATTGATGAGCAAGTACCTCAACCACCTCAAATACAAGTGCTTTTTAGGTGATCCACAAGGAAACGGAGAAGCACGAATTCTCATGATTATGTTTATCTCCAAGAGCATGACTTTGACATAGGATTGGAAGGTGATTCTACATCTTTCCAAGAAGTCAAACAATACTCTGATCCTGAAAGGTGGATTAACACCATGTAAAAAGAGTTGAAGTCTATGGCAGACAATGACGTTTGGGAACTTGTCGAATTGCCTGAAGAAAAGAAGCCCATTAGCTGTAAATGGATATTTAAAACCAAGCAGGATTCAAGGGCCAATGTCGAAAAGTATAAGGCTCGTCTTGTTGCCAAAGGATTCACTCAGAAAGAAAACATTGATTACAAGGAGACTTTCTCACCTATGTCGACGAAAGACTCCCTTAGGATAATCATGGAACTTGTAGCTCATTATGATTTGGAGCTATATCAAATGGACGGAAAGACTGCATTCCTCAATGGAGACATAGAGGAGTCTATATATATGGTGCAACTAGAGAACTTTGAGTCTAACGGCTCAAAACACCTAGTATGTAGATTAAAGAAGTCCATTTATAGTTTAAAACAGGCATCCTATCAGTGCTACCAGAAATTTGATCAAGTGGTTACCTCATTTGGATTTAAAGAGAACCCTGTTGATCAGTGAATATATGTCAAGTTCAATGGGAGCAAGTTCATTATACTTGTTTTGTATGTGGGCGATATATTGCTTGCGAGCAATAATAAGGGTATGCTGCATCAAACCAAGTTATTTCTATCTGGTAATTTTGAAATGAAAGATCTTGGTGAAGCATCCATTGTTTTAGGCATACAAATCTATCGTGATCGTTCAAGAGGCATTCTTGGACTTTCATAATAGGCCTATACTAAAAAGGTGCTTATAAGGTATGGTATGCAGAACTGTACACTATCTGTGTCAAGAGGTGGTAAGTTCAGCTTGCAGCAATGTCCATAGCTTGAACTTGAAATAAAGGAGATGGAGCAATTCCCATATGCGTCAACAGTGGGAAGTCTCATGTATGCACAAGTTTGCACTTGACCAGATATACCATTTATAATGGGGATGTTAGGCAGATATGTTAGTAACCCAGGACCGTCACACTAAAAAGCGGTAAAGAGAGTGATGCTGTATTTGCAAAGAACTAAAGGACATATGCTCACGTATCGGAGATCAGATCATCTGGAGGTGATTGGATATTCAGACTTTGATTTTATTGGATGCTTGGATAGCAGGAGGTCCACTTCAGGCTATATCTTCATACTTGCTGGAGGGGCTATATCTTGGGAGAGCGTCAAACAGACGTTAGTAGCCACTTCTACTATAGAGGCAGAGTTAGTAGCATGCTACGAAGCATCCAATCATGGGATTTGGCTGCGGAACTTCATCACAACATTACAGATTGTTGATGGTATTGGCAGGCCACTGAGGATCTACTGTGATAACAAAGTCGTAGAACTTTATGCCAAGAACAACCCCAGTTCATCGAAGTCCAAGCACATCGACGTCAAGTTTCTAGCGGTTAAAGAAAGAGTTCAAAGTTGTTAGATTATGGTAGAGCACATCAGCATAGATTCCATGTTGGCCGATCCACTCACCAAAGGCTTGGTGCCTAAGGTGTTTCATGCACATGTTGTGGATATGGGAGTCCTTCATATAGAAGAAGAACTCATCTAATGGGAGTCTGTATTTATTTTATTGCTCTATATTTGATAATAAAGACAAACATTTTGTTTTGATTATTGTACGTACTTAAAGTTCAAAACATTAATGGGAATTTATATGTTTGTTTGACACTTTGACTATGATATCATCATTTACTACTACCGTTTAGCATTTGGTGTTGGTAAATATGATATAGATTCCTTTTGGAATCATACAGTTTGGATCATGATTTGCTATTGCAGTTTAGCATAAAGTATTTTACAAATATGATCTGACCTCTTTTGAGGTCATCTTAGGACCAGTTGAAAATTGGCATGTATTGATCACATTTCATATAATTATCACTCTACACATCCACATCTTGATCTATGCCATTAATAATATTGGTATTGTGATTACTATTGGGACTTGTTACGATCATATACAGTAACTATGACCTCTTTAGTCATATACCAATAAAGTTAATAGACCAGATTGTTTACAGGGGTATTTTGTACCAATAAAATTTGATATCAACTAAAGTTTTATTTATATTTCACATACAACTCACATATAGCCCAAGTGGGAGATTGTTGGATATAATTATCACTATTAGGTGGGCTTATTTGTAAGTTATTGGTGCGGGAAACATCCGACGATTGAATCGTTGTTTTGATTATGTCAAAGGGTTCAAGTTAAGTTGGTTTATGATCTAATGTGCGTGAATAAGTTTGCAGAAAAGTCCTAACTGTGGTTAGGTAGGTTGAAAACCCTAGGGGTGGTTACCCTAGGTCCTAGGGGGTGGTAACCCTAGGTGGAGAAAAACTCTAAGGGGTGGCAACCTTAGGTCATAGGGGGTGGTAACCCTAGGTGGAGGAGAAATCCTAAGGGGGGTAACCATAGGTCCTAGGGGGTGGTAACCCTAGGTGGAGAAAAATCCTAGGGGGCGGTAACCCTATGTCCTAGGGGGTAGTAACCTTAGGCAGAAAGTCCAGTTGGTTTGGAGGACCGGGCTGGCATCAAGTAATCTCTCCTGAGAGAAGTAGGTGAGGACGCGTTCCCTGGAAGAGAGAACAGTAGGCGTCGGTTCGACCTAGGATTTCCGGTCGAAAATCCAAAGTCAGAACCGGGCAGTACGAAGACTGTCAATTTACTTACCTATATTTTCTCTGCTATATTCTAACTCTATTTTGTAGAAGAACATTTCTAACAGTTTCTGTGCAGGGTCGGAATTGACCGGGATCGGTCGACCGAACAGGGTTATCGGTCGACCGAACCCCCAAAGCAGCAAATCAGATTACCAGCGAGTGGACCGGGCTCGACCAGGGGATCGGTCAACTGAACCAGGTTTTCGATCGACCAAACCGAGGATAAGGCTTGACCAGATCGAAGCGGAGCGAGCGCGTCGGGCGGATAGGATTGGAGGAGATCGCCTGATCGGTCGACCGAACGCGGGGATCGATCGACCGATCCGCCTCAGGTCAATCCTGATCCCGAGACTTGGGTATCTAGATCAATTTTACAGAGTCTATAAAAAGGAGCCTCGGGAAGCAGCCTGAAATGAATCTCGAACAGAACAACCAGTGCTTCCGAACGCTCTCTGAACACTTCCAACACGCGCTGCTACTCCGACAACTGATGACCTTATAATTCTTATGTATTGTTGGTACCATTTCTTTATTTCAGCACTTGTAATCCTTGATTGTAAAAGTTTTTTGAACTGATAGAGATTGCCCACCGAAATCGATCTTCGATCGTGGGTTTTGGAGTAGGAGTTGCCCTACGCTCCAAACCAAGTAAACCCATGGTGTCTCTTTGTGTTTGGGCTTATTCTGTTTATCATTTCCGCTGCTTTAACTCGAACATTTTCCAATTCTGAAATGAGTGAAAGCCACGAGTACTATTCACCCCCCCTCTAGCACTTTCGATCCAACAATTGGTATCAGAGCGGGGTTGCTCTGAATTGGTACAACTACCAGTCGAGCAATTTTTGATCGCTTTCTCGCTCTGAATTGGTACGGCTTTCGTTTTTTCCCTCCAAAACTATTTTCAAAGAACTATATTCTAACAGTTTTGTATTCTCTGCTATATTCTAACTCTGTTTTGTAGGAGAACATTTCTAATAGTTTCTGTGCAGGGTCGGAATTGACCGGGATCGGTCGACCGAACAGGGTTATCGGTCTTCCGAACCCCCAAAGCAGCAAATCATATTACCAGCGAGTGGACCGGGCTCGACCAGGGGATCGGTCGACCGAACTAGGTTTTTGGTCGATCGAACCAAGGATAAGGCTTGACCAGATAGAAGCAGAGCGAGCGCATCGGGCGGATCGAATTGGAGGAGATTACCTGATCGGTCGACCGAACGTGGGGATCGGTCGACCGATCCACCTCAGGTCAATCCTGATCCCGAGACTTGGGGATCTGGATCAGTTTTACAGAGCCTATAAAAAGGAGCCTCGGGAAATATCCTGAAATGAATCTCGAACAGAACAACCAGTGCTTTCGAACGCTCTCCGAACACTTTCAACATGCGCTGCTACTCTGACAACTGACGACCTCGTAATTCTTGTGTATTGTTGGTACCATTTCTTTATTTCAGCACTTGTAATCCTTGATTGTAAAAGTTTTTCGAACTGATAGTGATTGCCCACCGAAAGCGATCTTCGATCGCAGGCCTTGGAGTAAGAGTCACCCTAGGCTCCGAACCAAGTAAACCCTTGGTGTTTCTTTGTGTTTGGGCTTATTCTGTTTATCATTTCCTCTACTTTAACTCGAACATTTTCCAATTCCGAAACGAGTGAAAGCCACGAGCGCTATTCACCCCCCCCCCTCCCCCTCTAGCGCTTTCGATCCAACAATTGGTATCAGAGCGGGGTTGCTCTGAATTGGTACAACTACCAGTCGAGCATTTTTTAATCGCTTTCTCCCTCTGAATTGGTACGGCTTTCGTTTTTTCCCTCCAAAACTATTTTCGAAAAATTCACTTTCATCTCTTCACCACTTATTAGTATTAATAAAATAACGCATTTAGCAAAAAAATTTTAATATTTTTTAATAATATTTTTTATTATTTTATTATTTTTCTCGGAATTCATGAATTCCTATTTCTATCTTTTTCCCGCACTACTAATCCAAGACCAAGTCTTAGAACAAGTTTTATTGTTTTTATTGTGCGAGATTCTTTCTTAATGTCTCTCCAAGAAGGCTACAGCACAGCCCGACCTCCGCTCTTCACTGGCGAAATTTTCGACTACTGGAAGGGCCGAATGGATTCATATCTGCAAACCCAGTTTGAAATGTGGATCATCATCAAAATTGGGATCACTCTTCCACTCGACGGCTCAGGAAAAGCGGTACCTTGTGAGAACTGGGACTCAAACATAATCAAGAAGGTCGAGGCCAATGCTAGAGCAACCTACACTCTTCAGTGCGACTTAACCAATGAAGAGCTGAACCGCGTCAGCCCCTTCTCACATGCAAAGGAGTTATAGGAGAAGCTGATCGAGCTACACGAGAATAGATAAGACATGAAAGTAAGTAAGTATAATTTAATAGACGAATTATTTGAACAGACTAATAATACTCCGGCCGAGAAAGGTGTTGTGTTATTTGCAGGAAGAAGCAAGATGAAGAAAGCACTGAAGGTTACATGGTCTGAGTCGCCAGACGAATCCGAATCCGACGAAGAAGAACAATCAAGCCTACTCTCTTTACCGGTACTAGCACATGTTGCTGAAACCGAGTCCGAGGTCGAGATTGAAACCGAGAGCGAATCTGGAACCGAGTCAGAGCAAAGCCACAGATCCGTATCCATTTCCGAAGGGCCCAAATTCACTGTAAGCTCGTTAATTTCTAAAGTAGATAATTCAGAAGATTTAATTTCTTATTTGTTAAAGAAATTAGCTAAATCCAACACCCAGATCAAGTTACTCCAAAAGGAGGTAACAACCCTTAAGGAAGTGACTAACCCGAGTCCTTTAACCGAGTCAGTTCAAATTGGAAATTCAACCCAAGCCCAACAACTTGAGGAAGAAAATTTCAATTTGAAAACTCAAGTTAAAGAACTTAAGGCCACGTTGGAACGGTTTACACTAGGTTCCAAGAATCTGGACTTGATTCTTGGAAAACAGAAAGATGTATACAATCGATCCGGACTAGGATTTAAAGCTAAAAAGAAATATCGATCTTATTTATCGCTTATTAACTGACCGAATAGAAAGATAGTTTAAGCATGGGTACCTAAGTCCAACTTGGTCAATCAAGTTGGACTTGGTCAATATTGGGTCTCCAAGGATCAAGTCTATTACCTTGATAGACCATATCGAGTCTATGATCCAGGGGGAGCCAATAGAAAAACTATCTTCATAAATTGATTGTGTGATGATTGTTTATTTATTTTATCAGTAATATGCATATTTAGATTATTTACACTTGTTAGTTAAACCTAGGAGTTTCAGAAAGAAAATTAAATATATAATTTCTTTGAGCGGCTCTGTCTAGAAAGTGGTGGATGACCTCATACCCAAGAAGGCCTAGTGCCTCCCCACTGCCTGGGAGCTAATCTTTGAAATACATATTTAATTGACTAAATGGAAAACCTAAGTTTAACTCAAATGTAAATTAAACCTTAGAAATAATATAAATTGAAGTTTAACCATCTCACAAAACTACTATAAGATTTCCTGATTGATAACTTAGAATCGGCTGAGATGGATTTAGTCAAATCAATTATTAACGTAAGTAATTAGGTTAACTTAATCATTAAATTAATTATTTAAGAATCCTTTTAAAAATCATTTTAAAAATCATTAAAAATCATATTAAAAATAATTTTAAAAATCATTTTTAAAATCATTTTAAAAATAATTTTAAAAATAATTTTAAAAAATCCTTTTAAAAATCATTTGAAAATCCTTTTAAAAATCATTTAAAAAAATCCTTTTAAAAAATCATTTGAAAATCCTTTTGAAAATCCTTTTAAAAATTATTTTAAAAATCCTTTCAAAAATCATTTTAAAAATAATTTTAAAAATCATATTAAAAATCATTTTAAAAATTCTTTTAAAGATCATTTACAAATCATTTTAAAAATCCTTTTAAAAAATCATTTGAAAATCCTTTTAAAAATCCTTTTAAAAATCCTTTAAAAAATTGATTTAAAAATCTTTTAAAATCTTAACTTCAAACTCAATTAATTTTTAATCTTCAAAATATTGAATGCTTACTCATTTGGAATTCAAATTCACTGAAGAATTCAAACTTATATTTTAAATTCAACTCCATCTCACACTCACTCGTAAGCTGAACATGCTTGAAAATCTAGAATAGGTGAGATGGAAAATTAGAAAAATAATAATAATCTTTAAAGTTTTCTCTACTTGGATTCTAGGACCCTAAGAATTCATTAAGGCATTAATCAAGGGGGAGTGAAGGAAGTCGAGCTAAGTTATTTATATTCTTAAAATGAAAATTAAAAACTAAGTATTTGCTCAAGTTTTTTAAAAATCACTTACTTAGTTAAGAAGAAATCTTTGTTTACTTTAAAATCTAAGATTCTATCAAATCTTTTTGCTAAAGTTTTTTAAAAAATCTATTTTAAGTTGAGTGTTTTTAAGCAAGTCCTTCTTCAAAACCTGTGTTAGTCTTTTCAAAGCTAAGTAATTAAGCTAAGATTTTATCAAAACCTTTTCAAAATAAAGTTTTTTTTAAAGCTCTTTCAAAATGTAGCTAAGTATTTTTCAAACTCAACTCAAATTTGACCTAGTGACTTTTTCAAAACTAAAGTTTTTTACTTCATTCATTAAACCTAAGGCTTTTACAAAAGCATTTTGGTCTGAAATCTTCTTTTAGCTAAGCCACTATTTCAAGACAAAAATTACTTTCACTTGGTTAAAGTATTTTTCAAATCTATCTATTAAATAATTTCTAAAGGAAAAAAGATGTGTTTTTCAATTTTTTTTTTGTATTTCACTTAGCTAGAAGTATTACAAGGAAATTTATTCTAAAAAGTTAAGTGTTCTTGCAAAAGCTTTACAAATTTAACTAAGTATTTTTCAAAAAGCTCTTTAAATCTGGCTAAGTATTTTTCAAAAGCTTAAGTTTAGCAAATTTGTTTTGTTGAAAACACTAAGTATTGCCCACGGCATTTTCTAATTTAAGTGTTTTTTTAAAAATATTCTTTTTGTAATACTAAGTCATTTTCAACTGTAAAGTGCTACACTTCAGGGGGAGCTTAAAATTAAATAGAATATTTTTCCCTCTACTTATTCTTTTTGATTTATGTCAAAGGGGGAGAGAAAAGTCAAAGTTAAAGCAACTTAAGAATTAAGAATTCAAATATAAGGAGGAGCATAAGTTTTACAAATTTTTACACATTCATGCTTATGTTTAAATACCTTAATTTCATATTTAAATTTTGTCATATTTTTACTTAACTTTGAACTATGTTGCCATAATCAAAAAAGGGGAGATTGTTGGTGCGGGAAGCATTCGACGATCGAACTGGTGTTTTGATTATGTCAAAGGGTTCAAGTTAAGTTGGTTTGTGATCTAATGTGTGTGAATAAGTTTGTAAAAAAGTCCTAACTGTGGTTAGGCAAGTTAAAAACCCTAGGGGGCGGTAACCCTAGGTCCTAGGGGGTGGTAATCCTAGGTGGAGGAAAATCCTAAGGGGTGGCAACCTTAGGTCCTAGGGGGTGGTAACCCTAGGTGGAGGAGAAATCCTAAGGGGGGTAACCTTAGGTCCTGGGGGTGATAACCCTAGGTGGAGGAGAAATCCTAAGGGGGGTAACCTTAGGTCCTGGGGGTGATAACCCTAGGTGGAGAAAAACCAAAGGGGGTGGTAACCCTAGGTCCTAGGGGGTAGTAACCCTAGGTAGAAAGTCCAGTTGGTTTGGAGGACCAGGCTGGCATCAGGTAATCTCTCCTGAGCGAAGTAGGTGAGGGTGCGTTCCCCAGAAGAGGGAACAGTAGGCGTCCGTTCGACCTAGGGTTTCCGGTCAGAAATCCAAAGTCAGAACCGGGCAGTCCAAAGACTGTCAATTTACTTACCTATATATTCTCTGCTATATTCTAACTCTGTTTTGTAGGAGAACATTTCTAACAGTTTCTGTGTAGGGTCATAATTGACCGGGATCGGTCAATCGAACAGGGTTATCGGTCGACTGAACCCCCAAAGCAGCAGATCAGATTACCAGCGAGTGGACCGGGCTCGACCAGGGGATCGGTCGACCCAACCGAGGATAAGGCTTGACCAGATAGAAGCAGAGCGAGCGCATCGGGCGGATCGGATTGGAGGAGATTACCTGATCGGTCGACCGAACGTGGGGATCGGTTGACCGAACGTAGGGATCGATCGACCGATCCGCCTCGGGTCAATCCTGATCCCGAGACTTGGGGATCTGGATCAGTTTTACAGAGCCTATAAAAAGGAGCCTCGGGAAATAGCCTGAAATGAATCTCGATCAGAACAACCAGTGCTTTCGAACGCTCTCCGAACACTTCCAACATACGCTGCTACTCCGACAACTGACGACCTCGTAATTCTTGTGTATTTTTGGTACCATTTCTTTATTTCAGCACTTGTAATCCTTGATTGTAAAAGTTTTTCGAACTGATAGTGATTGCCCACCGAAAGCGATATTCGATCGCGGGCCTTGGAGTAAGAGTCGCCCTAGGCTCCGAACCAAGTAAACCCTTGGTGTTTCTTTGTGTTTGGGCTTATTCTGTTTATCATTTCCTCTACTTTAACTCGAACATTTTCCAATTCCGAAACGAGTGAAAGCCACAAGCGCTATTCACCCCCCCCCTCTAGCGCTTTCGATCCAACATAAGTTGCACACGTGAATACGATCCGAACCCTTTAAAGTGATCTAACTTATGTCTAGTGGGTTTCGGATAATTGGATGTGGATCTCATATGTGTAGAACCTATAGTCTCGCATCTATTATCATCTATTTGCTAATAATAGATGTTCAGTATATATGGATTTATAGTCTCACATCTATTATTATCGATGGACTGATAATAGATGTGCACTATATAATGGGTTGATCCCCAGAGGATTAGGACATCTTTGAGATGTCTCTTCGTTCCCCATTGACAAAGAGAATTCGGCGCCGTCAATCCTAACTCCTCTGGAAGACCTACCTTTTCCTTCCACTATTTCTTCTTCTACAAGATCTTCTTGACGACGCTAAAGACAAAGATATGACTCTTCAATCAGGCTCTTTGTCATTATGTTTATGTATTATTTACTTTCTAATGTCATGTTCTCGATGAAACGAACATCCATGCTCATATGTTCTTATTTTTCCTATACGAATTCTTATTTTGATTATATAGAATTCATGCGGCTTAGGTTTTTACGAGAACCATCACTATTATGCTTCTCTTAATATCGAGTATGCCTTTAAGACCCTGAGTAGATTGAGAAGGATGAACCATGTGAGTGGTAGATAAGTGTATATCGCTGGGGGCATAAGGAATAGGTCTTATGATGATTTGACTAGGCTTAGGGATTGAAATTTGAAAAAATTAGGCCACTATTACACTAAGCAAGGAGAACTATTACTTAGGACTTACTCAAATAACTTTTATATCTTACTCACCAATAAAATCATTTAATAGGATTAGACTGATTCACTATAGATTACTGTATGTACCTCGGGTGAGTTTTGATATGATCAATTGGGTTAAGTTAGGCTCTACATTTTTGATACCTTGTATCTAAGTGTGCAGAGACTTAGGAATACAAGAAGTTAAGCAAAAGACGTAGCGAACGAGAAGGATAACACTGGAAGTGAGTTGACAGTCTCAGTGTATCCAAGGAATGAGAAGCTACACCGGTGGAGTGAGAAGGATGCGCATGGCGCTTTCGAGGGATGAAAAGTTGGAGCGAAAAACTGTTATAGAAGAGAAGGCAGGAGTTGGGTTTGGATGAGCTCAACTCTAGGGACCAATATAGCTAAACATCGGAGTTGTATCTAAAATATCTTGTTAATTCAGTAGGTAAAACTTATTTTGCGTCCCTAAATCGTGCTTAGATTAAATAAATTTTTATGCATATTTTAATTTTAATTTACTTTAATTCTGTAAACAAAATTAATTAGTTCATATATTTATTATTTATATTTTCTATTGAAATTGTTTCCTATGTTAAACAAATGAATAATCTATCCGTATAAAATTTTGTAGGATTTTTCAATGATTATATAATTTTTTATTAAAAAATATAATTTAAAATTTAAAATTTTTCAAAGATGAGTTCATTGCAACGAATTGAAAATATTTCATAGATTTGCAATGAAATTATGAATTCGTTGCAAATTTGTAATGTAAATCGAACTTCGTCCCAATTTGCAATGAATTCTGAATTTATCGCAGATTTATGACGAATTCAAAATTTATTATAAATTGTGACAAATTTTGATTTTCCTTGCAAATTTACAACAAATTTCGATTTTCATTGCAAAAATTGAATTTTTGGTAGTAGGGAAGTTTGCGACGAATATTTTTTTATTGTAAAATCAGCAAAGAATTTTTCAACAAATATCATATTCATTGCAAAATTTGCAACGAATTTCTAGTTTTTCGTAGCAAAATTTTGGAACGACTGATTTGTAATGAATTTTTTTGTCACAAATTTCATTGCAAATGCATTTTACAATGATTTTTTTTTTTTAAATTCATTACAAAATTCGTCCCTAAATGATGAATTTTTTTAGTGACATTTCTATTATACCCCTTTCCTCTTTCCTTATTTAAATTTTTACTCTATCATTAAAAAATATACTATTCTCAATTAACACTATTGAATTCAGATATGAGAGTATGGATACATTAAGGAGGTTTGCAAGTATACATTAGATTTAGTTTGAAGTGATTTGGAATTCTCTAGATTCATAAACTAGTTTTTAATGAACTGACTTATCACTATAACAAAATCTCTATTTAACAATACTCAAAAGACAACGGTTTTATATCAAAATCGTTGTTTTCTTTTGTTTTACCAAAATTATTGTCTTTTAACATTTTTTTTTTAGGTCTACAACAACGATTTTTCAAAGTTGTTGTCTTTTAGCATTTTTTTTGGAGGGATGCGACAACGGTTTTGTTAACCGTCTTTTAGTGTTGCTTTGGAGGGCTAAGACAATAATTTTGAGGGCTACAACAATGATTTTATTAATCGTTGTGTATTCATGCCTTTTTTCAGGTTAAATACAACCAGTTCAAAAAAAAAATTCCCTGAACCTAAACCTTTCCACGTCGAGATCTCACCCAAAATTCCTCACTCTCCTTCGTCAAACAGCAAATCCATCGCCCTCATCACTGATGGTGGGGCGATCGACTCAGGCAACTCAACAGTGAAACGCTCATCCTTTCTCTTCGCCTCCTTCGCCCCTGGCGCTAATGCGACTCCTCTCACCGAGGGGGGAAGAAGAAGCGAGGATCCTACAACACAGTGTCAGCGCCACTTCCATTGTGGTTTGTCCTCTACTTCTGAGATTGAAGGTCAATCGGAGGCGGCAGCAGGGTGGCAGCACAAGCAGCCATCTTTATGCATTGTCAAGCTTCCTCTCTTCTTCTTCTTTAGAAGAGTTGCCACCTTCTTTATCATAGATATGCACACCCTCACCTCGCCCGGTCATCCCCAAGCCCCCGCTCATTCAAGTAAACTGCAATGCGCTTTGTTCTCAGGTCGTCCCGAAAAACATGAATCATCTTTGTAAGGATCCCTGCCCTAACTTGCTTGCAAGGGGCATCCGACCCTTCACCTTCTGATTCTCAAATTTGCTTAAAGGTACCTTTTTTTTGGAAGCATTAAATTTCATCGTTAGTTGATCTTTTTGTCTTCAGTTTTGGAGATCTTTTAAAAGGTGATGGTTGTCAATGAAATTTAGGCAAAATTTCTTCGTTGGAATATTGGACATGGATACATGTTATTTTTCCTCTCTATTTTCTTCTTCTAAGGAATGGTCCTGTTGGTCTTGTATGTCTTCACACCGTTAATTATGTGATGGTTGTTTTGACATTATTTATTTCTTCAATTTCCATTGACACGTGCGTTGGAAAGGAATATTTTGGTGGACTAAAAGTTCTTCCTAGTTCTCTTTTTTTCATTCGATCTTCTAGGTATTTTTGTTTTGTTATTTTGCATTTGTAACATTTTATGTGTTCTACTTCTTATCAGTATCAACTATAAATATAATCGAACGAGTAGTTTGTTAGGACCTTTGACGGCTGACTGGCCGGGGGGGAGTCAATAGCCCCTGCATAAAAATAAAACAAAACCTTTCTCGGATTTATAACTTAATTAAAAGAACACTTGCATAAGAAGGATAAAGAAACTAAAAGATAGAAGCACCAAGAATTTACTTGGTTACAACTGGGGAGGTTGTTAATCCAAGGAAGTAAAGCGCACTAATTTCTCCTCCAGACAGAGAAGACTCTTTACAACAATGATAGCACAGAAACAGAAAGCTAAAACAGAAAGTGTCTGCAAGTGTCGTTTCACTATTTTTCGTTGTACTTCGTTTCTAGGAGCAGGACTATTTATATAGCCCTGCTCGAGGCGTCTGTAAGCATTCTAAGTGCCTGGAATGGGATAGAAATCTATCCCTGATGCAATGGACAAAAGTCACGTCGATTTGGATAAAAGTTAGATTCCGAGCGCCTGGAATGGTTCCGGGCGCCTCGGACTGGTTCGGGCGCCTCAACTTGCTCTGGGCGCCCTGGACTGATTCGGGCGCCCCGAACTAGTCCGGGCGCTCCGGACTGGTCTGGGCTGTTAAAGTGTATACTAAAAGTCTAGTTTTTTGTATAAACATTTAAAAATCACATTGGTCAAATGTCTATATTTATGTTAAGTGTAGTTGTCCATTTAATTTATATTGAAGATAACATGGTGTGAGAAGACACACAGAAGTTCATGTCATCAGTTCCTTATAAATTATAAATAGTTGTTCATAACCAAGATGGAATGGGACAAACCATTGGAGTGGTTGTAGTGTAATTAGGTATTAGTTTATCTTGACTAATAAATTACACTAGTACACTATAAGTGTATTGAGCAGGATCATTGGAGGTAATATCTTTTTATACTGACTATATAAAAGAACAATACCTCTGTTATTATGGAAGTGTGTACTCTTAATCATGATATAATAACAAGTACGTATACTTAATATTTATTTCTTTGATTTATCAAAGGGTGTGATTTAGCTCGTTAAATCAATAGGCCCGATAAGTTGGGAAATAATATTATTTATATGGTGTGTAGTTGATTATAGAATGAAACTGTGTCCTAGTAATCTAGGTTGATGATGTCCCCTTGAGGAGATCATAATGATTGTCATGTAAACCCTACAGGTGGACCTAGTCCGGCATGACAATGAAGTTGATGTTAGTTAGAGCCCTAGAGCCAATCATTTGATGATTGTATGGACTCATGTATATCATATTCATGTATATATATTAAGGCATTTGATTTTTGGTTATTATGCTTATTTGTATTAGTGTCAGATAAAATAAGTATAGTAACGTCCTAGAGTAGAAAGGTTCTTACCTATATCAATCGATTGGTTGAATCGATAGTGAGATGATATAGGGAACACTACTCTAAATCATTCCTAGTCGAGTATTAACATTCAGGGACAATGTTAATACAATAAGACTAGCATGTAGGTCAGCTCGATGACTTGATCTCACAAGTCATGGATATAGAGATATCAAGCTGACACATGGGTATGTATTAGAGAATGTATACTGAATGACCCGCCAGGAGAAAGTATCATGGATCGTTATATGAGTGTCATATACTTTCTCATGTGGCTATTAGTATGACTATTAGTCCTTAGACCTGAAGTCACCAAGGATCCCTACATAAGGAGTTATGTACTTTGGTTTCGTCAAACGTCACCCGTAACTGGGTGAACTATAAAGGCGATTACTGGGTATATAACGAATTATGTAGAGGGATGTGAGTGATGTAGATGGGATCTATCCCTCCCATATGACGGGAGCGACATCGGTATTCTTGATAGAGTGAGACCACTAAGTGCATGGCCATGCCCAAATGAGTCAACATTAGATGTTGAGCTCATTTGATCGAGTGAGTCTACTTGGAGTTCAAGATTTAGATTGATTAGAGGATGACACGGTCTATGCCTCACATTGATCAATCTAGATGTCAAGGATAGAAGGACATTTGACATATTTTGTGAGGAGTCACAATTGGTAGTCACAAGGTGATGTCGGATCTCGACATTCTTGTAACTTGGGTAGTAATGATGTGTTGCTAGATACCGCTCATTACTTATGCTCCTAAATGGGTTTAGGCATTGCCAACGTTACAAGAACCTATAGGGTCACACACTAAGGACAATTAGATGGAGATTTGGTTCATATGATGAACCAAGAGGATTAGATTCATTTGATGAATCATATTGGATTAAGAGTAATCCAAATTGGGCTAATTGAGTTGGACTCAAGTTGATTCATGTATTCAATGAGTCTAATTTAGATTATGACTCATTAAATAAACTTAATTTAATGAATTAGATTCATTATATTAAGTTGGCTTGAATCATATGGTTGGATTAGATCAACCATGAGAGAGATTTGATCAAGTTTGACTTGATTTGAGAGGAAGAGAAAAAGTCATGTTTGACTTGACTTTTTGCCACATCACTAGTGAGTTGGCAAGATGTGGACCAATAGGATTGCTCCACATCATCAATGTGTGCCACCTCATGGAGGTTACAAGCCTCCATAGCATTTAATGTGGCCGGCCCACATTAAATGAGGAGGTTACACTTGTTGCCATGTCATTTAGTGAGGTGGCAAGATGTGGACCAATAGTGTTGATCCACATCATCCTAGAGTGCCACCTCATGGGGGTTACAACTCTTGATGGTCTCCACATTAATTGGAATTAATGTGGGGGTTACACCTCCTAGAGTGGCCGGCCACTTGATGGCTAAGGGGTTTTTTGAATTTCCTCTCAATTGATTCATTCACTCTTCTTCTCCCTTGGGTGCTCTCTCTTCTCCTTCTCCCATTCCTTGGCCGAACACTCCATTGGTGCTAGCACACCTTGTGTTTTGGTCATCTCCTTCTACTTGTGTCCGTGTGGATACATATAGAGGTTGTCTACTTTGACAACTAGAGATCCGGCGACATCTTGGACAAGCGGGAACGCGAAGGGCTTCGCTACAAGGATAATGATCTTAACTTTAGTGTAGATCTAAAGTTTTTACAAACTCGTACAAGAAAAAAGTTTTTTGATAATTTTTTTTACGAATCTTTGCACGAGATCCATGGCTTTGGGTGACTCGGGGTTTCCGCGACGCGAAAAAGCGGTTTTCGCCAAAGTGGTATCAGAGCCACGTGCAAAGACTTGTACGAGTTCGTTTGTATTTTTTAAGAAAAATATACCTTCTGTGATTTTCTGTAAAAATTGAGTTTTTAGAGTTTTTATGAGTAATTTTTCCGTAGAAGCGAAGCACAAGTGTCTCGGCACTTGTAGGCTTCGGCTACCAGAAAGTTTTCTTTTAAACGGCTTCGTTTTGCCCCAAATCTGTTTGGGACAGCGGGGTCGGGTGCCATTAGATCGCAAAGGAGTAACTCATGATGGTTAGATCGTGGGTAGGGGCATTGCCCCTAACCCCGCAAGGGAATTTGCTTCGCGATTGCACCCGAAATCGCTAAAAACGAACCCGCCGGGAAGATTTTTTCGAAACGGCAATGTCTTGACCCAAATCGTTTTGGGACAGCGGGTTTAGGCGCTGTTGGATCGCAAAGGAACCCTCGCGATGGTTAGATCGCGGGTAGGGGCGCTGCCCCTGGGCCCCGCAAGGGGATCCGTTCCGCGATTGCGCCCGAAACCGCTAAACGGGACCGAAATACTCATAAAAATTGTAAAAATTAATTTTAAAATTACAGAAAATTATGAAAATATATAATTTTGAATTATATATTAATTTATGATAGTCATGGCCCAAAATACCCAATAATATTGGATTTGTGTTGTAATTCATAATACGGCCTGCATGCCGTCATATTTTTTTTTCCACGGCCTGCGCGTCGTGCCTTTCTCTTATTCTGGTTGTAAATTAGATTTAGACTCGAATATAACTCGAGTTTCAAATTGTAATGTACAAATTGGAGCGGTGGAGGGTCCACACGAGACGGAGTTCCGAGGCGGGCACGAGCAACACAAGGTGGTCAAAGGGAGGAGCCTGGAGAAGCTGTTGACCCTAGGTTGACCATTCGATCTTCTCATTGGCTTGAGAAGATCGTAGTAGGGCCATGACTAAATCACAAATAGATTAATTAATTAATTGTTATGTATCTGATGCATGTTTAATAATTAATTAATTAATTAGTGCCTTAACGATTAGATTAGATCTAAGTCGTGCACATGATGCACCCTTGCGATTAGATTAGATCTAAGTCGTGCACAAGATGCATCCTTCTCGATTAGATTAGATCTAGATCGAACCAACTCTAAATTCCTAACCATGCCGTGATACCTATCACTACCTCGATCACATGTATTGTTGAATCTGCCAAAGCAAAGCAAGACATATTATCTTGGTAGGGTACGGAGGGACAATCTTGGTCCCGCCTATCAACGCATGGGTGAATACAAACTCAATTAGATTGAGTATTCCTAGTTACTCGGTTGGATCGAGTCAACTATAGGCATTCTTCCAATAGTTGGAAAGGTAGGACAAAATCACGTTTATATTAACTCTCGGGCGTATTAGCCAAAGCTAACTCGAGTTTTAATATAAATGCGGATATTGATTCTATAAACAAGAGTTGCATAGAGATGTAATTGGTAATCATTACCTACCGATCATACTTAGCCTTGGGCGTATTAGCCAAAGCTAACTCAAGGGTTAGTATGATGTGGATCTTGTCCCACAAGAATTATAGAATTCAGTGGAAGCATCATTTAATTAAAGGCCTAATTAGATGATTTAAAAGAATATGATATTTATTTCTGCAAATTTTCTGTTGTAGATAACCATGACGTCGAATACGAACACTTTCTCTCTGCGATCTGTCCTTAAGAAGGACAAGCTCAACGGAGCGAATTTCCTGGACTGGTACAGGAACTTGAGAATAGTTCTCACTCAGGAACGTAAACTGTACGTTCCTCCTGCCACTGGCATGCGAGCTGACTGGGATGCTTACAAGAAGCATCAAGATGACGCATTAGATGTGTCCTGTCTAATGCTCACAACCATGAACTCTGAGCTTCAAAAGCAACATGAGTTGATGGGTGCTTACGATATGGTTGCACATCTTCGTCAACTATATCAAGGACAAGCAGGGCACTGGAAGAGGAACTTCACAGGACACCTGGAAGATCTTAACAAGAAGAGAAATAAGATTTCTACTTCAGGTATAAATGTTATAGAAGTCAACCACTCTATTTCTTCATCGTGGGTATTAGATACCGGATGTGCTTCGCACATTTGTACTAATGTACAAGCACTGAGAAATAGCAGAGCATTGATAAAGGGCGAGATAGACCTACGAGTAGGCAATGGAGCACGGGTTGCTGCTCTTGCTGTAGGGACTTATTTTCTATCTCTGCCCTCTGGGCTTATACTAGAGTTAGACGATTGTTGTTATGTGCCTGCATTGACTAAGAACATTATATCAGTTTCTTGTTTGGACAAGAAAGGATTCTCGTTTATAATAAAGAACAAATGTTGTTCTGTCTATTTAAATGATATGTTCTATTGTAGTGCACCTCTGATGAACGGACTCTATATTCTAGACCTTGAGAGCTCTATCTATAACGTTAGTACTAAGAGGTTCAAATCGAACGATTTGAACCACACCTATCTCTGGCACTGTCGCTTAGGTCATATAAATGACAAGCGCTTATCCCAGCTCCATAAGGATGGTTTGCTGGACTCATTTGATTTAGAATCATATGAGATATGCGAGTCATGTCTACGAGGCAAGATGACCAAGACTCCCTTTAGTGAGCACAGCGAGAGAGCGACTGATCTGTTAGGACTCATACATAGTGATGTATGTGGCCCTTTCAATGTCGCTGCTAGAGGCGGTTATAGGTACTTCATCACATTTACTGATGATTTCAGTAGATACGGTTATGTGTACTTAATGACACATAAGTCGGAATCCTTTGAAAAGTTCAAAGAATTCAAGAATGAAGTACAGAACCAGCTTGGCAAGAGTATTAAGATACTTCGATCAGATCGAGGTGGTGAATACTTAAGCCATGAGTTTCGTAACTATTTAGCTGAGTGTGGGATTCTATCCCAACTCACTCCTCCTGGAACACCACAGTGGAATGGTGTATCCGAAAGGAGGAATCGTACCTTATTAGATATGGTACGATCTATGATGAGTCACACAGATCTTTCGACATACCTTTGGGGCTATGCTTTAGACACGGTAGCTTTCATTCTCAACCAAGTTCCATCCAAGGCCGTGATAAAGACACCATATAGGATATGGACTGGGAGAGATGCCCAGGTGTCTTTCATGAGTATTTGGGGCTGTGAGGCTTACATACGACGTCAAGTCTCAGACAAATTAGGACCTAAATCCGACAAGTGCTATTTCATCGGATATCCCAAGGAAACTAAGGGATATTACTTCTACACTCCCAGTCAGCACAAGGTTGTTGTGGCAAAGACTGGAGTCTTTCTAGAAAGGGACTTTGTTTCTAGAAAGACTAGTGGGAGCACGTTCGATCTTGAAGAAGTTCAAGATGCGAACAATAGCACTGATGCCTCGATGGAAATTGAACTGGAATCACAAAGTGTTGTGGATGATGTTCCATAAGGAGTTGAGGAACAACAACCAGTTCAAGTAGACATACCTCTTCGCAGGTCTGATAGGGTACGTCGTCAGCCTGAGAGATACTCATTTCTCTTGTCTGACCATGATGACATTGTACTCATAGAGGATGAGCCTACCACCTATCAGGAAGTTGTGATGAGACCAGATTCCGAGAAATGGCTAGAAGCCATGAGATCCGAGATGGAATCCATGTACACCAACCAAGTATGGACTTTGGTTGATCCACCTGAAGGGGTAAAACCCATTGGGTGCAAGTGGGTCTTTAAGAGAAAGACTAACATGGATGGACTTATCTATAAGGGTCGCTTGGTAGCTAAAGGTTTCAAGCAGATTCATGGTATTGACTATGATGAAACCTTTTCTCCAGTGGCGATGTTTAAGTCCATTCGGATCATGCTTGCTATTGCAGCCTACCATGACTATTAGATATGGCAGATGGATGTCAAAACCGCGTTTCTGAATGGAAACCTACTCGAGGATGTGTACATGACACAACCTGAGGGTTTTGTAGATCCACAGCATACTAGTAGAGTATGCAAGCTGCATAGGTCCATTTATGGACTAAAGCAAGCTTCTCGGAGCTGGAATCTTCGATTCGATGATGCGATCAAACAGTTTGGTTTCATCAAGAACGAAGATGAGCCTTGTGTCTACAAGAAGGTTGTAGGGGACATAGTTGTTTTCCTCATATTGTATGTGGATGACATACTACTCATTGGGAAGGACATCCCTATGCTTCAGTCTGTCAAGACCTGGCTAGGGAGTTGCTTCTCAATGAAGGACTTAGGTGAGGCATCCCGCATTCTTGGGATACAGATCTATAGAGATAGATCTAAGAGAATGATTGGCCTAAGTCAGAGCACATACATTGACAAGGTACTCCTTCGGTTTGCCATGCAGAATTCCAAGAAGGGATTTTTGCCGATGTCACATGGCGTGAGTCTTTCGAAGACTCAAGGTCCCTCTTCTAGAGAGGAGAGAGATCACATGGATCAGATCCCTTATGCCTCAGCCATAGGATCGATCATGTACGCATGCTATGTACTCGACCTGATGTCTCGTATGCTTTGAGCATGACGAGCAGATACCAGTCAGATCCAGGTGAAAGTCACTGGATAGCGGTCAAGAATATTCTTAAGTACTTACGAAGGACTAAAGAATATTTCTTGATATATGGAGGCAATGAGCTAGCGTAAAGGGTTACGGTGATGTCGGCTTCCAGATCGATCGGGATGATTACCGATCGCATGAGGGTTCGTGTTTTGCTTAAATGGTGGTCTTGAGTGGAAGAGTTCAAAGCGGGACACGATGCTGATTCTACAACAGAGGAGTATATTGCTGCATCAGAGGCAAGAAGGGAGTTTGGATCCGTAAGTTCATCATCGAACTTGGGGTGGTTCCTAGCATCGCTCGATTCGGCTCTATTGTGACAACAATGGAGCTATAGCACAGGTGAAGGAACCTCGCTCACACCAGCGAACCAAGCACATACTACGGCGCTTCCATCTCATTCGAGAGATTATCGATAGAGGAGATGTGAAGATTTGCAGAGTACCTACAGAGGCTAACATCGCAGATCCCTTGACCAAGACTTTGGCACAGAGGAAGCATGATGGTCACACTAGGTCATTAGGCCTTAGAGCCTATACTGATTGGCACTAGTGCTAGTGGGAGATTATTAGTTAGAGCCCTAGAGCCAATCATTTGATGATTGTATGGACTCATGTATATCATATTCATGTATATATATTAAGGCATTTGATTTTTGGTTATTTGCTTATTTGTATTAGTGCCAGATAAAATAAGTATAGTAACGCCCTAGAGTAGAAAGGTTCTTACCTATATCAATCGATTGGTTGAATCGATAGTGAGATGATATAGGGAACACTACTCTAAATCATTCCTAGTCGAGTATTAACATTCAGGGACAATGTTAATACAATAAGACTAGCATGTAGGTCAGCTCGATGACTTGATCTCACAAGTCATGGATATAGAGATATCAAGCTGACACATGGGTATGCATTAGAGAATGTATACTGAATGACCCGCCATGAGAAAGTATCATGGATCGTTATATGAGTGTCATATACTTTCTCATGTGGCTATTAGTATGACTATTAGTTCTTAGACCTGAAGTCACCATGGATCCCTACATAAGGAGTTATGTACTTTAGTTTCGTCAAACGTCACCCGTAACTGGGTGGATTATAAAGGTGATTACTGGGTATATAACGAATTATGTAGAGGGATGTGAGTGATGTAGATGGGATCTATCCCTCCCATATGACGGGAGCGACATCGGTATTCTTGATAGAGTGAGACCACTAAGTGCATGGCCATGCCCAAATGAGTCAACATTAGATGTTGAGCTCATTTGATCGAGTGAGTCTACTTGGAGTTCAAGATTTAGATTGATTAGAGGATGACACGGTCTATGCCTCACATTGATCAATCTAGATGTCAAGGATAGAAGGACATTTGACATATTTTGTGAGGAGTCACAATTGTTAGTCACAAGGTGATGTCGGATCTCGACATTCTTGTAACTTGGGTAGTAATGATGTGTTGCTAGATACCGCTCATTACTTATGCTCCTAAATGGGTTTTGGGCATTGCCAACGTTACAAGAACCTATAGGGTCACACACTAAGGATAATTAGATGGAGATTTGGTTCATATGATGAACCAAGAGGATTAGATTCATTTGATGAATCATATTGGATTAAGAGTAATCCAAATTGGGCTAATTGAGTTGGACTCAAGTTGATTCATGTATTCAATGAGTCTAATTTAGATTATGACTCATTAAATAAACTTAATTTAATGAATTAGATTCATTATATTAAGTTGGCTTGAATCATATGGTTGGATTAGATCAACCATGAGAGAGATTTGATCAAGTTTGACTTGATTTGAGAGGAAGAGAAAAAGTCATGTTTGACTTGACTTTTTTTCCACATCACTAGTGAGTTGGCAAGATGTGGACCAATAGGATTGCTCCACATCATCAATGTGTGTCACCTCATGGAGGTTACAAGCCTCCATAGCATTTAATGTGGCCGGCCCACATTAAATGAGGAGGTTACACTTGTTGCCATGTCATTTAGTGAGGTGGCAAGATGTGGACCAATAGTGTTGATCCACATCATCCTAGAGTACCACCTCATGGGGGTTACAACTCTTGATGGTCTCCACATTAATTGGAATTAATGTGGGTGTTACACCTCCTAGAGTGGCCGGCCACTTGATGGCTAAGGGGTTTTTTGAATTTCCTCTCAATTGATTCATTCACTCTTCTTCTCCCTTGGGTGCTCTCTCTTCTCCTTCTCCCATTCCTTGGCCGAACACTCCATTGGTGCTAGCACACCTTGTGTTTTGGTCATCTCCTTCTACTTGTGTCCGTGTGGATACATATAGAGGTTGTCTACTTTGACAACTAGAGATCCGGTGACATCTTGGACAAGCGGGAACGCGAAGGGCTTCGCTACAAGGGTAATGATCTTAACTTTAGTGTAGATCTAAAGTTTTTACAAACTCATACAAGAAAAAGGTTTTTCGATAATTTTGTTTACGAATCTTTGCACGAGATCCATGGCTTTGGGTGACTCGGGGTTTCCGCGACGCGGAAAAGCGGTTTTCGCGGCCCGAAGAACCCAACAGTTGAGTGGTACTACTCTTGGAGCTAGATATTAATTAAGTGAATTGTCAGTAACTCATTTAATTAATGGGCATTCGATATCTTAAGCACACAGAGACTAACACACTCAAGATAAGAAGGAGTCCATATAGTAATATAGGATTGGTGCGGTAGTACAATAATAACTCTTTAGTGGAATGAGATATTATTGATGAACTTAAGTTGGGTGTTCAGGGCTAACACGGGAAGTTCAAGCTCATCGGGAGACCAAAACCAATTCCTCTTCTCGGTCCCAATTGTAGCCTCTTATTTATAAAGTCTTATATCCACCCAAACCCAACTTCTTACCCACCTTAAGGTGGCCGGCCAAGCCAAGCTTGGATCCCAAGCTAGGGTCGGCCAAATCAAGGTTAGATGGGTTCAAGTTGTGGCCGGCCCTAGCTTGGAGCCCAAGCAAGTGTGGCCGACCATATTAAATTCGAAAGAAAGTTTTATTTTGTAAAATCTTTCCTTTTATAGAGATCTATTAAAAAGATTTAAAAGGATGATTTTAATATAAAACCTTCCTTTTTTAGAGTGGTCATAAAAGGAAATAAAAGGAAGTTTTTATTTTGTTGAAAGTTTCCTTTTATGTTGGTTTTAAAAGAGAGTTTTAAAATTTTAAAATCTTTCCTTTTATAGTTTTCTAGAAAGGAATAAAAGAGAGATTTGAAATCTTTCCTCATTTGTAGTTATCTATAATGTGAAAGAAAGATTTTAATTTTTTTATAAAACTTTCCTTTCTTGAAACCATGTTTTATTTTAAATCTTATCTTTTATAGATATCCATAAAAGGATTTAAAAGAGAGAGATTTTAATTTATAAAACATTCCTTTTAGAACTATCCACAAAAAGGATTTTTAAAAGAGAGATTTTAATTTTTGTTAAAAATCTTTCCTTGCTTGGAGAACAAGCATGTGGCCGACCATGACAAGAAAAAAAGGTAGTTTTAATTTTTTATTTTAAAACTTTCCTTTTTAGTCATTGGCAAGGAATATAAGGAAATTTTAATTATGTTTAAAACTTTCCTTATTTGCCAAGACCAAGGAATATAAAAGAGAGGGTAGAGGTGTCTCACCTCATAATAATACATCTTCTATTCATCTCCTCTCTTCCTTGGTGGTGGCCGACCCTTACTCTTTCTCTCTTCTCCTTGGTTTTCCCTCTTGGTGGTTGGCTACATATTGGTGTGGAGATCCATTGATGGTTGGTTGCAAGAAGGAGAAGAAGAAGAGAAGGAGGCTCTCTTGTCTAGCATCCCTTGGAGGAAAGTTGGTGGATGAACTTCATCATCTCTTGGAGAAAGTTGGTGGTCGAAACTTGAAAGGAAGAAGAAGGCTTGGGTGGATTCTCGTCTTGGTAGATCGTCGCCCACACAATGTCCGAGATAAGAAGAGGAATACAATAGAAGATCAAGAGGTCTATAAGCTACATAAGGTATAACTAGTTATTAGTTTCCACATCATAACTAGTGCATCCTTTTGTATAGATCTTGTAAAACCAAACACAAGAGGTTATCGATTTTAATTATCATTTTTGTTATCGATTTTCGTTTCGATTTCATGTTTCGATAATGTGTTTCTATTGAGGTCTCTATTGTTAAACCTTGTTACTGTGAGAAGTTTAAATATTCGATTTCTTTGAAAGGCTTTGTCTAAGCAGTGGTGGATGATCCCATACCCAAGAAGGCCTAGTGTCTCGCCACATTTGACCTGGAAGCCAATCCTTGAAATACATATTTGATCAACTTCTGTAATATGGTTTAACTTATGAAGATCACATCGGTTGAACTTGAAGTAAGAATGTTATGTTTCGTTCTCAATTCAAGTTTAACTTCTAAAGGAAAATTTTGAATTAATAATGTTAAGCATCGTTTGCAATCCAAATTTAACTTTATTAGAAAACATGGGTAGCAAGGACAGTTCTATTCTTGTACAAATTTTTGTACAAGGGAACTAGTACGGTATTCCGAGTAGCAACCAACAATTGGTATCAGAGCTAGATTATACCTCTATGTGTTTGGCCTTTAGTTTAATTATGCCCATGTCATACATATTTTAGTGAGGATAATAGTAGGATATGCAAATAGATTGACTCTGTGGTTGGAGGCTTCAACTATTATGGCCTATTGTGATTTTGTGTGATTGGACCCTCAGACATGTCGAGGGAATTTTATGTGTGTGCATGATTTTATTTATTAAATACAGCAGGAGCTGTATTAGTTTTAGAATTTTACATTATTGTTCGATCTAGACTCTATGTACATTTCTTTATGGAATATAGGATCGATATATGTAAAATTCTATTTTTGCCGTGGATCGTATCCTTACGAGGCGTGGTGCTATTTGAGGACCCGAAGTGCTGCGGAAAAAGAAGCAAGATAGATGCGACGACTAGACCCGATTGCGGTGGCTAAAGATGGCAGCAGCTAGGGTTGGCAGCACACGGAGGATAGTGATGGAACAGACCATAATAGTTGGAAAATTATTTTTTCATATTTATTGCTTTTAATTGCTGTGATGTGTGTGTGCATGATAAAATCATCATCTTAAAAAACTAAGTGGGAGAGGGATTAGTAAATAAATTCCACAGTCTCCATTTCTGGTTTGTAAGTGATGCAACAAACTTGCGTGTTGGCTCTAAGTGCCTCCCTCCACAACGGATGAGTTTGTTTGCGGATCACTAGATCAAACTTCCTTTATGGATAGTTATAGGAAATTATTTAGGAGCGTGTGATCTTCTCCAACTGAAGGGGCACAATCCTATTTAATGGACTAAGTATAAAGTAATGGTACACACTTAGGCGCATTTAATAGTATCATCCCCAATGGAGTCACTGCTATTATTTGTGTGACCAAAGGAAAACCAACTATTAATTTGTCATAAAGCTAGGTAAAAAACCCCTCTTACAAATGTTTGAATTTGTATACGTTCACACTAACGTGACATACAAAATTCACGGTGTTTGAGGTGTTGGTGAATTTAAATGATATTATTTTGAGGAATCAATATTATTTTAAATTATAAAGTTTTGACCAAATATTTTATCGAAGACAGACCAACTATTAATTTTATTTGTCATAAAGTTAGGTTGACAAAATAAAATTTATGGGTAAAACCTCCTCTTATAAACAATTGAATTTGTATATGTCCATACTAACGTGGCATATAAAATTCATGGTGTTTGAGGTAATTTAAGATTGACAAGATAATTAATGGGTAAGACCCTCCTCATACAAATGTTTGAATTTGTATACGTCCACACTAACGTGATATACAAAATTCACGGTGTTTGAGGCGTTGGTGAATTTAAATGATATTGTTTTGAGAAATCAATATTATTTTAAATTCTAAAGTTTTGACCAAATATTTGATCGAAGACAGGCCAACTATTAATTTTATTTGTCATAAAGATAGGTTGACAAGATAATAAAATTAATGGATAAAATCTCCTCTTTGAATTTGTATACTGTTGGAGCAATCCCAATGGTCCGCGGGACCATGTGTTTGGGCAAAGGGTATAAGTTAGGTTCACCCTTGTATTTGATATGTGTACTTGAGTTGTGCATGAATGCAGGATACACATGTGACTCAGGTTGATGGCTTCGGGTCCGGTGAAGGATGGAGCATCCGAGGGACCGTGGACAAGGCAGTGAGGACAAGGACCAAGGGAAGCGACTTCGAGGCATACGCGAAGGATGACATTGAGGATGAGCCATGGGCTTGTATACATCCGAGGGATGAGAGCCAAAGGAAGTAGGCTTGAAGGCAAGAGGTTAGGGTTGTAAAGAAGCGTCAAGTGAGTCGTAAGGGTGATGGTCCGAGTGCATGAGAGATTGTACTCGGAGTAAAATCCTAGTTTTAGGGTTTTATTGTAGCACTACTATAGTGTTACTGTAGCGGTACTATAGCATTACTGTAGCAGTCGACTGCATGTTTTAGCAGTCGACCATGCAATCGACTTGGAGTGAACAGAATGCTTCTGTTCGTTCGGTCAGTGTGGAGCAGTCGACTGCTAATTTTAGCAGTCAATTGGTATCGAGCCGTTAGGATGTAACAGTCAAATTTCCACAGAGGGCAGACGACTGCATGTTTTGACAGTCGACTAGTAGGCGGGGTTTTCAACCCGCGACCTATATAACTAAGGCTTGGAAGCTTGGTTATCCCTGACGAAATTAGTGGTGTAAACCCTAATTAGTAGTCTACTTGTTCTCAAGTGTTTGTGAGTGTTGTGGTGAGGTTTCTCCACCCATAAAGAGCTACTTGAGATAGCCGGAGTTTGTCGGGGGCTAATCCACCGACAGATCGGGATAGTCCACCTCAAGGACACGCCTTGGAATAGGAGCCCTAATCTCTAAACCACGTTAAACAACGTTTTAGCGGTTTCCTTGTTTCTTTCCTTTAGTGTTTAGCTTGTTTATTTTTGTATTATTCTGCTGCACAAGCTAACAATAGTGTAGGAAGTTATCGATTTAGGGGTGTCGTCTATCCAACCCCCCTTCAAGCCAGCTATCGATCCCTTACAAGTGGTATTAAAGCGAGGTCGCTCTCCATTGGACTAACCGCCAAGGAAGCACAAGATGACCGGCTTGATAGAATCGCCAAAGTTTGAAGGCGGAGGCTTATGGGACATCACGTATTGGATGATGAAGATGGAGGTCTTCTTCGACATGGATTGGGATACCATGATGGTGATCAAGGAACCGTTCGAAGTCCCGAAAGATAAGAAAGGGAAGAAGCTCCGACCACGACATTGGACGGAGGAGCAAACCACACGATCGGAGGCAAATTCAAAGGTAATATCAATGTTGATTGAAATTTTGCCTTCTAACGTGATAAGTTGTGTAGGTGAATACAAGATCGCCCACGAGTTGTGGAGCAAGGTAAAGAAAGTTCTAGGAGAAGAACTTTTGCCTACACATGAAGAGGTAGAGACCAAGGAGATGGGCTTAGTAGCTCAAGAAGTAGAGGAGGAGCAACCGGAAGTCGATTCATGCTCAACTTTTGAGAAAAAGGATGAAGAAAGGCCATCCACAAGTGTGGATAAAGAAGATCCACATCCTCAAGAGTTGAAGAAGAATCCAAGACAAGTGAAGAGGATGAAAAAGAGGTCTTAGAAGTCAACCTAGCAAGCACCTCCACCAAAACAAAGTCAAAAGACCACATTGTATGCTTCGGGTGCAATAAAAAGGGACGCTACAAGAGTAGATGTCCAATGGGTAAGAAAGAGGTATCTCCTAAACTAAATTCAATTCATTTAGAATCTAATTTGAGTTGTAGGAAGAAGAAGAAGAAGAAGAAGAAGCACATTAGATGCTTCACGTGTGGAGAAGTGGGACACTACCACACAAAATGTCCTAGAAAGGGAGAGCTCAAGAAGTTGGAGCAATTGAAGAAATGGGAGAAGAAGAAGAAGAAGAGCTCAAGTCAAAGGGGAGCTTCAAGGGTAAGGGAGGTATACCCTAATTGGAAATGCAATTCAAATTTTCATTCCTCCTTGCATGATAGGAAAAATAATGTTAATCATTATATGCCCATGCAAAATTTTGGATTTAAATATCATGATAGGAATAGGGTAAGTGTAGATCAAAACCCTAGGAGACCAATACATGATAAATCTAGAAATTGTAGACCTAAGGAGGCCCAAGGCATTAATCCCAAAAAGGGGAGACATATGCCTAGAAAAATGGGTAGGTCTAGGAATGTCCAATGTGGACAAGTCAATTCTAGGGTTAGGAACCCAGAAAGGGAAAATCAAGCTTTGAAGGCAAAGCTTGATAAATTGGAGAAAACCCTAGAAATATTCAATGTTGTATCTAAGGGTTTAGGTATGGTGTTGGGTAGTCAAAGACCCAACAATGATAGATCGGGTTTGGGATACCGATCTAGTAGCTCCAATGCTAAGGGAAAGTCGTATGCTAGGGTTGCATATGACTATAGCAAGGAAAAGTCAAGAAATGGCAAGGGAAATCCATTTAAAAGTAAGGAGAAATTAACTAAAGACAAGGTGTCCAAGGTTAAGAAGGTTTGGTTAGTATGCCAAGTGTCACTAGAGGTGCACCGATGTGGCCTAGCAATTGTGAATGAGTCACCTAAGGAGGTGGCTAATGTTAAGAGCTCTAGGAGAGCTCAAAGAGTCAAGTTGGGGCCCATGGCCAATGGATCTCAGGTGGGCTTTACTTGGGAGTCTAGACGAGCCATGGAATGTGCCAAGTGATTTGGAGATGGACTTGAGTCTCAAACCTAGAGATTTGGCACAATTGGTTTATGTTTCATGCTTAGAAATATGACATTGGGGGCATATAGCATGATAATTGATTTTGGATGTATAGATGCCATATAAACCAATGCTAGGGATGCATTGTGGGTTAGTATGGGCAAATACATCAAGAGGAAGTCAAAACTAGGACTTTAGGTCAAGATTCAATTGAACTTTTTAGCTAGTTTTGTGTTTTGTGTCAATCTTGGGATTTGTGATAAATATATTTTTTATATATATTTTTCCAAAGTAGATATTGATAAAATAGACCTATCCATAAAATTTGAGATTTTTTAGAGGTCTTTGGAATTTTTGGCGCATTTATGAAAGTGGGTCAAAAAGGTTGATTTTTGCCAACATAGTGTACCAGTCGACTGCTACAATTAGCAGTCGACTAGTAACAATGTTTTTTAGCACAGAATGTATCTGTAAGCTCATTTTCATGGGGGCAGCCGACTGGTACTTCTTGCAGTCGATTGATACCAGTCTGAAAGTATTTTCAGCACTGGATTTTGACCGGGTCAACTCGTATAGATGTATGGGATCCATGGGGGATAAATACATGAGTTTAGGGTCAGTTGGATGATAAGTTTTCAACAATTGGGATATTGTTCGAAAGCTTTTTTGATGTTAGGCAAAAGAGGAGAAGTAAGGTTTAGTTGGGAAAACCTTAGTGCCTTTGCGTAGGGGAAGCCTTGGGATAGGTTCTTAAAAATCCCTGTGGGAAAATTCCTAGCTCAATGGGGAGCATAGGTGTAGGGCGAGCCTTGGGATAGGTTCCAATGCATATTTGCATTTTTATTTTGGTGTTGTAAGTCCAAGTGTGTAGCCTTGACATCGTAAGCTCATTCGGTGGTGTAAGTTCAAGTGTGTAGCCTTGGCAACGTAAGTCCATTTGTTTTAGCATGTTTATTTGCTATTATGTTTTCCCTAACTTAAACGTATTGCCAAACATAAAAAAGGGAGAGATTGTTGGAGCAATCCCAATGGTCCGCGAGACCATGTGTTTTGGTGTTTGGGCAAAGGGTTTAAGTTAGGTTCACCCTTGTATTTGATATGTGTACTTGAGTTGTGCAGGACTGCAGGATATACATGTGACTCAGGTTGATGGCTTCGGGCTCGGTGAAGGATGGAGCATCCGAGGGACCGTGGACAAGGTAGCGAGGACAAGGGCTGAGGGAAGCGACTTCGAGGCATACACAAATGATGACATTGAGGACGAGCCACGGGCTTGTATGCATCTGAGGGATGAGAGCCAAAGGAAGTAGGCTTGAAGGCAAGAAGTCAAGACTGCAAAGAAACGTCAAGTAAGTCGTAAGGGAGAGGGTCCGAGTGCATGAGAGATTGTACTCGGAGTAAAATCCTAGTTTTAGGGTTTTATTGTAGCGCTACTATAGTGTTACTATAGCGGTACTATAGTGTTACTGTAACAGTCGACTGCATGATTTAGCAGTCGACTGGTGCAGTCGACCATGCAATTGACTTGGAGCGAACAGAATGCCTCTGTTCATTTGGTTAGTGTGGAGCAGTCGACTGCTAGTTTTAGCAGTCGACTGGTATCGAGCCGTTAGGATGTAACAGTCGAATTTCCACAGAGGGCAGTCGACTACATGTTTTGGCAGTCGACTGGTAGGCGGGGTTTTCAACCCGCGACCTATATAACTAAGGCTTGGAAGCTTGGTTATCCCTGACGAAATTAGTGGTGCAAACCCTAATTAGTATTCTACTTGTTCTCAAGTGTTTGTGAGTGTTGTGGTGAGGTTTCTCCACCCACAAAGAGCTACTTGGGATAGCCGGAGTTTGCTGGGGGCTAATCCATCGACGGATCAGGATCGTCCACCTCAAGGACATGTCTTGGAGTATGAGCCCTAATCTCTGAACCACGTTAAACAACGTGTTAGCGGTTTGCTTGTTTCTTTCCTTTAGTGTTTAGCTTGTTTGTTTTTGTATTATTTCGCTATGCAAGCTAACAATAGTGTAGGAAGCTATCGATTTGGGGGTGTCGTCTATCAAATCCCCCTTCAAGCCGGCCACCGATCCCTTACATATACGTCTGCACTAACGTAGCATATAAAATTCACGGAGATTTTGAGATGTTGGTCTTGACCAAATATTTTTGTGATTCTTAGGATTTCAAATGTTTTTCAATCCTCTAGCTGTTATACTATAGAATAGACTTAGTAGTCCCAATTATAATGATTGGAAAACTTGGACACTAAGGTGGACTGTCCTCTCAGAACTGAGAATAATAAATGTGTATTTTATTCATTAGTTGTTGAAACATGTTTAGTGGTGTTACCTACCGGTACCTGGTGTATAGATACGAGGAGCCACTAATCATGTCTGCAATTCATTGCAGGGGTTCCAGGAAACCGGACAACTATATGAAGGGAAAATTACCGTCTACATGGGCACTGTTGCAAAAGTAGCAGCTATTGCAGTGGGAGATGTTTATCCTCTGATAGGAATAAAACATGGATTTTGAGAAATTGT
The DNA here is from genome assembly GCF_018446385.1 of Zingiber officinale. Classification (NCBI taxonomy): domain Eukaryota; kingdom Viridiplantae; phylum Streptophyta; class Magnoliopsida; order Zingiberales; family Zingiberaceae; genus Zingiber; species Zingiber officinale. The sequence continues at coordinate 79,937,497 of NC_055986.1, forward strand.
CTTTACGTACCAAGTTTAGAAAGAACTTGATTTTAGTTTCTAAACTATTCAAAGAACTTGATATTCTGTCTCTTTTGATAACAGAGTTGTTATCAATAAAAATAGGAAAGTTATCTGTTCTAGTACGTTGGTTGACAATTTATATATTCTAAATCCAAAAACTCCCACGATGCAACAAATGGAAATTAATAACACATCTTCTAACTCTATAAGAGAAAGCAACCTTTGGAAATGAACCAATCATATCTTTGGCATCTAAGGCTAGGGCATATTAACTTAAGTAGGATTCAAAGGATAATAGCCGATGAACTTTTGGGTTCATTGGTGGTGCAAAACATTCCAACCTGCGAGTCTTACTTTGAAGGAAAAATGACCAAGAGACCTTTTAAGACTAAGGGGTATAGAGCCAAGATGTGTTGGAATTATTCTGTATTGTGTGGACCTATGACTATCCAGACAAGAGGTAGTTTTGAATATTTCGTCTCTTTTATAGACGACTATTCGAGATACGGGTACATTTACATGATGCACCGCAAGTCTGAGTGCTTTGATAAGTCCAAAGAGTACAAGACTGATGTGGAGAAACATCATGGTAAAAGTATCAAGACACTACGGTCTAGTCTTAGTGGCGAGTACCTCTTAGGAGAGTTTAGGAGTTACTTATCAGAGGTCGGGATTCAATCCCAACTAACTGCACCTGGTACACCCCAAAAGAATGGTGTGGCAGAACGAAGGTATATGACTCTTATGGAAATGGTTAGATCGATGATGAGTTATTTAGAATTACAAAAAATGTTTTGGAGATATACTCTGGAAACGGAAATGAACATAGTACCTTCTAAAGTCAAAACCCTCTACTCTCATAGAATTGTAGAATGGGCGTAACCCTAGTCTGAATCATATTCGGATTTGGGGTAGTCCAGCACATGTGCTGAAGGGAGACACTGATAAGTTGGATAGGAGTTCACTTGTTTGTGGATTATCCTAAAGAAACGAAAGAAGGTTTATAATCCTAAAAATCAGAAGGTCATTGTTGGCATCAATGCCCGATTTTTAGAAGAGGACTATGTAATGAACCATAAGCCCATGAGTAAAATTGTTCTCAAGGAAATAATAAAGGACACGTCTAATCTAGTACCAATAGTACAAGATGAAATATCACAAGAAACTGCAACACGTATCACAAATGATACACAACTACAGACAGTGCCTTGTCGTAGTGGGAGGGTTGTAAGGCAACCTGAAAAATTCATATTTTTGGGAGAGTCTAGGGACTTGATCCCAGGTAAACATGAACCGAATCCCCTAACAAATGATGAAGCACTCCAAGATAAAGATGTAGCATCTTGACAAAGAGCAATGAATTCAGAAATAGAATCTATGTATTCTAATAAAGTCTGGGAGCTTGTAGAACCACCAAATGGTGTAAAAGTCATTGGGTAGGTCTATAATAGAAAAAGAGGTACAGACGGGAAGGTGGAAACTTTCAAAGTAAGGCTTGTTGAAAAAGGGTATCGATTATAAGGAAACCTTTTCACCGGTATCCATGCTTAAGTCTATCCAGATTCTTTTATCTATTGCTGCTCATATGGATTATGAGTGGATGTCAAGACAGCTTTCCTTAATGGAAGTCTTGAAGGAAAAATCCATATAAAACAACCAGAGGGATTTATTGCAAAGGGCAAAGAGCATCTAGTATGTAAGCTCAATCGGTCTATTTATGGACTGAAGCAAAGCTTCAAGGTCTTGGAACATCCGGTTTAATGAAGTAATCCAGACCTATGGATTTATTCAGTGTCCGGATGAGTCTTGTGTGTACAAGAAGTGTGATGGAAACGTGGTGGTATTTCTTGTACTATACATAGATGATATTTTGTTAGTTGGAAACAATATCAAAGTGTTTTCGGAAGTAAGGGTATGGTCGTCTAAGCAATTCGATACGAATGACTTGGGAGAATGCACACATATTCTCGAGATCAAAGTAATAAGGGATCGCAAGAAAAGAATGTTGTGCTTATCCCAAGCTTCATATATCGATATGATCCTAGCTCGTTTTAGCATGCAAGACTCCAAGAAAGGTTTTCTACCTTTTAGGCATGAAGTATCTTTATCTAAAGAGATATCTCCAAAGACATCAAAATAGATAGAAGAAATGAAGGCAGTTCCTTATGCTTCCGCTGTAGGAAGCCTAATGTATGTTATGTTATGCACGAGACCGGATATCTGTTTTATCGTGGGCATGGTTAGCAAATATTAAAGTAACCCAGGACCGAGACACTGGACTGTCGTAAAACATATATTAAAGTACCTGAGAATGACTAGAGATTATATGCTAGTTACAAGGTAAATGATACGCTCCATGTGGGTTACACGGATTTGGACTTCCAATCAGATAGGGAAAATAGTAAGTTGACCTCAGGGTTTTGTGTTTACTTTAGGAGGTGAAGCCATAACAATGGAGGAGTGTTAAGCATAGATGCTTTTCGGACTCCACCATGGAAGCTGAGTATGTGGTAGCCTCTGAGGCAGCCATAGAATCTGTATGGCTCAGAAACTTCATGATGGACTTAGATGTGATTCCTGGTTTGCCCAAAAATTATTACCGTATATTGTAATAATAAGTGGTGCAGTAGCAAACTCGAAGGAACCACGAGCTCATAAGGCAAGTAAACACATAGAGCGCAAGTACCACCCAATACGAGACATCGTATAATGAGGAAAAGTTGTTGTCGCCTAGATTGCATTAGATGATAACCAAGAAGATCCTTTCACTAAGGCCCTTAAGGAAAGAGCTTTAGATGGGCATGTTGAAGGGTTCGAAATCAGATGTACAGCAGGGTATATGGCAACATAGTTTTTTAGTATAAGTGGGAGATTGTTAGAGTGTATACTAAAAGTCTAGCTTTTTGTATAAATATTTAAGAATCACATTGGTCAAATGCCTACATTTATGTGAAGTGTAGTTGTTCATTTAATTTATATTGAAGATAACATGCTGTGAGGAGACACACAGAAGTTCATGTTATCAGTTCCTTATAAATTATAAACAGTTGTTCACAACCAAGATGGAATGGGACAAACCATTGGAGTGGTTGTAGTGTAATTAGGTATTAGTTTATTTTGACTAATAAATTACACTAGTACAATATGAGTGTATTGAGCAGGACCATTTGAGGTAGTATCTTTTTATACTGACTATATAAAAGAACAATACCTCTGTTATTATGGAAGTGTGTACTCTTAATCATGATATAATAACAAGTACGTATACTTAATATTTATTTCTTTGATTTATCAAAGGGTGTGATTTAGCTTGTTAAATCAATAGGCCCGATAAGTTGAGAAATAATATTATTTATATGGCGTGTAGTTGATTATAGAATGAAACTGTGTCCTAGTAATCTAATTTGATGATGTCCCCTTGAGGAGATCATAATGATTGTCATGTAAACCCTACAGGTGGACCTAGTCCGGCATGACAATGAAGTTGAGTGGTACTACTCTTGGAGCTAGATATTAATTAAGTGAATTGTCAATAACTCAGTTAATTAATGGGCATTCGATATCTTAAACACAGGAAGACTAACACACTCAAGATAAGAAGGAGTCCATATAGTAATATGGGATTGGTGCGGTAGTGCAATAATAACTCTTTAATGGAATGAGATATTATTGATGAACTTGAGTTGGGTGTTCTGGGCGAACACGGGAAGCTCAAGGTCATCGGGAGACCAAAACAAATTCCTCCTCTCGGTCCCTATTGTAGCCTCTTATTTATAAAGTCTTATATCCACCCAAACCCAACTTCTTACCCACCTTAAGATGGTCGGCCAAGCCAAGCTTGGAGCCAAAGCTAGGGTCGGCCAAACCAAGGTTAGATGGGTTCAAGTTGTGGCCGGCCCTAGCTTGGAGCCCAAGCCAGGGTGGCCGGCCACATTAAATTCAAAAGGAAGTTTTATTTTATAAAATCTTTCCTTTTATAGAGATCCATTAAAAGGATTTTAAAGGATGATTTTAATATAAAACATTCCTTTTTTAGATCGGTCATAAAAGGAAATAAAAGGAAGTTTTTATTTTGCTGAAAACTTTCCTTTTATGTTGATTTTAAAAGAGAGTTTTAAAATTTTAAAATCTTTTCTTTTATAACTTTCTACAAAGGAATAAAAGAGAGATTTAAAATCTTTCCTTATTTGTAGTTGTCTATAATGCGAAAGAAAGATTTTAATTTTTTGATAAAACTTTCTTTTCTTGAAACCATGTTTTATTTTAAATCTTATCTTTTATAGATATCCATAAAAGGATTTATAAGAGAGAGATTTTAATTTATAAAACAAATATAGATATCCATAAAAGGATTTATAAGAGGGAGATTTTAATTTATAAAACATTCCTTTTAGAACTATCCACAAAAAAAAAATTTAAAAGAGAGATTTTAATTTTTGTTTAAAATCTTTCCTTGCTTGGAGAACAAGCATGTGGCCGGCCATGACAGGAAGAAAAGGTAGTTTTATTTTTTTATTTTTAAAACTTTTCGTTTTAGTCATTGGCAAGGAATATAAGGAAATTTTAATTATGTTTAAAACTTTTCTTATTTGCCAAGATCAAAGAATATAAAAGAGAGGGTAGAGATACCTCACCTTATAACAATACATCTTCTATTCCTCTCCTCTCTTCCTTGGTGGTGGTCGGCCCTTACTCTTTCTCTCTTCTCCTTTGTTTTCCCTCTTGGTGGGCGGCGGCATATTGGTGTGGAGATCCATTGATGGTCGGTTGCTTGAAGGAGAAGAAGAAGAGAAGGAGGTTCTCTTGTCTAGCATCCCTTGGAGGAAAGTTGGTGGCCTAACTTCATCATCTCTTGGAGGAAGTTGGTGGCCGAAACTTGAAAGGAAGAAGAAGGCTTGGGTGGATTCTCGTCTTGGTAGATCGTCGCCCACACGACGTCCGAGATAAGAAGAAGAATACAATAGAAGATCAAAAAGTCTATAAGCTATACAAGGTATAACTAGTTATTAGTTTTCGCATCATAACTAGTGCATTCTTTTGTAAAGATCTTGTAAAATCAAACACAAGAGGTTATCAATTTTAATTATCATTTTTGTTATCGATTTTCGTTTCGATTTCATGTTTCGATAATGTGTTTCTATTGAGGTCGCTATTGTTAAACCTTGTTTACTGTGAGAAGTTTAAATATCTGATTTCTTTGAAAGGCTTTGTCTAGGCAGTGGTGGATGATCCTATACCCAAGAAGGCCTAGTGTCTCACCACGTTTGACCTGGAAGTCGATCCTTGAAATAGATATTTGATCAACTTCTGTAATATGGCTTAACTTAGGAAGATCACATCGGTTGAACTTGAAGTAAGAATGTTAAGTTTCGTTCCCAATTCAAGTTTAACTTCTAAAGGAAAAAATTTGGATTAATAATGTTAAGCATCGTTTACAATCCAAATTTAACTTTAGTAGAACACATGGGTAGCTAGGATAGTTCTATGTTTGTACAAATTTTTGTACAGGGGAACTAGGACGGTATTCCGAGTAGCAACCAACACGGGCGCCCCGGGCATCAGAAGTCATCCTTTTGCTGACTTTTGGTCCGGGCCTCCTTCTTCGGTTCCGCTCATCTCGATCTGGGTCTTCCGCTCCGGCACCGCTCGCTTGGGTGATTTCAGCCATCCAGAATAGGGCTCACCTGAACCCAACTTCCGGCCTTCTCGAACAGACTTTTGCTTCGGCTTCTCATCCCTCATAATCGTTGCTTGCTTCCTTCTCATCCGCCAGCGTACTCTTCCACAACTTTTTGTCCCTCGAACATTTGCGTCTTTTGCTCCTCGAGCAAATTTTCACTCCAACATCTCATCCCTAGGAAACACCGCACACTCCCTTCTCGTCCGCCGGTGTACTCTTCTGCATCAGCTCGTCCCTCAAATGCACCGAGCCAGTCGGCTCCCTCCCGTGTCATCCTTCTCACTAGTTATGTCTTTCGCTCGACTTTCTGTGCTCCTAAATTCCTGCACACTTAGACACAGGGTTAAACACAACAAGACCTATCTTAACTTGTTTGATCACATCAAAACTACCTTGGGGTACCAACACAGTCCTCATTGCTTCTAACCAAGTCTTATACAAAAATCAGGTACGTTCATGAACTTGATCGTAAAGGTTCCTCTCTCAACAGTTTTAGTAAAGAAGTGAAGCATAAGGATACACAAATCAAGTCAATAATTTGGATTTACATGAGGCAAGAAAGAGAGTTGGTATTAAGATGATGTCGATGATGGTAGATAAGCCAAATGTTATTAGGCAAAAAATCTTTGCCACAAATCAAGGAGACTTTCTTTCTTAAAGGTTGAATCTTGATGTGAAATCTATCTCTTATTGTCACTTATACCCTTCAAATTTGCTGAGATTTGCAAGATTAATTATTTTTTATATCTCTTGCTATCACAAGGGATTTACCTGAAGATTATGTTGAGAGGGTGAAACAAGTTCATGAAGTTGGTGGTTATGGATCCAAAGGGTATGCTATTTTTTTTTTCTTGTTCTATGCATATCCACTAATTGCTTACAAGGTCTTTCCTTTTCCCACTAATGATATGATTGGAAAAGAGATGAAGTGGACAATACTTTGCTTCATACACACAACTGCAGTTTCCACAAGAATGTTATACATGCTTGCTCAGAAGGTGCATCTATCCTCTTTTTAATGCATTTAAACTCTTTACTTATCTTGCTAGAATTCTTTTTTGAGATTCCTTATTCATTCTCTTCTCTGCATTACAAACCAAGAATGATATACACCAAATTTAATATTATTATTTTTGTTATTATGTTCTTATTTACACTATCAGATTATAGTCAATTGTGATATGTCACATTACTTACTTTTGTAGTGTTTGGGATATATCACATTACTTACTTATTCATGTGTATTTTTCATATTTCAATTGTGAATATTTAAATGCACTAGAAAAAATATAAGATCAACATATTCATAAGGATATATGCTTCATGCACCTTATTTTTAATAAATTTGGTTAATTCATAACACTAATTGTTTTATTGGTATAATATCACATAGAAAGAACTAACTCATGAGGTAATTTCTTATGGGAAAACATGAATTTCTTTAATATTTCTGTAAACTTAGTGTACTTTTCTTTAACATTTAAAATCCAATTATTCTGCTTTAGTTTATGTGGATGATTTTTTTATATGTAATATGTTTTTCCATTTCTCTATTTGGTATACTTTCTAAAAAAAACATCTACTTAATCTGAATAGTTTGTTAATTTAAAGTTGACATTACATTTTCATTTCTTTTAAGTTCAAGGTTTTTTTCTTCAAAGATGGTTTTTACATTTCTCTATGTGGATTAACATTTCCTTTATTTATATGATTATTTTTACAAGATCTAATATTTTTTTTTATTTCTATAATTGTAGATTGTGCCTTGTGCACTGTTAGCACTTGCAATTTACTTAGAAGTTATTTTAGTGTTTCCCTACACAAGGTCAACGATTGATGCAGAACACAAAAGTAAAATCTAAATTATCATATCTTTACATATTCAGAAATACAATCTCAAATTTATGTATACTTTTTAAATTTTAGAACTATTCACGACTTTGAAAGAATAACAATGACACACATATGGTAACTGTGTAAAAATGTGTTTGTTATTCTTTTGATGGAGTAGGTGTGGGGAAGATTGGATTTATTATGGAACTGATGATCAACAATGTTACAAAAGGTTGACATAGAAGAATCAGTAAGTGAAAAAGAGGAGTCCAATGGAATCCTACAAGTTGAAGATTATGATAGGACTTGGGTTAACAAATAATTAAGTGTAATCCTACGTGACATGAACAACCATCACAAGTTTTTAATCTTTTGGCTATTGTTTATTAGTTATAAATGGATTTTATTTGTTTATTTGTATTGGGATAAATTTTATTTGAACATGAGATATGTTTCTTCTTTTATGATTGTAATTTTTGTATAAGTAATATTTTGAATGACATTAATGTTGGGAATATTCTTTCTTCTGTGATTGTGATTCTTTTTTATATATTTATATTGAAATTTGATATATTGATATTAAAAATAATAGTTTAAAGGACAATGGTTTAAACTCGTTGTTCTTATCTATCACCCTCAAAGATAACGATTAAAAATCATTATCGTAGTCCCAAAAAATCATTGTTACTAGCAGTGTTATTAAAAGTGCTCTAAACAACAACAGTTTTAAACGATTACCTTTTTATTCAAAGATAATAATTTAAAATCGTTGTAAAATTATTATCTTTTCATTCAAAGACAATAGTTTAAAATTGTTATCGTAGCCCCCACTTTTAACAACACAGTCAGTTACAACGTTTTTTAAATGGCTATGACAATAATTTTTAACCATTGTATTTAAGAGTTTTTGTTGTAGTGATGAACCCACACTATTTCAAAATTTAAAATTTTGATATTTTTTGAATTAAGGGATTCCTAGAATTTATTAATAGTATTAGTTAGTGAATATCATTAAAGTCACTGTTCTCAATTTATGAGATTGAATATAAATTTGAGGGCATTGATACATTAAGGAAATTGGTAAGAGTAACTGATACATATAGAGTACTCCGATTTATTTAATTTTTATATTAAAATTAATACACTCTTGTAAGTCTCTTTGATCTATTCATAATCTCATATTTGAATTTAACAATGTAAATTGAGAACGATGATTGTTTTAATAAATAGAATAAAATTTGAACATGAAAAAAAAAGATGGATTCCCATAACATTATACGTACTTTTGGAATTATGAAAGTTATTTACGTTAATATTGAAACATTGAAACGATTCAGTAAAATACCTAAGAAAAACTTGTGCGAATCAATCAATGCATGAATTAATGCAGCAACTACCGGCCTATGATCCATCAATCAAGCTCTTCGAACCACTCTCCCATGCACGTACTCTCGGAATCTGTAAACTTTGTACAAAGATTCTCTCCACATGCAACATCCCGCCATAACCCAAGTCAATCTCCTCCCTTTACCTGTCCCCCCTCCTGCCGGCACCTCCGCTTACAATAATCTCGCTCGTCCTTCACCGCGCACCAAAAGGCGAGCCACCGGCTTCTCCGCCGCTACGATCGTTCCCGTCGCCCTACGTACTTCTCCATGCTCGCTAGGCACTGAAGTCATGGAGACACCAACGACCAAGGCTATTCCACTATATATATATATATATATATTTATATATATAACTAATTAACTACTGAAACTTCCAGTGGCTTCTTTCTTAACCTGCATGATGAGTTCGAAGAGAAGAGGATCAGAAGTGCTCCTGCTCCTGTTGCTTCTTGTCATTCTCTCCGCGAGCACGGTGAGTTCTTCCACGGGATCGCCGTCAGGTAGTTCTTGCAGGGGCAGCGACGGTGAAGGTGCTTCGCCGGAGGAGGTGAGGGCGAGGACTTCAGAGACTAGTACTGCACGTCTAAGGGAGGACATGGTTTCAGGGCCAAGTCCCAAGGGGCCTGGCCACTAGTCAGCTGCTGGTGAAATATATATAAATCTAGATATCATGAGAGGGCTTCTCTTGATTTGATTAAGTACTGGGAGAGGACCATATTGTGTTTTTCTGATTTGTTTTCTTGCTGTTTTTATTTATATGTTGAGACCTATTTAGGAAGTTGGAAGTTGAGGCATTTTGAAGTTGAATAACTTATTATCTTTTTCTTTCTGCATATATGATTTGATCTCTTGATTTTCTTTTGGAATTTACAGTAATTAGGATTATTTAGAAAAATAAATGATACTCTACTTATGTTGCCGATCCCATGTATATATATATATATATATATATATATATATATATATATATATATATATATATATATATATATATATATATATATATATATATATATATATTCACTTCCTGTACTATAACCAAATAACTATAAAGCCTAAGCTTAAACCATAAATCCTAAGTTTTTAAAAAAATACACTTAGTGTGTGGTGTGCTTAATAGAATAAATAGGGTAACATTCTCATATATATATATATACCTTGTGTGTACCTCCGCTACATGACTGAGAGTTGAGTCATCCAGAAGTAATTCAGGCGACCCGACTCCGACTTACTCAGGTCGTCCAAATCACTTTTGGATGCCCCAACTTAGTGTGTATCTATATATCACTACAAGAAAAACGCTTATAGATATCAGTGAAACAACAACAGTTTTAAGTAATTTTTGATGTCTTTAAGTATTTTAAAATGATTTTTTCAAAAAAATAGTGTTTATGAGCGCATATTTTGGCTCATATACATCGAATTTTTTAGCTGGTGTATATGAGCGCCCTTGTTTCGATAATAGACATCGATTTTAACATCGTTTTTTAAAACCCGGTGTTTATGAGTGCTTCCTTGTCCTATCTACGAAATCGTATAGTAAAAAAACCCTGTTAAAAGTGATGTTAATTAACAAAAACCAATTAATTTTTCCCACCTATACTTACCAAAAATTTTCAACACTTCAACTCTTCCCTCTAAACATATACTTAGCAAAAATCCTCCCTCCCTGGAAACCTAAACCTATACCATGCCGTCCACACCAAACCCAATCTACCGTCGCGACACCTCTTCGTCCGCAGCTTCTCAGCTCTCCATCGCACAGTACAAAGATCGGCGACACCACCACCACTTTCCTCATCACCGCCGACCATCCAGCCATCTCTCTCAACCTCATCTCCTTCTTCCCCTTCCTAGCTCGACGCCCCTTTCTCTCCCAATCGGGATCAACGCACAACGCCCCTGCTGCTCCGTCTAACCACACTGCATCTCCTCCACCTCCTTCCTTTGGGTGAGAAGAGGAGCCCTTCTTCGCATTCAGGTAGTTCTTCCTTCATCCATCTCCAGTCCAGCATTCACTGGCACCGCTGGAGCTTGCCTCATCATGGCCACTGAAATCCTTCCTCTCTTTGGGTTAGAAGAGAAGAACGCCTTCACTATCTCCTTCTGGACGACTTTATCTTCGTTTCCAACAATAACAGTCTCATCACTATAGATCCTTTACCCGATCCAGATCGTAACTAACCTTCTTCCTCAATCTTGAGTTTCATCTTGATCTTGATCTATTGATTGCATGTATGAATTCATATTTGATTAATTGTAGCATATTAAGCTCCCCTTGATTAAGGTTTCATGCACAAGCTTCATTGATGTATGCAATGTGTTTGATGGTTTTTCCCAAACACTACCTTGAGTTGATTTTATCATTTCTATTAGATTGATGAGTTGTTAATTCCTATTAATGTGTTGATTTAATCTCTAGATGAGCTAATATGTTTGGGTGTTGGTTATATGTAGTCCAATGTTTGAGATTTCATGTATTTAGATAGGAACAATATTCAGATCTCATTGTTTTATGTAGCATCAAATAACTACTTTGGTTTTTATAGTCTAGATTTTGGAAAACCTTAATTGATGCTCGATGGCCCCTTTAAGTTGTATAAACATAGACGTGTTCAAGTTTATAGTGATATATATGTGAATCATTCTAATTTGGTTTTCTATATTCCTTGAACTATCAAGTTTCTTTTATGCCTATGTTAATTACTGATATGCTAAGAAGAAAAGCTAAATGTGCATTTAATCTTACCCAACTTAAGATATGGGATGCTTATGTTGTGAACTTGTCGTGTAACATTCTATTGTCTACCATGTCTTCTGGTTTATAAATTTACCTTTTTTTGTTGTTATTTCTATAGGATTTGTGTGTTGGGCTTCTTAGACACGCTACATATACAACTTAAAGGCATGGATCATTAAGTGAGTATTTTCTTTTAACCTTCTTGTTAAATCGATTCATGACCATGTTAATTAATAGATCACTATGTTTCATAAGCATATCATGTGATCTTCCGATGTTCTTTGATCATCAAGTGTAAATTTTGTTTGTCATACTGAGTTAATTGTTGATTCTGTCAATATGAAATAGTATGTAATATGGCTTATTGTTGTAATTGTCTTGATATTTTGATTGATTTTTGATTCATTAGTACAACAAAATGGACAAAGCATGGATGTCAAAGGATAGATTATCACATGAGTTTGAACTTGGACTGGAATCTTTCTTACAATTTGCGCTGCAACATGCTGCAAATCCTACTAGAATATCTTGTCCTTGTACGAAATGTGGTAATCTATGGAACAATAATATTAATAGCATAAGGGCACATATGTACTGCAATGGTGTAGACTTACTATACAAAAAATGGATATGGCATGGGGAAGAATCTGTATTAGGGGATTTAAAGAAAGAGAATGATACAGCTGGAGAATGTGAAAACTATTTTGCTGTTGATAAACTTGTAGATATTGTACACGCTGTGGATATTGACTTGATGTGTATCTCTACAATATCTATTAACTTTTTATGTTGCAAGAAAATATTTATGTGTTAGTTACATCGATGGATATTGACTTGGTGTGTTTAAATACATCGGTGCATTTTTATTGGTGATTTTCTTAGTGAATTTATAATATTAACTTAATTTTGCACTATTGGGAATCAGATCAATTTCATACTCTTGCTTGATCACAATTTACAAATAGCAAGAAAAAAACAAGTGTTATTATAGTAGTTTTAACTTCAATGACATTGGTTTTGAAACGTTGTTGTTAAGTGATAATACTGACTTTTCATTGCTTCTGAAATCGGTATCGTTAACCAATACTACATCGATTTTTAATCATTGCTCAAATCAGTGTCATTATCTAATATTACATCGGTCTTCCACCGATAGAAAATCATTGCCAAAATCGGTGTCATTAACTAATATTATATCGGTCTTACACCATTGCTGGAATCGGTGTTATTAATATTACATCAGTTAAAAAGTGTTGCCAAAACTAGTGTTATTAATAAATATTACATCCGTCCTACACCATTGTTGAAAATGGTATCGTTAAGTGATACTACACTGGTCAATAACCAATTCAGGAATCAGTGTCATTAAGTGATACTACATCAGTTACAAACTTGTGTCTAAAATGTTAGACATTTTATAACGCCTTCATAAATATAGGTCGATTTTGTCACAACGCCATGTGTAATGTTTTTTATTTTTTTTATTGAACCCTAAGCGCTCTCTCTCTCTCTCTCTCTCTCTCTCTCTCTCTATATATATATATATATATAATGTGTGTGAGAGAGAAACTTAGCCTGGGAAGAAAAGAGAGAATGGTATCCTTTATCTGATTAGCCTAGAGGCTATAAAATTTATGGCTCCACCATTAGATACATATATATATAGAGAGAGAGAGAATGAGAGAGCGAGATATTTATTACCCTACATACTCATCTATCGGTAATTCGTGAGCACCTAGTGTTATTTATTTATTTATTTTTCACTTCAATAATAAACCCTAAATCTTAAATTTTAAACCCTAAATTCTAAAAAAAATAACACAAGGTGCTCACGTGCTACCCACAAATGGGTATGCAGGGTAACAAAATTATATATATATATATATATATATATATATATATATATATATATATATATATATATATATATATATATGTCACACACTCCGTAAGCACATATATATATATGTCACACACTCCGTAAGCACCTAGTGTATTTATTTTTTTGAGAGAGAGCTTAGGGTTTAGGTATAGTATTCAACATAAAGAAATTCAAAAATAAAAAAAAATTATAGTAGGTACTCATAGGTTGTGCGACATAAGGTGTGCGACATGAAATCCCTCTCTCTCTATATATAAGTGGTTTATAGCAACAATTTACACAATGTTCTTACTAAAAATATTCAATGATCCTGAAATCTGTGAGGTAGTGCATTGGCTCCGATGAACGGTGGTTTCAAGGAAGACACACTTCTAGGGGATCTGGATAAACTCCTCAATGATCTATGCACAGGATCTTTGGCTAGGCCCTCCGATGCTCAAGTCAGTTCCTCTCTTGAAGGTGGAAGAAGAAGTACAGTAATGAAAGTACTCAGAAGTGGAGTTTTGGATGCTAGAGTTTACGTAGCTTGCCAATGTTGGTTGGTCCTAGGAATATCGTACCAGTTCCACTGTATAAAAATTTTGTACAAGTGTCGAACCTTTCTTAAACAATTTATTGTGTTATTTAGAAGTTAAATTAGGAATCGCAAACGGAACTTAACATTATTGATTCCAAATTTAACTTATCTGTTCTTAATGGTTTAGACTGAATTGCAAGCGGAACTTTACACTATTGATCCAAATTAACTTATGTTACAAATTCAATTAAATATCTATTTCGAAAATCGATTTCCAGGACAAACATGGCGAGGCACATGACCTTCTTGAGTATGGGAGCATCCACCACTGCCTCAACAAAACCTTTTAACGAAATTAAATATTTAATTTCCTAAAATAATATTAGGTTTAACCAAAAAGAACAATCGAATCACAAATTCGAAAAAAAAAAAACATAAACATGAATTACAAATTCAAAAAATTAGAATCTAATGCCTCTTGTGTTTGGAATTCTTACAAAGAAAAATAACTAGCATGATACGGAAAACAATTACTAGTTATACCTTTTCTTTGTATGCTAATAACCTCAAGATCTTCTGTCAAATTCCTCGCCTCGCCTTGGACATCGTGTGGGTGACGATCCTCCAAGATGAACACCACCCAAAAGTCTACTTCCTCCTTCTCTAAAATCCGGCCACCACCACAAGAGAACAAAAGAGAGCAAGGGGAAAAAGAGAGGGAGAGGGCCGGCCACAAGAGGAAGCACCAACTTGAGAATAAGAATTGATAATACATGAGGCCTCCTCTCCCCTTCTTTTATATTACTTGCCCAAGGCAAATAAGGAAAGACTTTTACAAAAAATAAAATAATCCTCTTGTTTTTCCTTTTCCTCTTTTATTTTTCCTTTTCCTTTCCCTTGATTGATTCAATCATCAATTATGGATTGATTGGCCGGCCCCTTGTGTAACGACCCGCCTTCTACTAACTAAGCTGTAAGGCCAGACCGTCACATTATTCTGTGCTAACTATTCCATGATCATCACTAAGTCTAGGTGCAGAAGCTGTACTAATTAAAATTTTTGCTAACTATTATCATTTCTCGATTCTATATGTGCTAAGGGGTGTGATCTAAACCATTCATGACATATATTACATCCCCCAATGGTCAAGGAACTTAACTAAGAGTTTCTTACTGAAATCAGGCCTCCCAATCGATCCACGGATCGATTGGAATGGCTTGATCGATCCATTGATTGATCCAGGTGGCTACTGTATGCAGAACTCAGGTTGGATCGATCCAGTGATCGATTCTGCACACTACTGTGCTCGGAACAATATTCTGGATCGATCGACTGATCGATCCAGACTGGCCAATCGATCCAGTGATCGATCCCAGGGCTTTCTGTTCACGACGGAAAGCATCCGGATCGATCGGCTGATCGATCCAGGAGCTTACTGTTTGCGGTACGAACTTCTCAATCGATCGGCTGATCGATTGAGAAGCCTCCAATCGATCGGTCGATCGATTGGGGTTTCTGATTTCGTATAGAAGCCTGATTTCAGCATTGTTTTGTGCCAAAATCTCTTATATCAATTCTAAACTAATAGAGATGCCTCCTAACATCAATTATCTAGCATTTTTAACATGGCATGGTGCATAATCCACTAATTCATGACATTTAAGCAAACTGAACTGCAGAAACTAAAAGTAACAAAGTTCTAATAGTTAAACTTGCTAAATTCCTAAGATCTTCCTTCCAAACTCCAGCTCACACACATCTTCATCGTTGCATTGACCTCCAGCCTCCACTAGTCCATCTTCCCTTTACCTTTATCTGCAGTATAAGGAAAATAGTATCTGTAAGCTTGAGAGTTTAGTAAGAAACCATCTACCTCACTAAAACATGCATTCGATGCAATATGCTTTTGAAAGAATGCTATTAAAATTATATGCTGAACTAGAGAAACATGGCATACTGAAATCACTACACATGAATACTAAAACATGGCATACAGGTTCATAAGATATGGAAATCAAAACTGATCATAAGACTATCACATGCCTCCATAAGAAAACTAAACAGAGCATGGACTGAACTAAGCTGATGCTAAACTATTGCTAGAATTATACTACTTTCACATAGCTATTTTGTGAGGTTCTGAAAACTAATTACATAGTAAGTGAAAATACATAATCATGCTGCTGTTTGGGCTCGACAACTGTACTTTGCTGTGCGCACATCCCTAACTAGACCCGGGTTTGTAAGTCTCGAATTTAGTAGGGTTACTAGGTTAGCTGAACCTAGGGACGACTATGGGAGCCCAACCCAATGGATATCTAATCCAGTACAGTGCCACTGAGAAGGTAAAATACTGAACATAAGCTAATAATACTTGTCTTGCTTTTACTAGGTTGTCTAAACCCAGAACTAGGTTATCTAAACCTAGAGGCGACTCTGGGAGCCCACCCATTGGACGTCTAGTCCATGAAAGCTGTAGCAAGACTATATAAGCTGTAAAAAGGCTTCTATTGCATTTAGCTAAGCTAGTAAAATGCTTAAGTCGCATTTTAACTGTACTAATAATTTAATCGAACACTTGGTATGCGCTAATTCGCATCCTTTGTGCCGAAAATCTACCTACTACTAAACTGAAGCATAAAATTCATACGACAGCTACTTATACTGCAGGTGAGGGGTTTCTTACCTCCTGTTTAGATTTTCTTATGATTCTAATCGCTAGATTTCCGGAAGAGACGATCCTTTCGACGATCTTCTCGCGTCTATGCGTTCCTCTCACGGAGGGAAGCGCCCTCGTGTCGGAGTCATCGCCGGAAGGTGCTCCTAGCCTAGGGGACGGAACCCTAACCTTTGCTTTTGGTTGGCGCCGAGAGAAGAAGAGGAAGGGAGAGGGGTCGGCGGAATTAGGTTGAGGAGAAGAAAAGTTACGTTAAAAGTTATCTCCCCACTAATTAGTTCCTTATTTATATTAAGTGGGTAATTCACCCAACTCAAATATAAATCTAATTGATTCCCTTTTCTTTCAGCACACCCCTGCTGGTGCCACATGGTTTACTACAGCTATCTATAAGTCATAGGGTTCGCTAGGTCTTGGGTTCAATTCCCGCGTAGGCTATTTTCGTTTTCTATTTATTTTTGCTACTTCCGCTATCCTAAAAATTCTGTAAAAATATCTTAAAATTCTAAAAAAAATACTAGGATATTTCTAATAATTATTTTGAGAAATTTCGGGTGTTACAATCCCTCATACCTTATAAAAAGTTTATCCTCGAACTTAGAATAACTCTGAGTACTTCTGTCTCATACTGCCTTCTATCTCCCAGGTTGCCTCTTCTGGTGTGTGACTTTGCCAAATTACTTTCACTAATGGTACTTCCTTGTTCCGCAATTTCTTAACTGCTCGGTCTATTATCTGAATAGGTCGACTGTCATAGCTGAGGTCTTCACGGACTTGTACCGACTAGGGCTCAATCACCTGGGTGGCATCTGGGATGTGCTTCTTCAGCACAGAGACATGAAATACATTGTGGACAGCTGACATTTCCTGGGGTAGCTCTAGCTCATATGCCACCTTGCCAACTCTTCTGCTGATAAGGTATGGTCCCACATATCTGGGACTTAGTTTGCCCTTTTTCCCAAAACGCATTACTCCCTTCATGGGAGCTACTCTGAGGAACATTGAATCCCCAACTGAAAACTCTAAGGGTCTGCGCCGTGTATCAGCATAGCTTTTCTGGCGGCTCTGAGCTGTCTCTATCCTCTGGCGGATCTGCTGTATAGCTGCTGTGGTATCTGCTACTAGATCTGTCTGAAGTTCTAGTTCTTTCTGTTCACCACTCTCATACCAACAGATTGGAGATCTACACCTCCACCCATAGAGAGCCTCGTAAGGTGTCATGCCGATGGTGGCCTGATAGCTGTTGTTGTATGCAAACTCTGCTAAACCCAGATATTTGCACCAACTTCCCCTGAAATCTAGGGCACATGCTCGGAGCATATCTTCGAGTACCTGATTGACTCGCTCCGTCTGACCATCTGTCTGAGGATGGAAAGTTGTGCTGAACTTTAACTTCGTGCCCAATGCTGACTCTACACACTCCCAGAAGTGTGATGTGAACCTACTGTCTCTGTCTGAAATAATGGTTCGTGGGACTCCATGTAATCTGATAATCTCCTTGAGATACAACTGAGCTAGCTGTTCCATGGAGTAGGATATCCTGATAGCTAAGAAGTGGGCTTATTTAGTCAATCTGTCGACTATTACCCAGATGGTATCGAAACCATTCGTGGTTCTGGGTAATCCCACTATGAAATCCATAGAAATGTCTTCCCACTTCCATTCTGGGATCTAGATAGGCTGCAAAACTCCTCCTGGTCTCTGATGTTCTGCCTTAACCCTCTTGCAAGTCAGACATGTGCTAACGTATCTAGCGATGTCTCTTTTCATCCTAGGCCACCAAAAACGTTTCTTTAGGTCCTGATACATCTTGGTGGAGCCTAGGTGCATCGCATAAGGAGTCCTGTGAGCCTCATTTAAAATCCTCCTCTTTAGTTCCTCCTGATCTGGAACACAAAGTCTGTCGCCAAAATACAACACCCCGCTAGTGGACACTCTGAATTCTCCACTTTCTGTTTCTGCTAATCCTTGCTTGATTTTCTGAATTTCAGGATCCTGTTCCTGAGCTGTCTGGATGTCACCAAGCAAGGTAGACTCTAATGTCATTGTAGAGAGCTCTCCAACTATGAGTTCAAGACCAAAATCTGTGATCTCTCTCTGTAGGGGCGGTGACATGGCTGCTAGCAATAATAAGGTAGCACTAGACTTTCTGCTAAATGCGTCTGCTACCCTGTTGGCTTTCGCTGGGTGGTAGAGGATGTCTATATCGTAGTCTTTGACCAGCTCTAGCCATCTGCGCTGCCACATATTCAAATCCTTCTGAGTGAAGAAGTACTTCAGACTCTGGTGATCTGTATACACTCTGCACTGAGCTCCATATAAGTAATGTCTCCAAATTTTGAGAGCGAACACTACTGCTGCAAGCTCAAGGTCATGAGTAGGGTAATTCTTCTCATATTCCTTGAGTTGTCTGGAGGCATAGGCGATCACCTTGCCCTCTTGCATCAATACTGCTCCTAGTCCCAATTTAGAGGCGTCACTATAAATATCAAAGCTGTCTGTGTTTGCTGGTAGAGCCAGAATAGGTGCACTAGTCAATCTCCTCTTTAGCTCACTGAAGCTGTTCTCGCAGTTCTCTGTTCACTGAAATTTTCTATTCTTTCTGGTGAGAGCTGTCAGTGGGGAGGCTATTCTAGAGAAGTCCTCTACAAACTTTCTGTAATAACCTGCTAGTCCCAAAAAGCTCCTGATCTCACTGGCGTTCTTGGGTCTTTTCCAGTTACTCACAGCTTCTATTTTACTGGGGTCTACCATGATACCATCCTTTGAGATGAGGTGACCCAGGAAGGACACCTGATCCAACCAAAATTCACATTTTGTGAACTTGGCGTACAACTGGTTTTGCTGGAGGGTCTGCAACACTATTTTCAGGTGCTCTGCGTGTTCTTCCTGAGTTCCTGAATAGATAAGGATGTCATCGATAAACACAATAACAAATCTATCTAGGTAATCCCTGAATACTCTATTCATGAGGCCCATGAAAGTAGCTGGAGCATTTGTCACACCAAAGGGGATGACTACGAACTCGTAATGTCCGTATCTGGTCCTGAATGCTGTCTTGGGTATATCCCCTTCTTTAACTTTCACCTGATGATATCCTGATCTGAGGTCTATCTTAGAGAACACTGCTGCTCCCTTTAGCTGATCAAACAGGTCATTTATTCTGGGAAGGGGATACCTGTTCTTGATAGTGAGTTGGTTCAGCGCTCGGTAGTCTATACACAGGCGCATGCTCCCGTCCTTCTTCTTCACGAACAACACAGGCGCTCCCCATGGTGAGTGACTAGGGCGTATGAAGCCTTTGTCAAGCAGCTCCTGTAATTGCTCATGAAGTTCCTTCAGTTCTGCTGGAGCCATGCGGTACGACGCTTTGGAGATAGGATTTGTACCGGGAATGAGTTCTATCTCAAATTCAATCTCCCTATCTGGTGCTAGGCCTGGTAACTCTTCAGGGAAGACTGCTGGGTAGTCACATATGACTCGGACCTCTGCTAGCTGTCGGTCCTTGTCCTGACTGGTGCTGACTACATGTGCTAAAAATCCCGTACATCCTGAATCCATTAATCTCTGTGCTTTCATAGCTGAGAGAAACTTTTTGGCCTTCCTCTTGGGTTCTCCGATGAACTCGAACTGTGCTTCTGCTTCAGGTTGGAATACGACTTTCTGTTTACGGCACTCGATGGAAGCACCGTATCTGATCAAGAAGTCTATTCCGAAGATGACATCGTAGTTAGTCATATTTAGCACTATCAGATCACAAAAGAGTTCTCTGTCGGCTATAATGACTGGTACTGCTCTGAGCCAGTGTGTGGATGCCATAATTTCTCCTGAAGGCAATGTCGTCAGAAACTGACTACTGAGTACCTCTGGGGGTACCGCTAACTTCTCGATAAATGCCCTGGATACATAAGAATGGGTTGCCCCAGTATCGAATAAGACAGTTGTACTTTGCTGTAAAATACTAATCTGACCTGTAATAACTGTCGAGGCATTTGCTACGTCCTCTCTGGTGAGTGAATAGATCCTCGCATTGGTCGCAGCTGGAGGGGCTTCTAATCTGCCCTGGCTGATCTGTGGACTATCTAAAGTGGTCTGCATCTGATGCAGCTATGCTGGCTTGACTTCATACTGAACCGACTGTGGTGGAGGAAAGCTGGTCTTGTTCGGACACTGCTTGGCCATGTGCCCTTCTTGTCCGCACTCAAAGCATCCTCGTGTGCCCTTACGATAAACTCCAGGGTGGAATTTCCCACAAGTAGCACACTTTGGATAACTGGGCTATTTGCTAGCTGGCCCTCCTTTTGGGTAACACCCTGGTTTGCGCTTGTTGCTGGAGTTCCCTTTCCAGTTGGAGCTGTGGCCCTGTTGTTTATGAGTGCCTGAGCCTCCTTGCCCCTTGGACTCTGAGAGAACTTGCTTCTGCTGCTTGATATTATTCTGGTAGTGCTCGGTGGTCAGAGCCCTGCTGACTAGTTCTTCGGTGGTTTGCGGCCTATGAATGCCGCCGGCCACGTTCATCGCTATTTCCGGCCTCAGCATCTTGAGAATCAATCGAACTCGTTCTTTTTCTGTGCTGACTAGTTCAGGGCATAGGCGATCCAATCTGTTGAATTTCTTCACGGCTTCCTCCACTGAAAGGTTGCCCTGGCGAAATTCAGTGAACTCGTCGTAGTGACGGTTCGTGACCCGCATGTGAAAGAACTCCTCGAAGAATTCTTTCTCGAAATCAGCCCATGTCATCTGGTTCACTGGACGCTTCGCTCTAATTCTCTCCCACCACATGCGTGCATCTCCTGTCAAGCAGAAGGAGGCGCACTTCACCTTTTCATGCTCTGTCCAGTCCAGAAGCTCCATCGTACTCTCCAGTGTTTTGAACCAGGCTTAAGCATCCTATGGTTCACTGGTGCCTGAGAAATTCTCTGGCTTGACTCTCTGCCACTGGATTAGATAGGCTTCTCTTCTTGCCTCTGTTGCTGGGACTACTGGTGCTGTAGGCTGGACTGGTGGAACCTCTAAGACTACTGGCGTTGCTAAGTTTAGTTCCGGGGTGACTGTGGGAGTATTATGCTGATTAGCCTTTAAGGTAGCTATCTCCTGTTGCTGTTCGACTAACTGCTGCTGTAACTGAGCCACTAATGCTGTCAGGTCTGGGGGAGGCACTGAACTGCCTGCCTCGTGCTAGGGCTCAGTAGCTGGTGCCCTCCTAGCTGGGCGTCCTCGTGCCATTTCTAAAGGAACAAAGGACATACATGACCAATACAATCATAATGGAGTAGCTATTGTTATCATGTTAACTACTATCATAAACAAGCATGCTTTAGTTATCTACAAACACGAAAGCAATAAACATAACAAAGTGAGAGGTATCCTTACTTGGAAGCTGCAGGTTCAATGCTGATGTGTGTGTAGGAAGTATGGAAGCTGCTCTGATACCACTCTGTAACGACCCACCTTCTACTAACTAAGCTGTAAGGTCGGACCGTCACATTATGATGTGCTAACTATTCCATGGCCATCACTAAGTCTAGGTGCGGAAGCTGTACTAATTAAAATTTTTGCTAACAATTATCATTTCTCGATTCTATATGTGCTAAGGGGTGTGATCTAAACCATTCATGACATATATTACATCCCCCAATGGTCAAGGAACATAATTAAGAGTTTCCTACTGAAATCAGGCCTCCCAATCGATCCACGGATCGATTGGAATGGCTTGATCGATCCATTGATCGATCCAGGTGGCTACTGTATGCGGAACTCAGGTTGGATCGATCCAGTGATCGATTCAGCACGCTACTATGCTCGGGGCAATATTCTGGATCGATCGGCTGATCGATCCAGACTGGCCAATCGATCCAGTGATCGATCCCAGGGCTTTCTGTTCGCGACGGAAAGCATCTGGATCGATCGGCTGATCGATCCAGGAGCTTACTGTTTGCGGTACGAACTTCTCAATCGATCGGCTGATCGATTGAGAAGCCTCCAATCGATCGGCCGATCGATTGGGGTTTCTGATTTCGTACAGAAGCCTGATTTCAGCACTGTTTCGTGCCAAAATCTCTTATATCAATTCTAAACTAATAGAGATGCCTCCTAACATCAATTATCTAGCATTTTTAACATGGCATGGTGCATAATCCACTAATTCATGACATTTAAGCAAACTGAACTGCAGAAACTAAAAGTAACAAAGTTCTAATAGTTAAACTTGCTAAATTCCTAAGATCTTCCTTCCAAACTCCAGCTCACACACATCTTCATCGTTGCATTGACCTCCAGCCTCCACTAGTCCATCTTCCCTTTACCTTTATCTGCAGTATAAGGAAAATAGTATCTGTAAGCTTGAGAGCTTATTAAGAAACCATCTACCTCACTAAAACATGCATTCGATGCAATATGCTTTTGAAAGAATGCTATTAAAATCATATGCTGAACTTGAGAAACATGGCATACTGAAATCACTACACATGAATACTAAAACATGGCATACAGGTTCATAAGATATGGAAATCAAAACTGATCATAAGACTATCACATGCCTCCATAAGAAAACTAAACAGAGCATGGACTGAACTAAGCTGATGCTAAACTATTGCTAGAATTATACTACTTTCACATAGCTATTTTGTGAGGTTCTGAAAACTAATTACATAGTAAGTGAAAATACATAATCATGTTGCTGTTTAGGCCCGACAACTGTACTTTGCTCTGCGCGCATCCCTAACTAGACCCGGGTTTGCAAGTCCCGAATTTAGTAGGGTTACTAGGTTAGCTGAACCTAGGGACGACTATGGGAGCCCAACCCAATGGATATCTAATCCAGTACAGTTCCACTGAGAAGGTAAAATACTGAACATAAGCTAATAATACTTGTCTTTCTTTTACTAGGTTGTCTAAACCCAGAACTAGGTTATCTAAACCTAGAGGCGACTGTGGGAGCCCACCCATTGGACGTCTAGTCCATGAAAGCTGTAGCAAGACTATATAAGCTGTAAAAAGGCTTCTATTGCATTTAGCTAAGCTAGTAAAATGCTTAAGTCGCATTTTAACTGTACTAATAATTTAATCGAACACTTGGTATGCGCTAATTCGCATCCTTTGTGCCGAAAATCTACCTACTACTAAACTGAAGCATAAAATTCATACGACAGCTACTTATACTGCAGGTGAGGGGTTTCTTACCTCCTGTTTAGATTTTCTTACGATTCTAATCGCTAGATTTCCGGAAGAGACGATCCTTTCGACGATCTTCTCGCGTCTATGCGTTCCTCTCGCGGAGGGAAGCGTCCTCGTGTCGGAGTCGTCGTCGGAAGGTGCTCTTAGCCTAGGGGACGGAACCCTAACCTTTGCTTTTGGTTGGCGCCGAGAGAAGAAGAGGATGGGAGAGGGGTCGGCGGAATTAGGTTGAGGAGAAGAAAAGTTATGTTAAAAGTTATCTCTCCACTAATTAGTTCCTTATTTATATTAAGTGGGTAATTCACCCAACTCAAATATAAATCTAATTGATTCCCTTTTCTTTCAGCACACCCCTGCTGGGGCCACATGGTTTGCTACAGCTATCTATAAGTCATAGGGTTCGCTAGGTCTTGGGTTCAATTCCCGCATACGTTATTTTCGTTTTCTATTTATTTTTGCTACTTCCGCTATCCTAAAAATTCTGTAAAAATATCTTAAAATTCCAGAAAAATACTAGGATATTTTTAATAATTATTTTGAGAAATTTCGGGCATTACACTTTGCTTTGGCACCAGGCAAGGGTGGCCGACCACATCATCAAGGAGAAAAATAATTTTTATTAAATTTTATAAAAGAAGATATCCTCTTATAAAATTTTACAAGCTCTCTTTCCTATTGTGGATGTTAAAAAAGGAATGTTTTAAAAATTAAAACTATGTTTTTTAATTTAAAACTTCTCTTCTAAAATTTTCTTTTTAAACATGGTTATAAAATTAAAAAGATTCAAATTTAAAACTTCTCTTCCTTTCTTTTCTAAAACCATGAGGATGGTTAAAAAAGGAAAGTTTTAAAACTTTTAATCTTTCTTTTAAACCATGTGGCTAATTCAAATAAGGAATATTTTGTATTTTAAAATCTCTCTTTTAAAACTTGTAGATATCGACAAAGAGAAAATTTTAAAAATTCATAACACCCCTCCTAGTTTGAATTATTGTGGTCGGCCCCTTTTTGCTTGGACACCAAGCAAAGGGCCGACCCCTTTGAGAAGGAATTGGCCGACCCCTATGACTTGGTCATCAAGTCATGGGTCGGCCCCCTCTTGGACACCAAGAAGGGCTTTTTATGAGTGGACTTGAGGCATTAATGAGGCTACGACAGGGACCTAGAGGAGAAATTATTTTTGGCCTTCCGATGAGCTTGAGCATCCCGTGTTCGCCCCGAACACACAACTCAAGTTCATCAACAATAACTCATTCCACTAGAGAGTTTATTATTGCACTACCACACCAATCCCAAATTACATTATGGGCTCTTATTTATCATGAGTGTGTTAGTCTCCCTGTGTTTAAGATATCGAATGTCCATTAATTTAATTGAGTTACTGACAACTCACTTTAATTAATGTCTTAGTCCAAGAGTAGTACCACTCAACTTTATTGTCATGTCGGACTAAGTCCACCTGCAGGGTTTAACATGACAATCCTTATGAGCTCCTCTTGGGGACATTCTCAACCTAGATTACTACGACACAGTTTTCTTCTATGATCAATAACACACACTATAAGTAATATCATTTCTCAACTTATCGGGCCTATTGATTTATCGAGCTAAATCTCACCCTTTGATAAGTTAAAGAAATAAATATTAAATATATATGCTTGTTATTATATTAGGATTGAGAGCACACACTTCCATAATAACTAAGGTCTAGTTCTTTTATTAAGTCAGTATAAAAAGAACTTACCTAAAATGATCATACTCAATACACTTAGAGTGTACTAGTGTAATTTATTAGTCAAGATAAACTAATACCTAATTATACTACGACTATTCCAATAGTTTGTTCCTTTCCATCTTAGTTGTGAGCAACTGTTTATAATTTATAAAGAACTGATAACATAATTTTCTGTGTGTGAGACCACATATAATATAAATTAATTGAATAGCTACACTTAACAAATAAAATATAGACATTTGACCAATGTGATTCTTTTATTTCATAAATAAATGTTTACAAAAGTTATGGTTTTAGTATACATTCTAACGATCTCCCACTTATACTAAAAGACTAAGTTGTCATATCTGCTGCCATACATCTGATTCTCATCCCTTCCACATGCCGATCAAAAGCTTTCGCTGGAATGGCCTTAGTGATAGGATCTGCCAAGTTATCTGCTGATGTAATCTTGGCGACGACAACCTCTCCTCTCTTGACAATGTCTCATATCAGGTGGTACTTGCGCTCTATATGTTTACTCGCCTTATGGGCTCGTGGTTCCTTCGAATTTGCAACTACACCGCTATTATCACAATAAATTGTGATGATTTTGGGCAAACCAGGAATCACATCTAAGTCCATTAGGAAGTTCCTGAGCCATACAGCTTCTTTGGCTGCCTCAGAGGCTGCCACATACATAGCTTCCATAGTTGAGTCTGAAACGTATTTCTGCTTGACACTCCTCCACCTCCTAAAGTAAACACATAGCCTGATGTAGACTTACTATTGTCCCTATCTGATTGGAAATCTGAATCCGTGTAACTCACAGGGAGCAAATCGTCTGCTTGGTAAACTAGCATATAATCTCTAGTCATTCTTAGGTACTTTAATATATGCTTTATAGCAGTCCAATGTCCTTGTCTAGGGTTACTCTGATATCTGCTAACCATGCCCACGGTAAAATAAATATTCGGTCTCGTACACAGCATTGCATACATTAGGCTTCCCACAGCCAAAGCATAATGAACTGCCTTCATGTCCTCTATCTCCTTTGATGTCTTTGGAGATATCTCTTTGGATAAAGCTACTCCATGCCTAAAAGGTAAGAAACCTTTCTTGGAGTTTTACATGCTAAACGAGCAAGGATTGTATCTATATATGAAGCTTGAGATAGACATAACATCCTTTTCTTGCGATCCCTTATGACTTTAATCCCAAGAATATGTGCACATTCTCCTAAGTCCTCATATCAAATTGTTTGGATAACCATACCCTTACGTCCGATAACACTTTGACATTGTTGCCAATTAACAAAATATCATCTACGTATAGTACAAGAATTACCACCACGTTTCCATTACACTTCTTGTATACACAAGACTCATCCGGACATTGAATAAATCCATATGACTGGATTACTTCGTTAAACTAGATGTTCCAAGATCTTGAAGCTTGCTTCAGTCCATAAATGGACCGATTCAGCTTGCACACTAGATGCTCTTTGCCTTTTTCAATGAATCCCTCTGGTTGCTTCATATGGATGTTTTCTTCAAGACTTCCATTAATGAAAGCTGTCTTGACATCCATTTGCCAAATCTCATAATCCATATGAGCGACAATGGATAAGAGTATCCGGATAGACTTAAGCATAGCTACCGGTGAAAAGGTCTCCTTATAATCGATTCCCTCTTTCTAAGTATACCCTTTCACAACAAGCTTTGCTTTGAAGGTTTCTACCTTCCCGTCTGTCCCTCTTTTCCTTTTGTAGATCCACTTACATTTAACGACTTTTACACCATCTGGTAGTTTTACAAGCTCCCAGACCTTATTAGAATACATAGACTCTATTTCAAAATTCATTGCCTTTTGCCAAGATTCTGCATCTTTATCTTGTAGTGCTTCGTCATATGTCCGGGGATCAAGTTCATATTTACCCGGGATCAAGTCCGAAGACTCTCCCAAAAATATGAATCTTTCAGGTTGCTTTATAACCCTCCCACTACAACGAGGCACTGCCTCTGGTTGTGTATCATGTGTGATACGTGTTGTAGTCTCTTGTGGTACTTCATCTTGTACTGTTGGTACTAAAGTAGACGTGTCCTCTCTTATTTCTTCTAGAACAATTTTACTCATGGGCTTATGGTTTATTACATAATCATCTTCTAAAAATCGAGTATTGGTGCTAACAATGATCTTCTAATTTTTAGGATTATAAAACAAACCCCCTTTCGTTCCTTTAGGATATCCCACAAACAGACATACTTCTGTACATGATTCTAACTTGTCAGTATCTCCCTTCAGCACATATGCTGGACTACCCCATATCCGCATATGATTCAGACTAGGCTTACGCCCATTCCATAATTCCATGGGAGTAGAAGGAACTGTTTTAGAATGTACCATATTCAGAATGTACACTGCTGTTTCTAAAGCATATCCCCAAAATGAATTTGGTAATTCTAAATAACTCATCATCAATCTAACCATTTCCATAAGAGTCCTATTCCTTCATTCTGCCACACCATTCTGTTGGGGTGTACTAGGTGCAGACAATTGGGATTGAATCCCGACTTTTGATAAGTAATTCCTAAACTCTCCAAAGAGGTATTCGCCACCATGGTCAGACCATAGTGTCTTGATACTTTTACCAAGATGTTTCTCCACATCAGCCCTATATTCTTTGAACTTATCAAATCATTCAGACTTGTGGTGCATCAAGTAAATGTATCCATATCTTGAATAATCATCTATAAAGGAGACGAAATATTCATAACCACCTCTTTCCTGGACAGACATAGGACCACACAAATCAGAATGAACCAGTTCTAACACATATTTGGCTCTATACCCCTTGGCCTTAAAAGGTCTCTTGGTCATTTTACCTTCCAAGCAAGATTCACAGGTTGAAAAGTTTTTCAACTCTAATGAACCCAAGAGTCCATCGGCTACAAGCCTTTGAATCCTACTTAAGTTAATATGACCAAGCCTTAGATGACAAAGATATGTTTGGTTTATTTCTGAAGGTTCCTTTCTCTTATTGGATTTAGAAGATGTGTTATTAATTTCCATTTTTTGCTTTGTGGAAGAAATTGGATTTAAAGTATATAAATTGCCAATCAATGCACCAAAACAGATAATAACCCTATTTCTCTTTATAACCATATTGCTATTAAAAGAAACAGAATATCCATCCAAATACAGTTTAGAAACTGAAATTAAATTCTTTCTAAAACTAGGTACATAAAGACAATTTCTTAAAACCAAACTTCTATTCCTATCAAAAGATAAGTAGACGTCTCCTACTGCAACAGCCACCACCTTAGTAGCATTGCCCATGTAGACGGTTATCTCTCCTTCAAATAGTCGTCAGGTTTCCTGGAACCCCTGCAAAGAGTTGCAGACATGATCAGTGGCCCCCGTATCTACACACCAGGTGCTGGTAGATAACACCGCTAAACATGTTTCAACTACTAGAGAATGAGATATACCTTTATTGTTCTGATTCCTACGAGGATAGTCCGCCTTCCAATGTCCTGACTGCTTGCAGATGAAGCACTTGCCCTTCGGCTTCTTCATTCCAGCTTTTTGTCCTGTACCCTGAGGTTTATTCACCTTCTTTGCTGAAAAGACCTGTTTCTTCTTCTTCTTGCCTTTCGACTTAGAAGTAGAATCATTTTCAGCATAGTGAATCTAAGAACTGTGACGAAATATATCTTCTGCTGCTTGTAGTTTTGTCAGAAGTTCCGCCAACATATACTCCCTTTTATTCATGTTATAGTTCAAGCGGAATTGCTCAAAACTTCTGGGTAGCGTTTGGAGAATTATATCGACTTGAGTTTCCCCATCGATTTCACCTCCAAGGACTTATATTTCGTTCAGATAAGCCATCATTTTGAGGATATGATCCCTTACGGGTGTCCCCTCTAACATGGTGGTTGTCATTAACTTTCTCATTACTTCTTGCCTAGTAGTCTGACTCTGGTGCCCATAGAGCTCTTTGAGATTGTTCATTATATCATAAGCAGTTGGTAAATCTTGATGCTGATGTTACAATACATTTGACATTGAAGTCAAAATGTAACACCGCGCCATCTCATCTACTTTTACCCATTTATTATGATACTCAATCTCCTCTGGGGTAGAATCACCATTAGGTGTATCTGGGTATACCTCTGACAGTACAAACTTATAGCTTTCAGCAGTTAAGACAATATCCAGGTTTCTTTTCCAATCTATAAAGTTGGGACCAGTAAGTCTGTTCTCTTTCAGTATAATGGCCAATGGGTTGAAAGTTATCCTAAGAATCACAAAATAAATTTTGGATAGGACTCTAAATTTAGAATAATATTGATTCCTCAAACAATACTATTTAAATTTACCAACACCTCAAAACACCATGAATATTGCATGCCACGTTAGTGCGGACGTATACAAATTCAACATTTGTAAGAGGAGGGTCTTACCCATTAATTTTATTATTTTGTCATCCTAACTTTATGACAAATAAAATTAATAGTTGGTTTTACTTTGGTCACGCAAAAATAATAGCAGTGACTCCGTTGGGAAGGCTACTATTGAATGCGTCTAAGTGTATACCATTACTTGATACTTAGTCCATTAAATACGATTGTGCCCCTTCAGTTGGAGAAGATCACACGCTCCTAAATAATTTCCTATAACCATCCATAAAGGAAATTTGATCTAGTGATCTGTAATAAACCTATTCGTTGTGGAGGGAGGCACTCAGAGCTAACACGCAAGCTTGTTCATCACTTACAAACCAGTAATGGAGACCGTGGAATTTATTTAAAAATTCCTCTCCCACTTAGTTATTTAAGGTGAGGAATTTTAACCTATGCTAGCATATATCACATGCGCACACACACATCACAGTAAATAAAAGCAATAAATGTGGAAATTAATTTTCCAATTATTATGACCTTTTCCATCACTGCCCTCCATGTGTTCCAACCCTAGCTGCTGCCATCTTTAGCCACCGCCATCGAGTCCAGTCATCGCATCTATCTTGCTTCTTATTCCGCTGCGCCTCTGGTCCTCCAATAGCACCACGCCTCACAAGGATACGATCCACAACAAATATAGAATTTTACATATATCGATCCTATATTCCACAAAGGAATGTACATGTATTGTAGATCGAACAAAAAAGTAAAATTCTAAAACTAATACAACTTCTGCTGTATTTGATACATACAATCATGCACACATAAAATAATGCCCTTGACATGTCCAAGGGTCTAATCACACACAACATCTATAAGCCATAATAGTTGAAGCCTGCAACCACAAAGTTAACATATCCTACTATTATCCTGACTAAATTATGTATGACATGTGCATAATTAATTGAAAACCAAAACACACAGAGGCAAATCCTAGCTCTAATACCAATTGTTGGTTGGTCCTAGGAAGATCGCACCAGTTCCACTGTACAAAAATTTTGTACAAGTGTCGAACCTTTCCTAAACAACCTATTGTGTTCTTTAGAAGTTAAATTAGGAATCGCAAATGGAACTTAACATTATTGTTTCAAAATTTAACTTATCTGTTCTTAATGATTTAGACTTGGATCGCAAGTGGAACTTTACACTATTGATCCAAATCAACTTATGTTACAAATTCAATTAAATATCTATTTCAAAAATCGGTTTCCAGGACAAACATGGCGAGGCACATGACCTTCTTGAGTATGGGAGCATCCACCACTGCCTCGACAAAACCTTTTAACGAAATTAAATATTTAATTTCCTAAAATAACATTAGGTTTAACCTAAAAGAACAATCGAATCACAAATTTGAAAAATAAAAAAAAACATAAACATGAATTACAAATTCAAAAAATTAGAATCTAATGCCTCTTGTGTTTGGAATTCTTACAAAGAAAAATAACTAGCATTATACGGAAAATAATTACTAGTTATACCTTTTCTTTGTATGCTAATAACTTCAAGATCTTCTGTCGTATTCCTCGCCTCGCCTTGGACATCGTGTGGGTGACGATCCTCCAAGATGAACACCACCCAAAAGCCTTCTTCCTCCTTCTCTAAAATCCGGCCACCACCACAAGAGAACAAAAGAGAGCAAGGGGAAAAAGAGAGGGAGAGGGCCGTCCACAAGAGGAAGCACCAACTTGAGAATAAGAATTGATAATACATGAGGCCTCCTCTCCCCTTCTTTTATATTACTTGCCCAAGGCAAATAAAGAAAGACTTTTACAAAAAATAAAATAATCCTCTTGTTTTTCCTTTTCCTCTTTTATTTTTCCTTTTCCTTTCCCTTAATTGATTCAATCATCAATTATGGATTGATTGGCCGGCCACCCTTTCTTGGCCACATCATCAAGGAGAAAAATAATTTTTATAAAATTTTATAAAAGAAGAAATCCTCTTATAAAATTTTACAAGCTCTCTTTCCTATTGTGGATGTTAAAAAAGGAATGTTTTAAAAATTAAAATCATGTTTTAAAATTTAAAACTTCTCTTCTAAAATTTCCTTTTTAAACATGGTTACAAAATTAAAAAGATTCAAATTTAAAACTTCTCTTCCTTTTTTTCTAA
Organism: Zingiber officinale; assembly: GCF_018446385.1. Lineage (NCBI taxonomy): Eukaryota > Viridiplantae > Streptophyta > Magnoliopsida > Zingiberales > Zingiberaceae > Zingiber > Zingiber officinale. The sequence continues at coordinate 79,969,689 of NC_055986.1, forward strand.
AACCATGAGGATGGTTAAAAAAGAAAAGTTTTAAAACTTTTAAACCATGTGGCCTAATTCAAATAAGGAAAGTTTTATATTTTAAAATCTCTCTTTTAAAACTTGTAGATATCTACAAAGATAAAATTTTAAAAATTCAAAATACCCCTCCTAGTTTGAATTATTGTGGTCGGCCCTCTTTGCTTGGACACCAAGCAAAGGGTCGACCCCTTTGAGAAGGAATTTGCCGACCCCTATGGCTTGGTCATCAAGCCATGGGCCGGCCCCCTCTTGGACACTAAGAAGGGCTTTTCATGAGTGGACTTGAGGCATTAATGCGGATACGATAGGGACCTAGAGGAGAAATTGGTTTTGGCCTTCCGATGTGCTTGAGCATCCCATGTTCGCCCCGAACATACAACTCAAGTTCATCAACAATAACTCATTCCACTAGAGAATTTATTATTGCACTACCGCACCAATCCCAAATTATATTATGGGCTCCTTATCATGAGTGTGTTAATCTCCCTGTGTTTAAGATATCGAATGTCCATTAATTTAATTGAGTTACTGACAACTCACTTTAATTAATGTCTTAGTCCAAGAGTAGTACCACTCAACTTTATTGTCATGTCAGACTAATTCCACCTGCAGGGTTTAACAGGACAATCCTTATGAGCTCCTCTTGGGGACATTCTCAACCTAGATTACTAGGACACAGTTTTCTTCTATAATCAACAACACACACTATAAGTAATATCATTTCCCAACTTATCGGGCCTATTGATTTTATCGAGCTAAATCTCACCCTTTGATAAGTTAAAGAAATAAATACTAAATATATATGCTTGTTATTATATTAGGATTAAGAGCACACACTTCCATAATAACTAAGGTTTAGTTCTTTTATTAAGTCAGTATAAAAAGAACTTACCTAAAATGGTCCTACTCAATACACTTAGAGTGTACTAGTGTAATTTATTAGTCAAGATAAACTAATACCTAATTACACTACAATTATTCCAATGGTTTATTCTTTTCCATCTTAGTCGTGAGTAACTATTTATAATTTATAAAGAACTGATAACATGATATTCTGTGTGTGACATCACACACCATGTTATCTACAATATAAATTAATTGAACAACTACATTTAACTAATAAAATGTAGACATTTGACCAATGTGATTCTTTTATTTCATAAATAAATGTTTATAAAAGTTAGACTTTTAGTATACACTCTAACAGCCAACAGGGAGGATCCCCCTTTTTATACTAACTCATATAACCTCCGTAGTCATGAGGTGGTCCCGATTTATTAGAGTTTGTTAAGAAATGAAGTCATACTTTAGGCTTCATGCAATAATCTTTTAAATAATCTTTTTTGTATCACAGATGTACCTCTTTTATCATTTATGACTCATACTCCTGATGAAGTATAAATAGGCATATGTTCCCGTAATCGAAGAAGCTTCTGGAGAATATTTCCCACCAAATTCACCAAGTTGTCATAAAGATTTTTAATACTTATACACCATCCTTCATTAAATATGTCTCAGCTGATCATTCAAGCAGACCAGGTATATATTGGGAATACCTTTTGTTAAGCATGTCTCGGCTGGTCATTCAAGCCGGTCATGTATATATTGAGAATACCTCCTGTTAAGAATGTTTCAGTCGATAGTGTATATTGAGAATACCTTTAAGCTTGGATGGGCTTTGTCCGGCCGAGCACATATAGGCACATTAGTGCCCGCTCGGCCTTCACTCTGCCGATAATATACTAAATGTTATATAAGGTTAAGTGTCTTTACACTCGGCTAGGCTTTGTCTGGTTGAGCATATATAAGCACACTACTCCTCGCTCAGCCTTCACTCGATTGGTAATATACTAAAAGTTATATAAGGCGAAGTGCCTTTAAGTTTAGTTAAGCTTTGTCAGGTCGAGCATATATAAGCACACTAGTGCTCACTCGGCCTTCACTCGGTGGGTAATATACTAAAAGCTGTATAAGGCTAAGTGACTTTAAACTCGGTCGAGTTTTGTCCGGTCAAGTCTATATAAGCACACTAGTGCTCGCTCGACCTTCACTCAACCAGTAATATACTAAAAGTTGTATAAGGCTAAGTGCCTTTATGCTCGGTCGGGCTTTGTCCGGCCGAGTGTATATAAGCACACTAGTGCTCCCTCGACCTTCATTCGACCAGCAATATACTAAAAGCTGAATAGGGCTAAATGTCTTTAAACTCGGTCGGGCTTTGTCCGGTCGAGCGCATACAAGCACACTGGTGCTCGGTCGGCCTTTACTCGGTTGGTAATATACTATAAGTTTTATAAGGCTAAGTGCCTTTACCCACTCTGCCTTCATTCGACCGGTAATATACTAAAAGCTTTCATAAGTCTAAGTACTCCTAATCTCAGTCAGGCGCCGCCTGGCTGAGCGCCTGTGGAAAATCTTTTATTCAGTCGGCTATTATCCTATTAATAATACATTCACCCAGCTATGGGCTTCTTCTTCTTCTCTCGACCGTGACCTCCTTGTCATCCGACAGGGCGGCCTATCATAACCCATATCATTCAATATAAGCAATCTCTGGATTACTCCTAATAGTTATATTAAGAGAAACAACTTATAGCCACAATTTATACAAATTGATACTAAAACTAAGCAATAGGTGTAGTTTCAAAAACAATCTTAAAAAAATAGAGTAATAGAATTAGTTTATGACAACAGTTTACATAAAATCATTATTAAAAGTATTCAATAGAAGTCATTTGTAAATTATTCCTAGATGTTAAAGTAATAAAAATATTTTATTGTAGCATTTTACATAGAACTGCTGCTAAAATTGTTTGATATGATCAGTTTCAAGATTATTCCCAATAGTTATATTAATAAGAGTGGTTTATAAGAGAAATTTATACAAATTAACACTAAAACTATGCAATATGTGCAATTTCAAAATGGATCCTAAAATAATAGAGCAATAGAAGCTGTTTATAGTAGTAGTTTACACAACACGTTAATACAAGTATTAAATATGAGTGATTTGGAAATTACTCCTAGAAGTTATATAGAGCAATAGAAATAGTTAATAGCAATGTTTGACATAGAACCACTACTAAAATGATCTAATATCAGTAATTCCAAGATTAGTTCTAATAGTTCTATCATTAAGAGTGGTTTACAATAATGGTTAATGCAAATTAGCGATAAAACTACGCAATAGTTACAGTTTCAAAACCAATCCTAAAATAATATTGCAATAGAAGTGGTTTATAGCAATAGTTTACAAACACATTGATAAAAGTATTCAATATGAGCGGTTTAAAATTTGCTCCTAGAAGTTAGAGCAATAGAAAGGTTAGTAATCATATTTGACACAGAACCGCTACTAAAAGTACCCAATATCAGTAGTTTTAAAATTGCTTCTAACGGTTGTATTATTAAGAACGATTTACAACAATGGTTTATTTAAATCAGCTCTAAAACTATGCAATAGTTATAGTTGTAAAACCAATCTTGAAACAATAGAGCAATAGAAATGGTTTATAGTAGTAGTTCACTCAACATGTTGATAAAAGTATTCAATATGTGCTATTTGAAAACTGCTCCTAGAAATTAGAGCAATAGAAATAGTTAGTAACATCATTTAACATAGAACTACTACTAAAAGTACTCAATATATACACAATTTCAAGATTGCTTCTAATAGTCATATTATTAAGAGTGGTTTACAATAGCAGTTTATGTAAATCGGTGCTAAAAAAATGCAATAGTGCAGCTTGAAAACAAATTCTAAAACATTATATTAATAAAAGCAATTTATAGCAACACTTCACACAAAATAATGTTAAAAGTATTCAGTAGGAATGATTTGTTAACTATTCTTAAAAGTTATAGCAATAGAAAATATTAGTAGTAACGTTTGACATAGAATCATTGCTAAAAGTACCCAATATCAACAGTTTTAAGATTATTTCTCATAGTTGTATCATTAAGAGTGGTTTACCATAGTAGTTTATTCAAAAAGATATTCAACAATAGCATATTTAAAACCATTTTTAAAAGGCAAGACAATAGAAATAGTTTAGTTCAAACTAATTCAATTATTAGATTTTCAAGAGCAGTATTAAAACTGCTCCTAATAAACCACTTTTAAAAAAACCTTTTTTTTGTAGTGTAGATTTAAATCCAAGTTTGGATATATTTGTAGTGTATATGATTCATTAAGTTCTAAGTATCATGTTAAGGTACTTGGAGCCCAATGTGAACCATTCCAACGATCCCTTAAGTTCTTCAACTTGACTTTTCAAAAGGAAATTCTCTTCCTTAAGTTTTTGAACTTGAGTTGAGGTTCCATCCTAGAGATCAGATCCTCTGGTCCACAATTCCTGGTCCCTTCCATAATTTGCATGTTGGATTGCGGTGGGAATCTGGCCAAAATTGGTTATGATCTCCCCTGGGTACACCTTCCCACCTAGGTTATAGTTTTAGGTTGTTCCAGGCAACCAGAGGTTACTGACGGTGGGCAGATTGTAGGGTGCCGAGTAGGGGCCGGCTTGCCCATCCCCGATGGCCTCCGGTAGCCTGAATCGACCGAAAACTATAACCTTAGTGAGAAGGTGAACCCAAGGGAGTTCACAACCAATTTTGGTCGGATTCCGACTGCAATTCGACATGCAAGTTGTGGAAGGGATCAGGAAGGAACCAAAGATTGCAGACCAGAGGATCTGGACTCCCATCCTAAACTTGGTCATTGAAGGACTAGTGTTAGCATTCTCCTCAAGGACTTTTATCTCCTTTAGGAGTGACTTAACTCAGACATTAGATTTAGCTAACTTTCTAGTTCAACATGAAATTATGGCATATAAATTTTCAACTAAAGGAGAGTTTACCTAGTGGTTTGGTTCATCTGAATTAGATACAAATTTGTGGCTTAACTCAGATTTGAGCTCAGATTTGGACTTGGATTCAACCACAAGTTTTTTTGCCATTAGTGCTAAGAAGCTTGTTTGAGCTTGTTCCTGCTCGTCTGATTCTTTTGATGAGGACTCATCCCATGTCACCTTTAGTGTTGTCTTTTTCCGTTATTTTTTGATTTATTTTGAGTTCATACACTCAGCTCAGCAGTGACCCTTTTTGTTACATCCATGCATATCACTTCTGACTTGGTCTTCATGGTTTAATTCAGACCTGATTGCTTGACTTTTGATGAGATCACCTTCTTGATTTCATGCTTGGTGAACCTTTTCTTCTTCTTGAACATCATCCAAACTAGGTTAACTATTTTGGAAGTTAACTCTTCATTGTCTTCTTTTGAATCCGATTTGTCTTCAAATTTGGGTTTCAGTTAGAATTTAGGTTTGGGCTCCTTGTTCTTGATTTGACCTGCAAGCAAGTCACACCTTTCTTGGCTTGACTTGAGTTAGTCTATTCATGTAATTTGAATTTAGAAAATAACTCATTTAACTAAACTTTTTTAAAGGTCACTTGAAACCTTGTAAGCATCTACTATAGATGTCGACAAAGTGTTCCTAGGGAATGCTTTCAATGCATACCTTATTATGTTGTAGTTCTCCACTTGTTGTCTGATTGAGTGCAACCTATTGAGGATATCTTAAATGTGGGTGTGTAGCTGACTCGCTGATTCACCGTTTTGCATTTTATATTAAATATTATACTAATTCTAGGTTGTTATCCAAATGGAATACGTTATAGGGTCTGACTGTAATATCTTAGTAAGGATCGCTATATCTCCAAAACTTGGGTACAATATTAAATATATGTGCAAGAGTTCATGTTGTAGGGTACAACTATAATGTATCAGCAATGACTGCTACATCTCCTTGAGAAATTGGGTGTAGTATTAAATATGAAAGAGTTCTCATACCATTGATTGGATAAGAATAAATATTATAGAAAAATTAATAGTCTATGATTTAAAACATGGAATATAGGAACCTTCACTAGAAAAATAATAGAGGTAGTAGATATAATGATTAGAAGAAGAATTAGTATTTTATGTATTCAAGAGATAAAATAGGTATGTGAGAAGGCAAAGATGATAGAGAACTCGGGTTTTAAGTTATAGTATACAAGAAAGAGTAAAATAAGAAATAGAGTGGGTATTTTTGTAGATAGTTTGTTAAAGGATAAAGTTGTAGGAGTAAATAGAAAGGGAATAGAATTATAGCTATCAAGATAGTAGTGACAAAAGAAGCTATGAACATAATTATCATATATGCACCTCAAGTATGATTAGATAAAAAATATCAAATCAAAGTTTTGGGATGACCTAGATGAAGTATTATAAAATATTCTACTAAATGAAATGATTTTAACGGGAGACAATATAAATAGGCATATCGGAGTGAAAAATAAGGAATATGAGAGGGTACATGACAATTAGGGGTTTGGAGTAATAAATGAAGAAAGGAAAACTATATTGGATTTTGCGATAGTATAAGACCTTATATTATATAATACATTTTTAAGAAAAGAAAAAAAAATACTTGGTCATGTTCAAAAGTGAAAATAATAAATTATAAATTGATTTTCTTATGCTTAAGAAGAGGGATAGAAAGACTTGTAAAGATTATAAGGTCATCCCTAGAGAAATCTTAACTACCCAATATATGTTAGTAGTGTTGACTATATACCTCAAGCATAATATCAATAGAAAGGAAATATACATATTTAAGGAGAAGGCAGAAGTACAAACATTAGGTAAAATATACGGTAACTATAATATTGTTAGGATCGATGGCGGCCGACTAGAGGGGTGTTAATAGCCTTGCAAAATTAAAAGAACCTTCCTTGGATGTTATAACTTAATTAAACACTTGCATAAAAATTAAGAAAGTAAAATTAACAAGAAGAGATACAAAGAGTTTTACTTGGTTATAACCGGGGAGATTCTTAATCCAAGGAAGTTGAAAAGTGCACTAAATTCTCCTTCAGGAAGAGAAGCATCTTTATAGCAATTAAAGCACTCAACAAGCAAAGTTAGATAGAAGAAGTTGTTTACAAGTGTTCTATTTTAGTTCTAGAACTAGGGTTGTATTTATAGCCCTGGTTGAGGCGCTCGGAAGGGTTCCTGGCAACTAGAAAGGGATAAAACATTATCCCCGTCAGAACGGATCACGTTTGATGTGATCCAGATAACAATCGGGGTCCGAGTGACTGGAAGGGTTCCGGACACCCAGACCAAGAAAGTCAACCTTCTATTTACTTTCGGTCCCAATCTTCTGCACCGGTTTCACTCGCCTTGGTCTGAGACTTCTACACCACTAAATAAGAAATTTTGATGGTAGAATGAGAAAGTGAAAGAAAAAGCAAGCATCCTATAAAGAATTATATATTTGTAAGAACAAGAAAATCTTTAAAATATGTATATAATAGCCAAGAAATATGCTAAAAAGAAATGAATGAAGTAAAGAATGAAACTTTTGAATGGTTATATAAAAAATTAGATATAAGGAAAGGGAAAGATATTTATAGAATAGCTTAAGTGGGATAGAGGTGGGCAAAATATCTTATCCAAATAAGATGTATTAAAGATGAATGCAATAGAGTATTAGTAAATTATATAGAAATGAAAGAGCGATGGAAGAGGTATTTTCATCAACTTTTTAATGAAGTTTTAAGTGACCAACTTAACTTAGGTAATTTAAGTAGGTCAAATGTGAATAGAAATTTAAATTTTTATTGTAGAATTCAAATTTTAAAAGTAAAACAAGATTTAAATAGGATGCAAAATGGAAAAGTCATTAGACTAGATGATATTTCGATAGAGATATGAAAGTACCTAGGAAAATAAGGTATTGAATGGATTACAAAATTATTTAACATGATATTAAAAATAAAAAAAAAAAATATTTGATCTATGGAGGGTAAATACTCTGGTTCCCTTTATAAGAACAAGGAAGACATATAAAATTATGCAAACTATAGGGATATTAAACTAATGAGTCATATCATGAAACTTGAGAAGAGTGATAGAAAAAAGATTAAGAAAGGAGATCAAGGTAACCAAAAATTAATTTGGCTTCATGCCTAAAAGGTCCACAATAGAAGCTATATATCTTTTCAAAAAACTAATTGAAAAGTATTAGGAGCAAAAGTAAGATCTACACATGATATTTTTTGACTTAGAAGAAGTTTATGATAGAGTTCTAAGAAAAATTATATGGATAATTCTAACAACGTGAGGTGTTAGCGTAATATATATTGAACTAATTAAGAATATGTAAGAGAATATAATGATCAGAGTAAAGACTTCAGATAGATTAACTGATGCATTTCTAATAAAGATAGGGTTATATCAAGGATTAGCTCTAAATTCTTATCTTTTATACTTAATTATAGATGAACTCACTGAACACATTCAAGACACAGTACCGTGGTATATGTTATTTGTAGATGAGATTATTTTGATACATGAGACATGTGAAAGAGTAATGTTAAACTAGAATCTTAGCAGAAAATACTAGAAATGAAATATTTTAGGGTTAGTAAATAAAGATATAATATATGGAATTTAAGTTTAGCATTATTAAACATATGAAATAATTATTAAAATAGGAAATGATGAGTTGTCTGTGTTGGTGTAGGGAGCACCAGACGACCAAACCTGTATTTTGATAATGGAAAAGGGGTTCAAGTTAAGCTATCTTGTTATCTAATAAGTGTGACTAAGTATGTAGGATAGTCCTAAGTGATCTTAGGCAAAGGAAAGTCCTAGCTACGGTTAAGCAGGTGGAAAGTCCTAGCTACGGCTATGCAACGAAGTCCTGGTCTGGGGGGCTGGGAGAAATCTTAGTGGGTTAAGATCTTTGGGTGAAATATTAGAGTCGAGGACTCTAGGTGAAAATCCTAGGGGGCGTAGACACCAGGTGGAAGACTGGATGGGTAGCGGATTAGACGTTCAGCATGAAGTCCTAAAGTCTCGAACGTTGATCAAAAGTCCAGACGGTCTGGAGGACCATTCTGGCAAAAGGTAATTTCTCCTGAGAGGAGTAGGTGAGGACGCATTCCCCGAAGAGGAAATAGTAGGCGTCGGTCTAACCTAGAGTTTTAGCAAAACTCAAAGTCAGGACTGGAAAGTCCGAAAGTTGTCAAATCTTGTCAATCTTTACATATTATTTTCCTGAACTAACTCTTTTTTGCATGAAAGAGAAATGCAAAAGAAAAGGAGTCCGGGCATCCAGAAGGGATCCAAGTACCCAAAACTGGTCTGAGCGCCTGGACTAGTGTCGCCTAGGCGAGTGCCGCAAGCACCCGGGCAGTCCGAGCACTCGGAGCTAGTTAGGGTGGCCGGACAAAAAAAGTTATCTCAAAGCTAAGTTGGAGCGCAACGACTGGCAGAACCCACGTCAACGGTTCAGGTGCCTTGAATGACTATAAAAAGAGGCTTCGACCAGTGGGTCAAGAACATCAATCCAAAGAAGTTCTTGCCTTGCGCACTACTCAAAAAAAGCTTCCATGAAGCCCGAAAGCTGCTCCGACGACCACTACGTTGAAGATTTCATTCTCCAAAGTCATCGATATTTTTATTTTTCAAATTACTTGTAATCATTCGAAATTGTATTTGTATTCTTTGATTGATTAGTGATTACCCAATGAAAGCACTCTCATGTGAGAGCCTTAAAGTAGGAATTGTCACAGGCTCTGAACCAAGTAAATCTTAGATTTGTTAGCATTGACTTTTCGTCTCTTTATTTACTACGACTTTCATTTTTTCCCTCCATTTTTTTTAAATTCACTTTCATTTTTTTTACCATTAGTCAAAGCTAGTGAAATATCACATTTTAAAAACAAATTATCATAATATTTTTTATTATTAATTTTTATTATTTTTTTATTTTTTTATTATTTTTTCTTGAAATTAATGAAACACCCTTATTTTATTTTTTTTCTCCAACACTACTAATTTAAGACCAAGTCTTGGGACATTTATTATTTTTTAATTGTGTGCAAGATTTTTCTAAATGCCCCACCAAGAAGGCTACAACACCACTCGTCCACCTCTTTTCTCTGGTGAAGATATTGGGTACTGGAAAAGACGGATGAAGTACCATCTCAAGACCCAAGTGGAAATGTGGATCATAATCCAAACTGGATTTACATTTCCCATAGAATATTGAGTACTCATCCCCTACGACAAGTGAGACGCACAAACAAAGAAGAAGATCGAGGCGGATGCAAAAGTGACATGTACCCTCCAATGCGGCCTAACCAAAGAAGAGTTAAACATGGTTGGTCCCTTCAACAGCGCTAAGGAGTTATGGGAGAAATTGATCAAACTACACAAGGGCACCTCTGAAGCAAAAGTAAGTAAATGCGACTTAATATTAAATAAGTTATATATCATTAAAATGTAGGAAGGTGAGTCGGCGAACCAGTTACACGCTCGCATAAAAGATCTTCTAAACGACCTCCATGTAATCAGACACAAAATGAAGAATCGCGATGTCATCAGGTACATGCTAAATGTTTTTCCAAGGAATACCTTGTGGGCATCAATGGAAGATGCCTACAAGGTATCTAAGGACCTTTTTTTAATTAAACTAGATGAGCTATTTTTAGAATTTGAATTGTATGAACAGACTAATGCACTTCTGGCCAAAAAAGGTACAAGTAATATTGGGTCACTTCGAAGCTAGACGGGGGTGAATAGTATTACATACCACAAGTGTACGGTTACATCGTTAGTAATAAAAGAATATCGAATCCACAGGGACTGGTTATAATCACTAAAGATGTCTCAAAAGCGAATTAGCCAAACAAACGATTAAAAGGTCATACAACTAAATATTAGAAGTAAGGGTTAAATGCAGAAATTTAGTTTTGTAAAGGTTCTAGGAGTATTGGATTCCTTGTGATACTCATCAACGTAATGTAATCTACCAATTCTTGTCCCCAATTGTAAAGTATTTGTAAGAAGTTATCGGTTATTTCCTGCAGAAAACACCGATCAAGGACTAACATCTAAACCTTAAGCAATCAAAGAGTTATGATCCTAATGAAGTCCGTTAGCGGGGCAACCCTATCATGACGTCCCTCGGTCATACGACATAGAAACACATCACTAATCAATTCACATTAAGATATAGAATTCAGTATATCAATCCATCCTACTTCTTTGTAGGTTCTTGCTTCACCCCTCAAGGTGATCCCCTAAATGTCCGTTAGAGGGGTAACCCTGTCATAATGCCCCTCTGTCATACAATTTAGAGAATTCCTCAACAAGATTCCACAATAAATACAAACAACCAATCAAGAATGATAATTAGGCACAAAACACAATAATCTACACAAGATTGATTGATACAACACATAACAACATCCTTGAATCAAGAAAATGGAAAATCCTTGAATCTTACATTAATTTACATCACAATTACTCCCTTCATCCTAGAATAGAGAAATTTACTCCATAGAGTATAAGAAAAGAACCGAAGATGAAAAGACCCTAATCATTCCGATCCAAATCAAGATGATAGAATAGGAACGCTTATCTCAATACGACGAGTGATCTTCGGAACCAAACCAATGCTCCCAGAGTCGAATCTTGGATGGAAAACTCTTCTCAAATAATAGGAACCGCACCCAAGAATTGATCTCCCCAAAGGGAGAGCCTCCCTCTTTTAAAGAGGAAGAAGCCCTATATATAGAAGAGGGCATTTGGGCGCCCCACGGCCCAGAGCATGGCAGTGTGAATCTCAGACAGCCCTGCCAGTCCCTTTCTCGTCTATGGCCACATGGTCGTGTGATGCTCACACGGCCGTGCCAAGCTTCATCCCTGGTTAGCATGCACGACAGTGCAGATCCACATGGCCTGGCTAGCCTTTGTCTCTGGAAGTGTCACATGGCCGTGTGGCACACACGGCCATGTCATTCTTTGTCTCTAGAAAGGCTACACGACCGTGTTCTGACTAGCTTCAAAAGTGACACGGTCGTGTGGCTCTCACATGGCCATGCCCTTCTCCTTTGCTACTGAGGCTACACGACCCTCTTACCCTCACACGACCAAGGTCACTCTCCTTGGTATGGTCATGTGGCAGTCACACCTAGTGTCATCTTTCCTTCGTCTAGTTATAGAATCAACCACGAACATTAATTCTTCTCCAAATTCGACTCATGAACACAGAAAACGCATAAGAGTAGATCTCTGAACAAAAAAGAGTATTTATGCCAAAAGTGAAGTAAGGAGCATGAAAGTGCATAGATAAAGCATGTATAAAATATAAAGATGTACGCAAAAATATGCTAAACAAGTGTATAAAATCTACACACATCACACCCCCAGACTTAAACTTTTGCTTGTCCTCAAGAAAAATGTCGCAATCAAGATTCATGTACTCAATAATGCATCATAATCCTTAATACACTTTCCTAACTCTATCTACAAGTTTCAATGATATGATCATAGAAATAACCCAAGTATGGCTTAAGCATAAGCCTCTAGTGCACAGTGCAAAAAGGCAACTCAAACCCTTCAAGTTTCAATCTTTGTCCTAGTCAAGTTGTATCCAATTAAGTTCCTAATGTTTTCAATGATAGGAACTTACCTACCACACACTTTTTTCATATTTCTCAATCAACCCAAGGTCTCAAAGGCGTGCTCGATATCAAGAGAACCATAGCAGTCATTTCCCTAATAACCTAACTCGGTCTCAAAGGGGTGACTTGCTTGTTTCCACTCACGACAACTATTTTTTATATCCCTTTTTCAACACTTTTTTTTTCACTTTTCTTTTTCAAACACTTTTTTTCATTCATTAAGTGATTGCATTGTGCAACACTTAAACACATATGTTCATAGGCACATAAGTTGGGATATTTTGATTTTTCCAAATGAGCTTACAAGATTCAAGCCTCATCCAATAACCAAAATGAAGTTTGAGAAATCACCATGGAAACCAAGTACTAAAAAAATAGGATGAATCATGACTATTTCAATGATATCAACTACTCAAGTTCAAGTAAAGTGAAGTGAAGGTAAGATCCTTAAGGTTAATTAACAAAACTCGAACTTATTTCCATATGATACTTAACTCACATCATGCTACTCTAAACATACTAGCATCATTTACAATATCATGAATCAAGATAAAGAACGTGCTAACAATTTTGTTTTTGGCCAAGTAAGCATAAAAGTGAGGATTGATGTTTCTTCAATAGGGATGCCACAAAACTTTTCAAAAGACAGTCAAATGACTATCAAAAACAATTCAAACAAAGCAACATAAATGCAAAACTAAAAATTGAAAGTGCATAAAATTGAAAAATAATGTAAAAATTTTCAAGTTACGACCCCCCCCCAGACTTAAACTTTTCATCGTCCCAATGAAATCAATATGGTGGTGGAGGTGGAAGTTCAGGAAACTCAGGAAGAGGAAAAGCATTAATAAACCATTTTACTTCATCTCTAAAAAAGTTATGATATTCAAACAATTTGTTTAAGTCATCTTGTAAAAATCTCATAAAGCTTTGAAAATCATCATTAAATTCCATTTGAGCTCTATAAGAATTCATGATTCTAGAAATCTTGTCACACAGTTCTCTTTCACTTTTAAAACATTCTTGCAATTTTTTAAATTGTCCCTCTTCCATGTATTCTCTACTTGTAAGAATTTTGCTAGTCGAGTCTAAGTCATTATGAATATTGTCCAAAACAGAATGAGGTTCTTGAAAATTGAAACTATGGACCTCATGACTAACCGAAGGAACATTTTTTGAAACTAATGTTGACAATGGTTTAGATTGCTGAATTGCTAATATTAACCGCCAATTATTTTTAACATGAATAGTAGTGAGATCATGATTGAGCAATCTTAAAGGGAAATTATTTTTAATAAGAAGACTATATCCATGTTCTTCACATCTTATCAATTTCATTGCTAAACATGAATTCAAGTTTAATCTATAAGATTCATCAATCACCTCTAATTCGTCCAGATCACACCCTATCACTAAAGTGATCTAGGTTAACAACCCTCCTAAAACAATAGGTGTGGTAGAATCTAATTTTCCCAATTTTACTAAATGTTTAAGAAAGAAATAACCAGGATTAATTGCAACATGTTCAACCATTGCCCAGAGACAATACAAATCCATAAGTCTTACTAACCCTTCTTTGTCTTCTCGTCTAAATATAGTGTTTCTCATGACTAAATGAATATATCTAAAAATGGGATTAATAATGTGAGGATCTCTAGAATTGCGAGGGTTAAAATGTGATTGTTCAGAGATTTGTTACCAAAAGTTTGAATTTTCAAATTCAGGTAAAATTGTACATACATCATTTTTAGGCAAATCATAGCAAGTATTAAAATCATTCAGTGTCCATTCATAATCTTCATTTAATAAATGAAATTTTAACTCCCCCCCCCCCACCTTGTACATTATCAACTGTTATAGAGCTTAAAATTTCAAAAACAATTCTAGGATAAGTTGGGTATTTCATATTCATCAATCCACGCCAACCTATCCTTCCAAATAACCAAGTTATAACATCCCTAAACCCTAATGTATCCAAAGTTGTATCATCCACAAATTTGGTACTCAAGAGAGAATGTTTACATAAAGAAGAATATCTATGTTGTTGTTTATTGCTAGAAAAAATAATACCAAAGTTATTAGAAATACCTTTGAAACAAGAGTTTCTTTCTTTCGTGGCAAGCATCTTTTCCTTGCCTTTTCTTGTAAATGGAATCTCCTTGATCACATTTGACATGGCAGAGGTTAAAAAAATTGAACCTTTGAAAGAAGAATGAGAGAAAGAAGTTAGAAGAAGTAGTTTGAAACCCTAAGGAAAAGGAAAAGAGAAAGGAAGAAGAGGAAGAAGAAGGTGTGCAGCGGGCACGGCTGTGTGAGCCACACACCCCGTGCCCTAGCTCTTTTTAAAATTGGGTTGGGTCGTGCTTCACTCTTCACACGATCGTGTAAAATTACACGGGCCACACATTCTCCTCTTTGGGTGTACCTACACGGCCACAACAATCTTCCTCTCGGTCTTGTTCACATGGCCGTGTCTAGGACACGACCTGATTCTTCTTCTTCTCGGGTAATTTTGCATGACCGTGTGTGATACACGGGCAATGCAAATTTCTTCTCTAGATTTTTACATGGCCGTGTGTGGGGCACGGCTGAGCACATCTCCTCTTCTGGAATCATCACACGACCATGTGTGGTACATGACCAAGTAGTTCTTCTTCTCGGGTAAGTTCACATGGCCCGTGCAAGCCACACGACCATGTGCGTATTCTTCTCTGTAAGCTTTACACAACCGTGTCTGGTACACAACCGAGCTCTGTTTTGCCCCATAAAGATGGTTTTACTCCTTCCCGACTTTTCTAATGCTTCCATGCTCATGAAGTAGCCATGGCCAGCTCATGGAAGCAAAATTACAACTTGAAAACAAAAGTAACAACAAATTTAAAAGTACTATAAAAAAAACTTAAATTGGAAAATACTAAAGAACCCTCGGGTTGCCTCCCAAGAAGCACATGTTTAAGATCTTTAGCTCGACCGATCTTCTCAATCTGGAGGACGAGGTTCAGAGAAATACATTTTTTTGTTTCTCTTCTAGATTCATGCCATGTACATTTCTTTTAAGACGCTGCCCATTCACCTTAATAATTTCCAATTCTTTATTTCCAATATCTACTGCTCCAAAGGGATACACTTTCTTAATTTTGAATGGGCCTGACCATCGTGAGTTAAGTTTTCTTGAAAAAAGTTTTAACCTTGAATTGAATAGTAGAACTAACTCTCCTTCTTTAGAATCTCTTCGTGAAATATGTTGATCATGCCACTTCTTCGTTCTTTCCTTATAAGATCTAGCATATTCATAGGCATCCATTCTTAACTCATCAAGCTCATTTAACTGTAGTTTTCTTTTCTCTCCCGCTAGCTTGAGATCCATATCAAGTTTCGTGATTGCCCAATAAGCTTTATGTTCCATTTCAACTAGAAGGTGACATGGTTTTCCATAGACTAATCGAAATGGAGTCATGCCAATAGGAGTCTTGTAAGCAGTACAATAAGCGCATAAAGCTTCATCTAGCTTCAATGACCAATCTTTTCGTGAAGTAGAAACTATTTTTCTAGTATAGCTTTGATTTCACAATTTGATATCTCAACTTGCCCATTAGTCTATGGATGGCAAGGTGTTGCTACTCTATGATTTACTCCATACTTCTTGAGTAAGTTTTCAAACTATTTTTCTATAAACTGTGACCCTCCATCACTAATGACTGCCTTAGGTACGCCAAACCGCGGAAAGATTATCTTCTTAAACAATTTGATTACTGTTTTGCATCACTTGTAGGAGAAGCAATAGCTTCCACCCATTTTGATACATAACCTACTGCCACTAGAATAAACCTATTCCCATATGAAAAAGGGAATGGTCCCATGTAATCTATCCCTCATACATCAAATAATTCAACTTCTAGAATGTAGTTCAGTGGCATTTCATTCCTTCTAGAAATATTTCCAGTCCTTTGGCATTGATCACAGGATTGTACAAATTCTCTTCTTTCCTTGAATAGAGAAGGCCAGAATAACCCAGCTTATAGAATTCTTGTAGAAGTATTTAAGCATCCCAAATGTCCTCCATATGATGAAGAATGACAATGAAACAGAACATCCTTAACCTCATCCTCTAGTACACACCTCCTATAGATCACATCGTTACATTTCTTGTAAAGAAGCAGCTCATCCCAAATATAATTTTTAACATCTAAAAGGAATTTTTTCTTTTGTTGTCTAGAGAAATTTGGGGGAAACACTCCACTTGCTAAATAATTTACAAAATCTGCATACCAAGGTGTTTTGACACAAGTCAATGACAATAGGTGTTCATCTGGAAAAATATCATTAATAGGCATATCATCCTCTATATTCTTTTTTTCATTCTTCCATACTCTAGATAAATGATCTGCCACTACATTTTCTGCCCCTTTCTTATCTCTAATTTCCAAGTTAAATTCTTGAAGAAGTAAAATCCATCTGATAAGTCTTGGTTTAGCATCCTTCTTATCCAGTAAATATCGAAGGGCTGCATGATTAGTGTAAACTATCACCTTTGAACCAACTAGATAAGATCTGAACTTATCAATTGCAAAATTACTGCTAGGAACTCCTTTTCTGTGGTAGAGTAATTTACTTGAGTTGCATCAAGTGTCTTAATCGCATAGTGAATTGCATGTAGAATCTTGTTCTTTCATTGCCCTAGAACTGCTCCTATTGCAAAATCACTAGCATCACACATAGTTTCAAATGGAAGCTCTCAATCTGGTGCTTGGATTACTAGGGCTGAGATAAGGGCACTTTTAATTTTTTTGAAAGCTTCAATACAATTATCATCAAAACAAAATTCAGCATCTTTGTTCAACAAATTTGTAAGTGGCTTAGAAATTTTTGAGAAGTCTTTAATAAACCGCCTGTAAAATCCAGCATGCCGCAAAAAGCTTCTTACTCCTTTCACACTAATTGGTGGGGGTAACTTTTCTATCACTTCCACTTTAGCTTGATCTACCTCAATCCCACATTCAGATATCTTATGCCCCAAAACAATTCATTCTTTAACCATAAAGTGACATTTCTCCCAATTTAATACTAAGTTCACATCTTCACACCGTTGAAGAACTATTGAGAGATTTTGTAAACAAGTATCGAAATCATTCCCATAAACTGAGAAGTCATCCATAAATACTTCCATGATTTTCTCTATTAAATCTGAAAAAATTATCATCATACACCTTTGAAAAGTAGCTGGGGCATTACAAAGTCCAAATGGCATACGACAATAAGCAAAAGTTCCAAAAGGACATGTAAATGTAGTCTTCTCTTGATCTTGAGGGTGAATTGGAATTTGAAAAAAAACTTGAATAACCATCCAAATAACAAAAGTATGAATGCTTTGCTAGTCTTTCAAGCATCTCATCAATGAATGGTAAAGGAAAATGATCCTTCCTAGTTTCTTTATTCATTTTTCTGTAGTCAATACACATTCGCCACCCCGTAACTGTTCATGTTGAAACTAATTTATTATTTTCATTTCTGACCACAGTCATTCCTCCTTTCTTTGGGACTACATGTACTGGATTCACCCATTCACTATCTGAAATAGGATAAATGATTCTGGCATCCAGAAGTTTAAGTATCTCTTTCTTTACCACCTCTTTCAAATTTGGGTTCAACCTTCTTTGATATTCAATTGATTTTTTATATCCTTCCTCGAGTAAAATTCTACGCATGCAAAGAGAAGGATTAATTCTTTTAATATCATCAATAGTGTATCTAATGGCTTTTCTATGCAATCTTAACTCTTTAAGCAGTCTTTGTATTTCTAGCTCAGTTAAATTTGCGTTGATTATAACTGGGAAGGTGGAATTCAGTCCAAGGAATGCATATTTAAGGTTGGATGACAATGGCTTTAACTCAAGTTGTGGTGGCATAATTTCCGGCAAAGTTAAGTCTTCCTCTAACAACTTTTTTTTTTTATATTCTTCTTCTAGATTCTCCTTGGTTTCCAATATTCTCTCTATATTTTCCTCATAAACCTCTTTGTAAATATTCAGACAATCTGCCTTTTCAAAAGGTTCATTTGAAGCTATCCCTTTGCCAAACATCTTTGATAGAGATTCACCACACTAGGGAAATAAATTTTGGAAATTTTCTTGATTCAAAGTGATCCCTCCTTCAAGCTTATTTTCACATTCTTCTTTTTCTTTATTTTCACATGCACTAAGCGAGAAAACCATTAAATTTTGTCCCGACCAATCATTAATATTTGATGTTATCCTGCAAATTATCTCATATGCTTCATCTAAGCTCTTCTTCATGAAAGATCCCCCAGACGCTAAATCCAACTAGGTCTTATTTTTGAAAGAGAGCCCAATATAGAATAAATGTACTACTAATCATTTCTCAATGCCATGATGTGGACATGAATACAAAAGAGATAAATATCTCTCCCAGGCTTGATGTAATTCTTCCCCTTTAAGCTACTTAAAGTTCAGAATTTGATTTCTCAAATGTAAGGTTTTCTGTGGTGAAAAATATTTTCCCAGAAATTTCTGCTCTAACTCATTCCAAGTTTTGATACTCTGAGGTAGTAAAATATTAAGCCACCTCTTTGCAGCATCCTTAAGACTGAAGGGAAAAACCAATAATCGAATAACATCAGACGGAACCTCCTCATATTTCACTGTATTGCAATATCTGTGGAATTCCATGAGATGTGAATAAGGAGTCTCTGTCTTTAATCCCCCAAACTAGTACTGCTGAATTTTTGAGATAAAGGATGGTTTGAGCTTGAAAATTTTCACTTGAATGTTTGGATGAACAATTGGCCCTAATTCAAGGGCAGACCTTGGAGCTCCATAATCTTTCAATGATTTAAATGTCATATTTGAGTTGCTCCTATTCTTCTTAAAGTCTCTGTAAGATTTTTCTTCTATGAAATGTTCTATCAATCTCGGGATCGAGAGGAAATAATTCTATTGCAAGGTTAGATTTTTGCATACAAGAACAAGATTAAAGAATTTGCTTTCAAGAAAAGAATGCAAAGAATTTGATTTACAAAAAGAATTATAGAATAACGAATGTAATGAAAGAATGTAATGAAAGAATGCAAAACAAAATTGAAAAAAAAACTAGTTACAAGTTAGATGTAAGAAAAGAAAAGAAAAGTTTAGTCTAACTCAAATGATAATCTCTAATATTATAGACGCAGTCTCCGGCAACGGCGTTAAAAACTTGTTACGTACCGCAAGTGTATGGTCACGTCATCAGTAATAAAAGAATATTGAATCCACAGGGACTAGATATAATCACTAAAGCTGTCTCAAAAGTGAATTAGATAAACAAACGATTAAAAGGTCATACAACTAAAGATTAGAAGTAAGGGTTAAATGTAGAAATTTAGTTTTGTAAAGGTTCTAGGAGTATTGGTTTCCTTGTGTTACTCATCAACGTAATACAATCTACCAATTCTTGTCCTCAATTGTAATGTATTTGTAGGAAGTTACTGGTTATTTCCTACAGAAAACACTGATCAAGGACTAACATCTAAACCTTAAGCAATCAAAGAGTTATGATCCCAATGAAGTCCTTTAGCGGGGCAACCCTGTCACGACGCCCCTCGGTCATATGACATAGAAACACATCACTAATCAATTCACATTAAGATATAGAATTCAGTATATCAATCCATCCTACTTCTTTGTAGGTTCTTGCTTCACCCCTTAAGGTGATCCCCTAAATGTTCGTTAACGGGTCAACCCTGTCACGACGCCCCTCGGTCATACAATTTAGAGAATTCCTCAGCAAGATTCCACAAAAAATACAAACAACCAATCAAGAATGATAATTAGGCACAAAACACAATAATCTACACAAGATTGATTGATACAACACATAACAACATCCTTGAATCAAGAAAATGGAAAATCCTTGAATCTTACATCAATTTACATCACAATTAATCCCTTCATCTTAGAACAGAGAAATCTACTCCATAGAGTACAAGAAAAGAACCGAAGATGAAAAGATCCTAATCATTCCGATCCAAATCAAGATGATAGAATAGGAACGCTTATCTCAATACGACAAGTGATCTTTGGAACCAATCCAATGCTCCCGGAGTCGAATCCTGGATGGAAAATGCCTCTCGAATGATAGGAACCGTGCCCAAGAATTGATCTCCCCAAAGGGAGAGCCTCCCTCTTTCAAAGAGGAAGAAGTCCTATATATAGAAGAGGGCATTTGGGTGCCACACGGCCTAGAGCACGGCCGTGTGAATCTCTTACGGCCCTGCCAGTCCCCTTCTCGGCTATGGTGACACGGCCGTGTGATGCTCACACGGTCGTGCCAAGCTTTATCCCTGGCTGGCATGCACGACCGTGAAGATCCACACGGCCTGGCCAGCCTTTGTCTCTGGAAGTGTCACACGACCGTGTGACACACACGACCATGTCATTCTTTGTCTCTGGAAAGGCTACACGACCGCGTTCTGACTGGCTTCAAAAGTGACACGGTCGTGTGGCTCTCACACGGCCATGTCCTTCTCCTTTGCTACTGAGGCTACACGACCCTCTTACCCTCACACGACCAAGGTCACTCCCCTAGGTATGGTTGTGTGGCAGTCACACCTAGTGTTATCTTTCATGAATATTAATTCTTCTCCAAATTCGACTCCTGAACACAGAAAACGCACAAGAGCATATCTCTGAACAAAGAAGAGTATTTATGCCAAAAGTGAAGTAAGGAGCATGAAAGTGCATAGATAAAGCATGTATAAAATATAAAGATGTGAGTAAAAATATGCTAAACAAGTGTATAAAATCTACGAACATCAAATAGCTTCTCGTGCTTCGATGATGATGATTTACAGCGGAATAGACTCTAAGCAAGCTCACAATGCTAACACAAGGATTTACTTGATACCACCTCAAGAAGAGGTGACTAATCCAAGGATCCACACAGTGTGCACTCTCCACTATGAACACAAACTCGTTCTTGGAACAACCGGAGGTGGAGAAACCTCGTACAAGTCTCTCACAAGCATACAACTCAAAACAAGAAGTAAATGCATGATAATACAAATGAAAACCTTCTTGCTTGATCTCTTGTAGCTTGTAGATGCTTCTTGACTCTTAGAAGTGCAGGAACACATGTCCCCAAGATGCTTCAAGAACTGGCAGAAGAATCATGAGCTCGGTGGAGAAGAACTCATGTAACCACTACCTCATTTGAAATCACTGTCGCCTTTATATTCAGCAATCTAGGGCTCCCAATCGATTGGGCCACCTCCCAATCGATTACCATGTCAAATCTCAACGATCCCAGTCATCCAAAACCTACATCCTGCGTAATATTCTTATCCCAATCGATTGACCAATCGATTGGGTGTAGCTGGATCGATTAGTTGATCGATCCGAAGGTTTTCTGTGCTTTCACAGAAAGCCTCAGAATCGATTGACTAATCGACTCCATCTTTTCCTCACATTACTGTGAGAAAAAGAGCCCCAATAAATCAACCAATCGATTGGAGCAGTTCAATCAATCGGCTTATCGATTGGGGAGCACACTGCTCTCCTGTGCGAATGACCTCCAATCAATCGGTTGATCAATTGGAGTGGCCCTAATCGATCGGCTGATCGATTGACCAACCCTAACTTGATTAACTCAAGTCTAGGGTTCTCATACCCAACATCCGGTCAACCATGACCTATTGGATCTCCCCCGTGCCTAGCATATGGTTAATCTTGAGCTGTTAGGACTTCGTCACCAAGTGTTCGGTCAATCCTTTGACCCACTTGGACTTTTCTGCTCATGCCAAGTGTCTGATCGATCCTTTGATCCACTTGGACTTTTTTCCTCGTGCCAAATATTAGGTCAACCTTGACCCACTAAGACTTACCATCTCGTGCCAAGTGTTCGGTCCTCCATGATCCACTTAGACTTCTAAACACTAGGTGTCCGGTCACCCTGGATCCACCTAGATTTCATACGCTTGGCTTCACTCACCAGGACTTCCTCACTGCCTAACTTCATTCACTAGAGCTTTCATCTGGCTTTACTCATCAGGATTTTAATATGCCTAGCTTCACTCACTAGGTCTTTCACATATCTCCACTCACCAGAATTTTCATCTGCTTAGCTTCACTCATTAGGTCTTTTACCTAGCTTCACTCACCAGGATTTCCATCTGCCTAGCTTCACTCACTAGGACTTTTAAATTATCTAGCTTCACTCACCAGGACTTTTCCATCACCTTGCTTCACTCACTAGGATTTTCCTTTCTACCTGGCTTCACCCACCAGGACTTTCCCACCAAATGTTCAGTCAAATACTAACCCACTTGGATTTTCATCTTTTGTCAACCTTCCCATTAGACTTCCCTTGCCTAACCTTCAATTAGGACTTCCTAGTCAAGTATCCAATCAACCTTGACCTACTTGACTCTTCTTCACATTAAACTGGTCAACCTTGACCAATCTCCCCAAATGGATGATTGCTCTTGCAATCTCCATACATTGTCAAAACAATCTTCATATATTGTTAAACATTGAAACTCATACATTATGACTTAAGCTTGAGCTAATTCAAGGTTAGTCAACCTGGTCAACCTTGACTTAGGGGAATTGCACCAACAAGTAAGACCAAGGAGTCTAGGAATAAGCGCCAAATCGAACCTGAGTCCGAAGATGAATCAAACTCGGAAGACGACAATGAAATCACCACTAAGCTAGTGAAATTGATATAGAAGTTGTACAAAAAGAAGAAGGGCTTCACCAAACGATAGATCAAGAAGGTGACTTAATCTAATACAAAGGCTAAGTCCGAAGTTACCTGCTATAGCTGCAACAAGAAGGGACACTACAAGCTTGAATGCCCAAACCAGAAACAAGAAGAAGGAAGACGTTGAAGGTAATGTGGTCCGAGTCATCGGAAGAGTCGGACAAAGAAGAACAAACTCAAGCAAGCTTCCTTGCTCTACCCACACATGCCCATGTTATGAAGACTGAATCCTAGTCTAAGATAGAATCAGAAGTTGAGTCTGAGAAAAGCCATGGATCTGTATCTGGGTCAGAAGGTTCTAAATCCATTGTAAGTATTTCTTTAATTAAATCTCATAATTTAATTTATTACTTATCAAAAAATTATCTAAGCCTAATATTCGAGTCAAGACACTCCTAAAGGAGATTGAATCTATAATACCATAAATTTCCTCTATGTCAAAAGAGTAAAATAAAAAAAAAATAGGAGACAATAAAAGAAATAAGAAGAAGGGTTTCACCAAAGAAGGTGACTTAATCTAACACAAAGGCTAAGTCCGAAGTAACCTGCTATAGCTGCAACAAGAAGGGACACTACAAGCCTGAATGTCCAAACCAGAAACAAGAAGAAGGAAGACGTTGAAGGCAATGTGGTCCGAGTCATCGGAAGAGTCGGACAAAGAAGAACAAACTCAAGCAAGCTTCCTTGCTCTACCCACACATGCCCATGTTGTGGAGACTGAATCCTAGTTTGAGACAGAATCAGAAGTTGAGTCCGAGTAAAGCCATGGACCTGTATCCGGGTCAGAAGGTTCTAAATCCACTGTAAGTATTTCTTTAATTAAATCTCATAATTTAATTTCTTACTTATCAAAAAATTATCTAAGCCCAATATTCGAGTCAAGACACTCCTAAAGGAGATTGAATCTATAATACCTTAAATTTCCTCTATGTCAAAAGAGCAAAAAAAAAAACAGACAATAAAAGAAATAAAAATAGATTTATAAATAGCCTTGGGCTAGAATTGAACCCACGACCTTTTATTTAAGATTAGTTGAAGTTTGCCATTAAGGTGGTTGTAAAGCATCACATTGGAAATAGGAAACAATTGATTATAAGTAGATTTTGTGTGAAAAGATGCTTCAACTTCCACCTAGTATAAAAGGAAAAAGAAGAGATGAAAACCTAGCTTTTCATCTTCCTCTTCTCCTCTCTAGCCGAAATCCCTCCTTCCTCCATTCAAGTTTCGGCCAAGAAACCTAGGGCTTCAAGTCTTTAAGCTTTTCAATGGAAGAATCTAAGGGGAGGGTCTCTCCCAAGGAAGTAGAACGTGTAGGAAGGTGTCTTGGGAATTAGGGAGGGCAAGAGAAGATTGTCTTCCCTACATCTTATACTAGTAAGATTTAGCGAAAGGATGTAAGTACTTCTCACCTGTGGTATAAGTTGCTTCGTCGATGCATGTTGTAGTATGTATCTATGCAAGTTAAAAGAAGAATCATGCCATGATATGTTTTATGTATGTTAAAGGAGATAGATGTTATGATTGTAAGATGACCTCTAAAGTTTGGGGATTAAGAGCATGTTTAGAGTATTTGATTTGCTTCCCATTAAGTTTTGGGACTAAGAAGTATAATCAAGTGCCCCACGGTGCTTCCCTATAAGTGTGAGGGATTAAATGCACACAAGGTGTTTGTTGATATGACAACTTAGGGCAAGTATAAGAAAGAAGTATTAAAAAAAAGAAAGTGTCACGCCCCGGAGGAGTCTCTGTCCGAAGAAATTTTGGCACATCTCCCCTGTACGGCGGACAATCTGAAACTTTTCTACAAGCACTATATACCTCAGCCACATGCGGCTGGAATAATAACAATAAAAGAAAACAAACACCACGCAGTTAATATCAAATTCAGCCTCTGGCTGACACAACCACGCAGTTAAAAATAAAGCAGCCCACTCGGCTGTACCAAAACCAAAACACAAAACTGCTAGCCGGCTAGGCTTACACAACCAATAACAAATACAAAATACCACATAACAACATCAACACTCCAAAAATAAAACCAGAGTACAGAGCTAAACAAACTGATACATAAAACAAACAAAACATACGTGAAACCGATAAGTCTTCTGATGTGACGTGGGGACCAGCAGACAGGATGCTCCAAGCGACACCATAAATAACCAGGTACCTGAAAAAGATAGTGTCAACGGGGGTGAGTTAAACAACTCAGCGAATACCAATGGACATGAGTAGTAAGATATAGCTAACAGCAACAAACATGGAATACAACTTCCTAATCATATATAGGGAATATGCAAAACTGAAAGGTAACTGAGGAAGCTGTACTCACCAGGAACTCCTATCCAGACAAAAGTGTCGTCAAACCGAAAGTGTCAGTAATCCAGTATGCAGGTCAAAGGTATGCATCCAACCAAAATGCAGCAACCAAATGCAGCAAACACAATCACAATAATATAAATACATCAATGCATATGATGCTAATGATGCGTCCTGGTCACCCCACGTCAGTCCTCTCACACAAATGGCGAGACCGAGTAGGTAGGGCTATGACAACCGTGCACTCTATCGTCACCTGCTCCCGATGAGTGACCGAGTGGACGGGATCTCTGTCGACTCCTGTCCTGTGACCCCAAATCATAAATGGGGGAGCTCAATGCTCTCAACTCCCGGTACACGATGACGGGGAGGTATCTCTGCCGGCTACCACGCTGAGTCACCTGACCAACGGAGCCAAACAGAGTCCACCGTCTGCCGGCTACTACGCTGCTACACTAAATGCCAGCGGAGCCAAACAGAGCGGAACTGACTACCGGCTACCACGCTGGGTCATATGACCAACGGAGCCAAACAGCAGAACCGCCACACACCTGCCTGATATACCACTAAACCATGAGTGGGGGTGTGTGCAGTACATGTAACTGGCGATGGGCTCAACCATAGAGGAGCCGACAATCGCACAGCATGTAATCATGATGCATGTGACTATGCATAACAAAAACTGATCAACATAACCATATCCATATATACAAAATGGGTACTGTAAAAGCGATGGTCACATACCAAAATCTATAGTACATCGGTCAGATAGAATATCAAAAACCTATGTCCTGAACATAATAAGTATGGAATATCCTGATCAGCATAGAAAAATCCATATATACATAATATGGGTACCACAGTATCAGTAGGTCAATCCACGGATCTAGGGCATACAGGTTCTCTATGGTATAGCAACCTAAATCCTAAACATATCTCCTTCCATAACATATGTACCAACAATATGCACATATCAAGAATCAAGGTCTAGGTACACGAATCATATATGATATACAAATAGAGGTACACAAGCCAGTCATGGCATAAAACCTAAGTATCAGACAGTCTCGATACACATGACTGAAACCAAAAGTCCAGAACCTAGTCCTAACCTCAGTAAAACATAGTATGTCACTTATTCTAGAAACTAAGATACTCATGGTAATTAAGTACTCATGGCAACAAGATACTCATGGTAACAAATCACGAGATATAAATACGGATACTTCACAGGAGACAAATATAACATGCTATGGATATCAAACAGTGACATACCAAAGGCAAACATGTTCATTGCTTGTAGTTATAAAATACTATGCATATCCAATGACAATATCATAAAAGATAAGTCAAGAGGTACCCGCCTCCGATATAGATCGAATCGAACCAATCCGATGTCGAGACGCCCAATCTCGAATCACAGTCCTGTAACAATATGATTTACGGATTTAACTAATTACATATAAATTAATTAGCTAAATCATATCCCCGAGAAATTAACCTAAATCGAAATCCAATTATATATGTATCAATTCATACCTAAAACAACATGTATCAAGAGCGTGCCAACTAAATCCATAAACTAAACCCTTACCTTACTGCTGCTGGACCAAGATGCTGCTTGAAAACAAAACTTGCTGCTAGCAAAGATAAATTGCTGCTGTAAATCAAAAGATTGCTGCCCAAACAAACACATGTACCTAAGTTAACAATTCTTGCTAACACTTCTCATTTACCACAAAGATCAATTCCTACACTATACCTCAACCACAGTCACTGTGGCTCTATAGCAAGGATCATTGCTGCTGAAGTTTTACAGCTTTGCTGCTAAAATCCACCGCACAGATTCTGTCCAGAACAGGATCAAGAACAAAACAACACTTAGTTGGAAACAATTTTCATTGTTCGGATCAAGAACAGAAGATGCAAAATCGACATTCCAAACTTACCTCAACCGGAACCAAAAACACAAAGGAAGGCTCGGCCGCACCTAAACTAGGCACGACATAGTAAGGGGAGGAATGGTGCTCTTTCCGGGATGCTCTGCCGTGAGGAGGAAAGGAGGATCGGTCGCCGGCACAAAGAGAGCCAGAGAGGTGGCTCATCGCCGACGGCAGAGGGGTCAGCGTCGCGGTAGAAAACCGGCGATAGGGCACAGGAAGTCGCTGTGAAGAAGGCTCGACTCTGATGAGAGGAGACCGGGGAATTAGGGCACAGTGTGGAGGAGGCCGACACAGAGGAGATCGGAGAGGGGCGGCGGCGCTAGGTCGAACCTAGTGGCCGGCGAGGTCTCGGGAGAAGGCGCCGC
Source organism: Zingiber officinale (assembly GCF_018446385.1). Lineage (NCBI taxonomy): Eukaryota > Viridiplantae > Streptophyta > Magnoliopsida > Zingiberales > Zingiberaceae > Zingiber > Zingiber officinale. Next base: position 79,997,617 of record NC_055986.1, read on the forward strand.
GAGGTTTTAGGGCAAGGGTCGGCTCGCGGTGTGCAACGGGGAGGAGCGGCGGTGGTTGCTCGCTGCTGCTCTCTAGGGCACAAGATCACTCGGCTGTGGAGAGGAAGAAACCGCCGGCGTCGGCGCCGGTTAGGGCAAAGAAGGAGAAGCACGCGTCGGCGTCGGGGAGAAGAAGGAAGGGGTGCGGGGGCTTTGGCTCGGTTTCGGCGACAAGAAAACGAAAAAAACAAAGAAAATAAAAAGGAATAAGATATATAAATAAAATCTTTTCCTCGCTTAAATCGGGTAGCCTAAACAGGCTTTTCCGGGCCCCGTTTTTATCCCCGTTAACTCGTTCGTACGAGCTCCGAAAAATTCCTGAAAATTTTCCAAAAATTCCGAAAAATTCCCTTATTAATATTCGCCTATTTTCGGTATTTTACATACTCCCCCACTTATGAAAATTTGGTCCCCAAATTTCGTTTATCTACCATCAGCAAGTACTAACAACAGATAAAGCATAAATGCTGAACGATAAATAAAATCACATACCTCATGTGAAAAGGTGGGGATATCGAGCTCGGATAGTATCCTCGAGTTCCCAAGTAGCCTCCTCATCCGAGTGATGCTGCCATCCGACTTTAACCAGCCGGATAGTCTTATTCCGCAACTGACGCTCTTTCCGATCGAGAATCCGCACCGGAACCTCCTCATATGTAATGTCAGGCTAAACTGGAACTGGGATATCTGCCAACACATGTGTCGTGTCGGGCACGTATCTCCGCAGCATAGATACGTGGAATACATCGTGTACGCCTGACAGGGACGGTGGTAGTGCTAACCAGTAAGCTACCGCTCCGATCCTCTCCAAGATCTCGGAAGGGCCAATGTACCGCGGAGCTAGCTTACCTCTGAGGCCAAATCTCTTCACCCCTTTCGTGGGTGAAACTCGCAGAAATACATGATCGCCAACAGAAAACTCTAGTGGTCTGCGTCTCTGATCAGCATAACTCTTCTGGCGATCCTGTGCCTCTAACATTCTCTGTCTGATAGTACGGACCAACTCTGCGTCATGCTGAGCTCTATAAGGTCCCATCAACTGGGTCTCCCCAACCTCATCCCAGAGGGTGGGTGTCCTATAAGACCTACCTTACAACGCTTCAAACGTGCCATCCGGATAGCCAAAAGAAAGCTGTCGTTGTAGGCGAACTCTACAAATGGCAGATGGTCCTCCCAACTGCCTCCAAAATCCAACACACACGATCTCCGTAAATCCTCTAGAGTCTAAATGGTCCACTCTACTGTCCATCTGTCTGCGAATGGAAAGTTATACTGAAACAGAGCTGCGTGCCCAAGGCCTGTTGCAGACTCTGCCAAAAAATGAGATGTGAACTGGGAGTCTCTATTCGAAATAATAGTCAATGAGACACCCCGTGATTTGATGATCTCCCGGCAAAATAGATCTACCAATCGATCGAGGGAATCAGTTCTCCGGATCGCTAAGAAGTGCGCGGATTTGGTTAATTGATCAACGATTACCCAAATCGCGTCATGGTCTCGTCATGTCCTCGGCAAACTCACCACAAAGTCCATAGTAATATGTTCCCATTTCCACTCGGGAATAGGAATCCGCTGAAATAAACCGGCAGGTCTCTGGTGCTCAGCCTTCACTTGCTGATAGACAAGACATCTAACTACAAAATTCCGCGATGTCTTTCATCATACCGTTCCACCAATAAGAACGTCTCAAATCTCGGTACATACGGGTACCGCCTGGGTGGATCGCAAATCGAGAGTGATGAGTCTCCTGAAGTAACTCCTGTAAGACCGGATGAGACTGAGGTACGCACAATCTGCCTCGGGAGTATATAATACTCTCCTCGTCTCGTGTGAACTCGGTCTGCTGCCCGGAGCTATCTGGCTGCTAATAAATTGCAAATGCTGATCACCAACCTGGGTCTCTCGGATCCTCGTCCTGATCAACGACTGAGCAACTATGGTAACAAGAATACTCTATTCTTTCTATCCCTGCTCCTCAAGGTCTAACTCGGAGAAACCCTGAATCAAGTCTGTGACCACAACTCGGTGGTAAGCTACAGTCCCTCTATACTTCCGGCTAAATGCATCGGCAACCACATTAGCTCTCTCTGGGTGATAGCTAATGGTACAATTCGTAATCTTTCAAGAATTTCATCCTTCTCTTCAGTCAGAGATTAAGTTTCTTTCTAAGTGAACAACTATTTGAGACTCTTATGACCAGTGAGAATCTCAAATGTAATACCGAACAGATGCTGCTGCCAAATCTTTAAGGAAAAATAATGGCGGTCAGCCACAAGTTTTGTACTGGGTAGTTCTCCTCATGCTCCTTCAACTGCCAAGAAGCATAGGAGACTACTCTATCGTGCTGCATCAGAACAGCGCTCAAACCCTGAGTAGATGCGTCGGTGTAGAGGACATATCCGTCCTCTCCTGAAGGTAAAACCAAAATCGGAGCCGACACTAATCTCCGCTTCAGCTCCTGGAAGCTGGTCTCGTAGTCCTCTGACCACATGAACTTCACGCCTTTCCTGGTAAGACGTGTCAGCGGCATAGCAATACGCGAGAAGCCCTCGACAAAACGTCGGTAATATCCGGCCAATCCCAGAAAACTGCGGATCTCCTGAGCTGACTTCGGCTGCCCCCAACGGTAACAACCTCTATCTCCTGTGGAACCATGGTATACTCCTACCGGTGACCGTGTGTCCCAAACATCATCACAAAAGACAATCCAAATCAGCACTACTGATAATCACATATACATGTTCTCGTCGAAACATCTTTAGATCTATGCAAAGGTAGTGTACGTGACTCACCTCAGATCCGTAATAAATCACAACATTGTCAACAAAGACAATGGAAACCGATCCAAACATTCTAGGGATACCCCAATCATCGAGTCCATGATAACATCTAGGGCACCACAAGCACTAATGGTAAAACCAAAACACATAATGTCCGTCTCACAGACATTCCTAACCATAAGATCCTCAACAATAAACAGATCTAATCACCAACGATATATAATCACCAAAGAATAGAACCTCCAGTGTGAGAGCAATGCTCTATCACACGAAATACCACAAATGTGGGAGCAACGCTCTACCACAAGAAATCCTCCCTATGTGGGAGCAACGCTCCACCACAAATAATCCAAAATATGTATCCACAATAAATATGGGAGCAATGCTCCGCTACAAACAATCTGCAATATATAGGAGCAACGCTCCACTACAAAACAATCCCTAAATATGTGGGAATCCAGAATATGTGGAAGCTATGCTCTACCACAAACGATCCATAACATGTGGGAGCTACACTCTACCACAACAATACATAAGTGCCCAAAGCACCTAACTATCTAGCTAGAGACTGCACAAGATCTCTCTACCACAGATCACTGTGGGTAAGCCTAGGGTATAACCACCCAGTAAGCAAATCAAATCCATAGTCAACTCTATCATCCTCCTAGTGGGTCGGTCACCCACTAATGGGAGAATTAGTTGACAAGGTAAAACAACCAATATCATAATGTAGACATTTAATATTCTACATTTAGCATAGGCAGAATCATCATGATGCTACCAACCATACATCTGACACATGTGCACACACAACATATGTATGGTCGACATAATCCTCCAATTAGTACACACCAAAAATACTCACATCATAGGTATAAATCACCGTGATACCTCCAACAATGTATACCGAACCCGTGTGCATATATCATCGTAGGTAAAATCAACAATACCCCTCAAACAATACTCACATGACAAATATACACATATGCCAAGAGTATAATCAACATATACTTCCAATAAGGTATACTAAACCCAGGTGCACTCACAAATCACACATAATCAACAAGATACCTCAGATACCACACCAAACACATATGTACATATCACAACACCGATGTAATCGACAAGATACTTCCAACATGACACTCAGGCACGTACGGCTAACTAAATAGCTATAATCCACAAGGAACCTACAATAACCACATCAAGATGGGAATACCCACACTATCTCCAAATGAACTATCCATCATAGAATTCCTTCAACTCATAACAATCATATCTACACACCACATAAATATGCATAATCAACATATTTTAAACCCAATCTACCACACAAACCCTATGTCACCTTCTAAGTTATCCAATTAGGTACATACAGTCTAAAATTAAAGTACTCATGGAATAGGATACATCGATCCTCTATCGACTGACCAAGTCGTCAATAGTATATGGCTAGTTCAATCCTTTCCCACGTCAGTATAAGCTAGGTACTCGATGTGCTCAAGATATCCAACTAAGCACAAATAACCCAAGATTCAAACATCTAAAAGTAAAGTAGGTCAATCCCCTACTGATCGGATCAACAAAACTAATCGGTCATCTACTAACAAATCAAGAATAAATAAAGCCTCTACAAGCATTTAAGGTAAATCGATCACGACTACCCAAGTCAACAAACGTCAATCTATCTTCTACTGACCGATCTAACTAGAGTACATTAATCATCTACCGACGAAAACTAATTAAAGTATATCTGTATTCTACTGTCTGGGTCATCTAGAATATATAATTACTAGTCACTACCTAGCTAATAATAGCAGAGGCTGGTATGTGCCTCAATCTGCTAACCAACTAGTAAAAACAGAAACTAAAACTACTGGTGTATGATATGAAAAATCGCCAGAAACTGTAATCCCTCAATCTCTATTAAGGTCAATCAAGATCAGTGACTAACCTAATACATAAAATATATGCTATATCAACTAGACAGGTACCAGTAAAGAGTGGTAATACAGGTCATAAACAGTAATAGTCAACAGTGCATATACTAACAAAAATGTAGGATAACAGTATACCACATACCTCCTATAGCTTGGAGATGTCCTGTCGCTGCCAGGTCCCAAAACCCGAAAAAAATTCACATCGAGAAGACCAAAACACGAAATCCGAAACACCGAAAATAAGACTCGTAAGTCGATCTCTGATACCAAATAAATTGATATCAGATAAATCTCGAAAATCCAGAACACATAGCAAGTATCGTATACCTGCTCTGATACCACTAAATTGTCACGCCCCGGAGGAGTCTCTGTCCGAAGAAATTTCGGCAGCATCTCCCCTGTACGGCGGACAATCTGAAACTTTTCTACAAGCACTATGGAATAATAACAATAAAAGAAAACAAACACCACGCAGTTAATATCAAATTCAGCCTCTGGCTGACACAACCACGCAGTTAAAAATAAAGCAGCCCACTCGGCTGTACCAAAACCAAAACACAAAACTGCTAGCCGGCTAGGCTTACACAACCAATAACAAATACAAAATACCACATAACAACATCAACACTCCAAAAATAAAACCAGAGTACAGAGCAAAACAAACTGATACATAAAACAAACAAAACATATGTAAAACCGATAAGTCTTCTGATGTGACGTGGGGACCAGCAGACAGGATGCTCCAAGCGACACCATAAATAACCTGGTACCTGAAAAAGATAGTGTCAACGGGGGTGAGTTCAACAACTCAGCGAATACCAATGGACATGAGTAATAAGATATATCTAACAGCAACAAACATGGAATACAACTTCCTAATCATATATAGGGAATATGCAAAACTGAAAGGTAACTGAGGAAGCTGTACTTACCAGGAACTCCTATCCAGACAAAAGGGTCGTCAAACCGAAAGTGTCAGTAATCTAGTATGCAGGTCAAAGGTATGCATCCAACCAAAATGCAGCAACCAAATGCAGCAAACACAATCACAATAATATAAATACATCAATGCATATGATGCAAATGATGCGTCCTGATCACCCCTGACGCCAGTCAGTCCTCTCACACACAAATGGCGAGACCGAGTGGGTAGGGCTATGACAACCGTGCACTCTGTCGTCACTGCTCCTGATGAGTGACCGAGTGGACGGGATGCTGTCGGAGTACTCCTGTCCTGTGACCCCAAATCATAAATGGGGGAGCTCAATGCTCTCAACTCCCGGTACAAGATGACGGGGAGGTATCTCTGCCGGCTACCACGCTGAGTCACCTGACCAACGGAGCCAAACAGAGTCCACCGTCTGCCGGCTACTACGCTGCTACACTAAATGCCAGTGGAGCCAAACAGAGCGGAACTGTCTGCCGGCTACCACGCTGGGTCATATGACCAACGGAGCCAAACAGCAGAACCGCCACACACCTGCCTGATATACCACTAATCCATGAGTGGGGGTGTGTGCAGTACATGTAACTGGCGATGGGCTCAACCATAGTGGAGCCGACAATCGCACAGCATGTAATCATGATGCATGTCACTATGCATAACAAAAATTGATCAACATAACCATATCCATATATACAAAATGGGTACTGTAAAAGCGATGGTCACATACCAAAATCTATATTACACAGGTCATATAGAATATCAAAAACCTATGTCCTGAACATAATAAGTATGGAATATCCTGATCAACATAGAAAAATCCATATATACATAATATGGGTACCACAGTATCAGTAGGTCAATCCACAGATCTAGGGCATACAGGTCCTCTATGGTATAGCAACCTAGATCCTAAACATATCTCCTTCCATAACATATGTACCAACAATATGCACATATCAAGAATCAAGGTCTAGGTACACGAATCATATATGATATACAAATAGAGGTACACAAGCCAGTCATGGCATAAAACCTAAGTATCAGACAGTCTCGATACACATGACTGAAACCAAAAGTCCAGAACCTAGTCCTAACCTCAGTAAAACATAGTATGTCACTTATTCTAGAAACTAAGATACTCATGGTAATTAAGTACTCATGACAACAAGATACTCATGGTAACAAATCACGAGATATAAGTACGGATACTTCACAGGCGACAAATCTAACATGCTATGGATATCAAACAGTGACATACCAAAGGCAAACATGTTCATTGCTTGTAGTTATAAAATACTATGCATATCCAATGACAATATCATAAAAGATAAGTCAAGAGGTACCCGCCTCCGATATAGATCGAATCGAACCAATCCGATGTCGAGACGCCCAATCTTGAATCACAGTCCTGTAACAATATGATTTACGGATTTAGCTAATTACATATAAATTAATTAGCTAAATCATATCCCCGAGAAATTAACCTAAATCCAAATCCAATTATATATGTATCAATTCATACCTAAAACAACATGTATCAAGAGCGTGCCAACTAAATCCATAAACTAAACCCTTACCTTACTGCTGCTGGACCAAGATGCTGCTTGAAAACAAAACTTACTGCTAGCAAAGATAAATTGCTGCTGTAAATCAAAAGATTGCTGCCCAAACAAACACATGTACCTAAGTTAACAATTCTTGCTAACACTTCTCATTTACCATAAAGATCAATTCCTACACTATACCTCAACCACAGTCGCTGTGGCTCTATAGCAAGGATCGTTGCTGTTGAAGTTTTAGAGTTTTGCTGCTAAAATCCACCGCACAGATTCTGTCCAGAACAGGATCAAGAACAAAACAACACTTAGTTGGAAATGATTTACATTGTTCGGATCAAGAACAGAAGATGCAAAATTGACATTCCAAACTTACCTCAACCGGAACCTAAAACACAAAGGAAGGCTCGGCCGCACCTAAACTAGGCACGGCACAGTAAGGGGAGGAATGGTGCTCTTGCCGGGATGCTCTACCGTGAGGAGGAAAGGAGGATCGGTCGCCGGCACAAAGAGAGCCAGAGAGGTGGCTCGTCACCGACGGCAGAGGGGTCAGCGTCGCGGTAGAAAACCGGCGATAGGGCACAGGAAGTCGCTGTGAAGAAGGCTCGACTCTGATGAGAGGAGACCGGGGAATTAGGGCACAGTGTGGAGGAGGCCGACACAGAGGAGATCGGAGAGGGGCGGCGGCGCTAGGTCGAACCTAGTGGCCGGCGAGGTCTCGGGAGAAGGCGCCGCGAGGTTTTAGGGCAAGGGTCGGCTCGCGGTGTGCAACGGGGAGGAGCGGCGGTGGTTGCTCGCTGCTGCTCTCTAGGGCACAAGATCACTCGGCTGTGGAGAGGAAGAAACCGCCGGCGTCGGCGCCGGTTAGGGCAAAGAAGGAGAAGCACGAAGTCGGCGTCGGGGAGAAGAAGGAAGGGGTGCGGGGGCTTTGGCTCGGTTTCGGCGACAACAAAACGAAAAAAACAAAGAAAATAAAAAGGAATAAGATATATAAATAAAATCTTTTCCTCGCTTAAATCGGGTAGCCTAAACAGGCTTTTCCGGGCCCCGTTTTTATCCCCGTTAACTCGTTCGTACGAGCTCCGAAAAATTCCTGAAAATTTTCCAAAAATTCCGGAAAATTCCCTTATTAATATTCGCCTATTTTTGGTATTTTACAGAAAGTATTTTACTTTAAGATGGCATGTACTGGACACAAGGTCCATGGGTGGGCTCATAGATCGCCCCTAGGCCCCTAGATCGCCTAGTAGTACCTTAATAAGTTCGGGATTAGCTACCTCAGACCTTATTAAGGATGCGCGCAAAGTGGTTTAATGTCGGGGCCCAAAGCAAGTGATTATTATTTTCACTAATATGTAAGATAAAGTTTTTAAAGCTCATTGATTTATTAAAGTGAAAATATTATTAAGTTGAGAACTAGAGTTAGAGAGTGTAGGGTTTGATCTATATAACATAGCAAGTTTTATGTTTTCATTGCATGGGTTTAAGTGGATATTTTGCATGATAAACTGATTTTAAAATGCATGCCATATACATATTTCTGAGCTATGTATTTTATCATAAATGATTGTTAAGTGTATGTTTTGGTTTCCGCAAGCAGTTTGAAAAACATGTACTCTTTAAATGCATTGTTTTGTGAGTAGATGGTACTTACTAAGCATTGGCTTATAGATTATTTTTCCTTATACTATAGATAAAGGTAAAGGAAATCTCGAGTAAGGAGGGGCAGCAGGAGCAATGTTTGCTAGTGTGTGTGACGGAACAGTGTGAAGTGATCTTGGAACTTGCTAGTGCATGGAATATGTTAGATTTTGGTACTGATGGGCCTATTGTCTTATCCCACTTAGTATAAAAATGCTATTAAGAGTTGTGTATGATGAAATTGACAGTTTGTTAGTAATTAGCATGTCAGAGACTCTTCCTAAAGAAATGGGAGAGAACGGTAAGCCAAGAGGGAGTACAAAGGGGAGAACCAACCTCCTTTGCAGTGCTATGTGTGACCCCTGCACGACCCGTGTTACGACCTTGTGGATTCACACGGCTATCACCTGCCCCCTTTCGGCCAGGGTGACATGGCCATGTGGATTCACACGGCCATCACCAGCTCTCTCTCGGCCAGGGTGCTATGGTCGTGTAGTTTCACACGGTCGTGCACCTCGTCCTGTCGACCGTAGTGACACGGCCGTGTGGCTTCACACAACCGTGTATCACTTTTGGTCTCGGTTAAGGTGGCACGGCCATGTGAAGCACACGGCCGTGCACCTCTTCTTCTCGGGTAAGATGACACAGTCGTGTGGTTTCACACGGCCATGCACCCCTTTGTCACAGCCGAGGTGACACGGTCGTGTGAGACACACGGTCGTGCCCCTCTTCCTCACTGCCAGGTGACACGGCCATGTCGAAGCCACACGATCGTGCCTTGCTCCAACAGGGAAGGCCTTAGACGGTCGTGTGGCACACACGGCCGTGCCCAAACTTGGGTCTGGTAAGGCCACACGGCCGGTCATCACAACACGACCATAGCATGCCCCTTCACGAGTAGGGCCACAGGGCTGGTTAGGGTCACACGGTCCATACCCCTTCGCAACTATAGAGTACCTCTTAGCTCTGCTTCGCTCCAAACCATGGTTTAATAGTCGAAACAAGTTCAGACTAGATTTCTGAAATGAGCGATGTGCAAATAACAATGTCCTTAGAAGGTATGAAAAGAGTAATGTCCGTGCCCTAAGTTAGGGTTTCAAAAAGGCGGTCGTTACAGTTTGGTATCTAAGCAGTTTCATCCTTCCTCCACACACACAGCAAGCATTGATCCTGCAGCTCCCAAGTAAGAAAGTATCTTCTCACAACATTTATGCATTTTATTTTTGTTATGATTAGTAAGAAATGCTTGTTAAGATTTAGCATGCTTATAGATGAAAGTAGTAATTATAACAAGTAGGAATGAGGAGTGGCTGATGTATGTTTTCACTGGTTTTAATTTATGATATGTAGAATGGCTAGAGGATGACCAGCTAGACAGCTGAGGGTTAATGAACCTCAACCAGGGGAAAATGAGTTTGTACCACAGCCCAACTTCTTAGAAGTAGTGGCTCAGCTTCATAGACAAGTGGCTGAGCAGCAGCAGGTTATTGCCGCCCTAACTGCTAACTAGCAAGCTTCCCCTGTGGTCCCAATGGAAGTCAATATGGTAACACCTACTATAGCTGAAATACCATCCGTTACACCTGTAGCCCCAGCAAAGGTGGTGAGGCAAGAAGCATACCTCATCCAGTGGCAGAAATTGAAACCAGAGAATTTCTCTGGCACCAATGAACCATGGGATGCTCAGGCATGGTTCAAAACCCTGGAGAGTATAATGGAGCTACTGGACTGGCCGGAGGTAGAAAAGATTAAGTGTGCCTCCTTCTGCTTCACTAGGGATGCAAGAATGTGGTGGGAACGAGTCAAGGCAAAATGAAAGGTAGATTAAATGACCTGGTCTGACTTCGAGACTGAGTTCTTCGAAGAGTTCTTCCATATGCGAGTCATGAACAAAAATTACGATGAGTTCACGGAATTCCGATAAGGAAGTTTATCAGTAGAGGAAGTAGTGAAGAAATTCAATAGGTTGGCTCGCCTATGTCCTGAGCTGGTCAGCACAGAAAGAAAAAGGGTAAGACTAATGCTCAAGATGTTGAGGCCAGAGATAGCTCTGAATGTAGCTGGCAGAATTAATAGACCGCAGACTACAGAAGAGCTGATTAGTAGTGCCCCGATCATGGTGCATTATCTGAATAGTATCAAGCAGCAGAAGCCAGTACTGATGGAGAACAAAGGTCAAGGGAGTTCTGGCACTCAGAAACCCCAGAGTCATGGGTCAACCTGGAAAGGGAGCTCCAAGAGGAAGCAGTGGAGTAATAAGAAGGGAGGATCCGTAAATAAGCAACCTAAGTATGTAACATGTTCCACTTGCGGAAAGATGCATCCTGGAATCTGTCGCAAGGGCACGAGTGGCTGTTATACATGTGGTCAAGAGGGGCATATGGCCAAGAATTGCCCAACCAAGATCAACCTTTCTCCTGCACTACCTGTGCAATATGGAGGCAAGCAGGCATAGCTACACCAGATGCAGGCCGCGTTGGAGGGTCCTCATATTAGCCAAGGTAGACTAGAAGCCCCACTAAGTTCTACAAATGCTCGAGTTTTCTCCCTTACCATAGAGGAGGTAGCAAATGCCTCCACCATTGTCACAGGTCAGATATGTATTTTTAATCAATATACAACTGTGTTATTTGATACCGGGGCAACCCATTCGTTTGTCTCCATAGTATTTGCTGAAAGAATAGGTATGCCCCCGTAGGTCCTAAGCGGATAATTCTTGACGACACTACCCTCGGGAGAGATAATGACATCTACGCATTGGTTGCGAGCTGTGCCAGTCAAAATTTCAGACAGAGAACTGTACAGCGATCTGATCTTGCTGAACATGTCTGATTATGATGTTGTTTTTGGGATGGACTTCCTGAGCAAGTATGGTGCTTCTATCGAGTGTTGTAAGCGAAGGGTTCTATTCCAACCTGAGGTAGAGTCTAAGTTTGAGTTCATCGAAGATTCAAAGAAGAGAACCCAGAAAATTTTATCAGCCCTGAAAGCTCAGAAGATGTTAGACGATGGATGTGCTGGGTTTCTAGCTCATGTGGTTAATACCCAGCAAGAAAGAAATCAAGAGCTAGAGGAAGTTAGAGTCGTGTGTGACTACCTGGAAGTGTTTCCCGAGGAGTTGCCAGGTTTAGCACCGGATAGGGAAATTGAATTTGAGATTGAACTCATCCCTAGTACCAATCCAATCTCAAAAGCACCTTACCGCATGGCTTTAGCAGAATTGAAAGAACTTCAGGGACAGTTGCAGGAGCTACTCGACAAGGGCTTCATTCACCCTAGTCACTCACCATGGGGAGCTCCGGTGTTGTTCGTAAAGAAGAAGGACGGGTCCATGCGAATGTGTGTGGACTATCAAGAGCTAAACAACGTAACAATCAAGAACATGTATCCCTTGTCGAGGATTGATGATCTATTTGATCAGTTAAAGGGAGCCACAGTCTTTTCCAAGATAGACTTGCGGTCCGGATATCATCAAGTGAAAGTGAGGGCAGATGATGTACCGAAGACGACATTCCAAATGAGGTATGGACACTACGAGTTTGTAGTCATGCCTTTTGGAGTGACGAACGCTCCGACCACATTTATGGATCTGATGAATAGAGTGTTCAAAGCGTATTTAGATAAGTTTGTAATCGTCTTTATAGATGATATTCTTATATACTCCAAAAGTCAGGAAGAACATGTTGAACATCTGAAGACAGTATTACAGATTCTTCAGCAGAGACAGTTGTATGTGAAGTTCTCCAAGTGCGAGTTTTGGCTCGATCAAGTGTCCTTCCTAGGTCACATTATTTCCAAGGATGGGGTCATGGTAGACCCGACAAAAATAGAAGCTGTGAGTAACTAGAATAGACCCAGGAATGTCAATGAAATCAGAAGTTTCCTTGGATTAGTATGCTATTATAGGAAATTTATCGAGAACTTCTCAAGGATTGCCTCTCCATTGACAGCACTTACCAGAAAGAATAGAAAATTTGAGTGGACAGGGGATTGTGAGAAGAGTTTCATTGAACTAAAAAGGAGACTGACCAGTGATCCAATCCTGACTCTTCCAGAAAATGGCGAGAGCTTCAATATGTATAGCGATGCTTCTAAATTGGGACTCGGAGCTGTACTGATGCAGAATGGCAGAGTCATTGCCTACGCCTTGAGACAACTCAAAGATTATGAGAAGAACTATACCACTCATGACCTCGAGTTAGCAGCAGTAGTCTTCGCTCTCAAAGTCTGGAGGCACTACTTATATGGAACTCAGTGCAAGATTTACACAGATCACCAGAGTCTGAAGTATTTCTTCACTCAGAAAGACCTAAACATGAGACAACGGAGATGGCTTGAGTTAGTCAAAGACTATGATTGTGAAATCCTCTACCATCCAGGGAAGGCGAACAAGGTAGCAGATGCGCTAAGTAGAAAATCTTGCGCAACTTTATTGTCCTTATCTGCTATGTCCCAACCCCTACGGAAGGAAGTAGTAAATTTTTGGGCTAGAAATTATTACTGGGCAGCTCTCCACTTTAACACTAGTGTCAACCTTGCTTGACGATATATAGAAAGGGCAGGGTGAAGACCCTAATATTCAGAAGATCAAGCAGGGAATACAAGAAGGAGAAAATGGGGAGTTTCGAATATCAGACCGTGGGATGCTATATTATGGTAATTGTCTTTGTGTCCCTAATCAAGAAGAACTGCAAAAGAAAATTCTAGATAAAGCCCATAGAACACCCTATGCAATACATCCTGGTTCTACCAAGATGTACCAAGATTTAAAGGAACACTTCTAGTGGTCTGGAATGAAGAGAGATATTGCTAGATACATCAGTATCTGTCTGACGTGTCAACGGGTTAAAGAAAAACATCAGAGACCAGGCAGAGTTCTGCAGCCTATCCAGATCCCAGAGTGGAAGTGGGAGGATATATCTATGGATTTTATAAAAGGATTACCCAGAACTACGAATGGTTATGATGCTATCTGGGTAATAGTAGACAGATTGGCCAAGTTTGCTAATTTCTTAGCAATCAGAACATCCTGCTCTATTGAGCAGTTAGCACAATTGTATGGGAAAGAGGTTATCAGATTGCATGGAGTTCCCAAAATCATAATTTCTGATAGAGACAGTCACTTTACTTCACACTTCTGGGAGTGTGTTCAAAGAGCTCTTGGTACTAAGCTACGATTTAGCACTGTATTTCATCCTCAAACTGACAGGCAAACAAAATGAGTGAACCAAGTTTTGGAGGATATGCTACGGGCTTGTGCCTTAGATTTCAAAGGAAGCTGGTGTCGATACCTATGCTTAGCATTATTCGGATACAATAATAGCTATCAAGCTACTATCGGAATGGCACCCTACGAGGCTCTATATAGGAGGAGATGTAGATCTCCTATCTATTGGTATGAAGGTGGTGAAAAGAAAGAAATGGGACTCCAAACAGACCTTATCGAGGACACCACCAAGGTCATTCAGAATATTCGCCAGAAAATAGAAACTACTCAGAGTCGGTAGAAGAGCTATGCAGATGTGCGATGAAGACCGCTAGAATTTAAGGTCGGGGATTCAGTATTCCTCAAAGTAGCTCCTATAAAAGGAGTGATGCGGTTTGGGAAGAAAGGAAAGTTGAGTCCACGATATGTGGGACCATTCTTGATCACCAAAAGAGTTGGCAAGATAGCTTATGAGTTGGAACTACCTTAGGTGTTGGAACCCCAAGGTTGTTTTGGTGTGATCAACAAGTTAAGGTAGGTCCTGTTTGTTTTAACCTTGTGTCTAAGTGTGTAGGAGCTTAGGAACACAGGTAGTCGAACGGAAGACGCAGCTAGCGAGAAGGACGGCACGCTGTGCGTCCGAGGGATGAGGCGCTGCGGAAGAGTACACCGGTGGAAGAGAAGGAAGCGCGCTGTGGTTCCGAGGGACGAAAGCCGGAGCGGAAGATTGCTCGGGGAGCAAGAGACGCAGCTAGCGAGAAGGTCGACGACCGAGGGACGAAGACTGCAGATGAGTACGCTGGCGGAATAGAAGGAAACACACGACAATTCCGAGGGACGAGAAGCCGGAGGGAAGCACGCTCGAGAAGACCGGAAGTTGGGTTCGGGTGAGCCCTTTTCCGGATGGCAGAGATCACCCAAGCAAGCGGATCCGGAGTAGAAGACCCGGATCGAGCCGAACCAAACAGTAGCAGTGGTCCCCGGATGAAAAAGTCAACGTTGGTTGACTTTGGGCTCCGGGGCGCCCGGAACCCTTCCGGGCGCCCGGACTGGTATTTTGACCAGATCGAGTCAAAACTCGATCTGAACGTTGGGGGATAAAATTTATCCCCCCCAGGGCGCCCGGAACCCTTCCAGGCGCCCTGACCAAGGCTATAAATATAGCCTTGGTCCAGAAGCTTTGAATCAACTCAGTAATTAGCATTCCAAACACTTGTGCACTCACTGTTCTAGTTTAGCTTCTGTTTTTGTGCTTTCACTGGTGTAAGAAGCTTCTCCACCCGAAGGAGTTTTTAGTGCGATCACTTTCCTTGGATTAACAACCACATCGGTTATAACCATGTAAACCTTTTGTGCCTCGCTTTTTCTTTATGCTTTTAATTTACTGCTTAGTTTATTTATGCAAGTGTTAGCTTAAAGAGTTCGAAAAGGATTGCTTTTGTTTTTTTTTTACAGGGCTATTCAACCCCCCCCCCTTCTAGCGGGCCCAACAGTCCTACAACTGGTATCAGAGCCAAGGCGCTTCAGGAGGACTCACCGCCGAACGAAGCAACGAGATGGCCGGACCAAGCATTCACCCGCCGAAATTCGAAGGGGATTTTGCCACTTGGAAAAAACATATGCAGGTATTTCTTACAATAGATATTGAATTATTTTTAACAATGAAACTTGGTTTTCAAGCTCCATAGGACAAGGAAATAGATAAATGGACAAAAAAGGAGCAGGTCGACTTCGTGGCGAACGACAAAGCAGAATACCATCTGCTGAGCGTTCTTCTGCCTCAAGAAGTCAACAGGATTGGTAAATACAACTCTGCAAAGGAACTTTGGGAGAAGTTCCTCGAGCTGCACGAAGGAACGACCGAAGCAAAGCTCGCCAGAAGAGATCTGCTTCGCAATCAGCTCACCAGCCTGCGACTTGGGGAAGACGAGTCAGTCGCGCATCTGCACTCGAGAATAAAAGAAATTATCATCGGACTTTCGAATCTCGAAGAAAAGGTAAGTAACCGAGATTCGCTCAGGTACGCTCTAAATTCCTTTCCTAGAAATACCAAATGGGCATCATTAGTAGATGCATTTTATATTTCTAAAGATTTAGAAAAGATTTCATTAGAAGAATTCTTTTCAACATTTGAAGTGCATGAGTCAAGATGTGCAGGAATGAAGGAGCCTAAAAATAACGTCGCCCTCAAAGCCTCGAGAGACGAACCAGAATCAGAATCCTCTCTCGACGACGAGGAAATGGTAATGATGGTAAGAAGATTCAAGAAACTTTATAAATCCATATCTACTAACCATCCGCAGGGAAAGAAGAGAAGAACGATCCGCTGCTACCACTGCGACGAAGAAGGGCACGTCAAGGACAACTCCCCCAAGCTGAAGAACAAGGACAAGGAGAAGGGTAAGAAGCCTATCCAAAAGCGAAAGGCCCTAAAGGCGACTTGGGACGATACATCGTCCGAATCGGAAGTCGAAGCTTTCTCCGGACTCGCACTGATGGCGAGTCATCAAGACGACGACTATGATTCAAGCTCTTCTGAAATGAGCATCGAGAGCATCGATGAAGGGGGAGACACGTCAGAAGAAAGCACCAGCTCAGGGGGAGAAACGGACAACGAGATCGACAAGGTAAGTCAGGTACTATCTATTTCTCCCGATAAAATGTTTAAGTTCATTAAACTTTTAACAAAAGATTGCTGCAAATTAGAAAGTGAAAATAAAAATTTAAAAGTAATTATAGCTAAGTTTTGTCCCTTAGAAGAATTAGATAAATTAAAACTAACAAATGAAAAATTGAAACTTGAAAATGATGATTTGAAAATGCAAGTAGATAACTTGAGAAACCATGCATGTTCATCTAAAACTAATGTTAGAAGATTTAATAATTAAAATTGGTACTTTAAATATCACCCTGGACAAATTAGAAATATTTCAAGAAAATATGTTCCTAAAACCCTTTTAGTTAATCCAGTAGGCTGGAACCTATATTGGGTTCCGAAGTCATGCTTAAATTAATTTTAAAATTAAAATTAGCGCTTTAAGTTAGAAAATTAAACAAAGAATTTCTTTATGAGGCTTTGTCTAAGGAAGTGGTTGTTGCTCCAATAACTAAGAAGGCCTAGTGCCTCGCCACGACCTGGAAGCCAAAATATTGAAATAAATGTTTAATTAACTTACTAATGAAGCATTAATACAAGAATTAATTAGTGCTTGAAAAAGGTTATTCAAATAATTTTATTTCAAATTAGAAATTTACTTACTTAGAAATTTTTGTGCCTAGGTCAATATTTTTTTTTAAAAAAAAATACTTAAAAATGTAAGTTAGGATTTTTTTTTAAATTAAAATTTTTTTTAGGATTTTTTTTATATACATAGAAATATTCTCAAAAATCATTTTTTTTCTAAGTTAAGAACTTTTTTCTTGAAACTAGAAATCTCAGCTTAAATTACTTAGAAAAATTTTCTAAATCTCTTAAAAATTTAGAATTTTTTTAGAAATACTTTTTTCTAAGTCTTTAACCCTTAGATTGTTTTTCTTGGAACCCCATTTTTTTGTGATCAAAGGGGGAGAAGGGAAAGTATAAGTCTAGGGGGAGGTAGATAGATTTAATTTGATTTTATCTTTTTGCACTTAAATTGCAATTTAAGTTAATTTATTTAATTCTATTTTATGTCTATTTTTAACCCTAGCTTAACTTGGGTTGATCACACCAAAAAGGGGGAGATTGTTGGAACCCCAAGGTTGTTTTCGCGTGATCAACAAGTTAAGGTAGGTCCTGTTTGTTTTAACCTTGTGTCTAAGTGTGCAGGAGCTTAGGAACACAGGTAGTCGAGCGGAAGACGCAGCTAGCGAGAAGGATGGCACGCTGTGCGTCCGAGGGACGAGGCGCTGCGGAAGAGTACACCAGCGGACGAGAAGGAAGCGCGCTGTGGTTTCGAGGGACGAAAGCCGGAGCAGTAGATTGCTCAGGGAGCAAGAGACGCAGCTAGCGAGAAGGTTGACGACCGAGGGACGAAGACTGCGGATGAGTACGCTGGCGGACGAGAAGGAAACACGCGACAATTCCGAGGGATGAGAAGCCGAAGGGAAGCACTCTCGAGAAGACCGGAAGTTGGGTTCGGGTGAGCCCTTTCCGGATGGCAGAGATCACCCATGCAAGCGGATCCGGAGTAGAAGACCCGGATCGAGCCAAACCAAACCGGAGCAGTGGTCCCCGGATGAAAAAGTCAACGTTGGTTGACTTTGGGCTACGGGGCGTCCGGAACAGTCCGGGGCGCCCGGAGCAACCCGGGGCACCCGAAACCCTTCCGGGCGCCTGGACCCATTATTTTGACCAGATCGAGTCAAAACTCGATCTGAACGTTGGGGGATAAAATTTATCCCCCCCCCCAGGGCGCCCGGAACCCTTCCAGGCGCCCCGACCAAGGCTATAAATATAGCCTTGGTCCAGAAGCTTTGAATCAACTCAGTAATTAACATTCCAAACACTTGTGCGCTCACTGTTCTAGTTTAGCTTCTGTTTTTGTGCTTTCACCGGTGTAAGAGGCTTCTCCGCCCGAAGGAGTTTTTAGTGTGATGACTTCCCTTGGATTAACAACCACATCGGTTGTAACCAAGTAAACCTTTTGTGCCTCGCTTTTTCTTTATGCTTTTAATTTACTACTTAGTTTATTTATGCAAGTGTTAGCTTAAAGAGTTCGAGAAGGGTTGCTTTTGTTTTTTTTTACAGGGTTATTCAACCCCCCCTTCTAGCCGGCCCAACGGTCCTACAAGTGGTATCAGAGCCAAGGCGCTTCAGGAGGACTCACCGCCGAACGAAGCAACGAGATGGCCGGACCAAGCATTCACCCGCCGAAATTCGAAGGGGATTTTGCAACTTGGAAAAAACATATGCAGGTATTTCTTACAACAGATATTGAATTATTTTTAACAATGAAACTTGGTTTTCAAGCTCCAGAGGACAAGGAAATAGATAAATGGACAAAAAAGGAGCAGTCCGACTTCGTGGCGAACGGCAAAGCAGAGTACCATCTGCTGAGCGTTCTTCCGCCTCAAGAAGTCAACAGGATTGGTAAATACAACTCTGCAAAGGAACTTTGGGAGAAGTTCCTCGAGCTGCACGAAGGAACGTCCGAAGCAAAGCTCGCCAGAAGAGATCTGCTTCGCAATCAGCTCACCAGCCTGCGACTTGGGGAAGACGAGTCAGTCGCGCATCTGCACTCGAGAATAAAAGAAATTATCATCGGACTTTCGAATCTCGGAGAAAAGGTAAGTAACCGAGATTCGCTCAGGTACGCTCTAAATTCCTTTCCTAGAAATACCAAATGGGCATCATTAGTAGATGCATTTTATATTTCTAAAGATTTAGAAAAGATTTCATTAGAAGAATTCTTTTCAACATTTGAAGTGCATGAGTTAAGATGTGCAGGAATGAAGGAGCCTAAAAACAACGTCGCCCTCAAAGCCTCGAGAGACGAACCAGAATCGGAATCCTCTCTCGACGACGAGGAAATGGTAATGATGGTAAGAAGATTCAAGAAACTTTGTAAATCCAGATCTACTAACCATCCGCAGGGAAAGAAGAGAAGAACGATCCGCTACTACCACTGCGACGAAGAAGGGCACGTCAAGGACAACTGCCCCAAGCTGAAGAACAAGGACAAGGAGAAGGGTAAGAAGCCTATCCAAAAGCGAAAGGCCCTAAAGGCGACGTGGGACGATACATCGTCCGAATCAGAAGTCGAAGCTTTCTCCGGACTCGCACTGATGGCGAGTCATCAAGACGATGACTGCGATTCAAGCTCTTCCGAAATGAGCATCGAGAGAATCAATGAAGGGGGAGACACGTTAGAAGAAAGCAGCAGCTCAGGGGGAGAAACGGACAACGAGATCGACAAGGTAAGTCAGGTACTATCTATTTCTCCCGATAAAATGTTTAAGTTCGTTAAACTTTTAACAAAAGATTGCTGCAAATTAGAAAGTGAAAATAAAAATTTAAAAGTAATTCTAGCTAAGTCTTGTCCCTTAGAAGAATTAGATAAATTAAAACTAGCAAATGAAAAATTGAAACTTGAAAAATGATGATTTGAAAAGGCAAGTAGATAACTTGAGAAACCATGCATGTTCATCTAAAACTAATGTTAGAAGATTTAATAATTAAAATTGGTACTTTAAATATCCCCCTGGACAAATTAGAAACATTTCAAGAAAATATGTTCCTAAAAACCTTTTAGTTAATCCAGTAGGCTGGAACCTATATTGGGTTCCGAAGTCATGCTTAAATTAATTTTAAAATTAAAATTAGCGCTTTAAGTGAGAAAATTAAACAAAGAATTTCTTTATGAGGCTTTGTCTAAGGAAGTGGTTGTTGCTCCAATAACCAAGAAGGCCTAGTGCCTCGCCACGACCTGGAAGCCAAAATATTGAAATAAATGTTTAATTAACTTACTAATGAAGCATTAATACAAGAATTAATTAGTGCTTGAAAAAGGTTATTCAAAACATTTTATTTCAAATTAGAAATTTACTTACTTAGAAATTTTTGTGCCTAGGTCAATATTTTTTTTAAAATAAAATACTTAAAAATGTAAGTTAGGTTTTTTTTAAAATTAAAATTTTTTTAGGATTTTTTTTATATACATAAAAATATTCTCAAAAATCAATTTTTTTCTAAGTTAAGATCTTTTTTCTTGAAACTAGAAATCTCAGCTTAAATTACTTAGAAAAATTTTCTAAATCTCTTAAAAATTTAGAATTTTTTTAGAAATACTTTTTTCTAAGTCTTTAACCCTTAGATTGTTTTTCTTGGAACCCCATTTTTTTGTGATCAAAGGGGGAGAAGGGAAAGTATAAGTCTAGGGGGAGGTAGATAGATTTAATTTGATTTTATCTTTTCTATCTTTTTGCACTTAAATTGCAATTTAAGTTAATTTACTTAATTCTATTTTATGTCTATTTTTAACCCTAGCTTAACTTGGGTTGATCACACCAAAAAGGGGGAGATTGTTGGAACCCCAAGATTATTTTGGTGTGATCAACAAGTTAACGTAGGTCCTGTTTGTTTTAACCTTGTGTCTAAGTGTGCAGGAGCTTAGGAACACAGGTAGTCGAGCGGAAGACAAAGCTAGCGAGAAGGACAGCACACTGTGAGTTTGAGGGATGAGGCGCTGCGGAAGAGTATACCGGCGGACGAGAAGGAAGCGCGCTGTGGTTCCGAGGGACGAAAGCCGGAGCGGAAGATTGCTCGTGGAGCAAGAGACGCAGCTAGCGAGAAGGTCGACGACCGAGGGACGAAGACTGTGGATGAGTACGCTGGCGGACGAGAAGGAAACACGCGACAATTCCGAGGGACGAGAAGCCGAAGGGAAGCACGCTCGAGAAGACCGGAAGTTGGGTTCGGGTGAGCCCTTTTCCGGATGGCAGAGATCACCCAAGCAAGCGGATCCGGAGTAGAAGACCCGGACCGAGCCGAACCAAACCGGAGCAGTGGTCCCCGGATAAAAAAGTCAATGTTGGTTGACTTTGGGCTCCGGGGCGCCCTTAGTAGCCCGGGGCGCCCGGAACCCTTCTGGGCGCCCGGACCCAGTATTTTGACCAGATCGAGTCAAAACTCGATCTGAACATTGGGGGATAAAATTTATCCCCCCGAGGGCGCCCGGAACCCTTCCAGGCGCCACGACCAAGGCTATAAATATAGCCTTGGTCTAGAAGCTTTGAATCAACTCAGTAATTAGCATTCCAAACACTTGTGCGCTCACTGTTCTAGTTTAGCTTCTGTTTTTGTGCTTTCACCAGTGTAAGAGGCTTCTCCGCCCGAAGGAGTTTTTAGTGCGATCACTTTCCTTGGATTAACAACCACATCGGTTGTAACCAAGTAAACCTTTTGTGCCTCGCTTTTTCTTTATGCTTTTAATTTACTGCTTAGTTTATTTATGCAAGTGTTAGCTTAAAGAGTTCGAGAAGGGTTGCTTTTGTTTTTTTTTACAGGGCTATTCAACCCCCCTTCTAGCCGGCCCAACGGTCCTACATCAGGAAATGTCAGCTGTTCATAATGTATTTCATGTCTCAATGCTGAAGAAGCATGTTCCCGACACAAAGCAAGTGATTGAACCATAGATGGTACAAGTTTAAGAGGATCTCAGTTATGAAAGTTGACCTATTCAGATAATAGATTGAGAAGTTAAGAAACTGAGAAACAAAGAGATACCGTGAGTAAAAGTGATGCAGCAAAGTCAACAGTATGAAGAAGCAACATGGGAACGCGAGAATGATATGAGACAGAAGTATCCATAATTGTTCTAAGTTCGAGGACGACCTTTTTATAAGGTATGGGGAATTGTAATACTATAAATTTTCTCTATGTCAAAAGAGAAAAAAATAAATAGGACACAATAAAAGAAATAAAAATAGATTTATAAATAGCCTTGGGCTAGAATTAAACCCAAGTCCTTTTATTTAAGATTAGTTGAAGTTTGCCATTAGGGTGATGGTAAAGCATCACATTGGGATTAGGAAACAATTGATTATAAGTAGATTTTGTGTGAAAAGATGCTTCAACTTCCACCTAGTATAAAAGGGAAAAGAAGAGATGAAAACCTAGCTTTTCATCTTCCTCTTCTCCTCTCTAGCCGAAATCTCTCCTTCCTCCATTCAAGTTTCGGCCAAAAAACATAAGACTTCAAGTCTTTAAGCTTTTCAAGGGAAGAATCTAAGGGGAGGGTCTCTCCCAAGGAAGTAGAACGTGCAGGAAGGTGTCTTGGGAATTAGGGAGGGCAAGAGAAGATTGTCTTATACTAGTAAGATTTAGCGAAGGATGTAAGTACTTCTCACCTGCGGTATAAGTTGCTTCGTCGATGCATGTTGTAGTATGTATCTATGCAAGTTAAAAGAAGAATCATGCCATGATATGTTTTATGTATGTTAAAGGAGATAGATGTTATGACTGTAAGATGCCCTCTAAAGTTTTGTGATTAAGAGCACATTTAGAGTATTTGATTTGCTTCCCATTAAGTTTTGGGACTAAGAAGCATAATCAAGTGCCCCAAGATGCTTCCTTATAAGTGTGAGGAATTAAGTGCACACAAGGTGTTTATTGAAATGACAAGTTAGGGCAAGTATAAGAAAGAAGTATTAAAAAAGAAAGTATTTTACTTTAAGATGGCATGTACTAGACACAAGGTCCAAGGGTGGGCTCCTAGATCACCCCAAGGCCCCTAGATCGCCTAGTAGTACCTTAATAAGTTCGGGGTTAGCTACCTCGGACTTTATTAAGGATGCACGCAAAGTTGTACAATGTCGGGGCCCAAAGCAAGTGATTATTATTTTCACTAATATGTAAGATAAAGTTTTCAAAGCTCATTGATTTGTTAAAGTGAAAACATTATTAAGTTGAGAACTAGAGTTAGAGAGTGCAGGGTTTGATCTATATAACATAGCAAGTTTTATGTTTTCATTGCATGGGTTTAAGTGGATATTTTCCATGATAAACTGATTTTAAAATGCATGCCATATACATATTTCTGAGTTATGTATTTTAGCATAAATTATTGTTAAGTGCATGTTTTGGTTTCCGCAAGCAGTTTGAAAAACATGTACTCTTTGAATGCATTGTTTTGTGAGTAGATAGTACTTACTAAGCATTGGCTTATAAATTACTTTTCCTTATACTGTAGATAAAGGTAAAGGAAAGCTCGAGTAAGGAGGGGTTGTAGGAGCAATGTTTGCTGGTGTGTGTGACGGAACAGTGTGAAGTGATCTTGGAACTTGCTAGTGCATGGAATATGTTAGATTTTGGTACTGATGGACCTATTGTCTTATCCTGCTTAGTATAAAAATGCTATTAAGAGTTGTGTATGATGAAATTGACAGTTTGTTAGTAATTGGCATGTCAGAGACTCTTCCTAAAGAAATGGGAGAGAACGGTAAGCCAAGAGGGAGTATAAAGGGGAGAACCAACCTCCTTTGTAGTGTTGTGTGTGACCTCTACACAGCCGTGTGAATTCACACGGCCATCACCAACCCCCTCTTAGCCAGGGTGACATGGTCGTGTGGATTCACACGACCATCACTAGCTCCCTCTCGGCCAAGGTGCTACGGTTGTGTAGTTTCACACAGCCGTGCTGTAACGACCACCCTTCTTACTACTACTACACTCTAAGGATGACCATTACTTGACTACTAACTCTACTTAACCGGTATGATTAAAAATCACATGAAAACCCTACCGAAAAATTTCGGCAGAGTCTCCCCTGTACCGGTGACCAAATCAACAATACAAATAATATATACTCAGCCACAGGCGGCTGGAACATATAATCACTCAACCACGCAGTATAATAACTCAATAAGAAGAATGAAACTACTCTAGCAATAGTAAACAGATAATACTCCAACAATAAAACATAACAAAGTGCGGAATAGACTCAATTACAATCTCAACTTCATCATAGCATTAAGGAGAAAAGAAAAGGAAACATAACAAATCTTAAACTAAGTTAGTTCTTTAGCTAAGTCTCAAGGATCTCCATAGTCCACACATCACACACCGTCACAGCATCTCCTTGTCGCCTTCTTCCTTATACTTTAGCTTTTCCTTTATCTGCAGTAGGAGGAAATGCAGTCTATAAGCATAAAGCTTAGTGAGCGCTATCTACTCACAAAAACTTGATATGCATGTATACAAATAAAGACATGCTAAAACTGAATGCTAACATGTAAAGCTACTCATGCTCATAAATAGCAAAGAAATCAACTAACTGAAATACTAAACATGTATAGCTAATCATGCTCATAAACCAATAAAGGAATCATACTAACTGAAATACTAAACATGTATAGCTAATCATGCTCATAAATAGCGAAGGAACTAACTGAAAAGCTAACATGTAAAGCTAATCATAGAACTATCATGTGTATCAATAAGAAACTGAATTGCTACCTAAGCTAAACTTATTAATACTAAACTGAGTCTAACTTGTATTCACATAACTAATTTGTGAAGTTTTGAAAACTATTTACATAATAGATCAAAATAGTAATCATGTTGCTGATGGGCCCGGCAACTGTACTTGCTGTGCGCGCATCCCTAACTAAACCCGGGATTGCAAGTTCCGAGTCTAGTAGGGTTTACTAGGTTATCTAAACCTAGGGACGACTGTGGGAGCCCAACCCAATGGATATCTAATCCAGTACAGTGCCACTGCTGAAAATAAAATACTGATTTCATAGCTAATTTTCTTACCTTGCTTTAACTAGGTTATCTGAACCTAGAACTAGGTTATCTGAACCTAGAGGCGACTGTGGGAGCCCACCCATTGGACCGTAGTCCCATATAAGCTGAAGCAAGACTAAATAAGTTATTTTAAATGCTTCTACTGCATTAACTAAGCTATTAAAATGCCTACTGTAGCATTATATTGAGCTAAGCATTTTATCAAGCACTTGGTGTGCACTAGAACACACCCTACGTACCGAAAATCTGTATACAAAGCTTAACATAAATCTGCATGCAAAGTTTAACAAAAATCTGCATATTGAATTTATCTAAAATCTACATACTAAGCTTAACAAAATCTGCATACTAAGCTTATCTAAAATCTGCATACTAAGCTTAATCAAAATCCTGCACTATAATCTTTTAGAGAAATTTGCACTATAAACTCTAAAGAAATCTGCTCTAAAGGAAATCTGCATTTTAAGCTCTAAGAAATCTGCACTACTAAGAATTTCATAACAGAAATTTGCATTACCAATACTTTATAACCAATCCACTAACATAAACCTCAACATCAATGAACCTTTTCTTTCTAATACTGATTTGCATACTTCAACCATCGATCGAGTTCACCCAACTATTTTTAGGCGTCTATCCTGTCTATAGTAATGATGGCTTTCATGTTTTGTTTAGGCAGTCAAAGTTTTCACCAAATCTGTACTTAAATCTGTAGGTTTTGCTACCACACCCATGACTAACTTAAGAGACACCCAAACATCATCAATTAGCTTCACAGAACTTAAACTAGCATCAAGGGAACTAACAAATGAAAATCTAACTCTTCTCATATCTAATTTCCTTTATGCAGAATTACGGCAGGTTGAGGAAGATATAAATGAACAATTAAAACCCACAGTAAGCTCCTTTGTTCGTGCCCCTCTTGTAACACAATTTAAGCTATAACCTACTGGAATTTAAAAGGAAACTAGGTGAAGCTTGTTCACAATAATTCTAACATACATAAATCTGTGCACAAATTTATAGCATTCACAACTCTGTCACAAGGTTCAGCAAGTACTAACTCGTTCATAAAAACAATTCCAGTATGTTAATCTGTTCCAGAGATTTCCGAAACAATAGGAAGCTTAAGCATTATCTATCAAGACTAAATCCCCTAGCAATCTGTCCAAAACTTTCGGGAGCAGTGGGAAGGATCCGAACATCACCAAATCCCATAGAATCCATCAACCTCTTGATCCAGAATCCCAAACTAATTGAAGGAAAATTGCTACTGAAAACCTAAATTTTATAACTGTTCTTCATGCTTAAAATCCCTATCTTCTTTCTTTAGGGTTCATGGCAGTAAGCATCAAAAAACAAAACCCCTCAAACTTGCTTCGAAATCCAAAAGAAAACAAGAATCCGAAAGCCATGAAAACGAATCAAAGCTCGAAACAACTCCTACTGCAGGTGAGAAGCAACTCACTTTCGTTTTCTTGAACTTACAACCGAGAAAAGAACTCCAAAGCTTCTAGGTTTCGGGTGAAGATGAAGATCTCGGCTTCCTCTTGTGCTCACGCGTGCTCCTCTCTGTTGGGATGACCACCACGGATGAGGTTGGCCGGAAGACAGCTTCGTCGGCGTCGGAAGGAACCCTAGGAGACGCCGCGGTTTCGCCCGTGGGTTTGTCGCCGTCACGCAGCCGAGAAGGGAAGGGATTTTTGAGAGAAGTTTTTGATTTTCCGAAAAGAAACCTAAATTCCTTTTCTTATACTAGGGTTTAAACGAAACTATACCTTAAGTATAATTCGTTCTTTCCTTAATTAACAAAAACTCGCTGGCACACTTGGTTAGCTGCGTTTTAGCCGCGCACTTTTATTTCCAATTTATTTTACTGTTCCTAACTACTACTTAAATATATATCGCTCCATATATGATTAACAAATCGAGCGCAGCTCGGTTGGTTGGGTCGGTTTTGCTTGGGTCAGGGGTGCTGGGTTCGAAACCCAGTTTCTACAACCCTTTTTTTTTAACACTTCTTCCTCTTGGTAAAAATACCAAACGAACTCCAAAAATTACATAAAAATACTCTAAAAATCTCTAGAATATTTTAAAAGTATTTCCAAATATTTTTATGGACTTTTAGAACTCTAAATCATGAAATTTGGGGTGTTACAATTCTCCCTCCCTTATAAAAAGTTCATCCTCGAACTTAGAATAATTCTGGATATTTCTATCTCATACTATCCTCTCGCTCCTAAGTAACTTCCTCATGCTTCTGGTTCTAAATGACTTCCACTAATGACACTTATTTGTTTTTTTAGTCTCTTGTCTGCTCTGTCCACTATCTGTGTCTGCTCTTATAGCTAAGATCCTCTTGGATCTGCACTGTCTGAGGCTGAATCACTTGGCTAAGGTCGTGAATACACTTTTTTAGCATGGAGACATGAAACACATTGTGTATTGCTGACATATCTTGAGGTAAGTCTAGCTTGTAAGCTACCTTCCCAATTCTCTCTGTGATCGGGGTAGGGTCCTACATATCGAGGACTTAACTTGCTCTTTTTCTCTTGGGTTCTCCGATGTACTCGAACTGTGCTTCTGCTTCAGGTTGGAATACGACTTTCTGTTTACGGCACTCAATGGAGGCACCGTATCTGATCAGGAAGTTCATTCCAAATATGACATCGTAGTCAGTCATGTCTAGCACTATCAGATCGCAAAAGAGTTCTCTGTCTGCTATCATGACTGGCACTGTTCTGAACCAGTGCGTGGATGCCATAACTTCTCCCGAAGGTAATGTTGTCAGAAACTGACTACTGAGTACCTCTGGGGATATTGCTAACTTTTCGGCGAATGCCCTGGCTATATAAAAATGGGTTGCCCCAGTATCGAATAAGACAGTTGTACTTTGCTGTAAAATACTAATCTGACCTGTAACAACTGTCGAGGCATTTGCTACGTCCTCTCTGGTGAGTGAGTAGATCCTCGCATTCGCCATAGCTGGAGGGGCTTCTAATCTGCCCTGGCTGATAAGTGGACCTTCTAGAGCGGACTGCATCTGATATAACTGAGCTGGAGGGCCTGCATACTGAATCTGCTGTGGCTGAGGAAGACCGATCTTGTTCGGGCACTGCTTGGCCATGTGCCCTTCTTGTCCACATTTAAAGCATCCTCGTGTGCCCTTGCGACAAACCCCTGGGTGGAATTTCCCACAAGTAGCACACTTTGGATAACTGGGTCGCTTGCTAGATGGTCCTCCTTTTGGATCACTCCCTGATTTGCGCTTGCTGTTGGAGTTCTCATTCCAGTTAGAGCTGTGGCCTTGAGATTTCTGAGTATCTGAACTTCCTTGGCCTTTGGAATCTGAGGAGGTTTGCTTCTGCTGCTTGATGCTGTTCTGGTAGTGCTCGGTGATCAGAGCACTACTCACTAGTTCTTCTGTGGTTTGTGGCCTATGGATGCCACCGGCCACATTCATCGCTATTTCCGGCCTCAACATTTTGAGCATCAGCCGAACTCGTTCCTTTTCTGTGCTGACTAATTCGGGACATAGACGAGCCAGTCTGTTGAATTTCTTCACGGCTTCCTCAACTGATAGGTTGCCCTGACGAAACTCCGTGAACTCGTCGTAGTGGCGGTTTGTGACCCGCATGTGAAAGAACTCCTCGAAGAATTCTTTCTCGAAGTCAGCCCATGTCATCTGGTTCACTGGGCGCTTCGCTCTGACTCTCTCCCACCACATGCGTGCGTCTCCTGTCAGGCAGAAGGAGGCACACTTCACCTTCTCGTGTTCTGGCCAGTCCAGAAGCTCCATCGTGCTCTCCAGTTGAGCATCCCATGGTTCACTAGTGCCTGAGAAGTTCTCTGGCTTGACTCGCTGCCACTGGATCAGATAGGCTTCCTTTCTTGGCTCAGCTGCTGGGACTGCTGGTGCTGGTGTTGGCGCTGTAGGCTGGGCTGGTGGAACCTCTAAGACTTCTGGAGTCGTCAGATTCGATTCCGGGGTGACTGTGGGGGTACTCTGCTGATTAGCCTTTAAGGTGGCTATTTCCTGTTGTTGTTCAACTAGCTGCTGCTGTAACTGAGCCACTAATGCTGTAAGGTCTGGAGGAGGCACTGAACTGCCTGCCTCTTGTTGGGGCTCAGTAACTAGTGCCCTTCTAGCTGGGCGTCCTCGTGCCATTTCTAAAGACATAGAGGATGTACATAACTAATCTAATCACATTTAACTAGCTACTATAAACATGTTACAGGCTATCACACATAAGCATGCTATAATTATTCCTAAACATGAAAGCAAGAAACATAAATAGAGTAGAGGTATTCTTACTTGGAAGACGGCAAGGCTGATGCTGATGTGTGATGCTGGAGAATGGAAACTGCTCTGATACCAATTGCCACGACCACCCTTCTTACTACTACTACACTCTAAGGATGACCATTACTTGACTACTAACTCTACTTAACCGGTATGATTAAAAATCACATGAAAACCCTACCGAAAAATTTCGGCAGAGTCTCCCCTGTACCGGTGACCAAATCAACAATACAAATAATATATACTCAGCCACAAGCGGCTGGAACATATAATCACTCAACCACGCAGTATAATAACTCAATAAGAAGAATGAAACTACTCTAGCAATAGTAAACAGATAATACTCCAACAATAAAACATAACAAAGTGCCGAATATACTCAATTACAATCTCAACTTCATCATAGCATTAAGGAGAAAAGAAAAGGAAACATAACAAATCTTAAACTAAGTTAGTTCTTTAGCTAAGTCTCAAGGATCTCCATAGTCCACACATCACACACCGTCACAGCATCTCCTTGTCGCCTTCTTCCTTATACTTTAGCTTTTCCTTTATCTGCAGTAGGAGGAAATGCAGTCTATAAGCATAAAGCTTAGTGAGCGCTATCAACTCACAAAAACCCGATATGCATGTATACAAATAAAGACATGCTAAAACTGAATGCTAACATGTAAAGCTACTCATGCTCATAAATAGCAAAGAAATCAACTAACTGAAATACTAAACATGTATAGCTAATCATGCTCATAAACCAATAAAGGAATCATACTAACTGAAATACTAAACATGTATAGCTAATCATGCTCATAAATAGCGAAGGAACTAACTGAAATGCTAACATGTAAAGCTAATCATAGAACTATCATGTGTATCAATAAGAAACTGAATTGCTACCTAAGCTAAACTTATTA
The DNA here is from genome assembly GCF_018446385.1 of Zingiber officinale. Taxonomy (NCBI): domain Eukaryota; kingdom Viridiplantae; phylum Streptophyta; class Magnoliopsida; order Zingiberales; family Zingiberaceae; genus Zingiber; species Zingiber officinale. The sequence continues at coordinate 80,028,169 of NC_055986.1, forward strand.
ATACTAAACTGAGTCTAACTTGTATTCACATAACTAATTTTTGAAGTTTTGAAAACTATTTACATAATAGATCAAAATAGTAATCATGTTGCTGATGGGCCCGGCAACTGTACTTGCTGTGCGCGCATCCCTAACTAAACCCGGGATTGCAAGTTCCGAGTCTAGTAGGGTTTACTAGGTTATCTAAACCTAGGGACGACTGTGGGAGCCCAACCCAATGGATATCTAATCCAGTACAGTGCCACTGCTGAAAATAAAATACTGATTTCATAGCTAATTTTCTTACCTTGCTTTAACTAGGTTATCTGAACCTAGAGGCGACTGTGGAAGCCCACCCATTGGACCGTAGTCCCATATAAGCTGAAGCAAGACTAAATAAGTTATTTTAAATGCTTCTACTGCATTAACTAAGCTATTAAAATGCCTACTGTAGCATTATATTGAGCTAAGCATTTTATCAAGCACTTGGTGTGCACTAGAACACACCCTACGTACCAAAAATCTGTATACAAAGCTTAACATAAATCTGCATGCAAAGTTTAACAAAAATCTGCATATTGAATTTATCTAAAATCTACATACTAAGCTTAACAAAATCTGCATACTAAGCTTATCTAAAATCTGCATACTAAGCTTAATCAAAATCCTGCACTATAATCTTTTAGAGAAATTTGCACTATAAACTCTAAAGAAATCTGCTCTAAAGGAAATCTGTATTTTAAGCTCTAAGAAATCTGCACTACTAAGAATTTCATAACAGAAATCTGCATTACCAATACTTTATAACCAATCCACTAACATAAACCTCAACATCAATGAACCTTTTCTTTCTAATACTGATTTGCATACTTCAACCATCGATCGAGTTCACCCAACTATTTTTAGGCGTCTATCCTGTCTATAGTAATGATGGCTTTCATGTTTTGTTTAGGCAGTCAAATTTTTCACCAAATCTGTACTTAAATCTGTAGGTTTTGCTACCACACCCATGACTAACTTAAGAGACACCCAAACATCATCAATTAGCTTCACAGAACTTAAACTAACATCAAGGGAACTAACAAATGAAAATCTAACTCTTCTCATATCTAATTTCCTTTATGCAGAATTACGGCAGGTTGAGGAAGATATAAATGAACAATTAAAACCCACAGTAAGCTCCTTTGTTCGTGCCCCTCTTGTAACACAATTTAAGCTATAACCTACTGGAATTTAAAAGGAAACTAGGTGAAGCTTGTTCACAATAATTCTAACATACATAAATCTGTGCACAAATTTATAGCATTCACAACTCTGTCACAAGGTTCAGCAAGTACTAACTCGTTCATAAAAACAATTCCAGTATGTTAATCTGTTCCAGAGATTTCCGAAACAATAGGAAGCTTAAGCATTATCTATCAAGACTAAATCCCCTAGCAATCTGTCCAAAACTTTCGGGAGCAGTGGGAAGGATCCGAACATCACCAAATCCCATAGAATCCATCAACCTCTTGATCCAGAATCCCAAACTAATTGAAGGAAAATTGCTACTGAAAACCTAAATTTTATAACTGTTCTTCATGCTTAAAATCCCTATCTTCTTTCTTTAGGGTTCATGGCAGTAAGCATCAAAAAACAAAACCCCTCAAACTTGCTTCGAAATCCAAAAGAAAACAAGAATCCGAAAGCCATGAAAATGAATCAAAGCTCGAAACAACTCCTACTGCAGGTGAGAAGCAACTCACTTTCGTTTTCTTGGACTTACAACCGAGAAAAGAACTCCAAAGCTTCTAGGTTTCGGGTGAAGATGAAGATCTCGGCTTCCTCTTGTGCTCACGCGTGCTCCTCTCTGTTGGGATGACCACCATGGACGAGGTTGGCTGGAAGACAGCTTCGTCGGCGTCGGAAGGAACCCTAGGAGACGCTGCGGTTTCGCCCGTGGGTTTGTCGCCGTCACGCAGCCGAGAAGGGAAGGGATTTTTGAGAGAAGTTTTTGATTTTCCGAAAAGAAACCTAAATTCCTTTTCTTATACTAGGGTTTAAACGAAACTATACCTTAAGTATAATTCGTTCTTTCCTTAATTAACAAAAACTCGTTGGCACACTTGGTCAGCCCGGCTTTAACCAAATCAGAGATCTTGGCTTCGATTCCTCAGCCGCGCACTTTTATTTCCAATTTATTTTACTATTCCTAACTACTACTTAAATATATATCGCTCCATAAATGATTAACAAATCGAGCGCAGCTCGGTTGGTTGGGTCGGTTTTGCTTGGGTCAGGGGTGCTGGGTTCGAAACCCAGCTTCTACAACCCTTTTTTTTTTTAACACTTCTTCCTCTTGGTAAAAATACCAAATGAACTCCAAAAATTACATAAAAATACTCTAAAAATTTCTAAAAATCTCTAGAATATTTTAAAAGTATTTTCAAATATTTTTATGGACTTTTAGAACTCTAAATCATGAAATTTGGGGTGTTACACGTGCACCTCTTCCTGTCGGTCGTAGTGACACTGCCATGTGGATCCACACGGCCGTGCATCACTTTTGGTCTCGATCAAGGTGACACGGCCATGTGAAGCACACGGCGGTGCACCTCTTCTTCTCGTGTAAGATGGCATGGCTGTGTGGTTTCACACGGTCGTGCACCCCTTCGCCACAGCCGAGGTGACACGGCCGTGTGAGACACACGACCGTGCCCCTCTTCCTCCCTGCCAAGTGACACGGCCGTGTGGAAGCCACACGGTCATGTCCTGCTCCAGCAGGGAAGGCCTTACACGGCCATGTGGTGCACACGGTCGTTCCCAAACTTGGGTCTGGTAAGGCCACACGGCCGGTCATCACCACATGGCCATAGCATGCCCCTTCACGGGTAGGGCCACAGGGTTGGTTAGGGTCACACGGTCCATACCCCTTCACAACTATAGAGTACCTCTCAGCTCTGCTTCGCTCCAAACCATGGTTTAATAGTCGAAACAAGTTCAGACTAGATTTCTAAAATGAGTGATGTGCAAATAACAATGTCCTTAGAAGGTATGAAAAGAGTAATGCTCGTGCCCTAAGTTAGGGTTTCAGAAAGGCGGTCGTTACAAAATCCCTTAAGGAGGAGACTAACCCAAGTCTTTTGACTGGGCCAGTTCAAAGTGGAAATTCAACCTAAGTTCAATAACTTGAGGAAGAAAACTCCAATTTGAAAACTCAAGTCAAAGGACTTAAGAACACATAGGAATGATTCACCTTGGGTTCCAAGAATGTTGATCTGATTCTTGGAAAATAAAGGTTTATATACAGCCGAAACGGACTTGGGTACAAGGCTAGAAATCGATTCAAATCTTACTTGTCTTTAATGAATCAATCAACTAAGAAACTAGTCCAAGCATGGGTCCCCAAGTCTAACCTGACTAATCAAGTAAGAATTGATTAATATTGGATCCCCAAGGATCAAATCAACTATCTTGATAGACCTTATCGAGGCTATGATCCAAGGGAAGCTCATAAAAAGACTATCTTTATTAATAAACCTGATTGATGTTTGATTTACTATTTTTTTTTCCTTATACATGCTTAGATTAGGATAGATAAGGACTTAGACTTGATCAACACTTATTTAGTTAGACTAAGGATTCTCAGAAAGAAAATTAAATATTTAATTTATTTAAAAGACTTTGTCTAGAAGTAGTTATTGTTCCAATATCCAAGAAGGTCTAGTGCCTCAGCATAACCTGAAAGCCAATTATTGAAATGAATGTTCAATTGACTAACTATTAAACCTTAGTCTAACTCATGTGTAAATCAATTCTTAGATTTGAAACAAAACTGAAGAAAAATTAACCATCTCATAAAACAGATAAGGTTCCCTGATTGACAATCTAGAAGAAGGGTGAGATGGATTAGGTTTAAAAATCAGTTAATTAAAGCTTTAGCCTAACTTAATCAACGAAAATATAATTCAAATTAATATAAACTTAATCGAACTTAAACAAACTTAACCCAAATCCAATTAAACTTAATTTAATCTTCAAATGTTAATTTTTAAATTTCAAACTCAATTATTTTTTAAAATCTTAAATCATACTTAACTTTAAAAAATATTAAATATTTTAAAATATTAATTAATTTTCAAATCATAATTAAATTTTAAATTTAATTTAAAAATCTTAAATATTTTAACTGTCAATTAATTTTTAAATCATAATTAATTTTTAAATTTTAATTTAAAAATCCTAAATATTTTCAAATGTTAATTAATATTCAAATCACATTTAATTTTAAAATATTAATTTGAAAATATTAAATATTTTCAAAAAATTATTTAATTTTCAAATCATATTTAATTTTAAAATTTTAATTTCAAAATCTAAAATATTTTCAAATGTTAATTAATTTTTAAATTTTAATTTCAAAATATTAAATATTTCAAATGTTAATTAATTTTTAAATCATAATTAATTTTTAAATTTTAGTTTCAAAATCTTAAATATTTTTGAATGTTAATTAATTTTTAAATCATAATTAAATTTTAAAGTTTACTTCAAAATCTTCAATATTTTCAAATGTTAATTATTTTTCAAATCATAATTAATTTTTAAATTTTAATTTAAAATTTTTAATTTTAATTAATTTCTTACCTATTTTTAAATCTTAATTAAAATTTTTAAATTCAAAATTTAATTATTCAAACTTAAATATTTTTAAAATTCAAACATAAATATTTGTTCAAAATTCAAACTTTAATATTTTTGAAATTGAAACGCAATATTTGTTCAAAATTCAAACTTAAATATCCATTGTTAAATTTCAAATTTAAATAATTTTCAATGTTGGAAATAATATTCTTAAACTTAAAATCAACTTAAAAAATTAATTTAACTCTATTTCACACAAACTCATGAGCTGAATATGTTTAATAGCATAGAATGAGTGAGATCAAAAATTCTGAAAATAAATAATTACTTCCATGCTTTTAAATTTAAGTTTTTTCATGCTTAGACTCAAGGGTCATAGTGATTAATCAAGGCATTAATCAAGATATTAATTGAATTATTTAAGCTCACTATCCCCTACAAATTACTTAAACTTTTTAAGAAAGAGAGAAATAGGGAATTAATTTATTTTTTTTTGGGGTGATATTTCAAAAGATTTATAAGTTAAGCTTTTTCAAAATCAATTACTTCTTCAAAATTTTATTAAAAATCTTTTTAAAGGTAAGTACTTAACTAAGTTTTTATAAAAAAAAAATAAGCTAAGTACTTAACTGAATCTTTATCAAAATATTTTTAAAGTTAAGTACTTAACTAAGTTTTTAACTAAGTCTCTTTTTAAAGCTAAGTATTTAACTAAGTTTTTAACTAAGTCTTTTATTAAAACTAAGTACTTAATTAATTTTTTAACTAAGTCTTTTTAAAGATAAGTACTTAACTTAGTCTTTATCAAAATCATTTTTTTAGCTAAGTATTTTTCAAAGAAATCATTTTTAAAAGCTAAGAATTTAGCTAAGTTTTTTAAGCTAAACACATTTTTTAAAAAAGTTAAGTGCTGCTTTCAAGGGAAGCTTAAAAGAAAAGGATTAAAAAGTTATCTTTTCAAAATTAAAGTTTTTTTAAACTTGTCTCCCTACTAAATAATTTTTTATATATGTCAAAGGGGGTGACCGGACCAGTGTCACTTGGGTGGATGCCGCAGGCACCCGAGTGGTCCAAGGGCTCAGAGCTAGTCAGGGCATTCAAACTAGAAAAGTTATCCTGAATCTAAGTTGGAACGCGACAACTAGTTGAACCCACGTCAACGGTCTAGGTGCCCGGAGAGGTTCCAAGTGCCCAGAATGGGCTATAAAAAGAGGCTTCGACTAGTGGCTCAAGAACATCAATCCAAAGAAGTTCTTCTCTTGCGCGTTGCTCAGAAAAAGCTTCCAAGACACCTAAAAGCTGCTCCGATGATGACTATGCTAAACATTTCATTCTCCAAAGTCATCGATATTTTTATTATTCAAATTACTTGTAATCATTAGAAACTATATTTGTATTCTTCGATTGATTAGTGATTGTCCAATGAAAGTACTCTCTGATGGATCGAAAGAGCTAGAGGAGGAGGGGGGGGAATAGCGCTCGTGGCTAAATTGTACGTTTATCGGAATCGTAAAACACTCGAGTAAAAATGCAGCGGAAATGAAAGAAACACAAGCAGATGAACACAGTGGATTTACTTCGTTCGGAGCCTTGATCGACTCCTACTCGAAGGCCCGCGATCCTTGATCGCTTCCGGTGGGCAACAACTATAATTCGTAAAAGTTAAAATCTGAATTACAATTAAAGCAATAAGTAAACTAATACCGACAACAACAGATCGAAGAGTCTGAGCTTTGGGTTGTCGACGTCGAGTAGTAGCACTTCAAGGTCGTCTCGTAGGCAGCACTTCACAAAAGAAAGCTTAGAAGATTGTTGTTTTGAAGCTGCACCTCGACCCTCTTTTTATATGACATTCAGGGAGCCTGGATCCATTCCGGGCGCCTGGAGTGTGACGTGGCCAACCAACCAGGATGCTCCACGTGGCGAAGTCGTGCAGGGGATAAAACTTGGTCCCGGGCGCCCGGACCCCTTTTTCCAGCAGGTTCCTCACCTGCAAACAAAGATTAGTCCGAGCAAAATAACCTGCAAGACAGCGTTAGAATCTGATAAAACATAGTAAAGAATAAACGACAGTCTTTGGACTGTCCGGGTCTGACTTCGAATTTCCTACCGGAAACCCTAGGTCGACCCGACGCCTACTGTTCCCTCTACGGGGAACGCGTCCTCACCTACTCCCCTCAGGAGAGATTACCTGATGCCAGTCCGGTCCTCCAGACCGACTGGACTTTCCGCCTAGGGTTACCACCCCCTAGGACCTAGGGTTACCGCCCCCTAGGGTTACCGCCCCCTAAGACCTAAGGTTACCGCCCCTTAGGGTTTTCCTCCACCTAGGGTTACCGCCCCCTAGGACCTAAGGTTACCGCCCCATAGGGTTTTCCTCCACCTAGGGTTACCGCCCCCTAGGACCTAAGGTTACCACCCCTTAGGGTTTTTCACCTGCCTAACCACGGCTAGGACTTTCCTGAAACACTCATTCAAACATGTTAGATCACACACTAACTTAACTTTGAATCCTTTGTCATAATCAAAACTAATGTTCGATCGTCGGATGCTTCCTGCACCAACAATCTCCCCCTTTTTGATAATGGCAACCGAAATTCAATGTTAAGAAAAAATATGCAGTTATATAAGAACAAGATAGGCGTGATAGCAAAATAAGCATAAACATAGCTCCCCCTTAACTCCCCCTTAATACAAGCTCCCTTTTGAATTTGAATTTCTATTATTTCTTTCTTTGAATTTCCCTATTCTCCCCCTTTGCCATATATAAAAAATGAGCTATTTTTCAAGACAGAATTTAGCAGAAAACCTCTTAACTTAGGCAAGGAGCGAGATAAATAGCAATATTTTTCAAAATTTCAACTTCAGAAATTTGCTAACAAAATTTTCAAATACAGAAATTTTCAAACAAAGTTTTCAACTTCAGAAATTTTTTCAAACAATATTTTCAAATTTAGAAATTTTCTAACAAGATTTTCAACTTCAAAAAATTTTCAAACAAAATTTTTAAATTCAGAGATTTTCAAACACAATTTTCAACTTCAGAAATTTTTCAAACAAAATTTTCAAATTTAGAAATTTTCTAACAAGATTTTCAACTTTAAAATTTACTTGAAAGAAAATATTCAACTTCAGAAAATTTCAAACAAGATGTGCAACTTCAAAAATTTTCTTGAAAGAAAATATTCAGGTTTAAAGAAAATTTCCAAGGAAAAAAAAAATTTCAAAGTTTTAAGTAGCTTTAGAAATTTTTAACTTAAATTTTTTTTTTTTTAAATAATACTTAAAAAAATTTTAAAGTAGAGAACATTTGAAAGTTTTAAATTCGGAGAAAGTTTTTGAGAAAGCTGCTTAAGGTATGTTTTTGAAATATTTTTCAAAAATACTTAAGGCAAGGTAGAAGCGATAACCTTATTTCTTAATAGCTTTTCATTATATTTTAGTAAGGTATCAGAGCCCTAAAGTCCAAGCATGAGTAAAGATTTGTTTTGATCAGGTATCAGATCCCTTAAGTACAGACATGCTTAAACTTATTATTTCCTTCACCCACTGTCTAACCGTTTAGCTACTTGCTGATTGCCTAGAGGGCAACAGTGTTCACTTGGTTAGTCAAGTCAAGTCAATTGATCCAGTTAGATTTGACTAAGGCTGGAAGACTTGATTTGATTGCTGTTAATCACATATTTAACGCCCAGACTCATATTGATGCACAGAAATAAGCATTCTCGAGTCTAGGCTGTACTCTATGCATCTCACACCGTTCTATGTTTTACAAACACAATCAAGGTAAACCTAGGTGTTTGTGAGATGCTCTGGCTGAGTCCTGGGGGAACATGATTTCTAGGGGGAAAGTCCTAGGCTAAATCCAACTTTTGAAAGTCTAATAAAGTAGGGATTTTGAAAAATGAGTTTTGCCTAGAATTTAAAAAAAACATTAAAAAGACTGAGTTGAAGGTATCTATTCTACCCAACACATTCTTATTTGTCTTCTAAGTGTACTGAACTCAAGTTCAGGTAAGGGTTTTGTAAAGATGTCTGCTAGGTTTGATTTGGACTCAACATAGTTGAGTACAATATCACCCTTAGCTACATGATCCCTTACAAAGTGGTGCTTTACTTCTATATGTTTAGTCCTTGAGTGGTGAATTGGGTTTTTTGTTAGGTTTATTGAACTTATGTTATCAATTGAGATTTTTGTTTTTTGATATTCAAGTTGATAGTCTTTAAGGGTATGCATCATCCATAATAACTGAGATGTGCATTCACCTAGTGCTATATATTCAGCTTCAGTGGTAGATAAGGCAACACAGTGTTACTTTCTACTTGACCAACTTACTAGGCAGTGCCCTAAAAATTGACAACTACCACTTGTATTTTTTCTATCTAGCTTGCACCCGGCATAGTCAGAGTCAGAGTAGCCGGTTAGATCAAGGGTGCACGATCTAGGGTACCAAAGTCCTACGTTTAGGGTTCCCTTAACATACCTAAGGATTCTTTTTACTAATGTTAAGTGAGACTCTCTTGCACAAGATTGGTATCTTGCACACATACCTACTGCAAAGATGATGTCTGGTCGACTTGCAGTTAGGTACAGTAGACTTCCTATCGCACTTCGATAGTATTTCAAGTCTACTGGTTTTCCTTCTAAGTCTGAGTCAATTTTAACATTAGTAGCCATTGGTGTATTAATGATTTTTGAATTTTCCATTCCAAATTTACTAATTAATTCCTTAGCATATTTAGTTTGATAGATATAAATTCCATCCTTGGTTTGCTTAATTTGTAAACCTAAAAAGAAATTTAGTTCACCTACTAGACTCATTTCAAATTCATTTTCCATTAGTTTGGTAAACTCTTTTAAAAATTTTGAGTTGGTTGATCCAAAAATGATATCGTCGACGTAAATCTGTGCTATAAAGATGTCGTTTTCAAAGGTTTTTACAAAAAGGGTTGGGTCTATTTGACCTTGGTTGAACTCTTTTGATATTAGATAGTTGGACAGTCGTTCATACCAAGCCCTAGGTGCTTGTTTTAGTCCGTACAGGGCCTTTTTTTAATTTGAAGACATAATTTGGATGTTCTATGTCCTCAAATCCTGGGGGTTGACCTACGTATACTTCTTCTTTAATAAATCCGTTTAAGAATGCGGATTTTACATCCATTTGAAATAGCTTGAATCCTTTGTGTGCTGCATAGGCCAACAGCATCCTAATGGATTCAAGTCTTGCTACAGGAGCATAGGTCTCATCATAGTCTAGCCCTTCTATTTGATTGAACCCTTTGGCTACTAACCTGGCTTTATTTCTTACTATTTCACCTTGATCATTTAACTTGTTTCTATAAACCCATTTAGTGTCAATTATGGTTTTGTCAATGGGTTTAGGTACTAATTCCCATACCTGATTTCTTTCAAATTTGGCTAGTTCTTCTTGCATTGCTATAGTCCAATCTGGGTCTGGTAAGGCCTCTTCTATGGTTTTGGGTTCAATTTTTGAAATTAGGGCTATTTGACTCTGGTTTCTATAGGATGACCTAGTTCTTACTCCTACAGTTGGATCACCCAATATTTGGTCAGATGGGTGATTTGTGCTTGTTCTGGTTGGTCGTTTGTCACTTGAATTAGTGATTTGTTCTTCAGATTCAATTGGTTCAGGCTGAGTTTCGTCATCTTCTCTGTTTATTGGATTAGCATTTTCTGTATCTTCAGTTTCATCTATAGTGTCTTCATCAAATTTTATATTTGTTGTTTCTTCTACTTTTAGGGTATTCTTGTTATATACTCTATATGCTCTACTAGTGGTTGAGTACCCTAAAAATATTCCTGGGGTTGTTTTTTATGTAAATTTTCTTAAGTAGTCTTTAGTTTTTAAAATAAAGACTTTACACCCAAATACTTTTAAATAGTTTAAGTTAGGAATTTTATTATAATAAATTTCATAGGGGGTTTTATTTTGAAATTTGTTAATTAAGATTCTATTTTGAATGTAGCATGCTGTACTAACTGCTTCAGCCCAGAATTGATTAGATAGATTATATTCGTTTAACATGGTTCTAGCAACTTCTTGTAAGGTTCTGTTTTTGCGTTCTACTAAACCATTTTGTTGGGGGGTTCTAGGGCAGGAGTATTCATGTTTGTACCCATTTATCTCACAAAATTCAGTGAAGTGGTGATTCTCAAATTCTCCTCCATGATCACTCCTTATCCTTTTAATTTTAGTATCTTTTTCATTTTCTGTTAATTTGCAAAAATTACTAAATATTTCAAAGGTTTCATCTTTTGTTTTTAGAAATTTTACCCAGGTGAACCTGGAGTAGTCATCAATTATTACTAAGTAATACTGGTTCTTGCTTAGTGACTTGGCTCCATGTGAATCAAATAGATCTAGGTCAAGGAGCTCAAGTAGATGGGTAGTTCTAACTGTATTGGTTGACTTATGGGTGGACTTGGTTTGTTTTCCTTGTTGACATGCATTACAGATTGAGTTTTCAATAACTTTTAATTTGGGCAACCCTCTAACTAGTCCATTTTGACTCATTTTTTAGATGAGTCTTGTGTGAGTGTGACCGAGTCTTCTGTGCCATAGCTCAGTTTCCTCTTGTTGTGTTAGAAAGCACTTTATTGAGGATGATGATAGAAAAATGGTGTAGACATTATCTTTTCTAGTGCCCTTAAGTATGATTTCTGGATTATCGACATGTTTGACTATACATTCAGATTTGGTAAAATTGACTGAATAACCAGTATCGCATAGTTGACTTATACTTAATAAATTGAAATTAAAATTTTCAACTAGCAGTACTTTTTGAATAATAAAATCAGAATTAAGTTCGATATTACCTTTTCCGATTACTTTCAGTTTTCCATCGTTGCCGAATGCAACTGATCCTAGGTTCTTTAGTTTTAACTTAGTGAACTTCAATCGATCTCCAGTCATATGTCTGGAACACCCACTGTCCAACATCCATTGATCCAATTCCTACACATAAAGTAGTTGATGGATCAAAAGACAGTTTGATTGAAGTAAGTCCCTATCTTACCTAATCTTTGTTAATTTTATGGGGGTTTGTTTGGTGATTTGATATTTAATTGAGAATTATTTTAAATTAACTCAATTTTGAATTTGTTTAAGTTAATTTGATTTGAAATTTAGTTTAAGTAATTTTGGAGGAATTTTTTAAATTTTAATTTTGCTTAGTCATCTCACCCGATGTATGTTTTCAATCAGGGGATCCTATATTTTTTTTTGAGATGAATTAGTTCAATTTATAGGGTTTTGTTTAACTTTATGTTAGATTCGGGTTTAGCTTTGGGTTCAACAAGTAAGCGTTCTTTGGATAAACTTCTGGGCTATGGTGAGTCACAAGGAGCTCATTAAAGTAACCATGCCTTCGAGGTTTCCCAAATAGTCCTACCCATTGAGCTTAATACTAAGCCTTGGTCTAACTAGTTAGGATTCATTTAAGGGTAGCTTCGGTTAGTTCCACTTGGCCAAATGCACCAGGTCGAAGCCATATCTTCCTAGACATGCGATGCCCAAGTTTTCCTAACGTACTATCATCCAAAAACTTCACCAGTACTGTGCTTCAAGTTAAAACTCAACCCTCTTTAATCTATCCTTATTTACCCATCCGGGTATCTACTCTTGTTTACCCTTTGTCGGGTAAATAGATTTCGGAGTTGCCAGCTATTCTGGACCCTCCTTCTATTTGATTTTTGAATTTTGAATTTAATTTCGAATTTTTATTGTTGAGTTTTTGAATTTTTAAATTTTTGAATTTTGAATTTCGAATTTAATTTGGAATTTTGAATTTTGAATTTTGAATTTAACTTCGAATTTTGAATTTAGAATTTAATTTCGAATTTAGAATTTAGAATTTTGAATTTTGAATTTAAGAATTTTGAATTTAATTTAGAATTTTGAATTTAATTTCGAATTTAGAATTTTGAATTTTAATTTCGATTTTTGAATTTAGAATTTTGAATTTAATTCGGAATTTTTATTGTTGAGTTTTTGAATTTTGAATTTTGAATTTTGAATTTAATTTCGAATTTAATATTAATTTCGGATTTAATTTTGAGTTTAATATTAATTTAGAATTTTAATTTTGAGTTTAATATTGGGTTTTAATTATTTTAGCTCCCCCTGGATCATAGCCTCGATAAGGTCTATTGAGGTAATGTATTTGATCTTTATGTTAGTTAGTGCCCTAGAGCCAATCATTTGATGATTGTATGGACTCATGTATATCATATTCTTGTATATTAATAAAGGCATTTGTTTGGTTATTATACTTATTTGTATTAGTGCCAAATAGACTAAGTATAATAGCGTCCTTGAGTAGAGGGTTCATACCTATATCAATCGATTAGTTGAATCGATAGTGAGATGATATAGGGAACACTACTCTAAATCATTCCTAGTCGAGTATTAACATTCAGGGACAATGTTAATGCAATAAGACTAGCATGTAGGTCAGTTTGATGACTTGATCTCACAAGTCATGGATATAGAGATATCAAGCTGACACATGGGTATACATTGGAGAATGTATACTGAATGACCCGCCATGAGAAAGTATCATGGATCGTTATATGAGTGTCATATACTTTCTCATGTGGCTATTAGTATGACTATTAGTCCTTAGACCTGAAGTCACCATGGATCCCTACATAAGGAGTTATGTACTTTAGTTTCGTCAAACGTCACCCGTAACTGGGTGGACTATAAAGGCGATTACTGGGTATGTAATGAATTATGCAGAGGGACGTGAGTGATGTAGATGGGATCTATCCCTCCCATATGACGGGAGCGACATCGCTATTCTTGATAGAGTGAGACCACTAAGTGCATGGACATGCCCAAATGAGTCAACATTAGATGTTGAGCTCATTTGATCAAGTGAGTCTACTTGGAGTTCAAGATTTAGATTGATTATAGGATGACACGGTCTATGCCTCACATTGATCAATTTAGATGTCTAGGATAGAAGGACAATGTCACATATTGTGAGGAGTCACAATTAGTAGTCACAAGGTAATGTCGGATCTTGACATTCTTGTAACTTGGGTAGTAATGATGTGTTGCTAGATACCGCTCATTACTTATGCTCCTAAATGGGTTTAGGGCATTGCCAACATTACAAGAACCTATAGGGTCACACACTTAGGACAATTAGATGGAGATTTGGTTCATATGATGAACCAAGAGGATTAGATTCATTTGATGAATCATATTGGATTAAGAGTAATCCAAATTGAGCTAATTGAGTTGGACTCAAGTTGATTCATGTTTAAATCAACTTAATTTAATGAATTAGATTCATTATATTAAGTTGGCTTGAATCATATGGTTGGATTAGATCAACCATGAGAGAGATTTGATCAAGTTTGACTTGATTTGAGAGGAAGAGAAAAAGTCATGTTTGACTTGACTTTTTGCCACATCACTAGTGAGTTGGCAAGATGTGGACCAATAGGATTGCTCCACATCATCAATGTGTGCCACCTCATGGAGGTTACAAGCCTCCATAGCATTTAATGTGGCCGGCCCACATTAAATGAGGAGGTTACACATGTTGCCATGTCATTTAGTGATGTGGCAATATGTGGACCAATAGTGTTGATCCACATCATCCTAGAGTGCCACCTCATGGGGGTTACAACTCTTAATGGTTTCATATTAATTGCAATTAATGCAATTAATTTGGTGGTTTTACCATGGAGAGTGGCCGGCCACTTTGGGTGTGAATGAGAATTTGATTTTTCATTCAAGTGTTGCATCTTCTTTCTCCTTCCTCTCAAGCTCTCCCTCTCCCTCTCCTCCTTACTTGGCCGAACCTTACCAAGGTGCTAGCACACCTTTGTGTGAGGTTTTCTCCACCTAAGTTGTCCGTGTGGATACTTCTAGAGGACCGGCGCTTGACGGTCTTGAGATCCGGCAACACCTTGGAAGAGCGGGATTCGCGTAGGGCGCGCATCAAGGGTAAACATTTTTCCTCGTAGATCTAAGTAGTAGATCAGTTTTTGAACTCGTACAAGAAATAGTTTTTCGAATTTTGTATACGAATCTTTGCACGGATCTACGGCTTTGGGTCCTTCGGGGTTTCCGCGACGCGAAAAAGCCCAACAGTGGTATCAGAGCCACGTGCAAAGACTTGTACGAGTTAGTTTTTGGTTTTTGGAAAACAAAAAGCTTCTGTGATTTTCTGTAAAAATTCAATTTTTATGTTTTTATGGGTAATTTTTCCTTATAGGCGAAGCACAAGTGTCTCGGCACTTGTAGGCTTCGGCTATCGGGAAGAATTTTCTCAAACGGCTTCGTTTCAACCCAAAATCTTTTGGGACAGCGGACTCGGATGCCTTTAGATCGCAACGGAGCAACTCACGATGGTTAGATCGTGGGTAGGGGCGCTGCCCCTAACCCCGCAAGGGGATTTGCTCCGCGATCGCACCCGAAATCGCTAAAAACGAACCCGTCGGGAAGATTTTTCCGAAACGGTAATGTCTCGGCCCAAATCGTTTTGGGACAGTGGGTTTAGGCGCTGTTGGATCGCAATGGGACCCTCGCGATGGTTAGATTGCGGGTAGGGGCGCTGCCCCTGGGCCCCGCAAGGGGATCCGTTCCGCGATTGCGCCCGAAACCGCTAAACGGGACCGCCGGGAAATTTTACTTGTAAAATTGTAAAAAAATTATTTTTAAAATTACAGAAAATATGAAAATATATAATTTTGAATTATATATTAATTTTGTGATAGTCATGTCCCAAAACCCAATATGATTGGTTGTGTTGTAATTCATAATACGGTCTGCGTGCCGTGATGTGTTTTCACGTGTTGTATTTATTTTATTATTCGCGACTTGCGCGTCGTGCCTCGTCTTTTATTCTTGTTGTAAATTAGATTTAGACTCGAATGTAACTCGAGTTTCAAATTGTAATGTACAAATTGGAGCGGTGGAGGGTCCACACGAGACGGAGTTCCGAGGCGGGCACGAGCAACACAAGGTGGTCAAAGGGAGGAGCTTGGAGAAGTTGTTGACCCTAGGTTGACCATTCGATCTTCTCATTGGCTTGAGAAGATCGTAGTAGGGCCATGACTAAATCACAAATAGATTAATTAATTAATTATTATGTATCTGATGCATGTTTAATAGTTAATTAATTAATTAGTGCCTTAACGATTAGATTAGATCTAAGTCGTGCACATGATGCACCCTTGCGATTAGATTAGATCTAAGTCGTGCACAAGATGCATCCTTCTCGATTAGATTAGATCTAGATCGAACCAACTCTAAATGCCTAACCGTGCCGTGATACCTATCACTACCTCGATCACATGTATTGTTGAATCTGCCAAAGCAGAGCAATACATATTATCTTGGTAGGGTACGGAGGGACAATCTTGGTCCCGCCTATCAACGCATGGGTGAATACAAACTCAATTAGATTGAGTATTCCTAGTTACTCGGTTGGATCGAGTCAACTATAGGCATTATTCCAACGGTTGGAAAAGATAGGTCAAAATCACATCTATATTAACTCTCGGGCGTATTAGCCGAAGCTAACTCGAGTTTTATGTAACGCCCGAAAATTCTCCAAACGATTTTAGAAATATAGTATGATTTTTCTGGAATTATTAGATATTTTTCCGGAATTTTCCGAGTAGCGGAAGTAGCAAAAATAAATATAAACGAAAACGGCCTAAGCGGGAATCGAACCCGAGACCTTTGGTTTAAGGGATAATGATAGTAACCAGTGAACCCAGCAGGGCCGTGCTGAAAGGAAGGAGAACCAAATATATTTATATTAGAGTTGGGTTCATTAAACCACTTAATATAAATTAAAAACTTAAAGAGGATTTGGTTTATTTTAGAAGTTGGTTCGGCAATTCTCTCTTCACCGAAGCCCTCACGCCACTTCCTCTTCTTTCTCCTTCTCTCGGCGCCAACCACAAGGGAACACCTAGGGTTCCCTCCCTAGGGCCCTAAGAGCACTTTCCGGCGACGACTCCAACACGAAAAAGATTCTTCTCCGCGAGAGGAACGCGAAGACGTAAGCGGTTCGTCGAGAGGATCAGTTTTCCGGGAAACTTAGCGAATAGAATCGTAAGAAAACCTTGCGATTGAGGTAAGAAACCCCTCACCTGCAGTATAATTGCTCTCGCTTGTTAGTTTTAGCGTTAGTTCAATAGTTTTACAGTTCTCAGTTTTAGGGTGTGCTTTTAGTGCACACTAAGCATTCGGTAAAATGCTCAGTTCAGAAGGATGCACCAATGAGCGTCCCAACAATATGTAAAATGTATTAGAAACATTGTACCCAGTTTATTATCAGTTATTACAGCTATATGGATCAGATATCCATTGGGTGGGCTCCCACAGTAGCCTCTAGGTTCAGATAACCTAGCTCTAGGTTCAGATAACCTAGAACAACAAAGTAAAATAAAACAGTATTCAGTATTTTACTTTTATTCAGTTGGCACTGTACTTGGATCAGATATCCATGGGCTGGACTCCCACAGTCGTCCCTAGGTTCAGATAACCTAGTAACCCTGCTGGATTCGGAACTTGCAATCCCGGGTCTCGTAGGGATGCGCGCACAGTAAGTACAGTTGCCAGGGCCCCAGCAGCATGTTTAGTATTTTCATCTATTATATGTATAGTTTTCAAACTTGAAACCAGTGATGAGAACACCAATTTAGCTTTCAGTTCAGTTCAGGTCCAGTTTACATGATTGGAGTTCATGTACAGATTTAGACATATGCATGACTAGTTCAGTTTCAGGCTCAGTTGATATGTTATGCCATGTTTCAGTTGCAGTTTATGCTTTGTTTGATATGCCATGCCATGCTTGCATGTTCAGTATGTTTTCAAACAACATGATTTAAAATCATATTTGCATCGTATGCATGATTTAGTGAGGTAAATGGTTTCTTACTAAGCTTTAAGCTTACAGATACTATTTTTCTTATACTGCAGATGCAGGTAAAAGGAAGATAGACTAGCAGTGGAGGCTGGAGGTCAATGCGGAAATGGTGTGTGTGTGGAACTGGAATGAAAGATCTCAGGGCTCTAACAAGCTTTATTTATGCTTTAGAACTCATTAGCAAATTTCAATTCAGCATAGAACCTTTAGTATTTCCATGTTTAACAAGCTAACGAATCGTGCTTTTGGTTTATGTCATTAGAATGTTACTACATGTTGTTAGAATAGTTTATGATGCATTAGATAGATGTTATGTGGGGTTTTGGCACGTCAGAGTGCTGAAATCAGAACTCCCGAGTGAAATCAGACACTGATCGGTCTCCAGACCGATCAGGGTCTGGGCTGTTCCACTGGATCGGTCAGCCGACCGATCCAGCGAGATACGGTACGCTACTGTATCCTCCTGGATCGGTCAGCCGACCGATCCAGCTCAACACAGTAGCCTCGGATGAGATCTCCAGGTGCCTGGATCGGTCAGCCGACCGATCCAGCTCAACACAGTAGCCTCGGAGGAGTTTCCCAGGTGCCTGGATCGGTCAGCCGACCGATCCAGCTCAACACAGTAGCCTCGGAGGAGATTTGCAGGTTCCTGGATCGGTCAGCCGACCGATCCAGACATACTTGGATCGGTCCGCAGACCGATCCAGCCAGGCACAGAATCGCAGTAAGTTTGATCGATCCGTGGATCGATCAGCAGCTAGCAGAGAAGTAAATTTTGAGTTCCTAGCTCAGATGGGGGGGTCAAGTATCCTCATTAGCAAATGTATACCAACCGGAAAGGGTCCTGAATCCTTCCTTATAACAGTATGGGTGTATCAGTTGTCAGATTAACAGAGTCAGTTAGTGAAAATTTAAATTAGCTCGGTTTTCCGCACAGTCAGTACAGCATTATTGTAGCGATTCGCCTTACAGCTTATTCAGTAGAAGGCGGGTCGTTACAGAGTGGTATCAGAGCCGTGTTCCATGCTTCCTACACACACATCAGCATTGTGCCTACAGCTTCCAAGTAAGAACATCTCTCCTCAGTTTTGTTTACAGTTTTCATATCAGTTATATGTGCTTCATGTTTTGCTATCATGTTGGTAGTTAATTAATTCATGTTTACGGTAATAGTGTTTAACATGTTACTAGTAGTTAACTATAACATGATAGACTAGTTATATTTATGTGTTCTCTGCTATTTAGAAAATGGTACGAGGACGCCCAGCTAAGAAAGCAGCAGCGGCTGAGCCCCAGCATGAGTGGCTCAGCTACAGCAGCAGTTAGCTGAACAGCAGCAGGAGATAGCCTCCTTAAAGGCTAACCAGCAGCCTACTCCCCCGGTCACTCCAGTACCGAACCTCACGACTCCAGTAATCTCAGAGGTTCCACCAGTACAGCCTACAGCACCAGCATCAGCATCGATAGTCCCAGCAGCTGAGCCAAGGAAGGAAGCCTACCTAATCCAGTGGCAGAGAGTTAAGCCCGAGAATTTCTCAGGCACTGGCGAACCATGGGATGCACAAGCATGGTTCAAAACACTAGAGAGGATAATGGAGCTTCTGGACTGGCCGGAGCAGGAGAAGGTGAAATGTGCTTCCTTCTGCCTGACAGGGGACGCTAGTATGTGGTGGGAGAGAGTCAGAGCGAAGCGCCCATTGAATCAGATGTCATGGGTTGACTTCGAGAAGGAATTCTTCGAGGAATTCTTTCACATGCGGGTTACAGACCGCCGCTACGACGAGTTCCTTGAATTTCGCCAGGGCAACCTTTCAGTGGAGGAAGCCGTGAAGAAATTCAACAGGTTGGCTCGTTTATGCCCAGAGCTAGTCAGCACAGAGAAGGAACGAATCAGGTTGATGCTGAAGATGCTCAGACCAGAGATAGCGATGAATGTGGCTGGTGGCGTTCATAGGCCACAAACCACAGAGGAGCTGGTGAGTAGTGCTTTGACCACCGAGCATTATCAACGCAGCATCACCCAGCAGAAGCAGGTTTCCATCGAGCCCAAGGGACAGACTGGCTCTGGTACTCAGCAGAAACCACAGGGACATAGCTCCAACTGGAAAGGGAAACGCAAGGCAAGCAGTGATCCAAAAGGAGGGCCAGCTGGGAAACATTTCAGAAATCCCAAGTGTGCTACTTGTGGGAAACATCATCCAGGAGTTTGCCGCAAGGGTACGCGAGGTTGTTTTGAATGTGGACAGGAAGGGCACATGGCCAAGCAGTGCCCGAACAAGAACAGTCTCCCTCAACCTCAGCCGATACAGTATGGAACTCAGCCAGCGCAGCTACACCAGATGTATGCTGTCTTAGATGGTCCACAGATCAGTCAGGGCAGATTATAAGCCCCCACAGCTACCACAAATGCCAGAATTTTCTCACTGACCAGAGAGGACGCAGCAAATGCCTCGACAGTTGTCACAGGTCAGATCAGTATTTTACAGCATGATGCAACTGTCTTATTCGATACTGGGGCAACCCACTCTTATGTTTCCATGGCATTCGCCGAGAAATTAGCAACACCTCCAGAGTTGTTAAATAGTCAGTTTCTGACAACACTACCCTCGGGAGATATCATAGCATCTACGCACTGGCTCAGAGCGGTGCCAGTCATAATAGCAGACAGGGAACTTTTTGGTGATCTGATAGTGCTAGAGATGACTGACTATGATGTCATCCTTGGAATGGATTTTCTGATCAGATACGGCGCTTCTATAGAGTGCCGTAAACAGAAAGTCATATTCCAACCTGAAGCAGGAGTACAGTTTGAGTACACGGGGAAGCCAAAGAGGAAAGCCAGGAAGTTTCTCTCAGCATTGAAAGCACAACAGCTATTGGATTCAGGATGCATGGGATTTTTAGCAAATGTAGTCAACACCATCCGCTATCAGAGGTTCGAGTCGTTTGTGACTACCCAGCAGTCTTCCCCGATGAGCTACCAGGCTTAGCACCAGACAGGGAGATTGAATTTGAAATAGAGCTTATTCCCGGCACAAATCCAGTCTCCAAGGCACCGTATCGCATGGCTCCAGCAGAACTGAAGGAACTTCAGGAGCAATTACAGGAGCTTCTTGACAAGGGTTTCATACGCCCTAGTCACTCACCATGGGGAGCACCTGTGTTGTTCGTGAAGAAGAAGGATGGAAGCATGCGCTTATGCATAGACTACCGTGCTTTGAACCAGGTCACAATTAAAAACAGGTACCCTCTTCCCAGGATAGATGACCTGTTTGACCAGCTAAAGGGAGCCACAGTGTTCTCTAAAATCGACCTCAGATCAGGATATCACCAGGTTAAAGTCAAGGAAGGTGATATACCTAAAACAGCCTTCAGGACTAGATACGGACATTATGAGTTCGTAGTCATGCCTTTCGGCGTGACAAATGCCCCAGCTACATTCATGGACCTCATGAACAGAGTATTCAGAGAATACTTAGACAAGTTTGTCATCGTGTTCATCGATGACATTCTTATCTATTCAGGTACTCAGGAGGACCATGCAGAGCATCTCAAGACGGTTTTGCAGATCCTTCAGAATCAACTGTACGCCAAATTCACGAAATGTGAATTTTGGCTAGAACAAGTAGCCTTTCTAGGTCACATCATCTCCAAGGATGGTGTTATGGTAGATCCCAAGATAGAAGCGGTAAGTAATCTGGAAGAGACCCAGAACGTCGGTGAAATCGAAGCTTTCGGGATTGGCGGGCTACTACAGAAATTCGTGAGGACTTCTCCGAGATAGCCTCCCCAAGCTCTCACCGGAAGAACAAGAAATTTCAGTGGACTGAGGAACAGCTTCAATGAACTAAAACGGAGATTGACCAGTGCTCCTATTTTAGCTATACCAGAAAACACAGACAGCTTCGACATCTACAGTGACGCCTCTAAATTGGGATTAGGAGCAGTACTGATGCAGCAAGGCAAGGTGATCGCCTATGCCTCCAGACAACTCAAGGATTATGAGAGGAACTATCCTACTCACGACCTTGAGCTTGCAGCAGTGGTGTTCGCTCTCAAGATTTGGAGACATTATCTGTACGGAGCTCAGTGCAGAGTGTATACAGATCATCAAAGTCTGAAGTACTTCTTTACTCAGAAGGATCTGAATATGCGACAGCGTAGATGGTTAGAACTGGTCAAAGATTATGACATAGATATCCTCTACCATCCAGGGAAAGCTAATAAGGTAGCAGACGCACTCAGCAGGAAGTCCAGTGCTACCTTATTATCTTTAGCAGCTATGTCACCACCCCTAAGGAAGGAGATTACAGCCTTTAGTCTCGAACTTATAGTCGGACGGCTTTCCACTATGTCCTTAGCATCTACCTTGCTTGATGATATCCAGACAGCTCAGGAGCAGGATCCTGAAATCCAGAAAATCAAGCAAGGGTTAGCAGAATCAGAAAATGGAGAGTTCAGAGTGTCCGCCAGTGGGGTAGTGTACTGTGGTGACAGACTTTGTGTTCCAGATCAGGTGGAACTACGAAAACAGATTCTAGACGAGGCTCACAGGACTCCTTATGCGATGCATCCTGGTTCCACCAAAATGTATCAGGACCTAAGGAAACGATTTTGGTGGCCTGGGATGAAGCGAGATGTCGCCAGATACGTCAGCATCTGTCTAACCTGTCAGAGGGTTAAGGCAGAACATCAGCGACCAGGAGGAGTTCTGCAGCCGATCCAGATTCCAGAATGGAAGTGGGAGGATATCTCTATGGACTTCATAGTGGGGTTACCCAGAACCACGAATGGTTTTGATGCCATTTGGGTAATAGTCGACAGGTTGACTAAATCAGCCCACTTCTTAGCTATCAGAATATCCTATTCCATGGAGCAACTAGCTCAGTTGTATCTCAAGGAGATAGTCAGGCTGCATGGAGTCCCACGAACCATTATATCAGACAGAGACAGCAGATTTACATCACACTTCTGGAAGTGTGTACAGTCAGCTATGGGCACCCAGTTAAAATTCAGCACAGCCTTCCATCCTCAGACAGATGGTCAGACGGAGCGAGTGAATCAGGTACTCGAAGATATGCTCCGAGCTTGTGCCCTAGATTTCAAGGGAAGTTGGTGCAAATATCTGAGTCTAGCAGAATTTGCATACAACAACAGTTATCAGGCCACTATCGGCATGGCACCTTATGAGGCACTCTATGGGCGGAGGTGCAGATCACCAATCTGCTGGTATGAGAGTGGTGAACAGAAGGAACTAGAGCTTCAGACAGATCTAGTAGCAGATACCACAGCAGCCATACAGCAGATTCGCCAGAGGATAGAGACAGCACAGAGCCGTCAGAAGAGCTATGCTGATACACGACGCAGACCCCTAGAGTTTTCAGTTGGGGATACAGTTTTCCTCAGAGTAGCTCCCATGAAGGGAGTCATGCGTTTTGGGAAGAAGGGCAAGCTAGCTCCCAGATATGTGGGACCATACCTTATCACGAAAAGAGTGGGCAAGGTAGCATATGAGCTAGAGCTACCTCAGGAGATGTCAGCTGTCCACAACGTATTTCATGTCTCCATGCTGAAGAAGCATATTCCAGACGCCAACCAGGTGATTGAGCCCCAGTTGGTACAGGTCCGTGATGATCTCAGCTATGACAGTCGGCCTATTCAGATAATAGACCGAGCAGTAAAGAAATTACGGAACAAGGAAGTACCATTAGTCAAAGTCAGCTGGCAAAATCACACAACAGCAGAGGCGACTTGGGAGACAGAGGCCAGCATGAGACAGAAGTACCCAGAATTGTTCTAAGTTCGAGGACGAACTTTTTATAAGGTATGGGGATTGTAACGCCCAAAAATTCTCCAAACGATTTTAGAAATATAGTATGATTTTTCTGGAATTATTAGATATTTTTCCGGAATTTTCCGAGTAGCGGAAGTAGCAAAAATAAATATAAACGAAAACGGCCTAAGCGGGAATCGAACCCGAGACCTTTGGTTTAAGGGATAATGATAGTAACCAGTGAACCCAGCAGGGCCGTGCTGAAAGGAAGGAGAACCAAATATATTTATATTAGAGTTGGGTTCATTAAACCACTTAATATAAATTAAAAACTTAAAGAGGATTTGGTTTATTTTAGAAGTTGGTTCGGCAATTCTCTCTTCACCGAAGCCCTCACGCCACTTCCTCTTCTTTCTCCTTCTCTCGGCGCCAACCACAAGGGAACACCTAGGGTTCCCTCCCTAGGGCCCTAAGAGCACTTTCCGGCGACGACTCCAACACGAAAAAGATTCTTCTCCGCGAGAGGAACGCGAAGACGTAAGCGGTTCGTCGAGAGGATCAGTTTTCCGGGAAACTTAGCGAATAGAATCGTAAGAAAACCTTGCGATTGAGGTAAGAAACCCCTCACCTGCAGTATAATTGCTCTCGCTTGTTAGTTTTAGCGTTAGTTCAATAGTTTTACAGTTCTCAATTTTAGGGTGTGCTTTTAGTGCACACTAAGCATTCGGTAAAATGCTCAGTTCAGAAGGATGCACCAATGAGCGTCCCAACAATATGTAAAATGTATTAGAAACATTGTACCCAGTTTATTATCAGTTATTACAGCTATATGGATCAGATATCCATTGGGTGGGCTCCCACAGTAGCCTCTAGGTTCAGATAACCTAGCTCTAGGTTCAGATAACCTAGAACAGCAAAGTAAAATGAAACAGTATTCAGTATTTTACTTTTATTCAGTTGGCATCGTGCTTGGATCAGATATCCATGGGCTGGACTCCCACAGTCGTCCCTAGGTTCAGATAACCTAGTAACCCTGCTGGATTCGGAACTTGCAATCCCGGGTCTCGTAGGGATGCGCGCACAGTAAGCACAGTTGCCAGGGCCCCAGCAGCATGTTTAGTATTTTCATCTATTATATGTATAGTTTTCAAACTTGAAACCAGTGATGAGAACACCAATTTAGCTTTCAGTTCAGTTCAGGTCCAGTTTACATGATTGGAGTTCATGTACAGATTTAGACATATGCATGACTAGTTCAGTTTCAGGCTCAGTTGATATGTTATGCCATGTTTCAGTTGCAGTTTATGCTTTGTTTGATATGCCATGCCATGCTTGCATGTTCAGTATGTTTTCAAACAACATGATTTAAAATCATATTTGCATCGTATGCATGATTTAGTGAGGTAAATGGTTTCTTACTAAGCTTTAAGCTTACAGATACTATTTTTCTTATACTGCAGATGCAGGTAAAAGGAAGATAGACTAGCAATGGAGGCTGGAGGTCAATGCGGAAATGGTGTGTGTGTGGAACTGGAATGAAAGATCTCAGGGCTCTAACAAGCTTTATTTATGCTTTAGAACTCATTAGCAAATTTCAATTCAGCATAGAACCTTTAGTATTTCCATGTTTAACAAGCTAACGAATCGTGCTTTTGGTTTATGTCATTAGAATGTTACTACATGTTGTTAGAATAGTTTATGATGCATTAGATAGATGTTATGTGGGGTTTTGGCACGTCAGAGTGCTGAAATCAGAACTCCCGAGTGAAATCAGACACTGATCGGTCTCCAGACCGATCAGGGTCTGGGCTGTTCCACTGGATCGGTCAGCCGACCGATCCAGCGAGATACGGTACGCTACTGTATCCTCTTGGATCGGTCAGCCGACCGATCCAGCTCAACACAGTAGCCTCGGATGAGATCTCCAGGTGCCTGGATCGGTCAGCCGACCGATCCAGCTCAACACAGTAGCCTCGGAGGAGTTTCCCAGGTGCCTGGATCGGTCAGCCGACCGATCCAGCTCAACACAGTAGCCTCGGAGGAGATTTGCAGGTTCCTGGATCGGTCAGCCGACCGATCCAGACATACTTGGATCGGTCCGCAGACCGATCCAGCCAGGCACAGAATCGCAGTAAGTTTGATCGATCCGTGGATCGATCAGCAGCTAGCAGAGAAGTAAATTTTGAGTTCCTAGCTCAGATGGGGGGGTCAAGTATCCTCATTAGCAAATGTATACCAACCGGAAAGGGTCCTGAATCCTTCCTTATAACAGTATGGGTGTATCAGTTGTCAGATTAACAGAGTCAGTTAGTGAAAATTTAAATTAGCTCGGTTTTCCGCACAGTCAGTACAGCATTATTGTAGCGATTCGCCTTACAGCTTATTCAGTAGAAGGCGGGTCGTTACATTTTAATATAAATGCGGATATTGATTCTATAAACAAGAGTTGCATAGAGATGTAATTGGTAATCGTTACCTACCGATCATACTAAGCCTTGGGCGTATTAGCCAAAGCTAACTCAAGGGTTAGTATGATGTGGATCTTGTCCCACAAGAATTATAGAATTCAGTGGGAGCATCATTTAATTAAAGGCCTAATTAAATGATTTTTAAAGAATATGATATTTATTTCTGCAAATTTTTGTTGTAGATAACCATGACGTCAAATACGAACATTTTCTCTCTGCGATCTGTCCTTAAGAAGGACAAGCTCAACGGAGCAAATTTCCTGGACTGGTACAGGAATCTGAGAATAGTTCTCACCCAAGAACGTAAACTGTACGTTCTGGAGCAGCCCATTCCGGAGGCCCCTCCTGCCACTGCCACGCGAGCAGACCGAGATGCTTACAAGAAGCATCAAGATGATGCATTAGATGTGTCTTGTCTTATGCTCGCAACCATGAACTTTGAGCTTCAGAAGCAACATGAGTTTATGAGCGCTTACAATATGGTTGAACATCTTTGTCACCTATATCAAGGACAAGCAAGGCACTGGAAGAGGAACTCCAAAGAATACCTGGAAGATCTTAAGAAGAAGAGAAATAAGATTTCTACTTCAGGTATAAATGTTATAGAAGTCAACCTCTCTATTTCTTCATCGTGGATATTAGATACCGGATGTGCTTCGCACATTTGTACTAATGTACAAGCGCTGAGGAATAGCAGAGCATTGACGAAGGGTGAGATAGACCTACGAGTAGGCAATGGAGCACGAGTTGCTGCTATTGTTGTAGGAACTTATCATCTATCTCTGCCCTCTAGGCTAGTACTAGAATTAGACGATTGTTGTTATGTGCCTGCCTTGACAAAGAACATAATATCAGTTTCTTGTTTGGACAAGAGAGGATACTCGTTTATAATAAAGAACAAATGTTGTTCCGTCTTTTTAAACGATATGTTCTATTGTAGTGCACCTCTGATAAACGGACTCTACATTCTAGACCTAGAGAGCCCTGTCTATAACATAAATACCAAGAGGATCAAGTCGAATGACTTGAACCAAACTTACCTCTGGCACTGTCGCTTAGGTCATATAAATGACAAGCGCTTATCCCAGCTCCATAAGGATGGTTTGCTGGACTCATTTGATTTTGAATCATATGAGATATGCGAGTCATGCCTACGAGGCAAGATGACCAAGACTCCCTTTAGTGGGCACGGCGAGAGAGCGACTGATTTGTTAGGACTCATACATAGTGATGTATGTGGCCCTTTCAATGTCGCTGCTAGAGGCGGTTATAGATACTTCATCACATTTACTGATGACTTCAGTAGATACGGTTATGTGTACCTGATGACACATAAATCTGAATCGTTTGAAAAGTTCAAAGAATTCAAGAATGACGTACAGAACTAGCTTGGCAAGAGTATTAAAATACTTCGATCCGATCGAGGTGAAGAATACTTAAGCCATGAGTTTCGTGACTATTTAGCTGAGTGTGGGATTCTATCCCAACTCACTCCTCCTGGAACACCACAGTGGAATGGTGTATCCGAAAGGAGGAATCGTACCCTATTAGATATGGTACGATCTATGATGAGTCACACAGATCTTTCGACATATCTATGGGGATATGCTCTAGACACGGCAGCTTTCATTCTCAACCGAGTTCCATCCAAGGCCGTGATAAAGACACCATATAGGATATGGACTGGGAGAGACGTCCAGGTGTCTTTCATGAGGATTTGGGGTTGTGAGGCTTACGTACGACGTCAAGTCTCAGACAAATTAGGACCTAAATCCGACAAGTGCTATTTCATCGGATATCTCAAGGAAACTAAGGGATATTACTTCTACATTCCCAGTCAGCACAAGGTAGTTGTGGCAAAGACTGGGGTCTTTCTAGAAAGGGACTTTGTTTCTAGAAAGACTAGTGGGAGCGCGTTCGATCTTGAAGAAGTTCAAGATGCGAACAATAGCACTAATGCCACGATGGAAATTGAACTGGAACCACAAAGTGTTGTGGATGATGTTGTTCCACAAGGAGTTGAGGAACAACAACCGGTTCATGTAGACATGATACCTCCTCCCAGGTCTGATAGGGTATGTCGTCAGCCTGAGAGATACTCATTGCTCTTGTCTGACCATGATGACATTGTGCTCATAGAGGATGAGCCTACCACCTATCAAGAAGCTGTGATGAGACCAGATTCTGAGAAATGGCTAGAAGCCATGAGATCCGAGATAGAATCCATGTACACCAACCAAGTATGGACTTTGGTTGATCCACCTGAAGGGGTAAAACCCATTGGGTGCAAGTGGGTCTTTAAGAGAAAGACTGACATGGATGGACTTATCTATAAGGGTCGCTTGGTAGCTAAAGGTTTCAAGCAGATTCATGGTATTGACTATGATGAAACCTTTTCTCCAGTGGCGATGTTTAAGTCCATTCGGATCATACTTGCTATTGCAGCCTAACATGACTATGAGATATGGCAGATGGATGTCAAAACCACGTTTCTGAATGGAAACCTACTCGAGGATGTGTACATGACACAACCTGAGGGTTTTGTAGATCCACAGCATACTAGCAGAGTATGCAAGCTGCATAGGTCCATTTATGGACTAAAGCAAGCTTCTCGGAGCTGGAATCTTCGATTTGATGATGCGATCAAACAGTTTGGTTTCATCAAGAACGAAGATGAGCCTTGTGTCTACAAGAAGGTTGTAGGGGACATAGTTATCTTTCTCATATTATATGTGGATGACATACTACTCATTGGGAAGGACATCCCTATGCTTCAGTCTGTCAAGACCTGGCTAGAGAGTTGCTTCTCAATGAAGGACTTAGGTGAGGCATCCCGCATTCTAGGGATACAGATCTATAGAGATAGATCTAAAAGATTGCTTGGCCTAATTCAGAGTACATATATTGACAAGGTACTCCTTCGGTTTGCCATGCAGAACTCCAAGAAGGGATTTCTGCCGATGTCACATGGCGTGAGTCTTTCGAAGACTCAAGGTCCCTCTTCTAGAGAGGAGAGAGACCGCATGGATCAGATCCCTTATGCCTCAGCCATAGGATCGATCATGTACGCCATCCGTATCGACCTGATGTCTCGTATGCTTTGAGCATGACGAGCAGATACCAGTCAGATCCAGGTGAAAGTCACTGGATAGCGGTCAAGAATATTCTTAAGTACTTACGAAGGACTAAAGAATATTTCTTGATATATGGAGGCAATGATGAGCTAACTGTAAAGGGTTACAGTGATGCCAGCTTTCTGACCGATCAGGATGATTACCGATCGCAGTCAGGATTCGTATTTTGCATTAATGGTGGTGTTGTCAGCTGGAAGAGTTCGAAGCAGGATACAGTAGCTGATTCTACAACAGAAGCCGAGTATATTGCTGCATCAGAGGCAGCAAAGGAGGCAGTTTGGATCCACAAGTTCATCACTGAACTTGGGGTGGTTCCTAGCATCGCTGACCCAGTTGAGCTCTATTGTGACAACAATGGAGCTATAGCACAGGCGAAGGAACCTCGCTCACACTAGCGGACCAAGCACATACTACGGCGCTTCCATCTCATTCGAGAGATTATCGATAGAGGAGATGTGAAGATTTGCAGAGTACCTACAGAGGCTAACATCGCAGATCCCTTGACCAAGGCTTTGGCACAGAGGAAGCATGATGGTCACACTAGGTCATTAGGCCTTAGAGCCTATACTGATTGGCACTAGTGCTAGTGGGAGATTGTTAGTTAGAGCCCTAGAGCCAATCATTTGATGATTGTATGGACTCATGTATATCATATTCTTGTATATTAATAAAGGTATTTGTTTGGTTATTATACTTATTTGTATTAGTGCCAAATAGACTAAGTATAATAGCGTCCTTGAGTAGAGGGTTCATACCTATATCAATCGATTAGTTGAATCGATAGTGAGATGATATAGGGAACACTACTCTAAATCATTCCTAGTCGAGTATTAACATTCAGGGACAATGTTAATGCAATAAGACTAGCATGTAGGTCAGTTCGATGACTTGATCTCACAAGTCATGGATATAGAGATATCAAGCTGACACATGGGTATACATTGGAGAATGTATACTGAATGACCCGCCATGAGAAAGTATCATGGATCGTTATATGAGTGTCATATACTTTCTCATGTGGCTATTAGTATGACTATTAGTCCTTAGACCTGAAGTCACCATGGATCCCTACATAAGGAGTTATGTACTTTGGTTTCGTCAAACGTCACCCGTAACTGGGTGGACTATAAAGGCGATTACTGGGTATGTAACGAATTATGCAGAGGGATGTGAGTGATGTAGATGGGATCTATCCCTCCCATATGACGGGAGCGACATCGCTATTCTTGATAGAGTGAGACCACTAAGTGCATGGTCATGCCCAAATGAGTCAACATTAGATGTTGAGCTCATTTGATCAAGTGAGTCTACTTGGAGTTCAAGATTTAGATTGATTAGAGGATGACACGGTCTATGCCTCACATTGATCAATCTAGATGTCTAGGATAGAAGGACAATGTCACATATTGTGAGGAGTCACAATTAGTAGTCACAAGGTAATGTCGGATCTTGACATTCTTGTAACTTGGGTAGTAATGATGTGTTGTTAGATACCGCTCATTACTTATGCTCCTAAATGGGTTTAGGGCATTGCCAACGTTACAAGAACCTATAGGGTCACACACTTAGGACAATTAGATGGAGATTTGGTTCATATGATGAACCAAGAGGATTAGATTCATTTGATGAATCATATTGGATTAAGAGTAATCCAAATTGGGCTAATTGAATTGGACTCAAGTTGATTCATGTTTAAATCAACTTAATTTAATGAATTAGATTCATTATATTAAGTTGGCTTGAATCATATGGTTGGATTAGATCAACCATGAGAGAGATTTGATCAAGTTTGACTTGATTTGAGAGGAAGAGAAAAAGTCATGTTTGACTTGACTTTTTGCCACATCACTAGTGAGTTGGCAAGATGTGGACCAATAGGATTGCTCCACATCATCAATGTGTGCCACCTCATGGAGGTTACAAGCCTCCATAGCATTTAATGTGGCTGGCCCACATTAAATGAGGAGGTTACACATGTTGCCATGTCATTTAGTGAGGTGGCAATATGTGGACCAATAGTGTTGATCCACATCATCCTAGAGTGCCACCTCATGGGGGTTACAACTCTTAATGGTTTCATATTAATTGCAATTAATGCAATTAATTTGGTGGTTTTACCATGGAGAGTGGCCGGCCACTTTGGGTGTGAATGAGAATTTGATTTTTCATTCAAGTGTTGCATCTTCTTCCTCCTTCCTCTCAAGCTCTCCCTCTCCCTCTCCTCCTTACTTGGCCGAACCTTACCAAGGTGCTAGCACACCTTTGTGTGAGGTTTTCTCCACCTAAGTTGTCCGTGTGGATACTTCTAGAGGACAGGCGCTTGACGGTCTTGAGATCCGGCAACACCTTGGAAGAGCGGGATTCGCGTAGGGCGCGCATCAAGGGTAAACATTTTTCCTCGTAGATCTAAGTAGTAGATCAGTTTTTGAACTCGTACAAGAAATAGTTTTTCGAATTTTGTATACGAATCTTTGCACGGATCTACGACTTTGGGTCCTTCGGGGTTTCCGCGACGCGAAAAAGCGGTTTTCGCGGCTCGAAGAACCCAACACTTTAGGGACCCAATATTGTCCAAGTCCAACTTGATTGATCAGGTTGGATTTGGCAACCCATGCTTGGACCACTTTTCTATTTGGTTTGTTTATTAAGGATAGGTAAGATTTATATTTCTTTTTATATCCTAGTCCAGTTCGATTGTAGATTGCCTTTTGTGTTCCAAGAATCAAGTCAAGATTCTTGGATCCTAAGGAAAATCGTTCTTGGGTAGTTTTTAAATCCTTTACTTGACTTTTCAGATTGGAATTCTCTTCCTCAAGTTTTTGGACTTGAGTTGAGGTTCCAGTCTGAACTTGATCAGTTAAGGATTGGTTGTTATGCGTTTCTTTAAGAAGTGTTACCTCCTTCAGAAGCGCTTTGATTCGAATCTTGGACTTTGCTACTATATGTATTAAATAATTGATTAAACTGTATAAACGACTTTCACTAACAGAGGGGTTCGGCCCTTCGGAAATGAATGCGGATCCGTGGCTTCTCTCGGACTCGGCTTCCGATTCGTCCTCACTTCCAGATCCGTTGTTGAAGTCCCGGGCTGTCAAGGCAAGAAAGTTCGTCTGTTCTTGTTCTTCGTCGTCGGATTCCTCGGAAGAAGACTCGTCCCATGTTGCCTTCAATGCCTTCTTTCTTTTGGGTTTCTTTGGATCCTTCTGGTTCGGGCAATTTGCCTTTATGTGACCCTTCTGATTGCACCCGTAGCAGGTCACTTCGAATTTAACCTTCGAGCTTGGCTGGGCTTCTTTAGACTGGATGGCCTTTCTGAGATCCTTTTTGTTGAATCCCTTCTTTTTGCAGAGCTTTTTAACTAAGTTGATTATCTCGGTTGTAAGTTCATCGTCATCTTCTGAATCTGGTTCTTCTTCTGATTCAGGTTCGGTTCTCCGCTTGATTCTTGATTCGCGCGATCTCCCTGTTCCTGCAATCAAAGCCAACCCTTTCTCGGTCGGGCGTGCATTAGTCTGTTCGTGAAGTTCGAATTCTGCAAACAGTTCATCTAATTTAATGGTAGACAAGTCCTTGGAGACCTTGTAGGCATCTACCATGGATGCCCACAAGGTGTTCCTTGGAAAGGCGTTTAGAGAATACCTTATGATGTCGCGATTGTCTACCTTCTGTCCAATCGCATGCAGACCATTGAGCAGATCTTGAATTCGGGCATGTAGTTGTGCAGCTGTTTCACCTTCCTGCAATTTGATGTTAAATAATTTATTAAAAATTAAGTCTCTTTTACTTACTTTGGTGTCGGATGTCCCTTCGTGAAGTTCAATTAGCTTCTCCCACAATTCTTTGGCGCTGTTGAAGGGGCCGACGCGGTTGAGTTCTTCCTTTGATAGGCCACACTGGAGGGTGCAGGTTGCCTTTGCATTAGCTTCCACTTTCTTGATCAAGGATGCATCCCAGTCCTCGTACGGTAGTGGTTTGCCGGTGGTGTCAGTTGGCAGTTTGAATCCGGTTTTGACAATCATCCAGACTTCAAAGTGAGTCTGGAGATATGCCTCCATCCGACCTTTCCAGTACCCGAAGTCGTCTCCGGTGAATAGTGGAGGGCGGGCAGTACTGTAGCCTTCTTGAAGGGCCATTTCGGTTTTACCTAGAGCGAAAAATAACAAAAAAATGTCCCAGGACTTGGTCCTGGCTTAGTAGTGCGGTAAGAAAAAAATGGACCACGAACTCGGGTGGTGTTGCACCAATTCCGAGAAAAACCGATTGAGCGAAAAAGAATTAGAATATAGCTATGAGGCTAAATTCTAATCGACCCCGAAAAAAAAACCACGAAAAATTATTTTGAATGGTGGTTGCACCGATTCAAAATGAACCCGCTCTGATACCAATTGATGGATCGAAAGCGCTAGAGGGGGGGTGAATAGCGCTCGTGGCTAAATTGTACGTTTATCGGAATCGTAAAACACTCGAGTAAAAACGCAGCGGAAATGAAAGAAACACAAGCAGATGAACACAGTGGATTTACTTCGTTCGGAGCCTTGATCGACTCCTACTCGAAGGCTCGCGATCCTTGATCGCTTCCGGTGGGCAACAACTATAATTCATAAAAGTTACAATCTGAATTACAATTAAAGCAATAAGTAAACTAATACCGACAACAACAGATCGAAGAGTCTGAGCTTTGGGTTGTCGACGTCGAGTAGTAGCACTTCAAGGTCGTCTCGAAAGCTTAGAAGATTGTTGTTTTGAAGCCACCTCGACCCTCTTTTATATGACATTCCGGGCGCCTGGATCCATTCCGGGCGCTCGAGGTGACGTGGCCAACCAACCAGGATGCTCCACGTGGCGAAGTCGCGGCAGGATAAAACTTGGTCCCGGGCGCCCGGACCTGTTCCGGGCGCCCGGATCCATCCCAAGCGCCCGGACCCCTTTTTCCAGCAGGTTCCTCACCTGCAAACAAAGGTTAGTCCGAGCAAAATACCGCAAGACAGAGTTAGTGTACAAACATAGTAAAGAATAAAAGTGAGTCTTTGGACTGTCCGAGTCTGACTTCGGATTTCCTACCGGAAGCCCTAGGTCGACCCGACGCCTACTGTTCCCTCTACGGGGAACGCGTCCTCACCTACTCCCCTCAGGAGAGATTACCTGATGCCAGTCCGGTCCTCCAGACCGACTGGACTTTCCGCCTAGGGTTACCACCCCCTAGGACCTAGGGTTACCGCCCCCTAGGGTTTTTCTCCACCTAGGGTTACCGCCCCCTAGGACCTAAGGTTACCGCCCCTTAGGGTTTTCCTCCACCTAGGGTTACCGCCCCCTAGGACCTAAGGTTACCACCCCTTAGGGTTTTCCTCCACCTAGGGTTACCGCCCCCTAGGACCTAAGGTTACCACCCCTTAGGGTTTTCCTCCACCTAGGGTTACCGCCCCCTAGGACCTAAGGTTACCACCCCTTAGGGTTTTTCACCTGCCTAACCGCAGCTAGGACTTTCCTGAAACACTCATTCAAACATGTTAGATCACACACTAACTTAACTTTGAATCCTTTGTCATTATCCAAACTAAGGTTCGATCGTCGGATACTTCCTGCACCAACACTCTCACGTGTGAGCCTTGAAGTAGGAGTCGTCACAAGCTCCGAACCAAGTAAATCTTGGATTTGATAGCATTGATTTTTCATCTCTTTATTTACTCCGCTGCGTTCTCTCCAAAGTTTTAAAAATGAGTGTGAAAGCCACGAGGGCTATTCAACCCCCCCCCCCCCAACGTATCTTTATCCTTCAGTTTGGAATTGAGAGCATTAAGTATTTAGGATTAAATTTACAAAATGATAGAGTGATTGAGAGAGATATCTTACATGAAATACAAGCAAGTTGGTTGAAATAGAGGAGAGCGTCGAGTGTTTTACGTGATTATAATGTACCTCTAAAACTTAAAGGAAAGTTTAATAGAATGGTGGACAGATATACTATGTTATATAGCAATGAATGTTGAGATATGACTCGAGCACATGAGTAGAAGATAAGAGTTATAGAGATGAGGATGTTAAGTTGAATGTGTGGGCATATGAGGATGAAAAGAATAAGAAATGAGCGCATTACAGAGAAAATTGAAGTTGCATTTATTGAGGAAAAACTCAGAGAGACACATTTAAGATGGTATGAGCATATACTTAGACGACTAATAAATAATCTAGTTAGGCAACAATGTGAAACTATGATAAATACATACATCAAACAAAAAAGAGGAAGACAAAAAAAGACTTGGTTAATAATAATAAAATAAGATAACATTTATTTAAGTATATATGAAGATATTATTAGAGTAGGTTCTCTACAAAGCCAACTGTTGGTTAGGACTTTATTGACTCTTATAAATAAATAACATTTATTTTAATATAATTTAATATAGTTTGACATTTACTTTATCTTTATACCGATGCTAGATGCATAGATAAATTCCTTGAACATATTATAGTGAGATGTGGGGGTACATATGATGATCATCATGAAATATATCAATATTTACTGTATATTCTAAATTTATTCCTAGTCAATTAGGTCTCCTACTAAACAAGGATAAAAGGTCGCTTGAGCTAGAGACTAGCATCTATGATGTAGTGTACCACATTTAATTGGTAACATAAAGATGTTCAAACATACAGATGGGTGATCATAGTTCATTGAACATCCCTCACACAGACTTTCCAAGTGGTTATCATTTATCGAGTGGATAAGTCTTTGATTATGGTTGTACACTAGTAGTCCTTATGAGCTGAGACAACACTAAGACTCTATATGTTGGGGCTACACTTTGAATCATTTACAGACTCCATTAGGGCCATCAAGTGGTGATATTGGGTGTAGTAAAGAAACATATAAGAGTCAGTGTATTGTAATCGGGGATTCACCACACACCCATAAGTGTAACACCCGTAAATTTTCTCTGTTCAAAAAGGCAAAAAGAACTAGAAGAAGAGAAAAAGAAATAAAAAAAAATAGATTTAAAAATGGCCTTGGGTAAGATTGAACCCAAGACCTTTTATATATAATTGGTTAGAGTTTCCATTAGGGTGGTGGTAAAGCATCACACTAGCAATAGGAAACAATTCCTTATAAGCAGATTTTGGGAGAAGAGATGCTTCAACTTTCACTTAGTATAAAAGGGGAGGGATGAGATCAAAACCTAAATCTCTTCATTTTCCCTTCTCCCATACCTATCCGAAACTCCTTCCCTCTTCTTCTCTTGTAGTTTTGGCCAAGAACTCTAGGGTTCCAAGGTTCTAGGTTCTTCAAGAAGAGAATCTAGAGGGGAGTTTTCATCAGGATTTGTACGTACGAGGTGGGTGGTTTGGAGATCAAGGCATACAAAAGAGAGTGTTGCTTTTCTTACACCCTATAAGAGTAAGATCTAGCGAAAGGAGGTAAGTACTCCTCACCTGCAGTATAAGTTGTTTCGATTATGCATGAAGGAACCTATTTATGGTAGGTTTGTATGGTTGTATGCATGATTAAGAAATTTCATGTTAAAGTGCATGTTAAAGAAGATATAATGCATGATATGTAAAGATGTCCCTCTAAGTTTTGGGATTAATAGCATGTGAGTACTTTGATTTGTTTCCCATTAAGTTTCTGGGACTAAGAAGCAAAATCAAGTGTCCTAAGATGCTTCCCAATAGGTATGGGGGATTAAGTGCACATAAGGTGTTTGTCGAAATGACAACAAGTGCAATTATAATAAAGTACTGAGTAGAAGAAAGTATTTTACTTTAAAATAGCATATACTGGACACAAGGTCCATGGGATGGGCTCCTAGATTGCCCCTAGGCATAAGTTCACCTAGTAGTACCTTAATAGGTTCGGGATTAGCTACCTCGGATTTTGTTAAGGATGCACGCAAGTGGTATATTGCCGGGCCCAAGAAAGTTGATTATTATGTTCACTAATATGTATGATAAAGTTTTCAAAGTGCATTGGTTTGTTGAAGTGAAACCATCATTAAGTGGAGAACTTGAGTTATAAAGTGTAGTGTTGGTGAACTCTATAATATGCCAGGATTTCGGTTTTCGTTACATTACTAGCAAAGTTTAAGTTGGTGTTTAGCATTTTAAAACTGTTTAAAAATACATATCATGTGCACATTTACAAAGCATATGTTTTAGCGTGAACTACACTCAAGTGCATGTTTGTTGTGCTCTTTCCAAGCAGTTTTACAATAAAAAGGCATGTTCTCTTTAATGCATAGTTTTGTAAGTAGATGATACTTACTAAGTCTTTGCTTATAGTTTGCATTTCCTTATACTGCAGATAAAGGTAAGGGAAAGTTGGAGTAAGAAGGGGCAGCAGGAGCAATGTTTGATGGTAGGGGTGACGGAACAGTAGGAAGTGATCCTGGAATTTGCTAGTGTCTGACTATGTTAGATTTTGGTGCTGATGGACATATGTTCTTATCTCTGCTTAGTATAAAAGTACTATTAAGAATGGTGTACAATGAATTTGCGGTTTGGTAGTAGTTGAAGTGTCAAATATTCTCCCTAAAGTTGTGGGATAAAATGATAAGTCAAGAAGGAGTACAAAGGGGGAGAACCACTCCTTTTTAGGTGCAGGGCGTGACCCCCACACGGCCGTGACACGGCTGTGTGGAGTCACACAGCCCCAACCCTCTCCCTCTCGGCCAGGGTTGCACAGCCGTGTGCCACACACGGCCATGCAAGGTTTAGTCTCTGGAAAAGTTACACGACCGTGTGCCACACACGGCCATTCAAGGCTCAGTCTCTGGAAAGGTTGCACGGCCATGTGCCACACACGGCCATGCACCTCTCCTCCTCGGGCAAAATGACACGGCCGTGTGGATTCACACGGCCATGCACCCCTTTGACTCAGCCGAGGTGACACGGCCATGTCCCTCTTTGTTACGGCCAAGGTAACACGGGCGTGTGGAAGCCACACGGCCGTGCCCTGCTCCAGCAGGGAGGACCTTACACGGCCGTGTGGCACATGTTGGTGCAATATTCCCTAGGTCAAGGTTGACCTGTTTGACTGAGCTTGAATTGAGTCAAGCTCGAGTCTTGATGTTTTGGTTTCGATGTTTGACAATACATGTAGACAACACATGGAGATTGCAGGTGCGATTGTTCATGTGGGGAGATTGTGAAGGAGAGTCGAGTAGGTCAAGGTTGACTAGATACTTGACTGGAAATCCTGGTGAGTGAAGCCAGGTGAAAGACCTAGTGAGAGAAACTAGGTGAGTGAAGCCAGGCAGATGGAAAGACCCAGTGAGTGAAGCTAGGCAGAAGAAAATCCTGGTGAGTGAAGCCAGGTGAAAGACTTAGTGAGTGAAGCTAGACAGTTGGAAGTCCTGGTGAGTGAAGCCAGGCAATTGGGAAAGTCCTGGTGAGTGAAGTCAGGTACGAGGAAATCCAGATGGATCAAGGTTGATCAGACATCTGGTGTTGGAAAGTCCAAGTAAATCAAAGGGATTGACTGGATACTTGGCATGAGGAAGAAAAGTCCAAGTGGGTCAAAAGGATTGACTGGACACTTGGTGAGGGAGTCCTAGCAGGTCAAGGGTGGCTGGATGCTAGGCATGATGTACCAACATGTCATGGTTGATCGGATGTTGGTTTAGGGGACTTTGGACTTGGTTTTGGGCAAAAACCATGAGCTGGATCGATCAGTCGATCGATTGGCTCATGCCCAATCGATTAGCTGATCGATTGGGCGAGTCCCCATGACAAGCCTTCTCCCAATCGATCAGTGGATCGATTGGGGAGAAGTGTCGCACGAACAGAACAGCTCTGGATCGATCGGCTGATCGATCCAGAGCCCCCAATCGATCAGTGGATCGATTGGGAGGTTTGATTCTGCGCGATGAGCCCTGGATCGATCAGCCGATCGATCCAGGCAATTCCCGAGAGCATAGAGGCGCTTTGGATCAATCGACTGATCGATCCAAACCCTCCTCGATCGATTGGGAGCAATCCAATTGATCGAGATTCGATCGTTGGCGCTGGATAAAGACGTTGGTGTGCTATTTCATCGATAGCTCTTACGGCTTTCTTCTCCAGCGAGCACAGATCTTCACAGAGCTTCTCCATAGAGTTCTCACCGCCAGTTCTTGAAGTTCTTGGAGGTTCTTCCAAGTCAAGAGGCGGATCTACAGCAAGAAGAAGAAATCCAGGGTTAGGGTTTTCTTGTGCGAACTTGTAAGCTTTTGCTTGTATTTTGTTCTCTTTCCCTTTCTTCTTGTAGTGTGAACTTGTAGGGCTTCTCCGCCTTTGGTAGTTACCATAAAGGAGTGTTTTATTAGTGGAGGGTGCGTGAGTGTGTGGATCCTTGGATTAGTCACCTCTTCTTGAGGTGGATGCCAAGTAAATCCCTAGTGTTAGCGTTGAGTGTGTTTCTTTGTATTTTTCGCTGCATATCCTTGAAGAAACAAGCAACGACGAGCATGAAATCGCGTCGAGCTATTCACCCCCCTCCCCCCTCTAGCTACATAATCGGTCCCAACAACACACACGGTCATGCCCTGCTCTAGCAGGGAGGACCTTACACGGCCGGTCATCACCACACGGTCCAGATCCTCAAACAGTTCTAAACTTCATCTTAGCTCTACTTCGTTCCCAAAATATGACTTAACAGTCGCAACAAGTTCAAAGTAGATCTCTGAACCCAACAGTGTACATACAATAATGTCCTTAGTAGTATGGAAAGGAGTAACGCCCGTGGCTTGAGTTAGGGTTAAGAAGTGCGGTCGTTACACATAAGTGTGGATATCCTGTGTAATATATTATTTTATAGTGTATAAATTCTTTGATTAGAGCTGAAAGATGTGATTTAGAAAATGAGTTTCCTAGTTACACATGCAATATCACTATAAGATATATCACATGGTTGTTGAATCAATATACAACCCTCGATGTACCAATAGTTGTAGATTTGATCAGAATATATGAGATGAAAGGATTAGACTATATGTTAACCATAATTGAATGGTTCATGTAGGTACTATTTAGTGATACCTAGGAAATCATGGGGTGGTGCTTCTAGACGCTCTTACCATGATTCATTGGGTATTAATCATAATAAGTTATGATATCCTATAATTAGGGAGTTGATCATAGGATGAGGCTATTAAAGGTATGCCCGAATAAAGGACAATTATAGTCCTGAATCACAAAGAGTTGTGAGCCCACACCTGGTTGTATCCCTAAACCATTGAGAGTCACACAAGTATTGGTTTTTCTATTTCTCATTGAGAAAGTCAAATTCAAGTAGTTGAATTTGACAAATAAAGTTTGATATGATCAAATAGTGTTTTGATAAATAAACTTTGATATGATCAAATGTTAGAGTAATTTACAATCAATGGAAACAAGGAGAGTGGAAGAGTTCCACACAGTCTATAAATTAGATTTATCTTATTATAATAACGAGCAAGTGTATTTGCCACGTTAATGATATTGAATCATTGATATGATTATAATAGACTCACATTATTGGATTCTATAAAAGTTCTAAATATCTAATAGATAAAGATGAAAGAGATAATGAGCCTTGAAATCTTAAGTCCAAGAGAAAATGAAATACATTAAGGTTTGCATCATGAAAAAAAAAAAAGAAAAATGGGACTTGGTTCAACATGACATGAGATTAACAAACGAAAGAAAAAAAAATTATTTTCTTTTTTCCCTTATCCACTAATTGCCCACTTTGTTTTGGACACGTAGGCCACTAACTACATTTTCTCCATGAAGTTCATGGCAACACCTATTTATTTTTCATTCTTCTTGAAGAATAAAGGTAGACATATTTTTCTTTATCTTTGAAAATATGAAAGCAACTTCTTATCACTTCCTAGAATTTTTCCTTCTTCATCATCATCCTTAGAGAAAATTTTGGCAGCCCCTCTTAAAGGAAGAAGATAGAGATCTTCTCCCTTTCTTCCATCAAAAGAGAACTATCTCCTTATCGCTAGTTTCTCCTTCTCCGAGAAGGATTATTGTTGCCCACTTCTTGCAAATTTTTGGAAGGTCCAGCCCCTTGTTTAGCGCTATTAGATAGCCCCTTATGAAGGGGTCATGGACAGCCCCTTCCTCATCTTTGAGGAAGACATTTCGAACGTCTTGACAAAAAATGACACTTGATCTCTAGTGTGATCAAGTATTAGAAAGAGGATTCCAATCATGGACTGGATTAGACGGAGGATGTATAGGCCCATGATAATAAACAAAGAGATATTTCACTAAAACTGGAATGGTTGGAGTCATCCCCAACACAGGTTGTTTGGAAGGTATATTTTGTCTTGTACTTTGATTCATATGTATATTGATGCATATGTTAATAGTTTTATTTACATTATACTTAAATGATCTAATATGTTTATTTTAGATAGTTTGATATGTCTAAATAAAATAATTAAATTAGTACTATATGAATCAATCACATGATAATTTATCTTTATTATGCTTTTAGGATCTTACTTAAACTGTTAGATTGTAATGCATGCTTAGATAAAAATCATGCTTATGTTTATTTTAAAAATCTATACGTGCACATAGGGGTGTAAAAACATGATATCCAAATTTAGAATTCGGTTCCAACATTGGTATTAGAGCCAAGTTATCATTGTTTATCTATGGACTTTACAACAAAAGTATATATGTTCTTGTTAATTGGGTTGACCATGTAAAATATTTGGTAACATATTATGGTGAAATATAATTTTACCTATAATAATTGTTTTATCAAAATTGATTATAGATAAATTGATTTGTCAATTTTTTAGATAATCCTACGGTCAAATCTAAAGAATTAACAAGAAGCATAAATTGATCGATTAATTAATTAATAATTAATTGATATAAAATATTTGATAGTATGCATACAATTCAAGAATAATGATCCAATGGCTCTCACTGATTGCTCATCCTTAAAATATAATATATTAGATATATGTATCTATGTTATCTTATAACATAGTTGCTTGAATCCGACAAACATACACAAAAACATATTATATCTTCTGAGTAATGAGATAAATGTTTAAATTAAAATCCCTCATTTTAAATATGATTCAAAATATAGATTAAGTCATAAAGGGAAAAATAAAAGAGTATATTTTTCATTGCCTTCTGTCAATGGTGGTTGTATGATGAAAGCTATCTGCGGTCAGTGTCTAGCTCATATCATTGGGGAGGCCTGAACACTGGAAAGTTGTGTCTTCCACTAACATAAATGATGTGGATTGGGTAGAACTCTGATGACTTTGGCTCATATCATTTAGGGAATGCATGGTGACTGTCCATTACAATCTAACATTGATGGGTTGGCTTGACATGCAAATATAATCGGCGTCATATTATTGGGCCCTATTCAAACATGAGGCGAATTACATAGAGATTGCATGTGATGTTATTGAGTTCTGCCTTTTGGGAATTGTGATCGACTAATATCATTCAGGGATCACAATTAGATGATTGGGCTCTATGTACTCACTAAGAAAATATAATTTCCCGTTTCCATTAGAGGGTGATGGAAATGCCAAAAATAGTGGGAGGTAATTCAAAATATAAAAGTTGACATATTTTATCTTATGAATTATTTAAAATAATCAATAATGTTAATTATTTATTTTTCATTTCAGTATATTTTTCATATGGCATTTCAGAATTCACTATCTGTGATACTTGATCAGAACAAATTAACTGAACCTAACTATTCTGATTGGCTATGAAATTTAAAGATTGTTCTGGCATATGAAAAGATTGTATATACACTGGATAAGGCACCTCCAAAAGAGATTGCTATTAATGTCAGCCCTAATGAGTTGGTAAATCTTGAAAAATGGTCGGACCATAATCTTTAAGCAAGATGTTATATGTTAGCTCTAATATCAAATTATCTGCAAAGGCGGTTCGAGGAGACTGTGGGTGCTACTGATATTCACAAACACCTACAAGAGTTGTATGGTACACACACTCATTCAGTCAGGCACAATACTGTCAAGGAGCTCATGATGGCTTGTATGTAAGATGGGGCTTCGATCTATGAGCATGGGGTCAAGATGATCAGGCTTTTTGAAAATTTAGTGAACCTTGACTTGGTTATTCTACACGAGCTATCAACAGACATCATATTGTTGTCTCTCCCCTCCTCATTTGATAATTTTGTGGACAACTTCAATATGAATAAGTTAGAGGCCACCTTGAAGAGCTAGTCAATATGCTTGCAAATTTTAAAGTGGCCATGAAAAGGGAAAATTTTGTTTTCCTTGTGGGTTGATCTTTTGGATCCAAGAAAGGACCCAAGAAAAAGGGAAAGAAGCATTCTGACCCTATGAAGAAGATTAAGCCTAATAAGAAGTCAAGACCCAAAAATCCTAATCAATCAGAACATGTTTGTTTCCATTGCAACAAGCCTGGATATTGGAGGTGCAATTGCAAAGAGCATCTTGCTCAGAAGTATTCTGATAGAGGTATGCTCTATATATAAGTTAATGTCTCTATTAACTCTACTTCTTAGGTATTAGATACTAGCTGTGGTTCTCATCTTTACAATGATTTACAGATAATGACAAAAAGTAAAAGACTTAGAGAGGGAAAGACCTTCTTGAGACTTGGAAATGGAGCAAGAGTTGCCACGAAAGCTATAGGAGATATTGCTTTGATCTTGCTCAATGATTTTAAGTTGTATTTAAGAGATATTTTATTTGTTCCAGACTTAGTTAAAAACATTGTTTCTATTTCTATACTTGATAGATATGGTTATTTTTGTTTATTTACAAAAGGCATTTTCAATATTTATAAGGATGAATGTTTAATTGGGACTGGTCATTTAAAAAATAATCTTTATAACTTAAAATTAAAAAATATTCCAGTAAACAATATACATGTGTAATCAATGACAAAGAAAAGAAGATAGGTCAAATCAAGCACAAATATGGAACGCTAAACTATGTCATATTTCCCAAAGAAGGATGACTAAGTCAATAAGTGAAGGATTGTTTGATTCGTTAGACATAAATTCCCTACTAACTTGTGAATCCTGTCTGAAAGGAAAAAATGACTAAGATACCTTTTAAAGGTCAAGTAGAACGTGCGCATGATATAT
Source organism: Zingiber officinale (assembly GCF_018446385.1). NCBI lineage: Eukaryota > Viridiplantae > Streptophyta > Magnoliopsida > Zingiberales > Zingiberaceae > Zingiber > Zingiber officinale. The sequence continues at coordinate 80,072,170 of NC_055986.1, forward strand.
TGGATTTGATCCATACTGATGTCTGTGGCCCGCTAAGTATTAGCACTAAACATGGTTATTACTACTTCATTACTTTTACTGATGACCATTCACGATATGGGTACATATATTTGATTAAACATAAGTCTAAATCTTTTGAAAAGTTCAAAGAATTCATAAATGAAGTAGAAAAACAACTAGGAAAGAGTATTAAGAAACTTTGATCAAATCGAGATAGAGAATACTTAAGTACTGAGTTTAAGGACTATTTAAAAGAGAATGGGATTCTCTCACAGTGGACTCCTCCTATAACACCACAGCTTAATGGTGTATCATGTTGGATCGAAATGCACTTGAGGGGGGGTGAATAACGCTCGTGGATTTCACAATTCGTATTCGAAAAACGTACGAGTAAAACGCAACGGAATAAGTAAACAATCACAAAAAGACCCAAGTGTTTTTACTTGGTTCGGAACCTTGGGTGACTCCTACTCCAAGGCCCACGCTCGTTGAGTATTTACTTTGGGTAATTCACTATAAGATCACAAAGTTACAAATATATATTACAAAACAATAACAATAAAGTTATACCGACAACAGAAATACTGAAATTGAAGCTCTGGGTCGTCGGGGTGTTGCTACAGCACTTCTGGAACGTCTCTTGAGGGGTACACAGGAGAATAATCGCTTGGGAATCGCTGAATGGAGTTTCTGGTTGAGATCTGCATATAATGGCAGTTGAAGGTGCCTCAAAGCCCCTTGAGGGAGCCTCCATCACTGCCGAGTCAGCCGCGCGGATGAGCGCTGAACAAGTCCTCGCTGATCCTCTTGAAGGCGCCTGCATACCCCTTGAAAGCGCCTTCAAGCCTACCCGAGGCTTCTCAAGCCTCCATAAGGGTACCTCCAGCCTTGCTATGCGCACATCTTCTCCTTTGCACCCGAGGCGCCTCCAAGCTCCATGAGGGTGCATCGGGTACTGTTCATCCGAGGCATAAAGTGCTCTTTTGTCCCTGCAAGATAGGTTAGTCCACAAAACAACACTATCCTACAAAAAAAAGTTAGCACAACAATAATAATATAAACAAGAATATTTGACAATCATCCGACTATCCGGTTCGAACTTCAGATTTTTGACCGAAAACCCTAGGTCGAACCGACGCCTATTGTTCCCTCTGCGGGGAACACGCCCTCACCTACTCCACTCAGGAGAGCATACCTGATGCCAGTCCGACCCTCCAGACCAACTGGACTTTCTGCTTAGGGTTACCACCCCCTATGACATAGGGTTACCACCCCCTAGGATTTTTCACCACCTAGGGCTACCTCCCCCTAGTAGCTAAGGTTACCCCCCCCCCCCCTTAGGATTTTCCTTCACCTAGGGTTACCACCCCCTAAGAGCTAAGGTTGTCGCCCCTTAGGGTTTTTCACTACCTAGGGTTACCACCCCCTAGGGTTTTTTACCTGTCTAACCGTAGTTAGGACTTTTCTGCAAACTTATTCACACATGTTAGATAACAAAGAATCTTAACTTTGAATCTCTTTGCCATTATCAAAACTTAGGTTCGATCGTCAGATGCTTCCTGCACCAACAAATCATAATGTCATAATCAAACACTAATGGACATGGTTTGATCTATGATGGGGTTCATTGATTTATCACCATCATTTTTGGGCTATACGCTCGAAACTACGACAATTGAATAAAATTTATACAAAAGTAGTAGAAAGGACACTATATGAGATATGGATGGGAAAGCCTGCACCCCAAGTATTCATACTTTAAGATATGGGATGTCCTGCTTATGTGAAGTAGGCAATGGGAGACAAATTGGATAGCAGATCTCCTTTATGTTATTTTACGGGATATCTGAAGAACTCCATTGGATATTATTTCTATAATCCAAAGAAAATAGAAATATTTGTTTCAAGAAATATCACTTTCTTAGAGAAGGATTTTCTATTAAATAGAAAAGGTGGGAAAATAGAACTCGAAGAGGTTCAAGATGATTCCAAAACTGAAATAATAGAGCCCACACCCCAATAACTAGTAGAACAAGTGCACACATTAAGGAGATCTAATAGAGTCTCAAGACTACCTATGAGGTATGGTCTACTCCTTGAAGGGAATTAGAATGACTTTGATCATTGATGTGATCCAAGCTCCTTTAAGGAGGTGATATCTGATATCGACTCGATGCAATGGCTAGAACCCATGAAATCCAAAATGGACTCCATGCACTCAAACCAAGTTTGGTAAATGGTGGATTCACCTAAAGAAATCGTTCCCATAGGATGCAAATGGATCTACAAGAGAAAACTTGGAGTTGATGGAAAGATATTGACCTTCAAAGATAGGCTGGTGGCAAAAGGATATAATCAAAGATAAGGAATTGACTATGATGAAACTTTTTCACCAATCGCAAAACTTAAGTCCATTCAGATATTGCTTACCATAGATGCATGGTATGACTATGAGATATGGTAGATGGATGTAAAGACGACATTCATTAATGATGATATTAAGGAAGAGATTTACATGTCTCAGCCTGAAGGCTTCACATCTGTGGAAAGTGAGCATAAAGTATGCAAACTTCAGAGATCAATTTATAGTCTCAAACAAGCGTCAAGATGTTGGAACCTCATATTTGATGATACAATTAGGCAGTTTAATTTTATTAAAAATCCTGAGGAACCATATGTGTACAAGGTTAGTGGGAGTGCAATGGCATTCCTGTTACTATATGTTGATGACATTCTACTCATTAGGAATGATATAGGAATGCTTCTGTCAATAAAAGTATAGTTAGCTAGTAGATTCTCCATGAAGGATTTAGGTGAAGTATCATACGTATTTGGGAATACAAATCTTTAGAGATAGATCAAAAAGGATGTTGAGGCTGACCCAATCCGCAAATATAAATACCATACTCAAAAGATTCTCAATGGAAGAATCTAAAAGAATATACTAATGTATCATGGTATAACTTTATCCAAGTTTATGTGCCCCAAGACAGACGAAGAGATAGAGATGATGACACGCATTCCCTATGCATCTTCCATTGGTAATATCATGTCACTACAACAAAAGTAATTTTTCGCAGCGCGTTATCAACGGCATGCATCCATATATGCATTGTTAATATTGTTGCACTTGATAGAAACAATAGCGTGCATTAAAAGCACGTTGCGGATACTACTTTTTACGGCATGCACTTATACGTGCGCTGTTAATAATTTACCACAAAATAAATATATATCATAATATTTAATAACCCAATATAAATATACACATACCTACACTCTATTTCCTAAATGAGAAAAGAACGAAAAAAAGAAAAAGCCCTAATCCTTCGCCCACGCAGCTCGTCGCCCTTCTCACCTCCCGTCGAAAACTGCCACGCCTCCTGGAACTGGAGCTTTGACAATAATAACATAACCGAAAAGGGCGTGAGTGCTCTCTTCTCTTGCTCTTATTTGAGGAATCGCTGAGAACCCTTCTCGCCGATTGCCCGTCATGTTCTCGCGTCTGGCGGCCAGGCGCCTCTTGGAGATTTGCCGGGTGTTGCATCCGTCGTTGCCGGTAGGGTTTGCCTTCTTCAATTTTTTCTCGCAAACTCTTTGTGGATCCCTAATGTCTTGGATTTATTTCAGCTTTCTTCACCCGCTTCTATTGTTGCAAGATCCTTCTCCACAACCCTGAACTATGTGAGTCTTTAGAAATCACGAGATCTATTACATATATATGCGATTTTTTTTTTGCTAGGTTCTCGAATTAGGCTTGGACTACTAAAGATTCAATTTTGCATTTTGTTTTCAGCACATTGATTTTTTGGATAACAAATCGGACGCACCATGGGAATTTACTATCTTGAATACGAAGAGGGTATGCCAATTGAATCCAATTGTTGTTTGCGTCTTGTGAAATGTTGTGAATGATGCCGAATATGATACGAGCGTGATTAAGATGTTATTCTGATTATTTTCAATTTTCTCTTGTTCAGTGTTGTTTTGGATATTTTTGTTGTGATTTGGATTTGTTGGTTAATCTTTTTTTCCTTCTTTTAATTTCCTAGAATTTCTCTAAATTGTTAATCATTTAGTCTTCTGGTGCAAGATGAAATAAAAATATCATTGTTTTTTAGGTGAACTTCCTCTTTAGCTAGCATTCATCTTATTACTTCTCAAACTTCAGATTCTATCAGGAAATGCTAATCTTATAGATATTTGATCTTCTCTTTATGCATAGTTCACTTGGTTAATGACAGTCGCTTTTGTATATTGATCTTCATACTTGGACCTGTTGAGTTCTTGTCGGCTTTAGAAGTGTTTCCATAGTTAACTTTGTATGCTATAGATTGAGTTCAATATTTTACATCCTCATTTTTTACTTGGGAATGAATGACAATCCATTGAATCAAACACTCTTACTATCTTATCATTATACAGAAACTATGGAATTTTTAGGATGCTAAACATGAAAACTCCATAGTTCACATGTCTCAAATTTCAGCATTCAACGAAAACAACAACTATTTGTGCTTCCTAACTCTTCAGTGATGGTTACAAAGATGTTATTTTTATCTTACTATTGAGCTCTATGTGGTGCTAAAATGTTTTCAGGGTAACACCTTACCATGCAGTAAGTACAATTAAGATTCATTTGAAAGTGTTTTACAATCATGAAAACTAATCCTAAGAGAAGAAAAGACAACAAAAACATTGTTAGTATTTACGGGCCAGGGCAAGTAATATTGCCAATTTCATTTGATTTGTTTTTAAGTTCAAGCTAATTTGAATGAACCAAATTTTCAGTTTGTTGTGATGTCTGCGTATATGATCTTATAGACTACATATCTAGTCGTGCATACTGAAGCCGATTGTATATAGGGGATCACAAAATCTCTATGTTAGGCATCCGCTTAAGCTTCTTCTAGGATCGACATTAGCACTCCTTCCAACTAGTCATCTTATTAGCATTATTTCTGATGGCAAACATATCTTTTAATAATAGATATTGTACTGTAATTATTTTTTGGAATTTATAAGACCTATTTACTATGACATTTTGACAAATTTTGCATAGCATGAGGATATTCAGGGTTGATTATAATCCGGACCAATACCTATGAGAACCTGAATTCACACTTGCAAGCAAAAAATACTAACGTCCTGACTTGGAGGAAAATACAGACATGATTTACCAAAGTTTTTTTTGTCGTGCCTGATAAAAATTAGAGAATTCAATGCTAATAAAGATAACCATTTGTCTCAATTTCCTATCATGGTACCTAGCAGGAAAGATCAAGACTTTTAATGGCAGAGGCCACGTTGCAAAGTTGTGATTGTGTTTCTTCCTCTATTCACTGTAGCACTCATGGCAATTTCCAGAGTGGACAATTATTAGCATCATTGGCAAGACGTATTTGCAGGAGGTTTCCTAGGTTTGTTTCAGAACCCAATAGGTCATCGAGAGCCTCAATTGCATGCCAAAGTTCTTTGTGACTTCTTTTTTAATTAACCTATTTACACTTGTGCAGGATTGGTCGCTTCATTTTGTTACTTGTAATTTTTCCCTCCCCAATACGACCTACAAGGTACTGACTCCTGCTCAGTTTCTTAATTTCCTAGCTCAGGTCGAGTGATAATTTATCCTTGTGGCTGTGTAGGTTGGTTGCCCCATGCATACTTACAGGTTGTGTCCAATTGTCCAATGCCAGAGACAATGTGCCATTGTAGCCATTTACTATCAGCTCCTTGCGCACGAGGCCTTCTGAGGATGAAAGTGCAGCTGTTGCATCTGGACATCAGGATGGGAGCTACGCGAGAAACACAAGCACAATTCTTGACTTCATGGAAGATGGGAGGAGAAATAGACCCTGAATCTGGATGTAGAATGGATTTTGAAGATAGATACAATATTCCTTCTTAGGTAGCTTGTTCTTAGCGGTCAGTCATACTTGCTTGTGGAATATTTGTTCTTCTATCATTCCTATTCTCGCTTTTTGCTAATACTAGTTTAGCCTGAACAGTGAGTACTGTATTGAACAAAATTGCTATGCTTTTAGAAATGATGCATTTCCAACGTTGACAGCGATGGCAGTGGACAATAATTAAGACAATGAAATTCAATCAAAGGATATAATTTATTGTAAAATGGTTTATCATTGTCGTATGAAATTGATTTTTTTTATCTATAATGAAATTGATTTTTTTCATCAATGAAATCAAATGAAATTGATTTTAACGGCATGCAAACTTGCGTGGTAGAAGAACATCAACAGCGCAAGTACACGCCATAGAAAATACATTCTGCAGCACGCATTGCACGCTGCAGAAATTATTATTCATAGCGCGTATTGCACGCCATGAATAATAATATCCGCAGCATGCAGTGCGCACTGTAGAATATATTTTCCACAGCATGCATATGTACGCTGTCAATAACCTAAGACTTTTAACAGCTTTTAATTGTGCAGCATGCAATGCAGACTGCGAAAAGTGAATTTGCGCGCTGTGAAAAGTCATTTTTGTTGTAGTGTGTATAGTATGATATCTACAAGATCTGATATAGCATACTCTTTGAGTATTACAAGCTGATATTAGTCAAACCCCGGTTCATTACACTGGAAAGCTATGAAAGTTATTCTTAAGTACTTATAAAGGACTAAGAATTTGCTTATGACATATGGGATTGGAGAATTAAAATTGGAAGGCTAAACTGACTCTAGCTTCTAGTTAAATGTGGATGATTTGAACTCAACCTCTAGATATCCATTCACATTAACTGGTAGTGTTGTCTCATGGAAGAGATCCAAACAAGACACAATTGTGGATTCCACCACCGAAGAAAAATACATTACGGCTTCAGAAGCAACAAAGGAGGTAGTTTAAATAAGGAATTTCATCTAAGAGCTAGGAGTTATTCCAAATGGAGTTGATCCCGTCTTGGTTCACTATGACAACACTGGTGCTAGTGCACAAACAAAGGAACCAAACATATACTGAGAAAGTTTTACATCATCCAAGAGATTATGGGAAGAGGTGACATTACAATTGAGAAACTTTCCTCTATAGATAACATTAATGATCCACTTACAAATCCCTTGCTAGGATTATCTTTTGAAAAACATCGTGAATTGATGGGTTTAAAACTAGTAAGTAGTTGATATTAGGGAAAGTGAGAGTTTGTAAGAGTAGGTGTTGTTGGTGCGGTTAGCACTAACGGTCTAACTCAAATTTTGATGAATGACAAAATAGGTTAAGTTAGTTTCATTGTTATCTAACACTCTGACCGAGTATGCAGGAGAACTCCAAAAGGGTCGACAGGATGATCGGACGTTTGGCACGAAGTCCAGCTAGGTCGACGGGCTAATCGGACGTTAGCCCTTTGATAGCTAGCATGAAGTCCAGACGGATCAAAGGGCTAACCGGATGTCTGGTAGGTAATTGAAGGTAAGTCATTGGAGGGAAGTGACTGTGAGGACGTGTTCCCAGGAAGGGGACATTAGGCATCGATCCGACTCCATTTTGGATACCTAAGTCGAGATCGTGACTAGATTCCGGTCTCGAGGAGATGTTACAAACCGCAAGTGTACGGTTATGTCGTCAGTAATAGTAAAAGATATTGTATCCACAGGAACTGTTGATTAAGCACTAGTCAACTTTGCATAACGAATTATCTAGACAAACCTAAGATTGGTGAGAAGAGAAAGTAAGAGAAAGAGAAGAGAAAAGAAAGAGAATGAATCTTAAGAGGGATTGAGCTTAGAGGATGGTGGATGATGGATTCTAGGATTTCGGTTTCCTTATAATGCTAGGTGATGTTACATAGATTGCTTAGTTCCTATTCTCTATGTTCATGCTCTTGTAGGAAGTTAGATTCATTATCGACTCTCCCTTGCAATGGATAAGCCGGCATGATCTCCTACTCCATGTCCTATGCTACTAAATGGGAATGATTCCTATGTTGTCTTTACACGGGCTTGCCTGTCACATGCGTCCCTCGGATAATCAACATAGAAACACACTAACACACAATAACATAGAAATAGAAATAGTGATTATGCCCAATCCCCTACTTCCTTGTGGAGATTTGCTTCTCCTTTCAAGGTGATACCCTAAATCGTCCTTACACGGGCATGTTATTGTCACGAACGTCCCTCGGATAATCGATCTAAGGTATCCCCCTATGGGATTAAAAATTCTACACAACTATTTGATAAAACATGTAAAAGATATAAACAAGATTCACACACACATTACATCAAACATGAACAAGGCATCAACAAGTCATTAAATAGAAAACATGGCAAATCTACATAATTTTACATCACCATCATATCACAAATACTTCCTATATCCTAGATCTAGAGATCTACTCCATTGATAAGGAAGGACAATCCCAAAACATAAATAAAAGCATACTTACAACCCTAGATTTGAGAAAAAGGGGAAGAAGAGATGCTTGCTGATGATTCCGATGTCTTGGGGATGCCTCCTTGCTCCGGAGATGGATGGATCGCCAAGGGATGGAGGAGAATGAAGCTCTAGGATTTCCCCCTAAGGGGAGAACCCTTCCCCCAAGGTGAGGGACGAAGTCCCCAAATCCAAGATGAGTCAAAGAATGGAGATCTTGACTCTTATATACCTCCTCCAAACTGGCCAAGAAAACCAGGAAAATAGAGGTCCAGTAAACCGAGTTTTTCACCCATTAAACCAGGTTTTCTCGTGATTCACCCTGAACCAAATTTGTAGCTCTTGAAATTATATTCAATTTGATACTTGGATCGAGTCCTGGATCCAACCAAGCTAAAAGTTATGATGGTTCAAAGTTTGGTCTGCAGTCTAGGCGGAGGTCCAGTTGAACCCGCGGTTGGGAGGCACGGCCGTGCCATTTAGCATAGGCAGACAAGTCTCTCTCTCTATTGGACCTGAAAAAAAGTTGTAGATCTTGAAGTCTGCTACGTTTCGGTATAAAGATCATCAGAAAACTCCAACCGAGCTCAAAGTTATGGTCATTTTACGATCAGTCTGCAATCTGCTCAGAATTCAGCACAGCTCTGTTTTGGTGTGGCACAGCCTGTGTTCTTCGTCACACGGCCTCACAAGGCTTCATCTCTGGTTAAGTCACACGGCTGTGTGGTTCACACGACCATGGCGTTCTTTTTCTCTGTCGAGGCCCCACGGCCGTGTTGATTCACACGGCTGTGGCCTTCGTTGCCTCTGGATAGTTGGCACGGTCGTGCCATTTGGCACGGCCGTGTGTTGCTTGGCCACGGGATGTTGGCACGGTCGTGTGGCATTCACGGTCGTGCCTTGATTTGCTTCTGTGGTGGAGCACGGTCGTGCCATTTGGCACGGCCAAAACAAGCTAATGGTCACACGACCGTGTGGCCTACACGACCCATTGCTCCTATGTGTGTTTTAGCTCCATTTTTGCTCCAAATAGCGTCCTGTCAATCAAAACAAGCAAAGATCAGATCTCCGAACAAAATATAATGGAAGCATGACATTATAAAAAAATAGGGTGCAATAAACATAAATCATGCCAATGAAATATAAGTAGATGTGCGTCAAGACATGCATAAAAGTGTATATAACCTACGCACATCAGGAGACAGAATCTAATTACTATTTTTTTTTATCATAAACTGTGCTAATACTCTATTTTGCAGGATATTTTACATTTATACATTGGACTAACATTTTCTTGCAGGGAAATAAAGTTGTTGGAAAATGGAGTCCGGGCGCTTGGAAGGTATCCGGGCGCTCGGAGGTCCGGGCACTCGGAACAGGTCTGGGCACCCGGAAGCAAACTTTATCCCTATCGCCGCGTCGACACATGGAGATCATTGACTGGCTCGGCTATGTCACATTCAGGGCACCCTGAAGGGATCCAGGCGCCCCGAACCTCCTATATAAGGAGGGTGAAGGCTGAAGCAAAGACACAACTCACAATTTGCTCTTCTATGCTCCTGCGACGCTGCGAAAGCTCTCCGACAAGTGCTACTCTTTTCTATTTTTCTTATTGTCGACTTTCTTTTACTAAATAATTCTTGTACTGCATTTGTAATATTTCTTCAAATTATTAGTGATTTCCCAATGAAAGCACTCAAAAAGTGCGGGCCTTGGAGTAGAAGTCGACATAGGCTCCGAACCAAGGAAAAGATTACTTGTGTTAGCGTTGCTCTCTTTTTGTTTTTGTTTTTCCGCTGCGTGCTTACTCTACGATATTTTTAAATCGCTATTCACCCCCCCCCCCCCAAGTGAAACTCATCGATCCAACAAGTGGTAGCAGAGCATGTACCGCTCTGATTTGGTGCATCCACCAATCAGACAGGGGTGAAATTCTTTTTTGTTTTTTTTTGTTCATTTTTTTCTTCGGTTTTCAGTTTTTCGTCATATTCTAAACTGGTATTATTATCTTTTTGGAATCCTTTTTCGTAATTAATCTGAATTGGTGCAACACCAATTCAGTTTTAGTTTCATTTTATTTTATTCTGCACTACTAATCCAAGACCTAGTCATGGGACCTTTTTGTCTATTTGTTTACTTGTGTGCAGAATAAAATGTCTCAAATCGAAGGCTTCAGCACAGTACACCCTCCCCTATTCAATGGGGATGATTTTTTGTACTAGAAGAAGCGGATGGAGGTCTACCTGAAGATCGATTTCGATCAATGGTTCAGCATCACCAGAGGCTATAAAGTATCGATCGACAACTCTAGAATACCACTGGACCCGGAACAGTGGACTCCAACCACCTAAGTTTGAATGTCTAGAACACCCTGACTATATCTTTAAATTAAAGAAAGCCTTATACGGACTTAAGCAAGCACCCAGGGCTTGGTATGAAAGGTTAACCTCTTACCTAATATCCAAAGGGTTTAACCAGGGTCAAATTGACCCAACCCTATTCGTTAAATTAATAAAAGAGGACATATTTATAGCCCAAATCTATGTAGATGATATAATTTTTGGCTCAACCAATTCAGAATTTTTAGAAGAATTCACAAATTTAATGGAACAAGAATTTGAAATGAGTCTAGTAGGAAAATTACTTACTTTTTAGGATTGCAAATCAAACAAACAAATGAGGAAAATTATATTTATCAGCAAAAATATACCAAAGAATTGCTTAAAAAATTTGGGATGGAAAATACTAAAGAAATAAAAACACCCATGACGGTTAACACTATTCTAGATGACGACCCAAATGGGAAATCAATTGACTTAAAATACTATAGGAGTGCTATAGGCAGCCTACTGTACTTAACTGCAAGTCGACCCAATATTTTATTTGCAGTGAGTATGTGTGCTAGATACCAAACCTGTGCTAAAAAATCTCATTTGACTCAAGTCAAAAGAATCTTTAGATATCTTAAAGGAACAACAAATGTAAGAATCTGGTATCATAGAACTAGCAATTTTGAAATAATAGGGTATTCTGACTCAGATTATGCTGGATGAAAATTAGACCACAAAAGCACAAGTGGTGGATGTCAACTACTAGCACTACAACAAAAACTGCAAACGACAACGGATATTATCCGTTGTCGTAGGGTCAAAAAACCGTTGTAACTGAGGGTGTTGTAGAATGTATTGCCCTACGACAACGTTTTTGAATCCGTTGTCTTTGTAGACATTTGACAACGGTTTTTATCCGTTGTTGTTTATATGCCGAAAATTTGGCTACGAAGGATACGACAACGTTTTAAAACCGTTGTGGTAGATAATTTTAACAACAGAAATAAACCGTTGTGGTAGACATTTTTTACAACAGATATAAACTGTTGTGGTAGATAATATTTGACACATTTTGTTTTTTTACAACAGTTTTAATATATTTTACAACGGATAAAACTGTTGTCTTTTATCACTTTTTACAAAAAAAAATCGTTGTGGTTTACCTAGTTTTTACAACATTTTTAACTGTTGTCTTTAATGTTCATTAATACCAAACAACCAATCTTATTTTACTATAAGCAAACCACCAATGCAAAACTAAATATTTACTACATTAAATCCAAAATAAACATCTGTATATAATTCATCTTGTAGCCACATATACAAAAATATACAAAATGAGTTGTTACTCGTCAAAATACACATGTTTTCCATTACTCTCCATATACATTAAATCACATGTTTTCCATTTGCTGTTCTCCATATGGCTTTTAATTTACAAATTAGCAAGGCAAGCTACATCCTAACAAAGCTCACTTCTTGCATCAAAAAAACTCAAGCCTCACGAATTGCATGACCTGCAAGAGAAAATTTAACAAAACTTATCAAATTCTAGAATTCCAAAAGGAGAATGTAATTAACCAATCTGTAGTGCATAGAAGGCAAAAACAAACCAAATGAAGGAAACAAAAAGAGGTGTTTATTAGAGAATAACAGTACATGGAATCTACTAGGAGCAGTGATACCTAGCTTAGCATAGTTTATTAAATAATTAGCACTGCATGCAGGTAACATTATTTAAGTGAACTATCATCCAAGATCAATAGAATCCATGCAAAGCACATTACATCTTGAAACAAAATATTCATGCAATTTTCTATGTCATTTTCCAGACTGCATTACCTTTGAGACCTAGTAGGCATAATATGTTTTTTCATTTTGCAAGTAACAAGTTGCCAGGAGCTACAAATTGACATAAGGAGAGTACAAACAAGAAAAAATAATAAATTATAGGAGGAAAAACAAGATTAAGTCATGGCATATAGACGAAAACCATAAGGAGAGTACAAACAAGAAATTTGTAGAGCAACTCATAAGATACAAAAAGGTCATCATCTAACAATTCACAAAGAGATAACTTCCACATTGTCAGTCCTTGCATAATTCGAAAACAACTAAATAAGCTACTCACACAACCCAGCCATTATTAATTTTGGACCACAAAGAGAGGCAATAAATAAAGGAAATGTCAGCTAATTCTGCTCATGGTAGAAATGCAAGAATGAAGTATTGAGCAAAGGAGATAGCTAGCTGTGAACAAACAAATTATTAGCACTAAGGAATCAAAATCAATAAGTCATGGAGTCACAAACAAAGTGTTCAACCATCTTTTGAAGTCTAGTAATTTATACCTAGTAATGAAAATAGTCTAGTACGCAATCCGGCCATTCGGATCGCACTTGGTCAATTTCTTCATTGGAGTAAATTATTTTCATGAACTATTAACAAACCCAGATTATATTAGTAAAAAAATCAGTAATGAAGAAGCAAAGTCAAATAAAAGAAATTATTTGAGAAAATTGAGAATATGTCAAATATTAGCATTGACAACTACTCACATTAAAATCTAAATTCAGAAGAAAAAAAACTACATCAAAGAAAAAAGTGAGAAAAAAACAAAAGAAATTGTCCCTTCTTATTCCCCTTCACTTTGAATCCGAGTCCATACTCTCCATTCCCTTCAACCCTCTTCGCCTCTTCTTCTTCTGTTCAAAACCAATAAATAGATACTAAATAAATATTTCTCAATAGAAAATATAATACCGATATAATTTCTAGAATAGATATAGATATTTCAAGGTGATCAATATGGAAAAATGAACAATAAGTGGAGAGCGAGCCACCGCACCAATGGAACATAACATACGTGGACCCGCTCGAAAGGGCCAACAAAGACATGATGCATTAAAGACATGCAACAATGAAGGAAAACCAAGGAATATTGTCAAAATTAATAATAGAAGAAAATGGTCGAATACTATCATGCAGCACAGCAACAGTGAAAGCAATCAAACAAGGTAAAAAATGTTGAAAATTAAGATGAAACAAATATCAGAGCATGAGATTTAGAAGAATGGAAGGAAGTGGATGGAAATGGATACCTTCCTCGTGCATGTCTTCTCCCTCACTTCATACTTTGCCCTTGTCAAATCTGTTAGCCACATACCTGGATAACAGTACTGGGATCCAAATTCACAACAATTAGGAAAATAAAGTTTGAATTTTGAGAAGAAAATGAGCAACAAGTTGTGATTTTGCTGAATCCAAAGAATGGAAGAATGTGGAAGTAGTGTGACCAACACTTACCTGATAGTCCAAAGAAGAGGGCAACATCACCATCTTTGCCCATATTGTTGCTAGATTGCAGGGAGAGAATATTTCTTTTAGGCATTAGATAGTGCATCACACCGAACAAACCCTTCTTCATCTCCCCAACATACTGTGTGCCAAGGATGACCATTTCTTTCCTATCAAGATTAAGATCAATACTGGTGGAGGTAGTCATGTAGTGTGTGTATCGATTACATTGAAACTGGCCAGTATTGTAAATTGTGAAGTCCGGAGTACTGAAATCCTCCAGTTCTTCAGGTGTAGGACGGATGCACCTGCGATCCTTCCAATTATTTCATGCAAAAGAGAGTTTTTCTTCTTCTAGTTTACATGTTTTCCCTTGGCATTAAGGAGAGAAAGAGGAGCTAGTTATCTCACTAACACTAATATATGCATATGTATGATCCAGCCTGCTACTAACACAACTATGATTCACTACTAGAGATCAACAGAACCAATGCAAAGATGACTTATCTGGATAACTGTAGAATTGAAGAGCATCTTTAGCATTCTTATTAGTAGTATTTTTCACTTACATGTTGTGCATGAACAGGGAATGATAGGACCTTGCAGAGACAATTTGAACTTTGATTCGATGCTCGGGATCCCAGTTGAGGAATTGGTCATTCACAAATACCTTGTATCATTCAGATAGCATATTAGGATCTATGAGGAATTACATCAAACACTTGATGTGCATGTGTACCTTATCCAAAGAGTTGAGGTAATCGACAGCTCTCTCCCTGTTCACTAGGAAGGTGTGCTCATCCATCTCTATGTTCAGTGAGCCTCTGCGTGAATAGTGCACATACATTTTGAGAAGGAACCATCAATGGAAGGATCATGAATTAGTTGTGTGGACTTACTTTCCCCACCAAAGCTCATTGGCAGTGGTTTCATCCTTGACGACGCGCTTGTCCCTCGGCGAACGGCCAGTCTTTGCGCTGGACAAGGTAGCCAAGGCTCCGGTCGATGTTATGAATGATCCATGTTCATGTTTTATGGCTTGCTCGTAGAGTTCTACAAGGAATTCGTGATTCTTTCAATGAGAATGAAATGTGATGATTTGAGTGATGAAGAGGAGATGAGAGCAGATATCGGCCGGGGAGAGGTTGTAGAGGACATGGGTAAACTTGAGGGCACTGTCGCTGACGCTGATGCTCGGAGTCAAGTAGTGGTGGTGCTCGGCGCCGACCTCTTCTTCTGCAGGGAGTGCAGTTCGTCAAAGGTCTTCGCCTTCACCGGCGGCGCGCTGTCGTCATGGCAGATCCCGTTCTCCGGTTTCCCCCTCCCGTGCGTCTGGATCTTCGGCAGTCCATTGGAGAACGCCCCCGCTCACCAGGAAACGAGAAGGAGCACAACGTCGTATGAGGAGAGGGAAAGATAAATGGCTTAGGTTTGGGAACGCGAAAACACGACGCCGAAAAGAAAACAGCGAGGGAAAGGAAAACAGCGAAGGGGGGAAATGACCAAATTCAATTACAACGGTTTTTTCAAAACTGTCGTCGTAGCCACTAAAAATACGGATAAAGACAACGGTTTATAAAACCGTTGTAAAAAGTGTTGACGTTTTAAAAAAAAGTCACTCAATGACAACAGTTTTGCCAAAACCGTTGTCTTTTATATTTAATGGGGAGTTCAAAGACAACGGTTTTGGCAAGTCTTTGAGCAAATACGCAACGCTTTCTCTTAAAACCGTTGTTGTAGGGGTGTTGTCGTTTGCAGTTTTTGTTGTAGTGTAGGTCCATCACTTGTCAGCTGGTTTAGTAGAAAGCAACACTGTGTTGCTCTGTCTACAACTGAGTTAGAATATATAGCCATAGGAGAACGCGTTGCCCAACTATTATGGATGATGCACACCTTAAAAGACTTTAACTTAAACATTACAAATGTAAAAGTATTAATTGACAACATTAGCTCAATTAATTTAACAAAAAATCCTGTGCATCATTCCAGAACCAAACACATTAAAATTAGACACCACTTTATTAGAGATCATGTCACTAAAGGAGATATTGAACTCAAGTACATTGAGTCCAAATTTAATCTAGCTAACATATTTACCAAACCCCTCCCTGAAAGTGAGTTTAGCAATCTACGTAGAAAATTAGGGATGTGTTTAATAGACTAGGATCCTTGAAATTCTTAAAACTATTTTTAAAAAATTGATCATTTTCAAATTCTAGGATGATTTTTTTTAAAAATCTTCCATTTCTAGAATTTTAAATCAGTTTTAGCCTTAAATTAGAAAATTTTCTTAGAAAGCATGTTCCCTTAGGGCTAGTACTTGAGCATCACACCAACACTCTGGGGTTCCCTTACTTGTGATTATCGAACATAGAAAGAGGTGAGATGCATAGGCAAATTGCCTGGACTTAAAGATGCTTATTTCAATGCATCGACATAAGTCTGGGCGTTAAATACAAAACAAACATTAATTAGGTTAAGTCATTCAGTTTAGTCAAACACTAACTGATGATTAGTAGACTTAACCTGACTAATCAAGTGAAAACTGCTATCCTCTAATAGTCAGTAAATAGCTAATTGGTTAGACAGTTTTTGTAATGTCAGGTTCAGGGGGAGGATTAATTATTTTTATACCTACTTTGAAATTAATTTTTGAAAAATATCTTCTTTGACACTAACTAAGTGTTTTAAAATTTTTTTTGAATTTTTCAAACTTAGTTTTGAAACTTAGACTTACTTAATTGGATTGTTTAAAACTTCGGTTTGAAATTTGGTTTTATTTTCAAACTCTAAACTTTTCAAACTTAATTTTGAAATTCATATTTTTTAAACTTAGTTTTGAAAAATAAACTTTATCCGGGCTTGTAACTTAGATTTTTCATTTTGAAAATTATATTCTACTTAAGTTTTAAAAGCATATTTTTAGAAATTTATTTAAAACAAACTTAGGTTTGAAAATAGATTTTACTTAATTGGATTTTACAACCTAAGTCTTGAGAAATAAAATCTTCTTTGAAATTTGATTTGAAAATCAAACTTACCTCTAATAGTTTTTGTAAAAATGCTATATTTGAAAATTATGATTGCAGAACTTATTCCAAATTTTAAAGATAACTATCTTTAAGTAATCCTTCTAAAGTTAACTAATTTAATCTGACTTACATTTCTAAGACTTCCTTGCATTTTCAATTATAATTTGTTCTATGTTGATTTTTGATGAATGCCGAAGGGGGAGGGTTAGGTGGTTTAAGTTAGTTAAACAAACAACAAAATTTAAAAGCTAACTTAATAACCTTATAAATGCTTGTTTTTACTTGCATATTTTTTCACTAACTTAACCAGGTTGTCATTATATCAAAAAGGGGGAGATTATTGGCGCGGTTAGCACTAACGGTCTAACTCAAGTTTTAATGAATGATAAAATATGTTAAGTTAGTTTCATTGTTATCTAACACTCTAACCGAGTATGTAAGAGAAGTCCAAACGAGTCGACAGGCTGACCGGACGTTTGCCACGAAGTCCAGCTAGGTCGACGGGTTGACCGGATAGCTGGCACGAAGTCTAGACGGGTCGAAGGGCTGACCGGACGTCTGGCAGGTAAGTGAAAGTAAGTCACTGGAGGGGAGTGACTGTGAGGACGCGTTCCCGGGAAGGGGGCGTTCGGCGTTGATCTGACATAGATCCATTTCGGATACCTAAATCAAGATCGTGACTAGATTTCGGTCTCGAAGAGACGGAATCTAATTACTATTCTTTTTTTATCAAAACTGTGCTAACACTCTATTTTGCAGGATATTTTGCATTTATGCTTCGGACCAACATTTTCTTGCAGGGAAATGAAGTTGCTGGAAAATGGAGTACGGGCGCCCGGAAGGGATCCGGGCGCCCGGAAGGGATCCGGGCGCCCGGAACAGGTCTGGGTGCCCGGAAGCAAACTTTGTCCCTATCGCCGCGTCGACACGTGAAGATCACGGACTAGCTCTACTACGTTACATTCAGGGCGACCTGAAGGGATCCGGGTGCCCCGAACCTCCTATATAAGGAGGGTGAAGGTTGAAGCAAAGACACAACTCACAATCTGCTCTTCTGTGCTCCTGCGATGCTGCGAAAGCTCTCCGACAAGTGCTACTCTTTTCTATTTTTCTTATTGTCGGCTTTCTTTTACTAAATAATTCTTGTACTGCATTTGTAATATTTCTTCGAATTATTAGTGATTGCCCAACGAAAGCACTCAAAGAGTGCAGGCCTTGGAGTAAGAGTCGACATAGGCTCCGAACCAAGTAAAAGATTACTTGTGTTAGCGTTGCTCTCTTTTTGTTTTTCTTTTTCCACTGCGTGCTTACTCTACGATATTTTTAAATCGCTATTCACCCCCCCCCCCCCTCTAGCGAAACTCATCGATCCAACAGGTGTCCTACAAAGCCAATAGTTAGCTAGGGCTTTATTAACTTTTGTAAATAAACAACCTTAATTTTAATATAATTCAATTCAGTTTAATATTTACTTTATTTTTATACCCATACTAGATGTATAAATAAAGTACTTGAATATACTATAGTGAGATATGGTGGTACATATGATGGTCATCTTGAAATAGATCAATATTCATTGTATATTCTAAATTTGTTCATAGTCAATTGGGCCACCTAATAAACAAGGATAAAAGGTCGCTCGAGCTAGAGACTAGCATCTGTGATGCAGTGTACCACATTCCATTGGTAAGGACATAGAGATGTTCAAACATACAGATGGGTAATAATACAATGAGCTCATCAAATATCCCTCACACGGACTTTCCTAGTGGTTATCATTTATCAAGTGGATAAGTCTTTGGTTATAATTGTATACTAGTAGTCCTTATGACTTGAGACAATACTAAGACTCTATATATTAGAGCTACACTTTGATTCATTTATTGACTCTATTACGGTCATCAGGTGGTAAGATTGGGTGTAGTAATGAAATATATAAAAGTTAGTGTATTATAGTCAGGGATTCACCACACACTCACGGATGTAGATATCCTATGTAATATATTATTTTATTGTGTATGAAGTATCTGATCAGAGCTAAAAGATGTGTTTTAGGAAATGAGTTTCCTAGTTACACATGTGATATCACTATAAGATATATCACATGATTTTTGAATCAATATACAACCCTCGATGTACTAATAGTTATATATATGAGATGAAGGGACCAGACTATACGTTAACCATAATCGAATGGTTCTTGTACGCACTATTCAGTGATATCTAGGGAATCATGGGGTTGTGTTTCTAGACACTCGTACCATGATTTGTTAGGTGTTAATCAGAATTAGTTCTGACGTCTTATAATTTAGAAGTTGATCATAGGATGAGGCTATTAAGATGCTTAAATAAAAAGCAAGTATAGTCCAAAATCACAAAGAGTTGTAAACTCATGACTAGCTATATCTTTAAACTATTGAGAGTCACATAAGTATTGGTTTCTCTATTACCCATTGAGAAAGTCAAATTCAAGAGTTTGATGTGATTAAATAGCATATTGACAAATAAGTTTGATATGATCAAATGTTAGAATGATTTTCAATCAATGAAAACAAAAAGAGTGAAAGATTCATACAAAGTCTATAAATTATATTGATGTTATTGTAATAGTGAGCAAGTGTGTTTTCCGCATCAATGATATTAGATCGTTGATTTGATTACAATGGACTCGTATTATTAGATTTTAGAAAAGTTCTAAAAACTCAATAGATAAAGATGGAAGAGACAATGAGCCTTAAACGTTTAAATCTAAGAGGAAATGCAATACATTTTGGTTTGCATCATGAAAATAAACATAAAATAAAATAAAAAAGGAAAAATGGGACTTGGTGCAACGTGACATTAGATGAAAAAAAATTATTTTCTTTTTCCCTATATCCACTAATTTCCCCACTTTGTTTTGGACTCGTTGGCCACTAACTGCATTTTCTCCATGAAGTTCATGGCAACACCTAGTATTTTTCTTTATCTTGAAAATACGAAAGCAACCTCTGATCACTTCCTTAAATTGTTCTTTCATCATCATCTTCCTTAGATAAAATTTTGGCAGCCCCTCTCAAAGAAACAAGATAGACTCTCACTCTTTTCTCTCTTCTATTGAAAGAGAACCATCTTCTTATCACTAGTTTTTCCTTCTCCGAGAAGGATTATTGTTGTCCACCTTCTTGCAAATTTTTGGAAGGTCCAGCCCCTTGTTGAGGGCTATTAGACAACCCCTTATGAAGGGGTAATTGGGTAGCCCCTTTCTCATCTTCAAAGAAGACATTTCGAATGTTTTGATGAAAAATGACACTTGATCTTTAGTGCAATCAAGTATTGGAAAGAGGACTTCAATCATGGACCGGATTAGATGGAGGAAGTACGAGCCCATAATAATCAACGAAGAGCTATTCTGCTATAATTGGAATAGTTGGAACCATCCCCAAACATAAATTGTTTGGAAGGTATGTTTTTTCTTGTACTTTGATTCATATGTATATTGATGCATGTGTTAATAGTTTTATTTACGTTATGCTTAAATGATCTAATATGTTTATTTTAGATAGTTTAACTTGTCTAAATAAAATGATTAAATTAGCACTATATGAATCAATCACATGATAGTTTATCTTTGTTATACTTTTAGGATCTTACTTAAATGGTTAGATTGTAATGCATGCTTAGATAAAGATCATGCTTATATTTGTTTTGAAAATTCATATGAATACTCCTTTTGTTTAATTGTTAAATCATAAAATAAAATTTTAAATTTTCGCTGCATATAAGGGGGTAGAAACACGATATCTGAATTTAGAATTTAGTTCTAATAGATATAATAGAGAATATAACCCAATGATGTAGAAGGATCCATATAGTCAATCTCACTTAGTTGGATACGGCTTGGTTATTACTGTTGTTGTATAGATCTCATTTACATACCTTGGTATAGGAAGTTCCTTCATAGAGTTCGATCATCTTGTCCCAGAGGTCCTTTGTACTGATGAAGGAGCCGACTCAGTTGAACTCTTCTTTTAATACTCCACACTTGAGAGTCTGAGTTCCCTTAACATCGACTTTGATATTCTTCTTAACTTCAGTGGACCACTTCTTGCATCCTAATAGTTCTCCGACATCATTGGTGGGTAATGTGAATCTGATCTAGATTATAATCCACATTTTCACCTAGGTCTTCAAGTGGTACTCCATTCAGCCGTTCCAGTAGCTGAAGTCATTGCCAAAAAATAGTGGAGGTAAAATCGTATTATAGCCTTCCTGATGGGCTACTTAGAATTCTTTGAAGAACAAATAATAAAAGAATATACCAAAACTTGGTTTTGGATTAGAGTGTCCTTACTCTAATACTAACTGTAGGATCGAAAAATAGCACAAGAGGAGGGGTGAATAGCATTGTTCATTTTCTCATTTTAAAATCTTTTCTTTTCAAAGTAGAATGTAACATAATACAAATCAAAATCTCAAGCACAAATACACATTTATTTGTACTTGGTTCACAACCTCTGGTTGTTAGTCTAAGGTCTGCGATTATTGATTGCTTTCATTAGGCAATCCACTAATGTTCTCTTTCCGAACAACTGTTTAGAGGCAGAAATCTTCCTCTTGCAAAAAGATTAGAAGTGATAATAAGTTTACCACTTTGAAAAAGCACAATGAGACAAAATAATTAATTAAAAAACATATCGATAAGAAATCGATCATAGTGAAGCCTCATTATCAAAGTAGGGCAATGGCGCTGCATCAACATTTCAGAGCAGGATGAGAGTGAGAGGACTTAAGGCAATTAATGTTTGAAGCCTTTGATTGAGCTTCTCTTATAGACCTGGATCAATCTACCAATCACCTCGATAACCAGATTCGAATCCAGTTTATCGATCAATCTATAGCACTTTTGGACATCTCAATCGCTGAGTCACAAAGGGTGACACCTCGGCATTAGATCAACCGAACCATACCATTCAGTTGCCTAGATTATTTAATCGATCAGTTAGCCCTTTTGATCTATCGAACCCTATAAAATAGAGTTTGTCATGCCCAAGATGAGTTCTTGCCAGACAAAAATACGACAACATCTCCCCTGTATTAGTAACAATTTGAAGCATACATACATAACCATGTAACCATATACATCATCACTCAAAATAAGAAAAATCATCATTAGCCCACACGGCTGGATTTACACACAACCACACGGTTATATACTCTGCCCACTCGGCTGGAACAAAATAAACACAACTACGTAGTTATGTATATATATATATTAAACAACCCACTCGGTTGTACTAAAAACTAACACAGCGGAAAAACGATAAAGGGAGCTCATACAAACCAAAACAACATGCTGCTAGCCTGCTAGGCTTTATACCACAACCACAACAACACAAATACAAACTCCACATAATAAACTCCAAGGGAAAATCGAATGTAAGACCAACAAGGTCATTGACCAAAATACCTGAAATCACCATACTAGACTCCAAAATCTATATCAACTAGTTAGAAAGTAAATACGTAAAATCAAAAGACCATCCAAACGAAAATAAGATTGAAAAGAAAACTGTCCTCGAATGTGACACGGGACTGGCAGCCAGGACTCTCCCAAGCATCCTTGATTCATCTACTTGCTACCTGGCGAAAGAAAAATCATTTTATGGGGTGGTGAGTACTGGGACTCAACGGGTAAAGGAAAGATAGTGCATGAACATAATATACAAATAGAGAGTGAGCTAAAAATATACAGTCTCATAAAAGGAATAGCATATACTAAAATAAAACCGTAATATATGCTCATACCTGAAACCACATTCTAGGTTAGTAAAATCAGGAGTAGGACAACTCTGCTATAGAGCTACTCATATCTACAAGAGTAACATGTGAGGTATATATATATTACCAATAGGTAAGTCAGACTAAACACACACAATAGATATATATCTCAACCTATGTAAGCATATCAGCATAAGTAAGCAACAACAGCATAAGCTAGCAACAACAGCATAAGTAAGCAACAACAGCATAAGTAAGCAACAACATCAACCGATATAATAATAACAGCGTATGCATGGATGGTCACCCCGGCCACCTATCTGCACCACGACCCTTGTATGGTCGAGAGGTCGTATCGATGACAACTGTACCACTCAAAGGCCATCACTACTCTCGAGTGACCGAGTGGACAGGTGTTGAGTAGCTAACTAGCTACAAAGCATAGGGGGTCCCTGTTGCTCGCAACTCCAGCTGCCACTACCCATGAGTGGTCGAGTGCGGCATGACAGGACAAGCGACATCTGTTCTAACTACCACTCTCGAGTGGTCGAGCATGCGGCCCTGGTTAACGACTCTCTCGACCGCAAGGGAGAATTTGTCGTTAACATATATGCAATGATAGGATGTGCAACATACAGCAGTCATCATATACATGTAAACATGAATCAGGTATGCTACATGAAGCCAACATGCTCAATACACAAATAAACAGCAATCAAAGCATACCAAGTTGGTATCTAATATCTTCTAAATATCATAAATAACAACAAAAGACTGTATGGATATAGAAACGAATAAATCAAAGCTTTGAGTAGAAGTATCAAGCACAAGAAAAATACGAGTGGAGTCAAGGTAAAGCAGTCCTTATCCAAAAATAGTAGCTCATGCACTAAGTTCCAAAGAACTAAAGAGAGTCAAAGTAAGAAGTACCTGCTTTTATCGTAAATTGTGCTAAATGTCCTCCAATCAAAGCTCTTGTCTCGAATCAGAATCCTGGAATAAGTACACAGTCAACACTTATATCTAACATAGATTTTGTCCTTTGTACTCGCACTTGAACCGCTCAAAAGAGCAAACCGAACCCAAAAGTGGCAACTCCTCGAGTGCCCAGGCACAACCATGCCAGTGGCCATACCTTGGTCGTGCTCAGGGATGAGCTCCTAGGCACGATTTGGTCATGCCTAGGGCACTTGTTTTAGTGTCAATCAACTAGTAAAGGAGCTTGGTCATGTCAAGGGGCACAACTAAATTATGTTCCTTACTGAATGAGCCTCAATACTCCTTGATATGCTCCTCAAATGTCTTGCAAAACAAGGTATGTATCAAATCAAGCATTAAGGCCATCAATTAAATGATATTAGTATTAAAGTTCTAAACAATCTAATGATAGTAAAAAATGATAAGTCATGTGAATAAACTATACGAGTGGATTAAAATATCCAGTATTAGAGTGAAATAATATATCAAAGATGGTTGTTATCAACTGGACGTCAGATTACATTATTACACTTTAAGGATATAGCTTTAGTGATTTTCTTCTTACTTTACTATATATTTTAAAATAAAATATCTCAAATGAGAATGTCAAAATTAAATGTAATGAAATTTATGATTTATCTTATTTTTATCACTTAATTTAAAATTAAATTCATGCACATTTTTATTTTTATTTACCTAATTTGTGATTTGTGCTCACTTTCTAGAATTTTATCGCTTTTATGTATAGGTGTCATTTAGATAGTTAGACTACATGCCATATTTTCTTTCTAGGTATGCAATTTAGTTAGATTTGATATTGTAATTTATTTAGACCCTAGTTTAGATCATCAATGATTGAGAAGTTTGTCTCTAGGCCAACCTAACTCGGACACGGCATGACATTAGGTAAGTTACTATGTACTCTTTATTTTTGTAGTCGTATCAAGAAAATCAATTTTCTAGTGTTTTACATGAGTTGTAAAATGTATT
Organism: Zingiber officinale; assembly: GCF_018446385.1. Taxonomy (NCBI): domain Eukaryota; kingdom Viridiplantae; phylum Streptophyta; class Magnoliopsida; order Zingiberales; family Zingiberaceae; genus Zingiber; species Zingiber officinale. The sequence goes on from NC_055986.1 coordinate 80,096,951, forward strand.
CCAAGAAACGGGAAGCAAATTTTCTCGGTTGATAGCATTATGAAAACTCGGGGTTTGTAGCATTTGGTCATAAACCTTAAAAAAAAATTAGAATGATTTGCACATGAAATGGGAGTGAAGAGTATATTTCACCAAACCAAAAGGTTAATTGGCTCTAGAATAGTTTGATGTATATTTCACTTTAACCTAATTCGAGTTTGGTAGCAACATTTCCAACTGATACACAAAGAAAAAGATTTGGGAGGGAGAGCCATTGGGCCATCTTAAAATGGAACTCTATTAAGCTTAAAAATAGGTTCTAAAGTATTATATTTGTCATAGAAGAATTCCTTGATTACTTATTGAGAAAAGTTATACCCCTTTGTTTAGATACGACTTACCAAAGCCCCTATGCCCTTTTTTTATGAAGCCAAGTTTTGTACTTGAACCTTAGCAACCACTTCCAAGAACCTTATCAAATGAGCAAGTTGACACCTTTATGTTGTAGGAACGATATATAATGGTCAGTCTAAAGGAAGGAGGACTATAATGACACACTCAAAGTTGTTGATTATCATACCAACACAAACAAGAAAAATCTAGTAGTACAAAATACTAATAAGTGTCAAATATGTAGCGGAAATAATAAGACAACTATATGCCAACACAAGTCAACATGGTTTGGATTCTTTTCTCCTACTTTATGGCCTATAACTCGTCTGATGCATCACCCTTGAAAAGTTCCATTAATACTAATCCTTTTCAAGAGACAATGAGGTTATCTTTTACAATATAAAGACGCAACCTCGATCTAATCGCTGTGATTTTGCTAATTTAACAAGCAATTGACCATAATTGGGATTTCATTCACAACAATATTCTCACCTCTCTCTAAGATGTAAATGAAAGCACCAGGGAGATGACTAACACTACAAAAAAATTCAGCATTAGAGACGGAATTTTCTGTGTCTATTCCGTCGCTAAATTTGATTAGCGACGGATTCACTGCATCGCTACGAGTTTTGTCGTTGACTGTATTTAGAGACGGAATTTTAAATTCCGTCGCTAGTTAGAGACGGAATATATATTCCGTCTCTAAATTTAGCAACGGGATATATATTCCGTCTCTAAAATTTAGCGACGGTAATTTAATCATCAGTCGCTAACCATGAAATCCCGTCTCTAGTTAGATTAATATTCTCTCTGATTAGAGACGGAATATTAAATTTTCGTCTCTAATTAGAGACGGAATTTTAATATTCCGTCTCTAATTAGAGACGGAGGTTTAATATTTGGTCTCTAATTAGAGACGATTTTTTTTATATTCCGTCGCAAGCTATCGACATTTCAGACAAATTCAGGTCACTCAGCGACGGAAAATTAAAGTTCCGTCCCTAAGTATCGATAATACAGTACTTTCCAAGGTGAAATTAGAGACGGAATATTAAAATTTCGTCTCTAATTAGAGACGGAATTTTAATATTCCGTCTCTAATACCTTAAAATTTCACCAGCACCAATTTGTTTCTACAGTCATCGTTGTTTACATTTCATATCAATCTAAACCATCACATACGATGGTTTTCAAACAACACAATACATACACAATTAGACAATAACAATACAAAATAATATATGAATGTAAATATCAAACCAAATATCCAATCCAAGCACAATACATTCCTATAACATCTCCAATAACAATAATCCAAGCACAAAACTAAAACTAAATATCCAATCAAACAACAAAGATAAATATCCAAACATCTCTAACCATAAACACTGATTATATAGTACTACAACATCTGAAATTTAAAAACACAATATAATACCTTCTAGCAAAGAAAATCCAATCCTAAGCTAGTGTGAGTAGTAATCAATCCAGCAAAAATGTTAATATGATAGATTACTAATAAAATAAAGAATAAACTAATACACAATTATGAGAACATATTAAATATAATATTATGAATTTATTTGACATACCTGAGTGCTAGTTTGGATATATGATGATAGTGTTGTATAGATATCAACGTTCTTGAAAAGATATAATATAATGTTAGAAATAGTTTAAAATTGATAACTATGGCAATGTTGAACAAAAAAAAATTTAAAAAGTTAAACATCAATATACCTATGGCAATCTACGGATCAGGGGGATTATTAGGGTCTTGAGTCTCCTGAGAGGCAAAACGATGCGGCGTTGCACTCATTTGATCCAAAAAGGCCTGCATATCCCGCCCAATTTTCTCAAGATCCAATCGGGATTGCCGCTCTGCTAAAAAATCTGCCTCCAAGCTTGATAGTCGGGTCTTCAAATCTGCGTTTTCTTGCTCTAAGGCGTCTACTCTAGCAGATGAATCGGATGCACTCGATGATGTGCTGGGATGACCCCTGACCCTAGGAGCCATCGCCTGATCATATACAACTCTTGCTTGGGCTCCAAGACCATAGAGGGTGGAGGTCTTTTTCCTTCCACCAACCACATCATAATAAATTTCATTTATCTAGTCAGTGGATAAAGTCTGCTCCTCACCTCCCTCTAAACTAGGCTGAGACGCCTGTGCAACCCTAGTAGCAATTTCTTCCTATTTACATTAAAAAAAAGTATTATTAGATATTTACTAAAATGATAGATAATCATTATTAATAGTTAAATATATTCAAGTGTAGATTCTTACGTCTAATGCCGACGATCGACGATCTATAAAGTTGCCATCTTTCGACTTGTGTGTCTTGGTAAATATCTCCCAACAAGTAGGAGGTCGCTGTAGATCATGTTCCTGAATATCAAAGAATGTAAATATTTCTAGCCGTATGTTCTAGGTACAAAACTCTTATAGAATTTTAAAATTGATAACTCACCAAGTCTAAGGCATGCTCAACGATCGATCGGGATCCAGCGGTATGTTTTGTCGCTCCAGTACTAGGGCCAGCCAGCTCACTCTTTCTATTGGCTCGAGCTATCATTGCATTTTCCTGCCATCTATCTGCAGCCCAGATGGCTCGCCATGCATCCCAAATGTTCTCAGGTACATAGGATAGTTTTATTCCCTTTTGTCTTGCTTTGTATAACATGTCTTTGTATAGTTTAGCACAAGCTGCGTTCCAGGTAGCATAAAATTCTGCCTCGTGCCCTGTCTCCCAAGTATATCTTTTCTGCAATAATATGTTCACAAATTATTATAAAAAACATAATAAAATCATGATAATTAAAATGGCTTACCAAAAACTCATCGTAATAAAATTGCTTCATATCCGGGTCTACCCGCTTCCATGTAGTACCAGCGGGGCTAAATCGCTCTTTAAATTTCGAGGTGATGTATGCAGCTACTCTATGACCATCTGGGGTAAAACTGCATTTAACAAATAAAATTAAACAAATATGTTAAAAAAAACACTATTAACACCAATACTTACCAACCCTCGATAATCCGTAGAACAATCTGGCCACCAGCGTCAGACATGTCTATATCTGTAGAATTACATTATAACACATACGCATGCACACTAGTTTTTATCAAAAAAATAATAATGACTAATAGAGTAAGACAAGTGATATAACCATGAATATTTAGATCTAAAATTTAGCTTAACAATGCTTAATCTGAAGATATAACAATTTTAATCATTAACATTTTGTAGATCCTCCTCACTAGATTCTGTTAGTTCAATAAGCTCCTCACTACTGGATATTTCTCCATCATCTATCTCCTCATAAGGTACATTAACATCTATAAGTAATTGAGATGTTGATTGAAGTTGAGAATCTACTGAATATATCTCCATTGTATCATTTTGAAATGCATCATGGTTTTGGTTCACGATAGAGTTTGGCATTTCTATGGTAGAGCGTGGCTTTGTTCGGCAAACTGCTAACCATTCACTAGCTCTTCTCCTCTTCGTGGGATATTCAAGATAGAAAACCTGCCCCGCTTGTACCGCAAAAATGAAAGGTTCATACTTGTTGAAGCTTTTGTTTGCATTTACCTCAACTAAATTATAGTTTGGATATATTCTGGTACCTGTTCTTGGAGTCGGATCATACCAAGAACACTTAAATAACACACATCTTTTGATGGGTAAAGCAGGATATTCAACTTCTATGATTTCTTCAAGTCTCCCATAATAATCCAACTCAGAATTACTGTTGTTGATAGATCCTTCACACAAACACCCGAATTGAAAGTTAGTCTGCGTGAATCCCGTTGTGTCACGTGAAATTTAAAACCATTAACATAGTAGCTAGAGTACACTGTTATCTTACGGAGAGGTCCAGATGCAAGATTGATTATCCTGGAATCTTGCACATTAGATATTCTCCGATCGGACACCTATAACAATAGTAGAATATAAAACAAGCCTCTAGTAATTTAATATGGATGTAAGAAAATAAAATTATCCTCTAACTTACATAAATTTGAAACCATAATGCAAATTCTGTCTCTAACTTTTCAGCTATCTCACTTGCACGAATTGATGGATTTTGTACTTGTAGTTGTTGTTCATACAAGCTGAAAAATAAGGTAATTTTAAGAAAATTACACTATCGGGAAACAACTTATTTTTTGAGAAATGTTTGATTCAAGAAGTCAACTTACTTTATGTAGGGTTTGACTTCATCACAGTTTAAGAGTATGTATGTCCTCGCAGCATGATATTCTTGTGGAGTTAACCATCTAGAAACAGATGCTCCCATTGGCTTGCCAGGAAACTTGAAAATAGAAAGCATAGATGAGTCTATAGGCTGTGCATCATCTGAATTTCTAGGACACTTGCGATGTCTGGTTTTTACATTATCAGTAAAATAATAGGAACAGAATGAGGATGCTTCTTCAACCAGATAAGCATTACAGATTAACCCCTCAACTCTAGCTTTGTTATGAATATTATTCTTTAATTTCCTTAAAAACCGTTCGAATGGATACATCCATCTGTACTGAACAGGACCAGCTATTCGTGCCTCGTATGCTAAATATACTGGTAGATGTTCCATTGAGTCAAAAAAACTAGGTGGAAAAATACGTTCAAGCTTACATAGTATGAGAGGAATGTCTGTTTCTAGTCGAAGCATATCATCCATCATAATACACCTCGCAGTCAAATATCTAAAATATAGACTCAATTCTGTGAGTGTTTGCCAAATATTTTGAGGAAGTAAGTCATGAAAAGCTACTGGAATAAGTCTTTGCATGAATGCATGACAGTCATGACTCTTCATTCCAAACATCTTTAACCTGCTCATATCCACACATCGAGCCATATTCGAGGCATACCCATCTGGGAATTTGATTTCTTTCAACCAATTACATAAAACTTGTTTAGTGTCTTTGTCCAATGTATAACAAGCCTTTGGGAATTTATTGGTTGTTTCATCTTGATGCAACTCTGGTCTGCTAACTAGTTCTTTTAATTCCTGACGTGATTTTGCAGTGTCTTTAGTTTTTCCATGCACATTCATCACAGTGTTAAAAATATTATCAAAGAAAATTTTCTCAACATGCATTACATCTAAATTATGCCGAATAAGTAGATACTTCCAATATGGTAGCTCCTAAAAAATACTCCTTTTCTTCCAACCACACTTGCACTGCCTAACGATGTATTTATTTATCTCATCAGAATTAGTCTCAGCTACTGGTAGAAAACCATAGCTGTCTATTTGGTCAAGGATTTCTTTACCTGACTTGATTGTTGGAGGAAGTTTTCTGACTACAACATTCCTAATGAAATTTTTCTTATTTCACCTGAAAGGGTGATCAACTGGTAAAAATTTACGATGATTATCAAACCAAGATACCTTCCCACTGCAGGGTAATGAAAATGCATCAGATTCTGTCATACAGTGTGGGCATGCTAATTTACCAGCCGTGCTCCATCCTGATAACATTGAGTATGCTGGAAAATCACTGATCGTCCATAATAATGCAGCATGCAATCTAAAATTAGTTTTGCTTGCAACATCATAAGTCACTGACCCTACATTCCATAATTCATTCAACTCAACAATCAAAGGTTGTAAGAAAATATCAATCTTCTCTTTTGGATTAGTCGGCCCTGGAATAAGTACAGTAAGGAACATGAATTCATCTTTCATACACATCCATGGTGGTAAGTTGTAAGGTGTTATTATAACTGGCTAAGATGAATATTGCTGTCCAGACTGACCAAATGGTTGAAATCCATCTGCAGAAAGTCCGAGTCTCATATTACGTGGTTCCATTGCAAATGAAGAAAATGTTGTATCAAGATGTTTCCATGCAGATGAGTCACAAGGATGACACATTATAACTTCTTCGTGCACATGCTCATGATACCACCTCATGTAGCTTGCTGTTGTAGTAGATGCGTACAAGCGTTGAAGTCTAACAGTTAATGGGAAATAATACATAACTTTCCATGAAATCTTTTTATTTTTCTTCCCTGGTATTCGACTATTATGCTTATAACGAGGGTGAGTACAGATTCTGCATTCAATCAGTTCACTGTCTTCTTTCCAAAATATCATGCAGTTATTAATGCAATAATCAATCTTCTCTACGGGCAAGCCTAAACCTCTCACCAATTTTTTTGTATTGTAGAAGCTATCAGGCATTATATTATCAGCAGGAAGTAACTCAAACATCAATTGACGGATGTCATCGTAACATCTTTCTGAAAAATGATGCTCTGCCTTTATGTTCATTAATCTTGCAGTAGCCGATAATTGGGAATGACCAGACGGAATCCCTTCCCACACTTCTCTTTCACTAGCCTTTAACATGTCATACATTTGCTGAACTTCATGTGTTGGTACATCATCTATATTTGAATGATCAACAGCATTCATAGCATCATAAACCATTGATTGCATTGCATTCTCATTAGATGATGATTCCCCTAAAGGAGTTGTGCCTGATGATGAAGCAACCGAAGTTCCAATATGGTGAGACAAATAAGGCTCTCCATGACAGTACCAGTTGTAGTAATTTGGAACAAATCTTTTTTTACATAGATGTACTTTGACAGTATCCTCATCATGGAAAGCTTTATTTCTACATTTGGAATGATTACACGGACAACGTAACATGGCACCATCCATACATTCTGGATGACTCTTCGCAAAGTTCACAAACTCTTCAACTCCAGCAAAATATTCATCTCGGATAAATCCATTTTCTAATCTATTGTACATCCAATCTTTGTTCAAGTACATTGTATCCTAATAAACATAAGATTGATTACTTAGTAAGCATGCAATTAATATAATTGAGGTACTACACATATGATTCATTGTATTCAAAAATCATACCATGAATACAACATTTTGAGCAGTGGTGGTGTGTGCAGAGTTTAACAGTTTCTAACAATCCAATTTTGCAATAGTGACACAATGTAATATGTTTTGTGTAGTCATTTCAAGTCAATTCTGTTTGATGCCACAAGAATATCAAATATAATACTTTTCCTCAAAGGAAAAGATCATAGATTGACTAAGCTGTATGTGTTTAAGCAAGCTACATTTCCTGTATGCTGCATTCCTAATGAAATTGTATTTTTTTTAAATAGAAAATTGGATAGATTTAATGAAGATCAGTAGATTCTATAAGCAAACAAGTTCATTTGAGTAGAATTTATGGTGGTTTAAAGTGTGAGGGATAGACCAAAGAAAATAATATTTAATATAATTATATTGATTTGATATGTTTGTTTGCTCATATTTTTTTGACCACTCTAGTTGCAAATAGCAATTACTGAACTATTGCTATTCTGGTGTACTTAGGTAACCATCATTCACTTGATGGATAAATTTGATTTATCCAACAACTTTACTATATAAAATATATAACAATTACTCTAGTTGCAACTGAATTACTTCATTTGTTTCCATTGGATTCTTATACATTTCAAAAGGCAAGTGTTCAGTACAAATGTGATCCATTGCATCTGCTTTGCTAGAACTATTACTTTTGCAAGGCATTGAAATTAAAGAGAGATCTGAGGTACTAAGTAAACTAGTAATCTAGCTTTAGAAACTAGCTTTTGAAATTGCAAAGAACAGGAATGAAAAGGAGATAAACCACAAAAAGCAAAGCCTTTGCTGATCATCAAGAAGTTGATCTACTTGGACTGTGGATCCAAATTCCAAGTCAAATAGTATCAAAGTATAACCATATAAATTACTAAATCCTTAATTTTATATTGCTTTCATCGAAACTGGTTTGCATAACTGTCAATACTGCCACTTGAGTGAACAACTGAGGGAAAAGATCCATGCAAACAATATCTAACGGATTATGTGTTTAAATTTAGCAAGACGATTTACCCGACTTTATGAAAGTGTTAAGGAAAAAATAAAACATACAAGTGAGGCGTTCCAAGAGTTAGCAGCAGAGATATGTTAGACGTCCCAAATTCTTCAAAGTACAGACAATCAAGCCATCCGCCTGCAGAATGGCCAATAAGTGAAACTTTTCCCACCTGCATCAAGATAAATATCCAATTTTCACTTCTTATTGTTGAATAAATTATCAAGCAAAAGGTTCAGGCGAAACAGATCTATAGAACATTGAACTAGAGAGGTCTTCACACTGTGACACGAAATTTTTTAATGACTTGAAACTTTTGAGTTCAGAAGCAGATTATGAGGAGAACGAAGTCTGAAAGAGAAAAATTACCTAGGGTTCCTCTTGAGTTCTCAATTCACAAAATTCAACAATAGAAAATTATAAATAAAAACATCTACTGAAGCATAACAAAATCTGTGAAGATGGATCATGCTTCACGCTTCACCGGATAGTAATTCCTTGTCAAAGTTGAAAGTTAAAAGAAAGTTGTGAACTTGTGAAGAAGATCAGGGCGGAAGGAGCTACAAAATGACACCAAATCCGTCTAACTAGTAAACTCAATTCAATAGATTACCGAGAAGGAAGGAGGCGAGCTACGGGATGGATGCCATATAACAAAAGGATGGACAGATGAAAAACATACATTATTTCTGAATTCCATTGAGTCTTCTTTTGTTAATGAGCTACACAATGGGGAATACAATTCTAAGGAATTTTATGGTGGGATATCGAGGATGAACACACATAGAGGTTCTTGTGGACAATATGAAAAAAATGAAACTGATCTGAAATCTGGTCAGGTTGTAAAAAATTTTATTTTCATTGAACCTAAATCCCTTTCCATTTTGTATTTTTTAATGTTCATCTTTTTGATAAAGCACGACCTTTTAACTCTGCAGTTCAAGGTATTATATAAGGAGAGCCTTGTCTACAATAAGGGCCAGAAGAATGCACAGCTTGAGATTGGTTCTAAAATATCGATAGAAAAACACCTATATAAAGTGTTTCATAAAATATTTATGTTTTATCAATCTTTCTTTCTCAAAAAGGTTAAAAAAAAAATAGGAAGCTCACGGAGATCAGCATATTTGAGCACATCAAACAGAATACCAAAAAAGAAAGTAAACATTGGCCATAAATCAAAAGCTAGCAAAAAAAAAAACTAAAAACTTTAATCACTCGCCTCGAGGGAAGGAGGCGAGCCGCTGCGAGGGAAGGAGGCGAGCCGCTGTGAGGGAAGGAGGCGAGACAGAACTTACCGAGACATAACTTGGAAGGAGCCGCTGCGGAGAGGAGATGAAAGGGCTGCGGTATGCAGAGATGCGCTGCGGTCTACATAGAGGAGAAGGAGATGAGCGAGGGAGCACAGAGGAGAAGAAGAGGAGAAGAGTGTTCTGCCCTAAATCGAGAGGAGAAGAGGGTTCTGCCCTAAATCGCGAACATAGCGACGAAACTATTAGTTCCGTCGCTATTTAGAGACGGAACTATTAGTTCCGTCGCTATTTAGAGACGGAACTAATAGTTCCGTCTCTAATCCGTTTATGATGGGGCTTAATTCGCTACTAAATAGCGATATTTAGTCCCTAATTAGAGACGGAATAAAAATGTCCGTCTCTATTTAGAGACAGATAATTTATTTCCGTTGCTAAACTTTACGGATTCATTTTTTTAATTAAAAATGGCCAAAATAGAGACGGAACTATATTTCCGTCTCTAATAAGAGACGGAACTATATTTCCGTCTCTAATTCCGTCTCTAATGCTGTATTTTGTTGTAGAGTAAATTATCAAGAGCTTGAGAGTTGAAGCCTCTCAATCCTGTTCCAAGCTCTTAGAATCCTTTGGTCACTTGATCATCTTAAGCAAAATGCACTACAAGAAATTATAGATTTAACCACACCTAATAGACAACAATTTTTTGAGAAACTGTTGTCTTTTTATCATTTAACAACGGTTTTATGGAAAACTGTTGTTGTTGGTCGTGTTTTTTTTTAAAAAGACAACAATGTTTAAAAAATCGTTGCCTTTGACATACATAAGACAACAGTTTTTTAAAATTGTTGTCTATGAGATATCTTTACTTGGCATACGACAACAGTTTTAATCAACCGTTGTCTATTAGCGTTGCTTATATTTTAATGTGCATATTTTAATTTGGTGTCTAAAACTATGTTGTCTTTAAAAATTATTTTATAAAAAAATACTCAAACATAGTTATTTGCCTATTTTCATTGATGAAGTGAAATTTATATCCCTTAATGTTTATCTCTAAGATAAAATTTGTGGTCTATGTTAAGATGGATGGATTTATTCAAATAGTAAGGATAAAATTGCAATTTTATACAAACTATATGTTGCAACAACTATTCTTCATTAATTTCATTTTCTTTTCCCCGACGGCGAAACCCGCGCCAACCCTAATCGCGATCTTCTCCCCGACGGCGACCACCATCTTCTCTCTTTCCAGTCCACGCCAGTCACAAGTTCGCGATCGCCGTGGCTCATTTTGTCCCGAGGTGCGTTTTTCTTCTCTCTCTGCAGAGCTCAAATGCCAGGTTAATCTTCTCCTCCAAGCTTCCTTTGTTGTGTATGGACTTTTATTTTGAATTTTTAAGCACATTTCTTGGTTTTAAAGTTGCTTTTTCGTTGTTTTGTGGATTTTGGTTCTAGGTAAACTGTAATTAGGGATCAGCTGAAATCAAACTTTTCCACTTGAATTTACCTAATTGTTGGATTATTCAATTCTTATGGGGAAATGTACGCTAAATTGTCTTATTAATCGAAATGAGAAGCATGTAATCAACGGGAAACCACGGAAATCCATGAACACTAGTAGTTGAACTCGTGATAAATGGTTCCCTTTTTCACTGGAATGTAGTACATTAAGTTGTTCTAGAAATATCATCATTAGAAATTTTAATGATTCTGTACTCTCAAGATAGTATATGGGACTGTGTTGGATCATCAAGCTTAAAATGTGGAACTGATTGTGCTTGTTTTTTACTGCTTCTGTGCCTGTTGGGGCTGTGAGTTTGCTTTTGTTTGTGTTTGTCGGTTTGACGATAATTTCTACCACAGTAGCAAGTGACTTAGTCTTTTGTTATATCCCCTTTCTTGTTTGAGTCCAATTTTCTGTGTTGGAATGCCCCTTCTTGCTGAGATTTTAGCTAGAAGATTAAGATTCGTAAATTTGTGGTTGTAGATTGTCTTGATGAGTAAAATTCTCACATTTTACACTTGTCACTTGTTTAGAAGTGAAAGTGCACTAATTATTGATATTTCTGGCAATGCAGGTTTTGTTAGTGTAGATTGTGGAGGCAATGAATCATATACAGATGAGCTTGGACTGGAGTGGACACTAGATAGTCAATTTGTATATGGCGAAACAGCTAGAATATCAGCTCCAAATGAGAACCGGAAACAATACATGACAGTGCGCTACTTTCCTGCAGATAATCGAAAGTACTGTTACACATTCAATGTTACAGTCAGGACACGCTACCTTGTGCGAACAAGCTTCTTGTATGGGAATTTTGACGAGAGTAATGTCTATCCGAAATTTGACATCTCAATTAGAGCAAGTCATTGGACAACCATTGTCATCTATGATGCAAATACCATTGTGACACACGAGGCTGTTATCCTTGCTACTGCTCCAGCAATTAGCATATGTGTATCTAATGCTACAACTGGAGAACCATTTATTTCCACCATCGAACTTCGACAGTTTAATGGATCATTGTACCACACGGATTTTGAGACTCAGTTCTTCTTGAGTCTATCTGCGAGAATAAATTTTGGTGCTGAGACTAATGAATCTGTCAGGTATTTTTTTCCAAGAAATTATTTATGATAATCTAAAGTTGGGCAGATTTATAAATATAATTTTGGTGTTGATAGAGAACTGTATCTTGAATTATCACTAATGTTTATGTGGCATTATTTTTTTACTGGTACCGATTCATGTAAGGAGCTACTTTGTGAATTTTTACACAAATTTTATGCACTCTCAAACATTAAGCATAATTGAATCTTCGGATTTCCATAAAGTCATATTGAATCCCCTCAAATCCCAAAAGAGGTCTAGGAATACACCAAGAATATTATGTGAGGAAATACAAATACTAGCTGGAGAAAAGGAAGGACTCAATAAGGTGTGCCTGTTAGTTCTTAGTGGCAGAGCACAAACTAACCAGATTAAAATTAAGTGTAATTATCACTTATTTACTAAGGACATTGCAATTCACTGTACCTCCATTCTGGTACAAATACCAAGTGTGATAGTGGTGTATACTTTCTAGCATTGAATAATTGTTGAGGTCTACATGGTAACTTTGTTGTTCTTGCAGGTATCCTGATGATCCATATGATCGAATATGGGAATCTGATTCTTTGAAGAGGGCGAACTACCTTGTTGATGTTGCTGCTGGAACTCAAAGAATATCAACCACTGTGCCTATAGATGTTAATAGTGATGAAAGACCTCCATCCAAGGTGATGCAGACTGCAGTAGTGGGTCAAAATGGAGGCTTAAATTATCATCTTAACCTGAATGGGTTTCCGGGGAATGGTTGGGTGTTTTGTTATTTTGCAGAAATTGAAGATTTGAAACCAGATGAAATTAGGAAATTCAGGTTGGTGCTTCCGGGGAACAAGGAACTTACACATCTCATTGTAAATGTCGAAAAAAATGCCCAACGGAAGTATCGGCTATATGAACCGGGATCATATAATATAAGTCTCCCTTTTGTCTTGTCTTTTGCTTTTAAGAAAACAAATGATTCATCCAAGGGACCTATCTTAAATGCTTTTGAAAAAAGGGTAGATCCGCTACCTTAGCGGCCCCCCTAGTGCCGACCCCACGGATATGGAGGGAGGTTCATGCAGGTACACAGGTCATAAGCGCATGGCGGGGTAAACCCCAGGTCGTCAGTTCCTGAGAATCGACCCCTGGCCATTACGCTAGAGATACCATGCGCCCACCGTCTGTGCTACGCCCTGGGGCCATATGCTTTTGAGATATACAAGTATATGGAGATAAATTATGGATCCCTAGATGGTAAGTAAAAAAATATCTTGTTAATTTGGTAATCTAGAGCAACACTGTTTTCTTTTAGAGTGTATCCTTTATACCTCTTTTCTCTTCAGCACTGACCATGGAAAGCTTTGTATGACATTACCCAAAAGAAGTTTGGGCACAAGAAGGTGGAGATCCATGCTTACCAGCTCCATGGTCATAGGTTCAATATAATTCAGATCTGCAACCACAAATTGTTTCAATGTACTGAATGCTTCTCTAACTCTCATTGGTCTTTGTCATGTTTGCTTTGCTTTCCCATGCATGATTTCCAGTTTCTCTAGCTGACTTATGAATTGTTGCTAATGTACAAATTTTAGCTATCTTCTCGCCGCGTGAACTAATGAATAGATTCGTATAATGAACAGTAGACTATCAGGATGAAATTTGACGGGGAATATACCTGCAGAGCTTGCTAGTTTAACTGGCCTAGTCGAATTGTAAGTTAGAATCTACTTCTGTTCCAAGTCAATTTATTTCATTCGGCACAACTGTTGATGGATTTAATGATTCCTTGTCACTGTGTCAAATTCAAATATTTCAGATGGCTTGATGGAAACGTGCTTAGTGGCCATATACCTGCTCTCGGTGCATGCTTAAGTCTCAGAAACATGTAATATATAAATATTGCTGGTTTATATATCAAACACTTAATCATTCGCTAGACTTTTTGAATTATTTTTTTGCAGTCACCTTGAGAACAATAAGTTAACTGGTGATCTATCATTTTGGCCTATCAAATTTACAAGAACTGTATGTCCTTTCTTGCCATTATATTGTCATTTAACGAACATCAATGTTTGCCCAAATTTGTTCTCTTTTAACGTTTGGCTTTGTCTAGCACCAACTCCAGCATGAAGTAACTATTGAGCTTGTAGGTACGTGCAGAACAATATGCTGTCCGGAACAGTACCTGGTCATCTTCTTGGCAAAAATATAGTTTTCACATGGGTATTTCTTATTAGATTGTGTTGAATATCTCTTTAAGTCCTACTTTCCAATGAAATTACAATTATCAAACTTGGGTATGCTATTTTGAGGCGTATCCCCAAGTGCAATAACATAAGAACAGAATTTAGACTGGCCTAATCATGATTGTTCTTGGTGATCAACAAAACAAGCTATCTAGTCTTTCACATTGTGTTTCACTTCATATACTTACTTATTGCCATTAAGAGGACTGTTGGAACAGTTTATAGGTTGTCATTGGTTGAATTCACCTTTGAGTATATTATGGTTTATTTTTCTGAGCATTTTCTACGGAATAGCTGAAGGATTACATTTTGAACCACTGAAAGAGATATGGTATTTATTTCATAGTATTAACTCTGCAACATGAATCAAGTTTGTTTATCCAACTTATATTGTAGTGCATTTGCCCACCCATAATATGAATCAAGTTTGTTTATCATAGAAGGTCTCACCTATAGTTTTATCATATGTAATAGATATGCATACAACAAAAATTTTTCCAACCGTAACATGTGTATCCTGTTCGACATGGAATTGAAAATTAGTGGTTCTTTTTTGGATTCCATTAAGAAGATAAGCTTTCTAGTACATGGACTTTTGAGCTATCAAACACAATCCATCCATGTTGGCCACGTTAAGTCAATCAAATTTGACCACTTTGAGTTATAAGCTCACCAAGTTTCACAGTTAAATCCTTTCACACTTGATACGCATATTAATTAGTATAATAAGCAAACTTAACTCTTTGTATAAACATGTCAAAGGTCCAGTAGCTCTTGACATATTACAACCTCTAATGTTGGTGATAAAAATATATACTGGAGACTAGCTAGACTTGTTGTTGTTGAATTGGATTAAAATCATGTGATTTTTATTTTCACAGGAAGTAAAAGGGTGTTATATACTTAGCCAGTTTTGGTACTTTAATCACAAGAATTGCACAAGTAGAGAAGATTTGATCCAACAAAACAATATACTTTAGCATATATATGTGTGATATATTGTTATGGGTACTATTTAGTTTTGTAAACTTTGGTGATGTTTAGATGTTGATGTTTGATACTTTAATGATGTTTGGATTGTAGGTTCTTGATCAATGATATTTTGTAGATAACTTGAACTGAAAGTGAGTTATGCAGTAATTTTAGTTTGTGCCTAGAAAGAAGTATTGTTATCATATTCAATTGTGTACAACGTCTTTGTCATCATCATCTTTATGCCATTTACTCCTGGGAAATGACTTAACTTGCAATCCTATGCTATTTACCTCAGGGAAAAGATAATGACCCCGTACCCAGAGAGGAGAAGAGGTTGCAGTTATTGATATGGTGTTTAGAAGATGCACAGGCTGTTTAGAAGATGCACAGGTAGAGAAGACTTGATCCAACAAAACAAGATATTTTGGACTTTATATATATGTGTGATATATTGTTATGGGTACTATTTTGTTTTGTAAACTTTTGTGATGTTTGAATGTTGATGTTTGGTACTTTAATGATGTTTGGATGATGATGTTTGGTACTTTAATGAAATTTGCATTGTAAATATTGATTATGTTTGGATTGTAGGTTTTTTTATCAATGAAATTTGCATTGGATGATTTGCACTGGATGAAATTTGCACTGGATGATGATGTTTTTTATAAACCGTTGAGTAGGAAAATATTAATAAGTTTTTTATTTATTGTCAACATGTTGTATATTGTACCCAAAGACATCAGTTTAAATATGTCAAACTGTTGTCAATGGCGTTAAAAGACAACAGTGAAAAATCATTGTCAAACTGATGTTAATTAACATTGTTTGCTAAAAAGTCCACGGTTTTTAACCGTTGTCAAACCGATGTCATTGGCAAAAAAGACAACGGTTTTTAGTCGTTGTCGTAGACAGTTCAAAACTGTTGTTGAAGAGCCTAGGCATACGCTCAAAGACAACGGTGAACAACTGTTGTCGTTGAATGAAAAGACAATGGTTTTTTACCGTTGTAAAACTGTTGTCGTTTCTTTCAAAGACAACAGTTAAAAACTGTTGTCTTTGGGCACCCCTTTTAACAACACAGCCTTTAACAACAGTCAGAAAGGGGTTACGACAATGGTGAAAAACCGTTGTTGTAAGGCTTTTTTCTTGTAGTGATGATTTGGAATGAGGAATGTTGAATGCCTAAAAACTCTTTAAGAGCTTATATACTTTTATTTATATCATTCACATACTAGACACTTGCAGTCAAGTTTTTTAGATGACTCAAAAGTGATAGCTGATTCTAATGGCTTTTTGAGGTCATTTGACAACCAAGAGTCCAATCGACTATCGAGTCAACTGCAAAATGAACATAAATATTTTATTTATCCAAATCCTACATCAAGTCAATTGTAATTCTTAGTTGGTTGACATGCATATAGTGGCTATTAATCTAAACTACTCCCCCTTATTTCTCTTACACCTTCATAAGCTAGTGTAAGGTTCAAGACTTGAGCGGATTGAAAAATACAACTTGGAAACACCCAAAGATGAAGGCTTCAAAAATCATGTTAGACACAAACAAGCTGTCGGAGATTTTAGGGGTATTAACTAAATTTAAATAGCACTGATTTAAATTCAACTTATAGTAGAAATGACCTGAGCAGATAATCTCAGGCTGCTAGCAGGGGCTGGTTTCTGCTCCGAGCCGAAGAATTACCGAGCAAGAATATCGGCTGAGCCACTAGTTTGTGTTACCGAGCGGGCGGATCGGCCGAGCAGAGGGCAGATCGGCAAAGCAGATCGGCTGAGATGAGTTCGGATCGGCAGGTCGGGTTGGTCGGTCGGCCGGGTCGGCGGGTCGGTCAGTCAGTCGGGTCGGCGGGTCGGTCAGTCAGTCGGGTCGATGGGTCGGCGGGTCGGTCGGTCGGCCAGGTCGGCGAGTCGGTCGGTCGGCCGGGTCGGTCAGTCGGGCGGGTCGGTCGATCGACCGGGTGGGCGGGTCGGTCGGTTGGCCGGGTCGGCGGGTCGGTCGGTCGGCCGGGTGGCGGGTTGGTCGGTCGGCCGGGTCAGCGGGTCGGTCGGTCGGCTGGGTCTGTCGAGTAGCAGAACATGTCTTGACAAAAAGGAAGACCAGGTCTGTTTAGAGTAGAATGACCAGGTCTATTCAGAGCAGATCTGTAGAACAGAAGACCAGGTCTACAGAGCAGTCTCGACAGAGCAACAGGTCTTGACAGAGCAGTAAGGTCGGGAAAAATCCCGACCGGACAAGCTGACCGAGGCCTGCAAGTAGCAGTTTCCTTGAAACAGTTTCGCCCCCACCTCCGGCTATGCTTCGAGGCTTATTTGGGTGGTCTGTTTCCCAGGATACAACGGTCTAACCGTGAACTCCACCAAGCACCGGTGGTCACGGCGAACTGAGTGGTACCCGAAAGCTACCGTGGGCAATCTGTCGAGCAGGAGTTGCACGACAGAGAAGGGGAATGAGGAGGAGAGCTTCTGCTTGCTTTCGCTGTGTTATTTGCGTAACCTTTTGCCTGAGGTCGCAGCCTCCTTATATAGGAGCTCAAGACCAAAGGACACCATTAATGATCATTACTCAACGCCAGCTTTTCACTTGGCTGTTTTGATTGGTTGTTCTGCTTGGGCAAATTTTTGCCCCGACCGGTCCGGCATTCGTGTGCGCAGGTCGCGCTCGCGCACGAGTCAACTTGGTTCAATGCAATTCGGGCCCTGGATTTATACCCCCCCTGCGCACCCACGCGTGAGAGAGAGCTCTCCCCATGCATTTGTTCACATCCTCAATGCATGTGAATCAATATTAACCAACAAACTTACCTTGAAACTTCCAATGTGGGACTAAAGTCCCATTCACAATGGAGCTTCTTCTCTTCCACCTCTTCTCCATTCACACTTATTCAACAATCCCCCACATGAATGGAGATAGGGTATGCGATAGCATTTAGCAGTTGAGTCAAGTATAGGATAGGTAGGGTTTACCGTTTGAACCTTCCCTTGTGAAGATCTGGTTGCTTACTGGCTAATAGTAGACACGATGTCCTTGAACTATATTGTCGTCTGTGTAAGCAGTGACAAATCTCACCCAAGACTCTCCCTGATACAACTCAGTTCTCATGAGTGTGTTCGTTCTTGGCCATGAACATGCCTGGTTCTGTGAGAAGCTCTAAGAATTGTGCCTCCAATTCTCTTCGAAGCGGCCCCACTTCTTTCTCACATAGGTGATCCCTCAAGAGTTACCATCTACTCTTTTTGATCATTAAAAGCTCATTAGCTTATCCTGCTCTAGTCACTGGTTCAATGGGCTACCCCCCACAGTGTGTCTAGTCAGTGCAGATTAGTTGTCCCTTTGAACCTAGTTCTTGGGATCTCTAGTCAGCATAGGTTGGGTGTCCTCTACACTGATCGCAGACAACGACATCAATCCCATTCCCTGTGATGACCTTGCTACTAACTCTCGATTTAACCCCTTGGTTAACGAATCCGCTATGTTATCCTTTGACTTCACATAGTCAACAGTGATAACTCCAGTTAAGAGTAGTTGTCTAATGGTATTATGTCTTCGACATATATGTCTAGACTTATCATTATACAGATGGCTCTATGCTCGACCGATTGCTGATTGGCTATCACAATGTATGTAAATCGCCGGCACAGGTTTCGGCCATCGAGGAATATCTTCTAAGAATTGCCGTAGTCATTCAGCCTCTTCACCTCACTTGTCAAGAGCTACAAACTCAGATTCCATCGTGGATCTGATTATTATGATTTTCTTAGAAGATTTCTAGGAAATGGCTGCACCTGCTAGAGTGAAGACATATCCACTTGTAGACTTAGAGTCTTTTATGTCAGATATCCAACTTGCATCGCTGTATCCTTCGATCACAGCAGGATATCTCGTGTAGTGCAGTCCATATTCACGAGTATACCTCAAGTACCTCAGTACTCTTGTTATCCCTTTCCAGTGCTCAACACCAGGATTACTCGTGTATCTACTCAGTTTGCTTACTGCGTAGGCCAAGTCTGGTCGAGTACAACTCATCAAGTACATCATACTTCCAATTACTCGAGAGTACTCTATCTGCGAGATACTTTCACCTCGATTTTTCGATAGATGTTGACTCGTATCTATCGGCGTTCGTGCCAATGCAGTATCACCCTTGGTGAATTTCTCAAGAATCTTGTCCACGTAATGGGGTTGACAAAGAACAAGTCCTTCTGTCGTTCAAAGAATTTTGATTCCTAAAATCACATCAGCTAGGTCCATGTCTTTCATGTCAAATCTTGAGTTCAACATATCTTTAGTGGATTTGATTATCTTATCATTGCTCCCAATGATAAGTATGTCATCTACATAGAGGCACAAGATGACATAGCCACTCTCTGTGGCTCTCATGTAGACACATTTATCACATTCATTGATCTTGAATCCACATTCCTTCATGGCATTATCGAATTTCTCATGCCACTGCTTTGGTGCTTGTTTCAAGCCATATAATGACTTCACCAATCTACAGACCTTATTTTTGTCACGCCCCGGGGGTGTCCCTGTCCGAAGAAATTTCGGCAGCACCTCCCCTGTACGGGTGACAATCTGAAGCATTTCTACAGACACAATATACATCAGTCACATGCGGCTGGAATATATACATAACCACGCAGTTATATATATATATTATCAGCCCACTCGGCTGAAACCAAAACCAACACAGCAGAAATACATAAAAACAAGCTCATACAAAACAAAACAACAAACTGCTAGCCGGCTAGGCTTACACCACACATCAACACAATACTCCGAAAATAAAACCGAAACACACCAAGCCAAAAACACACATATCATATACCAAGATAAAATAAACAAGAAGGCGGAGACATGTCTTCTGATGTGACATGGGGACCAGCAGGCAGGATACTCCAAGCCACTCCATAAATAATCTGGTACCTGAAAAATATAGAGTCCACGGGGGTGAGTTCAACAACTCAGCGAATACCAATAGACATGCCTAGTAAGATATATCTAACAGCAATAAACATGGAATACAACTTCCTAATCATATATATAGGAAAGATGCAAAACTGAAAGGTAACTGAGAAAGCTGTACTCACCAGGAACTCCTATCCAGAACAAAAGGGTCATTAAACCGAAGGTGTCCTAAATCCTGTATGCATATCAAACATATGCATCCAACCAAAATGTAGCAAACAAATGCAACAAACACAATCACAAGAAATAAATGCATCAATGCGTATGATGCCAAAGATGCGTCCTGGTCACCCCTAACGCCAGTCAGTCATCTCACATATAAATGGTGAGACCGAATGGGTAGGGCTGTGACAACCGTGCACTCTGTCGTCACTGCTCCTGATGAGTGACCGAGTGGACGGGATGCTGTCGGAGTATACCTATCCTCCTACCCCAAATCATAAATGGGGGAGCGCAATGCTCTCAACTCCCGGTACACGATGACGGGGAGGAATCCCTGCCGGCTAACACGTTGTGTCACACTACCCATGAGCGGACCAACGTAGTCAAACAAAGTCCCTGCTTCAACACACACTGCCTGAATCGACCACTAACCCATGAGTGGTGGTGTGCGCAGATCCATGTAACTGGCGATGTGCTCAACAATAATGGAGTCGACTATCGCACAGCATGCAATCATGATGCATGACACTAAGCATGACAATATCCTAATCAGCATAGAAAAATCCATATATATATATATAATATGGATACCACAATATCAGTAAGTCAAATCCAAGGATCTAGGGTATACTGGTCCTCTATGGTATAACAACCTAGATCCTATACATATCCCCCTCCATAACATATGTACCAACAATATGCACAGATCAAAGAAAAAGGTTCTAGGTACACAAATCAGATATGATATACAAATAGAGGTACACAAGTCAGGTATGGTATAAAAACCTAGGTATCAGATAATCTAGATACACATGCCAGAAAATAAAATCCAGAACCTAGTCCTAACCTCAATAAGATATGGTATGTCACTTACTCTAGGATCTAAGTGTTGATACATTCTGACCTGGATGTTGTTTTGCTGTTGACACTGATTTAAGTTTGTATCAGATATTTAACTCAGATTAATTACTAATCTAGGTTGACTAGGTTGACCTGATTGAGAAAGTCCTAACTGGGATGTTAGGCAGTTGGAAAGTCCTGGTGAGTGAAGCCAGGTGAAAACCCTAGTGAGTGAAGCTAGGTGAAAGTCCTGGTGAGTGAAGCCAGGCAAGGGAAATCCAGATGGGTCAAGGTTGACCAGACATCTGGTGAAAAGTCCAAGCAGGGAGCTTGGCATGGGAAAAGTCCAAGTATGGAGACTTGGCACGGAGTGGTCAGAGAGGGCTCGGTAGCTCGTTCTCTGGACCGGACGAAGTCGGAGAGGGCTCGGTAGCTCGTTCTCCGGACTAGGTCAGAGAGGGCTCGGTAGCTCGTTCTTAAGACCAATCCTAATATCACATAGGCGTTGGATCGGTCAACAGACCAATCCAGTGTGATTTTGATTGCCTGATCGGTGCACAAACCGATCTGGTGAAACTATGTTTGCTGATCGGTCTGGCTACCGATCAGGAAACACTCAGTAGCACACTGAGTGTAATCTGATCGGTCTGTAGACCGATCAGGAAACACTCAGTAGCCTACTGAGTGTAATCTGATCGGTCTGTAGACCGATCAGGAGATGATGTCGCGAGAAGGAAAAAGGCAGTGGATCGGTCCGTGGACTGATCCATATGAACCCTGATCGGTCTCCGGACCGATCAGGTCATATCCTGATCGGTCTTGAGACCGATCAGGTGACGATCTCAGGAGTGCGAGGAACCGCACTCATTAAGCCCTGATCGGTTTGCAGACCGATCAGGCCATACCCTGATCGGTCTTCACGACCGATCAGACATCAATCCAAAGGTGTGGATCGGTCCGCTGACCGATCCACCACACTGTCTGCACACACTGTCAGTTTCTGCTGATTTCTGATTCGTTTCTGATGCGTCTGATCTAACATCTGCTTGTGAGCTTTTTGAGTAACAGGTTGCAGGTACCATGGTGATGCTTGAATTCAAATCAATGACTATCAAAGGAATAAAACAAAATGGTTTTTCCACTGGTTATCACTGCAAATTGTGCAAAAGAAGCGTCAACGTTCACTGGCTTGTTCAGTTGGCTCACTGGCTGCAATCAGCTTGACTCTTCCTTATTGGTTCGAGCTCAGAGACACCAGTGAAGACCAAGGATGGTATTGGTGTGAGCTCAGATAATCAGATGAGGAAGAAGCGTGATTGGCGACGCCTGGTTCGACGACAGTGATACGCTACTGGTTGACGTGATTCGATGCAGTGGTTTGGCTCTGGCTGAAGACAGCAAGAGAGCAGAGAAATAAGAAGGAGGTAGAAGAGAGGTTTGGTAAGAATTCTTTCTTTGGTAGCAAACTCTCTGTCGACGTTCAAGCAAGGGTGTTCTGTGAAGCTCTTGGCTGTGAATCTACTTCTTCTTCACTCTCTGCATATTGTAGCTGTAAGTTGATTGTGCATTCATTGTAGCCACAAAATTCTGTAAGTCTAAGTCTTGTGCTTCATTCTAAATCTGTTTTGAGACTTTGTGGGAGGTTTCTCCACCGAGAAGGAGAAATACTTAGTCGGAATCTGTCCGGGGGTTGATCTACCGAAAGATCAAGGGATCGTCCACCTTACGGACACGCCGAGGAGTAGGGGCAAGTTATCCCCGAACCTCGTACATCATTGTGTTAGTGGTGGTGTGTTTTCTTCTTTGCATAAGTGTTTGTTTTGATTATTTCCGCTGCGCTAACAAATCTCTGTGTAGAAATTTTGTTTTTGTTTTTAAGAGGCTATTCACCCCCCCCTCTAGCCATCTAAGATCCAAACAAGTGGTATCAGAGCCTGGTGCTCTCATTTCGGCTTAACAACCCAAAGAGCTAAACAATGGCCATAAAGGAGGGATTCAGCACCAACCGTCCACCCTATTTCGAGGGAGCAGATTTCCAATACTGGAAAAGCCGCATGGAGTATTACCTCAAAACCGATATCTCCATGTGGTTTTCCGTCAAGGAGGGTTTTACACCACCAAAAGATGAAGAAGGTAAGGAACTTGATTCGTCAAGATGGTCTACCGAACAACTCCGCAAAGCACAAGCCGATGCCAAGGCTATGGTCACCTTGCAATGTGGAATCGCCAAGGACCAACTTGTCAAGGTAGGTCCATTCTCGAGTGCAAGAGACCTATGGAACAAACTCATCGAGCTCCAAGAGGGAACTCGAGATTCTCGGATTGCCAAGAGGGACCTATTCTTGAATCAGCTTCAAAATTTAACCATGAAGGACAGTGAAACGGTAAGTGAACTTCATGGGAGATTCAAGGAGATCATCAACGGTCTACACTCTGTGGACGAACGAGTGGAGAATCGCGATCTAGTAAGGTATGCTCTAAAAGCTTTTCCTAGGAGTGCCTTGTGGTCATCTATGGTAGATGCCTACAAGGTATCCAAGGATCTTTCCATTGTTAAATTAGATGAATTTTTCTGTGAGATGGAACTTCATGAGCTTGCTAACAAAGGTCAAAAAGAGAAGGGTATTGCTTTGTTTGCAGGACCAAAGAGCAAGGATGAAAGAAGGAAGAAGGAAAAGAAGAAAGAAAAGGAGATTTCCTCATCCACCTCTTCCTCAGAATCCGATGATGAAAGTGGATCATCATCAAGTGAGATGGCGAATTTCGTAAGAAGAATCATGAGAAGGAGCAGGAGATACAAAGGAAAAGGTAAACCTAGTGAACAAAATTTTGACAAAACTAATGTTACATGTTATGAGTGCAGCAAAAAGGGACACTATCGAAGTGAGTGTCCAAAACTTAAGAAGAAGGAGGAACGAGCCAAAAAGAAGGAGGAAAGAGCCAAGAAGAAGAAGGCTCTCAAGGCCACTTGGGATGAGTCCTCATCAAGCTCATCGGAGGAAGAAGAGAAAATGGAAAAGAGCACACGACAATTAGCACTCATGGCAAGGGAGGTTTCAGACTCCGGAAGTGAGGGAGATTCGAGCGACGCCTCAACCGTGGCTTCATCATCGTCGGATGATGAAGAGGTAACCTCTTCTCATATAGAAAAGTGTTATAAGACTATCACTCATTTATCTACATTGCTTAAAAAGTCAAAAACAGAAAATAAATTGTTAAAAGAAGAAGTAAAAACCTTAAGGACCCTTAGGGAAGATGAGGTCGATGACCTACATCTAGAAGTCCTTGAGGATGAGAACAAGGCTTTAAAGGGTGAGGTTGAGAAACTCAAGAAAATGCTTGAGAAGTTCTCAACTAGCTCTAAGACACTAGACATGATTCTAAATGCCCAAAGGGCAGTCTACAACAAGGCCGGGCTAGGGTATCAACCCAAGGAGTTGAGTTTCATTTCTCTAATGTCTAGAACTCAAGATAGTAGATTACATGTTTCTAGGGCTCATGGAACTAGGAAAGGTATGACCAAGGCATGGGTTCCTAGGTCTTTCGTTGTAGAAGCATTAGGTCCCAAGATTTGGGTACCTAAAACCTCTATCTTCCATGTCTTGTAGGCATTGGTCGAGGGGGAGCATCTATCAACTTGGTTTGTTGATAGTGGATGCTCCAAGCACATGACCGGGAACAAATCACTGTTTACAACCATTCAAAACAAAAGTAGAGGTAATGTGTCTTTTGGTAATAATGGTAGCCTTAAGGTTGTAGGAGTTGGAGACATTCATATATCCGAATGTCTCCATATCAAGAATGTCCTTCTAGTCAAGGGGATGACTTTTAATCTCCTAAGTGTCAGCCAATTGTGTGATACGGGTTACACAATTGAATTTCATTCAAGTCAATGTTTGGTTAAACACATTGACACACTTGACACGGTACTAGTAGACACAAGGGTTGATAATATTTATCAAGTATCGTTTAAAAGTGCTACTAATGCTTTGATTAAGTGTTTCATGTCAAAAGAAGAAGAGTCTTGGCTTTGGCATAGAAGGTTGGCACATGTAAACATGAAGAACATTCGGAAGTTGGCCAACAAAGGACTAGTACGAGGCTTACCAAGCATCAAGTACCAAAAGAACAAACTATGTGATGCATGTCAAATGGGTAAGCAAACAAAAGCACCTCATAAAGGTAAAAGCACTGTGAGTACATCTACTGCCTTAGACTTATTACATATGGACTTGTTTGATTGTAACAATGTTATTTCATTGAATGGTAGTAGATATTGTTTAGTAATTATTGATGATTTTACTAGATACACATGGACTTTCTTTTTGAAAACTAAGGATCAAACCATAGATATTTTTATTTCTTTTTGTAGAAGAACTAAAAATGAAAAATCAACAACAATTAAAACCATTAGAAGTGATCATGGTGGTGAATTTCAAAACCATAGGTTCTTAGAATTTTGTCAAGCAAAAGGGTATAGACATGAGTTCTCAACTCCAAGGACCCCACAGCAAAATGGGGTTGTGGAGAGAAAGAACCGAGTCTTGCAAGAGGCTGCACGAAGCATGCTTAATGAGTACTCACTACCGAGTTACTTGTGGGTGAAGTTGTAAATACAGCGTGCTATGTGCAAAACCGAATATTGATACATAGGTTTTTAGGAAAGACCCCCCATGAACTTTGGTTTGGGAGACCCCCTACAATTAAACATCTTAGGGTGTTTGGTTGTAAGGTGTTTATCTTGAACACAAAGGATCATCTTGGGAAGTTCACGGCTAAGGCTGATGAAGGGATACTGGTCGGGTACTCTCTCACCAGCAAAGCCTATCGAGTCTACAACAATAGGACTAAATTGATTGAAGAGTCCTCAGATGTAGCGTTTGAAGAAATCCCCAACTCAAATGATCAATCAAGGGATGTAGGAGAAATTCAATTTGAACTTAGAAATCTAAGTTTGAATGATCAAAATGAAGAAAGAGTCGAGGTTGACTCTGATGACGATGAGCAAAGGCAACAAAGGGCTCCGGTTGATCCCTTGCCTGATATTGAGTCCTTGCCTGTGCCTAGTGAGACCATTCATGAGGCACCACCAACACCAAGACAATCTAGGATAACTACTAGTCATCCCCAAGACCAAATTATGGGAGATATCCAACAAGGGGTTAGGACTAGGTCATTTTTTAGAAATGAGTCTAATGAAGTCGCGTTGATTTCAGAGATTGAACCAAGACTAGTTGATGAAGCATTGCACGATCCTGATTGGATCATAGCTATGCAAGACGAATTAGGTCAATTTGAAAGGAGCCAAGTGTGGGAGTTGGTTCCTAGACCGAAAAAGACCACCATTATTGGAACTAAATGGGTCTTCAAAAATAAGTTAAATCAAAAGGGAGAAGTTGTAAGAAACAAGGCAAGACTTGTAGCCAAGGGCTATAGTCAAGTCGAAGGTCTCGATTATGATGAGACTTATGCTCCCGTGGCACGATTAGAGTCCATTCGTTTGATGCTAGCTTTTGCTGCACATAGAGGTTTCAAACTCTATCAAATGGATGTTAAATCTGCCTTCTTAAATGGTTTTATTAAAGAAGAGGTCTATGTTGAGCAACCACCGGGGTTTGTGAGTACCGAAGCTCCAAACCACGTATACAAGCTCAAGAAAGCTCTTTATGGGCTTAAACAAGCACCTCGAGCTTGGTACGAAAGGCTGTCAACTTATTTACTAGAGAAGGGATTTGTAAGAGGTCAAATAGACCCAACACTATTTCTACGTAGAGATGGTGAAAACATTTTTGTAGCCCAAGTATATGTCGATGACATAATTTGTGGCTCAAATAACAAGGGCTATTTGAATGAATTCATTTCTCACATGGAAAGTGAGTTTGAGATGAGTCTAGTAGGAGAGTTGACATTCTTCCTTGGACTTGAAATCAAACAAACTCGAGACGGAATTTATGTCCATCAGACAAAATACACTCAAGAGATGCTTAGAAAATTCAATATGAGTGACTCTAAGGAAGTGTCCACTCCAATGGCGACAAACACTCACCTTGACAATGATGAGAGTGGAAAACCAATTGATCTAACGCAATATAGAAGCATGATTGGTAGTCTTCTATATCTCACAGCTAGTCGACCGGAAATACTCTTTGCTGTGGGCATGTGCGCAAGGTATCAAGTCTGTGCCAAGGAATCTCATTTAATTGCAGTTAAAAGAATATTGAGATACCTTAAGGGCACAATTCGAGTAGGTCTATGGTACCCTCGTACAGAGTTTTTTGACTTGATAGGCTATACCGATTCCGATTATGCTGGGTGCAAATTGGATCGGAAAAGCACTAGTGGGGGTTGCCAATTCTTAGGTTCATCATTAGTTAGTTGGTCAAGTCGGAAGCAACATTGTGTTGCTCTCTCCACGACCGAGGCTGAATACATTGCCATGGGAGAGAGTGTATCACAATTGTTGTAGATGATACACACCCTAGAGGATTATGGACTTTCTTATAAGGGTGTACAAGTGCTATGTGACAACATTAGCACGATCAACCTAACTAAAAATCCAGTCCATCATTCAAGGACCAAGCACATTGAAGTGCGTCATCACTTCATTAGAGATCACGTAGCTAGGGGTGACATTGTGCTCACATATGTGGAGTCAAAGTCAAACCTAGCCGACATTTTCACCAAACCCCTTCCGGAGAATGAATTTAGTCATTTAAGGAGGGAGTTGGGAATGTGTTTGGCTCCTTAGGTCATTAGAACTTCACCATGATCAATAAGGACTAGTAAAATGACAAGAGTAATTGGGACAATAATTTGGGCAACTTGGGAACATCTCACACAAACTATAAGGTTTAACAAAATATTTTTGTTTGCTAGAAATGGGGTGAGATGCTAGGAACAACCAAATTATTCAAAATGTATCATGCATCTCTTGAATAATTAGGTTGAAGAGACATTAATTGAGTATGGGGAACACCATTACATAATTCATGTGTAATTGGTTCCTAGATCTTACTCATATATTCCAACCAAGGAAACTTGGTTGGGCCTTTGCCTAGATTTGATCTGATTTTGATTAATGGGTTGTTTGATATGGCTGTTCATGATTTTGAATGAAAAATAAGACAGGCTATTGAAGTAATTCTAGCATTTTGAATATATTTTGACAAACTTGAAACTGTACATAACAAAGTGAAAAATTTCAATTTTCAGGCCTTAAGTTGTTTGTTTTCTAATGTCTGCAACCTTAAGGCTATAAACAAGTTCAGACCATAACTTTTAGGTAAGAGTTATGCTTGTAGATCCTCAAGGTTCTAGGCTCTGAACTTGGAAGTTTTCCTAGAGAAACTTCCACGAATTATCGAACACGAGTTACTGAAATTACTATTTTCAGTTACTGAAATTACGGGAGATACTTAGTATCAGACACTGATCGGTCTACAGACTGATCAGGTCAGCCTGGAACGCTCGAGCTCGCTACTGATCCCTTTCTGATCGGTCTACAGACCGATCAGAGAGTTCCCTGATCGGTCCGGAGACCGATCAGATCAATTCGGCAGAAAAGTCACTGATCGTCTCCTGATCGGTCCGTGGACCGATCAGGATGTTCCTGGATTGGTCCGGAGACCGATCATCAATTCGGCATACTGATCGTCTCCTGATCGGTCCGTGGACCGATCAGGATGTTCCTAGATCGGTCCAGGGACCGATCAAGAGGCTTCTGATACCTTCTGATCGGACAACCGTCCGATCATTTCTTCACTGTACACCCATCTAAACCCTTAAAACCTCCCGATCCCTTCTTTTCCTCATTCACACGAAACCCTAGCCGACTCTTCCCACCAGCTCACCCTTTCTCTTCTCTTTGCACGCCTCTTTGCACGCCGAAACACTAGTCACAGGTCTAGCCCTCCGAAGCTCTAGCCAAGAGTTCAATGGCACCAAGGTAACTCCTATTTCTCTAGAACTTTGGCATTTCGATTTCATTTCTCACATATCTGTGGCTTTGTGTTTCGGGTGGCTCCTGTGCTCTTCTTTTTCCCAGTGTGTCCCATTAGAAAGAAACCAGTAGGTGAGGGTACTTCCAAGTCCAAAGATAAATCCAAAGCTCCTGCTCCCTCTCGACCTCAACCGTCCAGTTCGGGGAGATTCCCCAACCAACAGTTTGAAAAATCCTTTAAGGAAAGGACCTTCAAGTTGCTCCCATGTAGATCAGTCGATAAAAACTACATGAATGAGTTTTGTCCAGCGATTACGGAAACCATAGCCTACTATAAACTTGATTCCTTGGTATATTTAGAGAGGGAAATCAACCTTGACTTAGTTTCTGAATTCTATAACAACCTTCATCAGACTATTGATGGTAGTTATAGATCAAGAGTGGCTAAGCAAAACGTTGATTTCAGCTTAATTGCCTTCTTTAGTTATTTAGGCTGTCGTATGTGTTCGGGGACGGTGTTCTCATTCTATCCTTCTTTGCCTGAACCTGTGCCTCATCCTCTTGATGTCTCATCTGACTCGATTTATGAGTACTTCTTTGGACATCCGAGACCGGATGGATTAGATGAGTTAGATGTCGACTTTCCTACATTTGCAGCCCTTGGCCTTTCTGCTCCTGATTACATTCTTTTCAAAATTGTCACAAACTGTCTTCTACCTATTACCTCTAAACCATTGGCAGAGATTCGACCGTATCATTGTCTGATGCTTTACGGGTTGCGTAGGCGTCTTGACTTTGATGTCATGTCGAGTGTCTATACTTCTATCATATCCCATAGCGAGCCAAGTGGTTACACCATCTATATGCCTTATGGGCATGTAATTACTGACTGGCTTGAGACCCTGGGTATTGATGTCTCTAAGGGGAGGATAGTAAAGATGGTTAGGCAGGATTGTCGACTTGGGAAACGTGCATTTTCCAAGTCTGGAATCTTAGGACAGGCTGGGGCGGTTAGGTGGAAGGATGGGAGGGCACTAGGTGAGTTACCTCGACGACAGGTTGCTCCTGTTGCTGCTCCTGATCTGCGCTGGCAGATCGCCGAGCTGGAGAGCCGCTTTGACCAACACGATGAGATGATATCTGCTGAGCTGGATGACCTGCGTATTCGGATAGACCAGCGCTACGATGACCTGCGCGGGCAGATTGACCAGCGCTTCGATGATATGCGCAGTCATCAGGTGGTGACACAGCAGTTGCTACTCGGATGGATGGCACGCTACCCGCCTCCGCAGTCTTACCCAGGCTATCCATCCTCAAGCGTGCCGCCTCAGGATTTCACTCCTCCTGCCGATGATGGTGATGTTCCTCAGTGTGAGGATATTGATTGATACAGTATGTTTGTTGACTGTCTGTATTTTGGATGTTATTTGTTAGTCTTTATGTCGGACCTGGATGTTTGCACTTCTGATGCTACTCATGTATTTATGCTACTCAGTTTTATATTTGCTTGCTCTTTATTATGCTTCATTTTCTATCGGTTTTTAATATGCTGTTCCTATGCCATGATTTGATTGTATCTTATGTCTTTCTTATTGTCATATTGTGACCTTAGAGGGAACTCTAGGTCAGTTAAGAGAAGGCAGTATGGGTTAAGGGGGAGCCCTTTGAGTTTTTGTCACCTCATTTGCACCTTTTCGGTGTTTGACAAAGGGGGAGAGGATACCTAAGTTTAGAAATGTATGAAAGCTTGATTTTAGGGGAGAGGATAACGGGAAGGATCTTGATTCCCGTCATTGACTTGGTGGTGTATCCGTCTTAGGGGGAGGATCCTGATTTCCCTAAAATTATGGGTATATGAGCATTTCTGATCTAAACTTAAATCGTGTTGTCAAACAACAAAAAGGGGGAGATTGTTGATACAGTCTGACCTGGATGTTGTTTTGCTGTTGACACTGATTTAAGTTTGTATTAGATATTTAACTCAGATTAATTACTAATCTAGGTTGACTAGGTTGACCTGATTGAGAAAGTCCTAACTGGGATGTTAGGCAGTTGGAAAGTCCTGGTGAGTGAAGCCAGGTGAAAACCCTAGTGAGTGAAGCTAGGTGAAAGTCCTGGTGAGTGAAGCCAGGCAAGGGAAATCCAGATGGGTCAAGGTTGACCAGACATCTGGTGAAAAGTCCAAGCAGGGAGATTGACATGGGAAAAGTCCAAGTATGGAGACTTGGCACGGAGTGGTCAGAGAGGGCTCGGTAGCTCGTTCTCTGGACCGGACGAAGTTGGAGAGGGCTCGGTAGCTCGTTCTCCGGACTAGGTCAGAGAGGGCTCGGTAGCTCGTTCTCAAGACCAATCCTAATATCACATGGGCGTTGGATCGGTCAACAGACCGATCCAGTGGGATTTTGATTGCCTGATCGGTGCACAGACCGATCTGGTGAAACTATGTTTGCTGATCGGTCTGGCGACCGATCAGGAAACACTCAGTAGCACACTGAGTAATCTAATCGGTCTGTAGACCGATCAGGAAACACTCAGTAGCCTACTGAGTGTAATCTGATCGGTCTGTAGACCGATCAGGAGATGATGTCGCGAGAAGGAAAAAGGCAGTGGATCGGTCCGTGGACCGATCCATATGAACCCTGATCGGTCTGTAGGACCGATCAGGTCATATCCTGATCGGTCTTGAGACCGATCAGGTGACGATCTCAGGAGTGCGAGGAACCGCACTCATTAAGCCCTGATCGGTCTGCAGACCGATCAGGCCATACCCTGATCGGTCTTCACGACCGATCAGACATCAATCCAAAGGTGTGGATCGGTCCGCTGACCGATCCACCACACTGTCTGCACACACTGTCAGTTTCTGCTGATTTCTGATTCGTTTCTGATGCGTCTGATCTAACATCTGCTTGTGAGCTTTTTGAGTAACAGGTTGCAGGTACCATGGTGATGCTTGAATTCAAATCAATGACTATCAAAGGAATAAAACAAAATGGTTTTTCCACTGGTTATCGCTGCAAATTGTGCAAAAGAAGCGTCAACGTTCACTGGCTTGTTCAGTTGGCTCACTGGCTGCAATCAGCTTGACTCTTCCTTATTGGTTCGAGCTCAGAGACACCAGTGAAGACCAAGGATGGTATTGGTGTGAGCTCAGATAATCAGATGAGGAAGAAGCGTGATTGGCGACGCCTGGTTCGACGACAGTGATACGCTACTGGTTGACGTGATTCGATGCAGTGGTTTGGCTCTGGCTGAAGAGAGCAAGAGAGCAGAGAAATAAGAAGGAGGTAGAAGAGAGGTTTGGTAAGAATTCTTTCTTTGGTAGCAAAATCTCTGTCGACGTTCAAGCAAGGGTGTTCTGTGAAGCTCTTGGCTGTGAATCTACTTCTTCTTCACTCTCTGCATATTGTGGCTGTAAGTTGATTGTGCATTCATTGTAGCCACAAAATTCTGTAAGTCTAAGTCTTGTGCTTCTTTCTAAATCTGTTTTGAGACTTTGTGGGAGGTTTCTCCACCGAGAAGGAGAAATACTTAGCCGGAATCTGTCCGGGGGTTGATCTACCGAAAGATCAAGGGATCGTCCACCTTACGGACACGCCGAGGAGTAGGGGCAAGTTATCCCCGAACCTCGTACATCATTGTGTTAGTGGTGGTGTGTTTTCTTCTTTGCATAAGTGTTTGTTTTGATTATTTCCGCTGCGCTAACAAATCTCTGTGTAGAAATTTTGTTTTTGTTTTTAAAAGGCTATTCACCCTCCCTCTAGCCATCTAAGATCCCAACACTAAGGTACTCATGGCAATAATCATGAAGTATAAAACATGGATACATAACAAGCGACCAAACAGATCATGCTATGGGCATCAAACCGTAACATACCAAAGATAAACATGATCATTGCTTGCAGTTATAAAATACTATGCATATCCAATTGACAATATCATAAAAAGATAAGTCAAGAGGTACCCGCCTCAAATAGATCGAGCTAATCAACCTCTATGTCGAAGTGCTCGTCCCGAATCCGAATCCTGTATAAATCAATACATATATTTTATTTAGCCAAACTCATATGAACTAAACAGCTAAATAAAATACTCACGCCCAATTAGGGAAAAATCCCAATCATTCTAGCATACAAATTTAACCTAACAAATGTAATATCACTCACCTCAAAAGATCCCCAACATCCTCAATCGAACCTCAATCAGAACTATATCATTCCTTCACATTTTCTTCCTTTTAAATCCAAGACATGAGTCAACAACTCACAGGATCCTCTTTCAACATAGATCATCTACAATATTAATCAAAGGGTAAAATCGTATTAATGGCAACTTACATTGAGTCCTGGATAAGGATAAATTCAGATCACATTCCACCTAATGAAGTAATTAGGTTTATTCCACCCTAGTTCGAAAATATAACTTACCTCAGATCTGACTCATAGCTCCCTCTTTGGTGACATCGCGGCCACAAAGAAAACAGTTGCCGGAATTGCTATCTGAAGTTAATAAAAATCACTGCCAGAAGCAAAGACACAGTTAACGCATCCCCCTATTCCAACATCGCATCCAAACCTCTACAAACTTAGAAAAAAAAATTGAAATGTCTTACCCAATCCTTGTGCTGGCAGTTTCCTTCCAGTCCAAAAACCACAGTAGGCAGTTGTTGAGATCGGCAATACTGAGCTTAACGGTTCGATATCAGAGCACAGGTCAGAAGCGATCGACTGGAGGGATCTTGGGCTGTTGGCGCTAGGGCAGAAACAAGGCAGCAACCGCCTAGATCAGAGGCACGAGGAGGAAGGGAAGCTTCGACCGGCGTCCAAGGACCAGACCTAGGGTTCGGCTGGCCGATCAATAGGGGGCTCGACGGTGATCCGGGACTAGGGCACAGGTCGATGGTGGCTTCCTGTGCAATCGGCGGCAGCAATCTTGTAAGGAATCAGAGACTAGGGCATCGACCTTTGGGTGGCACTCGGGTAGCTGGTAGCTAAGGCACAGGGAAGGATCGGCTACGGGGTCTCAAATGCCGGCGGCCGGCGCTCGAGCATTGATCGGTGCCGAGAAGAACCAGGAGGAAGAGGAAGTCGAGGTGTCGACGCCGACAGAGAGAGAGACCTAGGGCTCGTGGGTGTGGCCAGCGACAGAGCTTTTCCTTTGGCTTGTCGTCACGTGAGAGAGTCGGCAAAGAGAGCTTCAACGTTCGTAGAAGAAAAAGGGGAAGAAGAGACGACGGTTTCGGCGCACAGAGGAGGTTAGCACGCGGCACTGTTCGGCGGGGAGAAAAGGAAAAAAGAAATCAAAAGAAAATAAAAACCAAACTTTTCCTCTTTTAAAACGGGGTAGTCTAAACAAACTTTTATGGACCCCATTTTTATCCCCGTAAACCCATCCATACGAGCTCCGAAAAATTTTCGAAAAATTTCAGAAAATTTCCTTATTATTATTCTCTATTTTTTTCGATATTTTACATTCTCCCCCACTAATATAAATTTGGTCCCCAAATTTCTTTATCTACCATCAGCAAATAATAACAACAGGTAAAGAGTATAATTGCTGAACGGTAAATTAAATCACATACCTCAAGTGAAAAGATTGGGGTATCGAGCTCGGATAGTATCCTCGAGCTCCCAAGTAGCGTCCTCGTCCTTATGATACTGCCATCCGACTTTAACAAATCGGATCATCTTGTTCCACAACTGACGCTCTTTCCGGTCCAGAATCCGTACCGGAATCTCCTCATAAGTGATGTCGAGCTGAACAGAACTGAGATATCTGTCAGTGCATGTGTCGGGTTGGGTAAGTATCTCCTCAACATAGACACGTAGAACACATCGTACACGCCTACCAAGGACGGTGGTAGTGCTAGCTAGTCAGCTACCGCTCCAATCCTCTCCAAGATCTGGAAAGGTCTAATGTATCGAGGAGTTGGCTTACCTCTAATGTCAATCTCTTCACCCCTTTCGTGGGTGAAACTCGCAAAAATACATGGTCGCAAATGGA
This sequence comes from Zingiber officinale, assembly GCF_018446385.1. Classification (NCBI taxonomy): domain Eukaryota; kingdom Viridiplantae; phylum Streptophyta; class Magnoliopsida; order Zingiberales; family Zingiberaceae; genus Zingiber; species Zingiber officinale. The sequence goes on from NC_055986.1 coordinate 80,132,209, forward strand.
GAACATTAAAAATCTCCGACTCCGATCAGCATAACTCTTCTGGCAGTCCTGTGCCTCTGGCATTCTCCGTCTAATAGTACGGACCAACTATGCCTCATACTGAGCTCTATGAGGTCCCAACAACTAGCCTCCCCAACCTTATCCCAGAAGGTGGGTGTCCGACAAGGCCTACCCTACTACGCTTCAAACGGTGGCATCCGGATAGCCGAATGCAAACCGTTGTTGTAGGCGAACTCTACCCATGGCAAATGGTCCTCCCAACTGCCTCCAAAATCCAATACACAAGACCTCAGCAAGTCCTCTAGAGTCTGAATGGTCCGCTCTAACCGTCCATCTGTCTGCGGATGGAAAGTTGTATTGAAACAGAGCTGCGTGCCCAAGGCCTGCTGCAGACTGTCACGCCCCCAGAGGAGACCCTGTCCGAGAAAATTTTGGCAGCATCTCCCCTGTACGGTGGACAATCTAAAACTTTCTTCATACATAAATACCTCAGCCACAGGCGGCTGGAATAATAACAAGAAATAAAAACAATCACCACGCAGTTTATATATATATTCAGCCTCTGGCTGTCACAACCACGCAGTATATAATAGTAAACAACAAAAGTACTCTGACTCGAAATCCACCCTACTCAACTACACTCGTAAAGCTCAAAACCGACGAACTCACCTCTTCTGCCATCCAGGCAGGCAAGTAGTAGAACAAAACCAAATCCAAATCCATCAATATAATAAAATCTATATCATGTCCATAAGCAAATAAAATCCAGAACATAACGAGTTCAAACAGTCTAGAACAGAAAGAAACCACAGAAAACCAAACATATCCTGGAGGTCTGCAGGACCAGCACTATGTGCGGTGAGGACTAGCGACTGGAACTCCCTCCTGACAGCATCAACCTGAAAATAACAACAATGGAGGCGGGGTGAGTCCAACACTCAGCAGGTACAGTTGATATGCAAAGTAAAGAAATAACACCTAACACTAATCATGCGTACAGTCTCCTGATATAAGAAAGATATAAATATACATCTGAAGTAAACAGGAGAATGCTGTACTAACCAGGTCCTGAGTATAAGGTCAAACAGTCCGAGTGGTATAGGAATCCTGTATGCATGTCAAACATAGGTATCCAAACCATATGCAGCATATAAATGCAGCAACCACAAACACAAACAATAAATGCATCATGCATATGATGCCAATGATGCGTCCTGGTCACCCCTGACGCCAGTCGATCATCTCACAGAATAGTGAGGCCGAGTGGGTAGGGCTGTGACAACCGTTCACTCTGTCGTCACTACTCCTGATGAGTGACCGAGTGGACGGGATGCTGTCGGAGTACACCTATCCTCCTACCCCAAATCATAGATGGGGGAGCACAATGCTCTCAACTCCCGGTACTCAAAGACGGGGAGGAATCCCTGCCGGATAACACGTTGTGTCACACTACCCATGAGCGGACCAACGGTGCCTAACAGAGTCCCTGCTGCAACACACTCAGCCTGAATCGACCACTAACCCATGAGTGGTGGTGTGTGCAGATCCATGTAACTGGCGATGTGCTCAACAATAATGGAGCGGACTATCGCACAACATGCAATCATGCAAATGGTGCATGACACTAACCACAAGAATATCCTGACCTAATCCACATATATATAAAAATGCATCAAAGGTCAACGAATCCAAAACAATCCAAAGGTATACAGAAGGTATAAAACCTAGGTCCTGAACATGGTCAAGCATGGCATATCACTACCCCTATAAGCATGTATAAACAGGTAAAATATACCCGAGATGCAAAACCAATCAATCAATCAAGCATGTAAGATTTGGGTAGTGATTAACCGAAACAGATAAGAAACACAATTAATGCAACATGTTAATTTAATTACTAAGCATATCAAATGACATAAGTCAAAAGTACCCGCCTCCAATAGAAATGTCCAATTCTGACTCCGAGATACTCGTCTCGCGTCAAGATCCTGTATTACCAATTGCATATATTTTTATTTAGCTACATTCTCATAAATAGCTAAATAACTCTCTAACCCTAAATTAGGGCAAATCCCTGACCAACACATAAACCCAATTCATTCATACATCATGAATCAAAATTACTACACCTTACCTCAATCAACTGTTGTAGATGTCGACATAAAACCAGCTACTGGAAACAAGGATGAGTTGCTTGATCAAGAACACCACAAACAACAACCTTTCTGCCACTGCCCAACCACTCAATTGATCCAAGGTAGGATAAAAATTAAAGATTACAAATCCAAACAACAATCTAACCTTACCTCTTCCTCACAGCCCCTCTTCTGATGATCCTCAGCCAAGATCGTTGCTACTGGCAACCAGGGGAATCGCTGGACCGAAGCACACCACAAGCAAACCAGATCAAAAATAAAAATCCTTGCACCTACTAAATTTCCAACCAAACAAAAACCTCACCGTGGACTTGATCAATGGCAAAGAGCACTAGGGCACAAGGTGGCCGTCGGCTCTAGGGCTCAGGTGCCGGCACAGAGGAGTCGGGATCACCGTACGCAGTGGGGAGGAGCGGCTGTCGCTGCACTGTTTCGTGCGGGAAAGAAAGAACTCGGCCGGCGACAGCGTCGGGTACGCACGGCTAGGGCACTGGTGGCCGGTGCTAGGGCTGTGGAAGAGGGGGAAACGAACGGTGCTCGGCGTCAGCGCCGGTGGGCAGAGAGCAGGCGGTCGGGTGGCGCCGGGTGACTAGGGCACCGAATGGTCCACGGTGGCGCCGGCACTAGGGCACAGACGCGCTGTGGTGGCGTCGGGTAGCTAGGGCAAGCAGAGCTCCAATAGTTTGGCTCAGGCAGGCGGTCGGGCGGCGGTGCTAGGGCTCCGGCAATGAACTGGCCGCCGGCGTTCGGGAAGAAGAAATCGCCGGCCGGCGGTTAGGGCAAGGAGGAGGAGAAGGCTCGGCGGCGTCGGGGAGATAAGAGAGAACGGCGAGAATGAGAGGAATTAAAAGAAATAAGATAATAAATAAGAAAAGGAAAAAGAGATAAATAAATAAATCTTTTCCTCTCTTAAATGGGTAGCCCAATAGGCTTTCTCGGGGCCCCGTTTTTATCCCCATGAACTCGTCCGTACAAGCTCCGAAAAATTCCCGAAAAATGTCCAAAAATTCCAGAAAATTCCCTTATTCATATCCGCCTATTTCCGGTATTTTACACAGACTCTATCAAAAACAAGGCATGAACCGGGGTCTCTATCCGAAATAATAGTCAAGGGACACCATGAAATCTGATGATCTCCCGACAATACAGATCTGTCAATCGATCCAGGGAATCAGTCATCCGGATCGCTAAGAAATGAGCGGATTTGTTTAATCAATCAATGATTACCCAAATCGCGTCATAGCCTCGTCGTGTCATAGGCAAACCCACCACAAAGTCCATTGTAATGTGTTCCCATTTCCACTCAGGAATAGGAATCCGCTAAAATAATCCGGCAGCTATCTGGTGCTCTGTCTTCACCTGCTGACAGACAAGACCACTCGCTACAAATTACGCGATGTCTTTCTTCATACCGTTCCACCAATAGGAACACCTAAAATCTCGATACATGCGGTCCCGCTTGGGTGGACCACAAATCGAGAGCGATGAGCCTCCTGTAGTAGATCCTGTAAGACCGGATGAGACTGAGGTACGCGTAATCTACCTCGGAAGTATATAATACCCTCCTCGTCTCGTGTGAACTCGGTCTGCTGCCCGGAAGCTATCCAGCTGCCAATGGACCGTAAATACTATTCTCCAACCTAGGCCTCCTGAATCCTCATCCTGAACGAGGATTGAGCAACCATGGTAACCAGAATACCCTGCTCTGTCTGTCCCTATTCCTCAAGGTCTAACTCGGAGTGTAAAATACCGGAAAAATGGCGAATAATGATAAGGGAATTTTCTGGAATTTTTAGAAATTTTTCGGTAATTTTTTGGAGCTCGTATGAGCGACTTTGCGGGGATAAAAAGGGGCCCAGGAAAGCCTGTTTAGGCTACCCATTTAAGTGAGGAAAAGTTATTTATTTTTTTTTATTTTCCTTTTTCTTTTTATTTAATTCCTTCCTCTCCCCGCCGAACCCGTGCGTGCCCCAAACCTCCCCGCGTGCCATTTCTCTTCTCCTCCGCCGAACTCATCCCGAGCCCTAACCTCCTAGTGCCGGCGGCTTCCTTCTCCTCTGTCCTTGCCCAAGCGCCGGCGAGCACGAGCCATCGCCGGCCGAGCCGCTCCTCATCCCTAGCACCGACCTCTTCATCTACTCTTTCTCGAGCCGCATCTAGGCGCCGCCGTCATCTGAGGCGATCGGAGCAGCGCCGATCCACTACCGGCGCACCTGTGCCCTAGCACCCACCGTGATTTCTTCAGCCTTAGTGTTGGTCGCCGGGCAAAGTTTCCTTTCCACTGCCCTAGCGACAACGGCCGGCCGAAACCCTTGTGCGCCGACACCGACTCCTGTCGATCGGCCGACCTCCCTTCTCTTCTTCGAGCGCCGGCCACCGGTGCCCTAGCCGTCTCCTGCTTGCTACTGGCTTCTGATGCAGCCACTGCTTGGCATCGCCGTCACCGGAAGAGAGTAGTCTCAAGCGCCCATCGGGACCAAAAGGTAGAGATTTTTCTAAATTGAGTCACTGCATACACCGTAAGTTCATTTGTTCATATTGTCTACCAACAGGAAGGCAACTAGGAATCGAAGTGCATTATGTCAAATTCTGCCATTCTAAGCATATAATGCTAGTGCATTGATCTGTGTTTGCTTCTGAAGAATTGTTAGACTCTTGGTCTATATGTTAGTTTGCATTAGCAATTGGTTGAAGCATCATATTGTTTCCTTTTTGGATCTGGGCAGTGAAGAGGTGTCCGACAAGAGCTGTGGTGTTTCCAGCAGCAGTTACATTCTTCCAGTGGCCTCTCTTTTCCGACAGCAATTCTTTTTGGGCAGAGGATTAAGCTAAAAAGTAAGGTAAGGGTTTGGTGTATGGATTGAGTTGGCATGCTCTTGATACATGTTGTTTTAGGTATGAATTGATACATATATAATTGGATTTGGATATAGGTTAGTTTCTTGGGGATATGATTTAGCTAATTAATTGATATGTAATTAGCTAAATCCATATATTCATGTTGTTACAGGACTTTGATTCGGGATGGACGTCTCGACATTGGATTGGTTCGATTCGATCTATATCGGAGGCGGGTACCTCTTGACTTATCTTTTATGATATTGTCATTGGATATGCATAGTATTTTATAACTACAAGCAATGAACATGTTTGCCTTTGGTATGTCACTGTTTGATATCCATAGCATGTTAAATTTGTCGCCTGTGAAGTATCCGTACTTATATCTCAAGATTTGTTACCATGAGTATCTTGTTGCCATGAGTACTTTATTACCATGAGTATCTTAGTTTCTAGAGTGACATACCATGCTTTACCGAGGTTAGGACTAGGCTCTGGATTTTTGTTTTGGCATGTGTATCCAAATTATCTGATACTTAGGTTTTTATGCCATGCCTGGATTGTGTATTTCTATTAGTATATCATATATGATTCGTGTACCTAGACCTTGTGGCTTTGATCTGTGCATATTGTTGGTACATATGCTATGGAAGGGGGATAGATTTAGGATCTAGGTTGTTATACCATAGAGGACCTGTATACCCTAGATCCGTGGATTTGACCTACTGATACTGTGGTACCCATATTATGTATATATGGATTTTTCTATGCTGATCAGGATATTCCATACTTATTATGTTCGGGACATAGGTTTTGATATTCTATCTGACCTGTGTACTCTAGATCTTGGTATGTGACCATCGATTTTACAGTACTCATTTTGTATATATGGATATGGTTATGTTGATCAGTTTTGCTATGCTTAGTGTCATGCATCATGATTGCATGCTGTGCGATTGTCGGCTCCACTATGGTTGAGCCCATCGCCAGTTACATGTACTGCACACACCACCACTCATGGATTAGTGGTTTATCAGGTAGGTGTGTGGCGGTTCTGCTGTTTGGCTCCGTTGGTCAGGTGACTCAGCGTGGTAGCCGGCAGACAGTTCTGCTCTGTTTGGCTCCGCTGGCATTTAGTGTAGCAGCGTGGTAGCCGGTAGATGGTGGACTCTGTTTGGCTCCGTTGGTCAGGTGACTCAGCGTGGTAGCCGGCAGAGATATCCTCCCCGTCATCGTGTACCGGGAGATGAGAGCATTGAGCTCCCCCATTTATGATTTGGGGTCAGAGGACAGGAGTACTCCGACAGCATTCCGTCCACTCGGTCACTGTTCAGGAGCAGTGATGTTAGAGTGCACGGTCATCACATGCATTGATTGTATTTATTTGCTTGTGTTTGCTGCTCTTATATGCTGCATTTTGGTGGATGCATTTGTTTGACATGCATACAGGAGACATACTACGTATCGGTTTGATGACCCTTTAGTTCAGGATAGGAGTTCCTGGTAAGTACAGCTTCCTTGGTGACTTTTCAGTTTTGTATATTTCCTATATATTATTCGGAAGCTGTATTCCATGTTTATTGCTGTTAGATATATCTTACTAGACATGTTTATTGGTATTCGCTGAGTTGTTGAACTCACCCCCGTGGACACTATATTTTTCAGGTACCAGGTTATTTATGGTGTCGCTTGGAGCATCCTGTTTGCTGGTCCCCGCGTCACATCAGAAGACATGTCGCTGTCTTTTTGCTGTTTTATCATGGTATATGATATGTGAGTTTTTGGTTATGTGTTCCGGTTTTGTTTCTGGAAATGTTGCTTTGTTTATTGTGTAAGCCTAGCCGGCTAGCAGTTTTCATTTTGGGTGGTATGTGTTGTCTTTTTCCGCTGTGTTTTTGGTTTTAGTACAGCTGTGTAGGTTGTTAAATATATATATAACTGCGTGATTGTTTATTTTGTTCCAGCCGAGTGGGATGATGATATAAACTGCGTGGTTGTGTGTATATTCCAGCCGCTTGTGGCTGATGTATATTTTGTATGTAGAATTGCTTCAGATTGTCACCCGTACAGGGGAGGTGCTGCCAAAATGTCTTCGGACAGGGACTCCTTTGGGGCGTGACAATTTAGTGGTATCAGAGCAGGAATACGATACTTGCTATGTGTTTTGGATTTTTGAGATTTATCTGATACCAATTTATTTGGTATCAGAGATCGGCTTACGAGTCTTATTTTCCCGGTGTTTCGGATTTTCTGTTTTGGTCTTCTCGATGTGACTTTTCGGGTTTTGGGACCTGGCAGCAGCAGGACATCTCCAAGCTATAGGAGGTATGTTGGTATACTGTTATCCTACTATTTAGTTAGTGTATGCATCGTTGACTATTATAGTTTATGACATGTATTATTATGACATGTATTAGCACTCTTTACTAGTACCTGTCTAGTGGAGATAGTAGATATTTTATGTATTAGGTAAAACCCTGATGATGATCGACCTTGATAGAGATTAAGGGTTACAGTTTCTGGTGATTTATCATATCATACATCAGTAGTTTTTAGCTTATGTTATTACTAGTTGGTTAGCAGATTGAGGCACATACCAGCCTCTGCTTTTATTAGCTGGGTAGTGGATAGTATCTATATCTTTATGTTGACCTAGCCAGTAGTATACCAGGTTATCTTAGTTAATTTCATCCGTAGATAATTGATTTACTCTTGTTAGATCGGTCAGTAGAAGATAGATTGACGTTTGTTGACTTGGGTAGTCGTGATCGATTTACCTTAAATGCTTGTAGAGGCTTTATTTATTCTTGATTAGTTAGTAGATGACTGATTAGTTTTGTTGATCCGATCAGTAGGGGATTGACCTACTTTACTTTTAGATGTTTGAATCTTGGGTTATTCGTGCTTAGTTGGATATCTTGAGCACATCGAGTACCTAGCTTATACTGACGTGGGAAAGGGTTGAACTAGCCATATACTATTGACGACTTGGTCAGTCGATAGAGGATCGATGCATCATATGTTGGTGCGGGTAGCACTAACGGTCTAACCCAGGTTTTGATAAATGACAAATAGGTTAAGTTAGTTGTGTTGTTGTCTGACACTTTGATCAAGTGTGCAGGAAAAGTCCAGCTAGGTCGACGGGCTGACCGGATAGCTGGCGAGAAGTCCAAGCGGGTCGACGGGCTGACCGGACGCTTGGCTATAAGTCCAGCCAGGTCGACGGGCTGACCGGATAGCTGGCGAGAAGTCCAAGCGGGTCGACGGGCTGACCGGACGCTTGGAGAGAAGTCCAGACGGGTCGACGGGCTGACCGGACGTCTGGCAGGTAAGTAAGGTACGTCACTGGAGGGGAGTGACTGCGAGGACGCGTTCCCGGGAAGGGAACATTAGGCGTCGATACGGCTTAGATCCATTTCGGATATCTAAGTCGAGATCGTGACTAGATTCTGGTCTCGGAAAGACGGAATCTAAGTCATACTTTGCTTATCTATAAAACTGTGCTAACAATCTTTGCTGCAGGGTACATTTGCCTCAGACTAACCTTTTCTTGCAAGAGAAGGACTTTCTGGAGAAGAGGGGTCCGGGCGCCCGGAGGTCCGGGCGCCTGGAAGGGATCCGAGCTCCCGGAGGCAAGTTTTATCCCCAGGACGACGTTGACACTTGGAGCATGCTGGTTGAGAGTGTTACGTCACATTCCAGGCGCCCGGAAGGGATCTAGGCGCCCGGAGCAGCATATAAAAGAAGCCCCAGGCAGGAGCTTCAACAGATCTGCTTTCTGAGAACTCTGAGCTTAATCACTCTGCTACTCTGCGCTCCAACGACGTTCACAAAGCTTCGACGACTCACTCCGGTTTCCTTTAATTCATTAGTTGTCGGTATAGCTTTGTTTTTTCTTTCATTAGCAATATTTGTACGTAAATTGTAATTATCCGAATTGCTAGTGAATTGCCCAACGAAAGTACTCAAGGAGTACTACGGGTCTTCGAGTAGGAGTCGTCACAGGCTCCGAACGAAGTAAAAATCAACCGTGTTCATCTCTTTACTTCCTTACTTTTCCGCTGCGTTTTAACTCGAGATTTTCGAATCGATATTCACCCCCCCCCCTCTATCGAATCTAACGGTCTTACAAGTGGTATCAGAGCAGGTACCGCTCTGATTTGGTGCAACCACCAATCAGACAAAGAGGGGGTCTTTTTAAAGAAAAATTATATATCGTTCGTTTTTAAAATAAAACCTTACGCCTTTCATTTTTTTCCCTCCAAAACTGGTTTTGAAAAATACATCGTCATCTTTTCACTATTATTTAGTATCAACAAAATATTACATTTTCAAAAATTTGAGATAATATTTTTTTAATATTATTTTTTTAAAAAAAAATTAGTAGTGAAATATTATTTTTTTCCAGCACTGCTAATCCAAGACCAAGTCTTGGGATTTTGTCTTTGTTTCATTGTGTGCAAGAACAATGTCTTTTCAAGAAGGATGAAACCCCAATGAACCACCACCGTACGATGAAGATTTCAACTACTGGAGGCGAAGAATGGAATGCTTCTTAGGAAGCGTAGATATCGATTATATGCTAATATTGAAAAAACCTTCTCAGAACTCGGAGCTGAATAAAAACGTAAGTAAAATTATTTATAATATTTTACCTAACAATATTATATGCAGACTAGAAAAATACAAGAATGCATATGAGCTATGGACCCAGTTGATCAAGCTTCACGAGACGCCAATGGAGCTAGAAGATCAAGTTAAAGTCGAATCCGGACTCAAGTCAGATCCAACGGAGAAGCCTGCTAAATTAGGGGTTGCGCTCAAGGTTAGTAATAATTACCAAAACACCCTTGCTAGTAGTAGTTTAAAATATGTGCATGTTAATTTGGATATGCCTGAAAGTATATGTGAAAATAGTATACATGACAATACTTGCGAAAATACCCCTAGGATATTTTCTGATAAAATAAATATAATTAATTCAAAAAATATAGAAAATACCCCTAGGATATTTTCTGATAAAACAAATATAATTAATTTAGAAAATACAGAAAATCTAAAAGTAATCAATAAATCTAAAAATTCGAATTTAAACCTAAACAAATTTGAAAATTCAAACAAAAAGGATGACAAGGTCAATATTAATCTAGACATAATTAATAAATTATTTAATAATCTAGACAATATCAATCTGGAAAATTCTATCCAAACCCAAGATAATTTAATTAACAAAAAATTAAATTTTAATGATAAGACTTATTTAATAAATTCCACTAATTATATCAACTTAAAAGGTAAAGAAAATATAAGGATAAAATCAAACACTTTGATAAAATCAAAACTAAAGTTAACAAATTTAAATGTTAAAGATAACATATTAAACAAAAATAATCTAGAAAATTTAAAATTAACAATTAATAAAAAGTTAAAAGATAAACCTTTAAAGAAATATAATTCAAACAATTTAATTAACTCAAAAATAAATAAAAACCTAAACTTTAACAATAAGCTATTAAAGAAAGATAATTCAATTAACCCAATAAAATTGAAATTTAAATTGAAAGAAAATTTAAATGTTAAATATACTCTTTTAAAGAAAAATAATTTGACCAATTTAATTAATTCAAAATTAAAAACTTAAATTTAAATTACAAATTAAACATTAAAACTTAACTAAAATCAACTCTAATTATACAAGAAATCTTAAACAGAAAAATCAACAATTTAGGAGGAGGCTCCAGAATAGCTGGCACCTCCAAAAATAACTTACCCGACAGGGTAACCCAAATAAACTAACCCGGCAGGGTAATTAGGATTAGTTAAAAAGGGACCCAATTTAACTTGAATCACGGTACGGGTAAAGTTTTTGGATGATAGTACGTTAGGGAAGCTTGGGCATCGCATGTCTAGAAAGATATGGCTTCGATCTGGTACATTTGGCCAAGTGGAACTGACCGAAGCTACCCTTAAACAGAACCTAACTAGTTAGACCAAGGTTTAGTACTAAGCTCCATGGATAGGACTATTCGGAAAACCTCGAAAGGTTGGTTACTTCTAATGACGTCCAAGTGACTCGCCAAGCTTAGAAGTTTATCCGAAGAATGCCTATTTGTTGAGACCAAAGCTAAACCTGAATCTAACACAAGTTAAATCAAACTCTATAATTAAATCTAATTCATCTCACAAAATTGTAGGATTCCCTGATTGAAAATATAGATCAGGTGAGATGACTAAGGACCTAAAAGAAATTAATTAAATTAAATTAAAATTAAATCAACTAAATTAAAATAACATTTTCTTTAATTTAAAATTTTACTTTAAAAATTAAAATTAATTTTCTTTTACTTACAAATTTATTTTAAAAATTTAAACTTAAATTATCTTAACCTAAAAATTATTTTAATAATTATTTTAACTTAATTAATAATTTTAAAAACTTTTAAAACTTATTTTAAAAATTCTTTTAAAAACTTTAAAACTTATTTTAAAAAAAAAATTATTTTAAAAATTCTTTTAAAACGTATTTTAAAAATTATTTTAAAAATTCTTTTAAAAACTTTTAAAACTTATTTTAAAAATTCTTTTAAAAACTTTTAAAACTTATTTTAAAAATTCTTTTAAAAACTTTTAAAACTTATTTTAAAACATATTTTAAAAATTCTTTTAAAAATTCTTTTAAAAACTTTTAAAACTTATTTTAAAAATTATTTTAAAAATTATTTTAAAAACTTTTAAAACTTATTTTAAAAATTATTTTAAAAATTCTTTTAACTTTTAAAACTTATTTTAAAAATTATTATAAAAATACTTTTAAAACTTATTTTAAAACTCCTTTTAAAAACTTTTAAAACTTATTTTAAAAATTCTTTTAAAAACTTTTAAAACTTATTTTAAAAATTATTTTTAAAATTCTTTTAAAAACTTTTAAAACTTATTTTAAAAATTCTTTTAAAAACTTTTAAAACTTATTTTAAAAATAATTTTAAAAATTCTTTTAAAAACTTTTAAAACTTATTTTAAAAATTCTTTTAAAAACTCTTAAAACTTATTTTAAAAATTCTTTTAAAAACTTTTAAAACTTATTTTAAAAATTATTTTAAAAATTCTTTTAAAAACTTTTAAAACTTATTTTAAAAATTATTTTAAAAATTCTTTTAACTTTTAAAACTTATTTTAAAAATTATTATAAAAATACTTTTAAAACTTATTTTAAAAATTATTTTAAAAATTCTTTTAACTTTTAAAACTTATTTTAAAAATTATTATAAAAATTCTTTTAAAACTTATTTTAAAAATTCTTTTAAAAACTTTTAAAACTTATTTTAAAAAAATTATTTTAAAAATTCTTTTAAAACTTTTAAAACTTATTTTAAAAATTATTTTAAAAAAATTATTTTAAAAAAAAAACTTTTAAAACTTATTTTAAAAAATCCTGGTAAAAATTCTTTTAAAAACTTTTAAAACTTATTTTAAAAATTATTTAAAAAATTCTTTTAAAATCTTTTTAAACTTATGTTAAAAATTATTTTAAGATTTCTTTTAAAAACTTTTAAAACTTATTTTTTAAAAAAAAATAAAAAATTCTTTCCTTTAAAACCAAAAAAAAAAAAAAAAAAATCATTCTAAAAATTCTCAAAAAAATTTAATAATAATAATAATAATAAAAACTAGTAAAAATTATGATTTAGACTTTAGGCATATTTTTAACATTAAACATTATTGTAACCTCAAACATTATTTTAACTTTAAAATTAAAGTTTAAAACTTAACATTAAAACTTTAAAGTTAATTTAGGTTTAAGACTTAAACATAATTTACAATTAAAATCAAACTTAAATTGCCTTCAAAAACTATTTTAAGAATAAACTTAAAACTAAATAACATTAAATAATTAAATTCAAAATTACATTGAAATATGTTGTTAAAATTTGATTAACTTAAGATTATAAATACTTAATAAGTGAATAATTGAAATAAGAACTTAAAAAATTAACTTACACCAAATAGTTAATTAATTCTTAATTTAACTCAATAAATCTTAATTTTAACATTAATCAAAATCCTAATTTCACTATAAATTAAATCATAAGTTATCCTTATTAACTATTAATTCAAATTGAACTTTAACTATGTTTAATAACTTTAATAAATTGTACTTCAAATTACTACTAACTTTAAACTAAGTTAATCCAACTTAAAAGGAAGTAAATGAAAAAATCGAATTATAACTAATACTTTTATTAACCAATTCAATTAATTAATACAAAGGTTAACTCATTTTAAATATATATTAAATTATTAAATCATGTAAAAATTAATCAATAAATTATTGATAATGGTTAACTGTTATTGAATTAATAAATTCTTCTCGTATTTAACCTTAAGCTAAAGCTTAAAAGTCTGAATCTAAAATTAATTATTCAAACTCAAATAAACAATTATGGGGGATAATAAAATAAGGAAGATTAATAAATTAAGGGAGAGTAATAAATAAGGAGGATTAATATATTAAAGGAGTATCAAATTCAGGGGGAGGTTTATTTATCTCCTTAAGTGTTAGTTTTTAATCTTCTCTTTAAAATCTCTCTAGAAAATTCTACCTCAATTTAAAAAAAAAATAATAATAATTACTTTGAATAATTTTAGCAAATAATTTCAAAATTTTATGTCAAGTTCAGGGGGAGGGATTAATTAAAATTTTCCCTTTATTTAAAAATATTTTAAAATTTGTGTTTGAAAATTGTTTTCTTAAAAAATTTCTTAAACCTATTTTTAAAAACTAAGCTGTTTTACTTTTTATTGAAAATTGATTAGATTTAACTTAGTTTTTGAAAATTGAATTCAAAAAAATTGAATTCAAAACTCTAGTTCTTAAAATTTGATTTTACTTAAATTTGACATTTTGATTTGAAAGTTAACTTTTACAAAAATTAGTTTTAAAAATTGCTTTGTTATTGAAAATTGTGGAAATTAGATTTCTTTCAAAACTTAAGTTTACAAACTAAGCTTCTCAAAATCATTTTCCTAATTTTGAAAATTGAATCTTTTACAAACTTAGTGTTGAAAAATAAATTTCAATCAGTTTTGAAAACTTAGTTTTGGAATTTTGGTTTTGAAAACTTATGTTTGAAAAGCGTTTCAAAGTTGACACTTGTTTTGAATATTTAATCTTGAAATTTAGACCTTATACACTTATGTTTGAAAATTAAAACTTAGCAATTTTTCTAAAAGCTACTGCTTTATACAAGTTTTCAAAACTTTATACTCCCCCAAGTCAACTTGATCTTCTCTTGGATTTAAAAATTGTATTTTTTTCCTTGAATTCTGAACCAAACTCAGTTATTTTTTAAGTGTTATTGTTTTCACTATGATTGTTCCCTTGTTTTTTTGATGAATGCCAAAGGGGGAGGAGGGTTAGGTGGTTAAGTTAGCTAAACCAATTTGAAAACACAAACTAACTTTAAAACCACACAAATGCATGTTGTTTCGTACATATGCTTTCACTAACTTAACCAGGTTGTCATTCCATATAAAAGGGGGAGATTGTTGGTGCGGGTAGCACTAACGGTCTAACCCAGGTTTTGATGAATGACAAATAGGTTAAGTTAGTCTTGTTGTTGTCTGACACTTTGATCAAGTGTGCAGGAGAAGCCCAGACAGGTCGACGGGCTGACCGGATAGCTGGCGAGAAGTCCAAGCGGGTCGACGGGCTGACCGGACGCTTGGCAAGAAGTCCAGCTAGGTCGACGGGCTGACCGGATAGCTGGCGAGAAGTCCAAGCGGGTCGACGGGCTGACCGGACGCTTGGCGAGAAGTCCAGACGGGTCGACGGGCTGACCGGACGTCTGGCAGGTAAGTAAGGTAAGTCACTGGAGGGGAGTGACTGCAAGGACGCGTTCCCGGGAAGGGAACATTAGGCGTCGATCCGGCTTAGATCCATTTCGGATATCTAAGTCGAGATCGTGACTAGATTCCGGTCTCGGAAAGACGGAATCTAAGTCATACTTTGCTTATCTATAAAACTGTGCTAACAATCTTTGCTGCAGGGTACATTTGCCTCGGACTAACCTTTTCTTGCAAGAGAAGGACTTTCTGGAGAAGAGGGGTCCGGGCGCCCGGAAGGGATCCGGGCGCCCGGAGGCAAGTTTTATCCCCAGGACGACGTTGACACTTGGAGCATGCTCATTGGGAGTGTTACGTCACATTCCAGGCGCCCGGAAGGGATCCAGGCGCCCGGAGCAGCATATAAAAGAAGCCCCAGGCAGGAGCTTCAACAGATCTGCTTTCTGAGAACTCTGAGCTTAATCACTCTGCTACTCTGCGCTCCAACGATGTTCACAAAGCTTCGACGACTCACTCCGGTTTCCTTTAATTCATTAGTTGTCGGTATAGCTTTGTTTTTTCTTTCATTAGCAATATTTGTACGTAAATTGTAATTATCCGAATTGCTAGTGAATTGCCCAACGAAAGTACTCAAGGAGTACGGGCCTTCGAGTAGGAGTCGTCACAGGCTCCGAACGAAGTAAAAATCAACCGTGTTCATCTCTTTACTTCCTTACTTTTCCGCTGCGTTTTAACTCGAGATTTTCGAATCGATATTCACCCCCCCCCTCTATCGAATCTAACGGTCTTACATCATATTCCATGAGTACTTTAATTTTAGACTGTATGTACCTAATTGGATAACTTAGAAGGTGGCATAGGGTTTGTGTGGTAGATTGGATTAAATATGTTGATTATGCATATATATGAAGTGTACATATGATTGTTATGAGTTGAAGGAGTTCTATGATGGATAGATCATTTGTAAATAGTGTGGGTATTCCCATCTAGATATGGTTATTGTAGGTTCCTTGTGGATTATAGCTATTTAGTTAGCTGTACGTGCCTGATTGACATATTGGAGGTATCTTATCGATTTAAATCTGTGTCGTGGTATGTGCACATGGGTGTGAGTGTCATGTTGGAAGTATCTTGTCGATTACATCAGTGTTGTGATATGTATATATGTGTTTGGTGTGGTATCTGAGGTATCTTGTTGATTATGTGTGATTTGTGAATGCACCTGGGTTTTAGTATGCCTTATTGGAAGTATATGTTGATTATACTCTTGGCATATGTGTATATTTGTCATGTGAGTGTTGTTTGAGGGTATTGTTGATTTTACCTACGATGTTATATGCACACGGGTTCGGTATACGTTGTTGGAGGAATCATGGTGAATTATACCTATGATGTGAGTATTTTTAGTGTGTACTAATTGGAGGATTATGTCGATCATACATATGTTGTGTGTGCACGTGTGTCAGATGTATGGTTGGTAGCATCATGATGATTCTACCTATGTTAAATGTAGAATGTTAAATGTCTACATTATGATATTGGTTGTTTTACGCTGTCAACTAATTCTCCCATTAGTGGGTGACCAACCCACTAGGAGGATGATAGAGTTGACTATGGATTTGATTTGCTTACTGGGTGGTTATACCCTAGGCTACCCACAGTGATCTGTGGTAGAGAGATCTCGTGCAATCTCTAGCTAGATAGTTAGGTGCTTTGGGCCCTTATGTATTGTTGTTGTAGAGCGTAGCTCCCACATGTTATGGATCGTTTGTGGTAGAGCGTAGTTTCCACATATTCTGAATTCCCACATATTTAGGGATTGTTTTGTAGTGGAGCGTTGCTCCCACATATTACGGATTGCTTGTAGTGGAGCATTGCTCCCATGTTTATTGTAGATACATATTTCGGATTATCCCACATATGTGGTGTTTCGTGTGATGGAGCATTGCTCCCATGTTTATTGTAGATACATATTTCAGATTATCCCACATATGTGGTGTTTCGTGTGATGGAGCATTGCTCTCGCACTAGAGGAATTATTCTTTAGTGATTATATATCGTTGGTGATCAGATCTGTTTATTGTTGAGGATCTTATGGTTAGGAATGTCTGTGATACGGACATTATGTGTCTTGGTTTTACCATTAGTGCTTGCGGTGCCCTAGATATTATCATGGACTCGATGATTTGGGTATCCCTAGGATGTTTGGATTGGTTTCCATTGTCTTTGTTGACGATGTGGTGATATATTTTTGATCCGTGGTGGGTCACGTACACCATCTTTGCATAGTTCTAGAGATGTTTTGTCGGAAACATCTATATGTGAAGATCAGTAGTGTGTATTTTTGGTTGTCTTATGTGATGATGATTGGGACACATGGTCACCAGTAGGAGTATACCGTGATTCCACAGGAGATCGAGGTTGTTACCGTTGGGAGTAGACAGAGTCGATATAAGAGGCTCGCAACTTTTTTTGTTTGGCTCGATATTTCCGGAGATACGTTGAGGGTTTCTCACGAATTGCTATGCTACTTACACGCCTGATCAGGAAAGGCGTGAAGTTCACTTGGACTGAGGTTTGCAAGACCAGCTTAAAGGAGCTGAAGCGGAGTTTAGTGTCGGCTCCGATTTTTGGTTTTACCTTCTGGAGAGGACGGATTCGTGCTCTACACCGACGCGTGTCTTCAGGGTTAGAGCGTTGTTTTGATGCAGCACGGCAGGGTAGTCTCCTACTTCTCGGTAGTTGAGGGAGTATAAGGAGCACTACCCAGTACATGACTTGTGACTGAACGCCAGTATGTTTGACTTCAAGATTTGGCAGCATTATCGGTGCGGTGTTACAATTGAGATTCTCACTGACCATAAGAATCTCAAATGTCTGTTCACTCAGCAGGAACTTAATCTCCGACAGAGGAGATGGATGGAGTTCCTGAAGGATTATGGTTGTATCATTAGCTATCACCCGAGAAGAGCTGATGTTGTTGCCGTTGCACTTAGCAGGAAGTCCGGAGGGACTCTAGCTTGCCACCGAGTTGTGGTCACAGACTTGATTCAAGGTTTCTCCGGGTTAGGCCTTGAGGAGTAAGAATGGACAGAGAAAGGTATTCTTGTTACTATGGTTGTTCAGTCGTCGATCAGGACGAGGATCCGAGAGGTATAGGCTACTGATCAACATTTGCAATTTATAGGCAGCCAGATAGCTTCCGGGCAGCAAACCGAGTTCACACGAGACGATGAGGGTATTATATACTTCCGAGGCAGATTATGTGTACCTCGGTATTACCCGGTTTTGTCGGAGCTATTTCAGGAGGCTCATCGTTCTCGATTTGCGATCCATCTAGGCAAGACCTGTCACGCCCCCAGGTAGTCCCTGTCCGAAGAAATTTCGGCAGCATCTCCCCTGTACGGCGGACAATATGAAGCTCAGTATACATATATCTCTATACCTCGGCCACACACGGCCGGAATAATACAATACAAATAAGAAACAAACCACGCAGTTTATATCAACATTCCACACAGCTATAATATATGATCAATCCACGCAGTTTAATAAGGAAAGACGGTATAGAACCTCGAAGATATATGTAAACAGCCTACTCCACTGCAACGAAGAAACAAATCCACGAAGTAATGGAAATACAACCGCAGCGGAAAACAAAAGTAGCAAACCCGAATGTTCAATGTAAAGTCCACAATACAAACCCACAATACAAGTATATAAGATGCAAAAGCAAAATATACTCCGACAAAGAAAATCCTCGCGATAATGGGGCTAGCGACTGGAATCTCTCCTGACGGCCTCAACCTGAAAAGTAGTAACAACGGGGTGAGTTCAAAGAACTCAGCTGGTAATCCAATAGACATGTACAACAATATATAACTACCAGTAATATCTTAAGGTACAGTCTCCTAAACCATAGGATCAATAGTACAATTCTCTAACCATACAACCTACGGTATAGTCTCCTAACAGTTCAACAGATATGCAGAGCTGAAACAAACTGTAGTAACCCACAATATGCATAAATCACAATCTATAGCAAGAATAATAAGGAACTGCATAACTGTAATAAACTGTACTCACCTGCGAGGCTTGGGCGAATGACTGTGGACATACACAGATAAAGATAGTCAGAACAAATACGCATGTATCCTGTATGCATGTCAATCATATGCAGTCACCCAAGTGCATCATCCAATATGCAACAATCACAATAAATGCAATCTGTGCATATGATGCGATATGACATGGTCACCCCTGACGCTAGTCAGCCGTCTCACACGCGATGGCGAGACCGAGTAGGTAGGGCTGTGACACCGTGCACTCTGTCGTCACTACCCCTGATGAGTGACCGAGTGGACGGGATGCTGTCGGAGTACACCTATCCTCCTACCTCAAACATAGTGAGGGAGCGTAACGCTCTCAACTCCCGGTACGCAATGACGGGGAGGGATCCCTGTCCGCTACCACGCTGCAGTCACACTACCCATGAGCGAACCAGCGGAGCACTACAGAGCAACTGCCATACACACCCTGGGTGCTGTGCCACTACCCATGCAGTAGTCACGTTGTGTGCAGGCCCATGTAGCCGGCCGACGAGCTCAACAATAATGGAGTCGTCAATCGCCCAGCATGCAATCATGCGGGATGGTGCATGATGCTACAGTATGTCATACCTGAACATAGCCTCCTCCATATATGGGTGTGCCCAAAAGGTAAACGCATATATATAACCATGATATAAACAGCATAAACCCAAAGACATCACATATAACAATGATGTAAGTATCATGAATCCAAGAGCATGTATCACACATGTAAAGCAACTAATCCAGTAGAGTAGAGCACTATAGATATGCATCTCTATGAACATATATATACATGGCAAGAGGTAAATAACCAATCCTAAAGTAAAGCAACTAACAGATGAAGCATGTGATAGGTATCAATTAGCTAAGACCAGGGAAGAAATAAATCTACCACCTATCACTAGTAACTATATATAAACTATACATATCATAAGACAGTATCAAAAGATAAGTCAAAGGGTACCCGCCGCAAATAGAAGGTACGATCAAGCAATCCAAGGTCGAGACACCTGTCTCTAATCAGAGTCCTGTGTCAATCAAATAATATATATATTTTATTTAGCTAAATCCAAATGAATAGCTAAATAAAATCCCTAAACTAAATTAGGGCAAAACCCTAATCCATACAACCTCAATCTACTTAATTAATCTAATGGTTAATTAGGGTTAGTTACCTAATCCATAATCGCCAATTAGATTAGAAATCTAACAGTTGACTAGGATTAATAACCTTAACCCTAATCATTCCATTAAATTAATCTAAACAATTAATTCTAATCACAATAACTAACCATCTAGTAATCATGTAATCCAATTATCCCTAATTCAACACATAAACCTAAATTAACCATTCTACAACAAGATCAAAACCTACACACGACCAACAACTAGTATAATCCATCCACAACATGCTCATGTATCAATTACTCCTACACATACCTCAATCAAGCTACTGTTGATGCTGGTTTGAGGGCTGCCGGCAAGGAAACACCACAGCAAGAACAGAACAGCACCCCACAGCCCTAATGTAGCTACTGTCCACCAACCCGATACCTCTGGTGAGCAAGGGAAAGGAAGAACCGGCCACACAATCATCTCAATATCCTAAATCAACCTTAGAACAGAGTAGATCACACCATGGAAACCGTAGATCAAAACAATACCCTAACCTCACCTCAACCAATTGTCTCCATAAGGTGTCGCCCGATTCGATTCTGTGTACCAAGGATTCCTCTAACCCTCAATCAACAACAAGAATGAAGGAATCCATGACCTAACCTGAGATCACCCACAATCAGCGAGGAAGCGAACAAGAATCGGAAAAGAAGACTCGAACTAGGGCCGGAATCAGAGAACAGAAAAGAGGATGGATCAGTCGCTTACCCTCAAGGCCCTAATGGTCACTTCCCGTCGACGATCGGATGGCAAAGGCTCGACCCAATGGCGTCACTCAAGGAAGAAAAGGTTCGGCAATCAGCTAGAGGAGACGCAACTTCGTGTCTGTGATCCGGAAAGGAATAGCGCCGCCCGAATCTAAGCTCAACGGCCGCTGATGCCAGTAGAGGAAGATCGCCGATCACCGGAGCTGGAAACCCTATCTCTTCGGCGCCGCCTGCTCGCGAGAGAGAGAACAGAGGAAGAAAGGGAAGGAGCTCGGGTGAGGAGAGGAATGGGATCGGCGATTGTTTTAGGGGAAAGAATAAGAAAAGAAAAGTATTTATATTAAAAACTTTTCCTCACTTAAACAGGTATCCCAAACAGGCTTTATCCGAACCCGAAATTGATCCCCTCAAAATTCGTCTTACGAGCTCCGAAAAATTCTCAGAAAATTTCTAAAAATTCCGAAAAAATCTATAAGGCTATTTCTGAAATAACCCTATTTATTTATATTTTCCGAGTTCTCACATCCTCCCCTACTAATAAAAATTTGGTCCCCAAATTTCGCTATAACCAATAGCCAACACTATAACATAACCAAACAGTATAAATGCTGAAAGAAAACTCTAAAGATGAGGGTATCGGGCTCGGATCGTATCCTCCAACTCCCAAGTAGCCTCCTCGTCAGAATGATGTTGCCATCCGACTTTAACTAGTCGGACAGTGTTGTTCCGCAGCTGACGCTCTCTATGGTCCAGAATCCGCACCGGAACCTCCTCGTAAGTAACATCTGGCTGAATAGGAACAGATATATCTGACATAACATGTGCCAGATCGGATACGTATCTCCTCAGCATAGATACATGGAATACATCATGAATGCCAGCTAGAGATGGTGGTAGCGCCAGACGGTAAGCCACTGCTCCAATCCTCTCCAAGATCTGGAATGGTCCAATATATCGGGGAGCTAGCTTATCTCGAAGACCAAATCTCTTCACCCCTTTCGTGGGTGAAACTCTAAGAAATACATGATCACCAATGGAGAACTCCAGGGGTCTCCGTCTCTGATCAGCATAACTTTTTTGACGGTCCTGGGCCTCTGACATCCTCCGTCTGATAGTGCGAACCAACTCTGCATCCTGCTGAGCTCTCTAAGGTCCTACCAACTGAGCCTCCCCAACCTCTTCCCAGAGGATGGGTGTCCGACAAGGCCTACCATACAACGCCTCAAACGGTGCCATCTGGATAGCCGAATGATAGCTGTTATTGTAGGCCAACTCCACTAATGGCAGGTGGTCCTCCCAACTGCCTCCGAAGTCCATGACACAAGATCTCAGCAAGTCCTCCAATGTCTGAATAGTCCGCTCTGACTGCCCATCTGTCTGCGGATGGAATGTCGTACTGAAACGGAGCTGTGTGCCCAAGGCCTGCTGCAGACTCTGCCAGAATCGGGACGTGAAACGTGGGTCTCTATCAGATATAATGCTCAACGGAACTCCATGCAATCTGATAATCTCTCGACAATATAACTCTGCTAATCGATCCAGAGAATCAGTCTTCCGGATCGCTAAAAAGTGTGCCGATTTGGTTAATCGATCAACGATTACCCAAATCGCATCATGGCCTCGTCGAGTCCTAGGCAAACCAACCACGAAATCCATAGTAATGTGCTCCCACTTCCACTCTGGAATAGGGATCCTCTGAAGTAAACCAGCAGGTCTCTGGTGCTCAGCCTTCACCTGCTGACAAACAAGACATCTAGCTACAAAATCTGCGATATCTTTCTTCATGTCGTTCCACCAATAGGAACGTCTCAAATCGCGATACATACGGGTCCCACCTGGGTGGATAGCAAATCTAGAACTATGGGCCTCCTGAAGTAACTCCTCCATGACCGGGTGAGACTGAGGCACACACAATCTGCCTCAGAAATAAACAATACCCTCGTCATCTCGTGCAAAATCGGTCTGCTGTCCGGAAGCTATCTGACTACTGATGAACTGTAAATGCTGATCTCCGGCCTGGGCCTCTCGAATCCTCATCCTGATCGACGACTGAGCAACCATGGTAACCAGAATACCCTGCTCTGTCCGTCCCTGCTCCTCAAGGCCCAACTCGGAGAATCCCTGAATCAAGTCCGTGACTAAAACTCGGTGACAAGCTAAAGTCCCTCTGGACTTCCTACTAAGTGCATCAGCAACCACATTAGCTTTACCCGGATGGTAGCTAATAGTACAATCATAATCCTTCAGGAACTCCATCTATCTCCTCTGTCGGAGATTAAGTTCCTTCTATGTGAAAATATATTTGAGACTCTTATGATCAGTAAGAATCTCAAAAGTAATACCATAAAGATGATGTCGCCAAATCTTCAACGCAAAGATAACAGCGGCTAGCTCTAAATCATGTACTGGGTAGTTCTTCTCATGCTCCTTCAACTGACGAGAAGCATAGGAGACTACCCTACCGTGCTGCATCAAAACAGCGCCCAAGCCCTGAAGAGATGCGTCTGTGTAAAGTACGAATCCGTCATCACCAGAAGGTAAAACCAAGACTGGTGCTGATACTAATCTCCGCTTCAGCTCCTGGAAGCTGGTCTCGCAAGCCTCTGACCACGTAAACTTCACGCCTTTCCTAGTCAGACGTGTCAATGGCATAGCAATACTGGAGAAACCCTCAACAAATCGTCTGTAATATCCAGCCAAGCCCAAGAAACTACGAATCTCCTGGACTGACTTCGGCTGCTCCCAGCTGGTGATAGCCTCGATCTTCTGAGGATCTACTGAAATACCTCGGCTAGAAACCACATGTCCTAGAAAACCAACTGAGGGAAGCCAAAATGCACACTTGCTGAACTTCGCATACAGATGATGTCGTCGAAGAGTCTCCAAGACTATGCGAAGGTGCTGCGCATGTTCCTCCTCGGAACGCGAATAGATCAATATGTCATCGATAAACACAATAACAAACTGATCCAAATACTCCAGAAAGATACGGTTCGTCAGATCCATAATATTACAGGAGCATTGGTAAGCCCAAATGGCATTACCAAAAACTCGTAATGTCCGTATCTGGTGCGAAATGCTGTCTTCTGAATATCAGAATCTCTAACTCTCAGCTGATGATATCCAGACCGCCGATCAATCTTAGAATACACTGATGTATCTCTGAGCTGATCAAATAAACCCTCAATCCGTGGCAAGGGGTACTTATTTCTGATAGTCACTGCATTCAGCTGCCTATAATCGATGCACAACCTCAGAGTACCATCCTTCTTCTTGACGAATAGTACTGGAGAACACTAAGGCGGAACACCGTGGGGTTTTCCACAAGGACATCGAAATGCTCCTGGCCGTGCATACCATATGTAGCTGCTACAGAGGAAGCTGTCCTCTGCTGACGATGCGAAGATTGAGCTTTCGGCCCACCTCGCTGAGTCCCAGACTGACCCAAACTGTCCTCCCGAAACAGAAATCCCGGAAGCTACATGTTGAGCCTTTAGCGAGCAGTCTCGGCTCAAGTGCCCAGGCAGTTTACAATAATAGCAAACTGACTGTCCCAGGGTGCATGCAGAGGTGATGTGATCTCGGGACCCGCATCGGGTGCAGTGAGAGTCACCGGTGGACTGTTTCCGGTTCTACTGAGCAGACCGGGAAGGTCCAGATGAAGATCGTCCTAACTTTTGGGATCGGCCAGATGCCCCGAAAGTACCCTGACCCGTCTGAGTGCGACTACTCTGCTGCTGTCCAGTAGTCGGTGGCTATTGGATCTGTCCCGCAGTCAGATCAGCCTGCTTCCTCTTCTTATCAGCATTTACTCTCTGATGAGTAGACTCAATCATGAGAGCTCTATCCAGTGTCTCGGTGTATGATGAAGTACCAAAACCAGACATCTTCAACTGAAGATGCCCGTGCAGCCCCTGGACAAACTGAAGCATACGAGATCTGTCATCGGCAACTAACTCAGGACAGAATCTGGCCAGCCGATTAAATTCGGCATTATAATCCATCACTGAGCGGTTATTCTGTCGAAGACAAAGAAAATCCTGCCGAAGAGCCATCTGATATGCTCGGGGAAAATACTGACTCTCGAATGCCTCTCTAAATCTCGTATATATAACATGCTGCTCGCCTATAATCGAGCGCTGTGTGTCCCACCAGATCTCTGCCCCGTCTCGTAAGTGGTAAGCAGTCAGCTCAGCCTTTTCCCACTCGGAGCAGGCCATGTAAAAGAATGTCCGCTCCATAGACTCTATCCAAGATTGAGCCACGCTCGGATCAGTCTCCCCGCGAAATAGCGTGAATTGGCTTTTCACCAACTCCGCCAAGGCTGGGATCCATGCTCGTGCCACAACCATATCCGTAGATATCGCTGCGGTACTGGGTAGAATCACTGGAGTTGATCTTATGGGTGGTACTGATGGATAGGTTGGAAGAGGTACCACTGGTGCTGCCACATAAACGGGGTAGGAACCACTAGTGGAACTACAGAGTAGGCATAAGTAGGGATGACTAAAGGTACGATGGGCGGTACCGGGTAAGATGTAACCGGTACTGCTGGTGCAGTGTGTAGTAACCAGCACAGATGTCTGTGGTGGTACCGAGTACGCAGTAGGCACGGCTAGAGAAGGTGCCGAGTACCCTGTAGGTACTACTGGCGATACAGGCGAGGTAGGTACCTCTGAAGTCGGAACCGTCAGGATCTGACAGTCTAACGTGGTCACAATACCCCGAGGAGTCTATCCCTGACGGACAGGCTCAACCCTAACAGAACTCTCTGGAGACTCTGTCTCTAGAGAATCGATCGCCCTCATACATGTGCGACCACGTTTAAGTACTAGAACACGTATCATATATGTAAAAAATGTTATCCAGATATCACTACAGGTATGAAAACTATAAAATTACCTGATTTACCTATTGCCGTCTGGAGATGTCCTGTCACTGCATAGCCCCCAAATAGATCCAATAAAACCTCTTCAAAATACCGCGGAATTCCGAAACGAGAAAATCGACGGAAATCCGTACCATCCGAAATACCGAAATATCCAAGCTAAATCAAAAATTTAGCTCTGATACCAAATAAATTGGTATCAGATAAAATCATAAAAATCGAGAATACCTAGCAAGTCTCGTGACCGGCTCTGATACCAAAAATTGTCACGCCCCCAGGTAGTCCCTGTCCGAAGAAATTTCGGCAGCATCTCCCCTGTACGGCGGACAATATGAAGCTCAGTATACATATATCTCTATACCTCGGCCACACACGGCCGGAATAATACAATACAAATAAGAAACAAACCACGCAGTTTATATCAACATTCCACACAGCTATAATATATGATCAATCCACGCAGTTTAATAAGGAAAGACGGTATAGAACCTCGAAGATATATGTAAACAGCCTACTCCACTACAACGAAGAAACAAATCCACGAAGTAATGGAAATACAACCGCAGCGGAAAACAAAAGTAGCAAACCCGAATGTTCAATGTAAAGTCCACAATACAAACCCACAATACAAGTATATAAGATGCAAAAGCAAAATATACTCCGACAAAGAAAATCCTCGCGATAATGGGGCTAGCGACTGGAATCTCTCCTGACGGCCTCAACCTGAAAAGTAGTAACAACGGGGTGAGTTCAAAGAACTCAGCTGGTAATCCAATAGACATGTACAACAATATATAACTACCAGTAATATCCTAAGGTACAGTCTCCTAAACCATAGGATCAATAGTACAATTCTCTAACCATACAACCTACGGTATAGTCTCCTAACAGTTCAACAGATATGCAGAGCTGAAACAAACTGTAGTAACCCACAATATGCATAAATCACAATCTATAGCAAGAATAATAAGGAACTGCATAACTGTAATAAACTGTACTCACCTGCGAGGCTTGGGCGAATGACTGTGGACATACACAGATAAAGATAGTCAGAACAAATACGCATGTATCCTGTATGCATGTCAATCATATGCAGTCACCCAAGTGCATCATCCAATATGCAACAATCACAATAAATGCAATCTGTGCATATGATGCGA
Source organism: Zingiber officinale (assembly GCF_018446385.1). Taxonomy (NCBI): domain Eukaryota; kingdom Viridiplantae; phylum Streptophyta; class Magnoliopsida; order Zingiberales; family Zingiberaceae; genus Zingiber; species Zingiber officinale. Next base: position 80,159,068 of record NC_055986.1, read on the forward strand.
TATGACATGGTCACCCCTGACGCTAGTCAGCCGTCTCACACGCGATAGCGAGACCGAGTAGGTAGGGTGTGACACCGTGCACTCTGTCGTCACTACCCCGATGAGTGACCGAGTGGACGGGATGCTGTCGAGTACACCCATCCTCCTACCTCAAACATAGTGAGGGAGCGTAACGCCTCAACTCCCAGTACGCAATGACGGGAGGGATCCCTATCCGCTACCACGCTGCATCACACTACCCATGAGCAACCCAGCGGAGCACTACAGAGCAACCGCCATACACACCCTGGTGCCGTGCCACTACCCATGCAGTGGTCACGCTGTGTGCAGCCCATGTAGCCGACCGACGAGCTCAACAATAATGGAGTCGTCAATCGCCCAGATGCAATCATGCGGGATGGTGCATGATGCTACAGTATGTCATACCTGAACATAGCCTCCTCCATATATGGGTGTGCCCAAAAGGTAAACGCATATATATAACCATGATATAAACAGCATAAACCCAAAGACATCACATATAACAATGATGTAAGTATCATGAATCCAAGAGCATGTATCACACATGTAAAGCAACTAATCCAGTAGAGTAGAGCACTATAGATATGCATCTCTATGAACATATATATACATGGCAAGAGGTAAATATCCAATCCTGAAGTAAAGCAACTAACAGATGAAGCATGTGATAGGTATCAACTAGCTAAGACCAGGGAAGAAATAAATCTACCACCTATCACTAGTAACTATATATAAACTATACATATCATAAGACAGTATCAAAAGATAAGTCAAAGGGTACCCGCCTCAAATAGAAGGTACGATCAAGCAATCCAAGGTCGAGACGCCTGTCTCTAATCAGAGTCCTGTGTCAATCAAATAATATATATATTTTATTTAGCTAAATCCAAATGAATAGCTAAATAAAATCCCTAAACTAAATTAGGGCAAAACCCTAATCCATACAACCTCAATCTACTTAATTAATCTAATGGTTAATTAGGGTTAGTTACCTAATCCATAATCGCCAATTAGATTAGAAATCTAACAGTTGACTAGGATTAATAACCTTAACCCTAATCATTCCATTAAATTAATCTAAACAATTAATTCTAATCACAATAACTAACCATCTAGTAATCATGTAATCCAATTATCCCTAATTCAACACATAAACCTAAATTAACCATTCTACAACAAGATCAAAACCTACACACGACCAACAACTAGTATAATCCATCCACAACATGCTCATGTATCAATTACTCCTACACATACCTCAATCAAACCTCTGCTCTAATTTGATCAATACATGAAACAATTACTTTACCCCTTACCTTGATTCTCACCAACCCGATACCTCTGGTGAGCAAGGGAAAGGAAGAACCGGCCACACAATCATCTCAATATCCTAAATCAACCTTAGAACAGAGTAGATCACACCATGGAAACCGTAGATCAAAACAATACCCTAACCTCACCTCAACCAATTGTCTCCATAAGGTGTCGCCCGATTCGATTCTGTGTACCAAGGATTCCTCTAACCCTCAATCAACAACAAGAATGAAGGAATCCATGACCTAACCTGAGATCACCCACAATCAGCGAGGAAGCGAACAAGAATCGGAAAAGAAGACTCGAACTAGGGCCGGAATCAGAGAACAGAAAAGAGGATGGATCGGTCGCTTACCCTCAAGGCCCTAATGGTCACTTCCCGTCGACGATCGGATGGCAAAGGCTCGACCCATTGGCGTCACTCAAGGAAGAAAAGGTTCGGCAATCGGCTAGAGGAGACGCAACTTCGTGTCTGTGATCCGGAAAGGAATAGCGCCGCCCGAATCTAAGCTCAACGGCCGCTGATGCCAGTAGAGGAAGATCGCCGATCACCGGAGCTGGAAACCCTATCTCTTCGGCGCCGCCTGCTCGCGAGAGAGAGAACAGAGGAAGAAAGGGAAGGAGCTCGGGTGAGGAGAGGAATGGGATCGGCGATTGTTTTAGGGGAAAGAATAAGAAAAGAAAAGTATTTATATTAAAAACTTTTCCTCACTTAAACAGGTATCCCAAACAGGCTTTATCCGAACCCGAAATTGATCCCCTCAAAATTCATCTTACGAGCTCCGAAAAATTCTCAGAAAATTTCTAAAAATTTCGAAAAAAATCTATAAGGCTATTTCTGAAATAACCCTATTTATTTAAATTTTCCGAGTTCTCACAAGACCCGCATGTATCGAGATTTGAGGTGTTCCTATTGGTGGAACACTATGAAGAAAGACATCGCGGATATTGTAGCTAGATGTCTTGTCTGTCAGCAGGTGAGGGCTGAGCACTAGATACCTGCCGGATTATTTTAGCGGATTTCTATTCCTGAGTGGAAATGGGAACATATTACCATAGACTTTGTGGTGAGTCTATCTAGGACACGATGAGGTCATGACGCGATTTGGGTAATCGATGATCGATTAACCAAATCCACGCATTTCTTAGCGATCCGGAAGACAGATTCCCTGGATTGATTGACAGATCAGTATTGCCAGGAGATCATCAGATTTCATGGTATCCCTTGACTATTATTTCGGATAGAGACCCCCGGTTTACGTCTTGTTTTTGACAAAGTCTGCAGCAGGTCTTGGGCACGCAGCTCTGTTTCAATACAACTTTCCATCCGCAGACCGATGGATAGTTAGAGCGGACCATTCAGACTCTAGAGGACTTGCTAAAGTCTTGTGTATTGGATTTTGGAGACAGTTGGGAGGACCATTTGCCATTGGTAGAGAGTTTGCCTATAACAACGGTTTGCATTTGACTATCCAGATGACACCGTTTGAAGCGTTGTATGGTAGGCTTTGTCGAACACCCGCCCTCTGGGAGGAGGTTGGGGAGGCCCAGTTATTGGGACCTCATAGAGCTCAGCTTGAGACAGAGTTGGTCCGTACTATTAGAAGGAGAGTGTCAGAGGCATAGGACTGCCAGAAGAGTTATGCTGATCGGAGTAGGAGACTTTTAGAGTTCACCATTTGCGACCATGTATTTCTGCGAGTTTCACCTATGAAAGGGGTGAAGAGATTGACCTCAGAGGTAAGCCAGCTCCACGATACATTGGATCTTTCCAGATCTTGGAGAGGATTGGAGCGGTAGCTTACTGGCTAGCACTGCCACCGTCTTTGGTAAGCGTGTACTATGTATTCCATGTATCTATGCTGAGAAGATACGTACCCGACCGATGCATTGTGCTGACAGATATATTAGTTTCCGTTCAGCCTGACGTCACTTATGAGGAGGTTCCGGTACGGATTTTTGACCGGAAAGAGCATTAGTTGCGGAACAAAACTATCTGACTGGTTAAAGTCGGATGACAGTATCATTTGGACGAGGAGGTTATTTGGGAGCTCGAGGATACTATCCGAGCTCGATACCCCATTTTTCATTTGAGATATGTGATTTTATTTACCGTTCAGCATTTATACTCGTTACCTGTTGTTGGTATTTGCTGATGGTAGATAACGAAATTTGGGGACCAAATTTTTATTTATGGGGGAGAATGTAAAATACCGAAAAAATGGCGAATAATGATAAGGGAATTTTCGGGAATTTTTAGAAATTTTTCGGTAATTTTTCGGAGCTCGTATGAGCGACTTTGCGGGGATAAAAAGGGCCCCAGGAAAGCCTGTTTAGGCTACCCATTTAAGTGAGGAAAAGTTATTTATTTTTTTTTCTTTTCCTTTTTCTTTTTATTTAATTCCTTCCTCTCCCCGCCGAACCCGTGCGTGCCCCAAACCTCCCCGCGTGCCATTTCTCTTCTCCTCCGCCGAACTCATCCCGAGCCCTAACCTCCGAGTGTCGGCGGCTTCCTTCTCCTCTGTCCTTGCCCAAGCGCCGGCGAGCACGAGCCACCGCCGGCCGAGCCGCTCCTCATCCCTAGCACCGGCCTCTTCATCTACTCTTTCCCGAGCTGCATCTAGGCGTCGCCGTCATCTGAGGCGATCGGAGCAGCGCCGATCCACTGCCGGCGCACCTGTGCCCTAGCACCCACCGTGATTTCTTCAGCCTTAGCGCTGGTCGCCGGGCAAAGTTTCCTTTCCACTACCCTAGCGACAACGGCCGGCCGAAACCCTTGTGCGCCGACACCGACTCCTTTCGATCGGCCGACCTCCCTTCTCTTCTTCGAGCGTCGGCCACCGGATTCCCCGAGCCACTGCCGGCCGAGCTCGTCCCTCTGCCTAGCACCGGTGCCCTAGCCGTCTCCTGCTTGCTACTGGCTTCTGATGCAGCCACTGCTTGGCATCGCCGTCACCGGAAGAGAGTAGTCTCAAGCTCCCATCGGGACCAAAAGGTAGAGATTTTTCTAAATTGAGTCACTACATACACCGTATGTTCATCTGTTCATATTGTCTACCAACAGGAAGGTAACTAGGAATCGAAGTGCATTATGTCAAATTCTGCCATTCTAAGCATATAATGCTAGTGCATTGATCTGTGTTTGCTTCTGAAGAATTGTTAGACTCTTAGCTTGGTCTATATGTTAGTTTGCATTAGCAATTGGTTGAAGCATCATATTGTTTCCTTTTTGGATCTGGGCAGTGAAGAGGTGTCCGACAAGAGCTGTGGTGTTTCCAGCAGCAGTTACATTCTTCCAGTGGCCTCTCTTTTCCGGCAGCAATTCTTTTTGGGCAGAGGATTAAGCTAAAAATTAAGGTAAGGGTTTAGTGTATGGATTGAGTTGGCATGCTCTTGATACATGTTGTTTTAGGTATGAATTGATACATATATAATTGGATTTGGATATAGGTTAGTTTCTTGGGGATATGATTTAGCTAATTAATTGATATGTAATTAGCTAAATCCATATATTCATGTTGTTACAGGACTTTGATTCGGGATGGGCGTCTCGACATTGGATTGGTTCGATTCGATCTATATCGGAGGCGGGTACCTCTTGACTTATCTTTTTTGATATTGTCATTGGATATGCATAGTATTTTATAACTACAAGCAATGAACATGTTTGCCTTTGGTATGTCACTGTTTGATATCCATAGCATGTTAAATTTGTCGCCTGTGAAGTATCCGTACTTATATCTCAAGATTTGTTACCATGAGTATCTTGTTGCCATGAGTACTTTATTACCATGAGTATCTTAGTTTCTAGAGTGACATACCATGCTTTACCGAGGTTAGGACTAGGCTCTGGATTTTTGTTTCTGGCATGTGTATCCAAATTATCTGATACTTAGGTTTTTATGCCATGCCTGGATTGTGTATTTCTATTAGTATATCATATATGATTCGTGTACCTAGACCTTGTGGCTTTGATCTGTGCATATTGTTGGTACATATGCTATGGAAGGGGGATAGGTTTAGGATCTAGGTTGTTATACCATAGAGGACCTGTATACCCTAGATCCGTGGATTTGACCTACTGATACTGTGGTACCCATATTATGTATATATGGATTTTTCTATGCTGATCAGGATATTCCATACTTATTATGTTCGGGACATAGGTTTTTGATATTCTATTTGACCTGTGTACTCTAGATCTTGGTATGTGACCATCGATTTTACAGTACTCATTTTGTATATATGGATATGGTTATGTTGATCAGTTTTGCTATGCTTAGTGTCATGCATCATGATTGCATGTTGTGCGATTGTCGGCTCCACTATGGTTGAGCCCATCGCCAGTTACATGTACTGCACACACCACCACTCATGAATTAATGGTTTATCAGGCAGGTGTGTGGCGGTTCTTCTGTTTGGCTCCATTGGTCAGGTGACTCAGCGTGGTAGCCGGCAGACAGTTCCGCTCTGTTTGGCTCCGCTGGCATTTAGTGTAGCAGCGTGGTAGCTGGCAGATGGTGGACTCTATTTTGGCTCCGTTGGTCAGGTGACTCAGCGTGGTAGCCGGCAGAGATATCCTCCCCGTTATCGTGTACCGGGAGATGAGAGCATTGAGCTCCCCCATTTATGATTTGGGGTCAGAGGACAGGAGTACTCCGACAGCATTCCGTCCACTCGGTCACTGTTCAGGAGCAGTGATGTTAGAGTGCACGGTCATCACATGCATTGATTGTATTTATTTGCTTGTGTTTGCTGCACTTATATGCTGCATTTTGGTGGATGCATTTGTTTGACATGCATACAGGAGACATACTACGTATCGGTTTGATGACCCTTTAGTTCAGGATAGGAGTTCCTGGTAAGTACAGCTTCCTTGGTTACTTTTCAGTTTTGTATATTTCCTATATATTATTTGGAGGCTGTATTCCATGTTTATTGCTGTTAGATATATCTTACTAGGCATGTTTATTGGTATTCGCTGAGTTGTTGAACTCACCCCCGTGGACACTATATTTTTCAGGTACCAGGTTATTTATGGTGTCGCTTGGAGCATCCTATTTGCTGGTCCCCGCGTCACATCAGAAGACATGTCGCTGTCTTTTTGCTGTTTTATCATGGTATATGATATGTGAGTTTTTGGTTCTGTGTTCCGATTTTGTTTCTGGAAATGTTGCTTTGTTTATTGTGTAAGCCTAGCCGGCTAGAAGTTTTCGTTTTGGGTGGTATGTGTTGTCTTTTTCCACTGTGTTTTTGGTTTTAGTACAGCTGTGTAGGTTGTTAAATATATATATAACTGCGTGGTTGTTTATTTTGTTCCAGCCGAGTGGGCTGATGATATAAACTGCGTGGTTGTGTGTATATTCCAGCCGCTTGTGGCTGATGTATATTTTGTATGTAGAATTGCTTCAGATTGTCACCCGTACAGGGGAGGTGCTGCCGAAATTTCTTCGGACAGGGACTCCCTCGGGGAGTGACACGGAGAAACCCTGAACCAAGTCTGTAATTGAAACTCGGTGGCAAGCCAAAGTCCCTCTGGACTTCCTGCTGAATGCATCGGCAACCACATTAGCTTTCCCCGGGTAAGAGCTAATGGTACAAATCGTAATCTTTCAGAAATTTCATCCTTCTCCTCAGTCGGAGATTAAGTTTCTTTCTAAGTGAACAGATATTTGAGACTCTTATGGTCAGTGAGAATCTCAAATGTAATGTCGTACAGATAATGCCGCCAAATCTTCAAGGCAAAAATAATCACGATCAACGACAAGTCATGTACTGAGTAGTTCTCCTCATGTTCCTTCAACTGCCGAGAAGTAAGAGACTACCCTGTCGTGCTGCAGCAAAACTGTGCCCAAACCCTGTAGAGATGTGTCGGTACAGAGCACGAATCCGTCCTCTCCAGAAGGTAAAACCAAAAATCGTAGCCGACACTAATCTCCGCTTCAGCTCCTGAAAGCTGGTCTCGCAATCCTCAGTCCAAGTGAACTTCACGCCTTTCCCGTTCAGGCGTGTAAGTGGCATAGCTATCCGAGGGAAACCCTCAACGTATCTTCGGAAATATCAAGCCTAACAGAGGAAGTTGCGAACTTCCTGTATAGACTCTGTCTACTCCCAACGGTAACAACCTCTATCTCCTGTGGAACCACGGTATACTCCTACTGGTGACCGTATGTCTCAAATATCTCACAGAAGACAATCAAAATACGCACTACTGAACTTCGCATATAGATGTTCCCATCGAAACCTCTCTAGAACTATGCAAAGGTGGTGTACGTGACTCATCGCGGATCCGAAATAGATCACAACATCGTCAACAAAGACAATGAAAACCGATCCAAACATCATAGACATACCAAAATCATCGAGCCCCTAAAAACATCTAAGGCTTCCCAAGCCCTAATGGTAAAAATCAAGACACAAAATGTCCGTATCACAGACATTCCTAACCATAAGATCTCTGATAATAAGTCGGAAATCTAATCACCAACAACCTAAATCACCAAGGAATATATCCTCTAGTGTGAGAGCGACGCTCCATCACACGAAATACCACATATGTGGGAGCAACGCTCTACCACAAGAAATCCTCAATATGTAGGAGCAACGCTCCACCACAAGTAATCCGAAATATGTATCTGCAATAAATATGGGAGCAATGATCCGCTACAAGCAATCCACAATATGTGGGAGCTACGCTCCACCACAAACAACCCAAAATATATGTATAATAGACATAATCCTCCAACTAGTACACAACAAACATACTCACAACATATACCAAATGAGTATAATCACTAAATACTTCCAATAAAGCCTAATAGACACAAGTGAACTCATAAATCATATATATTCCACAAGATACCTCGAATCTTACATCGATCACATCTGCACATATCACAACTCAGATTAAATCGACAAAATACCTCCAATAAACCAATCAGACACATACGTCTTGTAGGACTGTTAGATTCGATAGAGGGGGGTGAATATCGATTCGAAAAACAAAAGTATAAATACGCAGCGAAAAAGTAAATGAAAACAGTTGTTTTTTACTTCGTTCGGAGCCTGTGACGACTCCTATTCGAAGGCCCGTGGTCCTTAACCACTTTCGTTGGGCAATCACTAGCAATTCGAATATAGTTACAAGATGAACACAGAAAATGCTAATGAAACAAAGTAATACCGACAAAGAAGTAAACTAAAAACCGAATGAGCACTTTGTCGAAGCTTTATCAGCGTCGCAGGAACGTAGAGCAGCAAAACCAGCAGTAGAAGAGTTCTCAGATTGATTGTTTTTCTTGAAGCTCCTGCCTGGGGCTTCTTTTATATGTTGCTCCGGGCGCCTGGAATGTGACGTAGCTGCTTAAACCGTGATGCTCCACGTGGCGACGACTCGGCTGGATATAATTTGCCTTCCGGGCGCCCGGACCACCTTGTTCCAGAAAACTCCCTTTTCCTGCAAAACAAAGTTAGTCCGAGGCAATATATACCCTGCAACATAGATTATTAGCACATTTATAATAGTATGAATTAGCACAAGTTTGTATGACTTAGATTCCGTCTTTCCGAGACCGGAATCTAGTCACGATCTCGACTTAGATATCCGAAATGGATCTAAGCCGGATCGACGCCTAATGTTCCCTTCCCGGGAACGCGTCCTCGCAGTCACTCCCCTCCAGTGACTTACCTCACTTACCTGCCAGACGTCCGGTCAACCCGTCGACCCGTCTGGACTTCTCGCCAAGCGTCCGGTCAGCCCGTCGACCCGCTTGGACTTCTCGCCTAGCGTCCGGTCAGCCCGTCGACCCGCTTGGACTTCTCGCCAGCTATCCGGTCAGCTCGTCGACCTAGCTGGACTTCGTGCCAGACATCTGGTCAGCCCGTCGACCCGTCTGGACTTCTCCTGCACACTCGATCAAAGTGTCAGACAACAACAAAACTAACTTAACCTATTTGTCATTCATCAAAACTTAGGTTAGACCGTTAGTGCTACCCACACCAACAATCTCCCCCCTTTTGATGGAATGACAACCTGGTTAAGTTAGTGAAAGAACGTAAAAACAGGTACATCGGTTTTAAAGTTAGTTTTAGTGTTTTCAAATTGGTTTATCTAACTTAACCGCCTAACCCTCCCCCTTTGGCATTCATCAAAAAAAACAAGGGTAAACATAGTGTAGAGTTACTGTAAAACAGCTAATCTTGAAAAATATCTGAGTTTGGTTCAAAATTCAAAGAAAAAAAAATGCAATTTTTTAAATCCAAAAAAATCAAGTTGACTTGGGGGAGACAAGTTGAATTTTGAAAAGTATAAATTTAAAGTTAATTAAGTTTTAACTTTTCAAGCGTGTAAAAATTTTAAATCAGGTTTTTCAACTTTTCAAAAGGTAAATTCTCAACTTCAATTTTTCAAAACAAAGCAAAAATTAATTAAGATTAAATTTGCCAAAATAAATTTTTAAGGCTAATTTGATAAAAGATAAATTTGGTGGAATTAAACTTTCAAGCACTTAGTTAAATTTAATTTTTGAAACTAATGTTTGAACATAAGTTAGTTTAAAAAGCATTTTTCAAACACACAAAGTTAATTTCTCCCCCTGAACTTGATACTTAAATTTAACCAGCTGTCTAACCAATTAGGTACTAACTAACTATCAGAAAATAGTCGCTTTCACTTGGTTAGTCAGATTAAGTTGATTATAAGCAGTCAGTGTTTGACTTGACTGATGAACTTAATCTGATTAATATCTGAGTTGTATTTAACGTCCAGACTTATGCTGATGCACTGAAATAAGCATCTTAAGTCCAGACAGTTGGCCTATGCATCTCACCCCTTTCTATGTTTGTCAAGCACAAGCAAGGTAAACCTAAGGTGTTGGTGAGATGCTCAAAAACTAGTCCTATGGGTACATGCTTTCTAAGGATTCAAAACTAGTCTAAGGCAAAAACTGTTATTGAAAATCTAAAAATGGAAAGTTTTGAAAACAAACAAGTTTAACTTATAATTTGATAAAACCATTTTTGAAAGTATTTTTGAAAGATCCTAGTCTATTAAGATAGAACATAATCAATGTAAGTCTGAAATATCACTAGATAGATCCAAAATATTTTACAGGTAGTGTAGCTACAGAAGTGAGTCATAACTAGATCTACTGAGATGATGAAGGGGGTGGTCCAGATCCCAAGGATCGGAGAAGCGCCATCAGCTCAGTGTGTCGGGTATCCCCGGCAGCTCGTAACTCGGCTACCTCTCGCCGAATGTCCCGATGAAAATCAGAGTTCTCCTGCTGGAGACTCGCCATAGCTCTCTCTAGTCCAGTCATACGGTCGGCTAGAGAGCGGGGAGCATGACATGGTGCTCGAGCTGGGGGCGGTGGTTGAGCCGGAGCGGCTTCCTCTGGAAATAGTGCGAGCATGAACTCGTCCACCTGTGCGTCTGGATCGGGCTGGTGCTGTGCCTCCCTCCGCCAAGACATAGTCCCGTCATCTCTATCTATCTGGATACCGGCTAGGGAGAAGTTCCGAGCTGCTATAACATCAAACTCGGTCATATGGGCAATGTCTCCTCTAGTGACATCAATGTGCAACGAGGACATATAGGCAGTTAGAATGTGACCAAATGGCATATGGACTCGTCTATCAGTCACGAATCCAGCCGAGTAGATAATGGTGGAGAAGATATGTAGGCTGATGTCAATGTCTAACCTATGAATTAGGGCATAGAGTAAGAACGAATGGAATGGGCGCATCACGGCGATGTCCCGAGTAGTCAGTGGTAAAATGCAAAGGACTACAACCCTATAAAGAGTGTAGTCCTGGACCCGAAGTTCTACTGACCTAAACTGTGTCATAGTGGGATCTCTCTCTCCCCCAAAAAAATACGAATAAATCGTATCGAGAGTAATATGTGAGTAGGGATCTCCGAATGGTAGATCCCTCGGAGGATAGCACAAAAAAGAACAAGTAGATGGACGCAACTCTAAAAACTCTCGGATAGTCATAGGGGAAAATGTGATATCAGTGCCTGCTGCCCTAGTGGTATAGGTGAGATCGTCTACTTTCACTAGGTTATTGTAAAATTCGACACACAGACTTATGTTTATTGGACTGGTACATTCGACAAGGTTCCTTAAGTTATAGTGGCCTATAACCTCTAAAGTGGAGGGACATGACCTTAGAAAGAATGATCTATCTATGCAGGTAGTCCTAATGGCTTTATAAATGGTTGACTCAAACATAATCCTTAGTTCTTCTGTGGGAAACCTAGGGTCAGTGCTAGCATTAGAGGGTCCAGCACCAGTATTTGTTCGTTTCCTACTGTATATATATAAGAAATATTCTAAGAAAAATTTGAGAAGTCAAATTCTAAAAACTTTTAAAGAGGGGAAGAGATTTTACCGAGGAGCCATCGACAAATAAAGATCTGACGACCTCGGTTGAATCGCAGCAGCGTTCACCGCAAGAAAATTTTGATTTAAAGTACTTTCGCACTGAGGTTCGGAGTGAACCGTGGCAAAAGTGAGAATTGGTGGGGCAAAGGTTGGGGGCGCCTGTTGCCCCTTATTTATAGGGGACTCCGGGCGCCCGGGGTTGATTTATGGCGGGGCGCCCGGATCCCCTTCCGGGCGCCCCGGAGGGGAATATCAGGGGTGCCCGCCCCTGGTTTTTGAACCTTTTTTTTTTTTTTTTTGGATTAGGTTTGAAGTTAAGTTTTGAAATAGTTTTAAGTTTAAAATTTTGAAATTAATTTTTAAGTTTAAAATTAAAATTTTGAAATTAATTTTTAAGTTTGAAATTAAAATTTTGAAATTAATTTTTTAGTTTAAAATTAAAATTTTGAAATTAATTTTAAAGTTTAAAATTTTGAAATTAATTTTAAAGTTTAAAATTTTGAAATTACTTTTTAAGTTTTAAAATTAAAATTTTGAAATTAATTTTTGAGTTTAAAATTAAAATTTTGAAATTATTTTTTGAGTTTAAAATTAAAATTTTCAAATTAATTTTTTAAGTTTAAAATTATAATTTTAAAATTAATTTTTAAGCTTAAAATTAAAATTTTGAAATTAATTTTTTAGTTTAAAATTAAAATTTTGAAATTACTTTATAAGTTTAAAATTAAAATTTTGAAAATAATTTTTAAGTTTAAAATTAAAATTTTGAAAATAATTTTTAAGTTTAAATTTAAAATTTTGAAATTAATTTTTTTAGTTTTAAAATGGAAATTAATTTTTAAGTTTAAAATTAAAAATTTGAAATTAATTTTTTTAGTTTTAAAACGGAAATTAATTTTTATGTTTAAAATTAAAATTTTGAAATTAATTTTTAAGCTTAAAATTAAAATTTTGAAAATAATTTTTAAGTTTAAAATTAAAATTATGAAAATAATTTTTAAGTTTAAAATTTAAAATTTTGAAAATAATTTTTAAGTTTAAAATTAAAATTTTGAAAATAATTTTTAAGTTTAAAATTTAAAATTTTGAAAATAATTTTTAAGTTTAAAATTTAAAATTTTGAAAATAATTTTTAAGTTTAAAATTTTGAAAATAATTTTTAAGTTTAAAATTTAAAATTTTGAAAATAATTTTTAAGTTTAAAATTAAAATTTTGAAAATAATTTTTAAGTTTAAAATTAAAATTTTGAAAATAATTTTTAAGTTTAAAATTTTTAAAATAATTTTTAAGTTTAAAATTTAAAATTTTGAAAATAATTTTTAAGTTTAAAATTAAAATTTTGAAAATAATTTTTAAGTTTAAAATTAAAATTTTGAAAATAATTTTTAAGTTTAAATTTAAAATTTTGAAAATAATTTTTAAGTTTAAAATTAAAATTTTGAAAATACTTTTTAAGTTTAAAATTAAAATTTTGAAGATAATTTTTAAATTTAAAATTTTGAAAATAATTTTTAAGTTTAAAATTAAAATTTTGAAAATAATTTTTAAGTTTAAAATTTAAATTTTGAAGATAATTTTTAAGTTTAAAATTTAAAATTTTGAAAATAATTTTTAAGTTTAAAATTAAAATTTTGAAAATAATTTTTAAGTTTAAAATTAAAATTTTGAAAATAATTTTTAAGTTTAAAATTAAAATTTTAAAAATAATTTTTAAGTTTAAAATTAAAATTTTGAAATTAATTTTTAAGTTTAAAATAAAATTTTGACCTTATTCATCTCACCCGATCTATATTATCAATCAGGGAATCCTATGATTTTGCGAGATGAAATTTGATTTTTTAATTTATTTTTTTTTAATTATGGAGTTTTGGTTTAACTTGTGTTAGATTCAGATTTAGCTTTGGTCTCCACAAATAGGTATTTTCGGATAAACTTCTAAGCTTGGTGAGTCACATGGACATCATTAGAAGTAACCAACCTTTCGAGGTTTTCCAAATAGTCCGATCCACGGAACTTAGTACTAAATCTTGGTCTAACTGGTTAGGATTCATTTAAGGGTAGCTTCGGTCAGTTTCACTTGGCCAAATGCACCAGATCGAAACCATATCTTTCTAGACATGCGATGCCCAAGCTTCCCTAACGTACTATCATCCAAAAATTTTACCAGTACAATGATTCAAGTTAAACTTGGTCTCTTTTTAACTAATCCTAATTACCCTGCCGGGTTGGTAAATTTTGGGTTACTCTGTCGGGTAAGTTAGTTTTGGAGGTGCCAGCTACTCTGGAGTCTCCCCCTGAATTTTTGGCCATTAATTTAAATTTTGGTTTTAGGTTTGTGACGATTCCTTTTATAGTTATGATTAACTTGATGATAATTTTGTTGATTTTTAAGGTGTTTAAAGTTTGAATTTGATTTGGGTTGGTATTTTGGATTTTGGTTTGGTTTATTCGATTTTATATAATGTATTTTTTCTTTAGGTATGTAATATTGATTAAGTCCTATTTGCGTGGTTAAGCACGCTTTCGGAACCCAAGCTAGATTGGTTGATTTGTGTTGAGTTATTAATGATTTGAAGGTTTTATTTGAATTCGACTTATATCCTAATCCGATTTTATTATAGCATGCCTTTTGATTATTTAGGATTAAGTCTAGATTTTTTGATCTCGTTGTGAATTTTTCTAACATCTCCTTTAAATTGTTTATTTCATTTTATAATGATAAATTCTCCTCCTCAAGTGTTAGATCTTGAGTTGGATTCGAATTTTTTAACTATTCCTTGAGGTTTTGATTTTCCTCAAGAAGTGATTTGTTTTCATTTTCTATTTTAGTTAATTTACTATTTAAACAGGAAATAATTCTAAAAAAAAATTTGTTTAAATTAAAATATACCTCATTCGGGCCTTTGGAAACGAGTACGGACTCGTGGCTTGTTTCGGGTTCAGACCCGTCTTCATCTTCCGACTCGTCTTCTGTTTCAGCTTTGCGGGCCATCAGTGCGAGGTGGCTCTGATGTTTCTGTTCTTCTTCCTCTGATTCGTCCGATGAGTCGTCCCACGTTGCTTTGAGGGCCTTCTTTTTGGTTGGCTTCAATTTATCGAACTTCAGTTTTGGGCATTCGTTCTTGTAATGTCCCTTTTTGTTGTAGCCGAAGCAAGTCACGTTCTTTTGATCTGAGGGAGAACTGATCTTCTGAAGGTCCTTTGTGCTGAAGCTCCTTTTTCTCCTGGTGAACATTTTTCTTACTAGGTTCACCAGGTGTTCTTCATCTTCGGAGTCTTGGTCACGATCTTCTTCATCCTCAGGCTTGCTCTTCTTTTCTTTGTAGGAACCTGCAAATAAAGCTATACCTTTTTCGGCTCCAGCATTAGTTTGTTCATGTAATTCTAATTCATAGAAAAGCTCGTCTAATTTTAATTCAGAAAGATTTTTTGAAATTTTGTAAGCATCTACAATTGATGCCCACAAACTATTACGTGGAAAAGCATTTAATGCGTACCTTATTAAGTCTCTATTTTCCATCTGGTGGCCTATCGCATGAAGCCCTTTAAGGATGTCCTTGACTCTTGCGTGGAGTTGATTCGTCGTTTCACCTTCCTGCATTTTTATATTAAAAATTTTATTTAAAAGCAGGTCTCGTTTTGTTACCTTGACGTCGCTCGTTCCCTCGTGCAGTTCGATCAACTTGTCCCATAGCTCTTTAGCATTTTTGTGTGGACCGACTCTGTTCAGTTCTTCTCTTGTCAATCCGCACTGTAGAGTGTTGATCGCTTTATTTTCTGTTGATGCCTTTTTCTTCAGGTCTGCTGTCCAGTCTTCAGGATCCACTAGATTCCCGGAGTTGTCCACTGGAATTTTGTAGGGTCTCGTAATGCTCATCCACTGGCCGAAGTCTGTTTTGAGGTAAACCTCCATCCGCTTTTTCCAGTACAGAAAATCGTCCCCATTGAAGAGTGGAGGTCGTACTGTGCTGAATCCTTCTGTCTGAGACATTTTAGTCTTGCGCAAAAGAGAAGAGAAAAAAAAAATCCCAAGACTTGGTCTTGGATTAGTAGTGCGGGAAGAGAAAAAAATAGTAGTAAAAATCTAGATTCGTGTTGCACTAATTTAGATTAATTAAGAAGAAATAGTAAAGATACACCAGTTTTAGAATTAAACGTTGAACTGAAAAAAAATTTTCACTCCCAGTCTGATTGGTGGTTGCACCAAATCAGAGCGGTACCTGCTCTGATACCACTTGTAGGACCGTTAGATTCGATAGAGGGGGGTGAATATCGATTCGAAAAACAAGAGTATAAATACGCAGTGGAAAAGTAAATGAACACAGTTGTTTTTTACTTCGTTCGGAGCCTGTGATGATTCCTACTCGAAGGCTCGTGGTCCTTGACCACTTTCGTTGGTCAATCACTAGCAATTCGAATATAGTTACAAGATGAACACAGAAAATGCTAATGAAACAAAGTAATACCGACAAAGAAGTAAACTAAAAACCGAATGAGCACTTTGTCGGAGCTTTATCAGCGTCGCAGGAACGTAGAGCAGCAAAACCAGCAGTAGAAGAGTTCTCAGATTGATTGTTTTTCTTGAAGCTCCTGCCTGGGGCTTCTTTTATATGTTGCTCCGGGTGCCTGGATTCCTTCCGGGCGCCTGGAATGTGACGTAGCTGCTCAAACCGTGATGCTCCACGTGGCGACGACTCGGCTGGATATAATTTGCCTTCCGGGCGCCCGGATCCCTTCCGGGCGCCCAGATCTCCGGGCGCCCGGAACACCTTGTTCCAGAAAACTCCCTTTTCCTGCAAAACAAAGTTAGTCCGAGGCAATATATACCCTGCAACATAGATTATTAGCACATTTATAATAGTATGAATTAGCACAAGTTAGTATGACTTAGATTCCGTCTTTCCGAGATCAGAATCTAGTCACGATCTCGACTTAGATATCCGAAATGGATCTAAGCCGGATCGACGCCTAATGTTCCCTTCTCGGGAACGCGTCCTCGCAGTCACTCCCCTCCAGTGACTTACCTCACTTACCTGCCAGACGTCCGGTCAGCCCGTCGACCCGTCTGGACTTCTCGCCAAGCGTCCGGTCAGCCCGTCGACCCGCTTGGACTTCTCGCCAGCTATCCGGTCAGCCCGTCGACCAAGCTGGACTTCGTGCCAGACATCTAGTCAGCCCATCGACCCGTCTGGACTTCTCCTGCACACTCGATCAAAGTGTTAGACAACAACAAAACTAACTTAACTTATTTGTCATTCATCAAAACTTAGGTTAGACCGTTAGTGCTACCCGCACCAACACGTCTAACCACTCGGTTATAATCTATTAGAAACCCACAACCATCATAACTGGAATGGTATACCTACACTATCTACAAATGAACTATCCATCATAGAACTCCTTCAACTCATAACAATCATATGTACACGAAACAAAGATAGGAATAGTCAACATATTTGACCCAATCAACCTGACATTCCGAAACAGCAGGGTCACCTTCTAAGTTATCCAACTAGATACATACCGTCTAAAATTAAAGTATCCATAGAATATGATACATCGATCCTCTATAGACTGACCAAAATCGACAATAATATACGATCAACTCAATCTTTTCCACGTCAGTACAAAACATATATTCAAATGTGCTCTAGATACCAAACTAAGCACAAACAACCCAAAGATTCAGATCGGACCAATAAAGCTAAATCGGTCATCTATTAACTAATCAAGAATACCTTAATCCTCCATAAGCTACTAAGGTATATCAATCTACGACTACTCAAGTCAACAAGCGTAAGTCAGTCTTCCACTGACCAATCTAACAAGATTAAATCAGTTATATACTGATGTAATTAATTATGATAAAATGGTATACTACTGGCTAGGTCAACATGAAGATATAGATATTATCCACTACCCAGCTAATATTAGCAGAGGCTGGTATATGCCTCAATATGCTAATCAACTAGTAGTAATAGATGCTAATACTACTAATGGTATGATATGAAAAATCAACAGAGACTATATTCCTTAATCTCTATTAAGGTTGATCAAGATCAGTGGCTAACCCATCACATATAATATGTGCTACAACAACCAGACTGGTACTAAATAAAAAAAATGCTAATACATGTCATAACTATCATGATCAACTTTGCATTCACTAACAGAAGTATATGATAACAGTATACCAACATACCTCCTATAGCTTGGAGATGTCCTGCCGCTGCCAGGTCCCAAAACCCGAAAAGTCACATCAAGAAAACTAAAACACGAAATCCAAAAACACAAGAAATACGATCTATAAACTGTGCTCTGATACCAAATAAATTGGTATCAGATAAATCTCAAAAATTCAAAACACATAGCAAGTAACGTATACCTGCTCTGATACCACTAAATTGTCACGCCCCGGGGCTGTCCCTGTCCGAAGAAATTTCGGCAGCACCTCCCCTGTACGGGTGACAATCTGAAGCATTTCTACAGACACAATATACATCAGCCACATGCGGCTGGAATATATACACAACCACGTAGTTATATATATATTTTATCAGCCCACTCGGCTGAAACCAAAACCAACACAGCAGAAATACATAAAAACAAGCTCATACAAAACAAAACAACAAACTGCTAGCCGGCTAGGCTTACACCACACATCAACACAATACTCCGAAAATAAAACCGGAACACACCAAGCCAAAAACACACATATCATATACCTAGATAAAATAAACAAGAAGGCAGAGACATGTCTTCTGATGTGACATGGGGACCAGCAGGCAGGATACTCCAAGCCACTCCATAAACAATCTGGTACCTGAAAAATATAGAGTCCACGGGGGTGAGTTCAACAACTCAGCGAATACCAATAGACATGCCTAGTAAGATATATCTAACAGCAATAAACATGGAATACAGCTTCCTAATCATATATATAAGAAAGATGCAAAACTGAAAGGTAACTGAGAAAGTTGTACTCACCAGGAACTCCTATCCAGAACAAAAGGGTCATTAAACCGAAGGTGTCCTAAATCCTGTATGCATGTCAAACATATGCATCCAACCAAAATGCAACAAACAAATGCAACAAACACAATCACAAGAAATAAATGCATCAATGCGTATGATGCCATGATGCCTCCTGGTCACCCCTGACGCCAGTCAGTCATCTCACATATAAATGGTGAGACCGAGTGGGTAGGGCTTTGACAACCGTGCACTCTGTCGTCACTGCTCCTGATAAGTGACCGAGTGGATGAGATGCTGTCGGAGTACACCTATCCTCCTACCCCAAATCATAAATGGGGGAGCGCAATGCTCTCAACTCCCAGTACACGATGACGGGGAGGAATCCCTGCTGGCTAACACGTTATGTCACACTACCCATGAGCGGACCAACGTAGCCAAACAAATTCCCTGCTGCAACACACACTGCTTGAATCGACCACTAACCCATGAGTGATGGTGTGCGCAGATCCATGTAACTGGCGATGTGCTCAACAATAATGGAGTCGACTATCGCACAGCATGCAATCATGATGCATGACACTAAGAATGGTAATATCCTAATCAGCATAGAAAAATCTATATATATATAATATGGATACCACAGTATCAGTAAGTCAAATCCACGGATCTAGGGTATACTGGTCCTCTATGGTATAACAACCTAGATCCTATACATATCCCCCGCCATAACATATGTACCAACAATATGCACAGATCAAAGAAAAAGGTTCTAGGTACACAAATCAGATATGATATACAAATAGAGGTACACAAGTCAGGTATGGTATGTAATACCCACTAAGCTTGTAAGATAAATATATGAAGGTGGGATTTTGCCTTAGAAAAATAATAGGAAGTGAGTTGAGGCAAAAAGGAATAAAATGAAATAAAAAGAAGTGAAGGTCAAGGATTGAACCTTGAACCTCTTATATTATAATTCATAGAATTAATTAGTAGAAACCAATTGGGATAGAGAGAAGATATTGATAGCAAAGGAGGAAAACTCATGATAAAGGTAAGAGTAAAAGCTAGCCAAAAGAAAACAAGAAAAGAGCAAGAGAAAGGCAACTTGCCTTCCTCCCTTTCTCTCCCTCTTTCTCTCTTCTCTTGCCGAAAATAAAAGAGGTTAATTAAGGGGATTCATTCCCCCTTATTTTATCATGAATGGTGAGAATAAATAGAAAATAAAATAAATGTAAGAAAATAGAAAAAAAGGCTAAGGGAGAAGGAAAGCAAAAACCAAGTTTGCTACCTCTTTCCCCTTAACATAAAAGAGAATATGTAAAGGGAAAATTCTATTCTCTCTCATTTTCTCTCATTCTTCCTCTTCCTCACCGAGAACACCACAGTCCCCTCTCCTCCATCTTTGGCCCCAAAGCCAAGTTTTTCCCTAAGAAAGCCTAAGATACAAGGAGGACTTAGCAAAGGAATCAAGGGAAAGGAACTAGAAGAAGAGACTACTTTTTCTTCACCATACCTTAGATCCACAAGCGAAAAGGATGTAAGCTTCCCCTCACTTGTGGTACAAGGCATTTTAAGTGTTTTTCGGATTTTATGAAGATTTTAAAACCTAGAAACAAGTTTGAGAAAATTCGGCCAAGAAGGGCTTTCAAAAATCTAATGATGTTTAAACTAGTCTTCACTACATGATAGATTTTTCTATGCTATGTAGAGGGGTTCTTCTTCATGCTTTTATACCTATATGATGCTTGATCAGAGGAGTACTGAACCCTAGAATTTTGGCCAAAAATATTCTTAAGAGGCTAGGGAAATTTATTGTTTTACACAACTAGTACAAGGGTCTCCCTATGAAATATTAAGGATCAAGTATTAGTTTTTCTTCCTTAGAAGATATTTTGAAACTAAAAGAAAACCCACTCATATGATTCGGTCAAGAAAGGGTTTAGGGTTAGGAAGACCTTTAAATTTAAATAACCATGCTCATGTGATAGAATACAAAGATCTTAAAGGATTTGTATGCTTGAATATTGCTAGAATTTCATGAACTCCTTCTTAGGGTTTTTCGGCCATGATGAGATGGATAGCTTAGAAAAGCTTAAAAAAAATTTTAATATGCTCAAGACCTCTGTGCTATTTAGATATGAAAGTTGTTTAATGCCCTCATGCTTAATTAGGGTGTAGAAAAATTAGTGCACGACATATAACATGTATGACTACAAGGGGTCCTAGCTTATTCATGAACCAATTTGTATATATGTTTCTTAGTAACTTTTGACATGAAACTTACTTAGGTTTTTCATGCTTTAGGCCACTTAAGAACCTAGCTAAAGAATGGTAGGTTTCGGCCATGAGAAAAAAATAAAAGAAAAAGAGAAAAAGAAACCTAGAAAGCCTAAGACACAATTCATATGTACACTCATTATGCTTGTCTTTACATATGCTATGAAACTCGTATGACTTCATATGTTTTTATGTTATTTGAAGTAAGTTTAAACACTGATGAGTTTCGGCCAAGTAGGGTTTAAATGACCTAGAGGTCTTAGAATTTAAACCAAAGGTGTTAAAATGCTTCTTATGAAAATATGATAACCTATTGCTTGTGTCACATGCTTGTATAATTTTTCCATGACCTAAATGGACCATTGTAAGTCTCGGCCATGAAGGTTTAGATGCCCTAGGAACCCTAGGACTTAAATTAAATATGCTCATGTCACTCTACATGAAATAAGATAAGTAGAAAGCCAAGGTTCAATTGCTATATGTTGTTTTATGACCTAAAATGATGCTAGGGTATGTTTCGGCCATAACTATTGTATGATGTCTTGTATGAATTTATACATAAGGTTAGTCCAAGTTCACATGCTTGTATGCTTGTTTGTAGCCCTAATGAGAACTTGTTAAATTTCGGCCATGACATATGTTAAGGGCTTAAAGAACTTAGGAACTAATTCAAATGTGTCAAATGTGTTTACCTTGTTCCTTGGTAAAAATGTTATAAATATGATTTAAAGTTGTCCATGCTTTTATGTCATATGGAACCTTGTTTCACACCTTAAGGTTTCGGCCACATGAAATTTCGGACTTGAAGAACTTAGAAACTAAGTTAATCATGTTTATAATGCTTCCTATGAAAATGTTATGATGATAATTTAGGTGCCATATGCTTAGATGTTGTGTTTAACCTAAATTAAGCTCTAAAGTGGTTTCGGCCACAAGGGTTAGGAAGCTTAGAACCAAGATGAATATGATACCATGTTTCCTATGATAGGATAATCACAAGATACACCCTTATGCTTAATATGTATGATTGTGATTTATGACTTATGATATGATATGCATACTTTTATGATATGATATGCTTTGTGCCAAAAATATGCATGCTTATGTTATGATATGTGGTTAAATTATGCATGCTTTAATGCTATGTTTAGTGCTTAAAATATGCATGCTTTCATGATATGCTATGTGGTTAAATCATGCATGCTTGATGATATGCTTTATGCTTAAGATATGCATGTTTTTATGATCTATGCCTAAGTGATGCATATTGTTATGACATGATGTATGCCTAAGTGATGCATGCCTTTAAGATGTGATGTATGCCTAAGTGATGCATACCTTTATGACATGATGTATGCCTAAGTGATGCATACCTTATGATATGATGTATGCCTAAGTGATGCATACTTTTATGACATGATGTATGTCTAAGTGATGCATACCTTTATGATATGATGTGTGCCTAAGTGATGCATGCTTTTATGATACATGATATGTATGACATGTACTTTACTTTATGTGTGAGTGGCTTGTACCAAGGGTGGGCTCCATAAGCGCCCCGGGGACTAAGGACCTCGTTAGGGATGGGCTCCTAAGTGCCCCTAGGACTAAGGGCCTAGTATGTTTGCCTCGTAGGGTTCAAGACTTGCTACCTTGGACCTACAAGGTTGCGCGCAATATGTAAGTGGTACATAGCCGGGATCCCCCTTATGTTGAGATTACTTTCAAGTATATATATGTAAAAGAAAATGGTTTTAAAGATCATGAGACATACACATATTTTTCGGATACATGTTTTCCAAAATCATATTGCCTACACCTTATGATTATGCTATGTTTCATGCTATGCTCTTGATTATGATATGCCATGATAAGGTATGATTATGTTATGTTCATGCTATACCTTATAGACATGTTTCGGCCATGGATATGTTGATGCTTGATATATAGATTTCGGCCATGGATATGATGATGCTTTGATGTACATGTTCGGCCATAGTTATGATGCTTTGATATACATGTTCGGCCATAGTTATGATGCTTTGATATACATGTTTCGTCCATGCTTTGATATACCATGATACTTGGTTGTTATACCATGTCTAGCTATGTTTTATGCAATGCACTAGATATATGTTTCGGCCATGTTGATGTTTGATATGCCATGACTAGTGGTGATTATATTATGATGCGTGATATGCTGGAATAGAATGCTAGGTTATGCCATGATTAGTTGAGATTATGACTTGTTGATACATTCTTGATTATGTGCTGATTTTTGGTTTTAGTGAGTAGATAAGGAACTTACTGAGCCATGAGTGCTCATAGCTTACTTTCCTTGTACCACAGATAAAGGAAAAAGCTGGATGAGTTAGAGGAGAAGCAGGAGGGGCAACGAAGATGTGTGTGGCGGTGGCTAGGCAACTAATTAAGAACCTGCTTTAAAACCTTTAAGAACTATGCTTTGGTTTTGTGAAATGTAATACACTATTGGTGACTTGATGTTAAGTTTTTATTGATTTTGTTATCATGATATGAAACCATGTTAGTGTAGTTCGGTTTGAAATAAGTTAAGAAAAATAATTTTTAAGTCTTCCGCTGTAATACGTACGTAGAGTATCGTAGCCCCGTCCCTTAGGGTTAGCAGGGAGGGCGGGCGTTACAGGTTGGTATCAGAGCCAAAGTTATTGCCAGCTCACTACACACACATCAAGCCTCCTACCTGCCGCTCCAAGTAAGAATGTTTATGCTAAATTTACTTGTTATATGCTTATGTTTAATTTTCTTGTTACATGTTTATGCTTAATTTTCATGATTATATGAATTATGCTTTATTTTCTTTCTTGTTATATTGCCCATGCTTCATTTTCTTTACTACATTGCTTATGCTTTATTTCCTTATGTTACATTGTTTGTCATTATATTCCTTATCTTTCCTTATGTTGTTTATGCTTTAGTTTCATATTCTGCTTACTTATGCTTTATTCTATACTTTTAATTATAAATTAGATTAGGATTACATATTGGTAGGTTAGGAATAATACCAGAACAAATAGATAGAAACAAAACAATAGGTTAGATTGGCTAAAATTGATAACCACTTACACTAGTCTATTTCTTTTAGATAAACATGGTTAGGACACGCTATGCCCGAACCGGAGGGACAGTGACTCCACCAGATCTGACGCAGGTAGTCGCAAACCTCCAGCATCAGATCGCAAAACAACAACAGCTGATCACTACCTTAATGGGTCAGCAAGGCAACCCAGTTACCCCACCGATGAATCCACTACCTGTTGTACCTACAGCCGCACCAGTGCCCCCGGCAGCCCCTACTCCGATGGTCCGACAAGAGGCCTATCTAATTCAGTGGCAAAGGCTTAAGCCGGAAGCATTCTCGGGAAACTGTGAACCATGGGATGCGCAAGCCTGGCTCAAAACCGTGGAGAACATAATGGAACTATTGGATTAGCCTGAACACGAGAAGGTCAAATGCGCGTCGTTCTGTCTTACCGGAGATGCCCGGATGTGGTGGGACAGAGTAAAGGCGAAAAGACAAGTAAACCAAATGCAGTGGACAGATTTTGAGACAGAGTTCTTAGAAGAATTCTTCCATATGCAAGTGACCAACAAGCACTATGACGAGTTCACTGAGTTCCGACAAGGTGATCTGTCAGTTAATGAAGCCGTCAAGAGGTTCAACCGCCTAGCCCGACTGTGCCCGGAACTGGTCCGAACTAAAAAAGAAAGGGTCCGGTTGATGTTAAAGATGCTCCGACCCGAGATAGCCCTGAACGTAGCTGGCGGAGTTAATAGACCGTAGACTGCAGAGGAGCTGGTCAGCAGCGCCCTGATTACCGAGCAATATCAGGAAGCAATGAACAAGGGCAAGAACCAAGCACTGACCGGAGCATAAAAATCACACAATACCAGAACCGACTGGAAAGGAAACTCAGGTGGAAAGAGGAAACAGTGGAATAAAACAAAAGGTGGTCCGACCAATAAGCAGACTAAGTACCCTCAGTGTGCCACATGTGGGAAGATGCATTCTGGAGTATGTCTTCTGAGCACCAAAAAGTGCTACAACTGCGGAAGGGAAGGTCATTTGGCAAGAAATTGCCCTACTCAGCCTCAGGCACCACCGTCGCAGAACTTCCAGAGCAGGAGTACCCCCGCACAGCTTCACCAGATGCAAGCTGCCATAGAAGGGACTTCAAACAGCCAAGGAAGATTGGAGGCCCCTCCCACTATGACCAATGCCAGAGTCTACTCTCTCGCTCAAGATGACGTGGCGAACGCCTCTACTATCGTCACAGGTCAGCTATCTAATTTCAGTCAGTATGCTAGAATTTTTTTTTTTTATTCAATACTGAAAGCGAACTGATGAGGGAATCTATCGAGAAACTGAAACTTGTTTCGTATCCATTAGTTGAAACCATGTCCGGACGACTCTCTACCCTCACCATAACACCAACGTTATTTGAGAACATGTTAGAGAAGCAAACCAGGGACCCGAGCCTTCAAAGAATTAAACAAGAGACCGCAGAAGGAAAGAATGATGGGTTCCGTATCGCAGACGATGGAATATTATACCTCAGGGATCGATTATGTATTCCAAAGGATCCAGAGTTGCGAAAGAAGATACTGGAAGAAGCCCATACAACGCCTTATGCAATGCACCCGGGTTCCACTAAGATGTACCAGGACCTGAAAAAGAAATTTTGGTGGTCCGGTATGAAAAAAGAAGTGGCTCAGTACGTCAGTACTTGTCTGACGTGCCAAAGGGTAAAAGCTGAACACCAGAGACCCGGTGGATTATTACAACCTGTCCAAATTCCAGAATGGAAATGGGAAGAAATCTC
Source organism: Zingiber officinale (assembly GCF_018446385.1). NCBI lineage: Eukaryota > Viridiplantae > Streptophyta > Magnoliopsida > Zingiberales > Zingiberaceae > Zingiber > Zingiber officinale. The sequence continues at coordinate 80,184,909 of NC_055986.1, forward strand.
CATGGATTTCATTTCAGGTCTACCCAAGACGACAAACGGGTATGATGCTATATGGGTGATCGTGGACAGACTGACGAAGTCTGCACACTTTTTGGCGATCAAGATGACTTATTCAACTGAACAACTAGCTCAGTTATATGTTAAGGAAATCGTCAGATTACATGGTATCCCTAAGACCATTATTTCTGATAGAGACGGACATTTTGTCTCGCACTTTTGGGAGTGCGTTCAGAAGGCCTTCGGCACGAAGTTGTTGTTTAGCACAGCCTTCCACCCACAGACTGATGGGCAGACTGAAAGAGTAAATCAAATATTGGAGGATATGTTAAGAGCTTGTGCCCTGGACTTCAAGGGGAGCTGGTGCCGATATTTATACCTGGCAGAATTCGCCTACAATAATAGCTACCAAGCTACTATTGGAATGACACCTTACGAAGCTCTATATGGGAGGAAGTGTAGATCTCCTATATGCTGGTATGAAAGTGGTGAAAAGAAGGAAATGGGGTTCCGAACGGAACTTATTGATGACACCACCCGAGCTATACAAAAGATCCGTCAACGAATAGAAACTGCTCAGAGTCGGCAGAAGAATTATGCCGATAAACGGCGCAGACCGCTAGAATTCAACATCGGAGACTTGGTATTCCTTAAAGTATCCCCCATGAAAGGGATAATGAGGTTCGGAAAGAGGAGCAAGCTAAGCCCATGATACGTAGGACCGTATCAGATTTTGGAAAGAGTGGGCCAAGTTGCATATAGACTAGAACTACCTTCAGACATGAACGCCATTCACAACGTGTTCCATGTATCGATGCTCAGCACAGATCAAGTGATTGAGCCTCAGTCGGTACAGGTGCAGGAAGACCTGAGTTACGAAAGTAAACCCATCCAGATTCTGGACCGAGAAATAAAGAGGTTAAGGAACAAAGAAATACCCTTAGTAAAGGTCTTGTGGCGGAATCAACGATTCGAAGAAGCCACCTGGGAATGCGAGGACGCTATGAAACAAAGGTACCCGGAGCTATTTTAAAGTTCGAGGACGAACTTTTTATGAGGTACGGGGTACTGTAATACCCACTAAGCTTGTAAGATAAATATATGAAGGTGGGATTTTGCCTTAGAAAAATAATAGGAAGTGAGTTGAGGCAAAAAGGAATAAAATGAAATAAAAAGAAGTGAAGGTCAAGGATTGAACCTTGAACCTCTTATATTATAATTCATAGAATTAATTAGTAGAAACCAATTGGGATAGAGAGAAGATATTGATAGCAAAGGAGGGAAACTCATGATAAAGGTAAGAGTAAAAGCTAGCCAAAAGAAAACAAGAAAAGAGCAAGAGAAAGGCAACTTGCCTTCCTCCCTTTCTCTCCCTCTTTCTCTCTTCTCTTGCCGAAAATAAAAGAGGTTAATTAAGGGGATTCATTCCCCATTATTTTATCATGAATGGTGAGAATAAATATAAAATAAAATAAATGTAAGAAAATATAAAAAAAGGCTAAGGGAGAAGGAAAGCAAAAACCAAGTTTGCTACCTCTTTCCCCTTAACATAAAAGAGAATATGTAAAGGGAAAATTCTATTCTCTCTCATTTTCTCTCATTCTTCCTCTTCCTCACCGAGAACACCACAGTCCCCTCTCCTCCATCTTCGGCCCCAAAGCCAAGTTTTTCCCTAAGAAAGCCTAAGATACAAGGAGGACTTAGCAAAGGAATCAAGGGAAAGGAACTAGAAGAAGAGACTACTTTTTTTCACCATACCTTAGATCCACAAGTGAAAAGGATGTAAGCTTCCCCTCACCTGTGGTACAAGGAGTTTTAAGTGTTTTTCAGATTTTATGAAGATTTTAAAACCTAGAAACAAGTTTGAGAAAATTCGGCCAAGAAGGGCTTTCAAAAATCTAATGATGTTTAAACTAGTCTTCACTACATGATAGATTTTTCTATGCTATGTAGAGGGGTTCTTCTTCATGCTTTTATACCTATATGATGCTTGATCAGAGGAGTACTGAACCCTAGAATTTTGGCCAAAAATATTCTTAAGAGGCTAGGGAAATTTATTGTTTTACCCAACTACTACAAGGGTCTCCCTATGAAATATTAAGGATCATGTATTAGTTTTTCTTCCTTAGAAGATATTTTGAAACTAAAAGAAAACCCACTCATATGATTCGGTCAAGAAAGGGTTTAGGGTTAGGAAGACCTTTAAATTTAAATAACCATGCTCATGTGATAGAATACAAAGATCTTAAAGGATTTGTATGCTTGAATATTGCTAGAATTTCATGAACTCCTTCTTAGGGTTTTTCGGCCATGATGAGATGGATAGCTTAGAAAAGCTTAAAAAAAATTTTAATATGCTCAAGACCTCTGTGCTGTTTAGATATGAAAGTTGTTTAATGCCCTCATGCTTAATTAGGGTGTAGAAAAATTAGTGCACGACATATAACATGTATGACTACAAGGGGTCCTAGCTTATTCATGAACCAATTTGTATATATGTTTCTTAGTAACTTTTGCCATGAAACTTACTTAGGTTTTTCATGATTTAGGCCACTTAAGAACCTAGCTAAAGAATGGTAGGTTTCGGCCATGAGAAAAAAATAAAAGAAAAAGAGAAAAAGAAACCTAGAAAGCCTAAGACACAATTCATATGTACACTCATTATGCTTGTCTTTACATATGCTATGAAACTCGTATGACTTCATATGTTTTTATGTTATTTGAAGTAAGTTTAAACAATGATGAGTTTCAGCCAAGTAGGGTTTAAATGACCTAGAGGCCTTAGAATTTAAACCAAAGGTGTTAAAATGCTTCTTATGAAAATATGATAACCTATTGCTTGTGTCACATGCTTGTATAATTTTTCCATGACCTAAATGGACCATTGTAAGTCTCGGCCATGAAGGTTTAGATGCCCTAGGGACCCTAGGACTTAAATTAAATATGCTCATGTCACTCTACATGAAATATGATAAGTAGAAAGCCAAGGTTCAATTGCTATATGTTGTTTTATGACCTAAAATGATGCTAGGGTATGTTTCGGCCATAACTATTGTATGATGCCTTGTATGAATTTATACATAAGGTTAGTCCAAGTTCACATGCTTGTATGCTTGTTTGTAGCCCTAATGAGAACTTGTTAAATTTCGGCCATGACATATGTTAAGGGCTTAAAGAACTTAGGAACTAATTCAAATGTGTCAAATGTGTTTACCTTGTTCCTTGGTAAAAATGTTATAAATATGATTTAAAGTTGTCCATGCTTTTATGTCATATGGAACCTTGTTTCACACCTTAAGGTTTCGGCCACATGAAATTTCGGACTTGAAGAACTTAGAAACTAAGTTAATCATGTTTATAATGCTTCCTATGAAAATGTTATGATGATAATTTAGGTGCCATATGCTTAGATGTTGTGTTTAACCTAAATTAAGCCCTAAAGGGGTTTCGGCCACAAGGGTTAGGAAGCTTAGAACCAAGATGAATATGATACCATGTTTCCTATGATAGGATAATCACAAGATACACCCTTATGCTTAATATGTATGCTTGTGATTTATGACTTATGATATGATATGCATGCTTTTATGATATGATATGCTTTGTGCTAAAAATATGCATGCTTATGTTATGATATGTGGTTAAATTATGCATGCTTTAATGCTATGTTTAGTGCTTAAAATATGCATGCTTTCATGATATGCCATGTGGTTAAATCATGCATGCTTGATGATATGCTTTATGCTTAAGATATGCATGTTTTTATGATCTATGCCTAAGTGATGCATATTGTTATGACATGATGTATGCCTAAGTGATGCATACCTTTATGACATGATGTATGCCTAAGTGATGCATACCTTATGATATGATGTATGCCTAAGTGATGCATACTTTTATGACATGATGTACGCCTAAGTGATCATACCTTTATGATATGATGTGTGCCTAAGTGATGCATGCTTTTATGATACATGATATGTATGACATATACTTTACTTTATTTGTGAGTGGCTTGTACCAAGGGTGGGCTCCATAAGCGCCCCGGGGACTAAGGACCTCGTTAGGGATGGGCTCCTAAGTGCCCCTAGGACTAAGGGCCTAGTATGTTTGCCTCGTAGGGTTCAAGACTTGCTACCTTGGACCTACAAGGTTGCGCGCAATATGTAAGTGGTACATAGCCGGGATCCCCCTTATGTTGAGATTACTTTCAAGTATATATATGTAAAAGAAAATGGTTTTAAAGATCATGAGACATACACATGTTTTTCGGATACATGTTTTCCAAAATCATATTGCATACACCTTATGATTATGCTATGTTTCATGCTATGCTCTTGATTATGATATGCCATGATAAGGTATGATTATGTTATGTTCATGCTATACCTTATAGACATGTTTCGGCCATGGATATGTTGATGCTTGATATATAGATTTCGGCCATGGATATGATGATGCTTTGATGTACATGTTCGGCCATAGTTATGATGCTTTGATATACATGTTCGGCCATAGTTATGATGCTTTGATATACATGTTTCGGCCATGCTTTGATATACCATGATACTTGGTTGTTATACCATGTCTAGCTATGTTTTATGCAATGCACTAGATATATGTTTCGGCCATGATGATGTTTGATATGCCATGACTAGTGGTGATTATATTATGATGCGTGATATGCTGGAATAGAATGCTAGGTTATGCCATGATTAGTTGAGATTATGACTTGTTGATACATTATTGATTATGTGTTGATTTTTGGTTTTAGTGAGTAGGAAAGGAACTTACTGAGCCATGAGTGCTCATAGCTTACTTTCCTTGTACCACAGATAAAGGAAAAAGCTGGATGAGTTAGAGGAGCTGCAGGAGGGGAAACGAAGATGTGTGTGGCGGTGGCTAGGCAACTAATTAAGAACCTGCTTTAAAACCTTTAAGAACTATGCTTTGGTTTTGTGAAATGTAATACACTATTGGTGACTTGATGTTAAGTTTTTATTGATTTTGTTATCATGATATGAAACCATGTTAGTGTAGTTCGGTTTGAAATAAGTTAAGAAAAATAATTTTTAAGTCTTCCGCTGTAATACGTACGTAGAGTATCGTAGCCCCGTCCCTTAGGGTTAGCAGGGAGGGCGGGCGTTACATGGTATAAAAACCTAGGTATCAGATAATCTAGATACACATGCCAGAAAATAAAATCCAGAACCTATTCCTAACCTCAGTAAGATATGGTATGTCACTTACTCTAGGATCTAAGGTACTCATGGCAATAATCATGAAGTATAAAACATGGATACATAACAAGCGACCAAACAGATCATGCTATGGGCATCAAATCGTAACATACCAAATACAAGCATGATCATTGCTTGCAGTTATAAAATACTATGCATATCCAATTGACAATATCATAAAAAGATAAGTCAAGAGGTACCCGCCTCAAATAGATCGAGCTAATCAACCTCTATGTCGAAGTGCTCGTCCCGAATCCGAATCCTGTATAAATCAATACATATATTTTATTTAGCCAAACTCATATGAACTAAACAGCTAAATAAAATACTCACGCCCAATTAGGGAAAAATCCCAATCATTCTAGCATACAAATTTAACCTAACAAACGGAATATCACTCACCTCAAAAGATCCCCAACATCCTCAATCGAACCTCAATCAGAACTATATCATTCCTTCACATTTTCTTCTTTTTAAATCCAAGACATGAGTCAACAACTCACAGGATCCTCTTTCAACATAGGTCATCTACAATATTAATCAAAGGGTAAAATCGTATTAATGGCAACTTACATTGAGTCCTGGATAAGGATAAATTCATATCACATTCCACCTAATGAAGTAATTAGGTTTATTCCACCCTAGTTCGAAAATATAACTTACCTCAGATCTGACTCATAGCTCCCTCTTTGGTGACATCGTGGCCACAAAGAAAACAGTTGCTGGAATTGCTGTATGAAGTTAATAAAAATCACTGCCAGAAGGAAAGACACAGTTAACGCATCCCCCTATTCCAACATCGCATCCAAACCTCTACAAACTTTGAAAAAAAATTGAAATGTCTTACCCAATCCTTGTGCTGGCAGTTTCCTTCCAGTCCAAAAACCACAGCAGGCAGTTGTTGAGATCGGCAATACTGAGCTTAACGGTTCGATATCAGGGCACAGGTCAGACGCGATCGACTGGAGGGATCTTGGGCTGTTGGCGCTAGGGCAGAAACAAGGCAGCAACCGCCCAGATCAGAGGCACGAGGAGGAAGGGAAGCTTCGACTGGCGTCCAAGGACCAGACCTAGGGTTCGGCTAGCCGATCAATAGGGGCTCGGCGGTGATCCGGGACTAGGGCACAGGTCGATGGTGGCTTCCGGCGCAATCGGCGGCAACAATCTTGTAAGGAATCGGAGACTAGGGCATCGACCTTGGGGTGGCACTCGGGTAGCTGGTAGCTAAGGCACAGGGAAGGATCGGCTACGGGGTCTCAGATGCCGGCGGCCGGCGCTCGAGCATTGATCGGTGCCGAGAAGAACCAGGAGGAAGAGGAAGTCAAGGTGTCGATGCCGAGAGAGAGAGAGACCTAGGGCTCGTGGGTGTGGCCGGCGACAGAGCTTTTCCCTTGGCTTGTCGTCGCGTGAGAGAGTCGGCAAAGAGAGCTTCAACATTCGCGGAAGAAAAAGGGGAAGAAGAGACGACGGTTTCGGTGCACAAAGGAGGTTAGCACGCGGCACTGTTCGGCGGGGAGAAAAGGAAAAAAAGAAATCAAAAGAAAATAAAAACCAAACTTTTCCTCTTTTAAAACGGGGTAGTCTAAACAGGCTTTTCTGGACCCCATTTTTATCCCCGTAAACCCGTCCATACGAGCTCCGAAAAATTTTTGAAAAATTTCCAAAAATTTCGAAAAATTCCCTTATTATTATTCTCTATTTTTTTCGATATTTTACAGTTTTTCTGTCTTGACACAGAAAACCCCTCAGGTTGGTCCATATAGATTTCCTCTTCTAAATCCCTATTTAGAAAGGCTGTCTTTACATCCATTTGATGTACTTCGAGATTCCATAGAGCAGCAATAGCCAACAATACTCTAATGGAAGTTATTCTCGATACCGGAGAGTATGTATCGAAGTAGTCAAGGCCTTCTCATTGTCGGTATCCTTTAATTACCAATCTGACCTTGTATTTATCGATTGTGCCATCTGATTTCATTTTCTTCTTGAAGATCCACTTACAACCTAGTGGTTTAATTCCCGAAGGAAGATCCACAAGTTCCCAAGTGTGATTTTGCAAGATAGATTCTATCTCAGATGCAATTGCCTCTTTCTAGTGAGGTCCATCAGAAGAACCTACAGCTTCTGAGTAACTTCGGGGCTCACTCTCCAACATGAAAGTGATAAAATCCGATCCATAGGATTTTTCCACCCGAGCTCTTTTGCTCCATCTAGGCTCAACCTCCACGGGTTCCTCGTCATCATCATCTTCTTCTTCGCTTTGTGTTTCGGTTGCCCGTTTTGAGGAGCTAGAATCCTCACGAGTCTTATACGGAAACACATGCTCGAAGAAAGAGGCATTTCTCGATTCGATTATCGAGTTCCTGTGTATCTTCGGTACGTGTGACTCATACACACAAAATCGATAAGCACTGTTGTTATGTGCATATCCAATAAATATGCAATCAACAGTCTTTGGTCCTATCTTTATTCTTTTCGGATCAGGTACCAACACTTTGGCAAGACACCCCCACATTCATAAATATTTGTAGGACGGTTGCCTTCCATTCCACAACTCATAAGGGCTCTTATCTATTTTCTTCCGGGGCACCTTATTTAAAAGATAATTAGCTGTTAACACAGCTTCCCCCCACATGGACTCTGGCAATCCAGAGCTTAATAGAAGAGCATTCATCATCTCCTTAAGAGTTCGATTCTTTCGCTCAGCAACTCCGTTTTGCTGAGGAGTATATGAAGCTATTGTTTCGTGTCTGATCCCATGTTTAGCACATAACTCAGCGAACGGTGACACATATTCACCGCCTCGGTCACTTCGAACCACCTTAATCTTTCTATTAAGTTGGTTTTCAACCTCATTCTTATATAGAGCAAATTTCTCTATTGCTTCATCCTTACTTTTGAGAAGATACACATAACAGTATTTTGTGTTATCATCTACAAAAGTGATGAAGTATTTATTCCCACCACGTGTTGGCGTACCTTTTAGGTCGCACACATCAGTGTGGATTAGGTCAAGTGGTTCATTACTTCTTTCAATATGTTGAAAGGATGACCTTGTCATTTTCGCTTCAACACAAATCTCACACTTGTGTTTTGAGTCAAGGTGGAATATAGGTATGCTTTGCATATTAATTAATCTATGCAATACATCGTAGTTAACATGTCCTAGTCTACCATGCCACAAATACGAAGACTCAAGCATATAAGTGGAAGAGCTTTCAGTTTTATTTATCTTAGGCCTAATCGCCATTACATTGAGCTTAAACAACCCATCAGATACATAGCCCCTTCCTACAAACACTTCATTCTTGGACAGTACAATTCTGTCCGACTCAAAAATAATGTGAAAGCCATGCTTACTTAACAGTGATCCGGATACTAGATTCTTTCGAATCTCCAGAACATACAGCACATTGTTCAGAGTGAGATCCTTGCCCGAGGTCATCTTCAACACCACCTTTCCTTGGCCCATGATGTCTGAGGTTGCTGAGTTCCCCATGAACATCTTGTCTCCAGTGACTTCTTCAAAGTTGTGGAGCAGCTCCTTATTACAACAGACATGTCTGGTGGCTCCAGTATCGATCCACCATTGTTGTGGGTTTAAACCGACCAGATTCAATTCTGAGACCACAGCACAAAGGTCGTCCATTTCTGGTTCCTCGTTCAGTTTGGCCTCTTGCTTCTTCTTCGGCTTTCTGCACTCCGAAGATTTGTAACCTACTTTGTCACAGTTGAAGCACTTCCCAGAGAACTTCTTCTTGCTGATGCCTCCTCTGGGTCCAATCTTGGAAGACTTGGAGTTCTTCCGTTTCGAGCTTTGACCGTGCTCGACCACGTTGGCTTTCACAGTAGCCTGAGAGAACAGTTTCCTCTCTGAACTCTTGTTGTCTTCTTCGATGTGAAGTCGAACAATGAGTTCCTCTACATTCATCTCCTTCCGCTTGTGCTTCAGGTAGTTCTTGAAGTCCTTCCAGCCAGGAGGCAGCTTCTCAATGATAGCAGTCACCTGGAAGGTTTCACTCAGAACCATCCCTTCTGAGTGGATCTCATGCAAGATCACCTGAAGCTCCTGGGACTTGGTTGATCACAATCTTGGAGTCAACCATCTTGTAGTCCAGGAATCGGCCCACGATGAACTTCTTTGCCCCTGCATCCTCCGTCTTGTATTTCTTGTCCAGGGACTCCCACAGATCCTTAGCCGTTCTCTTCATCCTATACATAGCGTACAGCGAGTCGGCAAGACAGTTGAGGATGTAGTTTCGGCAAAGGAACTCAGAATGAGTCCATGCCTCCACTGTACTGATGGTCTGCGCATCAGCATCCTCAGCTCGCTTGGGAGGGTCCTCAATCAAGAACCGAGCCAGGTTGAGCGTGGTCAGGTAGAAGAGCATCTTCTGCTGTCACCTCTTGAAGTTCAGTCCACTGAACTTCTCTGGCTTTTCCCCATGACTGATTGGCACAGTTCCAATTGGGGCAGAGGGGGTCTGCACTTGTTGAGTTTGTTGCACCTCAACATTTTATTCTGTGGTCATCTCAACAGAAATGACTCTGTTTCAAGATTGTTAGACACAAACAATCTGCCGGAGATTTTAGGGGTATTAGCTGAATTCAAATAACACTGATTTAAATTCAACTTACAGTAGAGATGACCTGAGCGGATAATCTCAGGCAGCCAGCAGGGGCTGGTTTCTGCTCCGAGCAGAAGAATTGCCGAGCAAGAATATCGGCTGAGCCACAAGTCTGTGTTGCCGAGCGGGCGGATCGGCCGAGCAGAGGGCAGATCGGCCGAGATGAGTTCGGATCAGCAAGTCGGGTCGGTCGGTCGGCCGGGTCGGCGGGTTGGTCAGTCAGCCGGGTCGGCGGGTCGGTCAGTCAGCCGGGTCAGCGGGTCAGTCGGTCAGCCGGGTCGGCGGGTCGGTCGGTCAGCCGGGTCGGCGAGTTGGTCGGTCGGCCGGGTCGGCGGGTCGGTCGGTCGGCTGGGTCTATCGAGCAGCAAAACAGGTCTTGATAAAAAGGAAGACCAGGTCTATTTAGAGTAGAATAACCAGGTCTGTTCAGAGCAGATCTGCAGAACAGAAGACCAGGTCTGCAGAGCAGTCTCGACAGAGCAGTAAGGTCGGACAAAATCCCGACCGGACAAGCTGACTGAGGCCTGCAAGTAGCAGTTTCCTTGAAACAGATTCGCCCCCACCTCCGGCTGTGCTTCGAGGCTTATTTGGTTGGTCTGTTTCCCAGGATACAACGGTCTAACCGTGAACTCCACCAAGCACCGGTGGTCACGGCGAACTGAGTGGTACCCAAAAGGTACCACGGGCAATCTGTCGAGCAGGAGTTGCACGACAGAGAAGGGGAATGAGGAGGAGAGTTTCTGCTTGCTTTCGCTGTGTTATCTGCGCAACCTTTTGCCTAAGGTCGCAGCCTACTTATATAGGAGCTCAAGACCAAAGGACACCATTAATGATCATTACTCAATGCCAGCTTTTCACTTGGCCGTTTTGATTATGCATTAATCTTTCTCTAATACATCCGTTACACAAGCATCAAAAAGATATATGTGGCAAAATGTTGGTTGTTCTGCTTGGGCAAATTTTTGCCCCGACCTGTCCGGCATTCGTGTGCGCAGGTCACGCTCGCGCACGAGTCAACTTGGTTCAATGCAATCCGGGCCCTGGATTTGCACCCCTCCTGCGCACCCACGCGTGAGAGAGAGCCTCTCCCCATGCATTTGTTCACATCCTCAATGCATGTGAATCAATATAAACCAACAAACTTACCTTGAAACTTCCAATGTGGGACTAAAGTCCCATTCACAATGGAGCTTCTTCTCTTCCACCTCTTCTCCATTCACACTTATTCAACAAATCAAACTCTAGGTATCTCACTCACAACTTAGGTAGTCAAAATATCATTACCTAATATACATATCTTCAAGACTTCAACTCTACCTTGATCTAGGTTCCCTGCCCTTAAGTCATCCAAGCATCACCTTATTCCAAGCTATATGCCCTCTACTCCATCGAGTTCCTCCCAAGATTTATCTCTACTCTATCTAGCCCTCCAACTCTTGAGTCCATTGAGCTCCTACCGAGTTTCATCTCCACTCGATCCAAGACTCTATCCTTCAAGTCCACGAGGTCTTCCCAAGCTTTGTCCATCGAACTCCCCTCAAGATTCACTAGATCCAAGTGTCCAACCATCAAGTCCACTGAGCTCCTTCTAAACTCTATCACAAGCCTCTAACCCTTGAGTCCATTTATCTCATTGAGATCTAAGTGTAATCTCCAAGACGAATCAACATGGCTACAAATACGTACATTTGATACTGTTAGTAGTCCAAGTGGTTAAGCCACATTTTTTATATGTTCTCAACTAAGGTTAAGGTAGGCCTTACTTGTATTTCTAATATATTTTCTAAGTGTGCAGGGACTTAGAAAAATGCATAGATATTTGATGGCTCAGGTTTTGATGAAGTACGGTGGTATGGGATACTCAAGGCATCGAAAAGAATGAGAAGCATTAGAGACAAAGGACCTTAGAAAAGATGCAGCGAGTGAGAATGATGGCACAAAAAGGGAGATGATGGGCTCATTGCATCCGAAAGATGAGGAGCTGTGAAAGAATACTCCGGCATCAGAGGGACGAGAAGCTGGAGTAAGCATGTACAAGGCAAGCTGGAGAGACAAGAGTTGAGTGAATTGAAACTGGACAAGGGCAAACTCAATTCTAGATAGACTTAGGCATAGTCAGCTGAGTCAGGAAGTTTAAGCAACTGAAAAAGGATTTTAATCGATCAGACCGGTTATTCGATCGACCAATGCAAAAGATAAAATATTACCTATCTACAAGATATCGCTAAAGGAGGATTGGTCAACTGAACATCTGAATTGGGCAAACTAGACTCTGCGTGGAAGCTAATCCAATAGCAAAAATTCAATGTAAGTGGATCAGGCGACTGAAGATAAAGATCAATGATTAGAGGACACGTGGTAGCATATCCAAAAAACTCATACAAATTTAACCTCTAACTTTGTAGCTACCTCACACTACAACAAATATGTTAAAAGACAACACTATAAAGACAACGGTTTTCGAAGGAACTGTTGTTAATTTGATAAAAGACAACGGTTTTGTCAAAAACCGTTGTCTTTGAGCTTTAAAAAACAACAGTTTTGTAAAAACTGTTGTCCTTGAGCGAATTGTTTTCTAATCAACAACGCATTTTACAACGATTTTTATAAAACTGTTGTTGTTTAGCGCATTTTTTAGAGGATACTGTAGGAACCCCAAGGTTATTTTGGTGTGATCAACAAGTTAAGGTAGGTCCTGTTTGTTTTAACCTTGTGTCTAAGTGTGCAGGAGCTTAGGAACACAGGTAGTCGAGCGGAAGACGCAGCTAGCGAGAAGGACAGCAGTTCGAGGGATGAGGTGCTGCGGAAGAGTACACCGGCGGACGAGAAGGAAGCGTGCGGTGGTTCCGAGGGACGAAAGCTGGAGCGGAAGATTGCTCGGGGAGTAAGAGACGCAGCTAGCGAGAAGGACGGCACGCGGTGCGTCCGAGGGACGAAGACTGCGGATGAGTACGCCGACGGACGAGAAGGAAACACGTAGCGATTCCGAGGGATGAGAAGCCGGAGGGAAGCTCGCTCGAGAAGACCGGAAGTTGGGTTCGAGTGAGCCCTTTTCCGGATGGCAGAGATCACCCAAGCGAGCGGATCCGGAGGAGAAGAACCGGACCGAGGAGGGACTGAACCAGAGAAGAGGTCCCGGACAAAAAAGTCAACGCTGTTGACTTTGGGCTCCGGGGCGCCCGGAACCCTTCCGGGCGCCCGAACCCTGATTTTGACCAGGATCGCGATTTACGCGATTTGAACGTTGGGGGATAAAGTTTTATCCCCCAGGGCGCCCGAAACCCTTCCAGGCGCCCCGACCAAGGCTATAAATATAGCCTTGGTCCAGAAGCTTTTCATTAACTCAGTAATTAGCATTCCAAACACTTGTGCACTCACTGTTCTAGTTTAGCTTCTATTTTTGTGCTTTCACCGGTGTAAGAGGCTTCTCCGCCCGAAGGAGTTTTTAGTACGATTACTTTCCTTGGATTAACAACCTCCCCGGTTGTAACCAAGTCAAACACGGTGCCTCGTTTCTTTCTTGTATTTCTGCTTAGCTAATTTTATACAAGTGTTAGTTTAAGAGTTCGAGAAGGGTTGCTTTTGTTTTTGATTTTACAGGGCTATTCAACCCCCCTTCTAGCCGACCCAACGGTCCTACAAGTGGTATCAGAGCTAAGGCGCTTCAGGAGGACTAACCGCCGAACGAAGCAACGAGATGGTCGGACCAAGCATTCACCCGCCAAAATTCGAAGGGGATTTTGCCACTTGGAAAAAACATATGCAGGTATTTCTTACAACAGATATTGAATTATTTTTAACAATGAAACTTGGTTTTCAAGCTCCAGAGGACAAGGAAATAGATAAATGGACAAAAAAGGAGCAGGCCGACTTCGTGGCGAACGGCAAAGCAGAGTACCATCTGCTAAGCGTTCTTCCACCTCAAGAAGTCAACAGGATTGGTAAATACAACTCTGCAAAGGAACTTTGGGAGAAATTCCTCGAGCTGCACGAAGGAACGTCCGAAGCAAAGCTCGCCAGAAGAGATCTGCTTCGCAATCAGCTCACCAGCCTGCGACTTGGGGAAGATGAGTCAGTCGCGCATCTGCACTCGAGAATAAAAGAAATTATCATCGGACTTTTGAATCTCGGAGAAAAGGTAAGTAACCGAGATTCGCTCAGGTACGCTCTAAATTCCTTTCCTAGAAATACCAAATGGGCATCATTAGTAGATGCATTTTATATTTCTAAAGATTTATAAAAGATTTCATTAGAAGAATTCTTTTCAACATTTGAAGTGCATGAGTCAAGATGTGCAGGAATGAAGGAGCCTAAAAACAACGTCGCCCTCAAAGCCTCGAGAGACGAACCAGAATCGGAATCCTCTCTCGACGACGAGGAAATGGTAATGATGGTAAGAAGATTCAAGAAACTTTGTAAATCCAGATCTACTAACCATCCGCAGGGAAAGAAGAGAAGAACGATCCACTGCTACCACTGCGATGAAGAAGGGCACGTCAAAGACAACTGCCCCAAGCTGAAGAACAAGGACAAGGAGAAGGGTAAGAAGCCTATCCAAAAGTGAAAGGCCCTAAAGGCGACGTGGGACGATACATCGTCCGAATCGGAAGTCGAAGCTCTCTCCGGACTCGCACTGATGGCGAGTCATCAAGACGACGACTGCGATTCAAGCTCTTCCGAAATGAGCATCGAGAGCATCGATGAAGAGGGAGACACGTCGGAAGAAAGCAGCAGCTCAGGGGGAGAAACGGACAACGAGATCGACAAGGTAAGTCAGGTACGATCTCTTCCTCCCGATAAAATGTTTAAGTTTGTTAAACTTTTAACAAAAGACTGCTGTAAATTAGAAAGTGAAAATAAAAATTTAAAAGTAATTCTAGCTAAGTCTTGTCCCTTAGAAGAATTAGATAAATTAAAATTAAAAAATGAGAAATGGGAATTAGAAAATCAAAATTTGAAAATTCAAATAGATAACTTAAAAAATTATGCATGTTCATCTAAAACCAATGTTAGAAGATTTAATAATTTAAATTGGTACTTTAAATATCACCCGGGATAAATTAGGAATATTTCAAGAAAATATGTCCCTAAAAACTTTTTAGTTAATCCAGTAGGTTGGAACCTATATTGGGTTCCTAAATCATGCTTAAATTAATTTTAAAAGTAAAATTAGCACTTTAAGTGAGAAAATTAAACAAAGAATTTCTTTATGAGGCTTTGTCTAAGGAAGTGGTTGTTGCTCCAATAACCAAGAAGGCCTAGTGCCTCGCCACGACCTGGAAGCCAAAATATTGAAATAAATGTTTAATTAACTTACTAATGATGCATTAATACAAGAATTAATTAGTGCTTGAAAAAAGTTATTCAAAACATTTTATTTCAAATTAGAAATTTACCTACTTAGAAATTTTTTTTTTTGCCTAAGTCATTTAAAAAAAATACTTAAAAATGTAAGTTAGGATTTTTTTTTAATTTTTTTTTTCTCTTAGAAATATTCTCAAAAATTATTTTTTCCTAAGTTAAGAACTTTTTTTTCTTGAAACTAGAAATCTCAGCTTTAATTACTTAGAAAATTTTTCTAAATTTCTTATACTTTTTCTAAGTCTTTAACCCTTAGATTATTTTTCTTGGAACCCCATTTTTTTTGTGATCAAAGGGGGAGAAGGGAAAGTATAAGTCTAGGGGGAGGTAGATAGATTTAATTTTTTCTATCTTTTTGCACTTAAATTGTAATTTAAGTTAATTTACTTAATTCAATTTTATGTCTATTTTAACCCTAGCTTAACTTGGGTTGATCACACCAAAAAGGGGGAGATTGTTGGAACCCCAAGGTTGTTTTGGTGTGATCAACAAGTCAAGGTAGGTCCTGTTTGTTTTAACCTTGTGTCTAAGTGTGCAGGAGCTTAGGAACACAGGTAGTCGAGCGGAAGACGCAGCTAGCGAGAAGGACAGCAGTCCGAGGGACGAGGTGCTGCGGAAGAGTACACTGGCGGACGAGAAGGAAGCGTGCGGTGGTTCCGAGGGACGAAAGCTGGAGCGGAAGATTGCTCGGAGAGTAAGAGACGCAGCTAGCGAAAAGGACGGCACGCGGTGCGTCCGAGGGATGAAGACTGCGGATGAGTACGCCGGCGGACGAGAAGGAAACACGTAGTGATTCCGAGGGACGAGAAGCCGGAGGGAAGCTCGCTCGAGAAGACCGGAAGTTGGGTTTGGGTGAGCCCTTTTCCGGATGGCAGAGATCACCCAAGTGAGCGGATCCGGAGGAGAAGAACCGGACTGAGGAGGGACTGAACCAGAGAAGAGGTCCCGGATAAAAAAGTCAACGCTGTTGACTTTGGGCTCCGGGGCGCCTGGAACCCTTCCGGGCGCCCGAACCCTGATTTTGACCAGGATCACGATTTACGTGATTTGAACGTTGGGGGATAAAGTTTTATCCCCCCAGGGCGCCCGGAACCCTTCCAAGCGCCCCGACCAAGGCTATAAATATAGCCTTGGTCCAGAAGCTTTTCATTAACTCAGTAATTAGCATTCCAAACACTTGTGCGCTCACTGTTCTAGTTTAGCTTCTATTTTTGTGCTTTCACCGGTGTAAGAGGCTTCTCCGCCCGAAGGAGTTTTTAGTGCGATTACTTTCCTTGGCTTAACAACCTCCCCGGTTGTAACCAAGTCAAACACGGTGCCTCGTTTCTTTCTTGTATTTCTGCTTAGCTAATTTTATACAAGTGTTAGTTTAAGAGTTCGAGAAGGGTTGCTTTTGTTTTTGATTTTACAGGGCTATTCAACCCCCCTTCTAGCCGGCCCAACGGTCCTACAGATACGACTATAGTTTTGTAAACTATTGTAAACTTAATTCTTCAATTGTCGTGACTTAATGCCTTTCCCTCTTCGAAAAATTGTTGGCGCGTGTTTTCCCTCCCCTTAGTCTTCGGGAACCCTAGCCTATGGTGTCTTTCCCCTCTCCTCATCACGCGATCTCTTCATGTTCCCTCTCCTCACAAAATCTCCTCTTCCCGATCTCCTCACACAATCTCCTCCACTCCTCACACGTTTTTGCCTTCCACCCCTTTGCACGAACCCCTCTCCTCAAAACTCCTCTCTGCCTAAACCTCTCTCGCTGAACATCTCCGGCGAACCTTGAACCTCTCCTTCGAAATCCTCTCAGACTAACCCTCTCCCACTGAACATCTGAACAAGCTGCCTTCATTCCCTTTTTAAAGGGGGTGAATCCACAGTTACACTGATATAACTCAGGTATGGCTGGAAAAACTCTTTCATCTTCTTAGAAGGGTTTATAGTATTTTTTTTTCATCTTCTTATAAGGGTTTATATTGTTTGTGTTTGTGTGCTAAGAAGTGTTAACATTTTTATACAGGTATAAACAACAAATGTACTCTACCAAAAGTTTACTTTCATTGTATTTTTTTATTAACTTGTCAATCCATACAAGCATGATCTGCAACTGAAAGTTTTTTTTGCTAATTAATGTTATCCTGGTCTCTTCTTTTACAATTCTTCTAGCTTGTCTCTCTTCAAAGTATACTTATCTTATCTCTACTACATGCTTAATGTTTAAAATAACTGATTCATAGTTGTCACAATTAATATTAATTTAGTTGTATTTACCTTAATAATTAAATGAAATTTAATAGATATATTCCAGCATTACTCACTATATTAATTTTGTGTTGTTTGTAGCATTGCTAATTTAATGTTATTCTTACAATTGTTTTGAAGGATTTGACTCATTATTAGCTGCTTAGTTGTACGAGTAATGGACAAAGATTGGATGTCAAAGAATAGGTTATCACATGATTATGAGGTTGGGGTAGAGTCTTTCTTGCACTTTGCAACGCAAAACGCTATAGATCCGAATGCAATACCTTGCCTATGTGCAAGATGTGGTAATCTAAAGACGAAAGATGTTGACACTATAAGAGCACATTTGTGTTGTAATGGTATGGATTTAACAAATCATACATGGATTTGGCATGGGGAAAGATCTAAGATCGGGAACTCAATGAATGATCAAGTAGGCCAAGATGAACACAAACCAATTGATATGGTACATGCTGCATATGATAGTTATGCTGAGAATCCAAACCAATTCCATAAGCTACTTGAAGATGCTGAGAAACCTTTATATCCAGGATGTACTAAATTTACAAAGTTATCTTCACTTGTCAAATTATATAACTTGAAGGCAAAATATAGTTGGAGTGATAAAAGTTTCACTGACATACTTATTTTGATAGGGGAAATGCTTCCAGATAACAATGAATTATCTTTATCTTTGTATGATGCAAAGAAAAGCTTATCTGTATTAGGGATGGATTATGTGAAAAATCATGCTTGCCCTAATGATTGTATCTTATACCGGAAGGAGTATGAGGATTTTTCCAATTGCCCTATTTGCGGGATGTCAAGGTGGAAGTTGGGAAAAAAAATGATAAATGAAGGAGTTCCAACAAAAGTCCTTTGGTACTTCCCACCTATTCCAAGATTTCAAAGATGGTTTAAGAACAAGGAGATATCTAAGGAGTTAACTTGGCATGCTGATAAAAGAATTCGTGATGGATACTTGCGTCATCCGACTGATTCACCCTCTTGGAAATTGGTGGATCACAACTGGCCTGATTATGCTTCTGAGCCAAGAAATCTAAGATTCGCCATATCAGTAGACGGGATTAATCCCCATAGTTCAATGAGTTCTACATATAGTTGTTGGCCAATTGTTATGATCACTTACAACCTTCCTCCAAGGTTATGTATCAAGAGAAAATTTATGATGCTCACTTTAATGATTTCTGGTCCCAAGCAACCGGGGAATGATATTAATGTCTATTTAGCACCTCTAATTGATGACCTAAAATGCTTATGGGATATAGGTGTTGATACATATGATGCATATCGAGAGAAAAATTTCTTTCTTAGAGTTGTTTTACTATGGACAATCAATGATTTTCCTGCATATGGGAACATGTCAGGTTGTGTTGTGAAAGCATATCATGCATGTCCAATATGCGGTGAAGAAACATATTCAACAAGGTTAAAGCATAGTAGAAAAATGTCATATATTAGCCATAGAAGGTTTCTTCCTAGAAGTCATCCTTATCGAAGGCAAAAGAAAATATTTAATGGGAATCAAGAGTTTAACCTCGCACCAAAACCATTAACTGGCCATGAAGTATTAAAAAGAGTTGAAAGTATTAATTATCGTTTGGGAAAATTGAGTGGGAAGCTTCAGTTAAAGGATGTTTTTGAAAAATCATGCTGGAAAAAGAAATCTATATTCTTTGAACTTGAGTATTGGAAACATCTACATGTTCGACATGTTCTTGATGTGATGCACATTGAAAAAAATATTTGTAAAAGTCTCATTGGTACGTTACTTGACATTCCAGGAAAAACAAAGGATGGAGTAGCAGCAAGACTAGACCTTATAGAGATGAATGTGAGAACTGATTTGGCACCAAAGATGGGGGAGAATAAAACATATTTACCAACAGCGTGTTTTACACTAAGTAAGGCTGAGAAAAGAAAATTTTGCAATTCTTTGTTAGGAATAAAGGTCCCAACAGGTTACTCATCCAATGTTAAAAACCTTGTGTCGATGAAGGACTTGAAACTTGTTGGCCTTAAGTCACATGACTATCACACTTTGATGCAACAATTGCTTCCAGTGGCTATCTGTGGTGTCTTGCCTAAACATGTTAGAGATACTATCGTTCGGTTGTGTGGCTTTTTCAATGTGTTATATAATAAAGTGATAGATGTCTCAAAGTTGGATGATTTGCAAAGAGAGATTGTGATGCAATTGTGTTTACTTGAAAAATATTTTCCCCCATCTTTTTTTGATATAATGATTCATTTAACTGTTCATCTTGTGCGGGAGGTGAAATTGTGTGGACCGGTATGGTATAGGCATATGTACCCATTTGAAAGATTCATGAAGATGTTGAAAGGCTATGTGCGAAATCGTAATTGACCTGAAGGGTGTATAGCCGAAAGTTATATTGCGAAAGAGGCTGTGGAATTTTGCTCAGACTAATTGTCTAGTGTGCATACAATTGGGATCCCATCAAGGCATCGAAGAGTACAACTCATAAAGCCTCTATCTGGTTCAATAATTCACTCCACTAGTCATGATGAGTTACATCAAGCACATCGTTATGTATTAGAAAATGATGATGATGTTGATCCTTATATCGAGTAATTTCTCTAACTTATTAATACTTTCTTGCACTTTTCTTATATTCAATTGGTTAACTTATCCCTAATGATTTCATCAGGGAGCACATGACATTTTTGAATGCAAAATTTCCTCATAAGGCTAAGTCTAAAAGGTGGCTACAAGATGAGCATAACCGAACATTTATTAACTGGTTACGTGATCGTGTAAGTTTCATAAGGTTTGAAATATAGGTTTTTTCAAAGCTAAGTTCATATTTTATCACATTGTGAAATATAGGTTGCAAGTGCAGTTGGTCATTCCATTAGTCAAATATCAGAAAGATTGAAGTGGATAGCCCGCGGACCTAGCAATCAAGTGTTAAAGTACTCTAGTTATTTGATTGATGGGGTTACTTATCATACAAAAGAGTGTGATGATATACGAGTTGTTCAAAACTCCAGAGTAAGCTTAGTCGCAAAGACAATGCAAGTTGCTAGTTCAAAGGACAAAAATCCGGTTGTGTCAGACATAATTTTTTATGGAGTCATTCAAGAAATATGGGAACTTGATTACCAAAATTTTCAAGTCCCAATGTTTAAATGTAATTGGGTTGAGAATAATAATGGTATTAAATTTGATGATCTTGGTTTCACGCTGGTAAATCTCAAGAGAATTGGATTCAAATCTGACCCTTTTATATTGGCCAGTCAAGCAAAGCAAGTATTTTACATTGAAGATCCTCAAGATCCTACATGGCATGTTGTACTTGCAACACCTAACAGGGAGAACATTGAATATATAAATGATGATGAGTTGGAAAATGATGTAATCCACTACCAATGTTTTACAAGAGAGTTTCTATCAATGGATGTTGATGGAATAGATGAGAAAGAACCACCATATAGTCGTGAAGATTGTGATGGGACTTGGGTTGATAATAAATAAGTGCAATCCTACATGACATCAACCAGCAGGTTTTTAGTCTTTTGACTATTGTTCATTAGTTGTAAATGAAGTTCATTTGTTTATTTGTATTATGATTCTTGTATGAGTAGCATTTTGAATGACATTGATGTATGATGCAAATGGAAAACTATTGTACTTTATTTACCAATGCATTGCATAGTGTAATTTTATGAATGGCTAACAAGTTGTCAATGCATAATGCAGGAACTGCATCATTGGAGAACTTAACAAGATTCTGGAATTGTATCACCTCATTGCTTTGTAGAAACTATGGCATCTCATGGAAAAAAGAGTACAAGAAATGGAATTCAGGTACAAGGAAATACTATAAGCACCAAAGAAGTTAATATGGCCAATTCTACAAATTCTGGAAATTCTGGTACAGTAATGGAATCTCAAGAGACCAAAACAACAAGAACTTCAAGAGGTCGCACTCGTTTAGATAAGCTAGTTAGGCAAAGGGTCCACGAAATTAGAAAGGATATAAAATTCAATAAATTTGGACAGCCAATAGGAGACTTTGCTAGTGAAATGCAAAGTTATATTGGCATTCTCGCTCGGGAAAAGGTTAGGATAAGTTACAAATCATGGAAGCAAGTTCCAAGTGGTGTTAAGGATTTAATATGGGAATCAGTTAATGTAAGTTAAATTTGTTTTGACAATTTTAATTACCTTTTGTATGTTTATGATCTATTTAATGTGAGGGGTTAATATTTTTTATAGTTGAGTTACAATATTGACCCTAGCTGGAACAAGGGGTGTTTGAATTCAGCAAATAATAAGTGGCGGCAATATAAAGCTCTCCTCACTCATAATTTTATTGTTAGCAAGCTTGCTAAACCGGAGGATTTGAAAGAACCACCAAGTGGTTATGGTATTACACGAGATGATTGGAGTGCATTTGTAATCAGTCGCATGTCTGACGACTTCAAGGTAAGAATTTTAATTTCCTATTTTCAATTAAGTTGATCACAAGCCACTGTTTTAGTTTTAAAGCTGGTATATGAGGAATGTTCAATTAACTAGAAAGTAAGTGATGAGTAAAAGAAGAGAAGAAAGCAGAATGTATACCCACATCGGCTTGCCCGTAAAGGTTATGCATGTTTTGCTGCAGAAATAGTAAGTATTTCTACTTAATTCGGTAAATATGATCTATAATCTGCCTATATTTTATTTTTACTAAATCTATTAATGTGATTTATAAAGTTGTTTATATTATACATTTTGATTGTAGGGAGATGAATTATGTGATGATGAAGAGATTAATCGAGCGATTATTTGGAAGAAAGGACTGATGAATAAGAAGGGTCAATTTGAAGGCGATGATTTGAAAATGGCAATAGAAAAGATTGTAAGCAAGCTCATTATGTGTCTTTCCTACTAAATCTATTATGGCTTTATGGTTTTTATTATGCCTCTGTGCTTTCTTGTCGCAACAATAATTTATTGTTACATTTATTTACACTACATCATTGCAGAAAAAAAACAATTGTTCTACAATAAAATTTGGATCTTTAAACATGAATCTGCATCTGCTTATTTTCAACAATAGTTTGGATACAATTTTCTTATTATTACAGAATCATTTCACACCCAGAATAGCATCATAATCTGCATCAAAATCTGCATCTACATCAAAATCGTTTCATCAAAATCTGCATCTGCATCAAAATCATTTCATCAAAATATGCATCTGCTTCTGCATCAAAATATGCATCTGCTTCAAATTCGTTTCTTCATCAAAAATGATGTTATGTACCAGTAATTTATTCTGTACCAGGAATTATTTTGTTTTCTTTTGCATGGCAGGATGATTATGTGCAACAAAAACGAGAGGGTAAGTTGCAATTAGCAGAGGCAAACATGGATATCCTTTCAAAAGCACTTTCATCTGAGGAGCATTCTGGGCGTGTGAGGGCTGTTGGAGGCCCTGTCACTCCAACATTCTATTTTAATGTTGGCAGCATAGTGAAGAAACATCTTGTCGATGAGCAGTTTATCGTTCAGCAAAAGGAGTTGATGGAGGCAAAGATATTAATCTCAGAACAAAATGTACGCATCTTGGAACAAAATTCATTCATATCAAATCAAGATGAACGCATACAGAAACTTGAAGCAATGTTCAAAAAGGGTGAATGCAACTTAGATACTGATGAAAAAGGTAGTTGCTCAGTAAAGTTGCATCCCATGAGTGACGAAAATATCAAAATTGAAAAGTGTGTCCCAAATATTGAAAATTTGGATGATGATGACATGCAAATTTTGAACAATAATGATTTCTTCCAGGTATATATTTAGTTGTCGTTATATTACTTAGTATTATTGAAACTATGAATTGCATCAATTTATAACATGATTACTTATCTTCTAGGGTAAACCGGTTGCATTGACATTGAGTTCTAAGAGCAATATTGTTGCCTATGGTACAATTGTTCATGTCAATGCGGTTGGTAAATTACTTCATGGTGTTCCATTACCCATTAATTGTATGTGTGTATCCATTGATAAAGTTATGGATGAATTAGCACATTTTCCATTGCCAATTCCAAATCAATGTGATACAATTGGTGGTGCTATAGGAACACAAGTGGGATGGCCGGCTAACTTGGTAGTTATGCAAGTTAAGGTAAATGTCATATTATATTTATAGTTAAATTGTCCAACAAAGATTAGTGTTGCACCTAACATATGTACATTTGCAATTTTTAGAATCCTCAAAGGAAAAGAAGTGTTGCCCAAAGAAATAACCCAATTAATTCATCAAGTGTGCCAAGGTCATTGCATCTACTGTATTGTTATTGTAAGCATGCTCTAAATGATGAAACAAATATATCAATGATTTGTGAGCATGGTTTATTTGACGATGATTATGAAATCCTTGTGCGCCTTGAAGATATCATTCCTTTTTATCATTTGGATCCCATAACTACAAATTGTATAGTAATTTACATGTGGTAAGTCTTCTTATTCTATTTTTCTACCATATAAATTGTATAAACTTTATTAATTTAGCATTGTAACATTCTTCATTTTGAAATGGTAGGCATCTTTATAAAAAGCTGAAAATATATAACAATGTCCATAAAATCATATTTGTAAATCCACACATTATCCCATATGTGGCATGTGTCACTCGACTGAACAAAAATAGCAAAATCGAGCACTTGAATGAAATAGCTAGTATTTTGGAAGACATGCTGAGTCAAGCATCAAGAAATCACCTAGTTTTGGTGCCACATAATGTTGGGTAAGTCAGACTTATAATATCAGTTTTAATTTATTATTTCAAGAAATATGCATGCAATAATTATGTGATTTGTGCATAGTTATCATTTGATTCTCACTATCATTGATCCATATAAGGAGACAGTTTATTTGTTGGATTCGCTTAGTCATCACATTCGTGATGAGGACTAGAAATACGTAGTGGATATGTGAGTACATATTTTAATTTTATTAAGTATTTTTTAATCAGTAAAACTCTGATATGTCCATTCTTATTGATGTATAAAGGAGCATAAGATTGTTTAATTCAAACAAGGGAAAAAAGGGAAAAAAACAAGTTACACGGGAAATAATAAAGGTATGCATGTCTACTTATGATTAAATTATAAACAATTAAACATGTATATTAGACATTTACAATTTGTTTTTAACATAGGATCCTCGCCAACCAGATTCGAAACAATGTGGCTTTAATGTGATGAGATATATGAGAGATATTATTGAAGAAGTGGAAACTATCGAGAGGGATTCACTTCGATCAATAGTAATATTTGGCATTCAATTCTAAATCTTCTCAAATATTTGTGTGTTTATCATTTTGCACTTATCATCTTTTGATTGTTTTTTACTAATCTAATCTATGTCTTTGTTCACAGTTCATCAAAACACAATACTCTAGAAAAGAAATTGATGAAGTGAGTTCTGAGTGGGCAGAATGCATACAAGACTATATTTATGACTAGGTATGTAAAGTTATATAATGACTAATATACATTTCAGTATTTATGACTAGGTATGTAAAGTTATAATGCATACAAGGCAAACTCATTCTCATTTCAGTATTTCTTCTCTCTCTTTATATATTTCTTCTTTTCAAACTGAAAAAAAAAATCACAATTTTTTTAAGATTCCATGAAATCCCAAACAATATACAAAATATAAAGTTTCTTTTGCTCTCTATATGATCTCCTCAGTAAAGAGTTTCAGAAGATTAATAAGCTCAAGTCTTGTTCTTGCTTAATAATTTTTTCATAAACAAATCATTCTGATATAAAGAAATAAAAATATAACAGAATTTTGATTTTTTTTATATCTTATTATTTTTTTAATGAACATGTTAAATATCATTTCTCTTGGATTTATTTAAAGTCAGAATAACTTGCGATTGGACAATCAGACCTTAAGTAGAGGAGAAACAAAATTAGCTAAATATAATAAAACAATATATTATTAACCATTATATTTTCAATTTTATGATATTTTACTGCTCTGCACGCCTATTATAAAAATAAATGATATGTTTTTTTAGTATGTGTGACTGCCTAGCACATGGAACCGCCTTTGAATACCTTAAACAAAATTTGTCTTATGGTTGATATATTGTGAGAGTAGTTCTTCACCTTTTCTCTATAGCAGCTATATTCCAAGTAATTGACACCAAATAGTTAAAACATATGGTTTTTTTTTGTTGTTGTAGTTATTCATCTTTTGCTTCATGATTTCTTAATTACTAAGTTGATTTGTGTCATTTTACTAGTAAATCAGTTGGGTCGTTTGTTGCTGATTTGGTATATTCTAGCATAAAAGCAAATTAAAACATTAAGCTAGTGTCTGACTATCTACAAGTAAAGATAATTTAGAGCCTCATAGGTATATCTTTAAATTGATCTATGAACATGTATGCTGAAAGAATACCTGTAATCTACTAATTTTTACATTAGCTTAGCATACAATCTTTATACATACCTTTTAACAGTTTGTTCAATTTATGTCAAGCTTCTGTTCTCTGAATAGTATGTCTAAGCTTAGCTTGATCCAACCTGAACTATTTGATTCTCCTTATTGGTGTTCATTGTTAATATTATCAAAGATATAGATTTGCATCGAGTTTGATGGAGGAATAAGATCCATTCTGTCTGGAATTAACATGATGATGAGATCTAACCCAAGATATGCCACTTATTGCATTGGTGAAGCTATGTACCATTACCAATCTTCAAATCTGATTTCATCTCTTCCCTTCTCCAACTGCAGATATAGTCAAGTTGATTTCTTAAGGATGAAATTTTACTTGTATAATTGCACCCTCATTTCAAGTCTTGTCTCAGTGAAGAGTTTCAGTAAAGAGTTTCAGTTTAGGTGGTAGTGATTATCAGTTTAGAAAATCATATTCTGGATTGCATAAAGTGATTAACAGTTTAGATGGTTTAATGGATTAGTTTGTTCTGGATTTTTTATAGAAATAATGTTGAAACTAGTTTCGTATACTGCTTTGAGATTTTTTGTGGTTTTTATGCAAACTGCACATCCTCAAGCTTTGAGATCTTACTAGAGTGTTGCTGCTATAATGTTGAGACATAAGGTACATGACTTCGATCCTCTATGATTCCATCTTTCTGTTGCTGCTGTTAGCTATTCTAGCTGCTTTCACATAATACATGGTTCAAGATATAATGTCAAGTTTATATAATATTTATCAACTTTTTCCATGCTCACTTGCTTGACTACTCATGAAAATGTGAAGCGACAACGTTTCTCGTGCTTATTTGACCATTCTTTTACTTCAACATTTCAGAAGGTCCAGATTTATGTACTTCACAATTTGGTTTATACTGTGCAAAAGATGCAAAACTGCAAGTTTATAATTGTTTATACATGTTGATAAGTTTTCTACTTTTGGGGCTTGTTTGTTTCAATTATCACTTTAGTTTGTAGTGGTTTATTAGATTATCTGTTTCAATTATCAGTTTGCAATGTTTATCAGTTTATACATGCATGTTTCTACTTTTTTCTATGGCTTTAACTATATTTTATTTTCATAAAAGGGATAAAGCTGGGTTTGCAAGCTAAGTCTATGAAATTCTGTATGCAGAAAAAGGACCAGTACGTGAAGATTGTTGCACATCATGATCACTTGATCTATTCAGAAAAGGACAAGTTAATTTGCATGGTTGTGGTCTGATAAACTTAATTTTGTGGTCTCATCTTTTGTGGTGGTCATGAACTTGTGGTCATGTTTGGATAGCTTGTAGTAATTGTAGAAGTTTATAAACTTAAGTGAATGTACATATATGTTGTACCAGGTTTTGGTTGAGACAAGATGTATAAAAGACAACTTAATGTATATATGTTGACAACGGTTTTTGCTAATGTATATATATATATATATATGTTGTCAAGGTTTGTGTGTAAAAAAATTATGTTGACAACGGTTTTTGTGAATGTATATACGGTTTTGTGAATGTATATAGACAACAATTTTTTAACCATTGTGAAAAGTATGCAAAGGATCAATGGTTTTTAAACTAAATTTGGAAGAAAGACAACAGTACTGTATTTGTTGTCAAAAGCATATCTGCATGCGATCCAAATTATTGCAAAACTGGCAATTACAACGGTTTTATATGTTGCAGAACTGTTGTCTTTGGTATTAAAAGACAACGCTTTAAATCTATTGCATGACTGTTGTCTAATGTGGTCAAAGACAACGGTTTTAAACTGTTGTCTTTTACTGCACATTTAACAACTCTGCCAATTACAACGGTTTAAAGAGCCTACGACAATGATTTTTAACCGTTGTCTTTTAATATTTTTGTTGTAGTGTCACTTGCACCCATTAATGGATTTTATAGATATAGTTGTTGTTCGTATAAATTGGGAAAGAATGTAATTTTAAAATAATTGGGATATCAAGCAAACAAATTAAACATGAGATAAATGTTTGATTAGAGAAGTCAACTTACTTTATGTATGGTTTGATTTTATCACAATTTAAGAGTATGTATATTCTTGCATCATGGTATTATTCTTGATTTAACAATCGAGAAATAGATGCACCCATTGGCTTACTAGGAAACTTAAAAATAGAAAGCATTGATGGGTCTATTGATTGAGGAGTATCATCAAAATTTGCAGGACTCTTGCAACGTCTGGTTTTCACATTATCAGTAAAATAATAAGAGCAAAAAAGAATATGCTTATTCAATCTGATAAGCATTATATATTGACATCTCAACTCTTACTTTGTTATGAACATTATTCTTAATTTCCTCAAAAATTATTTGAATGGATATATCCATCTCTACTACACATGACTAGCTATTTGTGCCTCGTATGGTAAATATATTGGTAGATGTTTCATTGAATCAAAAAAAACTTGATGGAAAAATGCGATCCATCTTATATAGTATGAGGGAAATGTCTGTTTCTATTATCCATCATAAATATACTTTACTGTCAAATCTCTAAAAAATAGACTCAATTCTATGAGTGTTTGCCAAATATTTTGAGAAAGTAAGTCAATGGAAAGATACTAGAATAAGTCTTTGCATGAATACATGGTAGTCATGACTTTTCATTCCAAACATCTTTAACAGGTTCATATCATATCTATGCATCGAGCCATATTTGAGGCATACCCATCTAGAAATTTTATTTTTTTCAACCAATTACATAAAGCTTGTTTACTATCTTTGCCCAATGTATAACAAGTCTATGGAAATCTATTGGTTGTTCCATTCTAATGCAACTCTAGTTTGTTGACTAGTTCTTTTAATTCCTCATGTGATTTTCTAGTGTCATTAGCTCTTTCAAGCATGTTCATTACAATGTTGAAGATATTATCGAAGACATTTTTCTCAACATGCATGACATTTAAATTATGTCGAACGAGTAGATACTTCTAATAGGGCAACTCAGAAAAAATTCTCATTTTCTTCTAACCACACTAACATCCTTACAATGTATTTATTTATCTCATCAAAACTAGGTTGAGATACTGGTAGAAACATATAACTGTCTATTTATTCAATAATTTCTTCACTTGAAGCATGGATTGTTGGAGGAGGTTTTCTTACTACAATATTCTTTAAGAATTTTTTTTTTCCGCCTAAAAGGGTGATCAAATGATAAAGATTTGTGGTGATTATCAAACCAAGATACCTTCTCACTATAAGGTAATGAAAATACATCAGACTTTATCATGTAGTATGGGCATGCTAATTTATCAGTTGTGCTCTATCCGACAATATTGAGTATACTGAAAAATCATTGATCATCCGTCATAATACAACATGCAATTCAAAATTAGTTTTACTTACAATATACCATAAGTCACTGACCCAACATTCCATAATTCAATTAACTCGGCAATCATGTAACGACCACCCTTCCTACTATACTATACTACTCTCTAAGGATGACTGATACTTAACTACTAACTCTACTTAACCGGTATGATCGAAATCACGAGGAGTCTCTATCGAAAAATTTCGACAAAATCTCGCCTATACCGGTGATCTTAAACTGAGATACAAACATAATATACATCAGCCACAGGTGGATGGAACATATATCAAACACACAAAAGAAATAACATCACCACGCAGTTTAATAAAATCAAATCATGCAAGTAATGAATAGCGGAAACAAAATAAAATACAGCTTAAATTTTCTTATCAACCTATATACAGAATTAATCTAATAAATTCTTAAACTAAGTCCCAAGACTTCCATAGTCCTGGCATCACACACCATCCACGCCACCTTGTCGTCTTCCTTTGCTAAGTCTTTTCCTTTCCTGTATCTGCAGTAAGAGGAAATGCAATTTATAAGCAAAATGCTTAGTAAGCGCTATCTAACTCAAAAAACTCGATGTGCATGTACATATATCTACAACATGAACTAACTGAATGCTTACTGAAGACTACTCATGTTCATCCAATAGTAAAGGAATCAAATAGGCTGAAATGCTAAATATGTAAAGCTACTCATGCTCTTCTAATAGCAAAGAATAGTAAGCTAATCTAAATAACATGCTAGCATAAAAGAAAACTAAACTTGTTGATTTAAAACAAAATGAAACTTAATTCATTTGTTCTAAACTTATTCTTTTATCTCACTTGTTTAAAACTTATCCTTTAATACTTTTATACTTATGTGAAACTTATTTTACTTGTTCAAAAGCTTATACTTATAATACTTCAAAATAATAATCAACTTTCTTCTTGGGCCCAGCAACTGTACTTGCTATGCGCGCATCCCTAACTAGACCTGAGATAGCTGGTCCCGAATCTAGTAGGGTTTACTAGGTTATCTAAACCTAGGGACGACTATGGGAGCCCAGCCCAAGGACAACTGAGAATCCAGCATACTAGGTTATCTAAACTTAGGGACGACTATGGGAGCCCAACACAAGGACAACTAAGAGTCCAGCACAGTGCCACTGATAAAAGTAAAATACTTATTATCTTGTAATACTTCTAATATATAATGTCTTGGCATTTTAACAAGTACCTTGTGTGCCAAAATCCCTAAAGTCTTGACTTAGGGATCTACTTAAGGCCTTGGCCTTTTTCTTTCTTTTCTCTATCTTTCTTATACTTGTTAATACTTCTAAAAGAATGCTTCTTTAAAAAGAAACTGAAATGTTTAAGCAAATTCTAACTTTGAAATGCTTAAACCAAAAATCTGTCTACTATGCTAATCAAATTCTGCATATTAAGCTTAACAAAAATCTGATCTAAGATTAGAGTTCTGCATGCAACACTTATAAAAATCTGCAAGCAATACTTATGAAAGTCTGCATATCATACAAGCGTAAACTAAATCTAAAACTTGTTGGAATTAAAACCTATACTGCATGCTTCAAATTAAGAGAACTAAACTAGCTGACTCCAAACATATGTGAAGCTTGCTGGAATAAACGGTAGCAAGGAAATATATCTAAACCTCATGTTAGAATAGAGAAACTCAAATCTGTATCCTAGAATGAGTGTAACAAGAAAACATATCTAAACCTCATGCTAGAATAAAGAACCTCAAATCTGTATACTTGAATGAAAGTAGCATATCTAAACCTCAAATCTGTATACTTGAATGAAAGTAGCAAGGAAACATAACCCAAAGCTAACAATCCTGTTGAAGCTAAAAAGAAACCTAATTTAAACTTGTTCAAGACTCAACTTTTGCTAAGCAACAGAAAACACAACCGAAACTAACAGTAAGGCTGTCCGTGCCCACCTATGCAGGTCCAACAATAACTCAAGTAAATACGCTTCTGCACTAGTTCTCAAGTTTCCTCTATTTCCATTTATAATCCTTGTTCCTTGGACCTAGCAACTTGTCCAAGTGTCCTTGACGTACTAATACTCCAATCTGAGTCTTTCCAAGAATGCAATCATGTTTTGAGGTCTAGATAACATTGTCAATACTACTTCAAGCTATTTTCTTATGTAATACAGATCGAATAAGTTGAAGTTCCGACAACACAATCATGATCTTTGATTTCCTTGAATACTTATACAGTGGTGAATTTAAAGGTATCTCCTTGAGCATCATCACTGATTGAATTTGTTAAATTCTCTCAAAACTCACTTTCTACCGTCAAAGACCGCTGAACCTTTTGATCGACAAAGTCGCATACTGTGATTTGACATATAAACTATAAGACATTAGGTATAAGATCCTTTACCACATGCTATGAAATCAAGAAGAAACTAAATTCGAAGCAAGCAACTCACGACAGCAATCAATACCAATCACAAACTAAGATTTGCAAGGCTACACAACCAAAACAGTAACAATGAAACTAACTACGGTCTAAAACTGATATAAACTTATGGGTTGTTCTTGTTCATTGGATAGCACAACCGAAATCACAACAATTCTCTCTGTTCCGTGCCACGACAAGGAAACTATAAGGAAACAAATTGCTCAACATACTTAACTCTTCCATATCCTTTCTTTGAGTCTCATGGCAGCAAGCCCTAAACCCAATCTTCACAGCAAAAATTCTAAAGCAAGAAGAAACTAAATCCCTAGAAATTCCGAAATTCTTTACAACAAAATCTGAAAGCCTAAAAGGGAAGAACAATCTTCTTTATAAAACTCACTGCATCAAGCTTCCTCGTCAACAAATCCTTACAACATATTCTGAAAACCCAAGAGAAACCCCAAATCAAACTCGAAACTACTCTTACCGCAGGTGAGTAGCAACTTACCTCGCGTGTTCTTGAACTCACAGCCGGAAAAATTGCTTCTAGGGTTCGGAGGAGGTGAAGATCTCGGCGGCTTCTTTATGTTTCCGAGCTCCCCTAGTCGAGTTGGTCACGCATGGGTGAAGGCCGGCCAGAAGAAGCCTTTCACCGGCGTCAGAGACCAAGCCCTAACGCGGCTGCGATTTTTGCCCGAGAGAAATCGCCGACGTCGTCGCGAAAGAAGAGGAGAGGAGAAAAGATTTCGGGAGCAAGGAATAACCTAATCCCACTTAAACCTAGGTTATATTTCTGTTCTCTACTATAACTTAAATATATTTCGCTTCCCTTCTTATTAATAACATCCGCGTGAACACTTGGTTGGCTGCGTTCCGCTTAAGGTTCGGCTCGGTTCAGGTCCGAGGTCCACGGTTCGAATCTCGACTTGAACATTTTTTTGTCAAAACTTCCTTCGTTTAGTAAAAATACCAAACGACCTCCAAAAATTACATAAAAATACTATAAAAATCTCTAGAATATTTCTATAGCATTTTTAAATATTTTTAAATTACTTTTAGGACTCTAATTGAGGAAATTTGGGGCGTTACAAATCAGATGTTGCAAGAAAATATATATCTTCTCTTTGGGAATGGTTGGACCAGGAATAAGCACAGTAGATTACATGGTGTTAATATAACAGGACAAGATAAATATTACTATCCCAACTGACTAAATGGCTGAAATTCATCTACAGAAAGTCTCAATCTAACATTACATGGTTCCATTGCAAAGGAAGAAAATATAGTATCAAGATGTTTCTATGCAAGGGAATCACAGGATGACACATAATACCTCCTTTGTGCTCATGCTCATGATGTCACATCATGTGGCAAGCTATAGCGACAGATGCATATAAGTGTTGAAGTCTAGTAGTTGACAAAAAGTAATACATCACTTTCCAAGTAATTTTTTTTCTTCTTTCCTAGTATGCGAGAATCATGCTTATAACAAGGGTGAGTACAGATTTTGCATTCACTTAGTTCATTATCTTCATTTTAAAATATCATATAGTTGTTTATACAATAATTAATCTTCTCTATAAGCAAACCTAAACCTCTAATCAATTTTTTATACTATAAAAGTTATCAGTCATTATGTTATCAGCTGGGAGTAACTCCGACATCTATAGACATATGTCATTGTAACATCTTTCTAAAAAATAATGTTCTACTTTCATATTCAATAATCTTGCAGTAACTGATAGTTGAGAATGACCAGAAGGAATGTTTTTTCATACTTCTCTTTCACTAGCCTTTAACATTTTATATAATTATTGATATTCAAGTGTTGGTATTTCATCTATATTGGAATAATCAACTGCATTCATTGCATTATGAACCATTGATTGCATTGCAATATTAATAATTGATGATTCCCCAACAATAATTGTGTTGATGAACAACCAGAAGGTCCAATTTGTTCATACAAATAAGGCTCTCTATGACAGTATTAGTTGTAGTAATTTGACACAAAACCATTTCTACATATATGTATTTTCACGATATCCTCATCACGAAAGGCTTTATTCTATATTTGGAATGATTACACGGACACTGTAACTCGACACCATTTGTATATTCTGGATGGCTCTTAGTAAAGTTCATAAATTGTTCAACTTCAGTAATAAAATTATCTCTAATAAATTCATTATCTAATCGATTATACATCCAAGCTTTATTCATATACATTGTCATCTAATGAAAATATAATTTCATACAATTTGTTACAAAATACATGAGTTGCTAAAACTATTAAATTGAGAATAAAAAATTATCTCATATGTAAATATACCAACATTAAAATAACAAAATGACTATATGATGTTATATATCATATTATGCATCTAAATTCATGCATGTAAAAGAGCATATAGATATTGTTTAATAAATTATATCTAAAAATGAAAAGTTCAACCAGATAAGAGTAGTAAATACAGTATACTACAAAATAAAAAATAACTAAAATTAATCATAAATAATGATAACAGCCAAGCCGGGAGCCATGGGCTTGCGGCCAACAAGTGGCGGTTAGCCATGCTGCCAACCACATCCAACAACTGTTGACCACCCAACCTATGCGCTAGCGGCCGGTAAAGAAGCCAACCGGGTGCTAGCGGCCAATACAGCCACCAGCCGAGTGATGGCGGCTGACACAACCACTAGTGATAGCGGTCAGTACAGCCACCAACCGGGTGATAGCGGCTAGCACAACTGCCAACCAGGTGCGGACAGCTGGCACAACTGCCAACCGTGTGCTGGCGACAGACACAACCGCTAGCCTGGTCTTGATGACTGGCACAGCTGCCTGCTGTGTGATGGAGGTCAGAACAGTCACCAACCACGTGTTGACGACTGGCACAGCCGCCAGCTGAATGTCGGTCACCAGTCGGTGTTAGGAAGAGGGAGAGAGGGGGTGGAGAGACTTACCGAAGAATTGTCGGAGTGCTGGAGATTTGGTGAAAAGAAGCCGAAGCCGCGCGTGAGCATGAGGAAAAGGAAATCAAGGCGGTGCCCTAATTTTAATCAAACTTAACAACAGAATAAGATTCCATCAATAGTCCGTCAAAGATTACCGATAGAATATACTATATTTCATCAATAAGTCCATTCGAAATTACTGATGGAATATAGATTCTGTTAGTAATTGTATTTGATATTACCAATAGAATAACAATTTCATCAGTAACCCCAAGTTATGCCGATGGAAATCAATTTCTATCGATTATTATCGATGGAATGTGTCAAGAATTTATTTGATATTATCGACGAAAGAAACACTAACAAAATATGTCAGGAATTTATTTGATATTACCGACGAAAGAAACATTCCATCGATAACCCTAAGCAGCCCGACAAAAATTAAATTCCATCGATAATTACTGACAGAATTTAATTTCTGTCTGAAATTCTGTTGGGAATTCGGATTCTTTTTGTAGTTGTTAAAAATCTCACTCCTTTCTAAAAAAAACTTTTCACCACTATCATAAATCTTTCTAATAACTTTTTTGTTATCTCTTTGTCAATTTACTTATTTTTATTTTTTACTTATCTTTATTTATAATTTTATTTACTATATATAATATTAATTAATATTTTAATTTAATATTTATAATTATATTAGTATTTTAAATTATATATATTTATTTAGGTAAAAATAATAATTCCATATAAATAAATAAATGTTTAACAAAAATATAAATAAATAAAAACATTAAATTAGGCATTGAGCCCTTGTTGTATGCTGCCCGCACATGCGCATCAAGAGGGAGAGCATAAACTCTCTTTCTAGATTTTTTTAATAAAAAATATAAACTGATCCCAAGATTTTGTGACCGGTTTATAAAAAAAAATTATAAACCCCACCCATGTAGTGAGGATGGGGTTTATAATGAGGATTTATAGCATATACCTCATACTATAATTCTCCATTACAGGTGCCCTAAGGCATGATTAGACAATTTTAATGTCTCCATAATTGTATCAATACACAATGCTAATTTATGTAATAAATGTGGCAAGTATATATGAAAATTTGCCTAACAAACAAGTTATCATGATAAATTTACATCTAAGCACTCAAATCAATCAATCAATATACATACTATTTTATCATATGAAATCAAGTATGATATTTGCTAATTTATATGCTAAATGTGGCATGAAAGTCAATCAAATATCTTAACCCTGTGTTTGGATGGGGTGGGGGAAGATTCATTAACGGAAGAGAAAGGGAGTGGAAGGGAAGTAAAATATCTATATTATTCTTGGGAGGGAGGGAAGGTCCATTAACGTAATATATGTTGCCTTATTTGGATTGAAAAGGAGGGTAATGAAGGTTAAATGTATAAAATTATCCTTATTTTTTACAAGACTCTCACCAGAGACACTGTAGAGGTTATTATCAAGTTAAGATTAACAAATAAACCTATCTAAAGATGTTATTAGATAGGTTATGCACACAAAGGTAAACATAGACTTCACATATTAAATATCTATTGTGAATTTCCATATACCTCAAATGAAAAAAATATCTACAACAATAATAATAAAGAAACTCATTCTTATTTTTATTTTTATAAAATAGAAACAAAATATATCCTATTTTTATAAAAACAATCCACCATAAGCACAAAATATATCCAATCATCAAATTACATGTCTTACATTAAATAATAATAGTCTAACAAACATCCAAGATTATCCAAGTACATATAATCCAAATTCATAATACATAGCATCCAAATATATAATCCAAATACATAACAAGCAACAAACTAATTATGTTGTAGATTTTCTCCATCCAATATTTGAAATAACAAGTTTTTGTGATGTTCAAAAGGATATCCAAGTAAAGCTCTCAACATCTTCAGACGTTGAAGAAGATACAAATAGCATGTAGA
This sequence comes from Zingiber officinale, assembly GCF_018446385.1. Taxonomy (NCBI): domain Eukaryota; kingdom Viridiplantae; phylum Streptophyta; class Magnoliopsida; order Zingiberales; family Zingiberaceae; genus Zingiber; species Zingiber officinale. The sequence goes on from NC_055986.1 coordinate 80,221,568, forward strand.
CATTATATGTTGCTCAACACCTAATTGAATCACCAAACTCCACACTTCATGCTTAGGAATAGGAAGTTCATTTGACTTCATTATCTCATAATGGCTTGAGCTACATGGTCAATTGCATTGGTTACATCATCATCATCAACTTTACCTTTCTTTGCACTCTTATTCTTTGATGATGCACCAACAAAAGAGGTAGTATGAGATTTAGTTGGTTTAGAACTCAGAGATGGAATTTGGGCATCCTCATTAACTGCATTTGAATTGTCCAAATGAATTTCCTCTTGAGATATCATAAATTCAACTTCATCAATAGTTTCAAAATTATGTCCACCAACATTATTCTCCATTTTCATGCTAGCTCTTCTCTTTCACATTTTTGATGCAGTTTCGGCATGTTGTTCCGTAGCCCTATGTTTCCCATATAATTGAACTAACTTTTCATAATTTCAAATAGGCTTGTTTTTCCATTCAGCAGCTGCTGGTTTTATCTATAAGTTACAATATAATTGCATTAAACAATCATTCATAAATAGTATCACAAAAGAAAATCAATTATAGTTTTCAAATTCATATCATGAAATGCACCTCAATTAGTTGTTGCCAAACTTCAGGTTTAGCAATGAAGAATTCTGTGATTGGATCACATCCAAAACCACTCATACCATTCTTGAATATATCATAACATGAAAACCAACAACTTTTAATATGTTTCATGCGATTTTGAATCATGTCATTATCGATAAGTTTGTCAGGAAATTTTGCTTTCAATTCATTCACAATATTTTCAAATGCATGTGTAGTAAAGGTTCCACCAACTCAATTACCTATATTATGTTGGTTCAAATATACATCAATAAGAGCATCATCCATTACTTTAGTCCAGACACACTGATTATTTGCTTTGCTTGTATTTGCACTTTGCAAGTCCTTTTTTGGCATCCTTAAAAATAAAAATATAGTAGCAATCAAACACACAATCACATAAAAAATCATATGACATAAAATCAAATAACATAATAAATTAAAATATCAATATTCACAATCATCCAATTACATGAGAATTTGTCCAAACCCACAAGATAAACATATAAACATAAATATCTCATATTATAATCTAACCACATAGTCGCAGCTATGGAATCCCTAAGCAATTCCCCCCTTCTTGCATCTTCACTGTCATCTCTATTACTATGATTTTCCTTTTGATGTTCACTATTATTATTAAGTTCAACATTAACCTCGGCAAGCAATCCCTCATCTGGATCAGTATTAATCAAGTAATTATGTAAAATAAAACAACATAGAATAATTTATTTTTTTTTGAGTTTCAATTCCATAATGTGGCTCCGTTGAACTTCTTATAATAGAAAATCTCTTCTTAACAACTCCAAAAGCTCTTTCAATTGCATTGCACAAAGAAGAATGTCAAAGATTAAATAACTTGTAGGTGCAGCGGGGACGGCAAGAGGGGGGTGAATTGCCTGCAAATAAAAATTATACCCTCCTCAAAGCTTTCCAACTCTTAAAATAAAGCAACAATATAAAATCAACTACAGAAATAAAAAGGAGACAAAAATTAACCTGGTTACAACCAAGTGGGTTGTTAATCCAGGGCAGTAAGAAAAGCGCAGTAAGAAAAACTCCTTCTCAGAAGGCGGAGAAGCCTTTTACACTTTGACAGCACAGTAGTTTCTTAAACAGAGATTACTAGAGTTGATACTTCTTTCGTATTCGTTATGTTTCAATATGTCATGCCCCAGAGGAGTTCATGTCCGAAGAAATTTCGGCAGCATCTCCCCTGTACGGCGGACAATCTGAAATTTCTACATATCACATATACATCATCCACAGGCGGCTGGAATAATAACAATAAGTAAAAGCAAACACCACGCAGTATTTATAATTTATTCAGCCTCTGGCTGTCACAACCACGCAGTTAAAATAATACTCTGACTCGAAATCCACCCTACTCCACTACACTCGTAAAGCTCAAATCCGACGAACTCACCTCTTCTGCCGTCCAGGCAGGCATGTAATAGAATAAAATCCAAATCATACCAAAAATCCATCAACATCTCAAAATCCATACAAAGTCCAAGTATCCAAACAAACCAAGTCTATAACATAGTCAAAAAGGAAACAAACAAAACCAGTAGATCCGTAAGTCTTTGGGTCTTCAGGGGACCAGCAACTAGAACTCTCTCCTGACAGCATCATCCTGAAATATAACAACAATGGAGGCAGGGTGAGACCAACACTCAGCAGGTACAATTGATATGCAAACCGAAGTAGACAGGAGAGAATCTGTACTAACCAAGACCCGGTATAAGGACAAACAGTCTGAAAGGTATAGAAGACCTGTATGCATGTCAAATATGGTATCCACACAATATGCAACATATAAATGCAGCAAACACAAACACAAGCAATAAATGCATCATGCATATGATGCCAATGTCATGGTCACCCCTGACGCCAGTCAGCCAACTCACAACAAAAGTGGGACCGAGTGGGTAGGGCTGTGCACTCCGCAACACTACTCCTGATGAGTGATCGAGTGGACGGGATGCTGTCGGAGTACATACATACTCCTACCCCAAATCATAAATGGGGGAGCGCAATGCTCTCATCTCCCGGTACACTATGACGGGGAGGAATCTCTAACGTGCTACACGCTGTGTCACACTACCCATGAGCGGATCAACGGAGCACCGGAAGAGTCAAACTGACGTGCTACCACGCTGTGTCACGCTATCCATGAGCGGATCAACGGAGCATCGAACAGTGATGAAAACTGGCAAAGTGCTCGACAATAATGGAGCAATCTCTCACACAGCATGCAATCATACGAATGGTGCATGTCACTAAGCATGGTAATATGCTAAATCAATCTCTGGACATATGATAATGTGCACCAAAGGAAATAAATCATATCAAGGTATACTGATCACATAAGGTATCAAACTTAGGTCCTGACATGGTAAAAACATGGTTATATCACTACCCATGAGCATGTGAAATCAGATAGGTATCAACCCGAAATGCAAACAAACAAATCAATCAAGAAGGTAACATGTATCGGGCAGTGATTAACCGAAACAAATAAGAAAACACAATTAATGCAAATTGTTAATTTCATTACTAAGCATATCAAAGACAATAAGTCAAAAGTACCCGCCTCCGAAAATAGAAAGGTCCAATCTGACTCCGAGATACTCGTCTCGCGTCAAAATCCTGTATCCAATGGATATTCAGATTTAGCTAATTTTCATTATAAACAAAATTAGCTAAACTAAATCCTAATCCGATTAGGAAGCTAGAGTATCAATTCCATTTAAATCTAAGTCTATACTTAAATCAATTCTAGTGGCAAATTCAGTCTTCAACTTACCACCAGATAACCCCACCATAAATAAACAACTAACCACAATATTCAATTTAAACCTTGATCTACAACTAAACACAATTAATCCACTAAATTCCCAATTCATCTTAATTCAATGATTTCACCTAAATTTGCACCTCTTGTTAACATTAACAAATTCCATAACCAAGCTATTCATTTACCTCTTTCTCTCCACTGATCCGAGGTGAGGAACAATCTGGAGAAAGAAACCCCAGCGAACAGTGATGGAGTGGCTGAAGTCTAGCAAATCTCCTACCTTCGGACACAAAACTCCCAAATCAACACCACTCTACCAAGATCATGTTCAAAACCACAGCTAGGTAGAATACTTACCTCCAAAATCGCTGCTAGGGTACGGCGTCAGAGCTGGCTAGGGCACAGAATCGGGAATTAGGGCACGAGAGAACACCAACGTTGCTGGAGTGTGCCTGCTGATCAGCGGCGGCAGTAGCCGTGGCAAGGGGAAAATAACTAGGGCACAGGCTACTCCGGTCCAGAGAGAGCAGTGGCGTCGGCAGAGAGGTTCGGTCGTCGACGGCGGTGGCACCGGAATCTCCACAACGAGGGAAAAAGAGGAAGAGTCGGCGCTGTCGAAAATGGCTAAAGCACAGCAAAGGATCGGCTGGGGAAACTCGGTGGCTGGCTCAGAGGAATCAGTCACTCGGCGCAAGAGAGGAACGAGAGGAGCGTCGGCTGCCGGTGCTCGGAAGAGGAGAAGGGTCGGCGCTAGGGCACAAGTGACGGTGGCCGGCGCTGTAGTTTGTCTAGGGCAGAGGCTGTCGACGATGGAGGAGGTGAAATGCTCGGTGACCAGCAGGAAAGGCTCGGCTTCACCGAGAAGAAGAGAAGATAAAGGGAGAAACCGCCATAGCCGGCGGTTAGGGCTCGGAGAGGGCGCGGGCGGCGTCGGGGAGAAAAGGGCTCGGGCTCGCAGGTTTTCGGCGAGGAAGAGAAGAAATAAAGAAATAAAAAGAAAAAGAAACGGAAAAAGGAATTATAAATATAAACAATTCCTCACTTAAATGGGTAGCCCAAAACAGGCTTTCCCAGGGCCCACTTTTATCCCCGTAAACTCGCCCGTACGAACTCTGAAAAATTCCCGAAAAATTTCCAAAAATTCTGAAAAATTCCCTTATTAATATTCGCCTATTTCCGGTATTTTACACAATAGCTACCCGAGACCCCCTTTATATAGGGGTTCTAAAGTCTATTTGTTAACCTGATCTTCGGGATCAGGTTTGACTCGAGAGGGATCGGTCTACCGATCCCCAGGTTCGGTCGACCGAACCTGCTGTACCTGCCCATCTTTTCATCCAGGTGCAGTCTCTGTGGATCGAGCTCAGGTTCGGTCGACCGATCATTGTGTTCGAGGTGAGGAACAATCTGGAGAAAGAAACCCCAGCGAACAATGATGGAGTGGCTGAAGTCTAGCAAATCTCCTACCTTCGGACACAAAACTCCCAAATCAACACCACTCTACCAAGATCAAGTTCAAAACCAAAGCTAGGTATAATACTTACCTCCAAAATCGCTGCTAGGGTACGGCGTCAGAGCTGGCTAGGGCACAGAGTCGGGAATTAGGGCACGAGAGAACACCAACGTTGCTGGAGTGTGCCTGCTGATCGGCGGCGGCAGTAGCCGTGGCAAAGGGAAAATAACTAGGGCACAGGCTACTCCGGTCCAGAGAGAGCAGTGGAGTCGGCAGAGAGGTTCGGCCATCGGCGGCGGTGGCACCGGAATCTCCACAGTGAGGGAAAAAGAGGAAGAGTCGGCACTGTCGAAAATGGCTAAAGCACAGCGAAGGATCGGCTGGGGAAACTCGGTGGCTGGCTCAGAGGAATCGGTCACTCGGCGTAAGAGAGGAACGAGAGGAGCGTCGGCTGCCGGTGCTCGGAAGAGGAGAAGGGTCGGCGCTAGGGCACAAGTGACGGCGGCCGGCGCTGGAGTTTGTCTAGGGCAGAGGCTGTCGACGATGGAGGAGGTGAAATGCTCGGTGACCAGGAGGAAAGGCTCGGCTTCACCGAGAAGAAGAGAAGATAAAGGGAGAAACCTCCACAGCCGGCGGTTAGGGCTCGGAGAGGGCGCGGGCGGCGTCGAGGAGAAAAGGGCTCGGGCTTGCAGGTTTTCGGCGAGGAAGAGAAGAAATAAAGAAATAAAAAGAAAAAGAAACGGAAAAAGGAATTATAAATATAAACAATTCCTCACTTAAATGGGTAGCCCAAAACAGGCTTTCCCAGGGCCCACTTTTATCCCCGTAAACTCGCCCGTACGAACTCTGAAAAATTCCCGAAAAATTTCCAAAAATGCCGAAAAATTCCCTTATTAATATTGGCCTATTTTCGGTATTTTACATTCTCCCCCACTAATAAAAATTTGGTCCCCAAATTTCATTATCTACCATAAGCAAGTACTAACAACAGATATAGAGTATAAATGCTGAACGGTAAATAAATCACATACCTCAAGTGAAAAGATGGGGATATCGAGCTCGGATAGTGTCCTCGAGCTCCCAAGTAGCCTCCTCGTCCGAATGATGCTGCCATCCGACTTTAACCAGCCGGATAGTCTTGTTCCGCAACTGACGCTCTTTCCGGTCGAGAATCCGTACTGGAACCTCCTCATATGTAATGTCAGGCTGAACTGGAACTGGAATATCTGTCAGCACATGTGTCGGATCAGGCACGTATCTCCTCAGCATCGATACGTGAAATACATCGTGAACGCCTGACAGGGACGGTGGTAGTGCCAATCGGTAAGCTACCGCTCCGAGCCTCTCCAAGATCTCGAAAAATGTACCGCGGAGCTAACTTACCTCTGAGGCCAAATCTCTTCACCCCTTTCATGGGTGAAACTCGCAGAAATACATGGTCGCCAACTGAGAACTCTAGTGGTCTGCGTCTCCGATCAGCATAACACTTTTAGCGGTTCTGCGCTTCTGACATCCTCCGTCTGATAGTACAGACCAACTCTGCATCCTACTGAACTCTATGAGGTCTCAACAACTGGGCCTCTCCAACCTCATCCCAGAGGACGGGTGTCCGACAAGGTCTACCATACAACGCCTCAAACGGTGCCATCTGGATAGCCGAATGAAAGCTGTTGTTGTAAGCAAACTCTACTAACGGCAAGTGGTCCTCCCAACTGCCTCCGAAATCCATAACACATGACCTCAGCAGATCCTCTAAAGTCTGAATGGTCCGCTCTAACTGTCCATCTGTCTGTGGATGGAAAGCTGTACTAAAACGAAGCTGTGTGCCCAAGGCCTGCTGCAAACTCTGCCAGAAACGAGACGTGAACCGTGGATCTCTATCCGAAATGATACTCAACGGAACACCATGTAGTCTGATAATCTCCTGACAATACAGATCTGCCAATCGATCCAGAGGATCAGTCCTCCGGATCGCCAAGAAGTGCGCGGATTTGGTTAATCGATCAACGACTACCCAAATCGCGTCATGGCCTCGTCGTGTCCTCGGCAACCCTACCACAAAGTCCATGGTAATGTGATCCCACTTCCACTCAGGAATAGGAATCCGCTGAAGTAACCCTGCAGGTCTCTGGTGCTCAGCCTTCACCTGCTGACAAACAAGACATCTAGCTACGAAATCCGCGATGTCTTTCTTCATGCCGTTCCACCAATAGGAACGCCTCAAGTCTCGATACATACGGGTCCCGCCTGGATGGATCGCAAATCGAGAGCGATGAGCCTCCTGAACTAGCTCCTGTAAGACTGGATGAGACTGAGGTACGCATAATCTGCCTCGGAAGTATATAACACCCTCCTCGTCTCGTGTAAACTCGGTCTGCTGCCCGGAAGCTATCTGACTGCCAATGAACTGACAATGTTGATCACCAGCCTGAGCCTCTCGGATCTTCGTCCTGATCGACGATTGAGCAACCATGGTAACCAGAATACCCTGCTCTGTAGATCCATGCTCCTCAAGGTCTAACTCAGAAAAACTCTGAATCAAGTCCGTGACTGAAGTCCGGTGGCAAGCCAAAGTCCCTCTGGACTTCCTGCTGAGTGCATCAGCAACCACATTAGTTTTCCCCAGGTGGTAGCTAATGGTACAATCATAGTCCTTCAAGAACTCCATCCATCTCCTCTGTCGGAGATTAAGCTCCTTCTGAGTAAAAATATATTTGAGACTTTTATGATCAGTGAGAATCTCAAATGTAATACCGTATAAATGATGGCGGCTAACTCTAGGTCATGAACTGGGTAGTTCTTCTCATGCTCCTTCAACTGACGAGAAGCATAAGAGACTACTCTGCCGTGCTGCATCAGAACAGCGCCCAAACCCTGTAGAGACGTGTCGGTGTAGAGTACAAATCCATCCTCTCCAGAAGGTAAAACCAAAACTGGAGCCGACACTAATCTCCGCTTCAGCTCCTGAAAGCTGGTCTCGCAATCCTCGGACCACGTGAACTTCACGCCTTTCCTGGTAAGACATGTCAACGGCATAGCAATACGCGAGAAACCCTCGACAAAACATCGATAATATCCGGCCAATCCCAGAAAACTACGAATCTCCTGAACTGACTTCGGCTGCTCCCAACCTGTGACAGCCTCGATCTTCTGAGGATCAACTGAAATACCCCTGCTAGAAACCACGTGTCCCAGAAAACCGACTGAGGATAGCCAGAATGCACACTTGCTGAACTTCGCGTATAGCTGATGTCGTCTAAGAATCTCCATAACTGTACGAAGATGCTGTGCGTGCTCCTCCTCGGAACGCGAGTAGACCAATATGTCATCAATGAAAACGATAACAAACTGATCTAGATACTCCAGAAAGATGCGGTTCATCAAGTCCATAAACACCGCTGGAGCATTGGTAAGCCCAAATGACATTACCAAAAACTCATAATGACCGTATCTGGTACGGAAAGCTGTCTTCTGGATATCTGAGTCTCTGACCCTCAGCTGATGATATCTGGATTGCAGATCAATCTTAGAATACACTGAAGTACCTCTGAGCTGATCAAACAAATCCTCAATCCGTGGTAATGGATATTTATTTCTGATGATCACTGAATTCAGTTTCCTGTAGTCAATACATAACCTCATGGTACCGTCTTTCTTCTTAACAAATAGAACTGGAGAACCCCATGGTGAAACACTAGGGCGTATAAATCCCCTATCCAAAAGCTCCTGGAGTTGAACCTTCAGCTCGTTCAACTCTTTTGGTGCCATACGATAAGGAGCTTTCGATGTCGGTGAGGTTCCCGGAATCAGCTCAATAGTGAACTCCACTGGCCTTCTGGGAGGCAAACCAGGAAGCTCCTCAGGGAATACATCTAGATACTCTCGGACTACAGAAATGTCGGAGAGCTGCGAACTACTGCTGTCATCTGTACTAATCAAAGATAATAGGAAACCCTGACAGCCATGTGACAACAGCTTCTGAGCCTGAATCGCCGAAATGATCGATATGCCGTCATCTCTGATGCTAGTGAAATTCCACGAGGGTTGGTTTGGAGGCCGGAAGGTGACCACCCTCGTCTGGCAATCAACGGTAGCATGATATACTGACAGCCAATCCATGCCAAGTATGATATCAAACTCGATCATCTCCAATACTAGAAGATCTACCATAAGTGTCATGTTGCCAAAGTCTAACGGGCAACCTCTGACCTCTTGGGTGACGTCTAAAGTATCACCGGACGATAGGGAGACAGTCAACCGCTGTAGTCTAACAATAGGTAATCTACCAATCTCCCGCATAAAGGTACGGGATATAAAAGAGTGCGAACTACCAGTATCAATCAAAATATCAGCAGTAAATGCATAAATGGAAATCATACCGCGGAAAACGGATCCGTCGGCCCGCTGAGCATCCTCTCTAGTAATCACATGAACACGACTAGTCTCCGGCGGAGGAGGAGGAGGTAACGCTGCCAGCGGCTGCTGCTGCTGGGCAGAAGCCTACCACTGAGGCGCTACTAGATAATGAGCTAGAGAAGACTGAGAGGATGGTGACTGATACTGTGCAGCTGGCTGCGACTGAGTCTGGTACTGCCCCTGAGTCGGATAATAAGGTCCTGGAATAGAACTCTGGGGTGCAATGGAAGCACTGGAGTACTCCTGTCCAAGCATGCCAAATGCTGCTGCAGAGGGAGCTGCTCCCTAACGACGCTGTGAGGGTGAGAATCTCCGCCCTCCTCGTCGAGACACTAACTGACTAGACTGTCCCCTCTGCTCTGACCCTCCGGAAGCCGTGTGCTGAGCCTTCAGCTGACAATCTCGGCTCTGGTGCCCAGGCAGTTTGCAATAAAAGCAAACTGACTGTTCCAAAGTGCAGGCTGAAGTGTTGTGGTCTCTGGAACCACATCGGAAACACTGTATATCGCTGGTGGACTGTTTCTGATCCTGCCGAGGAGACCGGAAACGTCCAGAAGAAGACTGTCCTAACTTCTGAGGCCTACGAGATACCCCAGAAGAACTCTGACCTGACCGTCTGCGACTACTCTGATGTTGTCCTGTCGCATGTGTCTGCTGGCTCTGACCTGATGTTTGCCCCGTATGTTTCCTTTTCCTGTCCGGATATGCTGTCTGCTGAGCTAACTCTATCATCAAAGCTCGAGCCAGTGCATCAGAGTAAGATGTGATCCCTAAACCGGCAAGTCGTACATGCAGATAACCATCCAGTCCCTGAATAAACTGCATCATGCGAGTTCTGTCATCCACAACTAACTCTGGACAAAACATAGCCAACCGATTGAATTCAGTATTATACTCGGTCACTGAGCGGTTGTTCTGCCTCAGACTCATAAAATCCTGTCAGCGAGCCATCTGATAAGACAGTGGAAAGAATCGGCTCTCAAAAGCCTCTCTGAACCTGATCCACGTGACGTTGCGCTCACCAATAATAGAACGCTGAGTAATCCACCAGGCATTAGCTTCATCCCGTAAATGGTAGGCAGCTAGCTCTGCTTTCTCCCACTCGGAGCAAGCCATATAGAAGAAAGTCTGCTCCATAGTCTCTATCCATGACAGAGCCATACTCGGATCGAGATCTCCGCGGAAAAGAGTGAAACGAGTCTTCATCGACTCAACCAATGCTGGAATCCTAGCTCGTGCAGCAACAATATCAGTGATCTGTGTCGGGACGGCTGCAGAAACTGGAGGAAACACTGGAGCTGATACTACAGGTGGTACCGCGGAATAAACCGGAGGAGGAACTCCCGGTGCTGCTGTATATACTGAAGTATAAGCCGTCGGTGGTGCTGCCGGGTGAACATAAGTGGCCGCAGCTGAAGGTACGGTAGGTAATGGTACCGGATGCGGAGTAGCCGGTATCCCTAATGCAGGTGCTGCTGGGTACACCGTATGTACTGGGGGCACAGGGGCTGCTGGTGCCGGATACACGGTGGGTCCAAGTGGCGGTGGTACTGAATACGCTGTAGGCTGCACTGGAGCAGATGTCGGGTACGTCAATGGTACCCCTGATGGTACCGGAACTACTGTAGGAATAGGTACGCTCGGCACAACCGAGGTGGGTACCTCTATAGGAGCCGTCGGGGTATGAGAGCCCAACGTGCCCGCAGCATGCTGAGTCTGTCCCTGACTGACAGGCTCACTAACAGTGGGCATCTCTGGCATATCCAGAGATCCCGTGGTCCTCGCACGTGGTCGCCCAGGACCACGTCTCGCAGCAATACGAGTAGATCGTCTCATATCTGTTAAATTAAATTATAGATATTACTACAAGTATAAAAATCATAAAACAAACATCATACATATTTTCTTTCTGGAGATGTTCCGTCGCTGTCCTGTCCCCAACCTTTGACCTCAAAATTCCGAACGAGCATATCACCGGAAATCCAAATAAATCCGAAACGGAAATCCGAATATAACCACAATAGAAATCCGTATAAATCCAAAATAAATGCCCAGTTTGACTCGCAAACCTGGCTAACCAAATACACAGAATACCAACAACAGGTATCTGATAAATCTCCAGAACACCAAAAGCAGGTATCATAACCCGCTCTAATACCAATAAATTTGGTATCAGATAAATCTCGAAAATCCATAATACAAAAATCCAACAAATATCGCCAAACTTGGCGCTATGATACCAAGTAAATAAATTGGTATCAGGTTATCCCAAACATCCAAAATACGAAAACAAAAGATCGTATAACTGTGCTCTGATACCACTAAATTGGTATCAGAATAAATCTCAAAAATCCAAAACACATAGCAAGTATCGAATACCTGCTCTGATACCACTAAATTGTCACGCCCCAGAGGAGTTCATGTCCGAAGAAATTTCGGCAGCATCTCCCCTGTACGGCGGACAATCTGAAATTTCTACATATCACATATACATCAGCCATAGGCAGCTGGAATAATAACAATAAGTAAAAGCAAACACCACGCAGTATTTATAATTTATTCAGCCTCTGGCTGTCACAACCACGCAGTTAAATAATACTCTGACTCGAAATCCACCATACTCCACTACACTCGTAAAGCTCAAATCCGACGAACTCACCTCTTCTGCCGTCCAGGCAGGCATGTAATAGAATAAAATCCAAATCATACCAAAAATCCATCAACATCTCAAAATCCATACAAAGTCCAAGTATCCAAACAAACCAAGTCTATAATAGAGTCAAAAACGAAACAAACAAAACCAGTAGATCCGTAAGTCTTCGGGTCTTCAGGGGACCAGCAACTAGAACTCTCTCCTGACAGCATCATCCTGAAATATAACAACAATGGAGGCGGGGTGAGTCCAACACTCAGCAGGTACAATTGATATGCAAACCGAAGTAGACAGGAGAGAATCTGTACTAACTAGGACCCGGTATAAGGACAAACAGTCTGAAAGGTATAGAAGACCTGTATGCATGTCAAACATGGTATCCACACAATATGCAGCATATAAATGCAGCAAACACAAACACAAGCAATAAATGCATCATGCATATGATGCCAATGTCATGGTCACCCCTGACGCCAGTCAGCCAACTCACAACAAAAGTGGGACCGAGTGAGTAGGGATGTGACGACCGTGCACTCCACAACACTACTCCTGATGAGTGATCGAGTGGACGGGATGCTGTCGGAGTACATACATACTCCTACCCCAAATCATAAATGGGGGAGCGCAATGCTCTCATCTCCCGGTACACTATGACGGGGAGGAATCTCTAACGTGCTACACACTGTGTCACACTACCCATGAGCGGATCAACGGAGCACCGGAAGAGTCAAACTGATGTGCTACCACGCTGTGTCACGCTACCCATGAGCGGATCAACGGAGCACCGAACAGTTATGAAAACAGGCAAAGTTCTCGACAATAATGGAGCAATCTCTCACACAGCATGCAATCATACGAATGGTGCATGTCACTAAGCATGGTAATATGCTAAATCAATCTCTGGACATATGATAATGTGCACCAAAGTAAATAAATCATATAAAGGTATACTGATCACATAAGGTATCAAACCTAGGTCCTGACATGGTAAAAACATGGTTATTTCACTACCCATGAGCATGTGAAATCAGATAGGTATCAACCCGAAATGCAAACAAAAAAATCAATCAAGCAGGTAACATGTATCGGGCAGTGATTAACCGAAACAAATAAGAAAACACAATTAATGCAAATTGTTAATTTCATTACTAAGCATATCAAAGACAATAAGTCAAAAGTACCCTCCTCCGAAAATAGAAAAGTTCAATCTGACTCCGAGATACTCGTCTCGCGTCAAAATCCTGTATCCAATAGATATTCAGATTTAGCTAATTTTCATTATAAACAAAATTAGCTAAACTAAATCCTAATCCGATTAGGAAGCTAGTGTATCAATTCCATTTAAATCTAAGTCTATACTTAAATCAATTCTAGTGGCAAATTCAGTCTTCAACTTACCACCAGATAACCCCACCATAAATAAACAACTAACCACAATATTCAATTTAAACCTTGATCTACAACTAAACACAATTAATCCACTAAATTCCCAATTCATCTTAATTCAATGATTTCACCTAAATTTGCACCTCTTGTTAACATTAACAAATTCCATAACCAAGCTATTCATTTACCTCTTTCTCTCCACTGATCCGAGGTGAGGAACAATCTTGAGAAAGAAACCCCAGTGAACAGTGATGGAGTGGCTGAAGTCTAGCAAATCTCCTACCTTCGGACACAAAACTCCCAAATCAACACCACTCTACCAAGATCAAGTTCAAAACCACAGCTAGCTATAATACTTACCTCCAAAATCGCTGCTAGGGTACGGCGTCAGAGCTGGCTAGGGCACAGAGTCGGGAATTAGGGCACGAGAGAACACCAACGTTGCTGGAGTGTGCCTGCTGATCGGCAGCGGCAGTAGCCGTGGCAAGGGGAAAATAACTAGGGCACAGGCTACTCCGGTCCAGAGAGAGCAGTGGCGTCGGCAGAGAGGTTCGGCTGTCGACGGCGGTGGCACCGGAATCTCCACAGCGAGGGAAAAAGAGGAAGAGTCGGCGCTGTCGAAAATGGCTAAAGCACAGCGAAGGATCGGCTGGGGAAACTCGGTGGCTGGCTCAGAGGAATCGGTCACTCGGCGCAAGAGAGGAACGAGAGGAGCGTCAGCTGCCGGTGCTCGGAAGAGGAGAAGGGTCGGCGCTTGGGCACAAGTGACGGCGGCCGGCGTTGGAGTTTGTCTAGGGCAGAGGCTGTCGACGATGGAGGAGGTGAAATGCTCGGTGACCAGGAGGAAAGGCTCGGCTTCACCGAGAAGAAGAGAAGATAAAGGGAGAAACCGCCACAGCCGGCGGTTAGGGCTCGGAGAGGGCGCGGGCGGCGTCGGGGAGAAAAGGGCTCGGGCTCGCAGGTTTTCGGCGAGGAAGAGAAGAAATAAAGAAATAAAAAGAAAAAGAAACGGAAAAAGGAATTATAAATATAAACAATTCCTCACTTAAATGGGTAGCCCAAAACAGGCTTTTCTAGGGCCCACTTTTATCCCCGTAAACTCGCCCGTACGAACTCTGAAAAATCCCGAAAAATTTCCAAAAATTTCGGAAAATTCCCTTATTAATATTTGCCTATTTCCGGTATTTTACACAATAGCTACCCGAGACCCCCTTTATATAGGGGTTCTAAAGTCTATCTGTTAACCTGATCTTCGGGATCAGGTTTGACTCGAGAGGGATCGGTCGACCGATCCCCAGGTTCGGTCGACCGAACCTGCTGTACCTGCCCATCTTTTCATCCAGGTGCAGTCTCTGTGGATCGAGCTCAGGTTCGGTCGACCGATCATTGTGTTCGGTCGATCGATCGACCAACGATCTTCCTCTGCGCTGGCCCGATCAAAACGCTCGACTGAGTCTATGGATAAACGTTGGTTCGGTCGACCGATCAAAAGGTTCGGTCGACCGATCAAAAGGTTCGGTCGACCGATCAGTCCTCCAACGGCTGGCTTGCTGACGTGGCTTCTGACGTGTCACCAGCGGTTGGTCTTCTGAGGATTGGGGTTCGGTCGACCGATCATGGGGTTCGGTCGACCGAACCGTTGACAAGTTAACTCCAGTTGACTTGCTCCGGCTCGGCTCCTTGGGTGATTGCGGCCATCCGGAATAGGGCTCACCCGAACCCAGTTCTCGGCCTTCTCCTCGAGCAGGCTTCCGTCCGACTTCTCGTCCCTCGAACGCCGCACACGTTCTTCTCGCTCCACCGGAGTACTCTTCCGCAGCTCTCTCGTCCTTCGGACGCACTGAGCCCGTCGGCTCCCTTCCCGTGCCGTCCTTCTCGCTAGCTGCGTCTTCCGCTCGACTTCCTGTGCTCCTAAGTTCCTGCACACTCAGACACAGGGGTCAGACAAAACGCAGGGCCTAACTAACTTGGTTGATCACATCAAAACTACCACGGGGTCCAACAATCTTCCCCTTTTTGATGTGCATCAACCCAAGTTCAAGTTAGGGTAAAACAGACACAAGAAGTAATTTTAAAAAAAATTACTAAACTAGCATATTAAGCATAAGTTTTGCAATAAGTAAAATTGCAACAATATTTAGAAAAAATATTAAAAATTTAAACTTCCTAACTCCTCCTAACTCCCCCTAAACTTGTACTTTTCTTTATTCTCCCCCTTTGATCACAGCAAAAACGGGGGCAAACAAGTTACAGAAGTTGAATTAGGTTTAACTTAAAAAAAAATTTCTAAGTGTTAAAAAAAAATTCTAAGTTAAGATTAATTTTTCAGAATTTTCAAAGGAAAATTTCTAAGTTAAAATTTCAAGAAACAATTTTTCTAGAAAAAAATTTAAAGAGCTCCTAAGGATATGTTTAAAAACTTTTTAAAGTATTATTTAATTATAATATTAATGCTTTTATCAGAAGATTAATTAAACATTTTTATTTTGATATTTCGGCTTCTAGGTCGTGGCGAGGCACTAGGCCTTCTTGGTTATTGGAGCAACAACCACTTCCTTAGACAAAGCTTCCATAAAGAAACTCAAAGTTTAATTTTATCACTGTAAAATTAATCAAGTACAGATTTTGGAACCCAGTAAAGGTTCCTTCCTACGGGATTCTTTAAAAACATAGAGGGAATATAACTTTTAGGAATTTTCCTAAGTTGACCCTGATGTTGTTTAATGTACCAATTCAATTTTCCATAAATTCTAACTTTTGATTTTGGAAATCTATTTAAGCATGCATCAGTTTTTAATTTTCAATTTCTAATTTTAAATTATCATTTTCTGATTTTAGATGATCATACATTTCTAACGGGCATGCTGTTAGGATGTATACTAAAAGTCTAGCTTTTGGTATAAACATTTATCTAGAAATAAGAATCACATTGGTCAAATGTCTACATTTATGATAAATATAGTTGTTCAATTAATTTATATTATATATAACATGGTGTGTGGTGTCACACACAAAGGATCATGTTATCAGTACCTTATAAATTATAAACAGTAGCTCACGACCAAGATGGAAAGGAACAAATCATTGGAAGGTCGTAGTGTAATTAGGTTTTAGTTTATCTTAACTATATAATTACACTAGTACACTTAAAGTGTATTGAGTAGGACCATTAGAGGTCGTTTCTTTTATACTGACTTTATAAAGGAACAAAGACCTTAGTTATTATGGAAGTGTGTGCTCTTAATCCTAATATAATAACAAGCACATATATTTGATATTTATTTCTTTAATTTATCAATGGGTGAGATTTAGTTCGATAAATCAATAAGCCCGATAAGTTGGGAAATGATATCACTTATAGTGTGTGTTGTTGATTATAGAAGAAAACTGTGTCCTAGTGATCTAGGTTGATAATGTCCCCAAGAGGAGCTCATAAGGATTGTCATGTTAAACCCTGTAGGTGGACTTAGTCCGACATGACAATAAGGTTGAGTGGTACTACTCTTGGACTAAGATATTAATTAAGTGAGTTGTCAGTAACTCATTTAATTAGTGGACATTCGACATCTTAAACACAGGGAGACTGACACACTCATAATAAGAAGGAGCCCAAAATGTAATTTGGGATTGGTGCGGTAGTTCAATAATAGTTCTTTAGTGGAATGAATTATTATTGATGAAATTAAGTTGTGTGTTCAGGGCGAACACGGGAAGCTTAATTTCATCGGGAGACCAAAACCAATTCCTCCTCTCGGTCCCTATCGTAGCCTCTTGTATATAGAGATTTATACCCACGACATACCCACCTTCTTACCCATCCAATGGGGCCGGCCAAGCTAGCTTGGAACCCAAGCTAGGGCCGGCCAAGACCAAGTGGATGAGCCAAGTTGGTGGCCGGCCAAAGCTTGGGTCCCAAGCTTAGGTGGCCGGCCACTAGAATATTAAAAATAATTTTTTAAAATTATTTCTTATGTGGATATCATGTTTTTAAAAGAGAGTTTAAAAAATAAAAAATTTCCTTTTATGGCTTTCTACAAAAGATTAAGAGAAGAGATTAATCTCTTTCCTTATTTGTAGATTAAAAGGATGGTTTTAATTTTTTGGTAAAAACTTTCTTTATTTGTAAATCATCCACATGTTTAAAAGAGAGTTTAAAATTTGAAATCTTTTCTTATTTTTTGAAAAGGTGGATTTTAAATTTTAAGAAAACTTTCCTTTTTTAACCATGTTCATGATTTAAAAGAGAGTTTAAAAAATTAAATATTCTCTTTTATAAGTTTCTACAAAAGATTTGATATCTTTCCTTATTTGTAGATTAAAGGAGATTTGATATCTTTCCTTATTTGTAGATTAAAGGAGATTTTAATTTTTTAGAGATAACTTTCTTTTTATCCACATGTTAAAAAGAAAGATTTTAATTTATAAAATTTCCTTTTTATTAACCAATCATGAAGGGATGAAAATTATTGAAGAAATTTTTTATAAATTTTTGGAGAAAAATTAGGAAGTTTTAATTAATTAAAACTCTCCTTGTTTGTAGCTTTAATATGGCCGACCATTATAATTGATGAGAAGAAAATTATTTTTAATTAAATAATTTTTTTTCAATGGAAAAAGAATTAAGGAAGTTTTTATTAAATTTTCCTTATTTGCCAAGACCAAGGATTATAAAAGAAGGGGTAGAGGAGGCTTCATAGTGAACGACTCTATTCTATTTTCTCCCTCTTTTCTTCCTTGGTGTGGCCGGCCCTTCTCCTTTTCTCTCTTCCTCTTGTGTGGCCGAAATCCTTTATCTCTTGGAGCTTGGAGGAGGTGGCTGGATCTAGCTTGAGGAAGAAGGAGAGAAAGCTTGCATCCCTTGGAGCTTGGTTGGTAAAAAAAAATTCTTCATCCTTTAGAAGATATGCTTGGCCGAAACTTGAAGGAAGGAAAAAGAAGGTGCCTTGGTGGTTCTCATCTCGGAAGATCGTTGCCCACACAACGTCCGGGATTAGAAGAGGAATACGGTAGAAGACCTAGAGGTTTTGTTTGCAAAAGAAAAGGTATACTAGTATTTAATTTTCGCATCATACTAGTTTTATTTCTTTGTAAAAATACCAAATACAAGAGGCATGCGATTCTAGTATTTCGAATTAGTTTTCGATGTTATGTTCTTTTATTTTTCTTTTACTTGTGATTTGATTGTTCTTTTAGGTTGACCTAAAGTTATTTAAGGTAATTAAATATTAGCTTTCCTTAAAAGGCTTTGTCTAGGCGGTGGTGGTTGTTCCCATATCCAAGAAGACCATGTGCCTCACCATGCAGTCCTGGAAGCCAATTTTAGAAATTAATATTTAATGGAATTAATTGTTGGATCGAGAAGCGCTAGAGGGGGGGTGAAAAGCGCTCGTGGCTATTTCGTTCAATTATCGAAAAACTATCGGAGTAAAATACGCAGCGGAAATGTAAATAAACAAGCACATAGAGACAGGAGGATTTACTTCGTTCGGAGCCTTGATCGACTCCTACTCGAAGGCCCGCGATCCTTGATCGCTTTCCGTGGGCAACAACTATAAGCTCGTAAAAACTATTACAAACTAATTACAATTCAAAGCAGTAAAAGATTATACCGACAACAAAGGACTAAATCTGAAGCTCCAGGTTGTCGGGGTGTCGTTGCAGCACTTTGGGATCGTCTCGTAGGCAGCTTGTAGCAGATAGTTCACTTGGAAGAAGATATTTCAAGCTGCTGGTCGAGATGTCCTTTTATTGGACGTTCAAGGCGCCTCCAGTGCCAGTCAAGGCGCCTTGAACCCCAAAATTTATCCCTGTTCCTGCGTTGTGATAACCTCCGCTGACTGTTGCTTATCCTAACCTGAAGGCGCCTTCATCAAAGCTCCAAGGCGCCTTCAATGGTCCAAGGCGCCTTCAATGGTCCAAGGCGCCTTCAATCCCTATGAAGGCGCCTCCAGCTCCACCTCACAGCCAGCTTCAGGTTTTGCACCCGAGGCGCCTCCAAGCTCCATGGAGGCGCCTCGGACACTGTTCATCCGAGGGAAAACATCATTATTTTGTACCTACAAGATATGTTAGTCCCAAACAATATCCTGCATCACAAAGTTAGCATAAAACAACAGTATAAATATGATAAAGAATATTATGTGTTGGTGCGGGAAGCATCCGACGATCGAACTCGTGTTTTGATAATGGCAAAGAATTCAAAGTTAAGATGTTTTGTAGTCTAACAAGTCTACTTAAGAATTTCAGGAAAGTCCTAGCTGCGGTTAGGCAAAAGGTAAAACCCTAGGGAGTGGTAACCCTTGGTCATAGGGGGTGGTAACCCTATGCGGAAAATCTTGGTAGGTCGATGTCTTCAAGCAAAAGTCCTAGGGGGCGGTAACCCTAGGTGGAAAGTCCTGGTGTCGCGAACCAGGTGAAAGACTGGACTAGCCGGGGAAGCGGATGTCCAGCGGAAAGTCCGGAAGCATCGAGTGCTGAGCAAAAGTCCAGTCGATCTGGAGGATCGACTGGCAACAGGTAAATCTCCTGAGTGGAGTAGGTGAGGACGCGTTCCCCGTAGAGGGAACAGTAAGCGTCAGGTCGACCTAGGGTTTCCGGTCGGAAACCCGAAGTCAGACTCGGATAGTCCGGAGACTGTCTATACTTCATTTATCATGTTTATTGTGCTAACTTTGTGTTGCAGGATATGGTTTGGGACTAACGTATCTTCCAGGTGCAAAGGAGCAACCTAAAGCCTCGGATGAACAGTGTCCGAGGCGCCTCCATGGAGCTTGGAGGCGCCTCGGGTCTAAAAGCTGAGTTGGCTGCGAAAGTTCATCGAAGGCGCCTTGAAGGGAGTATAAGGCGCCTTGAGCAGGGTATAAGGCGCCTCCAAGGGATGAAGTTCGACCAGTTCAGATCTGATCCACGCGGAAGACTAGGCAGCATGGAGGCGCCTTGAACAGCCTTCAAGGTGCCTTGAACACCCTTTATATGGGGGTTTCGACCAGCATCTCAAGGAATCAAGTTTCGAGCTTTCCTTCTTCAACGTGCTGCTAACAAAGTCATTCTGAAGTGCTGCTGTGACATTCCGACGACCCGGAGCTTCAATCTTCTTCTTTCTTAAGTTGTCGGTAAAAGTTTACTTCAATACTTTCAGTGTAATTTGTAATTTCTATCGTGATTATAGTTGTTGCCTACCGGAAGCGATCAAGGATCGCGGGCCTTCGAGTAGGAGTCGCCTTAGGCTCCGAACGAAGTAAAAAGCTTGTCTCTTTGTGTGTTTGTTTACTTTCCGCTGCGTGTTTTAACTCCGATATTTTCACGATTCCGATAAACGTAAAATTTAGCCACGAGCGCTATTCACCCCCCCCATCTAGCGCGTCTCGATCCAACAATTGGTATCAGAGCGAGGTTGTTTTGAATCGGTGCAACCACCATTCAAAACAGTTTTTTTTCGTGGTTTTGTTCGGAGTCAATTAGAATTTAGCCACATAGCTATATTCTAATTCTTTTTTCAAATCGAAGTTGCTCAAAGTTGGTCAATACCACTTGGGCTCGTTTTTTTCCTTTTTTTTTCCTACCAGCACTACTAATCCAAGACTCAGTCTTGGAATAGATCTTGTTGTTTTTGTTTCTGTAGATCTAAATGGCCCAACAGGAAGGATATAGCACCGTTCGTCCCCCACTATTTTCCGGAGAAGACTTCGGATATTGGAAGGGGCGGATGGAGATATATCTAAAGATCCAGTTCGACACCTGGATGATCGTCAAAACAGGACTGCAACTACCAACTGATACAGACGGTAAGCCTACATCCTGTGAGAACTGGGAGCCAGCATTTATCAAAAAGGTGGAAGCAGACGCCAAAGCCACCTGCACCATTCAGTGCGGTCTTACCAAAGAAGAGCTCAACAGAGTTGGTCCATTCTCCTCCGCAAAAGAGCTATGGGAGAAACTGATCGAACTTCACGAAGGCACCTCGGAAACCAAGGTAAGTAAGCGTGATTTGTTACTAAATAAACTATACAATTTGAAAATGCAGGAAGGCGAGACGGCAAGCTCTTTGCACGCCCGAATTCAAGATATCCTGAATTCTCTACATGGAATCGGGCAGAAGGTAGAAAACAGAGATATAATAAGGTATGCCCTTAACTCATTCCCTAGGAGTACATTATGGGCATCAATGGTAGATGCCTATAAAGTCTCTAAGGATTTGTCCTCCTTAAAATTAGACGAATTATTTAGTGAATTTGAACTCCATGAACAAACTAATGCACAGCCATCCGAGAAAGGGATTGCTTTGGTTGCAGGAACGAGTCGAACACGGGAATCAAGAGGACGGCGAAAAGTTGAATCGGAATCAGAAGACGAACCCGATTCAGAAGATTCGGAAGATGAACTGGCCAGCGAATTTGTGAATCTTGTAAAGAAACTCTACAAGAAGAAGAAGGGCTTCAACAAGAAAGATCTGAAGAAAGCAGTTCAATCCAAGGAGGCTCAACAGAACTCAAAAACAAAGTTCGAAGTCACTTGCTACGGGTGCAACCAAAAGGGGCATATAAAAGCCAACTGCCCCAATCAAAAGGAAGCCAAGAAGCAAAGAAGAAGGAAAGTCCTAAAGGCAACCTGGGACGAATCCTCTTCGGAGGACGAAGACGACGAACTCGACCAAACGAGTTTACTCGCATTGATGGTCCGGGACCAGATCGTCGAGAATGAGAGCGAGTCGAGCCGACTCCGAGCAAAGCCACGGATCCGCATCCGTTTCCGAAGGGCCAGACTCCGCTGTAAGTATTCCTAGGCTTAATAATTTAGTCAATTATTTACTTCGCAAATTAGCCAAGTCAAATTTAAAAATTAAGTCACTTTTAAAAGAAGTAACCATTCTTAAAGGAGTAACTAACTCAAAATCTTTAACTGAAGATTCAACTCAAGTACAACAACTTGAGAAAGAAAATTCAAATCTGAAAAATTAGTTAAAAGATTTAAAAATTACTTTAGAAAAGTTCTCTCTGGGCTCCAAGAATTTGGATCTAATTCTTGGGACACAAAGAGTCGTCTACAATAGAACTGGGATAGGATATAAAAGTAAAAAGAAATATAAATCTTATTTATCCTTAATAAACAAACAAAGTAGTAAATCAGTCCAAGCATGGGTCCCCAAGTCCAAATTCATAAATCAAATTGGACTTGGCCAATACTGGGTTCCGAAGGATCAAATATACTACCTCGACAGACCATATCGAGGCCGTGATCCAGGGAAAGCTAAAATGAAAACGATCTTAATTCAAAATTCGAAATTAAATTAAAATTTTAAAATTAAAAATCAAATTCAAAATTTAAAATTCGAAATTAAATTAAAAATTCAAAATTAAATTACAAATTCAAAATTTAAAATTAAAAATCAAATTCAAAATTTAAAATTCGAAATTAAATTAAAAATTAAAAATTAAATTACAAATTCAAAATTTAAAATTAAAAATCAAATTCAAAATTTAAAATTCGAAATTAAATTAAAAATTCAAAATTAAATTACAAATTCAAAGTTCAACAAGTCGAAATTATGAAAATGAAAAGTAGATGGAGGATCCAAACTAGCTGGCACCTCCAACTGAACTACCCGACAGGGTAACTGAACCTAATTTACCCGGAATGGGTAAAACAAGAATAGATTACCCGGCAGGGTAATTAAGGTTAGATTAAAACGGGATAAGATTAACTTGAACCACAGTACTGGTGAAGTTTTTGGATGATAGTACGTTAGGGAAGCTTGGGCATCGCATGTGTAGGAAGATATGGCTTCGACCTGGTGCATTTGGCCAAGTGAAACTGACCGAAGCTACCCTTAATGGATCCTAACTAGTTAGACCAAGTTTTAGTATTAAGGTCAATGGGTAGGACTATTTGAAAAACCTCGAAGGCATGGTTACTTTAATGAGCTCCTTGTGACTCACCAAAGCCCAGAAGTTTATCCAAAGAATGCTTCCTTGTTGAACCCAAAGCTAAACCTGAACCTAACACAAGACTAAACCAAACCCTTAAATTGAACCTCAATTCATCTTACAATAATTATAGGATTCCCTGATTGAGAATTTAGATCAGGTGAGATGACTAAGTAATTAAAACCAAACTGATAATTAATTCAAAATTATTTTAAAAACTTAAATTTCAAAATTATTTCAAAAACTTAAATTTCAAAATTATTTTAAAACTTAAATTTCAAAATTATTTTAAAACTTAAATTTCAAAATTATTTTTAAACTTAAATTTCAAAATTATTTCAAAAACTTAAATTTCAAAATTATTTTAAAACTTAAATTTCAAAATTATTTTTAAACTTAAATTTCAAAATTATTTCAAAATTATTTCAAAATTATTTCAAAAACTTAAATTTCAAAATTATTTCAAAAAATTAAATTTCAAAATTATTTCTAAAATTATTTCAAAAACTTAAATTTCAAAAATTATTTCAAAAACTTAAATTTCAAAATTATTTCAAAAACTTAAATTTTCAAAATTATTTTAAACTTAAATTTCAAAATTATTTTAAAACTTAAATTTCAAAATTATTTTTAAACTTAAATTTCAAAATTATTTCAAAAATTATTTCAAAAACTTAAAATTCAAAATTATTTCAAATCTTAAATTTCAAAATTATTTCAAAAACTTAAATTTCAAAATTATTTCAAAAACTTAAATTTCAAAATTATTTTAAACTTAAAAAATTATTTTAAAAACTTAAATTTCAAAATTATTTCAAAAACTTAAATTTCAAAATTATTTCAAATACTTAAATTTCAAAATTATTTTAAACTTAAAAAATTATTTTAAAAACTTAAATAATTCATTATTTTAAAAACTTAAATTTCAAAACTTCAAAATTCAATAGACATAAGTGTTTATTAAATTATCTTAAATACAATAAGATAGAAAATTTAAGGAATCTGCTTCAATCACGCTATCTTTAATCCATTAATAAGAAATCAATTCAACTACTTCATGTGTAGGAATTGGATCAATGGATGTTGGATAGTGGATGCTCCAGACATATGACTGGAGATAAGTTGAAGTTTACCAAACTCAAGTACAAGAGTCTAGGATCAGTTGCATTCGGCAACAACGGTAAACTTAAAGTAATCGGAAAAGGTAATATTGAACTTAGTTCCGATTTTATTATTCGAAATGTTTTATTGGTTGAAAGTTTTAACTTTAATTTACTAAGTATAAGTCAATTGTGTGACAGCGGATACCTAGTTAATTTTGATAAATCTGGATGTCTAGTTAAAAATATTGAAAATCCAAAAATTAAACTTAAGGGACTTAGGAAAAATAACATCTACACAATTGATTTATCAATATCCTCAATAAAGTGTCTCCTGACACAACAAGAGGAAACCCAACTGTGGCACAGAAGGCTGGGTCACACACACACAAGACTTATTTCAAAAATAAGTCAAAATGGTCTAGTTAGAGGGTTGCCCAAATTAAAATTTATTGAAAATTCAATCTGTGATGCATGTCAAAAAGGAAAACAAACCAAGTCAACCCACAAGTCAACTAACCTAGAAAGATCCAACACCATACTTGAGCTCCTTCACCTTGATCTATTTGATTCACATGGAGCCAAATCACTAAACAAGAACCAATATTGCTTAGTAATAATTGATGACTACTCTAGGTACACTTGGGTAAAATTTCTAAAAACAAAAGATGAAACCTATGAAATATTTAGTAATTTTTGCAACTTAACGAAAAATGAAAAAGATACTAAAATTAAAAGAATAAGAAGTGATCACGGAGGGGAATTTGAAAATCATAAGTTCACCCAATTTTGTAAAATAAATGGATACCAACATGAATTTTCATGTCCTAGAACCCCCCAACAAAATTGACTAGTAGAACGTAAAAATAGAACATTACAAGAAGTAGCTAGAACTATGTTAAATGAATATCACTTAAATCATCAATTTTGGGCTGAAGCGATAAATACTGCAAATTACATTCAAAACATAATTTTAATTAATAAATTTCACAATAAAACAGCATATGAACTCTACTATAATAAAATTCCCAATCTAAACTATCTAAAGGTATTTGGGTGTAAAGTTCACAGTTTAAATACTAAAGATTACTTAGGAAAATTTACACCCAAATCTAACCAAGGAATATTCTTAGGATACTCCTCTACCAGTAGAGCCTTTAGAGTATATAATCAAAATACCTTGAAAGTTGAAGAAACAACTAATGTAATATTTGATGAAGAAAATAACTTACCTAATATAAATACAAATATTGACACTAATCCAAGAGCTGTAGATGATGATGAAATCCAACCTAATCTTAATGAGTCAGAAGAACCAGTTTCTGACTCACAGATAAGACCAACTAGAATTAGCACCTCTCACCCACCTGATCAAATTTTGGGTGACCCAAACCTAGGAGTCAGAACTAGATCGTCCTATAGAAACCTTAGTCAGATTGCTCTAATTTCTAAAATTGAACCTAAAACTATAGAAGAAGCCCTGCCTGATCCAGACTGGATCATTGCAATGCAGGAAGAATTAGCCCAATTTGAGAGAAACCAAGTCTGGGACCTTGTACCTAAACCCATAGATAAATCAATAATAGATACTAAATGGGTTTTTAGGAACAAGTTGGATGATCACGGTAATATAGTAAGAAATAAGGCAAGGTTAGTAGCCAAAGGGTTTAGTCAAGTCGAAGGTTTAGACTATGATGAAACCTATGCTCCAGTAGCTAGACTCGAGTCCATTAGGATGTTATTAGCCTATGCAGCCAATAAAGGATTCAAATTGTACCAAATGGACGTTAAGTCAGCCTTTTTAAATGGTTTTATCAAAGAAGAAGTCTACGTAAGCCAACCTCCAGGTTTTGAAGACATAGATTACCCCAATCACGTATTTAAATTAAAAAAGGCACTATATGGACTAAAACAAGCCCCTAGAGCATGGTATGAAAGATTATCTAATTACTTAATATCCAAAAAATTTAACCAAGGACAAATCGATCCTACTTTGTTCGTGAAAATTATAAAAAAAGACATCTTTATAGCCCAAATCTATGTTGATGACATAATCTTTGGTTCAACTAATTCAAAATTTTTGAAAGAATTTGTTAAATTAATGGAAAGTGAATTTGAAATGAGCATGGTCGGAGAACTCAACTTTTTCTTAGGCATACAAATAAAACAAACCAAAGATGGAATCTACATTTATCAAACTAAATATGCTAAGGAGTTAATCAAAAAATTCAGAATGGAAAATTCAAAAATTATAAATACTCCAATGGCAACCAACATAAACATTGACTCTGACCCTGAAGGAAAACCTGTAGACCCAAAATACTATAGAAGTGTCATAGGTAGTTTACTTTATCTAACTGCAAGTCGACCTGACATACTGTTTGCAGTAGGTATGTGTGCAAGATACCAATCATGTGCAAAAGAGTCACACCTAACATATGTTAAAAGAATACTTAGATATATTAAAAGGAACTCTAAATGTAGGACTTTGGTATCCAAGAACTTGCACCTTTGACCTTTATGGATATTCTGATTCAGACTATGCTGGGTGCAAGTTAGATAGGAAAAGTACAAGTGGTAGTTGTCAAATTCTAGGTCAGTGCCTAGTAAGTTGGTCAAGCAGAAAGTAACATTGTGTTGCTTTATCCACTACAGAAGCTGAATACATAGCTCTAGGAGAATGTGCATCTCAATTGTTATGGATGATGCATACACTAAAATACTATCAACTAGACTATAAAAATACTAAAATCTTTATTGATAATATCAGCTAGATTAATCTGACCAAAAATCCTATTCACCATTCTAGAACCAAACATATAGAGGTAAAACACCACTTTGTAAGGGATCATGTAGCTAAAGGTGAAATTACACTCAACCATGTTGAGTCCAAATCAAACCTAGCTGACATCTTTACAAAACCCTTACCTGAACTTGAGTTCAGTGGACTTAGAAGGCAAATAGGAATGTGTTGGGTAGAGTAGATGTCTTACTATTATTTCTATTATTTTTTTTCAAATTCTAAAAAAAAAATAGTTTTCAAAACTCCAATTTTTTCCTAGATTTTAAAATTCTGGAATTAACCTAGGTTTTCCCCCTAGATATCATGTTCCCCTAGAATTAAGCCAGAGCATCTCACAAGCACCTAGGTTTACCTTGATTGTGATTGACAAACATAGAATGGCGTGAGATGCATAGGGTATAGCCTGGACTCAAGAATGCTTATATCTGTGCATCAATATGAGTTTGGGCGTTAAATATGCAATAAACATTAATCAAGTTAAATTCTCCAGCTCTAGTCAAGTCTATCTGGACCAAAATAATTTAACTTGACTAACCTAGTGAAAGCTACTGTCCTATAGATAATCAGCAAGTAACTAAAGGTTAGACAGTTGGTAAAGAACACTCATTTTTTTTAAAAAACATATTTTGTTCTTTATGGCTCTGATACCTAGTAAATCAATCTAGTAAACATGACTTATGCTTGGACCTAAGGACCAACTTAACTTAAATAAATAAATAACCTTATCCTCAAACTTAAGTTAAGTTCCAATTGACCTTAACTTTCACACCCTATTGAACATAGCTAAACTGTTGACCTTAATTGTGTACAACTAAATCAAATATCTATAATTGCCCATTTTTGAGTTATGGCAAAGGGGGAGAGTAGCAAAAGTAAATATGTGAACATAAATTCAAGTTAAAATTAAAAAAAATTAGGGAGGCAAAAGTTAAGGGGGAGCAAAAGTTAAGGGGGAGCATATAGGGCAAACTTGCTTTAGTTACCTTGTTCATCTATACTTAGCAGATTTGCCTGTGCTAAAAATGTCTATCTATTTACTTAACTTTGAATTTGAGTTGCCATAATCAAAAAGGGGAAAATTGTTGGTGCGGGAAGCATCCGACGATCGAACTCATGTTTTGATAATGGCAAAGAATTCAAAGTTAAGATGTTTTGTAGTCTAACAAGTCTACTTAAGAATTTCAGGAAAGTCCTAGCTGCGGTTAGGCAAAAGGTAAAACCCTAGGGAGTGGTAACCCTTGGTCATAGGGGGTGGTAACCCTATGCGGAAAGTCTTGGTAGGTCGATGTCTTCAGGCAAAAGTCCTAGGGGGCGGTAGCCCTAGGTGGAAAGTCCTGGTGTCACGAACCAGGTGAAAGACTGGACTAGCCGGGGAAGCGGATGTCCAGCGGAAAGTCCGGAAGCATCAAGTGCTGAGCAAAAGTCCAGTCGATCTGGAGGATCGACTGGCAACAGGTAAATCTCCTGAGGGGAGTAGGTGAGGATGCGTTCCCCGTAGAGGGAACAGTAGGCGTCGGGTCGACCTAGGGTTTCCGGTCGGAAACTCGAAGTCAGACTCGGACAGTCCGGAGACTGTCTATACTTCATTTATCATGTTTATTGTGCTAACTTTATGTTGCAGGATATGGTTTGGGACTAACGTATCTTCCAGGTGCAAAGAAGCAACCTAAAGCCTCGGATGAACAGTGTCCGAGGCGCCTCCATGGAGCTTGGAGGCGCCTCGGGTGCAAAAGCTGAGCTGGCTGCGAAAGTTCATCGAAGGCGCCTTGAAGGGAGTATAAGGCGCCTTGGAAGGCGCCTTGAGCAGGGTATAAGGCGCCTCCAAGGGATGAAGTTCGACCAGTTCAGATCTGATCCACGCGGAAGACTAGGCAGCATGGAGGCGCCTTGAACAGCCTTCAAGGCGCCTTGAACACCCTTTATAAGGGGGTTTCGACCAGCATCTCAAGCAATCAAGTTCCGAGCTTTCCTTCTTCAACGTGCTGCTAACAAAGTCATTCTGAAGTGCTGCTGCGACATTCCGACGACCCGGAGCTTCAATCTTCTTCTTTCTTAAGTTGTCGGTACAAGTTTACTTCAATACTTTCAGTGTAATTTGTAATTTCTATCGTGATTATAGTTGTTGCCCACCGGAAGCGATCAAGGATTGCGAGCCTTCGAGTAGGAGTCGCCTTAGGCTCCGAACGAAGTAAAAAGCTTGTCTCTTTGTGTGTTTGTTTACTTTCCGCTGCGTGTTTTAACTCCGATATTTTCACGATTCCGATAAACGTAAAATTTATCCACGAGCGCTATTCACCCCCCCCCTCTAGCGCGTCTCGATCCAACATTATGACAGTCTCCGGACTGTCCGGGTCTGACTTCGGATTTCCGACCGGAAACCCTAGGTCGACCCGACGCCTATTGTTCCCTTTACGGGGAACGCGTCCTCACCTACTCCACTCAGGAGATTTACCTGCTGCCAGTGCGATCCTCCAGATCGACTGGACTTTTGCTCAGCACTCGACGCTTCCGGACTTTCTGCTGGACATCCGCTTCCCGGCTAGTCCAGCCTTTCACCTGGTTCGCGACACCAGGACTTTCCACCTAGGGTTACCACCCCCTAGGACTTTTTGCCTGAAGTCATCGACCTGCCAAGACTTTCCGCATAGGGTTACCACCCCCTATGACCTAGGGTTACCACCCCCTAGGGTTTATCACTTTGCCTAACCCCAGTTAGGACTTTCCTGAAACACTCATTCAACATGTTATATACAAAACATCTTAACTTTGAATTCTTTGCCATTATCAAAACACGAGTTCGATCGTCGGATGCTTCCTGCACCAACAATCTCCCCCTTTTTGATTATGGTAACTCAAATTCAAAGTTAAGTAACCAGAACGAATAGATAACCATTTAACACAGGCAAATTTGCTAAACTATATGCTCCCCCTTAACTATTGCTCCCCCTTTTGTAGTAATTTCAATTTGAATTTTGCTACTCTCCCCCTTTGCCATATATCAAAAACAATAATAGACTTTTGAATAACTAGATACTTAATATTCATTTCTTATGAAAAGAGGTATCTTTTTGATAAATTTTTAAAGGCTAGGAGAAAAGTAATCTTAGAGGGTAAAAAAAATAACTTTGTTGGAATATACAATGTTAGATTTCAAAGTTAGCTAGGCTCAGCAAGATTGTAACTTAGCTTAGATCTTTAGAAGTATTGAATTTTAAAATTTGGGTTAATAGTAAACTTAAGTTTGAACAATATTTAAGTTTTGGTTTAGTTTATTCATTCAGGTTCAGTTAGTCCTTAAGTCCAAGCATGAGTTATATTCAATTAACTGACTAGGTATCAGAGCCCTAAGGATCAAAGCATGCTTAAGTAGAAAACTGAGTGTACTTTTCCAACTGTCTAACCTTTAGCTACTTGCTGACTGCCTATAGGGCAACAGCTTTCGCATGGTTAGTTAAGTCAAGTCAATTTGGTCCAGTTAGATTTGACTAGAGCTGGAAGACTTGACTTGATTGATGTTTATTGCGTGTTTAACGCCCAGACTCATATCGATGCACAGAAATAAGCATTCTTGAGTCCAGGCTGAACCCTATGCATCTCACGCCGTTCTATATTTTTCAAACATAATCAAGGTAAACCTAGGTGTTTGTGAGATGCTCTTGGCTTAATTCTAGGGGAGCATGATATCTAGGGGGAAAACTTGGGCTAATTCCAAAATTTTGAAAAATCTAGGAAATTGGGAATTTTGAAAATTATTTTTCCTTGATTTTGAAAGGAAACAAAATAATTAAGTAAAATTAGGCGCCTACTCTACCCAACACATTCCTATTTGTCTTCTAAGTGCACTGAATTCAAGTTCAGGTAAGGGTTTTGAAAAAATGTCAGCTAGGTTTGATTTGGACTCAACATAGTTGAGTGCAATTTCACCCTTAGCTACATGATCCCTTACGAAATGGTGTTTTACCTCTATGTGTTTAGTTCTAGAATGGTGTATAGGATTTTTGGTCAAATTAATTGAGCTGATATTATCAATAAAGATTTTTGTATTTTTATATTCTAGTTGAAAGTCTTTTAAGGTATGCATCATCCACAACAGTTGAGATGCACATTCTCCTAGAGCTATTGTATTCAACTTCTGTAGTGGATAGAGCAACACAATGTTGCTTTCTGCTTGACCAACTTACTAGGCACTGACCTAGAATCTGGCAGCTACCACTTGTAGTTTTTCTGTCTAACTTGCACCCGGCATAGTCTGAATCAGAATAGTCATACAGGTCAAAGGTGCAAGTTCTTGGGTACCAAAGTCCTACATTTAAAGTTCCTTTAATATACCTAAGTATTCTTTTGACATATGTTAGGCGTGACTCTTTTGCGCAGGATTGGTATCTCGCGCACATACCTACTGCAAACAATATGTCGGGTCGACTTGCAGTTAGGTAAAGTAAGCTACCTATGGCACTCCTATAGTATTTTGGGTCTCTGGTTTTCCTTCAGGGTCAGAGTCAATGTTTATGTTGGTTTCCATTGGAGTATTTATAATTTTTGAATTTTCCATGCAGAATTTTTTAATTAACTCTTTAGCATATTTAGTTTGATAAATGTAGATTCCATCTTTGGTTTGTTTAATTTGTAAGCCTAAGAAGAAGTTAAGTTCCCCAATCATACTCATTTTGAATTCATTTTCCATTAACTTAATAAATTCTTTTAAGAACTTAGAGTTAGTTGAGCCAAAAATTATGTCGTCAACATAGATTTGGGCTATAAAGATGTCTTTTTCTATAGTTTTTACAAATAAGGTTGGATCTATTTGTCCTTGGTTAAAGCCTTTGGATATTAAGTAATTAGATAATCTTTCATACCATGCCCTGGGGGCTTGTTTTAGTCCATATAATGCCTTTTTTAATTTGAATACATGGTTTGGGGAGTCTAAGTCTTCAAATCCAGGAGGTTGACTTACGTAGACCTCCTCCTTAATAAACCCATTTAAAAGGGCTGACTTAACATCCATTTGGTATAATTTAAACCCTTTATTTGCTGCATATGCTAATAACATTCTAATGGATTCGAGTCTGGCTACCGGAGCATAGGTTTCATCATAATCTAGGCCTTCAACTTGACCAAACCCTTTGGCTACTAGTCTAGCTTTGTTTCTTATTATCTCACCCTGATCGTCTAACTTGTTCCTAAAAACCCATTTGGTGTCTATTATTGATTTATCTAAGGGTTTAGGTACAAGGTCCCAGACTTGGTTTCTCTCAAATTGTGCTAATTCTTCTTGTATTGCAATGATCCAATCTGGATCAGGTAGGGCTTCTTCTATAGTCTTGGGTTCAATCTTAGAGATAAGAGCAATTTGACTTAGGTTTCTGTAGGATGATCTAGTTCTGACTCCTAGGTTTGGGTCACCCAGAATTTGGTCAGATGGATGAGAGGTACTTACTCTAGTTGGTCTTATCTGTGGGTCAGTCACTAGTTCTTCTGACTTATTAAAGTTAGGTAGGATTTCATCATCTTTATCTGTTGGCAGATCCAAACCAGTCTTGACGATCATCCACGTTTCGAACTGGATCTTCAGAAAGTTTTCCATTCTGCCCTTCCAGTAACCAAAGTCTTCTCCGGTGAAGAGTGGGGGTCGGGCTGTACTGTAGCCTTCTTGTAGAGCCATTAAAATAACTATGAAGAAAAAGAATGACAAGAAAATCACAGGACTTGGTCCTAGATTAGTAGTGTGGGAAGTATATAAAAGAATCACGAACTCGAGTGGTGTTACACCAACTCTGAGTAGAAAATCGATTCGAGAAAAAGAATTAGAATATAGCTATGAGGCTAAATTCTAATTGACTCCGAAAAGAAATCTAAAAATTCCACGAAAAAATTATCTTGAATGGTGGTTGCACCGATTCAAAACGACCCCGCTCTGATACCAATTGTTGGATCGAGAAGCGCTAGGGGGGGTGAATAGCGCTCGTGGCTATTTCGTTCAATTATCGAAAAAATATCGGAGTAAAATACGCAGCAGAAATGTAAATAAACAAGCACACAGAGACAGGAGGATTTACTTCGTTCGGAGCCTTGATCGACTCCTACTCGAAGGCCCGCGATCCTTGATCGCTTTCCGTGGGCAACAACTATAAGCTCGTAAGAACTATTACAAACTAATTACAATTCAAAGCAGTAAAAGATTATACCGACAACAAAGGACTAAATCTGAAGCTCCGGGTTGTCGGGGTGTCGTTGCAGCACTTCGGGATCATCTCGTAGGCAGCTTATAGCAGATAGTTCACTTGGAAGAAGATATTTCAAGCTGCTGGTCGAGATGTCCTTTTATTGGACGTTCAAGGCGCCTCCAGTGCCAGTCAAGGCGCCTTGAACCCCAAAATTTATCCCTGTTCCTGCGCTGTGATAACCTCCGCTGACTGCTGCTTATCCTAACCTGAAGGCGCCTTCAATGGTCCAATGCGCCTTCAATCCCTATGAAGGCGCCTCCAGCTCCACTTCGCAGCCAGCTTCAGGTTTTGCACCCGAGGCACCTCCAAGCTCCATGGAGGCACCTCGGACACTGTTCATCCGAGGGAAAACATCATTATTTTGTACCTACAAGATATGTTAGTCCCAAACAATATTCTGCATCACAAAGTTAGCATAAAACAACAGTATAAATATGATAAAGAATATTATGACAGTCTCCGGACTATCCGGGCCTGACTTCGGATTTTCGACCGGAAACCATAGGTCGACCCAACGCCTACTGTTCCCTCTACGGGGAACGCGTCCTCACCTACTCCACTCAGGAGATTTACCTGCTGCCAGTGCGATCCTCCAGATCGACTGGACTTTTGCTCAGCACTCGACGCTTCCGGACTTTCTGCTGGACATCCGCTTCCCGGCTAGTCCAGTCTTTCACCTGGTTCGCGACACCAGGACTTTCCACCTAGGGTTACCACCCCCTAGGACTTTTTACCTGAAGTCATCGACCTGCCAAGACTTTCCGTATAGGGTTACCACCCCCTATGACCTAGGATTACCACCCCCTAGGGTTTATCCCTTTGCCTAACCGCAGTTAGGACTTTCCTGAAATACTCATTCAACATGTTAGATATAAAACATCTTAACTTTGAATTCTTTGCCATTATCAAAACACGAGTTCGATCGTCGGATGCTTCCTGCACCAACATTAATAACCTAGGTGATTTGGATCGAACGTGTTAAGTTCCGCAGGAGATCCAAGTCTAAACCTAAAAGAACAAATAAATTAAACTTAGGATCAAACATGTAAAGTTCCGCAGGCAATCCAAGTTTAATTTAAAAGAACACATGGTAGCTAGGAAAAAGTTCAGACCTTTGTACAAAATTTTTGTACAGTGGAACCGTTAGGTTTTCCGAGTAGCAACCAACACATGCTCTTGCTAGGTTCAACTTTAGTTCAGCATTCTCTTTTTCTAATTGATCTAACTCTCTAGAAAGAGACTTGATAAATTTAAAAGATTGAGTTGGGGTTAGATTGTCTACCTTACTTACCTGGTCTGGTGACGCTCCCCCTTCACTGCTGCTTTCTTTTTTTGATGTTCCTCCCCCTTCATCAATGCTCATTTCTGAGCTAGATGTTTCTTCTAGCTGATGGTTGGCCATCAGTGCTAGTCCCGAGAATTCTTCGACTTCTTACTCGGAGGATGAAGAGTCGTCCCATGTCGCCTTCAGATTTTTGTGCTTGGAGGAATTTGGTTTCTTGTACTTGGTCTTTGTCTTCTCCTTTTGCTTGCACTTCAATTTGGGGCAGTCATCCTTGATGTGCCCCTCTTTGTTGTAGTTGTAGCAACGAATCATCCTTTTCTTTTGTTGATGCCTCTGCGATCTAAACTTATTAGTATTAAAAAATTTATTGAAGCGTCTTACCAAAAGTGTCGCTTCTGATTCGTCGACCGAGGCTTCGGAGTCAGAACTGTTCATTTTTGCCTTTAAGGCAATGTTCTGACTGGTCTTCTCTACTCCATTGGGCTCTGAAACTCGAGATTTGTGAAGTTCAAAAGTGGAAAATAATTGTTCTAAAGTACTTACCTCGAGGTCTTTAGAGATGTAGTATGCATCTACTAAAGAGGCCCACTCTGGAGTTCTGGGGAAGGCATTGAGCGCATACCGGATAGAGTCCCGGTTCGTTACCTCTTCTCCAAGATTGGTTAGTTGCGTGATCAGCTCTTTGATCCTTGCTTGGAGCTGCGCTACCTTCTCGCCTTGGTTCATCCGGAGGTTCGTCAACTGGTTCCGGAGGATGTCGCGCCTAGCTAGCTTCGCTTCGGAGGTACCTTCGTGAAGCTCCAGGAATTTCTCCCAGAGATCTTTCGCGGAGTCGTAACTTCCGATCCGATTTACCTCCTGAGGTGGTAGTACACTGAGTAGATGGAACTCAACCTTTCCGTTGGCGACGAAATCAGC
The DNA here is from genome assembly GCF_018446385.1 of Zingiber officinale. Taxonomy (NCBI): domain Eukaryota; kingdom Viridiplantae; phylum Streptophyta; class Magnoliopsida; order Zingiberales; family Zingiberaceae; genus Zingiber; species Zingiber officinale. The sequence goes on from NC_055986.1 coordinate 80,257,108, forward strand.
TTGCTCCTTCTTGCTCCACGTGTTTTCTTCTTTATCTTTCGGCGCTGCAAAACCATATTTCATTGTAATTAGAATATCAAAATCTATTTTAAAGAATACCTCCATTTTTCGCTTCCATGTGGCGAAGTCTCCGTCGAACTTCGGGGGATGGATGTTCACGCCGGCCATTGTCTTGATCTTAGTGCTTCAGACGGTGGTTAGTCCTTCTAAGGCTGTCAGGCTCTGATACCACTTGTAGGTGCAGCGGGGACCGGCAAGAGGGGGGTGAATTGCCTGCAAATAAAAATTATACCCTCCTCAAAGCTTTCCAACTCTTAAAATAAATCAACAATATAAAATCAACTACAGAAATAAAAAGGAGACAAAAATTAACCTGGTTACAACCAAGTGGGTTGTTAATCCAGGGCAGTAAGAAAAGCGCAGTAAGAAAAACTCCTTCTCAGAAGGCGGAGAAGCCTTTTACACTTTGACAGCACAGTAGTTCCTTAAACAGAGATTACTAGAGTTGCTACTTCGTTCGTATGCGTTGTGTTTCAATAGCTACCCGAGACCCCCTTTATATAGGGGTTCTAAAGTCTATCTGTTAACCTGATCTTCGGGATCAGGTTTGACTCGAGAGGGATCGGTCGACTGATACCCAGGTTCAGTCGACCGAACCTGCTGTACCTGCCCATCTTTTCGTCCAGGTGCAGTCTCTGTGGATTGAGCTCAGGTTCGGTCGACCGATCATTGTGTTCGGTCGACCGATTGGCCAACGGTCTTCCTCTGTGCTGGCCTGATCAAAACGCTCGACTGAGTCTCTAGATAAACGTTGGTTCGGTCGACTGATCAAGAGGTTCGGTCGACCGATCAGTCCTCCAACGGCTGGCTTGCTGACGTGGCTTCTGACGTGTCACCAGCGGTTGGTCTTCTGAGGATTGGGGTTCGGTCGACCGATCATGGGGTTCGGTCGACCGAACCGTTGACAAGTCAACTCCAGTTGACTTGCTCCGGCTCGGCTCCTTGGGTGATTGCAGCCATCCGGAATAGGGCTCACCCGAACCCAGTTCTCGGCCTTCTCCTCGAGCAGGCTTCCGTCAGACTTCTCGTCCCTCGAACGCCGCACACGTTCTTCTCGCTCCACCGGAGTACTCTTCCGCAGCTCTCTCGTCCTTCGGACGCACCGAGCCCGTCGGCTCCCTTCCCGTGCCGTCCTTCTCGCTAGCTGCGTCTTCCGCTCGACTTCCTGTGCTCCTAAGTTCCTGCACACTCAGACACAGGGGTCAGACAAAACGCAGGACCTAACTAACTTGGTTGATCACATCAAAACTACCACGGGGTCCAACATAACTCTTGAGCATTTCATGGTGGATTGCGGCTATATTCTTTCAAATAATAACATTCTCCTCGATATGGTATAATAAGACCGCTTTTCAACATGAATCAAGCATCAACAAGATAGTATTTTCCTAAAAAAATTATGTGCTATTAAATTATAAAAGTAAGGAAAGTTTAATCACAACATATGTCATTTAATTTACCTTCTGGAATTTTAAGACAATTTTGTCTGATTAATGTATTTTTTATTATTCTGGAGTCGGATGTCGTCACTTCCCACCCAGCTAAAACATAAGTGAATTTCAGATCAAATGTGCATGTTGCTAAAACATTTTATGTTGAAAAATCCTTTCTACCACGAAACTTTGGGGCATCAAAGGGAGAAACTTTAACTCGAATATATGTTCCATCTATTGCTCCAACACAATCCTGATATACCATGTCTAAATTATTAATAATTATGAACATATAGACATGAATCTTTAGTAGTCAAAAGATAAGAATAATATTTTCACCTTAAAAAATGGATAGAATCAATTGCTATTGAAAATTTCTAAAAAAACTTGTGACTCATCCGGTTGTTTGAGAAATTTATCCTGCAACTCCATTATAGCTCTTAAAATATTATGGAAATGATGACTCATTGTTTCTCTCGATTGATAGAAAAAGAAGCCAAGACCACGATTTGTAACATTGTGACCTAGTAAATAGAGTGATTTTGCTACTTGTTCTTCCATAGTGATCCTTGTTGTAGGTCGTAAACCACCTTCTTTGACTAAAAGATTACACAATTCCACAAATGTAGAAGGACCCATTCTACGACATTGATCATTAGTTAACACTTTTGTCATTAATTCATTTCGCACACGTTCCTCTTCTAACGGTACAATACGAGGAATTTTGATATTTTGTTTGTGCCTATTTTGTTCATACCAAGCTGCAAACAAACAAACCAATTGTGCTGCTACGAGTTTATGCATATGATGCAACTTAATGAAATCATTATATTTCTCATTTTGATCGCCCATCTATAATCAAATAAATGGAAAATAAAATAAATTACAAAGACAATAATAGTGAACATCGAAAATGAAATCACGTCAGTAAAGAAAATTTATTCAATTATGTAAAAAAATTAACTTTTGTTGCATCTACTGACCAAATCCTTAAGGTGCCTTAACTGAAATTATACAGGTCGATATAGATTTATAGGGTAATAATAACGTGATTGGAGTTGGTTGCATCAAATTTGTCAATAGTGATGGAGCATAGATGTGTATTTATTGAGTAGGTCATTGGCTTCCTGATGCATCAACCAATTTAAATCAGCTCTTTATTTGTTGAACTATTCAAATAAAGTAAATATGGTTTGCGTGATGGTAGTTTTTATTTTACTTCTTTTTTTTGTTGAGAATTTGAATTTTTGGATCTGATATGCCTTGATTGTCAATTGTTAACTTTCAAGAGAAACGCAAAGAGAAGCAGCAGAAGAAGGAGAAGAAGGAAAAGAAAGAAGGTAAGGAGAAAAAGGAGAAACATCGAAGTAAAGAAAAACACAAAGAGAAGAAAGATTAAAAAGAAAAACACAAAGACAAGAAGAAAAAGGATAAAGACAAAGAAGGTTACCTGTCCTCAGAGAGAAACGACGAGAGCCGGTACCGGTGCCATGGAGTGAGAGATGTTGGAGTCGGCGGTGCAAGCTTTTCTCGTTAGCGCAGCGCAAAGAAATAACTAAACCAACTAAAACAACGAATTTTAAAATTAATATAATAAATTAGGGATAAAATTAGAAAATAATTTTTTTAATTTCCTTTACTCTTCCTTACACCCCAAATTGAGATGTAAGAAATTCTTTCATTTCATGGGTAAGGAAGGTTAAAACTTACCTTTCCTTACCTTTTCTTTCCCTAACTCACTTTCTCCCAAACAGAGTTTTAAGTTTTCCTTCCCCTTGTTTACTCTTCCCTTCCCTTCCCTCACCTCCTCCCAAACAGACTGAAAGTATCCTCCTTAAGTAATTAGAAACATGAATTAAGCTCAATACTTGTTTACCATGAGGAGAGCCTAGTTGATACACCAACTAATAAGAAAGGACTTCCCTCATTCATTGGTGTTCCCTAAGACCAATCTAGAATACTAAGACTAGTACTAGAGAATTCACCCTTTAGATTCTAATGATAATATCAATGTATCTAGAGCCGTTGGAGAATTTTTTTTTTTTTAGGGCTTTCTTCAACCCTTCGACTTGTGACCTTAATTGTCCATTTTCAACTTCATGATTTTCAATCCGAGAGTAATCAAGGCCTTTACTAAAAGATGGAGGTAAGCTAATTTGGGCCTTAAAGAGCTTTTGATTCCTTTCTATAGGCCTTTTTCTTAGTCCTAATTTTATCCAATAAACTTATTGAGTTAGAAATAGCACCAAATAATTCATCTAGAATGAGAGTTTACTTTATTTTTGATTTTGGTTGGTCCTCCCTCTTAGCTATTGCTAGACTCTTCCTCATCATTCATCCACAAATTGCCTATTGCCATAAGAGCTAAGTGATTTCTCCTTAATGGCCTTTTTTTTTCTTGACTTCTTCTATCCTTGAGCATCTTCTTAACTTCCTGTTCGTTTTCATTGTTATTCACCATGTGGGCAATCTAAGTTCTATCGTTGCTTTCCCCCCAAGGGTGTGGCGTGGTGGCAATAGGCAGGGTATTTCTCCCACTTGGTGAGGGTTTGATTTCCATGTAAGGTGCATTTGCAACGATCAAACTTCTAGTGTGCATGAGTGTCACGTTAGGAGCTGTGTTTTCTAGATTTACTCAGTGAACGAAATGTAAGGTAACTATCTATCCCAAAATTATTCAGGTTATAAGATTTGGATACCTAGTATACAAAAAAAAAATGAAACTCCATAATTTTAAACATATCCTCCAATAACCACCATCAATGGCTAGAGCGGAGTTCTCAAAATTCATTGAGGCCATTTTTTACTTGACCTGAGTTGGCCACAATCCCATTAATAATTTGTTTGAACCTTGAGTCTATTGGGACTATAGTCTCTCCATCTTTCATCTTGAATGTGGTAATTTGAGTCCATTTGAGATTCTACCTACTATTTTCAAGTAACATATACTCTTATGTAGTTATGAGGTTATTCTATAAATTCTTGGCGCAGTTTTATTTGCCCACTTTTATCGGCCATGTAGTTTTGCTTTTTAGTCCACCTATTCATTTCGATGAAATTTCCATCCTTATCTATTGTTGATTCATACCCCTCCTTAAAGATGGTGACATAACAAATTCTAATTAGAAGTATGTCTCTCGCTACGCTTGATGAGAAAAAGATCCATTAAATGTGTGCAAATGAAATGGATTCCTTTGAAATTCGACCATTGCTCATGGAATTTTAATTCAAGTTATTGTTGTAGGAGCAATAATTATTCGTCTAGGGAATAAATAGATGACACCACCAAATTCATTGAGTTCTCGTACAAACACAAACAAGAAAAATGTTAGTACGAGTGAGCATATGCAATTACTAATGTCAAATATGCAGCCGAAATAATAACAAAAAATTACATTGGATATTAGTTAAATGAGGGAGAACCTCGAAATCAATACTCTTCTTTTTTCTCCTCCCAAACCTTCACGAGTAAACCTACATTGCCTTAGAACTTAATTGCGCAATCAGCTGTCAACACTCCAATCTTTCTCACTCGATCAACAGAGATCTTGCATATCATTCCTCTCATCTGTGATATTGCGTATAGTCGCACCAAAAATCCAGATCCCTATTAACTAACAACTACTTAATTCCATAGCATTATGTGACCTAGGAAGTTGGCTTTTAGATTTGCTAAAAGATCCAAGCAGTTTTGAGGACAATCTAGTAGTAGGAATATACAATGTATCACCACACAAATCATCTTGCTTTCAGAACATTACTAGATATGATATTTCCAACATGCAAAAGAGAGTGCAATTGCATGCAACTTTCCTCTGAAAGCTAAGTAAATCCTCGATTCGACTTTTCCAGGGGCATATCAAGTGCTCAAACTAACAGGTTTGGTTAGCAAACATCCCATGTGTTTCCGCCTTGAGTGTTTCTAGCGTTGCTCTTCCACATATAAAAACCACATGGATTTTTGAAAATTTTGAATCCTACTAAACTTCATTCCACTGTGCTTGTGATTCTTCCCAACCATTTTTATTGGCTATCGGTGAAGTCGGCATCAATTACATCACCATTATCGGACCCCTTGGAAGATGATGTTGCAGAGTCACTATCAGCTCCAGGAGCAGGACCAGCGCCACCTGCACCTGGTTGATTATAGAGTGATTGGCCGAGCTGCATCACCTCCTGGTTCAGGGCAGCCATCGCATCCTTCATGCCCTGAGAAGATTCACTTGCAACAGCATCTTTGAGATCCTTGAGTTTTGCTTCAACCTTCTCCTTGACAGCTGCAGGTACTTTATCTCCAAGTTCCTTGAGCTGCTTCTCTGTCTGGTAAATCACAGACTCAGATTGGTTCTTCGTGTCAATGGCATCCCTCTTTTCCTTGTCTTCTTTCGCAAACTTTTCGGCTTCCTTCACCATTCTTTCCACCTGCACATATCCATATATTGCAGTATGAAGTAAACTCTAGCAAGGCAATGAACACTAGAAATGAGGCTGAAAGCTTTTTTAGATTTATAAAAATTAGTTAAATGCACTGGAAGATCCTACCTCATTGCTAGGTAATGTACTAGCTCCAGTGATGGTGATGTCTTGTTTCTTTCCGGTGCCCTTGTCCACAGCAGTGACGGACAGAATTCCATTGGCATCAATGTCAAACTTCACTTCAATCTGGGGAACACCTCGTGGTGCTGGAGGGATTCCATCAAGTCGGAAACTGCCGAGTGACTTGTTGTCTCTCACAAACTCTCTTTCTCCCTGAAGAACATTTATCTCAACACTAGTCTGACCATCAGCTGCTGTAGAGAAGACTTCCGATTTGGATGTGGGCAATGTGGTGTTCCTTGGAATGATCTTTGTCATTACTCCACCCAGTGTTTCTAAACCAAGCGACAGTGGGGTGACATCGAGAAGCACAATGTCACTAACATCGCCGGATAAAACTCCAGCCTACATGTGTAAGTGCAAGAGACAGTAAAATGAGAACACAAGTTAACAAAACAGAAGGCAAGACAAGTAGTGCCAATACAAAAAAATATCATTAAAAATTGGTGTATAGAATTGGTAAATAAGCATATCATCATTCAATTTGTCATAATCAGCACATTATCCAGTGGATGTAAAATGATTCTTGAACTTGTTTGTTTAAGAAAATCAATTAGTTCTCGAACATTTTGTTATTAAATTTAACACAAACTCCTTTTGTTTCAGACCATTAAAATAATCAGTCCTCTACACATAGCACATCTAATTCAGTCAATGCTATCACATTGAGGTTGTTATTGGGGACTGGTAGAACTAGTAAAATAGTTGGTTAAAAACGTCGCTTGAAAACTAAATAAATATCTTAGTGCACTATTGATAAGAGGGGAATATGTGGAAAAGCATTTCATGTGTGAATTTGAGAGCATACAAGGCTGCATAAACAGACTTATAAAACAATGGAATTCAAATGCATATAAACATCTTGGTCATTAAATTGGTACATTCATAATAATCACACAATCTAAAGCTTTGCATCATTGCTATGATAGTTGCCATTGCTCATGCATTCAGAAGTTTCGAGGACTAGGATTCCAAGCCCTGATTTGTCCTTTAGTTCAACATCCACTAGAAAGTTTAGTAGTAAGCATAAGAGTGTAAAAAAAACAAGGACAAACCTGCACTGCAGCACCAAGAGCAACAACCTCATCAGGATTGACAGTCACATTGGGCTCCTTCCCAGTCAGCTTCTTCACAAGCTCTTGGACTGCTGGGATACGAGTTGATCCACCAACAAGGATTACCTCATCTAAGTCCTTAAATGAAAGCTTTGCATCTTTCAAGGCACTATCAACAGGGGTTCTAAGCCTGATATAAGAAAAAAATGAAAAAAAATAGTGAGTGCCAAACAAAAAACCAAAAGAAATCACACATAAGTACAATAAAATGTAAAACATCATGTCACTATTGAAAAGATGAATCTATCAAATCGTTTAACTTTCTATATCATAAAAAGCTCAAACAAAAACAATCCTGCAATATCTTTAAACTGCCTTGTCTCATATCCCTGACTATAGTACACCAAGTAACTAGGTTCTGGCATACCTATCAAGAAGGTCTGAACATAGTTCCTCAAACTTGGCCCTTGTAAGTGTTGTCTCTATGTGCTTGGGACCATCAGCAGTGGCTGTGATAAAGGGTAAACTGGAGAAAGAAGAAATACACAATCATATTAGAAAGGTATTATAGTCAGTCATGGTTAGGTAAACATGGAAGAGAAACTAACCTAATGTTTGTTTGAGTCAAGGAGGACAATTCCATTTTAGCTTTTTCTGCAGTTTCAGTTAATCTTTGAAGGGCTTGCTTGTCTTTCAAAAGCTCAATTCCTTCATTTCTCTTGAAATCAGCAGCAAGCCAGTCAACAACTCTCTGGTCCAACATAAGTTACATTAGCACTAAAGTAGGAGTATGGTACATACTATTAAAATAAATGAATTAACATAAAACATGATTCGAATTGGGGCATGTTATATACATGTAATCCAGAAGTCCAGCAAGTCAGTTAGCAAGTGTTTATTAGCTGCATCAGTGAAAGATTCTGATGGTGATGCATACTGTCTAGATCACATCTTTCAGGAACTACTGCATGAACATCTTAAGCATTGAACTTAAAAAGCACATTCCAGAACTTATCCCTTTAAGCTACAAGTTACTGAAATGGCTGCATTTAGGTTTAATAAAGAAAAGGTTGTTTAAGATGTGACAAAAGACAATTCGCTCGCCTCCAGCGCCCCTGCCAACCTGTCCCTAGACCAACACAGAGGAGGACGGGTGACGACTAGCTATTAGTACAGGTGGAAAAGGCATGGAGGAGGCATTCTCGGACACGCTGAGTTTCGACCCCAAGACCTTATGTGGCAACACCTCATGTCTTAACCACCACACCGCCCCGAGAGGACAAGAAGAGGGGAGGAGAGGAGAGAAGAGGAGAGGAGGAGGCTGTTTAAGAGCTATGAGAGGCGGTGGCCATAACGCAAGCAACATGAGTAATTAATTTAGTCAGTCTACAAGGCAACCTAACCACAGTACGAAATAATTATAATTAGACAACTCAATCAGTTGGCTGAACAAACAGTGTAAACAGAAATACAAGATATTTAAGAATTTTATTGGCAGAATCAATTGCATGTAACTCAAACAATTGGACAAAATGGTTAGGCAGTAACAAAATGTCATAACTGCAACAATTTTCATTACCAATAGCATCTATAGGCACAATGATAACACACTGAACTGTAGAGCAGAAGCAAATGGAAAAAAGCCAAATTCAGCATTTAATAACAAATATATAAGAAATGATGTAGAATTAAACATATGGAAAAACCAACCTTGTCAAAGTCATCACCACCAAGATGTGTGTCGCCAGATGTTGAGAGCACCTCAAAAACACCATCTCCAACCTCAAGAACTGCCATATAATTGGATAACTGAAGTTAGTATATGCTGAGAAGTGCATGAATCACGTGAACAGGAACAATAACATACTTAACAAAACAGAAAAAAAATGGTATACAGAGTAATGGAAGTCTGAATTTCTAGTTTCTGGAATGAATGTGGAAATATGTAGTGAAGAGTGATAAAAATAGACCAAAATAAATTTCAATGCTTTAAAATATTGAGTGAAATCCATAAGAACCAGTAGTTTGACTTGTCCAATATAATATCAGTAAGACCATTCAAGTACAAATCTCATCAAAGCTCTCTCTCTCTCTCTCTCTCTCTCTCTCTCGCCCTCGAGGCAGCAGAAGGGAACCAAGTTGTCACCCAGGGATTTTTCTTCCAAATGGGGCGCACAACTACGGGATGTTGGGTTGCCTACCACGAGCGCTTCTCGATTTACCGGTCACCCCAGGTTCAATGTTACTTGGTTCAACATCTCTCTCTCTCTCTCTCTCTCTCTCTCTCTCTCTCTCATCACTAGCTGTCACTTCTCACTCAACTTGGATGTTTGGGTTTCTCAACCATTTGATGTATTCTTCTCTTCCATGCCCTATCCATCATATAAAACACCCAGTAAAAGGATCTGAATGTCAATCTTCAGCATCAACAGGATCTTATATAAGCTTATAAACAAGTTCTACTATTGTTTAGTTTAAGTGAAAGGAAAAGAAAAGAAATGAATTGAAATATCTTATTTCAATTCTATATAACTCTTCTTTGTTTACTTGAATGGAATGTAAAGGAAAGATATAATATTAAATACTTATTTATGTATATTCAATAAAAAACAGTTCACTCCATTTATGCCTGAATGGAACTAAAACAAAGGAATTAGATGAAAAATTGAATTCCTTCCTCTTTATTTCCTCCCAAGTAAGCAAGAGAAATTAATGTTTTTATCTTCTTTCCTTTCTTTTGTTTCATACTTCCATCCAAGTAAACAAAACACTAATTTCTTTTATGAAGAAAAAAACCATTTTGTCTTGACAAATTCTAGACGCTATATTTAAGCAAAAGAAAAAGCTGTTTGGGACTAGCATGATGTCTTGACCATGTTGGAGCCGAGCTTCTGTATGAAAGACAATGCTTCTATTGTAAATTTTTTCATAAGAAATGAAAATTTGATAGAAGCTGATACCACTTCATGCCCTATTCAATCTTTCAAATCAATTATTTAAACTTACTCATGGCCATCTAATCTGATCCTATTAATCTTATGTAATACAACTATGAATATTGTATTGTCAACAAGGAAGATATTCTGAATAGTAACCCAAATGAAGCATATATCATGTCATGTGTCAACCAAATTTCCAATTATCATAACCCCTATTATTACATCAATCAGGTAAAATCCAGTATAATTACCAAAAAAGTAAAAAATAAAAGGCTAATATTGCTAATTTGCTACCTATAACACAGATACCATATTCATATCCTATAAAGGTGTAATATAGAGATTTTACATATCCATACAATGTTATAAAAAATTCCAGACTGTTCAAATAATAGATGTCTGATCAAGTCTAGTGCCAAAGTTGGCGCAGTAAGCAGTGACACAAAACCAGCAAGAAATGACTGCATATAAGTCCTATTACCTGAAACATCAAATGTTCCACCTCCCAAATCAAATACCAAAATTGTTTCATTATTCTTCTTTTCAAATCCATAAGCTAATGAGGCAGCTGTTGGCTCGTTAATGATACGAAGGACTTCTAAACCAGCAATACGACCAGCATCCTTTGTAGCTGTTCTTTGAGAGTCATTGAAGTAGGCAGGAACAGTAACCACAGCTTTCGTAACCTTATCATTCAAAAACTTGGACGCATCATCCACCAGCTTTCTTAAAACCTGAACACAGTGGAAAAGAGAGATCTCAACAATTAAGGCCCAAATAGAAAATTCAATTTAGTCTAAAGATTTACCAATCAGAATACTAAAATCATGAGCTATTCTTAATAAAAGCATTAAATTAACAACAAATATTTGCAACAATTGTAAAATTGATTTTAAGGGCATAATAGCCTGAAAGTAACAAGCATTCTTTGCAACCCATCATTACAAAGTAGGAACAATTATTTTTTAAAACTTAATTGACGGTAAATCATATGATCTTAAGACCTTAGCACGGGAAAAGGCAAAGATTAATCTCTTGATATATAACAGGAAAACAACTTGTGCATGTACGTCAATTTCAGCCAGTATATAATTAGTAGACAGAAATTCTACCATTCAAGTTAGTAAACTACTCAAAAAAAGGACCATATAAATTACCTGAGCCGAGATCTCTTCAGCAGCAAACTGTCTGCCGATGGCAGGGCAATCAAGCTTAACATTGCCATTCTCATCTCTCAGAACCCTATAGGAAACTTGCTTTGCCTCCTCGTCCACTTCAGACATCTTCCGTCCAATGAACCTCTTCACCGAAAAGAATGTATTCTCGGGGTTGACCACTGCCTGGCGCTTGGCAATCTGGCCGACCAACCTATCGCCGTTCTTCGTGTAGGCCACGACCGACGGCGTAGTCCGCTGTCCCTCGGCGTTGGTCACGATGGTTGGCTTCCCACCCTCCATCGCGGCGACCGCCGAATTAGTGGTGCCGAGATCGATCCCAACCACCTTTTCGCACGCCACCCGCAAAGGCCTGTAGCCTGACCCATGGCCCCGTCGCCCTGACAGACGAACTACACTCGGCCGGCGGTGGCCCAAAAAGAGGGAATTGGAAGCAGGAAAACGGGAGGACGGCATCCGAGAAGAGGGGAAAACGCCGGAGGAGCCAAGGACGTGGATTTGCGCACACGAGGTCGCCATAGTAGGTGGAATTAGAAATTGAAATCAACAAGGCAAAACCCTAATCCGTGGGGAGAGAGCTTCCGGAGTGCAGATTAGCGGAGACGACTCACCGTTGGACGAGGGAGGCGAAGCGATAAGGTGAGGGTTTTATTGGGGACGAACAGTGTCGGCGTGGTTGCGCGGAAGACTCTGGAAGGAATTCGACGAACAGAGAAACAGCGTCCGAATCCAATGGCTACTGTAAACCAGATGCCGAGAGGACGTGTACGTGGCGGCATCTGTTTGGAGTTAGTTGCTGGTCGATGTTTCAGTTAGTCCAATTAATCTCGTCCCGAAGGTACTTAACGATACAAAATTTATATATCGTAGGAGCTCCTTAAAAGGAATCCATTAAAAATATAAAGCTTTATCAAGAATTTATGGAGTTGAAGATCGTCTGACGCCATATCAAAATTTATAGAAAGGCTGATATAAAAATGGTTAAATATAAATTTTGCAACACTTAATATTTATTAGCTTTGTAAAAAAAATTAAAATATATTAAATTTTTTATGATGATCATCATCATGTATAGAGGTGTAAATGAGTATTAAAAATCTCATTGTGTTCAACATGAATTTAAAATATTTATTGAGTTCGATTAACACTATTATTATCTTTATAAATTAGATGGAATATTTATCTAATATATAGAATGTATATTATTTTTAATATATTATAAATATTTTGAAATTATAAAAATACTATATTTCATATATTAAAAATAAAAAGTAATAAAATTAAAATTTACACAAATTAAGAAATAAATTTATTCATAAACTATTCCTTAACATTAACAAACCAAATTTATTAATATTAAAATTTATTTATTTTATATATTTTTTATTTTTGAATGAAAATAAATGAACTGAACACTAAACTTATTTAGGAATAATCAATTATTTGTTCAATATTATTGAGAATATTTTTAATGGCAATTATTTAATATTAATCGTGGTTAAACCTTATTCTTTTTTAAGTAAATGGGTAGGTGTAGTAACAAGTGACCAGGTATCTCAAGAAGACTCTGGAAGGGGATCGACGTTGGCGCGCGGAAGACTCTGGAAGGTATTCGAAGACACGGACATTGGATCTATCAGGGAACGCCGACTCAACTGGTGGACGGTGGATGGAGGTAGAGCGTCAGAATCCAACGGCTACTGTAAACCAGAAGCCGTGCATGAGAACGGTACGTGGCGGCATTTGTGTGGATACTGCTGGTCGATTTTTCAGTAAGGATGATGATATATGAAAGTTTTATCGGGTTATGTACTCGACGCCGTCGGATGTTCACTGTTTATAATTCTACGGTAGATGAATTTTTTTAGGTGGAATTTGTTACCGAAATACCTTACCGCTGTGCAATGCCCCCGGTAGGTTGCTCCTGAGCTATATGTTGCCGTGCATTTTTAGACTCCATGGATATTGTTACGAGCTCAGCGTATAAAGACATGCATGGTGATATATAGAAAAGTAATGGGAAAAAAAAATACAATAACAACTATCATTTTCTACGTTTCAAGATGTTGGTCGGCATATGCTAATGTTCCACTCGATGGTATTTAAGTCAAACATTTTCTTAAAAATAATATTGGAGAATTTTTGTCAGAAATATGGGGATATATTTTAAATTAAAATTATAAAATTTAATTTTAGATTTATTTGTCAAGATGGTTTAACGACAGCTTATAATGAGCTGTCTAAAAGACTTAGTTACCTTGATCAATCTAATTGAGTGTCAAGTCAATCGAGAGCTCTAAGTCAGAAACACTAAAAAAAAAAACATTAATTTAGTAATCAATTTTAGCAATGAGAAAAATTAGTTGCAAATTATCAACAAATTTACGACAAAGTAATTATCGCAAATTAGTAACGAACTTTGTAATAAAATAAATTTTATCCCTAAATTAACAACAAAACTATTTCATTACGAAATTCATCCCTAACAATAAATTCATCACTAAATTTGTCATAAATTTGCGATGAAGATTCGATTCGTTGCCAAATTGGCGAAGAATCTAAAATTCGTCGTCAATTTGGTGATGAATTGAATCTTCGTCAACAAATTTAAAAATCTTCATCAAGTTTAAAGATCTGGCAAGATTTCAAATTTGGCGATGAATTCTATATTCATCGCCAGATATAAAGATATTCGCCAAATTTATTAATCGAGCAGGATTTCAAATTTGACGACGAATATGAATTTTGTCGCCAAATTGACAATGACTACAAATTTTGTATTCGTCTCCAAATTGATGACGAACTTGACGATGAGCTTGGCGACGAATTTTAATTCGTCACCAAAAATCCTAACTTAACCCTTTGCCTGTAAAATACGGCAACAAAAAACATAATTAAATAATAAGATTATTTGAGCAAAAATAATATTATTGGAATTTTTTAGGAATTTTTATAAATTTTTTGGGATTTAATCGGAGCTTGTATGACATATTTTGAGGGGATGCATTTATAGGCATAAGAAAAGTCTGTTTGGAACACCCGGAGATGGGAGTTAATTGAGAAATTGATCTAAGGTTTAATCGAAAAATCCCTAAGTTATAAAAGCGCATCCCGTGCCCTAGCTCCCAAACCTCCGCCGACCTCTTCCTTCCCCGATCCCGAACCTCTCCTCATGTCGTTCTCTTCCTTCCTCTCCCTCACGCACCGCCCTCTCCCAATTCCTCATCGTCACGGACCACCGAACTTCGACGTCGATGAGCTCTGATCGCCGATCGCCCAACACCGTTCGACGTCGTCCGATCTCTCAGCCTATCGCAGTGATAGCCTCCAGCCCTCTCCAATCTGTCGGTCGCCCTCGAGCGCCGCTGCCTTTGTCGATGCTGTCGACTTGGTGAGTCATTGGCCTTTCCCCGACCATGAGCAAGTAGATCTCATTAGTAGGTATAGGATGAATGTTTCTTCTTGTAGGGTTTCAAATGATTCGAATGATGTCCTTGTTTTAGCACAAGGTTTTCTCGATTTTCTGTTGGGATTCGGGAGATGTTGTTTGGATTTTATGTTCGCATTGTCTCCTCATAAAGGTTGATTCGTCGAGACAGATTTGAGGGATTTGGGACCGGTTTGGTTTTCTTGCACTACCTTTGGAAGGATTTCTGATTTTGGCTCGGATTAAGGGAATGTGGTTAAGGTTTGTTGTTGTTCTTACTTCCCAACAAAAATTAGTAGTTGTAATTTGCTACGAGGCTACTCTTGTTTCTTCACAATGACCTCTGATTTCTTAGATTGTGGTGAATGTGATTTGGTTTTTTTTTTTTATGATGATGCTTTGCTTCTTCATGACGATTTCAGATTTTGTTTCCGAAACGGAATACATGGGTTGTAGTTCGATTATGATGTTATTCTTGTGGCTCCATGACAGATTTGGGATTTTTGGATAATTATGGGAAATTTTGGTTTGATCTCGGTGATGTGAACGCTACCTCATGTTAGCTAAATTTTTGGGACAGATTAGGGTAGTGGCTTTATTTTCTTGGTTAGGTGAGGTTTACTATTTCCATATCAGATATTGTATAGGTGCTTGAGTGTTGTTTCCTGTGCTTTTGTTGTAGTGATAATTTCAATTTTCATAGTAGGATTAGTGTAGGAGGCTGGGTATTAGCCGTATGTTCTTGCTTGGAGGAGGTTTACGTTTTTCTTAATAGATTTTGTATGGGTGTCTAGTGTGGATTTGGCGATTTTTGCATTTGTAATAACTTTGGTTTTCATGGCATATTTTGTGTAGATGATAGGTTGTTGGCTTTGCGCTCCAATTTTTGTGATGTTTTCGGCTTCATAGCAGTTTTGCTGGTGTTCTATCTTGGAGTTGAATATGTGGTTATTCTTTTCGAAGTTCAAGATCCTGGACTGATTTAGTATAATTGAAATTTTTATGGTATATGTCATTGTCTTCAACACTTTCTTAAGAAACCTAAGTTGGGTATACATTTCTTAAGCTTCTGTGTTTATCTCGTTGGAAGGGTAGATTAAGAATTATGCATGTTTACTGCACGGAATGTTATGTTGGGACATGTATCTCTTATATGATAACTTGTGCATGGGTGGTGATAGTAATGGGATGAGTGCCTCGGGATAAGCTTCGGGGAGGGCTCTTCCAAACATGACTGAAATGGCAATACATAATGGCTATAGAAAATGGTTAAACTACCAGATTTGGGGTTAATAGTTGAAATGGAATTAATGTAAAGATTCCTAATCAGATTAGGATTCAGTTTGTTATTTGGTTCATGATGGATTTAGCTATCTAGTTCATACTTGATTAGTTATATCATACATTGTGTGATCGCAGGATTTTTGTTCGGGATGAGTGAATCGACGTGAGACTACATGACACGATCTACGTATAAAGGCGGGTACTTCTTACTTTGAATCTCTTTAGTTCATTGGAACTTGGTGCATGAGCTATTATTTTTGGATAAGGATTGCTTTACCTTGACTCCACTTGCATTTTTCTTGTGTTTGATACTTCCACCCAAACCTTTGAGTTATTCGTTTTTACATTCATGCAGTCTCTTGTTGTCATTTATGATATTTAGCAGATATTAGATACCAACCTTGTATGCTTTGATTGTTGTTTATTTATGTATTGTATTGAGCATGCTAGTTTTATGTAGCATACCTGATTCCTGTTTACATGTATATGATGACTGTTGTATTTTGCGCATCATATAATTGCATACATGTTAACGATAAATTCTCCCTTGTGGTCGAGAAAGTCGTTAACCAGGGTTGCACGCTCGGCCACTCAATAGAGTGGTAGCTGGAGCAGATGTCGCTTTTTTTGTCGTGCCGCACTTGGCCCTCATGGGTATTGGTAGCTGGAGTTGCGAGCAGAAGAGACCCCCCTTCACTTTATAGTTAGATAGCTACTCAGCACCTGTCCACTCGGCCACTCGAGAGTTGTGGCAGCCTTTGAGTGGTATAGTTGTCATCGATCCGGCCTCTCGCTCATACAGGGGTTGTGGTGCAGAGAGGTGGGTGGGGTGACCATCCTTGCATACGCTGTTATTTTTATACCAGCTGATGTTGTTGCTTATTTATGCTACTATTGCTAGCTTATGCTGTTGTTGCTTACTTGTGCTGATATGCTTATATATGTCTTATATATATATATATATATCTGTTGTATGTGTTTAAACTGACTTACCTATTGGTAATATGTATATACCTCACATGTTACCCTTGTAGTTATGAGTAGCTCTGTAGCAGAGTTGTTCTACTCTCGATTTTACTAGCCTATGATATGGTTACAGGTATGAACATTTATTGTGGTTTATTTTAGTATCTGCTATTTCCCTTATGAGACTGTATACTATTGACACTTTTTATTTAGATATTATGTTCATGCACTATCTTTCCTTTACCCGCTGAGTCCCAATACTCACCAACCCATAAAATGGTTTTTCTTTCGCCAGGTAGTAGGTAGAAGAATCAGGGATGCTTGGGAGAGTCCTGGCTGCTGGTCCTAGGTCACATCTGAAGATTGCATCGGGTTTCGTTTATTCTTTACTCGTATTTTGTATTTGGTGTTATGTTAATTCGATTATCTTTTGGAGTTTATTAAGTGGAGTTGAATTTTGTGTTGTTTTGGTGCTATATAAGGCTTAGCCGGCTAGCGTTGTGTTGTTTTTGTTTGTATGGGCTCTCTTTATCGTTTTTCCGCTGTATTGGTTTTTAGTGCAGCCGAGTGGGATGTTTAATATGTATATAACTGCACGGTTGTGCTTATATCCATCCGTATGAGTTTTGAATATATTTAGATATTGATGTATATAGTTGTGTATGTATATATGATTCATATTGTCACTGGTACAGGGGAGATGTTACCGGATTTTTGTTTGGCAGGGACTCCTCTGGGGCATGACAATTTATTTGGTATCAGAGCCAGGTTCGATTCAAATGCTGGGTTTTGTTTTGGAGATTTTGATCTTGTTTTGATTTATGATTTTTCGAGTTAATCTGATACCAATTTAGTGATATCAGAGCTAAGTTTATAATGTCTGTTGTTTTTCGTGTTCTGGATTTTTCAAGTTAATCTGATACCAATTTAGTGGTATCAGAGCATGGTTCGAGTCAAATGTTGGGTTTTGTGTTTTTGGAATTTCGATCTTGTTTTGATTTATGATTTTTCGAGTTAATCTAATACCAATTTATTGTTATCAAAGCCACAGGTTTATGAGGTATGTTTTTTGTGTTTTGGATTTTCATGATTTGGTTCCTCGATGTGACATTTTGAGTTTTGGGACCAGGCAGCGGCAGGAATCTCCAAGCTATAGGAGGTATGTTGTATACCGTTATCATACACTTCTGTTATTACTTGATTAGTTGTTTATACCATGTATGACTTGTGTTGTGTCAGTCATTGGTTAGATCAGGTGTAGTGATATGTTATCTTTTGATGATCTATTAGTGGATAGTATTTGCTAAATATCATATTGCTTCGGTTAGTAGAGAATCGATTTACTTTATTGACTTGGGCAGTAGAGAATCGATTATCAAGGTTATACTATCATGACATCACCGGACTTTATGGTATCTCTGAGTATTATATCAGGTTAAGATCCGTGATTCATTTCAAGTATCTAGCAAAGTTTGTAGCAGAGCGTGAGTATGGAGCTTGTCGTAGTAAAGGCTTTCGCCCTCAGACAGATGGACAGTCGGAGCACATTATATAGACATTAGAGGTTTGTAATACTATGTGTTATGGATTTTGGAGGCAGTTGATTTACCCACAGTTGGCTAAATAGAAGTGTGGGAGTAGCGGAAGCAGGGTGAGCTCATCACCCACAGAGTCATCTTTTACGGTTGGAGATTTGTCATGTTACTGGGATGGAGTAGGATAGGAGTATGTAGCTTGTTACTCTTCGTTGAGGATCCTTGAGTTGAGTAGTAAATTTGAGGACCAAATTTTTATTAGTGGAGAGAATGTAAAATACGCCAAAAAAATAATAATTAAATAATAAGGTTATTTAAGAAAAATAATCTTATTAGAATTTGTAGGAATTTTTAGAAATTTTATGGAATTTAATCGGAGCTCGTATGACGTATTTTGAGGGGATGCATTAGGCATAAGAAAAACCTGTTTGGAACACCCAGAGGTGAAAGTTGATTGAGAAATTGATCTAGGGCTTGATCAAAAAATCTCTAAGTTATAAAAGCACATCCCGTGCCCTAGCTCCCAAAGCCTCCGCCGACCTCTTCCTTCCCCGATCCTAAACCTCTCCTCATGTCGTTCTCTTCCTTCCTGTCCCTTATGCACCACCCTCCCCCGATTCCTCATTATCGCGGACCACCGAATTCCGATGTCGATGAGCTCTGATCGCTAATCACCCAACACCATTTGACGTCGTCTGATCTCTCGGCCTGTCGCGGTGATAGCTTCTGTTAGGATGTATACTAAAAGTCTAGCTTTTGGTATAAACATTTATCTAGAAATAAGAATCACATTAGTCAAATGTCAACATTTATGATAAATGTAGTTGTTCAATTAATTTATATTGTAGATAACATGGTGTGTGGTGTCACACACAGAGGATCATGTTATCAGTACCTTATAAATTATAAACAGTAGCTCACGACAAAGATGGAAAGGAACAAATCATTGGAAGGTCGTAGTGTAATTAGGTATTAATTTATCTTAACTATATAATTACACTAGTACACTTAGAGTGTATTGAGTAGAACCATTAGAGGTCGTTTCTTTTTATACTGACTTTATAAAGGAACAAAGACCTCAGTTATTATGAAAGTGTGTGCTCTTAATCCTAATATAATAACAAGCACATATATTTGATATTTATTTCTTTAATTTATCAATGGGTGAGATTTAGTTCGATAAATCAATAAGCCCGATAAGTTGGGAAATGATATCACTTATAGTGTGTGTTGTTGATTATAAAAGGAAACTGTGTCCTAGTGATCTAGGTTGATAATGTCCACAAGAGGAGCTCTTAAGGATTGTCATGTTAAACCCTGCAGGCGGACTTAGTCTGACATGACAATAAGGTTGAGTGATACTACTCTTGGACTAAGATATTAATTAAATGAGTTGTCAGTAACTCACTTAATTAGTGGACATTCGATATCTTAAACACAGGAAGACTAACACACTCATGATAAGGAGCCCAAAATGTAATTTGGGATTGGTGCGGTAGTTCAATAATAGTTTTCTAGTGGAATGAATTATTATTGATAAAATTAAGTTGTGTGTTCGGGGCGAACATGGGATTCTTAATTTTATCGGGAGACCAAAACCAATTTCTCCTCTCGGTCCCTATCGTAGCCTCTTAATTATAGAGTACTATACCCACCTATACCCACCTTCTTACCCATCCTATAGGGGCCGGCCAAGCTAGCTTGGAGACCAAGCTAGGGCCGGCCATGGCTTGGTTCATGGGTGAATTCATATGGCTGGCCCTAGCTTGAACTCAAGCTTAGGTGGCCGGCCCTATTAAAATAAAAAGGAATTTTAATTTAAAATTTTTCTTATGTGGATAACATGATTTAAAAGAGAGTTTAAAAATTTAAATCTTTCCTTTTATAAGATTCTACAAAAGATTAAGAGAAGAGCTAAATCTCTTTCCTTATTTGTAGATTAAAAGGTTGATTTTAATTTTGGTAAAAACTTTCCTTTTAATCATGTTCATGATTTAAAATAATGTTTAAAAATTAAAAATTCTCTTTTATTAGTTTCTATAAAAAATTAAGAAAAGATTTGATATCTTTCCTTATTTGTAGATTGAAAGGAGATTTTAATTTTTAGAGATAACTTTCCTTTTTAGAAATTATCCATATGTTTAAAAGAAAGATTTTAATTTATAAAATTTCCTTTTTATGAACCAATCATGAAGGGATAAAAATTATTGGAGAAATTTTTATAAATTTCCGGAAACAAATTATGAATTTTTAATTCTTAATTAAAACTTTCCTTGTTTTGGGGAGAAAGTGGCCGGCCAAATAAGTTGAAAAAAGAAAATTAATTTTTAATTTTTCTTTTTCATGGCAAAGGAATTAAGGAAGTTTTTTATTTAAATTTCCTTATTTGCCAAGGCCAAGGATTATAAAAGAGGGGATAGAGGTGCCTTCAAAAATACACAATAACCTCTATTCTTTTTCTCCCTCTTTTCCTTGGTGGTGTGGCCGGCCCTTCCTTCTTCTCTTCTTCTTCTCTTTGTGGCCGAACCTCTTCATGCTCTTGGAGTTTTAATCGGTGGCCGGATTCTAGCTTGGAGAAGAAGGAGAGAAAGTTTGCATCCCTTGGAGCTTGGTTGGTGGAAAAAGTTCTTCATCCTTAAGAGGTTTTGTGCTTGGCCGAAACTTGAAGGAAGAAGAAGAAGGTGCTAGGTGGTTCTTGTCTCGGAAGATCGTTGCCCACACAACGTCCGAGATTAGAAAATGAATACGGTAGAAGATCAAGAGGTCATTATTCACAAAGAAAGGTATAACTAATAATTATTTTTCGCATCATGTTAGTTTTGTTTCTTTGTAAAAATACCAAATACAAGAGGCATGCGATTCTAGTTTTTCGAATTAGTTTTCGAAGTTGTGTTCTTTTGTTTTTTCTTTTCCTTGTGATTTGATTGTTCTTAGCGGTTAACCTAGGGTTACTATAGGAAGGTTAAATATTTAATTTCCTTAAAAGACTTTGTCTAGTCGGTGGTGGTTGCTCCCATATCTAAGAATGCCAAGTGCCTCGCCATGCAGTACTGGAAGCCGATTTTGGAAATAGATATTTAATTGTCTTCGTGACCTATGTGATTTGGATCGAACGTGTTAAGTTCCGCAAGAGATACAAGTCTAAACCTAAAAGAACAAACAAGTTAAACTTAGGATCAAATGTGTTAAGTTCTGCAGGTGATCCAAGTTTAATTTAAAAGAACACATGGTAGCTAGGAAAAGGTTCAGACCTTTTTACAAATTTTTTGTACAGTGGAACCGTTAGACTTTCCGAGTAGCAACCAACAATTGGTATCAGAGCTAGGATTTTGCCTCTGTGTATTTGGTATTAGTTTAATTATGCACATGTCATACATAATTTAGGCAGGATAATAGTAGGATGTGCTAACTTTGTGGATGCTGGATCCAACTATTATGACTTATAGATATTGTGTGTATGATTGGACCCTTGTACATGTCAAGGGCATTTTATTGTGTGTGCATGATTGTATTATAAAATACAGCAAGAGCTGTATTTAGTTTTATTAGGATTTTATTTTTTTTGATCTAGATACATGTACATTCCTTCGAGGAATAGAGGATCGAAAAATGTAAAATTCTATTTATGTCGCGGATTGAATCTTGCAAGGCGTGGAACCTTTTGAGGACCAGAGGCGCAGCGGAACAAGGAGCAAGATGGATGCGACAACTAGACCCGGTGGCGATGGCCAAAAATGGCAGCAGCTAGGGATGTCAACACACAGAGGACAACAATAGATAAAAGGCATAATAGTTGAAAATTAGTTTTTCTATTTATTGCTTTTATGTTGTGCTGTGTGTGCTTGTTAGTATGCATGTTAAGTAGGCTAGCATAGTCAAAATTCCTCACTTTAAATAACTAAGTGGGAGAGGAATTTTAAATAAATTCCACGGTCTCCATTACTGGTTTGTAAGTGATGCAACAAGCTTGCGCGTTGGCTCTGAGTGCCTTCCTCCATATCAGATGAGCTTGTTTGCAGATCACGAGATCAAACTTTTATTTTGGATGACTATAGGAAGTTAATTAAGAGCGTGTGATCTTCCCCATCGGAAGGGGCACAATCTTATTAATGGACTTAGTGTCAAGTAATGGCATACACTTAGGCACGTCTAATAGTATCCTCCCCATCAGAGTCACTGCTATTATTTGTGTGACCGAAGAAAACCAACTATTAATTTGTTAAATAAATAGGTTGACAAGATAATAAAATTAAAAACTCCTCTTACAAATGTTTGATTTTGTATACGTCCACACTATCGTGGCATACAAAATTCACGGTGTTTGAGGTAATTTTATTTTGTAATAAAGATTTATTGACAAGATAATTAATGGGTAAAACCCTCCTCTTACAAATGTTTAAATTTTGTATACGTCCACACTATCGTGGCATGCAAAATTCACGGTGTTTGAGGTGTTGGTGAATTTAAATAATATTATTTGAGGAATCAATGTTATTTTAAATTCAAAAGTTTTGACCAAATATTTGATCAAAGACAGATCAACTATTAATTTTATTCGTCATAAAGTAAAGTTGACGAGATAATAAAATTAATGGATAAAATCTTCTCTTTGATTTTGTATATGTCCACAATATCGTGGCATACAAAATTCATGAGGATTTTAAGGAGTTGGTCTTGACCAAATATTTTTGTGATTCTTAGGATTTAAAATGTTTGTCAATCCCCTGGTTGTTATACTATAGAATAGACTTAGTAGTCCCAATTGTAATGATTGGAAATAGGACTTGGACATTTAGGTAGATTGTCCTCTTAGAACTAAGAACAAAATAGGTGTATTTCATTCATTAGTTAATACATGATTAGTGGTGTTATCTACCGGTACCTGGTGTGTAGATACAGGAGCCACTGATCATGTCTGCAATTCATTGCAGAGGTTCCAGGGAACCTGATAACTATAAGAAGGGGAAGTCACCGTCTACATGGGCGCTGCTGCAAAAGTGGTAGCTATTACAGTGGGAGATGTTTATCCTCTGATAGGAATAAAATATGGATTTTAAGAAATTTTCTTTACGTGCCAAGTTTAGAAAGAATTTGATTTCTAAACTATCGAAGAATAGATATTCTATCTATTTTGATAACAAACTTGTTATCAAGAAAATAGGAAAGATATCTGTTCTGGTACGTTGGTTGACAATTTATAAATTTAATAACTCCCACAATGTAATAAATAACACATCTTCTAATTTTAATAAGAGAAAGGAACCTTCAGAAATGAACCAATCACATCCTTGGCAGTCTAAGGCTAGGTTATATTAACTTAAGTAGGATTCAAAGGATAAAAACCAATGAACTCTTAGGTTCATTGGTAGTGGAAATCTTTCCAATCCTGCGGATCTTACTTGAAAGGAAAAATAACCAAGAAGCTTTTAAAGTCTAAGGGGTATAGAGCCGAGGATGTGTTGGAATTGGTTCATTCTGATTTGTGTGGTTCTATGATTATCCAGACAAGAGGTAGGTTCGAAAATTTTGTCTATTTTATAGACAATTATTTGAGATATAGATACATTTACTTGATGCACCGCAAGACTAAGTACTTTGATTAGTTTAAAGAGTACAAGGCTAATGCAGAGAAACGTAAAAGTAAAAGTATCAAGTCACTATGGTAATATCGTAGTGACGAGTACCTCTTGGAAGAATTTAGGAGTCACTTATCAGAAGAAGGGATTCAATCTCAACTAACTGCACCTGGTACACCCCAACAGAATGGTGTAGTAGAAAGAAGGTATAAGGCTCTTATGGAATAATTAGATCGATGATGAGTTATTACCAAATTTGTTTTAAGGATATACACTGGAAATGGAAGTAAACATAGTACCTTCTAAGTCAGAACTCTCTACTCCCATAGAATTGCAGATTGGGCGTAAGTCTAGTCTGAAGCATATTCGGATTTGGGTGGTCTAGCACATGAGAGACACTGATAAAGTTGGACAGGAATTCACTTGTTTGTGGGTTATCCTAGAGAAACGAAAGTAGCTTTATAGTCTTAAAAATCAGAAGGTCATTATTAGCATCAATGACCAATTTTTAGAAAAGGACTATGTAATAAACCACAAGCCCATAAGTAAATTTGTTCTTAAAGAAATTATAAAGGACATGTCTAATCTAGTACCAATTGTACAAGATGAAATATCACAAAAACTGCAACACGTATCATAAATGATACACAATTACAGACAGTGGCTCATCATAGTGGGAGGGTTGTTAGGCAACCTAAAAGATTCATGCTTTGGGAAAGTCTTTGGATTTGATCCCTGGTGGACATGAACCTGATCCCCGGACATACGACGAAGCACTCCAAGATAAAGATGCAGCATCTTTGCAAAGAGCAATGAATAAAGAATTGGAATATATGTATTCTAATAAAGTCTGGGAGCTTGAAAAATCACCAAAAGGTGTAAAAGCCATTAGGACTACAATAGAAAAGGAAAGACAGCCAAGAAGGTGCATACTTTCAAAGCAAGGCTTGTTGAAAAAGGGAAACCTTTTACCGGTAGCCATGCTTAAAGTCTATCCGGATTCCTTTATCTATTGTTGCTCATATGGATTATGAGATTTGGCGAGTGGATGTCAAGACAGTTTTCCTTAATGGAAGTCTTGGAGAAAGCATCCAGAAAAGCAACTAGTGGGCTTTATTGCAAAACGCAAAGAGCATCTTGTGTGCAAGCTCAAATCAGTCTATGGACTGAAGCAAAGATTCAAGGTCTTGGATATCTGGTTTAATGAAGTAATCCAGACCTATGGATTTATTAGGGACCTGATAAGTCTTCTGTAATACAAGAAGTGTGATGGAAACGTGATGGTATTTCTTGTACTATACGTAGATGACATTTTTGGTAGTTGGAAACAATATCAAAGTGTTGTCAGAAGTAAGGGTATGGTTGTCCAAAAATTTCGATATGAAGGACTTGGGAGAATGTATATATTCTTGGGATCAAAGTAATAAGGGATCGTAAGAAAAAAATATTTTACGTATCCCGAGCTTCATATATCAAAAAAATCCTTGCTCATTTTAAGCATGCAAAACTCCAAGAAAGGTTTCTTACCTTTTTAGCATGGAGTAACTTTATCTAAAGAGATGTCTCCATAGACATCAAAGGAGATAGAGGAAATGAATGCAGTTCTTTATGCTTCGGCTGTCGGAAGCCTAATGTATGTTATGCACGAGATCAGAAATTTGTTTTGCCAAGGGCATAGTTAGCAGATATCAAAATAACCCTGGACAAAAACATTGGACTGCAGTAAAGCATATATTGAAGTACCTTAGAGGCACTAGAGATTATATGCTAGCTTAAAAGGCAGTTAATTTGGTCCCTGTGGGTTGCACGGATTTTGACTTCCAATCGGATAGGGACAATAGTAAGTCAACCTCGGGGTTTTGTGTTTACTTTAGGAGGTAAAGTCATAACTATGGAAGAGTGATAAGCATAGGTGTTTTTCTGGACTCCACCATAGAAGCTGAGTATATGACAAGCCTCTGAGGTAGCCATAAAAGCTGAATGACTCAATAACCTCAAGATAGATTTAGATATGATTTTTGGTTTGTCCAAAGATTATTACAATTTATTGTAATAATAGTGGTGCAATAGCAAACTCGAAGAAACCATGAGTCTATAAGGCAAGTAAACACAATAGAGTGCAAGTACCACCCAATACGAGAAATCGTATAAACGAGGAGAAGTTGTTGCTGCTTAGATTGCATCAGATGATGACCTATAGATCTTTTCACTAATGCCCTTAAGGCAAGAACTTTTGATGGGCATGTTGAAGGGTTGGGAATCAGATGTATGGCAGCAGATATAGCAGCTTAGTCTTTTAGTATAAGTGGGAGATTGTTAGAATATATACTAAAAGTCTAGATTTTGGTATAAACATTTATCTAGAAATAAGAATGACATTAGTCAAATGTCTACATTTATGATAAATGTAGTTTTTCAATTAATTTATATTGTAGATAACATGGTGTGTGGTGTCACACACAGAGGATTATGTTATCAGTACCTTATAAATTATAAACAGTAGCTCACGACCAAGATGGAAAGGAACAAACCATTGGAAGGTCGTAGTATAATTAGGTATTATTTTATCTTAACTATATAATTACACTAGTACACTTAGAGTGTATTGAGTAGGACCATTAGAGGTCGTTTCTTTTTATACTGACTTTATAAAGGAACAAAGATCTCAGTTATTATAGAAGTGTGTGCTCTTAATCCTAATATAATAATAAGCACATATATTTGATATTTATTTCTTTAATTTATCAATGGGTGAGATTTAGTTCGATAAATCAATAAGCCCGATAGGTTGGGAAATGATATCACTTATAGTGTGTGTTGTTGATTATAGAAGGAAACTGTGTCCTAGTGATCTATGTTGATAATGTCCCCAAGAGGAGCTCATAAGGATTGTCATGTTAAACTCTGCAGGTGGACTTAGTCCGACTTGATGATAAGGTTGAGTGGTATTACTCTTGGACTAAGATATTAATTAAATGAGTTGTCAGTAACTCACTTAATTAGTGGACATTCGACATCTTAAACACAGGGAGACTAACACACTCATAAAAAGAAGGAGCCTAAAATATAATTTGGGATTGGTGCGGTAGTTCAATAATAGTTCTCTATTTGAATGAATTATTATTGATAAAATTAAGTTGTGTGTTCGGGGCGAACACGGGATGCTTAATTTTATCGGGAGACCAAAACCAATTACTCCTCTCAGTCCCTATCGTAGCCTCTTAATTATAGAGTACTATACACACCTATACCCACCTTCTTACCCATCCTATAGGGCCCGGCCAAGCTAGCTTGGAGACCAAGCTAGGGCCGGCCATGGCTTGGTTCATGGGTGAATTCATGTGGCCGACCCTAGCTTGAACTCAAGCTTAGGTGGCCGGCCCTATTAAAATAAAAAGGAATTTTAATTTAAAATTTTTTCTTATGTGGATAACATGATTTAAAAGAGAGTTTAAAAATTTAAATCTTTCCTTTTATAAGATTCTACAAAAGATTAAGAGAAGAGCTAAATCTCTTTCCTTATTTGTAGATTAAAAGATTGATTTTAATTTTGGTAAAAACTTTCCTTTTAATCATGTTCATGATTTAAAAGAAAGTTTAAAAATTAAAAAATCTCTTTTATTAGTTTCTATAAAAGATTAAGAAAAGATTTGATATCTTTCCTTATTTGTAGATTGAAATGGAGATTTTAATTTTTAGAGATAACTTTCTTTTTTGGAAATTATTCACTTGTTTAAAAGAAAAATTTTAATTTATAAAATTTCTTTTTTATTAACCAATCATGAAGGGATAAAAATTATTGGAGAAATTTTTAAAAATTTCCAGAAACAAATTAGGAAGTTTTAATTCTTAATTAAAACTTTCCTTATTTTGGGGAGAAAGTGGCCGACCAAATAAGTTGGAAAAAGAAAATTAATTTTTAATTTTTCTTTTTCATAGCAAAGAAATTAAGGACGTTTTTTATTTAAATTTCCTTATTTACCAAGGCCAAGGATTATAAAAGAGGGGGTAGAGGTGCCTTCAAAAATACACAATAACCTCTATTCTTTTTCTCCCTCTTTTCCTTAGTGGTGTGGCCGAGCCTTCCTTCTTCTCTTCTTCTTCTCTTTGTGGCCGAACCTCTTCATGCTCTTGGAGTTTTAATTGGTGGCCGGATTCTAGCTTGGAGAAGAAGGAGAGAAAGTTTGCATCCCTTGGAGCTAGGTTGGTGGAAAAAGTTCTTCATCCTTAGGAGGTTTTGTGCTTGGCCGAAACTTGAAGGAAGAAGAAGAAGGTGCTAGGTGGTTCTCGTCTCGGAAGATCGTTGCCCACACAATGTCCGAGATTAGAAAAGGAATACGGTAGAAGATCAAGAGGTCATTATTCACAAAGAAAGGTATAACTAATAATTGTTTTCCGCATCATGTTAGTTTTGTTTCTTTGTAAAAATACCAAATACAAGAGGCATGCGATTCTAGTTTTTCGAATTAGTTTTCGAAGTTGTGTTCTTTTGTTTTTTCTTTTCCTTGTGATTTGATTGTTCTTAGCGGTTAACCTAGGGTTACTATGGGAAGGTTAAATATTTAATTTCCTTAAAAGGGTTTGTCTAGTCGGTGGTGGTTGCTCCCATATCCAAGAAGGCCAAGTGCCTCGCCATGCAGTACTGGAAGCCGATTTTGGAAATAGATATTTAATTGTCTTCGTGACCTAGGTGATTTGGATCGAACGTGTTAAGTTCCGCAGGAGATCCAAGTCTAAACCTAAAAGAACAAATAAGTTAAACTTAGGATCAAATGTGTTAAGTTCCGCAGGCGATCCAAGTTTAATTTAAATGAACACATGGTAGCTAGAAAAATTCAGGGACTATGTTAATACAATAAGACTAGCATGTAGGTTAAGTTGACACACAAGTCATGGATATAGAGATATCAAGTTGACACATGGGTATGCATTAGAGAATGTATACTGAATGACCCGCCATGAGAAAGTATCATGGATCGTTATATGAGTGTCATATACTTTCTCATGTGGCTATTAGTATGACTACTAGTCCTTAGACCTGAAGTCACCATGGTTCCCTACATAAGTAGTTATGTACTTTGGTTTCGTCAAACGTCACCTGTAACTGGGTGGACCATAAAGGCGATTACTGGGTATGTAACAAATTATGCGGAGGGATGTGAATGATGTAGATGGGATCTATCCCTCCTATATGACGGGAGAGACATCGGTATTCTTGATAGAGTGAGACCACGAAGTGCATGGCCATGTCCAAATGAGTCAATATAGGATATTGAGCTCATTTGATTGAGTGAGTCTACTTGGAGTTCAAGATTTAGATTGATTAGAGGATGACACGGTCTATGCCTCACATTGATCAATCTAGATGTCTAGGATAGAAGGACACTTGTCATATATTGTGAGGAGTCACAATTAGTAGTCACAAGTGTTAGGATCGTTCGTACTCGGCTAGAGAGGGGGGGTGTGAATAGCCGACCCCAAATCGTCGTTTCTTTCTACAAAACGTGTTAGCGCAGCGGAAAATACAAAGAAACGAAAGAGAAGAAAACCAAACCTTAACACAAGGATGTAACGAGGTTCGGAGATTAGGGCTCCTACTCCTCGACGTGTCCGTAAGGTGGACGAGTCCAGTTAATCCGTCGGTGGATGAGTCCCCGGAGAACCGGCTAATACAATATACTCCTTGTGGGTGGAGAAACCTCGCCACAAACGTTTGCAACAACAAACAAAGAGTACAAGAACAGTAAGAAAAGCAATACAATATGAATACAATAGCACTCTACCAATTACTTGCTTTCTTGTCGACTGGAGGTGAAGCAGCAACTTCACAACCCAAACGCAGCAGCTGGTCGACGACTGGAAGCTCACGCGAAGCTTCGGAGGCGAGCTCAATCAAAGCTCAGTTGAAGCGGAAGTAGCAGAAGAACGAAGTTCTAGAAAAGAAGAAGTTTTTTTTTGTGCGCAGCAGCCCTCGACCCCTTTATACTGCGAAGAAGGCGGTGAAGAAACTGGCCGGTTGCGTCGCAGCTAGAACCGATCGGTCTACGCCGTCGGGGAAGAGATAGATCGTCAGATCGATGCGTGGACCGATCAGCTCTGTCTGATCGGTCCCGGACCGATCAGCCCAGCTCTCTCACAGAGAATCGCATTCGTCTCCCGATCGGTCGTGGAGACCGATCGAGCTACCTGATCGGTCCTGGACCGATCAGCTCTTTCTTCACTTTTGATCGTCGCGATCGGTGCGTGGACCGATCAGAACTCTGATATGCTCGGTGGAATCTGATCGGTCACCGGACCGATCAGAACCCCTCTGATCGGTCTGCAGACCGATCGAACTCCTAGGTTTAGAGTGCCCTCTCTAACCTAGTTCGGAGAACGAGCTACCGAGCGCTCTCCGACTCCATATGCCAAGCTTCACTCACTTGGACTTCTCAACACCAGATGTCCGATCACCCTTGATCTATCTGGATTTTCCCTTACCCGGCTTCACTCACCAGGACTTTCCACATGGCTTCACTCACCAGGATTTCCACACTGCCTAACATCCCAGTTAGGACTTTCTCACTGCCTGGCTTCACTTACCAGGACTTTCCCACTGCCTGGCTTCACTCAGCAGGACTTTCCAACTGCCTAACATCCCAGTTAGGACTTTCCCATTGCCTGGCTTCACTCACCAGGACTTTCCAACTGCCTAACATCCCAGTTAGGACTTTCCCTCGTGCCAAGCTTCCTGCTTGGAATTTTCCCGTGCCAAGCTCCCTGCTTGGACTTCTCCAGTGTCAAGTCTCCATACTTGGACTTTTCGCGTGCCAAGCTCCCTGCTTGGACTTTTCCAGTGCCAAGTCTCCATACTTGGACTTTTCAGGTCAACCAGGTCAACCTTGACCTAGGGTTGCCGCAATAATCTCTCAACCATCTATTCTTGTCTCACATCAAGAATAGAACTCTCTCACGAGTGTCAAACATCAACATGCAACTCAACTAGGTCAACCTTGACCTAAGGTTGCACCGACAATCTTCCCAAGTCAAACATCAAAATACAACTCGAGTCAAGTCACCTCGAGTCGGGTCAACCAGGTCAACCTTGACCTAAGGTTGCACCAACAATCTCCCCCTTTTTGATGTTTGACAAAACCCATAATAAAATTAGGTTAACCCGATAACCTAACTTAGGTTTTCCAACCATCTTCCAATATCCAATGTTCTTTCCTTGAACATTCTCTGGACATTCTCCCCTTAGGTTAACCCGATAACCTAACTTGGGTTCTCCAATAATTCTCCTCCTTTTTGACACACATAAAAAAGAATTCCAATGTTCTTCCTCGAACATTCCTTGACATTCTTCCCCTAGCTTAGTTAACCCGATAACCTAACTTGGGTTCTCCAATAATTCTCCAATGAACACTCTCCCCTTTTTGACACACATCAAAAAGAAAAAGGAGGGTATCAAGGTCAAGAGTTTCTTCTTAATGAAAGTCCCATACCTTTCATAGGAACTCTTAATTTCCCCCTTGATACTAAACTCAACAATCAACTTAGTGATAATCCCATATCACTAATCCTCAAAAAGTCTTAAGGAGTAAAAACTCCCCCTAAAAGTCAACTCCCCCTTGACAATTAGGTAAAACTCCCCCTAAAGGTCAACTCCCCCTTGACCATTGCACCAACAATGTCTTGGAGAGTTTCAAACCTTTAGAAACCCGAAACTCACTCCCAAAAACTGAAATTTCAGACACCTGCTGAAAATCAGAAAATGCGCTGGATCGGTCCTCGGACCGATCAAACCCTGGATCGGTCCCCGGACCGATCCATGCCATTGACAGGAGATTGTTGAAATTCCTTCCCGAAATCAGAAGCTCCTGAATTCCAGGATATTCATTGTGAAATTTTGAGGATCCATTCCTCATAACATCATACTATCATGGATCGGTCCCCGGACCGATCGAGACTCTGACAGGAGATTTCTGAAATTTCCTTCCCGAAATTCAGAAACTCCTAGAAAATTCCAGAAAATTCGAAAAATTGTGAAATTTTGAGAATACATTCCTCATAACATATACTATCATGGAAAAATAATTTTCTATGAAAATAACTTCCATTTTTCAATCTTGATACAAAGTTCAAAAACTTTGAAATAGTTCAAGTTTAACTCAACTTTGTATCACAATGTTCAATGATGAATGCAATCACTAAGATGCCTTCATCAAGGTTTTCCAAATCAATTTCAAAATGATTTTAAACCTTTTAATTTAGGACCATAATCTTAGGGCTAAATGTACATGACTTGTACACAAGCTTTCCCTATGATCCTCCATTTCTTGAATTAGGCTCATCTAGGTACAAGAACTATGCACCTTGATCCTAATTCATGATCCTAATATCTCACACACATCTAAAGTGTATCAAACACATCCATGGCAATTTTGATGTGAGATATGAGTTTAGGTATCTTAGACTAAGGTCTCATGCATTTTCTAAACACAAATTTGATCTCAATATCAAAATGTGTTTTTCATCCTTAAATCAATTCAATTGATTATTAATGCAAGAGATGATGACATGGCATAAAATGGTAACATAAATGAAAACATGTGCCAATGTCATGATGTCATGGCATAAAGTTTGAAACTTAAATAATCATGACATAAAAACTAGCCTAAGCATTATCATGACATTTCAAATGATAATAAAACTAAACATGATGTCATGACATGTGAGGGCAAACAATCATGGCAAGATTTAGCATAAGTAAATATACCTAGATTACCTATCTAAGTATCCTTAACCACCTGGCTAACTTTAAATTTAATCCTAGATTGCCCCAAAATACCAAAATCCTAATTTTGACACTTCTTGAACTCTAGATTAATTCATGCCACTTAAAGATCAAATTTATCCTCAAAACTTGGCATGTTTCATTTTTCCTCGAGAGTTCTCTAGATTTTCCCAAATTGTGCCAATTGAGATTAAAAATGAAATTTCTAATCTCTAGGCACATTTAACTCTTCAAAGGAGTAAATGATAATTCCATTTCATTTTCAAAAGTTCTCAAAACCTTGAAAATGCTCCTTGAGTGTCAATTTCCTCAAAGTTGGGTTAACTACCCTTCTAATCGGAGTTGACACTCTCTAACCCATCTATGGGGTAGAGAAGATGCTCCTAGGAACCCAATACCTATTAGAGCTCATTGGGTTCACTAAATATTCACTAGGGATAACTTCCCTAGCAACCCTCCTAATGACCCTCTTAGGCTTTAAAGCCTTGGTCATTTGGGTCTCATCAAGGTCAACTATAGGGGTGACTCCCCTTGTGAACTTGGTAATGGTCTTCCTAGCCCTAGGTTTTGTTCCATAATCGAATGAAATATTATGATAAGTGGGCTTGACCAATTGGGACTTAGGTTTGTGACCCAAACCTTTCTTGTCCTTGGACTTGGGTTTTTGACCCCTAGACCCTAGAGTCAAATCCTTAAGAGCCTTTTCTAGAGAGTCGAGTCTTGACATCAAGACTTGATTTTCTTTCTCTAATACCTCAAGTTTTGATTTATCATTTTTCTTTGAGGTATTCCTAGGCATGTGTCTAGATGATTTGGGATTTCTATCTAGATTTTCCTTAGCCTTAGATGAGTTAATTCTAGGGTTAGCATTTCTAGAATTGTTCTTATCTAGGCTAACATGCTTGGCTCCTAAGCACATGTATCGATTTCTAGTGTTAACATGCTTATCATTATTGACAATGGCAATAAGACTACTAGCATGCATCCTACTAGAATTGCAAGAATAAGCTTTAAATGTTACCTTAGGGTTTGCCTTAGCTCCCCCTTTACATGTGTTTGGCCTCTTGTCCTTGTGAGGTTGCCTCCCCCTTGGACATTGACTCCTATAGTGTCCCCGTTGCTTGCATTGGAAGCACACCACGTGCTTCTTGCTCTTGCATGTCGGGACTCCGGCTTCCTTGACCTTTGGTGCCGGTGGAGTCTTTCTAACCCTCTTTGGACACTTACTCTTGTAGTGCCCAAACTTCCTAGACTCAAAACACATTATGTGTAATTTGCTTGAAATCACAGTGTTTGAGTTACCTAGGGTTGTGGATGTAGATGAGCTTTCTTCTTCATCCCTTCCGGAGGTAGATGCCTCTTCTTGCTCCGATCTTGAACAAGATCTCTCCTCCTCTTCTTCCTTGGATGTTGAGTAGCCCTCAACTCCCAATTCGCTTCCTCCATGATGTGAGCTACTTGGCTCACTAGGCTCATCTTCATGGAATTTTGCCAAATTGTTCCACAATTCCTTGGCGTTGTTGTACCTATCTATCTTGCACAACACATTATTAGGTAAAGCAAATTCAATAATTTTTGTTACCTCGTCATTGATTTCGGATTGTCGGATTTGCTCTTTCGTCCACGCCTTCTTCTTGATAGGTTTTCCTTCCTCATCCATCGGAGGGGAAAACCCTTCTTGTACACAAAACCAATTTAACATATTAGTCCTAAGAAAATACATCATCCTTACCTTCCAATATGTGAAGTTGTCGTGAGACTCGTAGAAGGGTTGAATCGTGACATCTTCTCCATAGAGATCCATCTCTAGCCCGTGCTCCCCCGAGTGTTGATCCGTCGAAGAGCGACCTCGCTCTGATACCACTTGTTAGGATCGTTCGTACTCGGCTAGAGAGGGGGGGGGTGTGAATAGCCGACCCCAAATCGTCGTTTCTTTCTACAAAACGTGTTAGCGCAGCGGAAAATACAAAGAAACGAAAGAGAAGAAAACCAAACCTTAACACAAGGATGTAACGAGGTTCGGAGATTAGGGCTCCTACTCCTCGGCGTGTCCGTAAGGTGGACGAGTCCAGTCAATCCGTCGGTGGATGAGTCCCCGGAGAACCGACTAATACAATATACTCCTTGTGGGTGGAGAAACCTCGCCACAAACACAAAGAGTACAAGAACAGTAAGAAAAGCAATACAATATGAATATAATAGCACTCTACCAATTGCTTGCTTTCTTGTCGACTGGAGGTGAAGCAGCAACTTCACAACCCAAACGCAGCAGCTGGTCGACGACTGGAAGCTCACGCGAAGCTTCGGAGGCGAGCTCAATCAAAGCTCAGTTGAAGAAGAAGCTTCAGCAGCAGAAGAACAGAAGTTCTAGAAGAAAAGAAGAAGTTACAGTGCATCAGCAGCCCTCGACCCCTTTATACCTGCGAAGAAGACAGCGAAGAAACTAGCCGTTGCAACGCAACGACTAGAACCCTGATCGGTCTGTGGACCGATCAGGCCCTGCGCTGATCGGTCCCCAGACCGATCAGTCAGTGCTCTCTCACAGAATCGCGTCTCGACGGTCGTGGAGCCGATCAGCATACACTGATCGGTCCCGGACCGAACTCTTCTTCACGATCGTCACACGATCGGCGTGGACCGATCGAGAACTCCTGATATCTTGGTGGAATCGATCGGTCACGGGCGATCGAAACATGAGTATCCGGATCGGTCTGCAGACCGATCCAACTCCTAGGTTTAGAGTGCCCTCTCTAACTTAGTTCGGAGAACGAGCTACCGAGCCCTCTCCGAATCCATTTGCCAAGCTTCACTCACTTGGACTTCTCAACACCAGATGTCCGATCACCCTTGATCTATCTGGATTTTCCCTTGCCCGACTTCACTCACCAGGACTTTCCACCTGGCTTCACTCACCAGGATTTCCACACTGCCTAACATCCCAGTTAGGACTTTCTCACTGCCTGGCTTCACTTACCAGGACTTTCCCACTGCCTGGCTTCACTCACCAGGACTTTCCAACTGCCTAACATCCCAGTTAGGACTTTCCCATTGCCTGGCTTCACTCACCAGGACTTTCCAACTGCCTAACATCCCAGTTAGGACTTTCCCTCATGCCAAGCTTCCTGCTTGGACTTTTCCCGTGCCAAGCTCCCTGCTTGAACTTCTCCAGTGTCAAGTCTCCATACTTGGACTTTTCGCGTGCCAAGCTCCCTGCTTGGACTTTTCCAGTGCCAAGTCTCCATACTTGGACTTTTCAGGTCAACCAGGTCAACCTTGACCTAGGGTTGCCCCAATAATCTCCCAACCATCTATTCTTGTCTCACATCAAGAATAGAACTCTCTCACGAGTGTCAAACATCAACATGCAACTCAACTAGGTACCTTGACCTAAGGTTGCACCGACAATCTTCCCAAGTCAAACATCAAAATACAACTCGAGTCAAGTCACCTCGAGTCGGGTCAACCAGGTCAACCTTGACCTAAGGTTGCACCAACAACAAGGTGATGTTGGATCTCAACATTCTTGTAACTTGGGTAGTAATGATGTATTGCTAGATACCGCTCATTACTTATGTTTCTAATTGAGTTTAGGGGCATTGCCAACGTTACAAGAACCTATTGGGTCACACACAAAGAACAAGTGGATGAAGATTAGGTTCATATGATGAACCAAGAGGATTAGATTCATTTGATGAATCAAATTGGATTAAGAGTAATCCTAATTGGGCTAATTGAGTTGGACTCAAGTTGATTCATGTGTTCAACGAGTCTAATTTAGATTATGACTCATTGAATCAATTTAATTAAATAAATTAGATTCATTATATTAAATTGGCTTGAATTAAATGGTTGGATTAGATCAACCATGAGAGAGATTAAGTGAAGTTTGACTTGACTTGAAAGGAAGATGAAGAGTCAAGTTTGACTTGACTTTATGTCACCTCATTTGTGAGTTGGCATTAAGTGGACCAATGATGATGCTCCACATCATCATGGTTACTTAAGTGAAGTACGACCTCATGGGAGTTACCAAGAGTTGTGACTCTTGGTATCCCATGGAGGTTACAAACCACTTAATTAGATGAAAAGAGTTTCATT
Organism: Zingiber officinale; assembly: GCF_018446385.1. Classification (NCBI taxonomy): domain Eukaryota; kingdom Viridiplantae; phylum Streptophyta; class Magnoliopsida; order Zingiberales; family Zingiberaceae; genus Zingiber; species Zingiber officinale. The sequence goes on from NC_055986.1 coordinate 80,294,028, forward strand.
TTGCAAGTGTAACTCCATCTTCTTCTTCCTTGGTTCTCTTCTCTCCCTCTCCTCCTCCACTACTGATCTCTAAGGTTGCTAGCACATCCTTAGAGGTTTTTCTCCATCTCTTGCTTGTGTGGATACACATAGATAAGTGTCTACTTTGACACTTTCGAGATCCGGCGAACCGAGGACGAGCGGGATACGCGAAGGGCTTTGCTTCAAAGGTATAACCCTTTTTCATGTAGATCTAGGAGCAGATCTTGGTAGAAACTCGTATTCGTAGTTTTCAAAATTTTTCTTTGCACGGATCCGTTGGCTTTGGGGCTTTCGGGGTTTCCGCGACGCGAAAACGCGGTTTTCGCGGCCCGAAAAACCCAACAGTGGTATTAGAGCCACGTGCGAAGCTTGTACGAGTTTAGTTTTTGTCTTTATGACAAAAATTCAGTTCTGTGATATTCTGTAATTTTATGGTTTTTAGAGTTTTTATGGGTATTTTTCTCGTAGAATCGAAGCACAAGTGTTTCGGCACTTGTAGGCTTCGACTACCGAGAAGAATTTTCCAAAACGGCAAAGTTTCACCCCAAAATTATTTGGGACAGCGGGTTAAGGCGCTCTTGGATCGCTTAGGAGCAACTCGCGATGGTTAGTTCGCGGGTAGGGGTACTGCCCCTAACCCCGCAAGGGGATTTGCTCCGTGATTGCGCCCGAAATCGCTAATCGGGACCGCCGGGAAAAATTTACTCATAAAATCTGTAAAATTATGAAAAATTACAGAAAATTATGAAAAATATATAATTTTGAATTATATATTATTTTTGTGATAGTCATGGCACAAAGACCCAATTCGATTGGACAATTTGTGTTGTAATTCATAATACGGCCTACGCGCCGTGATGTGATGTGCGTGTTGTACTTGTATTTTTATTTTTTATTTTATTCACGATCTGCGCGTCGTGCCTTTCTCTTATATTCTGGTTGTAAATTAGATTTAGACTCGAATGTAACTCGAGTTTCAAAATTGTAATGTACAAAATTGGAGCTGTGGAAGGTCCACTCGAGACGGAGTTACGAGGAGGGCGCAAGCAACACAAGGTGGTCAAACGAAGAAGCTTGAGAAGCTGTTGACCTTAGGTTGACCATCCAATCTTCTCATTGTCTTGAGAAGATTGTAGTAGGGCCATGACATAATCACAAAATTATTTGATTAATTATTTAATTAATTGTTTTGTGTGTATGTGATGCATGCTAATTAATTAAGTAATTAATTAGTACCTTACGATTAGATTAGATCTAAGTCGTGCACATGATGCACCCTTCGATTAGATTAGATCTATCGAGTATATGATACGCATCATCGTTTAGATTAGATCTAAATCACGTCAACTCGTAATACCTACCATGCCGTGATACCTACCACTACCTCGATCGCATGTTGTTGTTGAATCTGCCAAAGCAGAGCAACACATACTATCTTGGTAGGGTACGGAGGGACAATCTTGGTCCCGCCTATCAACGCATGGGTGAGTACAACTCAATTAGATTGAGTATTCCTAGTTAACTCGGTTGGATCGAGTATAACTATAGGCATTCTTCCAACGGTTGGAAAGATAGGTCAAAATCACATATATATTAACTCTCGGGCGTATTAGCTAAAGCTAACTCGAGTTTTAATATAAATGCGGATTTTGATCCTATAAACAAGAGTTGCATAGAGATGTAATTGGTAATCGTTACCTACTGATCATACTAAGTCTTGGTCGTATTAGCCAAAGCTAACTCAAGGGTTAGTATGATGTGGATCTTGTCCCACATGAATTATAGAATTCAGTGGGAGCATCATTTAGTTAAAGGCCTAATTAAATGATTAAGAATATGATACTTATTTCTGCATTTATTTCTGTTGTAGAATTGCCATGACGTCAAACACGAACATCTTCTCTCTGTGTTCTGTCCTTAAGAAGGACAAGCTTAACGGAGCAAATTTTCTGGACTGGTACAGGAATCTGAGAATAGTTCTCACCCAAGAATATAAACTGTACGTTCTGGAGCAGCCCATTTCGGAGGATCCTCCTGCCACTGCCACGCGAGCAGACCGAGATGCTTACAAGAAGCATCAAGATGACGCATTAGATGTGTCCTGTCTTATGCTCACGACCATGAACTCTGAGCTTCAGAAGCAACATGAGTTGATGGGCGCTTACGATATGGTTGAACATCTTTGTCACCTATATCAAGGACAAGCAAGGCACTGGAAGAGGAACTCCAAAGAATACCTGGAAGATCTTAAGAAGAAGAGAAATAAGATTTCTACTTCAGGTATACATGTTATAGAAGTCAACCTCTCTATTTCTTCATTGTGGGTATTAGATACCGGATGTGCTTCGCACATTTGTACTAATGTACAAGCGCTGAGAAATAGCAGGGCATTGACGAAGGGTGAGATAGACCTACGTGTAGGCAATGGAGCACGGGTTGCTGCTATTGTTGTAGGAATTTACCATCTATCTCTACCCTCTGGACTTGTACTAGAATTAGATGATTGTTGTTATGTGCCTGCCTTGACTAAGAACATAATTTCAGTTTCTTGTTTGGACAAGAAAGGATTTTCGTTTATAATAAAGAACAAATGTTGTTCCGTCTATTTAAACGATATGTTCTATTGTAGTGCACCTCTGATGAACGGACTCTATATTCTAGACCTTGAGAGCCCTATCTATAACATAAATACCAAGAGATTCAAGTCAAATGACCTGAACCAAACCTATCTCTGGCACTATCGCTTAGGTCATATAAATGACAAGCGTTTATCCCAGCTCCATAAGGATGGTTTGCTGGACTCATTTGATTTAGAATCATATGAGATATGCGAGTCATGCCTACGAGGCAAGATGACCAAAACTCCCTTTAGTGGGCACAGCGAAAGAGCGACTGATTTGTTAGGACTCATACATAGTGATGTATGTGGCCCTTTCAATGTCGCTGCTAGAGGCGGTTATAGGTACTTCATCACGTTTACTGATGACTTCAGTAGATATGGTTATGTGTACTTGATGACACATAAGTCAGAATCCTTTGAAAAGTTTAAAGAATTCAAGAATGAAGTACAGAACCAGCTTGGCAAGAATATTAAGATACTTCGATCAGATCGAGGTGGAGAATACCTTAGCCATGAGTTCCGTGACTACCTAGCTGAGTGTGAGATTCTATCCCAACTCACTCCTCCTGGAACACCACAGTGGAATGGTGTATCCGAAAGGAGGAATCGTACCCTATTAGATATGGTGCGATCTATGATGAGTCACACAGATCTTCCGACATACCTTTGGGGCTATGCTCTAGACACGACAGCTTTTATACTCAACCGAGTTCCATCCAAGGCCGTGATAAAGACACCATATAGGATATGGACTGGGAGAGATGCCCAGGTGTCTTTCATGAGGATTTGGAGTTGTGAGGCTTACGTTAGACGTCAAGTCTCAGATAAATTATGACCCAAATCCGACAAGTGCTACTTTATTGGATATCCCAAGGAAACTAAGGGATATTACTTCTACATTCCCAGTCAGCACAAGGTAGTTGTGGCAAACACTGGGGTCTTTCTAGAAAGAGACTTTGTTTCTAGAAAGACTAGTGGGAGCACGTTCGATCTTGAAGAAGTTCAAGATGCGAACAATAGCACTGAAGCCTCGATGGAAGTTGAACTGGAACCACAAAGTGTTGTGGATGATGTTGTTCCACAAAAAGTTGAGGAACAACAACCAGTTCAAGTAGACATACCTCTTCGCAGGTCTGATAGGGTACGTCGTCAGCCTGAGAGATACTCATTTCTCTTGTCTGACCATGATGGCGTTGTGCACATAGATGATGAGCCTACCACCTATTAGGAAGCTGTGATGAGACCAAATTTCGAGAAATGGATAGAGGCCATGAGATCCGAGATGGAATCCATGTACACCAACCAAGTATGGACTTTGGTTGATCCACCTGAAAGGGTAAAACCCATTGGGTGTAAGTGGGTCTTTAAGAGAAAGACTGACATGGATGGACTTATCTATAAGGGTCTCTTGGTAGCTAAAGGTTTCAAGTAGATTCATGGTATTGACTATGATGAAACCTTTTCTCCAGTAGCGATGTTTAAGTCCATTCGGATCATGCTTGCTATTGCAGCCTACCATGACTATGAGATATAGTAGATGGATGTCAAAATCATATTTCTGAATGGAAACCTACTCGAGGATGTGTACATGACACAACCTGAGGGTTTTGTAGATCCACAGCATACTAGCAGAGTATGCAAGCTGCATAGGTCCATTTATGGACTAAAGGAAGCTTCTCGGAGCTGGAATCTTCGATTCGATGATGCAATCAAACAGTTTGGTTTCATCAAGAACGAAGATGAACCTTGTGTCTACAAGAAGGTTGTAGGGGACATAGTTGTCTTCCTCATATTGTATGTGGATGACATACTGCTCATTGGGAAGGACATCCCTATGCTTCAGTCTGTCAAGACATGGCTAGGGAGTTGCTTTTCAATGAAGGACTTAGGTGAGGTATCCCGCATTCTAGGGATACAGATCTATAGAGATAGATCTAAAAGATTGCTTGGCCTAAGTCAGAGTACATACATTGACAAGGTACTCCTCCGGTTTGCCATGTAGAACTCCAAGAAGGGATTTCTGCCGATGTCACATGGCATGAGTCTTTCGAAGACTCAAGGTCCCTCTTCTAGAGAGGAGAGACCACATGGATCAGATCCCTTATGCCTCAGCCATAGGATCGATCATGTACGCCATGCTATGTACTCGACCTGATGTCTCGTATGCTTTGAGCATGACGAGCAGATACCAGTCAGATCCAGGTGAAAGTCACTGGATAGCGGTCAAGAATATTCTTAAGTACTTAAGAAGGACTAAAGAATATTTCTTGATATATGGAGGTAATGATGAGCTATCTGTAAAGGGTTACAGTGATGCTAGCTTCTAGACCGACCAGGATGACTATAGATCGCAGGCGGGGTTCGTGTTTTGCATTAATGGTGGTGCTGTGAGCTGGAAGAGTTCGAAGTAGGACACAGTAGCTGATTCTACGACAGAGGCCGAGTATATTGCTGCATCAAAGGCAGCAAAGGAGGCAGTTTGGATTCGCAAGTTCATCACTGAACTTGGGGTGGTTCCTAGCATTGCTGACCCTATTGAGCTCTATTGTGACAACAATGGAGCTATAGCACAGGCGAAGGAACCTCGCTCACACCAGCGGACCAAACACATACTACGACGCTTCCATCTCATTCGAGAGATCATCGAGAGAGGAGATGTGAAGATTTGCAGAGTACCTACAGAGGCTAACATCGCAGATCCATTGACCAAGGCTTTGGCACAGAGGAAGCATGATGGTCACACTAGGTCATTTGGGCTTAGAGCCTACACAGATTGGCACTAGTGCTAGTGGGAGATTGTTAGCTAGAGCCCTAGAGCCAATCATTTGATGATTGTATTTTGGACTAGTTGTATCATATTCTATATAAATAAAGGTATTTGGTTTTTGGTTATTATACTTACTTGTATTGGTGCCAAATAAACTAAGTATAATAACGTCCTTAAGTAGACGGTTCTCACCTATATCAATCGCTTAGTTGAACCGATAGTGAGATGATATAGGGAACACTACTCTTAATCATTCCTAGTTGAGTATAAACATTCAGGGACTATGTTAATGCAATAAGACTAGCATGTAGGTCAAGTTGACACACAAGTCATGGATATAGAGATATCAAGTTGACACATGGGTATGCATTAGAGAATGTATACTGAATGACCCGCCATGAGAAAGTATCATGGATCGTTATATGAGTGTCATATACTTTCTCATGTGGCTATTAGTATGACTACTAGTCCTTAGACCTGAAGTCACCATGGTTCCCTGCATAAGGAGTTATGTACTTTGGTTTCGTTAAACGTCACCCATAACTGGGTGGACCATAAAGGCGATTACTGGGTATGTAACAAATTATCCAGAGGGATGTGAGTGATGTAGATGAGATCTATCCCTCTTATATGACGGGAGAGACATCGGTATTCTTGATAGAGTGAGACCACGAAGTGCATGACCATGCCCAAATGAGTCAATATAGGATATTGAGCTCATTTGATTGAGTGAGTCTACTTGGAGTTCAAGATTTAGATTGATTAGAGGATGACACGGTCTATGCCTCACATTGATCAATCTAGATATCTAGGATAGAAGGACACTTGTCATATATTGTGAGGAGTCACAATTAGTAGTCACAAGGTAATGTTGGATCTCAACATTCTTGTAACTTGGGTAGTAATGATGTATTGCTAGATACCGCTCATTACTTATGTTTCTAAATGAGTTTAGGGGCATTGCCAACGTTACAAGAACCTATTGGGTCACACACAAAGAACAAGTGGATGAAGATTAGGTTCATATGATGAACCAAGAGGATTAGATTCATTTGATGAATCAAATTGGATTAAGAGTAATCCTAATTGGGCTAATTGAGTTGGACTTAAGTTGATTCATGTGTTCAATGAGTCTAATTTAGATTATGAATCATTGAATCAATTTAATTAAATGAATTAGATTCATTATATTAAATTGGCTTGAATTAAATGGTTGGATTAGATCAACCATGAGAGAGATTAAGTCAAGTTTGACTTGACTTGAGAGAAAGATGAAGAGTCAAGTTTGACTTGACTTTATGCCACCTCATTGGTGAGTTGACATTAAGTGGACCAATGATGATGCTCCACATCATCATGGTTACTTAAGTGAAGTACCACCTCATGGGAGTTACCAAGAGTTGTGACTCTTGGTATCCCATGGAGGTTACAAACCACTTAATTAGATGAAAAGAGTTTCATTTTGCAAGTGTAACTCCATCTTCTTCTTCCTTGGTTCTCTTCTCTCCCTCTCCTCCTCCACTACTGATCTCTAAGGTTGCTAGCACATCCTTAGAGGTTTTTCTCCATCTCTTGCTTGTGTGGATACACATAGAGAAGTGTCTACTTTGACACTTTCGAGATCCGGCGAACCGAGGACGAGCGGGATACGCGAAGGGCTTCGCTTCAAAGGTATAACCCTTTTTCATGTAGATCTAGGAGTTGATCTTGGTAGGAACTCGTATTCGTAGTTTTCGAAATTTTTCTTTGCACGGATCCGTTGGCTTTGCGGCTTTCGGGGTTTTCGCAGCACGAAAAACCCAACACTTTATTGCAAAACGCAAAGAGCATCTTGTGTGCAAGCTCAAATCAGTCTATGGACTGAAGCAAAGATTCAAGGTCTTGGATATCTGGTCTAATAAAGTAATCCAGACCTATGGATTTATTCAGTGACCTGATAAGTCTTGTGTAATATAAGAAGTGTGATGGAAACGTGATGGTATTTCTTGTACTATACGTAGATGACATTTTTGGTAGTTGGAAACAATATCAAAGTGTTGTCAGAAGTAAGGGTATGGTTGTCCAAAAAATTCGATATGAAGGACTTGGGAGAATGTTTATATTCTTGGGATCAAAGTAATAAGGGATCGCAAGAAAAGAATATTTTACTTATCCCGAGATTCATATATCAAAAAAATCCTTGCTCATTTTAAGCATGCAAAACTCCAAGAAAGGTTTCTTACCTTTTTAGCATGGAGTAACTTTATCTAAAGAGATGTCTCCGTAGACATCAAAGGAGATAGAGGAAATGAATGCAGTTCTTTATGCTTCGGCTGTCGGAAGCCTAATGTATGTTATGCACGAGATCAGAAATTTGTTTTGCCAAGGGCATAGTTAGCAGATATCAAAATAACCCTGGACAAAAACATTGGACTGCAGTAAAGCATATATTGAAGTACCTTAAAGGCACTAGAGATTATATGCTAGCTTACAAGGCAGTTAATTTGGTCCCTGTGGGTTGCACGGATTTTGACTTCCAATCGGATAGGGACAATAGTAAGTCAACCTCGGGGTTTTGTGTTTACTTTAGGAGGTAAAGTCATAACTATGGAAGAGTGATAAACATAGGTGTTTTTCTGGACTCCACCATAGAAGCTGAGTATATGGCAAGCCTCTAAGGTAGTCATAAAAGCTGAATAACTCAATAACCTCAAGATAGATTTAGATATGATTTTTGGTTTGTCCAAAGATTATTACAATTTATTGTAATAATAGTGGTGCAATAGCAAACTCGAAGAAACCATGAGTCTATAAGGCAAGTAAACACAATAGAGTGCAAGTACCACCCAATACGAGAAATCGTATAAACGAGGAGAAGTTGTTGCTGCCTAGATTGCATCAGATGATGACCTATAGATCTTTTCACTAATGCCCTTAAGGCAAGAACTTTTGATGGGCATGTTGAAGGGTTGGGAATCAGATGTATGACAGCAGATATAGCAGGTTAGTCTTTTAGTATAAGTGGGAGATTGTTAGGATGTATACTAAAAGTCTAGCTTTTGGTATAAACATTTATCTAGAAATAAGAATGACATTAGTCAAATGTCTACATTTATGATAAATGTAGTTGTTCAATTAATTTATATTGTAGATAACATGGTGTGTGATGTCACACACAGAGGATTATGTTATCAGTATCTTATAAATTATAAACAGTAGCTCACGACCAAGATGGAAAGGAACAAACCATTGGAAGGTCGCAGTATAATTAGGTATTAGTTTATCTTAACTATATAATTACACTAGTACACTTAGAGTGTATTGAGTAGGACCATTAGAGGTCGTTTCTTTTTATACTGACTTTATAAAGGAACAAAGACCTCAGTTATTATGGAAGTGTGTACTCTTAATCCTAATATAATAACAAGCACATATATTTGATATTTATTTCTTTAATTTATCAATGGGTGAGATTTAGTTCGATAAATCAATAAGCCCGATAAGTTGGGAAATGATATCACTTATAGTGTGTGTTGTTGATTATAGAAGGAAACTGTGTCCTAGTGATCTAGGTTGATAATGCCCCCAAGAGGAGCTCATAAGGATTGTCATGTTAAACCCTGCAGGTGGACTTAGTCCGACCTGACGATAAGGTTGAGTGGTACTACTCTTGGACTAAGATATTAATTAAATGAGTTGTTAGTAACTCACTTAATTAGTGGACATTCGACATCTTAAACACAGGGAGACTAACACACTCATAATAAGAAGGAGCCCAAAATGTAATTTGGGATTGGTGCGGTAGTTCAATAATAGTTCTCTAGTGGAATGAATTATTATTGATAAAATTAAGTTGTGTGTTCGGGGCGAACACGAGATGCTTAATTTTATCGGGAGACCAAAACCAATTTCTCCTCTCGGTCCCTATCGTAGCCTCTTAATTATAGAGTACTATACACACCTATACCCACCTTCTTACCCATCCTATAGGGGCCGGCCAAGCTAGCTTGGAGACCAAGCTAGGGCTGGCCATGGCTTGGTTCATGGGTGAATTCATGTGGCCGACCCTAGCTTGAACTCAAGCTTAGGTGGCCGACCCTATTAAAATAAAAAGGAATTTTAATTTAAAATTTTTTCTTATGTGGATAACATGATTTAAAAGAGAGTTTAAAAATTTAAATATTTCCTTTTATAAGATTCTACAAAAGATTAAGAGAAGAGCTAAATCTCTTTCCTTATTTGTAGATTAAAAGGTTGATTTTAATTTTGGTAAAAACTTTCCTTTTAATCATGTTCATGATTTAAAAGAAAGTTTAAAAATTAAAAATTCTCTTTTATTAGATCTATAAAAGATTAAGAAAAGATTTGATATCTTTCCTTATTTGTAGATTGAAAGGAGATTTTAATTTTTAGAGATAACTTTCCTTTTTGGAAATTATTCACTTGTTTAAAAGAAATATTTTAATTTTTAAAATTTCCTTTTTATTAACCAATCATGAAGGGATAAAAATTATTGGAGAAATTTTTAAAAATTTCCGGAAACAAATTAGGAAGTTTTAATTCTTAATTAAAACTTTCCTTATTTTGGGGGAGAAAGTGGCCGACCAAATAAGTTGGAAAAAGAAAATTGATTTTTAATTTTTATTTTTCATGGCAAAGAAATTAAGGAAGTTTTTTATTTAAATTTCCTTATTTACCATGGCCAAGGATTATAAAAGAGGGGGTAGAGGTGCCTTTAAAAATACACAATAACCTCTATTCTTTTTCTCCCTCTTTTCCTTGGTGGTGTGGCCGACCCTTCCTTCTTTTCTTCTTCTTCTCTTTGTGGCCGAACCTCTTCATGCTCTTGGAGTTTTAATTGGTGGCCGGATTCTAGCTTGGAGAAGAAGGAGAGAAAGTTTGCATCCCTTGGAGCTTGGTTGGTGGAAAAAGTTCTTCATCCTTAGGAGGTTTTGTGCTTGGCCGAAACTTGAAGGAAGAAGAAGAAGGTGCTAGGTGGTTCTCGTCTCGGAAGATCGTTGCCCACACAACGTCCGAGATTAGAAAAGGAATACGGTAGAAGATCAAGAGGTCATTATTCACAAAGAAAGGTATAACTAATAATTATTTTTCGCATCATGTTAGTTTTGTTTCTTTGTAAAAATACCAAATACAAGAGGCATGCGATTCTAGTTTTTCGAATTAGTTTTCGAAGTTGTGTTCTTTTGTTTATTCTTTACCTTGTGATTTGATTGTTCTTAGCGGGTAACCTAGGGTTACTATGGGAAGGTTAAATATTTAATTTCCTTAAAAGGCTTTGTCTAATCGGTGGTGGTTGCTCCCATATCCAAGAAGGCCAAGTGCCTCGCCATGCAGTACTGGAAGCCGATTTTGGAAATAGATATTTAATTATCTTCGTGACCTAGGTGATTTGGATCGAACGTGTTAAGTTCCGCAGGAGATCCAAGTCTAAATCTAAAAGAACAAATAAGTTAAACTTAGGATCAAATGTGTTAAGTTCCGCAGGCGATCCAAGTTTAATTTAAAAGAACATATGGTAGCTAGGAAAATGTTCAGACCTTTGTACACAATTTTTGTATAATGGAACCGTTAGGCTTTCTGAGTAGCAACCAACAGCTTCCAGCCCTCTCCGATCTGCTGCTCGCCCTCGAGCGCCACTGCCTTTGCCGACGCCGTCGACTTGGTGAGTCATTGGCTTTTCCCCGATCATGAGCAAGTAGATCTCATTAGTATGTATAGGATGAATGTTTCTTCTTGTAGGGTTTCAAATGATCCGAATGATGTCCTTGTTTTAGCACAAGGTTTTCACGATTTTCTGCCGGGATTCGGGAGATGTTGTTTGGATTTTATGTTTGCATTGTCTCCTCGTAAAGGTTGATTCATCGGGACAGATTTGAGGGATTTGGAACCTGTTTGGTTTTCTTGCACTGCCTTTGGAAGGATTTCTAATTTTGGCTCAAATTAAGGGGATGTGGTTCAAGTTTGTTGTTGTTCTTGCTTCCCACCAAAAATTAGTAGTTGTATTTTGCTTTGAGGTTACTCTTGTTTCTTCACAATAACCTTTGATTTCTGGATTAGATTGCGGTGAATGTGATTTAGTTTTTTTTTTATGATGATGCTTTGCTTCTTCATGACAATTTCAGATTTTGTTTCCGGAACAGAATACATGGGTTGTAGTTCGATTATGATGTTGTTCTTGTGGCTCCATGACAACTTTGGGATTTTCGGACAATTATGGGAAATTTTGGTTTGATCTCGGTGATGTGAAAGCTACCTCATGTTAGCTAAATTTCTAGGACAGATTAGGGTAGTGGCTTTATTTTCTTGGTTAGGTGAGGTTTACTATTTCCATATCAGATATTGTATAGGTGCTTGAGTGTTGTTTCCTATGCTTTTGCTGTAGTGATAATTTCAGTTTCCATAGTAGGATTAATATAGGAGGCTGGGTATTGGTCATATGTTCTTGCTTGGAGGAGGTTTACGTTTTCCTTAACAGATTTTGTATGGTTGTCTGGTGTGGATTTTGCGATTTTTGCATTTGTAATAACTTCGGTTTTCATGGCAGATTTAGTGTAGATGATAGGGTGTTGCTTTGCGCTCCTATTTTTGTGATGCTTTCGGCTTCATAGCAACGTTGCTGGTGTTTTATCTTGGAGTTGAATATGTGGTTGTTCTTTTCGAAATTCATGATCCTGGACTGATTTAGTATAATTGAAACTTTTGTGGTATATGCCATTGTCTTCAACGCTTTCTTAAGAAACCTTAGTTGTGTATGCATTTCTTGAGCTTCTGTGTTTATCTTGTTGTAAGGGTAGATTAAGAATTATGTATGTTTACTGCACGGAATGTTATGTTGGGACATGTATCTCTTATATGATAACTTGTGCATGGGTGGTGACAGTACGGGATGTGTGCCTTGGGATAAGCTCCGGGGAGGGCTCTTCTAAACATGACTGAAATGACAATACAAAATGGCTATAGAAAATGGTTAAACTACCATATTTGGGGTTAATAGTTAAAATGAAATAAATGTATAGATTCCTAATCAGATTATGATTCAGTTAGCTTTTTAGTTCATGATGGATTTAGCTAACTAGTTCATACTTGATTAGTTATATCATACACTATGTGATCGTAGGATTTGTGTTCGGGATGAGTGACTCGACGTGGGACTACTTGACATGATCTACATGTAAAGACATGTACTTCTTACTTTGAATCTCTTTAGTTCTTTGAAATTTGGTGCATGAGCTATTATTTTTGGATAAGGACTGCTTTACCTTGACTCCACTTGCATTTTTCTTGTGATTGATACTTCAACTCTAACCTTTGAGTTATTCATTTTTATATCCATACAATCTCTTGTTGTCATCTATAATATTTAGCAGATATTAGATACCAACCTTGTATGCTTTGATTGTTGTTTATTTATGTACTGTATTGAGCATGCTGGCTTCATGTAGCATACCTGATTCTTGTTTACATGTATATGATGTCTGTTGTATTTTGCACATCATATCATTGCATACATGTTAACGATAAATTCTCCCTTGTAGTCGAGAGAGTCGTTAACTAGGGCCGCACGCTCGGCCACTCGAGAGAGTGGTAGCTAGAGCAGATACCGCTTGTCCCGTCGTGTCGCACTCGGCCGCTCATGGGTAGTAGTAGCTGGAGATGGGAGCAGTAGGGATCCCCTTCACTTTGTAGCTAGTTAGCTACTCAGCACCTGTCCACTCGGTCACTCGAGAGTAGTGGCGGCCTTTGAGTGGTACAATTGTCATCGATCCGACCTCTCGACCATAAAGGGGTCGTGGTGCAGAGAGGTGGGTGGGGTGACCATCCGTGCATATGCTGTTATTATTATACCGGCTGATGTTGTTGCTTACTTATGTTTCTGTTGTTTACTTGTGCTGATATGCTTACATATGTTGAGATATATATATCTGTTGTATGTGTTTAGATTGACTTACCTATTGGTAATATGTATATACCTCACATGTTACCCTTGTAGTTATAAGTAGCTCTGTAGTATAGTTGTTCTACTCCTAATTTTACTAACCCTGGATATGGTTACATGTATGAACATTTATTGTGGTTTATTTTAGTATCTACTATTTCCCTTATGAGACTGTATACTGTTGACACTCTCAATTTGGATATTATATTCATGCACTATCTTTCCTTGACCCGCTGAGTCCCAGTACTCACCACCCCACAAAATGATTTTTCTTTCGCCAGGTAGCAGGTAGATGAATCATGGATACTTAGGAGAGTTCTGGCTGCCAATCCAACGTCACATCTGAAGACTGCATCAGGTTTCGTTTATTCTTTACTCGTATTTTGTATTTGGTGTTATGTTAATTTGATTATCTTTTGGAGTTTATTATGTGGAGTTGAATTTTGTGTCGTTGTGGTGTTATATAAGGCCTAGCTGGCTAGCGTTGTGTTGTTTTGGTTTGTATGAGCTCTCTTTATTGTGTTTCCACTGTATTGGTTTTTAGTACAGCCGAGTGGGTTGTTTAATATGTATATAACTGCGTGGTTGTGATTATATCCAGCCGTGTGGGCTGTTGAATATGTTTAGATATTGATGTATATAATTGTGTATGTATATATGATTCATATTGTCACTGGTACAGGGGAGATGCTACCGGATTTTCATCTTGCAGGGACTCCTCTGGGGCATGACATTGGCCCCTGATCCCCCTAACTTGGCGATGGTGACAAGGAAGAGCGAGAGCTTGGAGAAGTGTGGCGGTAAGCTTCCTCCCCTCTCCTTTCCCCTCCCCTCTCATTTCACCTTCCCTCACTGGCTAAATCTAGTCGCAGCAAGGTGAGGCGACCACTAGTCATGGCCGCGAGGTGCAACGATCACTAGTCATGACCTCGGGCGCTGGCTCAAGCTGGCCATGAGGAGGCTAACCGAGCGCAAGCTGGTTGGGTTAAGGTTTTTGACCACTGAGGTTGGTCGGCCACCAGGTAAATTTCATAGCTGGTCGTTGAGGCTGGACCATCGCTAGGTGAATTTCTTAGCTAGGCTAATGCTGGCCGGCTGCTAAGCTTAGGTTGGAAGGCCACTGAGCTGAGGTTGGTCGGGCACTGAGATGAGGTTGGCCAACCACTGAGGTCACCTGCCCGTGAGGCTAGATCACGCCAACCATGAGCTTGGAGACGGAATTTATCAAGTATGTCTTATTTGTGTTAAATTGTGAGCCATGTTTTAATCTATTAAGATTTGCAATGTTATTAGACAAATTTAAGAAAAATATTTATTGCCATAGTGTTTTATTTTTTTTCCAGGAACTAATTGTTTAAATTAGGATTTGTTAATTTTATGGTGTGTATATATATAGAGAGAGAGATTTGATATTATACACACTCCTAAATGATCCTCACAGGTCCGAGCGCATGGAATCCCTCCTGGACACTTAGATTCACTTTTGACAATCGGGGCACCCGGGCTGGCATCCAGGTGTCCAGACATGTGAGGATTTCCTAAGAGTGTGCAGGGTAAGGGTGTACAAATATATATATGGTTCCAACATAATATTTTCATAATATTATTTATGCAAGTCTCTCTATTTGGTGTGCACTTTAACTATTTGAAGACACTCATTTTTGGTGACCTGTTTTAGGTATATATTTACATTAATTATTATTTATTGATAGTGGATGTTCACTTGACATATATATATACTAATGTTATATTATTACTTATTTACAACAATTCATTATGATATTGTTATTGATGAGATACTAGTTTTTATTTGTAAATATTTTGATTAATATGTTAATAAATTGAAAATAGGAAAAATACAGAAAGAAAGGAGTTAGAGGTATAAAAAGTACTTACTTGAACGTCGAGATTTAACTGATGAGTTTAAACTTGGGTTAGAACAATTTTGGATTTTACTGGTAGTAATCTTGAGTATATGGATGAGAATAAGATAAGGTGTCCGTGCATAAAGTGTTACAATGATAAATTTTTACAGTGTGACAAAGTTTGAGAACATCTTATAGATTTAGTTTTATCCTAAATTACTATAATTGGATATGTCATGGTGAACTATTCATATCTGATGAAGATTATGGACGAAACATACGAGTCTCAGATAGTGGGAATCAAAGTTATTATGATCAATTAAATCCATATCAGAATATGATAATTGATGTAGCGAGTTAGAATTTCATTCCCAAATTGAGTGGTGTAAGTTATATTGATCCTCTAATAGTTGAACAAATATTTACTACTTATGCATCACTATTGAAGGAGGTGGAAAGTAGTAGGTATTGATGAAAATATGAATAATGAAGCATTTTACCAATTTCAGGAAGTATTGAGTGCTGCAAATGAACTAGTCTGGGCTGGTTGTGACAGTCAAACTAAATTATCTCTAACTGTAGGGCTGTTGAATATCAAGGCAGAGCAAAATTTGTTTAAAGATTATTTTAATAATTTTGTTCAAGTTATTGATGAAGTATTACCATGTGATCACATAATGCCCAATGAATTTTACAGTATGAAAATACTTGTGAAAGAATTATGTATTCTGGTGGAGAGAAATGATGTTTCTAGAGATGGTTGTATGCTATATTGGGGAGATAATGAAGATGTAGATGTTTGTAAATTCTATAATCAAGCTAGGTACAAGAGCTCCAAAAGAAGTCAACAGTGACATAAATCATACACTCAGTTGTTTTATTTGCCTTAAAATCCTAGGTTACAATGGATTTATGCACCAAAGATCGCTACTAAACACATGACTTGACATTTAAATCATCAAACCTAAGAGGGACTAATGCGTCATCCATCAAATGCAGAGTTATGGAAAATTTTTGATAGAACATATATTGAATTTGCGAAAGAGACTTAAAACATTAGGTTAGGTCTTTGTGTTGATGAATTTGCTCTATATTGCAAATCTGAAAAAAAAATATTCTTATTTGCTAGTTATCTTAACTCCGTATAAACGTCCACCTGAGATGTGCATGAAAATGCTCAATATATTTTTAACATTAGCTATGTTTAACCTGTAAAATTTAAAGAAGTTAATAGATGTTTATATACAACAACTGATTGTAGAGCTGAAACAACTATGAGATGAAGATTTTCCTACATATGATATTCATACTAATCAGATGTTTATAATAAAGGATACTTTTCTTTAGACCATAAATGACTTTCCAACTTATGATATGATATTGAGATGTAGTACCACTAGGATTTTAGGATGTCTAATATATGCGAAGAGATCAAAGTCAATCAAATTGAAATATGGGGAAAAAATTGAATTATTTTCATTGTCATAGACAATTTTACCAACAAATCATAATTTTAGAAGAAATAAATAAAAATTTACTAAGAATAGAATTGAAAAAACACCTCTGCTATTGAGATTAATAAGTGAACAGATTTGGTATAGAGTGCTTAACTTTACATCTATTATTGAAGAGCTACATGGTACAACATATAAATATGACAGTACACATAAATGGACTAAACAAAGTTTATTTTGGGATTTATCATATTTTAAGAGTCATTTGATTCGTCATAATTTCGATGTAATGTATATTGAGAATAATATTTTTGATAATATGATAAATACAGTTATGCATATCACTAGAAAAATGAAAGACAATCTAAATGTAAGAAAAAAATATGCGACTCCTTTGTAAACGACCCACTCTTGATGCCGATGAAAGTAGCAGGGGACTAAAGGCAAAGATAGTTTATACATTGAATAAGAATAAGATATGTGTTGTTTATGAATGGTTGAAATCATTGAGATTTCTTGATGGCTATGTCTTTAATCTTGGGAGATGTGTCGATATAAAGGAATGCAAATTGATTGGTTTGAAAAGTCATGACTGTTATGTTAGTACCCCAAGATAGTTTTGATGTAATCAACCAAGTCAGGTTAGGTCCTGTTGGTTTTTAACCCCTGTGTCTAAGTGTGCAGAAACTTAGGAGCACAGGAAGTCGAGCAAAAGACACAGCTAACGAGAAGGATGACACGGAAGAGAGCCGATGGGCTCAGTGCGTCTAAGGGACGAGGTGCTGCGAAAGAGTACCAGGGCAGACGAGAAGCAGGCGTGCGGCGTTTCCGAGGGACAAGAAGCTAGAGCGGAAGATTGCTCGAAGGCTTGAAGTTGGGTTCAGGTGAGCCCTATTCCGGATGGACGAGATCATCCAAGCGAGAAGAGTCGGAGCGAAAGACCTGGACCAAGGTAAGCAAAACCAGAGGAAGACCGGGACCACAAGTCGGCAGGATGTTGACTTTCTTGGTCTGGGCGCCTAAACTCGTCGGACTCCGGGCGCCCGGACCAGAATTTTTATCCGAAATGCTTTAAACATGATCCATTACGATGGGGATAAAATTTTATCTCCCTCCAGGTACCTGGAACCCTTCCAGTCGCCCTGACCAGGGCTATAAATACAGCCCTGGTCCTAGAAGCTACAAACAACACTTGTAATCTATTACTTTTGAGTTTAGCTTTCTGGTTGTGAAATTTAATTGCTATAAGAGACTTCTCCGCCCAGAGGAGATTTTTACTGAGCTTTCCATCTTTCTTGGATTTACAACCTCCCTAGTTGTAACCAAGTAATTCTTTCTGAGTCTCTTCCTTTTTTTAATCTTTTAATATTTTTTATGCGAGTGTTTATTTTGATAAAACTATAAGTCAAGGAAGGTCTTTTCATTTTATTGTGTAGGCTATTCACCCTCCCTCTAGCCGGTTGCCAAGGGACCAACAAGTGGTATCCGAGCCCAATAGCTTCAGGAGGACTAATCGCGAAATGAAGCACTCGAGATGGCTAGACCGAGCATCTTTCCACCAAAGTTTGAGGGGGAATTCATGACCTGGAAGAAAAGGATGGAGGTATTCTTTAAGATAGATTTTGATTTACTCTTAATAATGGAATTTTATTTTGTAGTACCCGAAGGCAAAGAAAAATACTAATGGACTAAGAAGGAACAAGCTAACTTCGTGGTAAACGACAAAGCAGAGTTCCATCTACTAAGCATCTTAACACCACAAGAAGTCAACCGGATCGGAGCCTACGAGTCTGCCAAGGAGCTCTGGAAGAAATTCTTGGAACTACACGAAGGAACCTCGGAGTTAAAATCCGCTAGACGGGATTTGCTCAGAAACCAGATAAGAAACATCAAACTAGAAGAAGGTAAAATAGTTGCACACCTTCACTCAAGGATTAAGGAGCTCATCACCGAACTCATGAATCTCGGAGAAAAGGTAAGCAATCGAGATTGGCTAAGGTACGCGCTTAACGCACTCCCTAGAAATACTGAATGAACATCATTAGTAGATGCTTATTATATATCTAAGGATCTAAAATTAACTACTTTAGAAGAATTATTTTCAACATTTGAAGTCCATGAAATAAGATGTGTAGATCTGAAGAAAGAGCCAAAGCACAACATTGTCTTAAAGGCAAAAATGGATGAATGAGATTCTGATTCGTCTCTCAATGATGATGAAACAACACTCATGGTAAGAAAATTTTAAAAATTATTTAAATCTAATAAATTTAATCAAGTGTAAGGTACAAAAAGAAAAAGGAAAGTAAGATGCTATCACTATAATGAAGAAGGGTATGTCTAAGTAACTGCCCAAAGTTAAAGAGCAAGGACAAGGACAAGGAAAAGAACAAAAAGCCAGTCTGACCCAAGTTTAATCTAAAGGCGACATGGGATAACACATCATCCGAATGGAGATAGAAGCCCTCGCCGGAATTGCGCTAGTAGCAAGTCACCAAGAAGACGAAGACGAAGCAAGCTCGTCCGAAATGAGCATCGAGAACATCATGAAAGGGGAGAGACATTGGAAGAAAGTAATACTTCAGGGGGAGCTTCAGATTATGGAATTGATAAGGTAAGTCAGGTACGATCTCTACCTCTAGATAAAATATTTGCATTTATAAAACTATTATTGAAAAATTACTGTAAATTAGAGAAAGAAAATAAGTATTTAACATTAACCTTAGCTGGTTCTTGTTGATTAGAAGACTTCGACAAAGCAAACTTAGAAAATTAAAAATTAAAAAAGGAAATAGAAAATTTGAACAGTCATATATGCTCAAAGTTTATTCCTTCTAATTTTAAAATTTATTCAAGAATTAATTGGTATCTCAAATATCATAAGGGTCAAATTTAAAAATTATCTAGAAAGTATATTCCTTGAAAATTTTAAATTAACTTAGTAGGAAGGAATCTATATTGGGTGCCAAAAATGTGCTTAACTTGATTGTTTATTTTGGACTTAGCGCTTTCAGAGAGCAAATTAAATATCCAATTTCTTTAAAAGGCTTTGTCTAGAAAGTGGTTATTGTTTCAATATCTAAGAAGGTCTAGTGCCTCGCCATAACCTAGAAGCTTATTATTGAAATAAGTATTTAATTGACTAACTATTAAACATTTATTAGTTATAAAAATACTTTAAATTGTCTATCAAATTTTTTATCATCGAAAATGTACTTAATAAAAATCATATTTGTTAGAGCTACTTTAGAAAATTTATTTTTTTGAGAATCTTATCTAAACATTTTTTTCTTTTGAAAATTTTCTATTAGAAAACTTTTTCAAAATGTAAAATTCTTGAAATTTTACTAAAACTTCCAATTTTACTTAAGAGTTTTTGATTTATCTTAGACATTAAATTTAGATTTTCCAAAATCATTTTTAAAGTACCCTATTTAATGTGATCAAAGGGGGAGAAGGGAAGATTAAGTCTAGGGGGAGGGTAATTTAAATTTATTTTTTTGTAAATTCTTAAGTTACAAATTTATTACCTTCTTATTTCTTTATGTTTGTTTGCCTTAACTTAACTTGAGTTTAATCACATTAAAAAGGGGGAGATTGTTAGTACCCCAAGGTAGTTTTGATGTGATCAACCAAGTCAGGTTAGGTAATGTTGGTTTTTAACCCCTGTGTCTAAGTGTGTAGGAACTTAGGAGCATAGGAAGTTGAGCAAACGACATAGCTAGCGAGAAAGACGATACAGAAGAGAGCCAATGGGCTAAGTGTGTCTGAAAGATGAGGTGCCGTGGAAGAGTATGTGGGTAGACGAGAAGGAGGCGCGCGACATTTCCAAGGAATAAGAAGCCGGAGCGGAAGATTGCTTGAAAGTAGGAAGTTGGGTTCGGGTGAGCCCTATTCTGGATGGCCGAGATCACCCAAGCAAGTGGAGTTGGAGCGAAAGACCCGGACCAAGGTGAGTGGAACCGGAGCGGAAGACCGGGACCAAAAGTCAATAGGATGTTGACTTTTATGGTCCAGGCGCCTGGACTCACCGGACTCTTGGCGCTCGAAACCCTTTTGAGCGCTTGGACCAGGATTTTTATTCTAAACACGTCAAACATGATCCGTTGCGATGAGTATAAAGTTTTATCCCCCTTCAGGTGTTTGAAACCCTTCTAGGTGTCTTGACCAAGGTTATAAATACAACCCTAGTCTTAGAAGCTATAAACAACCCTTGTAATTGATTACTTTTGAGTTTAGTTTTCTAGTTGTGAGATTCAATTGCTGTAAGAGGCTTCTCTGCTTAGAGGAGATTTTTACTGAGCTTTCCATCTTCCTTGAATTACTAACATACCTGGTTATAACCAAGTAATTCTTTCTGAGTCTCTTTCTTTTTTTTAGTCTTTTAATACTTTTTATGTGAGTGTTTATTTTGATAAAGCAATAAGTCGAGGAAGGTCTTTTCATTTTATTGTGAAGATTATTCACCCTCCCTCTAGCCGGTCACCAAGGGACCAACATGTTATATATTCATGAAAAAGCTAATTCCTATTACTTTTAAAGAACTCTTACCAAATTTTGTATGGAGGTGCCATTACGGAGTTAAGCATTTTTTTTTATAATATTTGCTCAACAGTTTTGAGACATTCACATATGAAGATGTTAGAAAGAAACATTCCAATCATTTTATGTAATTTAGAAATGATATTTCCACTCTTATTTTTTGATTTCATGGAACATCTTTTAGTTCACTTGTCATGAGGCCAAAGTTAGAGGTCCTATCTATTTTCGATGGATGTATCCATTTAAAAGGTAAAATTTTCATCTTCTATACTTCGTTATTAATGCATAAAAATTGACTAATTTTTCTATATATTAATATCTAATATAATTTTTTTATTACAATCAGATTCCTATATCATTTGATGAAAAAAGTAAAAAAATAAGACATGTGTTGAAGCCTCTATTGTTAATGCATACATTATGGAAGAAGTAACAACTTTTGCATCATATTATTTTGAGCCTCATGGTCTTATTAATCCCAATTTGAACTTGATCCTGTCCGAACGCTGAGTCGATGGACGCTGGGGACGTGACACTCTCCGCTGTCTTCGACTGGCTGCACGAATCTCCGGCGAACCTGTAAGGAAGTCGAGCCGGGAAGGGGTTCCCGGCGACGACCCTCCGACGCTCAAGTCAGGCAAGAGGAAAACAATGAAGTGACTCCAAAGATGAGAGATCTCGTACCTCCGGTGAAGTTTGTGGGCTCTTATATAGAGCTCTAGGGAGTCTTGTGCACACCTGTCGAGGTGTACATGTGTCCTTTACCATACCTCAGTATGGGCTTACCAGAGGAGCATGCCTGACACCATACTGCTACAGTCCGAGTACCTCTCTGATGGGACATCAGAACCTTCCGTCGTATGATTCTGCGTATGGCTTGGTCGTCAAACATGCCTGTTGTCAGAAAATGTTCCCCTATGTCTCCTTGTCCTTGTCTCTTTTTTCCTCGAGCCGAGCGTTCATCCGCTCGGCAGGCATTGGTCTGACCGGGCGTAGGTATCGGTCCGACCGGGAAGATTTCACTCCATCGCGTGCTCGGCTGAGACTGTTCATTGACAGCATTGCTGCTTTACGCCTCGGCCGAGCGGGCTACCCGCTCGGCCCAGCGACCCTGTTCACCATGAGCGTCGGAAACCCGACTCCCCGTCGGGTTGTCTTTGATTCCACCCAGACCCGTTCGGCCGATCGACCGATCGGCCAGACCTTAAGTTGACCATTTTACCCTTTGACCTCCACGTGGCGTTGACTCCCCTCAAAGAGGGTCCTCCGTCCTTACCGCCGGATCACTTGCCTCCCCTTCAAGTCTAGTCGAAGGAGGCGATTAGTCCGACTGACTGGACCGCCAGTTACGCCAAGCGGCGTCTCTGTGAAACTATCCTCCGCTCGACCCCCACGGGGGTAGCTATAACGTCAGTCAACGCCAACATTCCTTGGATCTCTTCGAGATTTGCGCCAATCTTCGATATTAAGGCTGGGCATGCGCTCATTAAATGCACTCCAGTGGCCGAATGCCACATGTCGCTGCTGCCGTCATCGTACGACGGCGGCGTCGCAGGTGACGAGACCGAGGCGGTTTGAAATGGACGACCCGATGCGTGCTTCGGTTCCCGTGACCTGCATCCGACGGTGGAGGCCGCTCGGGTTCAACCATATAAAGCCTTCGCCTTCTCCCCCTACTCGCCGCATTTGTGCCTTCTCGTGCTCCACAGCTTCCTCTGGCGTTTTTGCTCCGGTGATCCTGCTTTTCTGTTTCCGGTGATCTCCAGCCTCCTTCTTTCGATCCGTAGCTTCTTTGTAAGGTCCTTACCCTTTCTCTGTTACCCTCGTGTTTTTTGTCGAGTTCTCGCTCTCTGGTCACTGTATTGTTTGTCATCTTCTTCCTTCTATCGTTTGCCTTTCCTCGTCTTTTGTGGTTTCGCCCGTTCGGACAATGGCCAGTTCCTCTCAGCCTCAAAACCCAGCCCTCGGCCTGTGGTATACCACCATGGAGTCGCGCTTCGATCAGCGTGATGCCGATATTCTGATGGACAATTTTGACATCCCCTCTGACTTTGAACTTATCTTACCCTCCCCCTCTGCTCGGCCACACAAACCGTTGCGCGGAGCTATCTGTGTTTTTCGCGACCAGTTCATAGCCAGTCTGCGCTTTCCAGTCCATCCCTTTATCATAGAAGTTTGTAATTTTTTCGGCATTCCGCTCGGAAGCTTAGTCCCTAACACCTTCCGCCTTCTATGTGGTGTTGTCGTCTTGTTCAAAATCCACAACATTCCCCTCCGACCGGAGGTCTTCTACTATTTTTATTATCCTAAATAGTCCGAGCTAGGTACTTACATGTTCCAGGCTCGGCCCGGTTTAGTCTTCTTTAATAAACTGCCCTGTTCCAATAAACATTGGAAAGAGTACTACTTCTATCTTCGTTTTCCCGAACGAGCCCTTTTCCGAACCCAGTGGCAGGTCGGACCGCCAACCTCCCCTGATGTAACGACCCAATTTTCCTTATTTCAAGTTCCAAATGTCCATAAAAATATTTGGAAATGCTTTTAAAATATTCTAGAGATTTTTAGAAATTTTTAGAGTATTTTTATGTAATTTTTGAAGGTCGTTTAGTATGGTTACAAAAAGAAAGAAGTTTAAGCAAAAAGTGTTGGAGAAGAGGTTCGAACCCGCGACCTCGGGTCGGACCAAACCAAGCCAAACCGGCTTGACCAGCTGGGATAAGAGATTTATGTTAATCTCAAATAGAGTTAAATAAGGTTATAGTATAGTTGAGTTATATCCGATTACTTATAAAAGGAAATAAGTTTTGGGATTTTAGAAAACCTAACATTTTCTCCCGAAATCTTTTTCTCCTTCTCCCTCGCGACGGCGCCCTCTCCCTCGGCGGAAACGAAGAAGAAGCTAGGTTTTTGGGTCTCCGGCGCCGGCGAAGCTTTCTTCCGGCCAGCCCTCACCCGTGGGTGGTCATCCCGACAGAGAAGAGCTCGCGGGCACAAGAAGAAGCCAGAAAATCTGCAAACCCGAGCCCTCCGAAAACCCTAAGAGCCTTCTCCTTCCTCCTCCTCGGTTGTAAGTCCAAGAACCGGCTGTAAGTACTACTCACCTGCGGTAGGAGTTGCTCCGAATCTTTGGATTTCGTTTTCTTATTTTCGGATTGAATTTCTCCTTGATTTGAATCTGCCGTGAGTTTCCCTATTGGATGATTTCTGCGGTGAGTCTTGGATAAGTAGTTCTTCTTGTTTCCGAAGCTTGCATGAGTTTCCTTGCTTTCTCTGCTTTCGGATTATATGTATAGCCGGTTGGTTGTGTTTGCTGCTGTGAATCAAAGAAGAAAGAAGGGATTTCGGTTGGAATAGGTTTCCATGGGTTTGGCAAGTAGTTAGGCTTCTTAATTCTGATAATAAGTAAGCTTGATTTATTAGGTTTCAATTCAGCAAGCTTTGTTCCTTAGTTTTGGATTTTTGTTTTCCCTTGCTGTGTTAAGGCTTGCTGTACCGAGCTTGATCAATTAGGGCTGTAGTGCCATTTTTCTTTATGATCCGGGTCTTTGCTAAGGATGTAGTATTTCATGATCTATGATTCTGTGTACTAGATGTTAGCTTACAGTAGTATAGTAGCCAAATTCTAGTGTGTGGTTCCTTAACAGTAGCTTTTAATTGTTATTACTGTGTGTGTACAACCTTTAAGTGCCATTATTAGAACACAGTAGCTTCTATTTGATTCCATGTGCCCGAGTATAGCCTTCAATGCTATTAGTGGAACATAGGTAGCTTTTATTTGCTTTATTTTATAGCATGTTTAGGAAGTTCAAATTAGCATTCTATGCCCAGTTTTTACAGCATGTTTAGAAGTATTAAAGTAGCATTCTTTGCCTAGTTTTACAGCATGTTTAGAAGCACTGAAGTAACATTCTATGCCCTGTTTTTACAGCATGCTTAGAAGTATTAAAGTAGCATTCTTTGCCTATTTTTATAGCATGTTTAGAAGCACTAAAGTAGCATTCTATGCCATGTTTTTATAGCATGATTAGTAAGTCCAGATGTGCTTTCTTTTCCTTTATTTTATAGCATGTTTAGAAAGTCCAGATTTGCTTTCCTTTGCTCTATTTTATAACAGGCTTAGGGAGTTCAGATTTGTTTTCCTTTGTGTTATTTTTGTATAGCATGCTTGGTTAGTTGTAATCCTATACTTGTTAGATATATATCTAAAGGATTCTAATAAGCTCTAGTAAAGGATTATGAGAAGTATGAGTAAAGAAAAAGACCAAGGTCTAATTAAAAAAAAAGATAACAAGTAAGTAAAGCAAGAGGCTAGTACCCGACATCCAAGAGCTTGTCGTTAAACAAATCCAGGTGACCATTTCCGAGGTCTTGGCCCTGGTAGACCGAGGTCTGCTCTTTTAGGATTGGTGGCTCGCAACCCCAACCTATTAGGGAACGCGCATGAGTTGGTACTAGGCCTGGGCCCAAGAAAAGAAAAACCAAAGTAAAGAAAAGTAAAGAAGAAAAGTAAAGAAGTAAAGTAAAGAAAGAAAGAAGAAGAAAATGAAAGAAAAGAAAAGTTAAGTAAGAAGGAAGAAAGAAAGAAGAAGAAAGTAAAAGATAGAAATTAAAAGATTAATTTCTAACACAAGGATATAAGAAATGAGATAAGTTCCAAGCTTAGAATAAATAAGAATGGTTAGTTTCTTTGATTCTAAGTTTACATTGTTAGTTTCTTGTTATCCTGCTTGATACTGAGTATGATTTGTATTCCGTTCATTTTCTGTATACCATGAGCACATGCAGATAGCTTTATTATTTCAGTTTCAGCACTTATGCATTTCATTTATGCATTTCGAGTTTTGTGAGATAGATTAGTACTTACTAAGCGTTTTCGCTTATAGATACTTTTCTTTTTCCTCCTACTGCAGATAAAGGAAAAGCTAAGATATGAAAGGGAGGCGACAGGATGGTGGTGGTGATGAAGGTGTGTGATGTCTGGACTGTGGAGAGATCCAGAATTAGCTGACAACACTGTTAAGATTGTCTGTTTAATTCTTTTAGATTTCTTTAAGTGTTATTTTGAGTTGAGACTGTATTTAAGTTTATTCCGCACTTGTAAGTAGTTCACTTGTATTATTGGTGGAGTGATGTAGTTGGTTGCTTTGCTAGAGTAGTTTCTTTCTTTTACTGTTGATTTATTACTGCGTGGTTGTGAATAAAATGTGTTCCAGCCGCCTGTGGCTGCGTATATATTGTTTGTATTATGAATTTGGTCACCGGTACAGGGGAGACTCTGCCGAAATTTTTCGGTAGGAATTCCTCTGGGCCGTAATAAATCTAAGTGTCGCTAATAATAGCATAAGTGACACTAGTAAGTAGAGTAGTAGTTAAGTAACGGCCATCCTTAGAGAGTAGTAGTAGTAAGAAGGGTGGTTGTTACAGTTGGTATCAGAGCACTGTTCCATTCTCCAGCATCACACACACATCAGCATCATCCTCGCCGTCTCCAAGTAAGAAAGTATTTAAATCCTCTCTTTATTCTGCTTTCCTTATTATTAACTGCAGTATAGTGTACTTATTTGTTTGAGTGCTTAAGTAAGATAAAAGATTTAGTTCCCTTTTCTTTATTCATATTTATGTATGATTAGAAGGGTTAAAGTAAGATATCAAGTCCTTTTCTTTGCATAATTAGATGTTAAGAAAAAGGATGTCCCCGTACCATTCGTACTGAGAACCATGATCAGGAGAACGAAGAGTTTAGATCAACTGAGCCCAATCTCTCTGAAGTTGTTGCCTAACTCCAGAGACAGGTAGCAGGATAGCAGCAAGTGATTGCCAATCTAATGGCCAATCAGAAGCCAGCTCCTCCCACTTCCCCAACCATTAATGTGGAGACCCCAGTAGTGACTGAAGTCCTATCAGTTGCCCTGGAAGTCGCCACAACACCTAGAAGACAAGAAGCATACCTCATCCAGTGGCTGAAGCTGAAATCAGAAAGCTTCTCAGGCACGACTGAGCCCTGGGATGCCACTTGAGAGCACAATGGAGCTTCTTGACTGGCCAGAAGTCGAGAAGGTCAAGTGCGCCTCTTTCTGCCTGTCTGGAGATGCTCGTATGTGGTGGGAGAGGATAAAGACCAAGAGAGCAGCTGATCAGACGAGCTGAGCAGATTTTCAGTTAGAGTTCTATGAAGAGTTCTATCACCAACAAGCACTATGAGGAGTTATAGAGTTCAAGCCAGCCAAGATAGAAGACAAGACAGTAGGGAGCCCGGAGCCCCAGTCAAGTAAGTGTAGAAGAATAGAAAGAAGGTAAGAAAGAGGGGGTTCGGGTGGTCTGTGAATATCCCGAAGTATTCCCAGCAGATCTACCTGGACTACCTCCCAATAAATGAATGGATTTGAGATTGAATTGGTTCCTAGAACTGGTCCAATTTCAAAAGCTCCGTATCACATGTCTCCAGCAGAGCTGAAGGAGTTATAAGAACAACTACAGGAGTTACTTGACAAAGGCTTCATTCGCCCTAGTCATTCACCCCGGGGAGCCCCAGAGTTGTTCGTTAAGAAGAAAGACGGATCCATGCTAATATGCATAGATTTTAGAACGCTGAGCAAAGCAGCAGTTAAAGGACAAGTACCCCCCTTCCCAGGATCGATGACTTATTTGATCAGTTAAGAGGAGCGACGGTGTTCTAAAAGATAGACTTGCGCTCTGGGTACCATCGGCTAAAAGTGAAAGAAGGAGATATACCCAGAACGGCATTCAGAACCAGATATGGACACTACGAGTTTGTAGTTATGCCATTTGGAGTGACCAATGCACCTGCGGTCTTCATGGACCTAATGAACAGAGTGTTCAGAGAATATCTTGACAAATTTGTCATTGTATTCATCGATGACATTCTGGTCTATTCAAGGACCCCAGAGGAGCATGACACGCACTTGAGGATAGTACTGCAGACTCTTCAGCAGAAGCAGCTTTATGCTAAATTCTCAAAGTGCGAGTTCTGGTTAAATCAGGTGGCGTTTTTTTTTAGGTCACATTATCTCTAAAGAAGGTATTCAAGTGGATCCAGCCAAAGTGGAAGAGGTCAACAACTGGAGTAGACCCAAGAACGTCAGAGAGATCAGAAGCTTCCTTGGTTTAGCTGGGTACTATAGGAAGTTCGGGGAGGACTTTTCCAGAATAGCTTCTCCGCTAACAGCCCTCACCAGAAAGAACAAAAGCTTCGAATGGTCAGATAAATGTGAGCAGAGCTTCCAAGAGCTAAAGAAGAGATTGATCAGTGCTCCCATTCTGACTGTTCCACAGAGCGACAAGAGTTTCGACATCTACAGTGATGCTTCCAAGATGGGCTTAGGAGCTGTACTCATGCAAGAAGGAAAAGTCATAGCTTATGCTTCCAGACAACTCAAAGATTATGAGAAGAACTACCCTATTCATGATCTTGAGCTGGCAGCTGTGGTTTTTGCACTTAAACTCTGGCGACATTATTTGTATGGAGTTCAGTGTAGAACCTTCATAGATCATCAGAGTCTTAAGTACTTCTTCACTCAGAAGGACTTAAACATGAGACAGCGTAGGTGGCTGGAGTTGGTCAAAGATTACGACTGTGAAATTCTCTACCATCCAGGCAAAGCTAACAAAGTGGCAGATGCACTCAGCAGAAAATCTAGTGCATCACTGATGTCTTTGTCATCATTAGCCCTGCCACTGCAGAAGGAGATGTCGGATTTTGGACTTGAAATTATTGAAGGGCAACTCTCTGCATTGACCTTAGAGTCCACATTGCTTGAGGAGGTACAGAGAAAGCAAAGTGAAGATCCAGACATCCAGAAAATCAAGCAAGGATTACAGAAAGAAGACAAATCAGAGTTTCGAGTAACAGATAGCGGGATTCTTTATCAAGGGAGTCGCATTTGCGTGCCCCATGATGAAGAACTGAGGAAGAAGATCTTAGAAGAAGCTCACAGCACACCATACTCCATGCATCCTGGTTCTTCCAAGATGCACCAAGATGTGAAACAGAGGTTCTGATGGTCAGGACTCAAAAGAGATGTAGCTAAGTATGTCAGTACCTGCTTGACATGCCAGAGAGTCAAAGCAGAACACCAGAGACCAGGAGGAGTTCTTCAGCCTCTTCCAATACCAGAATGGAAATGTGAAGACATATCCATGGACTTCATAACAGGTCTTCCAAGAACCACCAATGGATATGATGCGATATGGGTAATAGTAGACCGATTGACCAAGTCTGCTCACTTCCTAGCCATCAAGGTGTCCCACTCCATAGAGCAGTTGGCCCAGCTATATGTTAAAGAGGTAGTCAGACTTCATGGAGTTTCTAAATCTATCATTTCTGATAGAGATGGGCGCTTCACCTCACACTTTTGGGAGTGCGTTCAGAATGCACTAGGCACCAAACTCAAGTTCAGCACAGCTTTCCATCCACAGACTGATGGACAGACAAAGCGAGTGAATCAGATTTTAGAAGACATGCTCAGAGCTTGTGCGCTAGATTTCAAAGGAAGTTGGTGCAAGTATTTGTGCTTAGTTGAATTCGCTTACAACAATAGCTATCAGGCCACCATCAAGATGACACCTTATGAAGCACTATATGGCAGGAAATACAGATCACCCATTTGCTGGCAAGAAGCAGGTGAAAGAAGAGAGATGGAAGTGGAACTGGGCATACAGACAGAACTGATAGATGAGACTACTCAAGCTATTCAGAAGATCAGACAGAGAATTGAGACTGCCCAGAGTAGACAGAAGAGTTATGCTGACACGCGCCGTAGGCCACTTGAATTTCTAGTAAGGGATTCAGTCTTTCTCAAGGTTGCTCCTATGAAGGGAGTGATGAGATTTGACAAGAAGGGCAAATTAAATCCTCGTTAAGTAGGACCTTACCTGATCATAGAGAGGATTGGGAAAGTAGCTTACAAGCTGGATTTACCACAAGACATGTTAGTAATACGTAATATATTTCATGTCTCCATGCTAAAGAAGTGTCTCCATGACCCGAGCCAAGTGATTCAGCCTCAGTCAGTGCAGATCCAAGAGGATCTTAGTTATGAGAGCAGACCTACACAGATAGTGGACAGAGCAGTCAAGAGATTAAGAAACAAAGAAGTACCACTAGTGAAGGTCGTCTGGCAGAACCAGAAGTACGAGGAAATCACTTGGGAGCGTGAGGACAGTATGAGACAGAAGTATCCAGAGCTATTCTAAGTTCGAGGATGAACTTTTTATAAGGTATGCGGGATTGTAACGACCCAATTTTCCCTATTTCAAGTTCCAAATGTCCATAAAAATATTTGGAAATGCTTTTAAAATATTCTAGAGATTTTTAGAAATTTTTAGAGTATTTTTATGCAATTTTTGGAGGTCGTTTAGTATGGTTACAAAAAGAAAGAAGTTTAAGCAAAAAGTGTTGGAGAAGAGGTTCGAACCCGCGACCTCGGGTCGGACCAAACCAAGCCAAACCGGCTTGACCAGCTGGGATAAGAGATTTATGTTAATCTCAAATAGAGTTAAATAAGGTTATAGTATAGTTGAGTTATATCCGATTACTTATAAAAGGAAATAAGTTTTGGGATTTTAGAAAACCTAACATTTTCTCCCGAAATCTTTTTCTCCTTCTCCCTCGCGACGGCGCCCTCTCCCTCGGCGGAAACGAAGAAGAAGCTAGGTTTTTGGGTCTCCGGCGCCGGCGAAGCTTTCTTCCGGCCAGCCCTCACCCGTGGGTGGTCATCCCGACAGAGAAGAGCTCGCGGGCACAAGAAGAAGCCAGAAAATCTGCAAACCCGAGCCCTCCGAAAACCCTAAGAGCCTTCTCCTTCCTCCTCCTCGGTTGTAAGTCCAAGAACCGGCTGTAAGTACTACTCACCTGCGGTAGGAGTTGCTCCGAATCTTTGGATTTCGTTTTCTTATTTTCGGATTGAATTTCTCCTTGATTTGAATCTGCCGTGAGTTTCCCTATTGGATGATTTCTGCGGTGAGTCTTGGATAAGTAGTTCTTCTTGTTTCCGAAGCTTGCATGAGTTTCCTTGCTTTCTCTACTTTCGGATTATATGTACAGCCGGTTGGTTGTGTTTGCTGCTATGAATCAAAGAAGAAAGAAGGGATTTCGGTTGGAATAGGTTTCCATGGGTTTGGCAAGTAGTTAGGCTTCTTAATTCTGATAATAAGTAAGCTTGATTTATTAGGTTTCAATTCAGCAAGCTTTGTTCCTTAGTTTTGGATTTTTGTTTTCCCTTGCTGTGTTAAGGCTTGCTGTACCGAGCTTGATCAATTAGGGCTGTAGTGCCATTTTTCTTTATGATCCGGGTCTTTGCTAAGGATGTAGTATTTCATGATCTATGATTCTGTGTACTAGATGTTAGCTTACAGTAGTATAGTAGCCAAATTCTAGTGTGTGGTTCCTTAACAGTAGCTTTTAATTGTTATTACTGTGTGTGTACAACCTTTAAGTGCCATTATTAGAACACAGTAGCTTCTATTTGATTCCATGTGCCCGAGTATAGCCTTCAATGCTATTAGTGGAACATAGGTAGCTTTTATTTGCTTTATTTTATAGCATGTTTAGGAAGTTCAAATTAGCATTCTATGCCCAGTTTTTACAGCATGTTTAGAAGTATTAAAGTAGCATTCTTTGCCTAGTTTTACAGCATGTTTAGAAGCATTCAAGTAACATTCTATGCCTGTTTTTACAGCATGCTTAGAAGTATTAAAGTAGCATTCTTTGCCTATTTTTATAGCATGTTTAGAAGCACTAAAGTAGCATTCTATGCCATGTTTTTATAGCATGATTAGTAAGTCCAGATGTGCTTTCTTTTCCTTTATTTTATAGCATGTTTAGAAAGTCCAGATTTGCTTTCCTTTGCTCTATTTTATAACAGGCTTAGGGAGTTCAGATTTGTTTTCCTTTGTGTTATTTTTGTATAGCATGCTTGGTTAGTTGTAATCCTATACTTGTTAGATATATATCTAAAGGATTCTAATAAGCTCTAGTAAAGGATTATGAGAAGTATGAGTAAAGAAAAAGACCAAGGTCTAATTAAAAAAAAAGATAACAAGTAAGTAAAGCAAGAGGCTAGTACCCGACATCCAAGAGCTTGTCGTTAAACAAATCCAGGTGACCATTTCCGAGGTCTTGGCCCTGGTAGACCGAGGTCTGCTCTTTTAGGATTGGTGGCTCGCAACCCCAACCTATTAGGGAACGCGCATGAGTTGGTACTAGGCCTGGGCCCAAGAAAAGAAAACCAAAGTAAAGAAGTAAAGAAAGAAAGAAAAGTAAAGAAGTAAAGAAAGAAAGAAAAGTAAAGAAGTAAAGGAAGAAAGAAAAGAAAAGTTAAGTAAGAAGGAAGAAAGAAAGAAGAAGAAAGTAAAAGATAGAAATTAAAAGATTAATTTCTAACACAAGGATATAAGAAATGAGATAAGTTCCAAGCTTAGAATAAATAAGAATGGTTAGTTTCTTTGATTCTAAGTTTACATTGTTAGTTTCTTGTTATCCTGCTTGATACTGAGTATGATTTGTATTCCGTTCATTTTCTGTATACCATGAGCACATGCAGATAGCTTTATTATTTCAGTTTCAGCACTTATGCATTTCATTTATGCATTTCGAGTTTTGTGAGATAGATTAGTACTTACTAAGCGTTTTCGCTTATAGATACTTTTCTTTTTCCTCCTACTGCAGATAAAGGAAAAGCTAAGATATGAAAGGGAGGCGACAGGATGGTGGTGGTGATGAAGGTGTGTGATGTCTGGACTGTGGAGAGATCCATAATTAGCTGACAACACTGTTAAGATTGTCTGTTTAATTCTTTTAGATTTCTTTAAGTGTTATTTTGAGTTGAGACTGTATTTAAGTTTATTCCGCACTTGTAAGTAGTTCACTTGTATTATTGGTGGAGTGATGTAGTTGGTTGCTTTGCTAGAGTAGTTTCTTTCTTTTACTGTTGATTTATTACTGCGTGGTTGTGAATAAAATGTGTTCCAGCCGCCTGTGGCTGCGTATATATTGTTTGTATTATGGATTTGGTCACCGGTACAGGGGAGACTCTGCCGAAATTTTTCGGTAGGAATTCCTCTGGGCCGTGATAAATCTAAGTGTCGCTAATAATAGCATAAGTGACACTAGTAAGTAGAGTAGTAGTTAAGTAATGGCCATCCTTAGAGAGTAGTAGTAGTAAGAAGGGTGGTTGTTACACCTGAGCTAAAGAGGTTCAAGACCCGACCGGACTATCTTCAAGCTGCCAATATGCTAGCCGGTCTGAAGTTCGACATCAACAAGTTCTTACCTGAAGGGGTGATGTACATATTCGGCCTGAGTTTGATTCGGACTCCCCTCCTGAGCAACATCGGTAAGAATTTTACTTGTGCATTCGCCTTGATTGCTAACTGATTTTCTCCTTTTTCATTTGCACTGGACATTGTCATGGAGTCCGTGATGGCCGGGATTTTGAAAAGGAAAGCGGCGGCGCTCGAGGCCGCAGCTTCCAAGGAGATGGAGCAACTGGGCATTGCTCCGGTCGGCTCACACGAAGGGGAGAGCGAGACCCATGAGGAGTCGGCCGCTCAGGCTTCTCTCCCGGAGCCGGCGGTTGGCATAACTTCTAGCTGAGGGCCTTCCATCCGGGAGGAAGGCTCCGCTCAGGAGGAAGAGCGCCCTCTCCAACAAAAGAGGCGCCGAACGAAGACACCACTTCGATCGGCCACTTCCGCGGTCTAGCCGTCTGAATGGACCACCGCCGACTCTCGCGGCAAAGCCCCAGAGGTGGAGGTGATCTCGTCCGATCGGACCCCATCCCAACTGGACGCGTCCGCGGGCCCCCTCGAGGCCATACCTGTCAGCGCCCTTCCGCCCTCTTCCCGCCGAGTCCAACGCTCGGCTATTTTATCCCAGTTTTCTGCACCGGCCTCTGATCCTTCCCCAGCTTCCGCTCAGACGACTCCCGGTCGACACCGTACCATCAGGGTCTCCCTGCATCTCTCCACCGAAGAGTTGTTGCCCGAGTCCGATCAGCCAACCGCGCCTAAGCACATGATCACCCTGAAGGGGCCCCTAGCCGAGATGTGGGCCGACGCTCCGGCACGTGTCGCGATGATTCCACTCGGCAATCTGGCCAGCAGCCATATGCAGCAGGACACTGGGGTAAGTGTGTTTTCTTCCGAAGTTTTTTATGCCATAATTCCGATCGGCTATTAACATTCCTATTCATGCCAGAGATGGGTAGAGGAGATCGCTGTCTCCAATCGTCTGGCCATGGTGGACGAAGAGTTAAAGAGGCTGAAGGCTTCGGGCGACGCACCCTCCCAGGGTCCTTCATACGCCGAGCTGCAGAAAGAGCTCAAGAAGACCCAAGATCTGTTGGCGGCTGAGCAAATGAAGACGGCCGACCAGGCCCATACTCTGGCCGAACTCGAACGACAGGTCAAATCACGGGACCACAAAATAAGTCTGGCGACCGATCGGAAGAACACGGCTATCGCCGATCTGGAGAAGAAAAACGTCGAGGCCCGGGGCCTGGAGCAACGAGTTAAGGAGCTGATGGAGCAGCTGGACGGCGAGAAGGCGAGCCGCTCGGGTGAAGCCATTAAACATAAGGACGAGCTGAAGAAATTACAGGAGGCTCTCGAAGCTTCCCAAGCCGCCTTCAAGGAATATCAGGAGGCTGAGTCCGGCAGAGTCGCAGCCCTGAGGCTGAAGCACATCCGCTCGATCAAATTTTCAGAAAAAGTATACGAGCGGATGTATACTGCTTTTGAGCTTGCCATCACCGCCACGACGGACTATCTGAAGTCCA
Organism: Zingiber officinale; assembly: GCF_018446385.1. Lineage (NCBI taxonomy): Eukaryota > Viridiplantae > Streptophyta > Magnoliopsida > Zingiberales > Zingiberaceae > Zingiber > Zingiber officinale. Next base: position 80,329,029 of record NC_055986.1, read on the forward strand.
AGGGTCAGCTCCCTGACCCCGCCAGCATCCCGGCTCAAGACTATGCGGCGCTCCTTAGCAACATCCCTAAAGACCTTTATGATTTTCTGGAATAGAAGTCTTTATGTAATTCGGTCGTTCGGCCAAAAACTTCCTTTTTTGTAATTCGGCTGCTCGGCCTTGATTTCTCTAATTTCAATGAAAAATTTTATCTTTGTGCAACTTCGCTTTTACTTTGCATGCTTGTGGGTGATTGGTCGGAGCCTATGACACACAACTCGGCCAACTAGGCCTCCCGAACGGGCGTAGGTGCATACGACTCGTGGCATACGACTTGTCACTACTTTCCCTTGTCGCTTATCTTCAAGCGTCTTTCGTTCTGGCCGGAGGGTTTATAGTCGCCGGTCCGACTCTCGATATTTAACGTTGGAGCTCGACGGTCTTCCGGCCGGGGGGTTTATAGTCGCCGGTCCGACTCTCGATATTTAACGTTGGAGCTCGACGGTCTTCCGGCCGGGGGGTTTATAGTCGCCGGTCCGACTCTCGATATTTAACGTTGGAGCTCGACGGTCTTCCGGCCGGGGGGTTTATAGTCGCCGGTCCGACTCTCGATATTTAACGTCGGAGCTCGACGGTCTTCCGGCCGGGGGGTTTATAGTCGTTGGTCCGACTCTCGATATTTAACGTCGGAGCTCGACGGTCTTCCAGCCGGGGGGTTAATAGTCGTCAATCCGACTCTCGATATTTAACGTCAGAGCTCGACGGTCTTCCGGCCGGAGGGTTTATAGTCGCCGGTCCGACTCTCGATATTTAACGTCAGAGCTCGACGGTCTTCCGGTCGGAGGGTTTATAGTCGCCGGTCTGACTCTCGATATTTAACGTCAGAGCTCGACGGTCTTCCGGCCGGGAGGTTTATAGTCGCCGGTCCGACTCTCGATATTTAACGTCGGAGCTCGACGGACTTCCGGCCGGGGGGTTTATAGTCGTTGGTCCGACTCTCGATATTTAACGTCGGAGCTCGACGGTCTTCCGGTGGGGGGGTTTATAGTCGCCGGTCCGACTCTCGATATTTAACGTCAGAGCTCGACGGTCTTCCGATTCGGCTGACGATGCCCTATACTTGCGCTAATTTTCCGATTTTTTTACTCTTCCATTTCAAGTATATAGCCGAACGGAAAGAATACAACATACATTACATTAGCGCACCTTTCACCCCGCCCGGTAAGGCTGGAGGTGGTTCGTGCTCCATGGTCGATCCAGCTGCCGTCCGTCTTCATCCTCCAAATAATAGGCGCTCGAGCGGAGCTTTTCGATGACTTTGAAGGGGTCCGCCCAAGGAGCCTCCATCTTGCCAACGTCCCCGACCGGCTTTACTTTCTTCCACACTAGGTCGCCGACTTGGAATGCTCTAGGGATCACGCGCCTATTGTAGTTCTGCTTCATTCTCTGCCGGTACGCCATCAGCCGGACGGACGCCTTGGCTCGCTCTTCGTCGATCAAGTCCAACTCCATCTTCCTCCGCTCGGCATTGTCATCATCATAGTTCTGGACCCGGACGGACTCTACTCCGACTTCAACTGGAATAACTGCTTCACCACCGTACACTAAATGGAATGGTGTGACGCCCGTTCCCTCCTTTAGGGTCGTGCGGATAGCCCATAGGACGCCCGACAACTCGTCCACCCAGTTTCCTCCCATATGGTCGAGCCGAACCCGAAGAATGCGAAGAATCTCCCGGTTGGCTACTTCGACTTGACCATTGCTCTGGGGATACGCCACAGAAGTAAAGTGTTGTTCGATGCCATAAATTTTGCACCATTCTTCGAGTTACTTCCCGACGAACTGTCGCCCATTATCAGATATGAGCCGGCGAGGAATGCCGAACCGACAGATTATATGCTGCCAGATAAACCTTTTGACCATTTGCTCGGTGATCTTGGCTAGTGGCTCAGCCTCCACCCATTTGGAAAAGTAGTCGACCGCCACTAGAAGAAACTTCCGCTGATCGGTCGCCATAGGGAATGGACCTACGATATCCATTCCCCACTGATCGAACGAACAGGACACTGTAGATGCTTTCATCTCCTCCACCGGTCGGTGGGAGACGTTGTGGTACTTCTGGCAGGAGAGGCACGTCGCGACGGTCCGAGCGGCGTCTTCTTGTAGGGTTGGCCAAAAGTACCCAGTTAGCAGGATCTTCCTAGCCAGCGATCGCCCGCCCGGATGTCCTCCACACGATCCTTGGTGCACTTCCTGGAGGATATACTCCGCGTCCTCCGAGCTCACACACTTCAAAAGTGGGCGGGAGAAAGCCTTCTTGTAGAGTTGGTCTCCAACGAGTGTGAACCGACCGGCTCTCCTCCTCAATAGCTGGGCTTCCTCCCGATCGGACGATGTCGCACCCGAGCGCAGAAACTCCATGATGGCTGTCCTCCAATCGTTCGGGAATGCGAGGCCCTCCATCCGGTCAATGTGCGCCACCAAGGATACTTGCTCAATTGGCTGCTGGATGACGAACGGTGATATTGAACTTGCAAGCTTGGCTAACTCATCTGCTGCCTGGTTCTCTGCTCGGGGTATCTTCTGGATAATGACTTCTCTGAAGTGGGTCTTGAGCTTTTCGAAGGCCTTAGCGTAGAGCTTGAGCCGAGCGTTGTTAATCTCAAAAGTGCCCGAGAGCTGTTGGGCGGCCAGCTGAGAGTCTGAATGGAGTGTCACCCGACCGGCTCCTACATGCCGGGCTGCCTGCAAGCCGGCTATGAGGGCCTCATACTCCGCTTCATTATTTGTGGCTTTGTAGTCCAGCCGGACGGATAGGTGCATTCGTTCTTCTTGCGGATAGAGTAATAGCACCCCAATCCCTCTCCCGAGCCGAGTGGATGATCCATCCACAAATATTTTCCACATAGCTTCGGGTTCGGGATTTTGCACTTCGGTAACAAAATCTGCTAAGGACTGCGCCTTTATTGCCGAACGGGGTTGATACTGAATGTCAAATTCACTCAACTCCGTTGTCCATTTGATGAGCCGTCCGGATGCTTCTGGGTTCAGCAGCACTCTTCCCAATGGGCTATTTGTCCGGACGATGATTGTATGTGCTAGGAAATAAGGACGAAGTCTCCGAGCGGCGAGGACCAAAGCAAAAGCCAGCTTCTCGAGCCCAGTGTAGCGAGATTCAGCATCTTTTAGAATATGGCTCAAGAAGTACACGAGTTGTTCTTCACCGCTCGTCCTCACTAATGCTGAGCCTACTGCCTGCTCGGTTGAAGATAAATAAATACAGAGTGGCTCACCTACAGCTGACTTGGCTAGCACGGGCAAGGAGTTCAGGTATGTCTTCAGCTCCTCAAACGCCTGATCGCATTCCTCGTCCCAATGAAACTTAGTAGCTTTGCGTAGGATCTTGAAAAAAGGGAGACTCTGGTCGGCAGTCTTAGAGATGAATCTTGACAATGCAGTTATCCGCCCGGTCAGGCGCTGTACTTCCCTCAGATTTCTTGGGGGCGGCATATCTTGCAACGTTTTTACCTTGTTGGGATTTGCCTCTATGTCCCAATCGGTCACTATACAGCCCAAGAAACGCCCGCCTTTTGTTCCGAACAAACATTTCTGAGGGTTCAGCTTGACTCCATACTTCCTCAGCGTTTGGAAGGTCTCCTCCATGTCCGTAAAAAGATCAGCCGCTCGGACGGACTTGATGAGAATATCATCCACGTACACTTCTAAATTGCGTCCGATCTGCTCCTTAAATACTTTGTTCATCAAGCGCTGGTAGGTCGCTCCTGCGTTCTTCAGTCCGAACGACATTACGTTATAACAGTAAGTGTCGTCGGCTGTGACGAAGCTGACCTTCTCTTGATCTTCTCCGGCGAGCGGCACCTGATGGTAGCCCTGATAGGCGTCTAGCATGCATATCAGCTCGCACCCAGCTGTGGAGTCCACCAGTTGATCAATCCGGGGCAGAGGGTAGAAATCCTAAGGGCATGCTTTGTTGAGATCCCGGAAATTGATGTAAACCCTCCACTTGTTGCCCGGCTTGGAGACTAGCACTACATTCGCGAGCCAGCTCGGGAACTGGACCTCCCTTATATGGCCGGCCTCCAGGAGCTTCTCGACCTCCGCTCGGATGATGGCGTTTTGTTCAGCGCTAAAGTCCCTCTTCCTTTGCTTCACCGACCGAGCGTTTGGTCGGATGTGAAGCTCATGCTGTGCTATACCTGGCGAAATTCCCGGCAGCTCATGCGTCGACCAAACGAAGATGTCACAGTTTCTCTGGACACATTTGATCACCTCCTTTTTCTGGTTTACCTCCAGATCGACCGCAATGTATGTGGTGGCCTCCGGTCGGGTCGGGTGGATCTGCACCTCCTCTTTCTCTTCATAAACCAAAGAGGGTGGTTTTTCGGTTATGGCGTTCACCTCGATCCGGGGCATCTTTTGCGCGGAATTAGCTTCAGCTCGAACCATTTCGACGTAGCATCGCTGAGCCGCCAGCTGGTCTCCTCGTACTTCTCCAACTTTATCTTCAATCGGGAACTTAATTTTCTGGTAGAAAGTAGAGACGACCGCTCGGAACTCACTGAGCGCCGGTCGCCCCAGGATAACATTGTATGCTGAGGGTGAGTCGACCACGACAAAGTTGGCAGTCCGCGTCCTTCTGAGCCGCTCTTCTCCCAGTGAAATAGCCAGCCGGACTTGTCGACCGGTAGAACTTCATTGCCCGTAAACCCGTAGAGGGGGGTTGCCATGGGCAGCAACTCGGCTCGATCAATTTGCAGTTGGTCGAAAGTATTTTTAAATATAATGTTGACCGAGCTGCCTGTATCGATGAAAATGTGGTAAATAGTATAGTTAGCTATTACCGCTTTGATGATGAGGGCGTCGTCATGTGGTACTTCGACTCCCTCAAGGTCCCTGGGCCCGAAGCTGATTTCGGGCCCGCTAGCCCGTTCTTGACTGTAGCCGACTGCATGGATCTCGAGCTGCCTGACACTCGCCTTCCTTGCTCCGTTGGAGTCACCTCCGGTCGGTCCGCCTGCTATGATGTTGATTTCGCCCCGGGACGTGTTGCTTCTATTTTCTTCCTCCCGTGCTGACGGCCTAGGCTGCTCCTTAGATACCCGTGGATCATCCTCGTGCCCCTGAGGATGATACCGCTCGGGAGACTTTCTGGATATCTGCCGACCGGCTTCATGGTGTCGCTGTCGCCTGTCGGATGATGGCGATCGACAGTGACCACTCCGGGGAGCGGGGTGGGCGATTAGGGGAAGGCTTCGGCAATCTCGTGTGTTATGTGTGTCGGTCCGGTGGAACGAGCAAAACATGGGGGTCCATACCTTCTTTTTTGGTTTGGGCTGCTCGGTGGCTACCTCTTGGATGGCGTGGGACCTTGCGTGATGAGGGCGGGCTGCTTCGGTTCGCGGTCCTCTGGGCGGCTGGTGGCCAGTGAGCGGCTTCCGCTCGGCAGGGGCTAGCCGCTCAGTTGGAGCTTCTTTTCTTCGGGCCGCCTGGCATCCTCCATATTAATGTACTCATTGGCCCGGTGTAGCATATGATCATAGTCTCGGGGCGGCTTTCGAATAAGTGAACGGAAGAAGTCATCGTCCATAAGGCCTTGCGTGAACGCATTCATCATTGTTTTTGAGGTGGCCGTTGGAATATCCATGGCCACCCGGTTGAATCGTTGGATGTAAGCTCGGAGCGACTCCCTGGGCTCTTGCTTGATGGCAAATAGACTGACACTGGTCTTCTGGTAACGCCGACTGCTCGTAAAATGATGGAGAAAAGCGATGCGGAATTCTTTAAAACTGGTGATGGATCCGTCCGGCAGCCTCCGGAACCATCGTTGTGCCGATCCCGAGAGGGTGGTAAGGAACACCCGACATTTCACTCCATCTGTGTATCGATGTAGTGTAGCTGTGTTGTCGAACTTACCTAGATGGTCATCCGGGTCGGTGGTTCCGTTGTATTCCCCGATCGACGGGGGCACATAATGCTTTGGCAGAGGGTCCCGCAGGATGGTCTCTGAAAACTGTCGGTTGATCCGCTCGGGGGAGGCGTCCGTTCGGGGAGCCTTGCCTTTTCTGTAGTCTCGCCTGGGCGCCTCGTCGGATGAAGATCCTCGATCAAGGTTAGCTAGTGCGACATCAGGAGGCGTACAGAATAGGGCCCGATGAAATGGAATCGGGGCAGGCGGTGCTTCTCCTTGGACGCCGATCGGATCCTTATCTCAGCCCCATGCTGCTGCCGCTCGGCCTCCTGACGCTGACGTCGCTTGTTGCTCTAGTCGTTCGGCTTGCGCCTTCTGTTTCTGTTGCTCCACGAGCTTAGCTGCTCTTGCCTCAATTAGAGCGTCGAGCTCCTCCTGGGAGAGCATCACGGTGTGAGGTCGTCCAGCTTCGTCCATCTTTTCCGCTCGGATACAGGTGCGTTCCCACAGACGGTGCTAATTTGATCCTGTCCGAACGCTGAGTCGATGGACGCTGGGGACGTGGCGCTCTCCGCTGTCTTCGACTGGCTGCACGAATCTCCGACGAACCTGCAAGGAAGTTGAGCCAGAAAGGGGTTCCCGGCGACGACCCTCCGATGCTCAAGTCAGGCAAGAGAAAAACAATGAAGTGGCTCCAAAGATGAGAGATCTCGTACCTCCGGTGAAGTTTGTGGGCTCTTATATAGAGCTCTAGGGAGGCTTGTGCACACCTGTCGAGGCGTACACGTGTCCTTTACCATACCTCAGTATGGGCTTACCAGAGGATCATGCCTGACACCATATTGCTACAGTCCGAGTACCTCTCTGATGGGATAGTAGAACCTTCCGTCGTATGATTCTGCGTATGGCTTGGTCGTCGAACATGCCTGTTGTCAGAAGATGTTCCCCTATGTCCCCTTGTCCTTTTCTCTTTTTTCCCTGAGCAGAGCGTCTATCCGCTCGACAAGCATTGGTCCGACCGGGCGTAGGTATCGGTCCGACCGGAAAGATTTCACTCCATTGCGTGCTCGGCTGAGACTGTTCATTCACAGCATTGCTGCTTTACGCCTCGGCCGAGCGGGCTACCCGCTCGGCCCGGCGACCCTGTTCACCATGAGCGTCGGAAACCCGACTCCCAGTCGGGTTGTCTTTGATTCCGCCCGGACCCGTTCGGCCGATCGACCGATCGGCCAGACCTTAGGTTGACCATTTTGCCCTTTGACCTCCACGTGGCGTTGACTCCCCTCAAAGGGGGTCCTCCGTCCTTACCGCCGGATCAGAACTTATTCTCAATTTTTAACTATCTTGGTCGACCAAGTGGACTATATAAGCAGAAATACTTAACCGGTCAAGAATGGCGAGCAACCACACATATATTTTACTGGATTGTGCAAAAGTAATGTCATGTTTCAAGTTAATATATATTTCTTATTTTGTAAATTTTTCATGTTATAATTTTTTTTATGGTAGGCTTTTCCAAAACTTAAATTCTGAAATATCGACATAAGAGTTTGATCATTTCTGTGATGAAGAATTTGCACCATGATTCAAATTATATGTAAGTAGACAATCTAAATTTGGTTTATACATATCTTAACTTTTAAACATATTATTTAACTTCAGGTTCATGATAATCAAGTTCATGTTAAGAAAGATTTGTTAATCTATCTGTCATGGGGTCCAAAAGCAATGGTCAACACTTGGCCATCATATTTTATAAATGGATATAATTTTTATACTCAGGAATATAGAATGGAGAAGACTACAATGAATAGTGGGGTTTATGTTCAGTCTTCTAATGATTTTTATAATTTGCTGGATGAAATCATAAAGGTAGAATACTCTGACCCAGAAATGTAAGTTATTTTATTGACGTGTCGTTGGTTTGACTTTGTTAGATGGATGAAGGTGCATCCACAGTATAATTTTTGTTGAAATGAATCATAATAGATTGTATAAGAGATATGAACTATTTATGTTGGCACAATAAGTGATTCAAAGGTAGATCTGCTACCTTAATAACCCCCTAGTACCGACCCCATGGATATAGAGGGAGGTAAATATATGTATACAGATGTTAGGTGCATGGTAGGGTAAATCTCAAGTCGTTAGTTCATGAGAATAGACCCCTGGCCATTACGTCAGAGATGTCATATGCCCACCGTCTGCACTATGCCCTGAGAGCTACAATAAGTGATTCAAGTATTCTATGTTTCATATTCTAGTTTGAAACATGACAAAATTGATTGATGGATTATTTGTAAAATGAAAGCATAGGAACAAAAAGTTAGGAACGTTGGGAAGATATTGCATATCAACAAGAGGAAGTTGCGAACATATTTCAAACTGAGAAACATATTATTCCAACATTACGAAATCTCAACAGAGTAGTGAAAAATATTGATGCAAGTGAAATTGATGATGATGACAATGACGAGGAGGAGGATAAGGATGAGAATGACAATGACAATGACAATGGCAATGAGAACTTTGATTTTTGATGATGGATAAGTTTTGTTATCTTAATATAACAAAAATATAATATTTTATTTTCATATATGATAATGTTTTTTTTAATGTGTAAATTTAGTTTTAATCTATAAATTTACAAAACTTGTAGCTCAATTAGTTGTCTATATATTGTCTTATTCTTAAATTTATATATTTTATCTGTTAATACACTATATTTTTTCCTATATGTCATTAGAGGTGACATCTTGGTGTTTTGTTTCATGCACTTTCTGATATGTTAGCAAATATAGTAAGTTTTTTCATGTTCTTTATTATGTATAAAATTTTTATTCACTTTATCATAACAATTTTGGTTGACAGTCTCGATGTGGTAGCTATAGACGAAGTACTCTTGTCTAGTTTGCTTCCACACCTAGTATTGTCTATTACTACGCCCCCTTTCAGTTGTAAGACCTTCCCATGCACCTTCGCTAACACCTTTCCATTCACCTTCACCAATTCCTTCACCAATACCCACGCAAGTTCCTTTGGCCAAACACTTAGTTGTTGAGATGCAAGACACTCGAGAGCCTATAGTCTCTTACGGAGATTCGTAAGTACTATAAAATATTTTATTTGTTCAACTATTTTAATTATTTAACATTATTTATTTATAAATTTATGATAGATTTAAAAATTCTATATGTGTAATTCATAAGATTAATAGAATAGTGAATAACCATTAGGGAGGGGCTTCAATGACGTATATTAGCATTCTAACACCCACAAAAGAGCTCTGATGGAATGAGTTTAATGTATATCATCTTCAGTTTATATATGAAATTAAAATGAATATAAAATCAATTTTTTTCTATTTCAGCGGATATTCAATTGAGACATGAATGAAGAGTTGAAAATAAAAAGATTTTTTAAGAAAAAAATTATGGTGATCATATTCAACATATTCAACATGTACTTAATAGTGAAAAGACAATGGGAAAAAGTCACCCTGCATCACTCATAAAAACTAGGCCAGAATCTTCAATTTTTGGGAAATCGAGGATAGCAAACAAAGGAGTCAACAAAATAAAACAAATCAAACTTATAATTCAAGTGACTTGTTTACGACATATGCAGTAGGCTTTATCAATATCGATGAGCATATATATAGATTGATAATTTTTTAACTCTCCCACTAATTTTTGAATCTATTTCATTATTCCATTAATTTTTTTTTAAAAAAAAAGACAAGACTTTGAGTGGGGATAGAGTTAAAGCAATGAAGGTTTGAATTAATTTTGGATATTAATTTATAACTTATATTTTATTAGTTATGTATCTGCACTCTCTATATATTATATATATTTCTATTATATCTAATCAAGATTATATACATTACTAAAATATTATTATTATAATTTTATTTTATTTTTCCTCATGACAATACAAGAAAATATGATGAGCTAGAGCTAGCACAGAGAAGTTCGGGTGCTAGTGATGATAATGGATCTGAGCTCTCTGTTGGTAATAATATGAGTATATGATTAGAGGCGAGTGGAGCACTGAAAGAAGGAAGGATATTGAGAATAAGTTCTTTAGCAGAACCCATAGAGTTGCTGATATATCTTCTTCCACTCCACTAGTAGTAAAGGCACAAATAGAAAACTTAATTGAAGAGATTTGCAATTTGAAGGGAATAATATTGCAAAGGGATCATGAAATGAGGTACAGAGATCAGGAAATTAGTGAATTGCATCAATAATAGAACTTCATAATACAGCATCTTTGATTACATGTGTTGGATCTCGTTGTAGTTTTGATGTAATCAACCAAATTGAGTTAGGTCCTATTGTATTTGATCCTTGTGTCTAAGTGTGTAGGAGCTTAGGAACATAAGAAGTCGAGTGGAAGACGCAGTTAGTGAGAAGGATGACACGGGAAGGGAGCCGACAGACTCAGTGCATTTGAGGGATGAGGTGCTGCGGAAGAGTACACCGGTGGATGAGAAGGATGTGCGCAACGTTCCTAGGGATGAGAAGCCAAAGCGGAAGACTGCTCAAGGAGAAGACCTGAAAAAGGGTCCGGGTGAGTCCTATTTCGGTTGGTCGATATCACCTAGGCGATCGGAGTAGCGGAAGAGCTAAAATGGAGCTGCTGGAGGTGCCTTCAACAAGAGTTGAAGGTGCCTTCGTGACCTTCAGGAAAAAGGTGCCTTCAGGTGGGCTGAAGGCGCCTTCTAGCCCCATGGAAGGCGCCTTCGACCAGTCAGATTTTGCCATTGGTAGTGGATAAACTTTTATCCACTGGCAGCCCGCTGGAGGCGCCTTCCAGCTCTATAGAAAGTGCCCTTAAGCCATGGATAAGATTTTTCAGGGGTTATAAAAAGACCCTTGGACTTAGAAAATTAACAACAACTCCTGTATTCTTTTCCTAGCAATTGCCCGAACGTTCAACAATTGTAAGAGGTTTCGCTACCTACACGAAGGAGATCTGTTAGTGCTTTCATCGTTCTTGGATTAACAATCACCTAGGTTATAACTAAGTAAATCTTTAGCCTCATCTTTTAAGTTGTTAATTTAAGTTATTATTATTGTTGCTTTTAATTTGAGTTGAAAGAATAGGAAAGGTGTTATTTTTCTTTTTCATGCAATTCACCTCCTCTTGTTGGCCCTGCTGCGCCAACATCATGTACTATCTTCTATTATTCACAGAGTCCTTCCTGTCAGTCCCACATCACATTGAGAGTTTTGTTTCTGATGTTGCTTTTACTCATATTTGGTTATCTGAACATGTTCATGTAATAATTAACTTAAGTGTGAATTTTTATCTTGTGTTGGTCTTTTGTTCTGTTTAATGGTTATTGTGTCAAGACAGGATGGCTCACAGTCCATTGTTTTATTCAAGTAGTTTACCTTATGTCATGCATTGTGTTTTTCTCCCAATCATGTGGACTTTTATTTATCTTGCATGGTTGTGGTTGTTTCCAGACACGTGGGATAATATTATTATTCTTGTTTAGACATGTGGTTATGTATTCATATTCCATATGTTGTCATAAGAGGGGATATGTCCGTTTATCAGGTAGGGACACCTCTGGAGCGTGACAATTCTTATCATTCAATCTATGGTTAGTTGACCATACCACTATATCACCAGTCTTCTTATCAAAAAACTATTCAAATGCCTAGATGGCTAATCCAACCCAATCATCAACTCACACTACAAGAAAAAAGCTAAACAACAACGCTTTTTTGGCGTTGTCGTATGTACTTAAAAAGTGATGTTGTAGATGGTGTTGTAGAAAGTCATATCAAAGACAACGCTTTAAAAGCGTTGTGGTTGGTCACAAAGACAACGCTTTTTAAGCGTTGTCTTTTCGTTCTTAAAAAGCGTTGTTATAGATGCTGTTGTAAAAATGCACATATCAAAGACAACACTTTAAAAGCGTTGTGGTTGGTCACAAAGACAACACTTTTTAAGCGTTGTCTATTCGTTCTTAAAAAGCGTTGTTAAAGATGCTGTTGTAAAAATGCACATATCAAAGACAACGCTTTAAAAGCGTTGTGGTTGGTCTCAAAGACATTGTTTTTTAAGCGTTGTCTTTTATTACTTAAAAACGTTGTCTTTTTAAATTTATAAAAATAGTGTTTTCTTAATTAAATAGCAAAATTATAAAAATACTCAAAATTTACATATAATTGAATATCCACAACCACAATCATTTTTATAATAAGACTATTTAACAAATAAATAAAACTTTATATTATACAAACAAAATGTATACATATTGATCCACAAATTAAATTTGTATCATACAGTTATCCTTAACTTCATGACAATAATTTTTCAAACACACAAGTTTTACAAAACCTCATCATTGACTAACCTTGTTGTTGGTGTCCATCGCATGGAATTGCTTCTTTAAGTCCAAGAATCTCTTCTTCCGAAAGGCTTTCAGCTATCACTCTTAGAGCCATCTTCTTCAACTTGTCATCAAGACACCTGGGGTTGTATGCAATCAAGAAATTTTGTATGAAAACTTTCATACATGTAAATCTCGTACTAAATAATATGTCAATGTTATATATACATGTAATTCATACCGTAAGTGTGTTTATATCATAACTGACAAGTTTTCTTTAGGGCCAACTTCTACTCAAGCTCTTTAAACACTGCATCAAAATAAAAAAATTGGCATTAGTTCTGTGCTAAATGAAAATCATATTTAGAGGAAAAAGCGGGAGTGCTGTAGATGGATATATTAACCAAGCATATTAATGTTTGACCTGTCTTTACAAGTTCTAAGCATATATATTAACCAAGCATATAACCTAAGAGGAATAAGTTACAAAATGCTACTTGATGTTTGACCTGTCTTTATTGGATTTTACGGCCCCGGTCTTCTTGTAGCCAGGCACAATGTAATACTTGATGTTGACTCTACCTTTGCAGTTGTTTCGGCTTGAGGAGTGGCAAAGAATGGTGGAGTAGAGGATGGATTTTAGGTATTCATCCGTGCCATCGAGGAAATGACTTATTCCTCTTAGGTTGCCACAGGAACAGGATCTTCCACATCGAAGAAAAATATTACCCCATTTCCTTTTGCATCAGCATCACCTGCTGAACTGAGAAGAGCTAAGACGGCGAATTGAGATTCATCATGGGAACAGCTTACGGCTGTAAAAAAATGGGAACCATCAACAAGACAAAAGATTACAATCTTCTAACTACTCAAAGAGAAAATAGTATAAAGTTAAAGAAATATAAAAAATTCTATAAATATTTCACAAAATGTGAGCTTTGTTTGTAATCATACACCATTCGCAAAGCCACGGTAAGTTTATACTGGTCCAACAATGGACTGGTTCTTGCTGCCTATTTTGGACATTTGCAATTTATTAATATTAGTGCATGTATGCTAGAGACACTTGCAAAATAGAAGCTTTAGGACTCAAGATTGTTGTTGTATAGAACTGTTGACATGAACATCTAAAGTGCCAAAAATGGACTGGTTCTTTTTATTTCATTTTAATTTTCTGGTTCTTTTAGTCTTGGATTTATACTACGATCATTTAAGAGCCAAAAAATGCACACCTTCTGTAACAATCCCGTGAGACCAGTACAATGCCAAATTTGAAGTACTCCAAACTGAAAGTTGTGGCTTTAAACCGTGTGTATAGGACACCAGATATTCTGATTCCCCAACAAATGAAGGCTTTGTAATTGGCTGTACAAGAAAAAGGAAAAAAAAACAGATGTAAGGACATTCACTGCTATTTCGATTTGCCAGATAACAATATAGGCAAAATGATGATTACCGAAAGTGTATCTCCAATCATAGCCACAAGAATATTGGAATCTGGATCCCATAATGTAATTATAGTCTCAGCTGCAATAGCAAGGACTGATCCATCGGCAGAAAAAGCAGCAGCTGTTAATGATTTTCCCCTGTCATCAATTCAAAGAAATTAATTTCATGGGAGTTCCACTGCGCAACAACACTATATGATGGGAAAAGAAATATATGCAAGCAAATAATTTCAAAAAATAGTTTAAAGATTTCACCAATAATTCAATTAAAAAACAAGGCATCCTTTAAATTAAGAAACAGTATCTTTTTTTCATAATTAATGTATATACAAAATTGCAAGTTCCATACGCCCAATCAACTGGTTCAGCTCTGAGTAGCATCAAATACAAGTATTACTTTAAATATCTCTGCTTGATTTGAAAGCTGTCTGCTTCCACAAATTATTTCAATTTCATTCGATACAAATAATTTTTTATGTTAAAATAAATCATAAAAACTAAAAGGCATCAAATGAGCAATGATATTAATATAATAAAGGAAAAAACATTTCATTGGCAGCAAAATTTAATACTTGTATGAACCAACAGATTGGCATCTCCAACCAGTTCTCTGGATTGATTCATTATTTCTGTCGGCATGAGAACCATGAACCCAAACCTGAAAAATAGATTACTCATTTAATCATTATATACAATGGGGCAACAGAAAGAAAAGAGCCTAATAGACACTACCTTAAAATCACCACCATAAGATGATGTGACAGCCATGTTGTGTCCAGGGCGAAATGCAAGAGATGAAACTTGAGCATCACTACATCAGAAAGTAAAGAAAATATAAAAAGGTGGTTTATTTTATCTGTTAGAGTGGAAGGTGTAAAGGGTTAAAGAAGTGCAAAGAAAACATTAGTCAAGTAGTGAAAATCTTATAATTTGTCCTGGAGCTCCGAAGGATAAGATTCATGTAACTGATTCCAAACAGTTGGGACAAACATGGGATGGTAGTAATGATAACGGCAGCAGTAACAAAGAACCAAGAATTATTAAGCAGCAGAGAACAACTTGGCAACCAATCACTCAAAGAAGAGCTAAGCCAGCCCACAACCATATGGATCACTCAAGGATAAGCAACGTCAGCCCATAACCATATAGACCAGAAATGAAGTTTCAATATAAAATTGATCAACATTTAACTAATTCAAGATTGTCAACTTGAAGAATTTCTCTAAAATGAGTAATGGTAACAATCAAACTTATCACTCTTTTCCAACAATCAAAAGGTTCAATATGCTGGAATAAGATATGATCTGATCATTCAAGGATGCTTTTCATATTGCAAAAGAAATGCGTGAATGTGCGGATATAATAACCAAATCATAAGCACCAAAACTATATAGAAATTAAAAACCAATGAAACTTCTGTTACATAAAACTAAAGTATCTAGAAAATTGAAAAGGAAATATGTTTGTCTCACTGATATGAAAGACCACATTGGTGTGCCAAATTAAATACTTCTCCAATTGACATCATAGAAAATTAAAAGATTGATGGTCCCTATTCGCAAAGTTATGAAAGATTTATAGAATAAATAAACAAAAAAATAAAGAACAATAGATGAAGCTCTGTTTGTAGTCTTCTTACCTGTGAGGCTCATATATGACAGTGGATAATAAGTACTCTGCCACTAGGGAACCACGAGTCCAGTATTTTAGACAAACCAAACCCCCTAATTTTTCTTCAGGAATTGTCACATCAATGGTAGCCATTAAGGAGCCATCAAGAGAAATGGCTACAAGAGCCACATATAGCTGCAACCATCGAAGTACAAGTACATCCACGAAGAGTTAGCCAAAAATTCAAAGATCTAATTCATCATCTACAAGAATTATGATAGCTATCTATGTTGTAATGCAAAAGTAATTACATGCTTAAAACAAATTATGACAGCAACCAAGCAGATTTTAAGATTGACTCTCTCAAAATGCATCCCCAAGACATTATTTAAATAGGTGCAAATTTGTGATCTCGCTCTATTGAAACACAAACTACACACCAATCCTAGCATGGTAGTTTAGCATGAATCTCAGAAATTATTGAGCTTTAAACTAAATTAAATCTCTATCTTGTCCCAGACAATCCATGACTGATTACTCCAGCAATAGAAACATGTAATTGAATACCCCACAACTGCCACAAAGAGAGCCTGTGGGAGTTATGACACGTGCATTTCCAGTTTCCAGCAAATAGGAACCAATTGTGGTACTTTCTAGCTTATATCCCTGCCTTCTATGTGGCTGGCTAATCAGAATCAAAATGGATATTTTTGTACCCCATAACTGAGTTGTATCAAATATACTTGTTTCTAGTTAATGGAACCCAACAGTAACAGTGATATTTACAGAGCTAATTCCTGGAAGCAATAATGTCTTAGCAAAAAATGACCCAAAGAATCCATAAAAATGCAACTCCAATCAAGCTGTTTACAGAAATTTGGCAGTTGGTACAAATAATGCATTCTTTCCAAATGTCAAACTACAAATTAGAATTGCTTCTAAACTAACAGCCTACTAATGCATGGACGATTGACTCAAAGAGCTACGGATACAACAGAACAAAAGTTAAGGTAATAGTCATAACAGATACAGCACCGCAAATATATCTTGATTAGTTAATGGCGTACCATAACGTCATCTGCAGGCTGAAAATTTCTTTTGCACACTTGGACCTAAGCAATAAAATAAATATCATGAGAACTTGCTTTTTCTTAAAAGGAAAAAAGAGATGTCAAGCTCTAGATGATAATATCAGAATGCAAAAATAGAGCCATCACCTCTGAAACCTCATGGTTGTCAAACAAGCTATAGAATTGTACACAATAATCTTCAGTGGAAACAGCAACTAATCCAGTTGTCTGCTCAAATGCAACTTGTGTGCAGGATCCTTCATGTTTGAGAGGAAACGAAAAAGGAGGCTGAAGATATACTAGAATATATCAACATACGAAAGTTTATCCAGGAAAGGTTTTCAGTAAAACTAAGCCAACAAAGCATTGATGTCTAAACCATATGGTATGACAAACCTTGATTCCCGATATGGATTTTGAGATATCCATTGTAGGCATTTTTAGCAGATGAATGTGATTATCTGAACAAGATACCTGGAAAAAAATATGAATTAACATTGGCTTCCAAATTTCAATTAAATCAAAACATCAAAAGCAGTACAAAGCAATAAAAAGTAGTGTGACAAGTAGAACTATAGAGGTTTATCAATTCTGTATAGGATCATCAGTTGCCAATAATATGCAAAATGCCTGTAGATTTACTAAACAGGACCTCCTTATTAAACATATAATAAAAAATGGAAAAAAACCTCATTTTCAATGAAAAAAATAATGTAATGATATATAAGAAGTCTCCTTAGTTAAGTTGGACATCCTCTTTTGAGTAGGACTTCCTCTTTGATTCCCACGTGATTGAGAACCAGGAATCCTAATTAAAGTGTTTTGGTATTTTAGTCAGATTGAGCCTCACTTTGACTTCAACAACTCTAAATATATAGTGCCTAGCACAAACTTCATCAGATTATGTACTCATCTATGCAAACCATATTTTTAATCAGTCTTCATCAGATTATGTACTCATCGATCCGTGCCATCGAGGAATGACTAAATCATGAGAAAATACAATCAGGGGAGGGGGAAAATTGATGCAGTATGAATCCGGCAAAATGGCTAGTTCGGAAAATAATCAAAAATAAACAAAATCTTATTCTAGAGGGATGGAAGAAATTTTACCTTTCTTTCTTCCGTTCCTCCTACTCTCGAATCTGCTCTGCGAGGAAGGAACTAAGATCGAAGGGTTCAGAGGAGTTGAGGAGCCGTGAGAAGATTAGGAAGGGTAAGCTGACTTTGATTTTTTTTTGAGCAGACGACATTTCAAGAAATAATAATAGCATCGAATGCACATTTCATCTCATCCATGTGCCATAACACCACAGGAAGAAGCCAGAAACTGCACTCGTTTATATAATTAGACCACATGTAACACACTGCCATAAGATCATTAAGTAGGATTTTTTAACATGCTTATACAAACTTCAAACTGTTCATTTGGCATGGAAACAGCTGCTGACTCTGATTCTATTCTTCTTTTTTATCAGATTGTGTAGCAGAATTTTTATGAGGTTCCACAAGAGACTCTGTACCTGCATTTAAACCATCAACATTTTTTGAAGCAGGCTTGTATGGACAAGCAGCTGGCACCCTTGCAGGCTTTCTGTATTCCCAGCCGAAAAGCCTGTAGATCTTACCGACGATGAGATCGAAGAGCAGAGGCAAGGCGTTAACGACGGGGATCAAGAACAAAGGCAACAGGCACGCAATACAGACCATCCTGGCGATTGTTCCGCTCGGCGTCTACACTCCGCTGGATCTGCGTCGAGGGCTCGAGAGATTTGAGAAAGGATAAGCTGACTTTGATTGAGGAGATGGGGAAATGCGAGATTAGGGATCTCGACTTGGAGGAGTTGGGCCGGCGTGAGGAGTTTTGCGTGAGGAGTTTGGGTCGAGATTAGGGTTCAGAGGAGATCACGCGGCAAGGAGAGGAGAAGGCGCTCGTGAAGAGGAGAAGGCGCTCGTGGAGAGGAGTGGAGAGGAGAAGGCACTCGTGGAGAGGAGAAGGAGAGGAGAAGGCACTCGTGGAGAGGAGTGGAGAGGAGAACTCGTGGAGAGGAGTGGTGAGGAGAAGGCGCGCGCGCATTGAGGGTTTAGAGTTTAGCAAAGCGAGGGCTGCGAATTTATTTTAAGTGAGTTTAGGGGAAACATACACAACACTTTAAAAAACGTTTTTTAAAAAAATGTTGTCTTTGACCATAAACAACAACACTAAAGACAACACTTCATTAAAAATCGTTGTCTTTAGTAAAAAGTAAATACCATAGACAACGCTTTTCACTAAAAGCGTTGTAAAACAAAGAACGACAACGTTTTTATTAAAAAGCGTTGTCTATTGGGTGTTGTTGAATGCAAAAATTCTTGTAGTGTCAATATAAATAAAAATAATTTATTTGTTAATTGATCAACTCGAGTTGATAGTTGTTATGAACCACAAGTGCATCATTTCGTTGTCAGTAATAAAAGAATATTAAATCCAGAGGGACTGTTGATTAAGCACTAGTTAACTTCGCACAGCGAATTATCTAGACAAACGTAAAATTGGTGGGAAAAGAGAGTAAGAGAAAGAGAAGAGGGAAGAGAGAGAATGGATCTTGAGAGGGGTTGAGCTAAGAGGATGGAGGATGATGTATTCTAGGATTTTGGTTTCCTTGTAATGCTAGGCGATGTTACATAGATTGCTTAGTTCCTATGTAATACCCACTAAGCTTGTAAGATAAATATATGAATGTGGGATTTTTCCTTAGAAAAATAATAGGAAGTGAGTTGAAGCAAAAAGAAATAAAATGAAATAAAAAGAAGAGGAGGTCAAGGATTGAACCATAAACCTCTTATATTATATTTCATAGAATTAATTAGTAGAAACCAATTGGGATAGAGAGAAGATGTTGATAACAAAGGAGGGAAACTCATGATAAAGGTAAGAGTAAAAGCTAGCCAAAAGAAAACAAGTAAGGAGCAAGAGAAAGGCAACTTGTCTTCCTCCCTTTCTCTCCTTCTTCCTCTTTGGTTTTGCCGAAAATTTAAAGAGGGATTAAGGGGATTCATTTCCCCTTATTTCACCATGAATGATGAGGACAAATAAATAAATAAAAATAAAAATAAAATAGAAAAAAAGGCTAAGGGAGAAGGAAAGCAAAAACTAAGTTTGCTACCTCTTCCCCCTTAACATAAAAGAGAATATGTAAAGGGAAAATTCTATTTTCTCTCATTTTTTCTCATTCTCTCCTCTCCCTCACCGAAACCTCAGTTCCCCCTCTCCTCCATCTTCGGCCCCAAAGCCAAGTTTTTCCCTAAGAAAGCCTAAGATACAAGGAGGACTTAGCAAAGGAATCAAGGGAAAGGAACTAGAAGAAGAGGCTACTTCTTCTTCACCATACCTTAGATCCACAAGCGAAAAGGATGTAAGCTTCCCCTCACCTGTGGTACAAGGCTTTTATGTGATTTTTCGGATTTTATGAGGATTAGAAAACCTAGGAAAGAATTTAAGAAAATTCGGCTAAAGAAAGGGTTTTCAAATCTAGGAAGGTTTAAACAAGTCTTTATTTCATGATATTCTTTCTATGCTATGTAGGAAGGATTTTCTTCATGTTTTTATACTTAAATGATGCTTGATCAAAGGAGTACCTAACTCTAGAATTTCGGCCAAAAATATGTTAAGGAAGTTAGGGAAAAATATTGTTTAACTAAACTAGTACAAAATTTCTCCCATGAACCACTAAGGGTTTTTATTGGTTTTCTTGCTTGAAAGTGACTTGGAACCAAAGAAATCCATTTATATGTTTCGGCCAAGAAAAGGGCTTAGGGTTAAGAAGACCTTTAAATTTAAATAACCATGTTTGTATGATAGAATATAGAGTTCTCTTAAAGAATTGCATGTTGTACATTACTAGAAATTCATGAACTCTTATTTTAGATTTTTGGCTATGATAAGATGGATAGTTTAGAAAAGCTTGAACAAAATTCTAATATGCTCAAGACCTCTGTGATATTATGATATGAAAGTTGTTTAATGCTCTTATGTTTAAATTGAGTATAGAAAATTAGTTACATGATATATGACATGTAAGATCACAAGGGTCCTAGCTTGTTTATGAACCAACTTTGTATATGATGTTCTTAGTAATTTTTGCCATGAAACTTACTTAGTTTTTCCATGCTTTAGGCCACTTAAAACCTAGTTTAGAGATTGGTAGGTTTCGGCCATGAGGAAAAATAAAAGAAAAAGGGAAAGAAACCTAGGAAGCCTAAGACACAATTCACATGTATGTTTATTATGTTTGTCTTTATACATGCTATGAAACTTGTATAATTTCTCATGCTTTTAGGCTATTTGAAGCAAGTTTATATTCTGTGAGTTTCGGCCAAGTAGGGTTTAAAAGACCTAGAGGCCTTAGAAATGAAACCAAATGTGTTAAAAGTACTTCTTATGAAAATATGATAAGGTGTTGATTGTGTCACATATTTGTATAATTTTTCCATGACCTAAATGGATCATTGTGTATTTCGGCCATGAAGGAATAGATGCCATAGAAACCCTAGAACAAGAATTAAATATGCTTATGTCACTCTACATGAAATATGATAAGTAGAAAACCAAAGTTCTCATACTATATGTTGTTTAGTGACCTAAATGAGGCTAGGGTAAGTTTCGGCCATACCTATTGTATGATGTCTTTTTATGAATTTATACATGATGTTAGTTCAAGTTCACATGCTTGTATGTTTGTTTTTAGCCCTAATGAACACTTGTTAAAAGTTTGACCAAGATATACGTTAAGGGCTTGAAGGACTTAAGAACTAGCTCAATATGCTTACAATGCTATTTGAAAAAAATGCTAAAAATATGGTTTAAGGTTTCCATGCTTTCATGACATTTGGGACCTTGTTTATATACTGATAGGGTTCGGCCACATGAGTTTAAGGACTTGGAGAACTTAGAAACCAAGTTAATCATGCTTATAATGCTTCCTATGAAATTTATGTGATGATGATTTAGGTTTCACATGCTTGGAGGTTGTTTTTACCTAAATTGAGACCTAAGGGGGTTCGGCCATGATAGGAACCCAAGGGTTTAGGAAGCTTAGAACCCAAGTTAACTATGTTACCATGTTTCTTATGATAGTATAATCACATGATACACCCTTATGTTTAACCATGTATGCTTGTGATTTATACCTTTTTATGATATGGTATGTGGATAGAGATATGCATATTTTAATGATATGTTATGTGCTTAGAAATATGCATGTTTTAATGATATGTTATGTGCTTAGAAATATGCATGCTTTAATGATATGCTATGTGCTTAGAATATGCATACTTTTATGATATGCTATGTGAGTAGAAATATGCATGCTTTAATGATATGCTATGTGCTTAGAATATGAATGTTGTTATGATATGCTATGTGGGTAGAAATATGCATGCTTTAATGATATACTACATGTTTAAGTGATGCATACTTTCTATGATATGATGTATGCCTAAGTGATGCATACTTTCTTAAGACATGATGTATGCCTAAGTGATGCATACTTTTATGATATGATGTATGCCTAAGTGATGCATACTTTCTTAAGACATGATGTATGCCTAAGTGATGCATACTTTTTATGATATGATGTATGCCTAAGTGATGCATACTTTTATGACATGATGTATGCCTAAGTGATGCATACTTTTATGCTATGCTATGTGACTAAATGATGCATTTTTATACATGCTACTTTACTTTGTAAGGCTTGTACCAAGGGTGGACTCCTAATCAGTCTATAGGCCTTGCTTTGTGATCTGGGCTAAGCCTTGCTTTGTGATCTAGGCTAATAAGGGATGGGCTCCTTAGTACACCCCTAAGCCTTGCTTTGTGATCTGGGCTAAGCCTTGCTTTGTGATCTAGGCTAATAAGGGATGGACTCTTCAAATACGCCCCTAGGCCATGCTTTGTGATCTTGACCTAGTTCCTAGTATGATTCAAGATTTGCTACCTTGGATATACTTAGGACGCGCGCATCTATGTTATGTATGTATGGTACAAGCCGGGGCCCTAAATATGTTGATATTATGTTCAAGTATATATATGTAAGAAGAAAATGGTTTTAAAAGATCATGAGATATACACATGTTTTTCGGATACATGTTTTTAAAATCATGATGCATATGATCTATGATTATGTTGTGTTGAGGCTATGATTTAAGATATGCCATGATATGATTATGTTATGTTTCATGCTATGTTTTAAGAGATGATATGCCATGATATGATTATGTTATGTTTCATGCCATGTTTTAAGAGATGATATGCCATGATATGATTATGTTATGTTTCATGCTATGTTTTAAGAGATGATATGCCATGATATGATTATGTTATGTTTCATGCTATGCTTTAAGAGGTGATATGACATGACTAGTTATAATGTTTGTTATGTTGCATGATATGCTTAAAGAGTATGATATGTTATGCCATGACTAGTTGAGATCATGTTAAGTTGAGACATTATTTGATTATGTGCTGATTGTTGGTTTTAGTGAGTAGGAAAGGAACTTACTGAGCCATGAGTGCTCATAGCTTACTTTCCTTGTACCACAGATAAAGGAAAAAGCTGGATGAGTTAAAGGAGCAGCAGGAGGGGCAACGAAGATGTGTGTGGCGGTGGCTAGGCAACTAATTAAGAACCTGCTTTAAAACATTTAAGAACTATGCTTTGGTTTTTGTGAAATGTAATACAATATGGGTGACTTGATGTTAAGTTTTTATTTATTTTGCTACCATGTTAGTGTAGTTCGGTTTTAATCAAGTTAAGAAAAATAATTTTAAGTCTTCCGCTGTAATACGTACGTAGAGTATCGTAGCCCCGTCCCTTGTTGTTAGCAGGGAGGGCGGGCGTTACATCCTATCCTCTATGTTCTTGCTCTTGTAGAAAGTTAGATGCATTACTGACTCTCCCCTGCAATGGATAAGCCGACATGATCTCCTACTCCATGTCCTATGCTACTAAATGAAGTGATTCCTATGAAGTTTGTTAGCGGGGCAGCCCTGTCACGACACCCCTCGGTCATACAACATAGAAACACACTGACACACAATTACATAGAAATAGAAATAGTGATTATGCCCGATCTCCTACTTCCTTGTGGAGATTTGCTTCTCCTTTCAAGGTGATACCCCATACGTCCATTAGTGGGGCCGCCCTGTCACGATGCCCCTTGGTCATACGATCTAGGGTATTTCCCCTACGGGATTAATAATTCTACACAACCATTTGATAAAATATGCAAAAGATATATATATAATACGCTTCACACACACACTTCATCAAACATGAACAAGACATTAACATGTCATTGAATAGAAACATGGCAAATATATATAATTTTACTTCTCCATCACATCACAAATACTTCTTACATCCTAGATCTGGATATCTACTCCATTTCAAAGGAAGAACAACCCCAAAACATAAAGTAAAGCATACTTATAACCCTAGATGTGAGAAGAAGAGGAAGAAGAGATGCTTGCCGATGTTTCTGATATCTTGGGGATGCCTCCTTGCTCCGGAGATGGACGGATCTTAAAGGGATGGAGGTGAATGAAGCTCTAGGGTTCCCCCTAAGGGGAGAACCCTTCCCAAGGAGAGGGACAAAGTCCCAAACCCAAGATGAGTGAAAAGGAGAGAAAAACCCCTTTTATAGGTGTCCACACTGGTCATGACACGACCCCATCACACGGTCGTGTGGCCCACACGACCATATCTTCTTTCTTCTCTGGACTAGTGACACGGCCGTGTGGATCCACATGGCCTCATACATCTTGCTCTCTGCCAGGATGACATAGTCGTGTGGCTTGCACGACCATGTTCTACTTCTTCTCTAGAAATGTGACACACCCATGTGGCTCACACGACGATGTTCTGGTTGTGTCGGTGGGCTGACAGGGTTGTGTGGCTCACAGAGCCTGGGTGACATGGCCTTGTGGCTCACACGACCTACCCTTTTAGTCCATTTTATCACCTCTTAACATGGTATTCTTGAGTTTGGGTCTTCATAAAAGTTTAGATCGTGAAGTTAGCTACAATTTGGTATAAAGAATAGCCCAAAACTCTAACTAAGTACAAAGTTATGCCCATTTTACTATTGGTATGTAGTGCAGGATTTGACACAGCCGTGTGCCAAGGTCGTGTCTCATAGAAACGCATTTTAGGCCATCAAGACGTGCTTTTCTATGGTTTAAGTCTTC
Source organism: Zingiber officinale (assembly GCF_018446385.1). NCBI lineage: Eukaryota > Viridiplantae > Streptophyta > Magnoliopsida > Zingiberales > Zingiberaceae > Zingiber > Zingiber officinale. The sequence goes on from NC_055986.1 coordinate 80,353,648, forward strand.
CCAAGAGTTGTAGATCTTTGGGTTATCTACATTTTGATATAAAGAACAGCATGTAACTCTAACCGAGAAAAAAATTATGGTTATTTTACTTTTGGTCTGCAGTGTTAAAAATGACATGGCTGCGTGGAATTGACACACTCGTGTGGAATTTACACGACCGTGCCATTTAGGCACGGCCGGGATATATGGACCTTGTTTTGTGCCATATTTTCACACATCCATGCCTCATGAGCATGGCTCGGGTATTTTGGAAGCTTTAGACTCCATTTAACTTTCATTTTTTGCTCCAAATCACATCCTATCAATCAAAATATGAAAATAGTAGATCTCTGAACAGAATATAATAGAAGTATTACATTATAATAAAATAGGGTGCAATAAACATAGATATGCTCATGAAATATAAGTAGATGTGTGTTAAAGTATGTATAAAAGTGTATATAATCGATGCACATCGCACCACCGGACTTAAACCTTTGCTTGTCCTCAAGCAAAAACTGCATCTAAACTCATGTGGTTAAATAGTGCATCATAATCTCTAGCAAGTCAATCTAATCTTATCAAATGATTTTATTGGTGAGCAAGATACAAAAGTAGTCTGAGTATGATTTAAATAGTAGTCCTCCGTGCTCAGTGCGATAATGGCCTATGTTTATCAAGTATTAATCCTTAAGCCTAGTCAAGTCGTCATAAAACTAAGTTCCTTATGCTTCTGGCGATAGGCACTTACCTGCCACATGCTTGGTTCATCCTTCTCAATCTACCGAATGTCTCAAAGGTGTGCTCGATATCAAGAGAAACATAGCAGTTATTTCCCCAGTAATCTAACTCAGTCTCAAAGGGGTAACTTACTAGTTTCCACCCACGACAACTGTTTTTTATATCTCTTATTCATTTATTTTTTTTCATCATTTCCTTTTTTTTATGTGATTGCAAGATGCAACACTTGTACACAAATGCCCATAAATGCAAATGTTGGAATATTTTGATTTTTCCAAATGAGCTGACATGATTCGAGCATCATCCAGTAACCAAAATGTAGTTTGAGAAATCACCACGAAAACACTAGTAGTAATCAAGTTCTATGAATCATGACTATTTTCAGAGTTATCTACCATCAAAACTAGGCAAAGTGTATAGAGGTCCTAAAACAAGGTCAATACTTAAACTCTTACAGTAAAAATATTGCTCACTTCATGCTATCATAGATAGAAAAAGATAGATTACTAAACATACTAGCACCATAAGTAACCCATAAGCCACATAAATCTAGAACAAGTGTGCTAGTATTTTGCAATAAGGAATAAACAATCATGATATGATGAATGATGTAACTAGCAAAAACAAAATTTTATTATGCAAAAAGAAGAATATACCAAAAGCTAAACTAAACCTAATGCATCCCCCCAGACTTAAACTTTTCATTGTCTCAATGAAAACTAAAAACAATGTGGAGGAGATTAAAAGTAAGAGAAGTTACCAAATGATGCGTGCAAAATGCCCATGTCATTAACTTCTCCATCATGTAATTGCACTCCTCCTAATCTTTGAGTCCTATAAAAGAAGATTGACAACAAAATTAAGTAGAAGATACATGTTTATTATAAAGAAAGAAATGAAACTAGATAGAACTAAAGACATAAAAGAAAAGAAGGAAAATGAACTTGGGTTTGTTGGTTGCTACTCGGAAAACCTAGAGGTTCCACTGTACAAAAATTTTGTACAAAGGTCTGAACCTTTTCCTAGCTACCATGTGTTCTTTTAAATTAAATTTTGGATCGCCTGCGGAACTTAACACGTTTGATCCAAAACTTAATCTATTTGTTCTTTTAGGTTTTGACTTGGATCTCCTGCGGAACTTAACACGTTCGACCCAAGTCACCTTAAGTTATTAATTCCATTAAATATTAATTTCCATAATTGGTTCCCAGTACTGACGTGGCGAGGCACATGGCCTTCTTGGATATGGGAGCAACCACCACCGACTAGACAAAACCTTTTATAGAAAGCTAATATTTAATTTCCTAAAATAACTTTAGGTTAACCGAAAAGAACAATCAAATCACAAGGAAAAGAAAAAACAAAAGAACACAACATCGAAAAACATATTCGAAATTCTAGAATCGTAAGCCTCTTGTATTTGGTATTATTTCCATAAATAACTAGTATGATGCGGAAAAGGAAAAACTACTAGTTATACCTTCTAGAAAGACCTCTTGATCTTCTATTGTATTCCTCTTCTAACCTCGGACGTTGTGTGGACAACGATCTTCCGAGATGAGAAACCACCAACCACCTTCTTCTCCTCCTAGCTAGGTTCAGCCACAAAGAAAGAAGCTTCACCAAGGAAGAAAATCAAAACACTAACCAAGCTCCAAGAGATGCTCGCTTCCTCTCCTTCTTCTTCTTCTTCTCCAAGTAGTATCCGGCCACCACAAGAGCTCCAAGGAAAGAGAGGGGTTCAGCCACCACAAGAGGAAGAGAGAGAAAGGATGGCCGGCCACACCAAGGAACAAAAGAGGGAGAGAAAATAATAGAGGTTGTCTCTCATGAAGGCACCCTCACCCCTTCTTTTATATTCCTTGGCCTAGGCAAATTAGGAAATTTAATTACAATAAAATTTCCTTAATTTACTTGACATGATTTAATTGAGAAAAATAAAATAAAATTTCCCCAATTAAATTCAAGTGGCCGGCCACATCATGAAGAACAAATTGGACAAGTTTCAATCAACAATTAAAACTTCCTAATTTGTTTCTGGAAATTTTAAAATTAAAATTTCTCTTCAAAAATCTCTTCATGGTTGATAAAAAGAAATTTCCATAATTTTAATTTTACAACATGTGAATAATTTTTAAAGAGAAAATAAAATATCTCACCAATCTACAAATAAGGAAAGAGATCTAATCTCTTTCTTTAATCTATTGTAGATCTTTTTACAAGAGAGATATTTTAATTTTAATTCTCTTTAATAAATTATATCTTCCACATAATAAAAATTAAAATTAAATTTCTTTTTTAATTTAATTTGGCCGGCCCCCACTAGCTTGGGTTCAAACTAGGGCCGGCCACCCAATCTTATACCTAGGCCGACCCTAGCTTGGTTCTCAAGCTAGCTTGGCCGGCCCCCTATTGGTGGGTATAGAAGGTGGGTATAGGTGGGTATAGTACTCTATAAATAAGAGGCTATGATAGGGACCGAGAGGAGGAATTGGTTTTGGTCTCCCGATAAAATTAAGCATCCCATGTTCGCCCCGAACACACAACTTAATTTTATCAATAATAATTCATTCCACTAGAGGACTATTATTGAACTACCGCACCAATCCCAAATTACATTTTTGGGCTCCTTCTTATTATGAGTGTGTTAGTCTCCCTGTGTTTAAGATATCGAATGTCCACTAATTAAGTGAGTTACTGACAACTCATTTAATTAATATCTTAGTCCAAGAGTAGTACCACTCAACTTTATTATCATGTCGGACTAAGTTCACCTGCAGGGTTTAACATGACAATCCTTATGAGCTCCTCTTGAGGACATTATCAACCTAGTATCTCTAGGACACAGTTTCCTTCTATAATCAACAACACACACTATAAGTGATACCATTTCTCAACTTATCGGGTTTATTGATTCATCGAACTAAATCTCACCCATTGATAAATTAAAGAAATAAATATCAAATATATGTGCTTGTTATCATATTAAGATTAAGAGCACACACTTCCATAATAACTGAGGTCTTTGTTTCTTTATAAAGTCAGTATAAAAGAAACGACCTCTAATGGTCCTACTCAATACACTCTAAGTGTACTAGTGTAATTATATAGTTAAGATAAACTAATACCTAATTACACTACGACCTTCCAATGATTTGTTCCTTTCCATTATGGTCGTGAGCTACTGTTTATAATTTATAAGGTACTGATAACATGATCCTCTGTGTGTGACACCACACACCATGTTATCTACAATATAAATTAATTGAATAACTTCATTTATCATAAATGTAGACATTTGACCAATGTGATTCTTATTTCTAGATAAATGTTTATACCAAAAGCTAGGCTTTTAGTATACACTCTAACAGGGTTACCTCCTAAGAAGAGCTTGTTTAAGGTCATTAGCTCGACCACCTCATTAGATTCATCTAAATCTCGCTCTTGGAGGGGTAAGATATTTCAACACCCTCCTACCAAGGGCTCTTATTATGGAGGGAGCTTTCAATATAGGAGATATAAAGTGAAGTATCGCTCTCTCCATCTTCGTCTTCTTTGAAGTTCTTTCAGGTGGTCGAAGATGGTTCAGATTGAGCATCCAATTATGAGCCCAAGTAAAATCTGCACATACAAAGAAAGAGCACACCTCCCATACAAGAGAAATATAAGAAAGAACTATAAAAATATTAAGTTTAACAGAGCATGTATCAAAAGATGAAACACATCCAATAGAATCAATGTTGGGTACCTCTATAAAGTTTTCCAAAGGATCACTAAGAATACTTACCTTGTCATTATAAGAAGTACCTAAAAAATCTAAACAAGTGGATGTGACATCTTCAAAATCAAATAATGATTCTAGCTCTGGCTCAGGTGTTGGTGCAAGTAAAGGTGGTGATTCTTGAGACTCTACTAACTCTGCATAAGTCCCTACACAATGGTCCACAACATGTTCAACCCTTGCCACTCTTATAACCTCTAAGGGTTGTGTGGACAAAGGAAGTGATCCTTGAGATGCTGCTTCCACAACATAGCTCCCTATACATTCTTCCATATTATCAACAACACAAACATCAAAAAATAAACCAACATCAATATCCTCAATAGGAGAATCAATTACAAGAGGATCAATAACTTCACTTGCTATTTTAAGTTGATCTACCACATCACATTCATCATTTGAAAATTCAATTTCATCATCTAAAAATTCAATTTCATCATAACACCCTATAAACCCAGATGGTAGATCTGAAAACCTGTTAACCTGTTAACCTCTGTATTATTATTACAATCCTCATCCGAAGAGTCTTCATCTTTACATACATCCAAAAATCTGCACTCAACCATATTAGAATCATAGAATTTTTTTAAATCTTTATTTTCATTGACCTTCACTAGCCTTTGTGGAAAAGGAACCCTTAGTGAAGGTTTTGGGAAAGATTGAACTTCCTTTTTCCCATATTCCCTTTTAGTTTGCGGAGGAGGTCCAACTTGCTTATCTAGTTTTGGTATTATCAGCCATTGAGAAAAAGGCACTTGTGGCCTTTGTGAACTTCCTGGAGTAATGGAACTGAGTTCTTGAGATCTTCTATTGTTCTTCTCCTCAATTCTAAACAAATCCTTCTTCAGAAGTTCTTCATGATTCTTGCCACTTCTCAACTTAATATCATTATCATTTACACTAGATCTTGTCTGTGTAGGAGGAAGGTCTTCTTTGAACCATTTTGAAACTATGCTATCAATCTTTGCCCCCAAATGTTTGAACTCTTCATTCTGTGACTTGTGAATTTCAACATTCTTGGGTGGTTGAACTACATTTTGTTTGACAAACTCTCTTGCATTTATGGCTTGCACTTCTTGAATATTTGAGGGAGATTCCATCCAACTTTTATCTGACCATTCTTGAAGATTCAATGTCACTTGATCGATTAATGTATAGCTTCATCCACACTCCTATTCATAAAAGAACCTCCAGCTGATGAATCCAAATAACATTTCTCTGAGAAAGAAATTCCCTTATAGAATATGTGCAAGGTTAATCATATTTCCAAGCCATGATGAGGGCACTGTCTTTGTAGACTCTTGAATCTGTCCCATGATTTAAATAATGATTCTCCATCTGTCTAAGCAAAATTTGTGATGCAATTCCTCATGTAAACTGTTCTACTAGGAGGGAAAAAGTGATTCAGAAATTACTGCTCCAATTGTTTTCAACACGTAATGCGTTGAGGACGGAGGGAATATAACCAAGTCCTTGCTTTATCCTTGATACTGAAAGAAAATGCCATCAATCGAACTGCATCCGTTGACACTCCTTCACAATTCACCACATCACAAAGCTCTAGAAATGTCCCAAGGTGCAGACAAGGACTTTCTGACACTTCTCCTCCAAATTTGTGACCTTGTATCATGAAAATTAACTCTGGGTCTAGTAAAAACTTTCTACTTCAATATGAGATTGTACAATGGGAGACATAAATCTTAAAGAAATAGGTGTAGAAAAATCTCATAAGGGCCTGCTTGATATGTTAGTGCTCATGGATATCTAAGAAAAAATTATTAGAAAAAATAAAAATGAATAATTAAAGACAAGAAATAAAATGCTATATGAGACACAAGAAAGAAAATGCATAATTTAAATTGTAAGAAAGAAAGTGCATAATGAAAACAAGAAAGAAAAGGAAAAAGAAAAAAAAATGACTAGAGTAACTCATATGCTAATCAATTAATGTTAATCGAAAACAGTCCCCGACAACGATGCCAAAAACTTGTTACAAATCATAAGTGCACGATTTCGTCATCAGGAATAAAAGAATATCGAATCCACAGGGATTATTGATTAAGCACTAGTTAACTTCACACGGTGAATTATCTAGACAAACGTAAGATTGGTGGGAAAAGAGAGTAAGAGAAAGAGAGAGGGAAGAGAGAGAATGGATCTTGAGAGGGGTTGAGCTAAGAGGATGGAGGATGATAGATTCTAGGATTTCGGTTTCCTTGTAATGCTAGGCTATGTTACATAGATTGCTTAGTTCCTATCCTCTATGTTCTTGCTCTTGTAGGAAGTTAGATGCATTACCGACTCTCCCCTGTAGTGGATAAGTCGGCATGATCTCCTACTCCATGTCCTATGCCACTAAATGGAAGTGATTCCTATGAAGTCCGTTAGCAGGGCATCCCTATCACAATGCCCCTTGGTCATACAACATAGAAACACACTAACAGACAATTATATAGAAATAGAAATAGTGATTATGCCCGATTCCCTACTTCCTTGTGGAGATTTAATTCTCCTTTCAAGGTGATACCCTAGACATCCATTAGCGGGGCAATCCTGTCATGATGACCCTCGATCATACGATCTAGGGTATTTCCCCTACGGGATTAACAATTCTACACAACCATTAGATAAAATATGTAAAAGATATATATATATATATATATATATATATATATATATATATATATATATATATATATATATATATATATATATATATATATATATATATATATAAGCTTCACACACATACTTCATTAAACATGAACAAGGCAATAACAAGTCATTGAATAGAAACATGACAAATCTACATAGTTTTACATCTCCATCACATCACAAATACTTCCTACATCCTAGATCTAGAGATCTACTCCATTGCAAAGGAAGAGCAACCCCGAAACATAAAGTAAAGCATATTTACAACCCTAGATGTGAGAAGAAGGGGAAGAAGAGATGCTTGCCGATGTTTCCGATGTCTTGGGGATGCCTCCTTTTTCTATAGATGGACAAATCGCCAAGGAATAGAGGTGAATGAAGCTCTAGGGTTTCCCCCTCAGGGGAGAACTCTTCCCCAAGGAGAGGGACGAAGTCCCAAACCCAAGATGAGTGAAAAGGGGAGAAAAAACCCCTTTTATAGGCATCCACACTGGTCTTAACACGACCCCGTCACATGATCGTGTGGCCCACATGACCATGTCTTCTTTCTTCTCTAGACTAGTGACATGACCGTGTGGATCCACACGACCTCATACATCTTCCTCTCTGCCAGGATGCCACAACCATGTGGCTCGCACAGCCATGTTCTGCTTCTTCTATGGAAATGTGACACGACCATGTGGCTCACACGACCATGTGGCTCACACGACCATGTTTTGGTTATGCTGGTGGGCTGACAGGGCCATGTGACTCACACGGCCTGGGTGACACGGTCGTGTGCCTCACACGACCTAGCCTTGTAGGACATTTTAGTACCTCTTAACTTTGTATTCTTGAGTTGAGGTCTTTAGTAAAGTTGTAGATCTTAAAGTTAGTACAATTCGATATAATGAATAGCCCAAAACTCCAACCGAGCACAAAGTTATGCCCATTTTACTATTGGTGTGCAGTGCAGGATTTGACATGGTCGTGTGCCAAGGTCGTGTCTCATAGAAACGCATTTTAGGCCTTCAAGACGTACTTTTCTCTTGTTGACGTCTTCATAAGAGTTGTATATCTTGAAGTTATCTATATTTTGATATAAATAACAGCTCATAACTCCAACTTAGAAGAAGGTTATGGTCATTTTACTTTTAGTCTGCAGTGTTGAAAATGACATGGCCGTGTGGAATTGACACACTCATGTGGAATTGACACACTCGTGTGGAATTTACATGGCCGTGCCATTTAGGCATGGTCAGGCCATGTGGATCTTGTTTTGTGCCATATTTTCACACATCCAAACCTCATAAGCATGGCCTGGGCATTTTGGAAGCTTTAGACTCCATTTAACTTCCATTTTTTGCTCCAAATCACGTCCTGTCAATCAAAATATGCAAAGAGTAGATCTCCGAATAGAATATAATGGAAGTATGACATTATAATGAAATAGAGTGCAATAAACATAGATTATGCTCATGAAATATAAGTAGATGTGCGTCAAAGTATGCATAAAAGTGTATATAATCTACGTACATCAATAGCTTAGTCAATCCTTGACTTAACCCAATTCTAAGGTCGAGTCTTCACCTAAATAGGGCTCTACCTAAAATCTAAATTACATGTTCACTCGGCATTTACAATTCATAAGGAAAAGAGGCCTCGCCTTTGGAACTTCTTCATATGCAAAGAAACATTGTTGCTTGGTCTTATGTGGTAAGAGGCCTAGCCTCTAAGTCTTTCTCATTTTTTAAGTGTTTGATCATCTTTTGCCCACTAGAACTATCAACTACCATATATCTAATCAATCTTGATTTACTTGAACCTTCAGTTGTCCAATATTCGATCGCTTCATCAATTGTTTTTGCAACAACTTTGTCAAGTAATTTACACATGCACACTTGACAAATATTATCAGTAATCAAAATGAAAGTTTAACTTAAATATTTATCCAAACATCAAAATTATTTGGTTAAATTGGACCACTTGGATGTGACTATATTAAAAATTTCCTCAATGTATTGTTCTCCACAAGTAAAATTTATTTGGTCAAACTCAACCATTAGGCATGATTTCACCAACACTTTGCAAGTCACTAGAAGGGATGTCCTCTCTAGTAAACCTCCCTGACCATGGTTTGGAATCGACAATTCGGAACCATCAGTTCAACGGTTCCTAGGGGTTAACCCTTAACCTTAACCGTCTAAAACGATTATAGTTCATGGTTTGGAATTGTCAGTTCACGATTCATGCATGGCTCACCATGGTTCATCATGGTTTGCCACAGTTTAGGATTATTATATTCAAAATAATAAAATTATAAATTAATAAAAAAAAGTCATTGCATTAATTTAAGTTGCCTACGTATCCCCTAGGGCATAGGGGAATCAAAGCCCACGTATTTCTCTTACTTTTTACCCTTTTACCTTATGAAGTGGCATTGTTACTCACTTCCATTTTTTATTCTCATAGTATTTGTTCCTTAAGTATCAAATTTCTCGACTACTTCATCTGAAAGTTGCATTCTTTGTATTCTTTTTTTTTAGATCTAGTCTAATCGTCAAGTAATGCTTGAGCTTCCTACGAGTCTGAAGATAAAGTCAATCGTCGTTCATTTAATATGTTATCGCTGTCACTGAACATCTATTCTATAACAATTATTGACACTGGACAAACTAAAATTTCTTTAGCGATGATAAAGAGGATAGAAAAGCTTTGAGAATTTTGTGACCACCATTTTATGATATAGAAATTTGCTTCACTATCTACTTCATTAATATTAAAAGAAGTTATAAAATAATTCTCAAGTTTCTATGTGGAACTTGAGGATCCTTGTAGACATTTTGTCTGTTATTTTTATAAAATTAATGTTTTTGTAAGTTTTAAATTATTGCAACCAGTATTTTGTATTTTAGAAATATTAGTTTGTATTCATATTTTATACTATATTTTTTTTATAAATATCATATAAATAATTTTTAATATTATATACAATATTATTAGGATCAAGAGAAGAATAATTTTTAAATAGAATTAAAGTGTCATAATGCAACCTTAATATTTCTCGTAAAACTTTTAATTTATATCTAGGGTCTAAAGTAAATGCAACTAAATAAATTTCAGGAATATGAAAAAAATAATTTTTTTACATTTCATTTTCATTACTAATATACAAGAAGATCAAAAAAATTTTCTATTCTTTTCATTTAAAACTAATACTACACTAAAAAAATTCCTAAAATTAAATGACATGTAGGATAATAAAAATTAAAAAATTGTTCAGTTGCATCATTAAATATTTTTAAAATTTTACATTTGCTACTACAAATATTCTATTATTGTGGGAATAAATATGTATCAGTATTATTAATATTTTGTGTAAAAAATGAATATAATAATTTTCTATATTGAAATGAATCTTGTAAAAATTGATACGTTGAATTCCAACATATTGGTATTGTTGGTACCCCAAGGTTGTTTTGATGTGATCAAGCAAGTTAGGTTAGGTCTTATTGTGTTTAATCCTGTGTCTAAGTGTGCAAGAACTTAAGAGCACAGGATATCGAGCAAAAGATGCAGCTAGCGAGAAGGACGACATGGAAGAGAGCCGATGGGCTCGGTGCGTCTGAGGGACGAGGTGTTGCGGAAGAGTATGTGGGCGGATGAGAAGGAGGTGCTCAACGTTTTCAAGGGACGAGAAGCCAGGAGCGAAAGCTTGCTTGAGAATGCCGGAAGTTGGCTTCAAGTGAGCCCTATTCTGGATGGCCGAGATCACCCAAGCAAGAGGAACCAGAGCAGAAGACCTAGACCGAGGCGAGCGAAACCGGAGAGGAAGACCCAGACTGGAAAAAGTCAACTTGGTTGACTTTCTTGGTCTGGGCGCTCGAAATTAGATTTTAGCTGGATCACTTTTGACCGCGATCCGTTGCGAAGGGAATAAAATTTTATCCCCCTCCAAGTGCCTAGAACCCTTCCAGGTGCCCCGAGAAAGGCTATATAAGTAGCCCTGCTCCAAAACCAAAAGAACAACTAGAAATATCCAAACAACACTTGTGCAATTTTCCTTTTTTATTTTAACTTCGTCTTGTTGTGCATTCATTGCTGTAAAGAGGCTTCTCCTCCTGAAGGAGATCTTTTAAGTGTGCTTTAACTTCCTTAGATTAACAACCTCCTCGGTTGTAACTAAGTAACTTCTCGATGCCTCTTTCTTTTTAATTTCTTTATTATTCTTTTATGCAAGTGTTATATTAAGTTATATGTTCGAGGAAGGTATTTTTGTTTATTTTTGTGTAGGGGCTATTCACCCCCCTCTAGTCGATCGCTAAGGGTCCTAACAAGTGGTATTAGAGCAAGGACGCTTTAGGAGGACTAACCGCCGATCGAAGCATCGAATCGATGGTCGGACCGAGCATATAGCCACCGAAGTTCGAGGGGGGGTTCACGAGCTGGAAAAAGAAAATGTAGGTATTCTTTAAAACCGATTTTGAATTGCTTTTAATAATGAAGTTCGGTTTTGTAGTGCCCGAAGGAAAGGAAGAATACTAATAGACGAAGAAAGAGCAGGTCGACTACTTGGCAAACGACAAAGCAGAGTTCCATTTGCTGAGCATCCTTCCGCCACAAGAAGTCAACCAGATCGATGCCTATGACTCAGCAAAGGAGCTTTGGGAGAAGTTCCTTGAGCTATATGAAGGGACATCAGAAGCCAAGCTCGTAAGACGGGATCTGCTAAGGAACCGGTTAAGTAACATCAAATTGGAAGCAGAAGAAACCGTTGCACATCTTCACTCAAGAATGAAGGTACTCATCACCAGACTAACGAATCTTAGAGAAAAAGTAAGCAACCAAGATTCGTTAAGGTACACGCTTAATGCATTTCCTAGAACTATAGAGTAGGCATCATTAGTAGATGCTTACTATTTATCTAAAGATTTAGAATCTGTTACCTTAGAAGAAATGTTTTCAACATTTGAAGTCCATGAAACGAGATGTGCAGATCTGAAGGAGTCGAAGCACAACATTGCCTTTAAGATAAGGATGGACGAACAAGATTCAGAATCCTCTCTCGACGACAAAGAAATGGTAATGATGGTAAGACAATTTAAAAAATTATTTAAATCTAGAAAAACTAATCATCTGCAGGGTAGAAAGAAAAGAACAATCATATGCTACCAGTGCAATGAAGAAGGGCACGTTAAAGACAACTATTCTAAGTTAAAGATCAAGGACAAGGACAAAGGAAAGAACAAGAAGCCTGTCCAATCTAACAAGTACAAGACGCTAAAGGCGACGTGGGATGAAACATCATCCGAATCAGAAGTTGAAGTTATGCTGGACTTGCATTAATGGTAAGTCATCAAGAAGACGAAAACGAAGCAAGCTCATCCTAAATGAGCATCGAGAGCATCGATAAAGGAGGAGCGACATCGGAAGAGAGCAGCAGTTCAGGGGGAGCTACGGATAATGAGATCGACAAGCTAAGTCAAGTACGATCTCTTTCTCCCGATAAGTTATTTAAATTTGTTAAATTATTATCTAAAGACTGTTGCAAACTAGAAAAAGAAAATAAAGAATTAAAGTTAATTCTAGCCAAAATTTTCCTATTTGAAGATTTTGAAAAATTAAAATTAGGAAATGATGAATTGAAAATACAAGTAGAAGACTTGAAAAATCATGCATGCTTAAATGTTAAAAATTAAAATATTAGGAAATATAATAATTTGAACTGGTATTTTAATTACCACAAGGGATAAATTAGAAAAATTTCTCAGAAATATATTCCTAAGAGATTTTTAATTAACCCAGTTAGCTAGAACCTATATTGGGTTCCAAAGTTTTGTCTAAATGGAACTTTAATTAGAAGTAGGGCTTTCAGCAAGAAAATTAAATGTTTGAATTTTCTTAAGAGGCTTTGTTTAGAAAGTAGTTATTGCTCTAATAACCAAGAATGCCTAGCGTCTCACCATATCCTAGAAGTCAATTAATGAAATAAAATGTTTAATTAACTAACTGATAAAACATTTAATTTTAATTAAATAATACTTTAAATAGTTACTCAAACAATTTTTTCGGTGTTTTTAACATAGAGATTTTTGAGAAAAAAGGGCTTAAAGTTTTATTTGGAAGTATCAGCTTTACTTTACCAAAATTATTTCTACAAAATTAGTTTTTTCAAATTTGTTTAACTTATGAAATTATTGATGTTACAATTTTTTTTGGTGATATCAAAAGTATTTTTTACTTAGAAATTTTTTCTAAAATTATTGTAATTTTTTAAAGTATTATCAAAATTATTTTCAAAATTTTCAAAAACTTGATAAGTTTTTCAAAATATTGAAAATCAAGTTTTTTTTTAAACTAAAAACTTTCCTATTTTTTGAAAAATTTACCCTTAGATTTCTTTTGATACCCATTTTTTTATGTGATCAAAGGGGGAGCAGGGAAGATTAAGTCTAGGGGGAGGTAGTTTAACCTTTTTTAATTTTTTACACTTTTATTGCAAAATTTATCTATGTTACTTTATGTTAGTTTATACTAACTTAACTTGCATGGGTTACTCACATCAAAAAGGAGGAGATTGTTGGTACCCCAAGGTTGTTTTAATGTGATCAAACAAGTTAGGTTAGGTCATATTGTGTTTAATCCTGTGTCTAAGTGTGAATGAACTTAGGAGCACTGGATATCGAGCAAAAGACGCAGCTAGCAGAAGGATGACATGGGAGAGAGTTGACGGACTTGGTGCGTCTGAGGGATGAGGTGCTACGGAAGAGTACGCGGGTGGACAAGAAGGAGACACACAACGTTTCCGAGGGACGAGAAGCCAGGAGCGTAAGCTTGCTCGAGAAGGTCGGAAGTTGAGTTCAGGTGAGCCCTATTTCGAATGGTCGAGATCACCCAAGCAAGAGGAACTGGAACGGAAGACTCGGACTGAGGTGAGCGAACCCAAAGTGGAAGCCCGGACTAGAAAAGGCCAACTTGGTTGGCTTTCTTGGTCTGGACACCCACACTCAGTCCGGGCACTTGGAACCCTTCTGAGCGCCTGGAATCATATTTTATCCGGTTCACATTTGACCGCGATCTGTTGTGAAGGGGATAAAATTTTATCTCCCTCCAAGTGCCTGGAACCCTTCCAAGCGCCCCGAGTAGGGCTATATAAGCAACCCTGCTCCCAAAGCTAAAGAACAACAAAAAAATCCAAATAACACTTGTGCGCTTTTCCGTTTTTATTTTAGCTTCATCTTGTTGTGTGTTTATTGCTGTAAAGAGGCTTCTCCGCCCAAAAGAGATTTTTTTAGTACTCTTTAACTTCCTTGGATTAACAACCTCCTTGGTTGTAACCAAGTAACTTCTCGATGCCTCTTTCTTTTTAATTTCTTTATTATTCTTTTATGCAAGTGTTATATTAAGTTATAAGTTCGAGGAAGGTATTTTTGTTTGTTTTTGTGTAGGGACTATTCCCCCCCCCCCCCCCCCCCCCCCCTCCTAGCCGCCCGCCAAGGGTCCTAACAGGTATATCATGTGAAAATTTTTTAGATCTCATTTAATTATTTTTACAACTCCATTATTTCATTATAGAGGGATACAACCATAAATAATAAATAGTAATTGTAATTGGTTTAATATGATTTTCTAAAATTCTTAATCCATCTTGAGCACATAAATTTATAACGTGACATATGCAATTAATTTGAAAAAAATAAACCACCGATAATAAGTTGACATATAAATTCTAGTTTTTTAAAACTAGTGGTATTAGAACTAGTATTATTAAATGATATTTAAAAATTTTCATGAGTTAATTTATATTCTTTAAAAATTAAATATAATAATTGTGTGATGTTGTAAGCATTATGCGATTCATCAAAACCTCCATATGCTAAGATTTTTTTTGGGATATTCCTAGAGTTATCAATTCAATGACAAGTTACTCTCATATATGAATGTATTTGCTAATGATCACTCCAAATATCGAAACATAAAGTAACTTTATTATTTAATTTACCAAATTCTTCAATTAATTTTTTTCTTATTTTACTAATTTTTTAATTATACAAGTATAGTTTTAGGAATACATTTAGCAGATAGATTAAGAGATTCTTTATAAAAATATTCAAAAGTGCATTTAGATATAAAATTAAATGAAAGATGCTCTAGAAAATAAATCTAGCTAATCATTCTCTTAATTTATTGTTAGAATATAAAAATAAACTAGAATCAATACTTCCACTAGTGATAAATTTAGATAATTATATTTAAGAATGGTCAATTGCATATTCTATCGAGTGTTTCACTTCTACGTGTCATTTCAACGATCCATAGCCGTTGCCTACTTGAAATTTGTAGGAAGCATTGTAGTGCTAACTTTTTACACTTAATTTTCTCGATAGAAGAGTGACATTCTCAAAATATTGAGTAAAAATAGAAGACTTTAATGAAGAAACATCTTAAACCTTAGAATTAATTGCATTACTACTTCCTTGTGTTTTGTGTGTCGCAATCGAATTCATAAGTTGCTCGTCATCATTAATGGATTAAATGTTCGAATTTACTATTTCCTTACCCCTTTGAGATTGAGATGATGAAGCTCCTCACCTTCGACCTCCTTCTTACCCTCGGCCTCCTTCCATTGTAGATGGAACCAACAAGTGGAAGTCGAAAGTGTGGAGAATTGGAGTCAAAACCATATTGAGATTGTGGAATTGAGAATGAGAGTAGAAAAGATGGGTGTGAAAACAATGAAATAAGCTCTCTATTTATATATTTTAGAGAGTAATAGACACTAAAGCATAGTCATTGAATAAAAAATGATCAAATAATCTCAACTATTAAAAAAATATAAAGAAACCCCTTTCATTCATCCTTGATGGTTCCAATAGTCAGAACTGCTGGTCAACGGGAAAATTAAAAAAATACAAACCTTTGAACTAGTGGGTCAAACTGGCTGTTAACATTCGATCGATGATTATTTTTATCAAACCAATTACAATTTTTGAATCAGAACTGTGTTAGCTAACCAAGTTTCAGGTCCGAACAGAGTCTGAACTCTCTAATCATCTTCCTAAGGCCATTTTCCTTTCTAGCATTCCTAGGCTTAAAGGATTCATGTCATCGAGTATTATAATTAAATGAAACCCTAAGAAGATTGTTATCGACCTTCCTCTTAGACATCAATTTATAGCTCAAAATGTTCTTGTCATAATTAGGTCTTTGCCTTCCCAATATCATGTTTAGGATCCTAAAGTCATTTGAGTTTTTCTAAGATTTTCTTCATTCCATAAAACTTTTAGGTCAAAGTTTGATTGCCTTTTTAACTCCATATCCCTAACCTTAGGGTTCTTAAGTAGTTATGCCTATCTAGCATGTGAGATTAGTTAGTCATGCCCTTAGCTTCCCTAAGTACGTGCTCTAAGACCTTAGCTATTTTTCTAGACACATAAGAATTTGTTACCCTCTTGTTGACCTTTGTAGATCTCCCTTAACTAGAGCTTCCTTCTTTGAAATTTTTTATATGGTTGACGAGGGATTGTTCTTGGAATCTCCTTCCTCTTCTTTATCTCCAAACATCAATTATTGTGGCATATTTGATTTAACATTGATTATTTATCTAAGGTTATGTTATTTAATCCTATTTGGTTCAAGTAGTAAGTGATTCCCAAATAATGGAACATGTTCACCACGTCAACAAATGAGGGATATAATTGGGAATGTGATACCTTGAAAATGTGAGGTTTAATGTGATTCTAGAGTTAACAATTTTTTTTCAAAAAAAATTTCACAATTTTTTTTCCCAAAAATAGGTATTCCAAAGGTTGAATCAAACAATATTAAGTTATGTTTTATTCCCTATAATATTAGTTATGTGATTACCTGATAATCATATAATTAAGGTGTCATGCCCTAGAGGTATATTTGTCCGACAGAACGGATGATACCCCTAGTGACAATGTATGAAATAACATGATATGAGTCCACAACATGGACATAAATACACAGGGATAGATATAAAACATAGCAACAATAGTATAGAAGGATTTACACAATCCCCAAGAATATAGAAAACATAAATAACTAACTGTATGTTGGCATGACTTAATACAATAATAACACAACCAAATAAAAGTAGTCACAAAGCTAAAATCCATGTCCAAGTTAAATAATTACATAACCAAGTTCAAAAACAAAGTACAAATAGAGTAGTAAGAAATAGCATAGAAAAAATGAAACAATCTCAATGTGATGTGGGACTAGTAGCTAGGATTCTCCAAGCGACTTCACAATCATCTACATGCTACTTGAGGATACTAAAGTACAATAGGATAGTGAGTCCACATGACTCAGTGAGTAATAGATAAATGATATTGCACGGTCAAAAGTGTAAGGATATGGAGATCAAAATATACAGTCTCACAAGTAGGAATTATGTATGCAATCATAAATGACATAATGAATGTACATACCAAAACCTATCTAATACATAAGGTATAATGATTAGTAATTGTTGGGGATTCGCAGCATGAATGCTTGTACTACATGAGCAATATATGATAGCATATACAAGTATGATAAATGCACATGTATGAAATAATGTCAGGCATATGCAACAACCATAGCTCAAAAAAATACAACATATCACAGACATATGCACAATAGTATCTCCAAGATATACAACATATATTATATGTGCATATGGTCATGTATGTGTCACTCATGCACACCACTCCAGCTACCATGACATCTGTGTGGCCGAGTGGACAAGATTATGATAATCGCTCACGACTCCAGCTACCTTTGCATCTGAGTGGCCAGTCAGGTAGGATGCCGAGTAGCTATCTAACTACATAACAAGAAGGTCATTGTCTGTATGCAACTCCACTACCACTATCTCGAGTGGCCGAGTGGGCACTACAGGACAAGATGCACTCAACTCTACCTACCACTACTCTGAGTGACCTAGTTGTTAGTATTAGCCCTGGAACCAATTATGAGATGATTGTAAAGGGCTCATTTTGTATCATATATCATTATTAATAAAAACAGGCAAAGTTGGTTATTATATTTATTTCAGTTCAGTGTCGATTGAATAAGTATAATAATATCCTTGGGTAGTAGGTTCTTATCTACAACAATTGGTTGAATTGATAGTGTGATATTATAGATATACATAGAACACTACTCTTAACTATTCCTAGTCGAGTATTAATATACAAGGATAATATTAATGCGTTGAGACTAGCATGTAGGTCAACAGATGACTTAATCTCACAAGTCATAGATATGAGATATCAGGTTGACACATGGGTATATATTAGAGAATATATACTGACTCGCCATGAGAATATTTCATGGATCATTATATGAGTGTCATAAACATTCTCATGTGACTATTGGTATGAATAGTCCTTAGACCTGAAGTCGCTACGGTTCCCTACATAAGGAGTTGTGTACTTTGGTATCGACAAACGTCACCTGTAACAAGGTGGACAATAAAGTCGATCACTGGTATGTAATAAATTATGCGGAGGGATGTGAGTGATGTAGATGGGATCTATCCCTTTCATATGATGAGAGTGATATCTGTGGGCCCCTTGATTAGTAGGACACAAGAAAGCATGGCCATGTGCAAATGAGTCAATATGAGATATTGAGCTTATTTGATTGAGTGTGTCTACTTAGAGATCAAGAAATACAAAGGTTGATAAGAGGATGACACGGTCTATGCCTCATTGATCAATCTAGATATCAAGGATAGAAGGACAAAGTCATATAAGATAATAGCCACGGACAGGTTAGGTCGGATCTCAACTTTCTCGTCACTTGGGTAGCAATGATGCCTTGCTAGATGCCACTCATTGCTTATGTATCTAAATATTGATTTGGGTACATTGCCAACGTTACGAGAACCTATTAGGTCACACACAAAAAACAAGTAGATTTGGAGATGGGTTCATATGATGAATTATTAGATTAAGTCTAATCCGAATTGGACTTATTGAATAAGACTCAATTGAATCTAATTATTGGATTAAGTCCAATTCAAACTAGACTCAAGGAGTCAATTTGAATTAGTAAAATAGTGATTCATTGAATTTGAATTGTATGAGATTAATTGAGTAAGACTTGATTAAATTAGAATTAAGTTAGACTCAAGTGAATTAGACTTGAGTTAAACTCAAGTGAGGAGACTTGAGTTAGACTCAAGTGAGGAGACTTGAGTTAGTATCAAGTGAGGCTTAATGGAGAAATTCATTGAATTTCGAATTCAATGAATCATTTAATTTAATTTTTGAAATTTAATTTAAAATGAGAGGTTTTCAAATGTGGTCCTTAATGGAGAGTGAATGATCATTAAGGCTCATTATGCACATTAAGTGTTTTCATTGGATGAAAATACTTAAGCCATTTTTCCTCTCATTTTTTGTAACTTCTTCATTGTCTCCTTTCTCTCCTCTCCTCTTGGCCAAAACCTTCTCTAGGTTGCTAGCACAACCTTAGGTGGTTTCATCTCCACTTTGTGAGTTTGTGAGACAAACAAACACTTGTTCGTGTGGATACCGAAAGAGGCACGGACGCTTGATCGTGCTGAGATCCGAGCTATCGGGAGATTGTGTGCACGCACCAAAAGTATACTATCATGTTAGAAAACTTAGTATATGAAGTAATTTTTATTTCCCTACGCATGGATCTTCTGGAGGAACTAGTGTTTTTCCGCTGCGCGTTTGTGTGTTTAGCACATCTAGTTCCTTACACTAGTGGGCAGTGAATATGACGGACAACTCCCTCAACCATAGAGGCAGACTTAATTATCAGCATGCATACAATGTGATAATGTGCATGATGTAGATAAACATGATACAGATATAGTCATCATCAATACAATAGTATGATAAACATACGTACATCTAGAAACATGATCTATCAATCATATATATCTATATATATGAAAAGATCCATCAGGTGTCTACTAAACAACATGTATAGTAAATAGTAAAACCTATAGTTCACACCACACACATGTGTATACTACAAAATATAGACAGTCAATAAGGATAACTCCTATAGTACACACTATACACATGTGTACACTACAAAGTATGAATATTCAGCATGATAACTCCTATAGTACACACCATATATGTATACACATTACATGCATATGAATAATCAACACGACAATCTTATAATACACACCATACACATATGTACATTACAGAGTATGAATATCCAAAGATAAGACTATATGAGTAATAAATAGATTATCTCTAAGAACAAGCATAAAAATATCCAACTCAGTTATAATACGAGTAGAGTCAAGGTAATTAATCTACTTCATCAACTAGTTCCATGCACTAAGGTTAATTAAAAACATAGGTCAAGGAAGAAATATCCACCTCAAATATAAGTTGTCCTGAACTATCTCCACATTGGGACGTGTCTTAAATTAGTATTTTACAACACAGAATATATAGTATAGCTTTTAGGATCATAAATACGCTAGAGGGGTGTTGACCTCCGTAAGTGTACGGATATGTCGTAAGTAATAAAAAAAGATATCGTATCCACAGGGGCTGGAATAAGCACTAAAGATGTCTCAACGCGAATTAGCTAAACAACTAATCAATTGGTTTTCAAAAGCTAAGTATGACTATGAAATGTAAACAAAGAAATGAAAGAATAAGAAACAAGAATTAGGGTGACGATAAAGGGCATGTTCTAGGAGTTTTGGTTTCTTTGTAAGGGTTGTTCAATGTAAATGATCTACCAAATCATATTCCTCAATTGCCCATCATTTGTAAAAGGTTGTCGGTTCTGTCTTGCAATAGACAACCGACCTAGGATTAAAATCTATACCTAAATGTGATCAATTAGGAATGGATCTATGTTGTCCTTACACGGGCTTGCCTGTCACGTGCGTCCCTTGAAAAGTCAACATAGAGTTCATCTCTCCTCAACCGCATCAAGATATAATATACAAACTCATACAACCTATCCTACTGTTAGTTAGAGCCCTAGAGCCAATCATATGATGATTATTGTATGGACTCATTGTAACATATTCCTATATATATAAAGGCTTTTATTTTGGTTATTATACTTAGTTGTATTGGTGCCAAATAACTAAGTATAATAGCGTCCTTGAGTAGAAGGTTCTTATCTATATCAATAGATTGGTTGAATCGATAGTGAGATGATATAGGGAACGCTACTCTTAATCATTTCTAGTCAAGTATTAACATTCAGGGACAATGTTAATGCAATGAGACTAGCAAGTAGGTCAACTCGATGACTTGATCTCACAAGTCATGGATATAGAGATATCAAGTTGACACATGGGTATGCATTGGAGAATGTATACTGAATGACCCACCATGAAAAAGTATCATGGATCGTTATATGAGTGTCATATACTTTCTCATGTGGCTATTAGTATGACTACTAGTCCTTGGACCCGAAGTCACCATGGTTCCCTACATAAGGAGTTGCATACTTTGGCTTCGTCAAACGTCACCTGTAACTGGGTGAACTATAAAGGCGATTACTGGGTATGTAACAAATTATGCGGAGGGATGTGAGTGATGTAGATGGGATCTATCTCTCCTATATGATGGGAGTGACATCATTATTCTTGATAGAGTGAGACCACTAAGTGCATGGCCATGCCCAAATGAGTCAATATGAGATATTGAGCTCATTTGATTAGAGTGAGTCTACTTGGAGTTCAAGATTTAGATTGATTAGAGGATGACACGGTCTATGCCTCACATTGATCAATCTAGATGTCAAGGATAGAAGGACATTGTCATATATTGTGAAGAGTCACAATTAGTAGTCACAAGGTGATGTTGGATCTCAACATTCTTGTAACTTGGGTAGTAATGATGTGTTGCTAGATACCGCTCATTACTTATGCTTCTAAATGAGTTTAGGAGCATTGCCAACATTACAAGAACCTATAGGGTCACACACAAAGGACAATTAGATGGAGATTCGGTTCATATGATGAACCAAGAGGATTAGATTCATGTGATGAACCGAATTGGATTAAGAGTAATCCAAATTAGATTAATTGAGTAAGACTTGATTGAGTTAGACTTGAGTTAGACTCAAGTGAGGCTTAATGATGATATTCATTGAATTTTGAATTCAATGATAAATAGAATTCAACTAGAATTCTAGATTCAAATTTCGAATGAGTTTTAAAATGACCATTTAATGAAGAATGAATATTCATTAAAGCTCATTAATGAGGCTCATTAATGGTGTTAATAAGCATTAAGTATTTTCATTAGATGAAAATACTTAAGCCTTTTTTTTTACTCTTAATTTGATAATCGATCATTATTATTCCTCCTTGCTTCTTCTTCTCTCCCTCTCCTCCTTGGCCGAAACCCTCAAAGAGTGCTAGCACACTCTAAGGTTTCCTCTCCACCTAATTATTCATATGGGTACGCATAGAGGGGTGTTCACTTGACACCCTTGAGATCCGACATCTTCTTGGACGAGCGGGATAAGCGAAGGGCTTCGCATCAAAGGTATAAACTCCTAAACATGTAGATCTAAAGTAGATCTAGCATTAGAAAACACGTACATGAAAATTTTAATATTCGCTCTGATACCACTGTAGGGTCTTTCGGGCCACAAAAACCGCTTTTTGAGTTGCGGAAACCTCGAAATCCCATGCCACCCGAAAATCACTATACGGGACCGCCGGGAAGTTGCGACTCGTAAAATCATAAAAATCAGTAGCAAAATTATAGAAATTATGGAAATTACATAATTTGGAATTATGTATAATTTTTATGATGGTCATGGCCCAAATACCCAATAAGATGTGACAAAATGTGTTGTAATTCATAATATGGCCTGCGTGCCATTTTGTGTGTTTGTGCGTGTTGTATATGATCGCGACCTGCGCGTCGTGCCTTCCTTTATTTTATATTCCTGTTGTAAATAGTTTAGACTCGAATGTAACTCGAGTTTCAAATTTGTAATATACAAAAATTGAAGCGGTGGAAGGTCTACTCTAGGAGGAGTTACGAGGAGGGTGCGAGCAACATATGGTGATCAAAGGGAGGAGCTTGGAGAAGCTGTTGACCCTAGGTTGACCATCTGATCTTCTCATTGGCTTGAGAAAATCATAGTAGGGCCATGACTAATCATAATTTAATTAATTGCTTGTGTGTGTGTATGTGATGCATGCTAGAGTAGAGTAATTAATTAGTGCCTTAACGATTAGATTAGATCTAAATCGCGTATATGATGCACCACAATTAGATTAGATCTAAATCGTATATATGATACACATTAACGATTAGATTAGATCTAAATCATGTCAACTCAAAATGCCTACCATGTCGTGATACCCATCACTACCTTGATCACATGTTGTTGTTGAATCTGCCAAAGCAGAGCAACGCATATTATCTTGGTAGGGTGCGGAGGGACAATCTTGGTCCCGCCTATCAACGCCTGGGTGACGACAAACTCAATTAGATTGAGTATAACTAGTTAAATTAGATTTAACTGTAGGCATTATCCAATAGTTGGAAGATAGGATAAAAACACATTTATATTAAATCTTGGGTGATTTAGCCAAAGCAAACTCAAGTTTTAATATACATGCGGATCTTGATCCTATAAACAAGAGTTGCATAGAGATGTAATTGGTAATTAGTTACCTACCAATCATACTAAGTCTTGGGCGATTTAGCCAAAGCTAACTCAAGGCGTAGTATGATGTGGATCTTGTCCCACAAAATTATAGCTAGTTGGTTAGAATCTAGAAAGTATGGTTTGACCACATCCCTGACTTGATTCTACAAAAGTTCTATAATTCAGTGGGAGCATCGTTTAATTAAAGGCCTAATTAAATGATAATTGGAATATGATATTTATTTTCTGTATTTTTTGTTGTAGATTGTCATGTCGTCAAACACGAACTCCTTCTCCCTGTGTTCTGTCCTCGATAAGGACAAGCTCAATGGAGCTAACTTCCTGGACTGGTACAGGAATCTGAGAATAGTTCTCACATAGGAATGAAAACTATACGTCATGGAGCAGCCCATTCCTGAGGCACCTCCTGCCACTGCCACGCGAGCTGACCGAGATGCTTACAAGAAGCATCAAGATGATGCATTAGATGTGTCCTGTCTCATGCTCGCGACCATGAACTCTGAGCTTCAGAAGCAACACGAGTTGATGGGTGCTTATGATATGTTTGAACATCTTTGTCAACTATATCAAGGACAAGCAAGGCACGAGAGATTCGAGATCTCTAAGGCACTGTTTCAGTGCAAGATGCAAGACGGGACTCTCGTAGGTCCATATGTACTCAAGATGATTGGGTACATAGAAAACCTACAAAGGTTGGGATTTCCCCATGGCCAAGAGCTGGCCATTGACTTGATATTGCAGTCCTTGCTAGAGAGCTATAGTCAATTTGTCATGAATTACAACATGAACAAAATTGACAAGCCACTGCCCGAGCTGCTTAGCATGTTGGGAACTGCTAAGCTCAACCTTAAGAAGGTTAAGCCTAACTCCATTATGATGGTGCAAAGGCACAAAGGCAAGGGCAAGCCTAAAGGCAAGGTAAAGTCCCAAGCCAAGGGCAAAGGCAATGCATTGAAACCCAAAGGAGGGGTTGCCAAGGATGCTACTTGCTTCCACTGCGGTCAGACCGGGCACTGGAAGAGGAACTGCAAAGTGTACCTGGAAGAACTTAAGAAGAAGAGAAGTGAGACTTCCACTTCAGGTATATATGTTATAGAAGTCAATCTATCTATTTCTTCATCATGGGTATTAGATACCAGATGTGCTTCTCACATTTGTACTAATGTGCAGGCGCTGAGAAATAGCAGAGCATTGACGAAGGGCGAGGTGGACCTACGCGTAGGCAATGGAGCACGAGTTGCTGCTGTTGCTGTAGGGACTTATTCTCTATCTGGCCTCTGGGCTTGTACTAGAATTAGATGATTGTTGTTATGTGCCTGCTCTTACTAAGAATATTATATCAATTTCTTGTTTGGACAAGAAAGACTTTTCATTTATAATAAAGAACAAATGTTGTTCAGTTTATTTAAATGATATGTTTTATTGTAGTGCACCTCTGATTAACAGACTCTATATTCTAGACTTAGAGAACCTCATCTATAACATAAACACCAAAAGGTTCAAATCAAATGAAATGAACCAAACCTATCTCTGGCACTGTCGCTTAGGTCATATAAATGACAAACGCTTATCCCAGCTCTATAAAATGGTTTGTTGGACTCATTTGATTTTGAATCATATGAGACATGTGAGTCATGCCTACTGGGCAAGATGACCAAGACTCCCTTTAGTGGACACAGTGAGAGAGTGACTGACTTGTTTGGACTTATACATAGTGATGTATGTGGACCTTTCAATGTCGCTGCTAGAGGTGGTTATAGGTACTTCATTACATTTACTGATGACTTCAGTAGATATGGTTATGTGTATCAGATGACACATAAGTCTGAATCCTTTGAAAAGTTCAAAGAATTCAAGAATGAAGTGCAAAACTAGCTTGGCAAGAGTATTAAGATACTTCGATCAGATCGAGGTGGTGAATACCTTAGCCATGAGTTTCGTGACTATCTAGATGAGTGTGGGATTCTATCTCAACTCACTCCTCCTGGAACACCACAGTGGAATAGTGTATCCGAAAGAAGGAATCATACCCTATTAGATATAGTGCAATCTATGATGAGTCACACAGATCTTCCTATGTCTCTTTGGGGCTATGCTCTAGACACACCAGCCTTCATACTCAACCGAGTTCCATTCAAGGCTGTGATAAAGACACCATATAGGATATGGACTGGGAGAGATGCTCAGGTGTCTTTTATGAGGATTTGGGGTTGTGAGGCTTACGTTCGACGTCAAGTCTCAGACAAACTGGGACCCAAATCCGATAAGTGCTATTTTATTGGATATCCCAAGGAAACTAAGGGATATTACTTCTACATTCTCAATCAACACAAAGTAGTTGTGGCTAAGACTGGGGTATTTCTAGAAAGAAATTTTGTTTCTAGAAAAACTAGTGGGAGTATGTTCGATCTTGAAGAAGTTCAAGATATTGACCATAGAACTGAAGCCTCGATGGAAGTTGAACTGGAACCACAAAGTGTTGTGGATGATGTTGTCCTACAAGGAGTTGAGGAACAACAACCAATTCAAGTAGACCTACCTCTTCGCAGGTCTGATAGGGTACGTCGTCAGCCTGAGAGATATTCATTTCTCTTGTCTGACCATGATGACGTTATGCTCATTGAGGATGAGCCTACCTCCTATCAGGAAGATGTGATGAGACCAGATTCTGAGTCATGGCTAGAAGCCATGAGATCCGAAATGGAATCCATGTACACCAACCAAGTACGGACTTTAGTTGATCCACCTGAAGGGGTGAAACCCATTGGGTGTAAGTGGGTCTTTAAGAGAAAGACTGACATGGATGGACTTATATATAAGGGTCGTCTGGTAGCTAAAGGTTTCAAGCAAATTTATGGTATTGCCTATGATGAAACCTTTTCTCCAGTAGCGATATTTAAGTCCATTCGGATCATGCTTGCTATTGCAGCGTACCACGATTATGAGATCTGGCAGATGGATGTCAAAACCGCGTTTCTGAATGGAAACCTGCTCGAGGATGTGTACATGACACAACCTGAGGGTTTTGTAGATCCACAGCATACTGGCAGAGTATGCAAGCTGCATAGGTCCATTTATGGACTAAATCAAGTTTTTCGGAGCAGGAATCTTCGATTTGATGATGCAATCAAATAGTTTGGTTTCATCAAGAATGAAGATGAACCTTGTGTCTACAAGAAGGTTGTAGGGAGCACAGTTGTCTTCCTTGTATTGTATGTGGATGACATACTACTCATTGGGAACGACATCCCTTTGCTGCAGTCTGTAAAGACTTGGCTAGGGACTTGTTTCTTAATGAAGGACTTAGGTGAAGCATCCCGCATTCTAGGCATAAAGATCTATAGAGATAGATCTAGGAGATTGCTTGGCCTAAGTCAGAGTACATATATTGACAAGGTATTACTACAGTTTACCATGTAGAACTCCAAGAAGGGATTTTTGCCGATGTCACATGGTGTAAGTCTTTCGAAGACTCAAGGTCCCTCTTCTAGAGAGGAGAGAGACCGCATGGATCAGATCCCTTATGCTTCAGCCATAGGATCTATCATGTACGCTATGCAATGTACTCGTCCTGATGTCTCGTATGCTTTGAGCATGACGAGCAGATACCAGTCAGATCCTGGTGAAAGTCACAAGATAGCGGTCAAGAATATTCTTAAGTACTTGAGAAGGACTAAAGAATATTTCTTAATATACGGAGGTGATGACAAGCTAGCTGTAAAGGGTTATAGTGATGCTAGCTTCCAAACTGACCAGGATGATTATCGATCACAGTCTGGGTACGTATTTTATATAAATGGTGGTGCTGTGAGCTGGAAGAGTTCGAAGCAGGACACAGTCGCTAATTCTACAACAGAGGCCGAGTATATTGCTGCATCAGAAGCAGCAAAGGAGGCAGTTTAGATCCGCAAGTTCATTACTGAGCTTAGGGTGGTTCCTAGCATAGTCAATCCAATAGAGCTCTATTGTGACAACAATGGAACAATTGCACAGGCTAAGGAACCTCGCTCACACCAGCAGACCAAACACATACTACGGCGCTTCCATCTCATTCGAGAGATCATTGATAGAGGAGATGTGAAGATTTGCTGAGTACCCACAGAGGCTAACATCGCTGATCCCTTGACCAAGGCTTTGGCACAGAGAAAGCATGATGGTCACACTAGGTCATTGGGCCTTAGAGCCTACACTGATTAGCACTAGTGCTAGTGGGAGATTGTTAGTTAGAGCCCTAGAGCCAATCATATGATGATTATTGTATGAACTCATTGTAACATATTCCTATATATATAAAGGCTTTTGTTTTGGTTATTATATTTACCTGTATTGGGGCCAAATAACTAAGTATAATAGCATCCTTGAGTAGAAGGTTCTTACGTATATCAATCGATTGGTTGAATCGATAGTGAGATGATATAGGGAACGCTACTCTTAATCATTCCTAGTCAAGTATTAACATTCAGGGACAATGTTAATGCGATGAGACTAGCATGTAGGTCAACTCGATGACTTGATCTTACAAGTCATGGATATAGAGATATCAAGATGACACATGGGTATGCATTGGAGAATGTATACTGAATGGCCTGCCATGAGAAAGTATCATGGATCGTTATATGAGTGTCATATACTTTCTCATGTGGCTATTAGTATGACTACTAGTCCTTGGACCTGAAGTCACCATGGTTCCCTACATAAGGAGTTGCATACTTTGGCTTCGTCAAACGTCACCCGTAACTGGGTAGACTATAAAGGCAATTACTGAGTATGTAACAAATTATGCGGAGGGATGTGAGTGATGTAGATGGGATCTATCCCTCCTATATGACAGGAGTGAACAGGAGACCACTAAGTGTATGGCCATGCCCAAATGAGTCAATATGAGATATTGAGCTCATTTGATTAGAGTGAGTCTACTTGGAGTTCAAGATTTAGATTGATTAGAGGATGACACGGTCTATGCCTCACATTGATCAATCTAGATGTCAAGGATAGAAGGACATTGTCATATATTGTGAAGAGTCACAATTAGTAGTCACAAGGTGATGTTGGATCTCAACATTCTTGTAACTTGGGTAGTAATGATGTGTTGCTAGATACCGCTCATTACTTATGCTTCTAAATGAGTTTAGGAGCATTGCCAACATTACAAGAACCTATAGGGTCACACACAAAGGACAATTAGATGGAGATTCGGTTCATATGATGAACCAAGAGGATTAGATTCATGTGATGAACCGAATTGGATTAAGAGTAATCCAAATTAGATTAATTGAGTAAGACTTGATTGAGTTAGACTTGAGTTAGACTCAAGTGAGGCTTAATGATGATATTCATTGAATTTTGAATTCAATGATAAATAGAATTCAACTTGAATTCTAGATTCAAATTTCGAATGAGTTTTAAAATGACCATTTAATGAAGAATGAATATTCATTAAATATTCATTAAAGCTCATTAATGAGGCTCATTAATGGTGTTAATGAGCTTTAAGTATTTTCATTAGATGAAAATACTTAAGCCATTTTTTTTACTCTTATTTTGATAATCGATCATTATTATTCCTCCTTGCTTCTTCTTCTCTCCCTCTCCTCCTCCTTGGCCGAAACCCTCAAAGAGTGCTAGCACACTCTAAGGTTCCCTCTCCACCTAATTGTTCGTGTGGATACACATAGAGGGGTGTTCACTTGACACCCTTGAGATCCGGCATCTTCTTGGACAAGCGAGATAAGCGAAGGGCTTCGCATCAAAGTTATAAACTCCTAAACATGTAGATCTAAAGTAGATCTAGCATTAGAAAACACGTACATGAAAAATTTAATATTCGCACGGATCCGGTGGCATGGGATTTCGGGGTTTCCGCAACGTAAAAAGCGGTTTTTGCGGCCCGAAAGACCCTACACCTACCCCCTTGAATAACCCTATTTCACCCTCAAGATCATCCCTCAAACGTCCTTACACGGGCATGTTCCTGTCATGAACGTCCCTCAGAAAATCGAATGAGGTACAATCTCTACAAGATCCACAAGATATCCAAACATTCAATCAAGCATGGTAATTAGGTCCAAACACAACAATTCACACAAGATCAAATAGATACAAAATAGGGCAAAATCATAGAAATAGCAAATTGGCAAATCCACAAGAGTTTTACATCAAATCATCCTTACAATTACTCCCTCCATCTTAGAACAAGAAATCTACTCCATTAAATAAGGAAAGAAACCCCAAGAAAGGAAGATTACAAGCATTCTTATCCCTCAAATCCAAGAAAAGAGAGAAAGAAAACTTATCTACAAAGAAGAACGTCTTCGGATCCAATCCTTGCTTCCCCGGAGTCGATTCGGTGAAGATCTACCCTTAGATCATCGGAAATCCCTCCAAGAATGGTAAAGAACGCCCCAAATCTTGTTTCCCCTCTCTGCCTGTCTCACATGGCCGTGTGCGAGACACGACCATGTCTGGCTCTACCACTGCGCTCCTTGCACAGCCGTGTAGATCCACATGGCCTGCACTGCCTCCAACTCTGGAGCTCCTGCACGAGCCGTGTGAAGCACACGGATAGGGCATTCTTGTCCTCTGGAATTGTTGCACGAGCCGTGTGTAGCACATGGCCAGGGCATTCTTAGCCTCTGGAATTGTTGTACAGGCTATGTGTAGCACACGACCAGGGCATTCTTCAGCTCTGGAAGGCTTGCACAGTCGTGTAGTGTACACGACCTGGCTTCCTGTAGCTTCTCATCTTGGCACGGTCGTGTGAGGTTCACACGGCCAAGGCCACTTCCTTTCCTACTGCATGTTAGTTAGAGCCCTAGAGTCAATCATTTGATGATTGTTGTATGGACTCGGTGTATCATATTCTTATATATATAAAGGCATTTGTTTATGGTTATTATGCTTACTTGTATTTGTGCCAAATAACTAAGTATAATAGCGTCCTTGAGTAGAAGGTTCTTACCTATATCAATCGGTTAGTTGAATCGATAGTGAGATGATATAGGGAACACTACTTTTAATCATTCCTAGTCAAGTATTAGCATTCAGGGACAATGTTAATGTGACGAGACTAGCATGTAGGTCAACTCGATGACTTGATCTCACAAGTCATGGATATAGAGATATCAAGTTGACACATGGGTATGCATTCACTACAATAAAAACCCTCATAGACATCAGTTTTCCACCGGTGTCTATTATATTTTCGACCGATGTCTATGAAGGCGATGTAAAAGGTCTGCCATTTTAGACATCGGGTTAAAACCGGTGTAGTATCACTTAACGACACCGGTGTTCGAATCGGTTATTAACCGGTGTAGTATCACTTAACGACACTGTTTCATCAACGGTGTAAAACCGATGTAATATTATATGTTAATAACACCAGTTTTGGCAGCGGTATACGACCGATGTAATATTAGTTAATGACACCGGTTTTGCAGCGGTGGAAAACCGATGTAATATCATTATTTTTTAACAGCACAAATTTGATTTCCGAAACAGTGAAAAATCGATAGTAACCAAAAAAATACACAAATATTCACAAATTACACAAATATTCTTCATTCAACAATATCCATAAAATACACAAATATTCATAAATTACATAAATATTCTTCTTACAACAGTATCCATAAAATACACAAACATTCTTTTTACATCAAAAGCTAATAGATATCAGAATCAAGGTAGAACATTCTTTTAACAACACATCAAGGTAGAACATCGTGAGTCAAAAATCAAGCTGAGGCTACATTAAATTATGAGAATCAGAATCTGTTCAACTTGCTATACTGCTCCATTCTTCTTGCGCCTTTCATTTCCCTAATCTCACCGCTTTTCACCTTCAAATGCCTAGTTTTCTGAGTTAAAATATCCACTATTCTAATATGTCAAACAAAAGTATCATTTGGTCTACTTAACTACAGCAAAGAACAAAAACAGAAGAATTATGCATGCTGCAGAAGTCCTAGAATATCACCATCAGAAAGAAATTGACATGGGACAATATACGCAATTTACATTCCATTCAAATGCATGCATCATCCAAAGTTTTCAAAAATCAAATACCTTTCCTACTCAAATGTAATCTTGCATGCATTCAGCCCACTCGAACCGCACTTCATCAATTTCAACTCTGGAGTACTTGAGATTTGTAAACTGTAAAAACACATAAATAATATATTAGTAAACCAAGACCAAAGATCATAGTTGAAAATGCAATAAGAGCACCAGGTAACAAGATGACTAATTGGAATGCTTAAAAAGATAAACATTCATCAATTATCTCAACCACATCATATAGTGATAGATCTATGAATAGTAGGTTCAAATCTAACCCTTGCATCCTTCTGGGAGGCAATCTAATTTGATAAACGAGCAAAAAGATGATTTACTCGAAATTAGTTTGCATTTGTAAAAAACAATATCACTTCTGATACTTTATTTTGTACATTTTATCAGTTAAAAGGAAAAAAGTACACTTACCACATTGAACACAACAGGGGCCTCTTTACCTGGAGACAAATTCATGTTCAAAAATAGATACTGAGACAAATCAAATTAATAGATGTGTAAATATTAGTGGTACTATTTCTTTCGATTTCGGTTACCTGTTTC
This sequence comes from Zingiber officinale, assembly GCF_018446385.1. Classification (NCBI taxonomy): domain Eukaryota; kingdom Viridiplantae; phylum Streptophyta; class Magnoliopsida; order Zingiberales; family Zingiberaceae; genus Zingiber; species Zingiber officinale. The sequence continues at coordinate 80,386,070 of NC_055986.1, forward strand.
AAGATCATGCCAAGGATGGGCAACCACTGATCTCTTGGACAATGACAACAATATCCTTTCATTCAACTTTGGAGCTGCAACGTTCTCCTGTTGTCCGCTCATATTTCTACATACATAACAACATAACAAGGAGTATTTGAAGAGATTGCAAGAGTTTATTGATAACAAAAGTCCAAGGTAACTCATAATCCATGAAAAAAATATATAGAGAGAAAACAAAAAACTAGCAATCTGGAAGTTTTGCACCTTGGCATTCTCAGAATGAAAGTTTAGTAATATGATAGCTGACGTCAAACAGAGTTGCAAATCCAAAAGATGGCCATTTGTTCCCCTATTATGGAAGTTAATTAACAATTGAACTTGTATCCAACAAATTAAAGAATGAAAAATTACTAGACAAGTTGGAAAATATGTTATTGTTTCATTTTTATGCTCGCATAATCATTGTGGTACTAATGAACCATATACAAATTACAGGGCACTAATTGGATAATCAACCAACTGCTTGCATTTATGGTTCCAAAGCAATGTAGAAGGTTTCATCACTTAACAAGACCTCATAAAAACAAGTCCTTCATCAAGTTCACCAGCATTACTACAGTAGATCGATAATTCACGAATAGTTTAATGATTTCAATGCAAGTAAATGATCAAAATCAAGACTAAAAGAGATTAAAGAAGGAACCAGAACCGAGAGTGCGATGATTTTACCTTGACGAAGGAATTGGAAGCGATGAGGGTGTTAGCTAGAGCCCTAGAGCCAATCATTTGATGATTGTATTTTGGACTTATTGTATCATATTCTATATATAAATAAAGGCATTTGGTCTTTGGTTATTATACTTACTTGTAATGGTGCCAAATAAACTAAGTATAATAACATCCTTGAGTAGACGGTTCTCACCTATATCAATCGGTTAGTTGAACCGATAGTGAGATGATATAGGGAACACTACTCTTAATTATTCCTAGTCGAGTATTAACATTCAGGGACAATGTTAATGCAATAAGACTAGCAAGTAAGTCAACTCAATGACTTGATCTCACAAGTCATGGATATAGAGATATCAAGTTGACACATGGGTATGCATTGAAGAATGTATATTGAATGACCCGCCATGAGAAAGTATCATGGATCGTTATATGAGTGTCATATACTTTCTCATGTGGCTATTAGTATGACTACTAGTCCTTAGACCTGAAGTCACCATGATTCCCTACATAAGGAGTTATGTACTTTGGTTTCGTCAAACGTCACCCGTAACTGGGTGGACTATAAAGGCGATTACTGGGTACGTAACAAATTATGCGGAGGGATGTGAGTGATGTAGATGGGATCTATCCCTCCTATATAACGGGAGAGATATCGATATTCTTGATAGAGTGAGACCACGAAGTGCATGGCCATGCCCAAATGAGTCAATATGAGATGTTGAGCTCATTTGATTTAGTGAGTCTATTTGGAGTTCAAGATTTAGATTGATTAGAGGATGACACGGTCTATGCCTCATATTGATCAATCTAGATGTCTAGGATAGAAGGACATTTGTCATATTTTGTGAGGAGTCACAATTAGTAGTCACAAGGTGATGTTGGATCTCAACATTCTTGTAACTTGGGTAGTAATGATGTGTTGCTAGATACCGCTCATTACTTATGCTCCTAAAGAGGTTTAGGGGCATTGTCAACGTTACAAGAACCTATAGGGTCACACACTATTGACAATTAGATGGAGATTGAGTTCATATGATGAACCAAGAGGATTAGATTCATTTGATGAATCAAATTGGATTAAGAGTAATCCTAATTGGGCTAACTTGAGTTGGACTCAAGTTGATTCATGTATTCAATGAGTCTAATTTAGATTATGACTCATTAGATCAACTTAATTTAATGAATTAGATTCATTATATTAAGTTGGCTTGAATCAAATGGTTAGATTAGATCAACCATGGAAGAGATTTGGTCAAGTTTGACTTGACTTGAGAGGAAGACAAAAGTCAAGTTTGACTTGACTTTATGCCACCTCATTGGTGAGTTGGCATTGATGTGGACTAATGATGTTACTCCACATCATCATTGGGTGCCACCTCATGGAAGTTACAAAGCCATTCTCTTTATTGGCTTCACATTAATTGCACCTAATGAAAAATTTGGGGGTTACACTTGGGAAGTGGCCGGCCACTTTTGAATGTGAAGAGAATTCATTTTTCTCATTCAAGTGCATTTCACATCTTCTTCCTCTTGGAGCTCTTACTTCTCCCTCTCCTCCTCTCTTGGCCGAACAAGACAAGGTGCTAGCACACCTTTGTTTGGTCTTCTCCATCAAGGATTGTTCGTGTGGATACTTCTAGAGGACCGTACACTTGACGGTCTAGAGATCCGGCACCTTGGACGAGCGGGATTCGCGAAGGGCGCGCTTCAAAGGTATAACCTTTTCTTCATGTAGATCTAGAAGTAGATCTAAGTAGAAACTCGTACATGTAAATTTTTGAAATCTATCCTTCGCACGAGATCCAGTGCAAGGGTGATTCGGCGTTTCTGCGACGCGAAAACGCGATTTTCGTGGCCCGATAACCCAACAGTGGTATCAGAGCCACGTGCGAAGGCGTGTACGAGTTTGTTTTTGATTTTATGAAAAAAAAATAGCTTATGTGATTTTCTGTAAATTTAGGTTTTTTTATAATTTTTATGGGTAATTTTCTCGTTGAAGCGAAGCACAAGTGTTTCGACACTTGTAGGCTTCCGCTATCGGGAAGATTTTTCCAAAACGGCTTGGTTTCGCCCCAAATCTTTTTGGGACAGCGGGCTAAGGCGTTGTTAGATCGCAAAGGAATCCTCGCGATGGTTAGATCGCGGGTAGGGGTGCTCCCCCTGGCCCCGCAAGGGGATTCGTTCTGCGATTGCGCCCGAAAATCGCTAAACGGAACCGCTGGGAAATTGTACCCGCAAAAATTGTAAAATTATAAAAAAAATTATAGAAAATTATAGAAATATATAATTTTGAATTATATATTAATTTTGTGATAGTCATGGCCCAAACGACCCAAATTAGATTTGGAAATGTGTTGTAATTCATAATACGGCCTGCGTGTCGTTATGTGATGTGCATGCTGTATTTATTCTTTTATTTATTTTATTTTCATGACCTGCACGTCGTGCCTTTCTCTTATATTCTGGTTGTAAATTAGATTTAGACTCGAATGTAACTCGAGTTTCAAAATTGTAATGTAATTTTGAAGCGGTGGAAGGTCCACACGAGACGGAGTTACGAGGAGGGCGCGAGCAACACAAGGTGGTCAAAGGAAGAAGCTTGAGAAGCTGTTGACCTTAGGTTGACCATTCGATCTTCTCATTGGCTTGAGAAGATCGTAGTAGGGCCATGACACAATCACAAAATAATTTAATTAATTGCTTATATGTATGTGATGCATGTTTAATTAAGTGGTTAATTAGTGCCTAGCGATTAGATTAGACCTAAATCGTGCACATGATGCACCCCACGATTAGATTAGATCTAAATCAAGTATTTGATACGCATCATCATTTAGATTAGATCTAAATCACGTCAACTCGTAATGCCTACCATGCCGTGATACCTACCACTACCTCGATCGCATGTTGTTGTTGAATCTGCCAAAGCAGAGCAACACATACTATCTTGGTAGGGTACGGAGGGACAATTTTGGTCCCGCCTATCAATGCATGGGTGAGTACAACTCAATTAGATTGAGTAACTAGTTAACTCAATTGGATCGAGTTTAACTATAGGCATTATCCAATGGTTGGTAGATAGGTCAAAATCACGTTTATATTAACTCTTGGGCGTATTAGCCAAAGCTAACTCGAGTTTTAATATAAATGCGGATTTTGATCCTATAAACAAGAGTTGCATAGAGATGTAATTGGTAATCGTTACCTACCAATCATACTAAGTCTTGGGCGTATTAGCCAAAGCTAACTCAAGGGTTAGTATGATGTGGATCTTGTCCCACATGAATTATAGAATTCAGTGGGAGCATTATTTAGTTAAAGGCCTAATTAAATGATTAAGAATATGATATTTATTTCTGCTTTTATTTCTGTTGTAGATTACCATGACGTCGAACACGAACACCTTCTCCCTGCGATCTGTCCTCGAGAAGGACAAGCTCAACGGAGCAAACTTCCTGGACTGATATAGGAACCTGAGAATAGTTCTCACCCAAGAACGTAAACTGTACGTTCTGGAGCAGCCCATTCCGGAGGCTCCTCCTGATGCTTTCAAGAAGCATCAAGATGACGCATTAGATGTGTCTTGTCTAATGCTCGTGACCATGAACTCTGAGCTTCAGAAGCAACACGAGTTAATGGGCGCTTACGATATGGTTGAACATCTTCGTCAACTGTATCAAGGACAAGCGAGGCATGAGAGATTTGAGATCTCAAGGGCACTGTTTCAGTGCAAGATGTCAGACGAGGCTCCAGTGGGCCTATATGTACTCAAAATGATTGGGTACATAGAGAACCTACAAAGGTTGGGGTTCCCTCTTGGCCAAGAGCTGGCTACTGACCTGATCTTGCAATCCTTGCCGGATAGCTACAGTCAATTTGTTCTAAACTACAATATGAATGAGATTGACAAGTCACTGCCCGAGCTGCTTAGCATGTTAAGAACTGCTGAGCTGAACCTTAAAAAGGCAAAGCCCCACTCTATTCTGATGGTTCAGAAACACAAGGGCAAGGGCAAGCCCAAAGGTAAGGGAAAGTCCCAAACCAAGGGCAAAGGCAAGACACTGAAGCCTAAAGGAGGGGTCGCCAAGGATGCTACCTGCTTCCACTGCGGTCAGACCGGGCACTGGAAGAGGAACTGCAAGGTATACTTGGAGGATCTTAAGAAGAAGCGAAGTGAGACTTCCACTTTAGGTATATATGTTCTAGAAGTCAATCTATCTATTTCTACATCATGGGTATTAGATACTGGATGTGCTTCTCACATTTGTACTGATGTGCAGGTGCTGAGAAATAGTAGGGCATTGACAAAGGGCGAGGTGGACCTACGAGTAGGCAATGGAGCACGGGTTGTTGTTGTTGCTATAGGGACTTACTTTCTATCTCTGCCCTTTGGGCTTGTACTAGAGTTAGTCGATTGTTGTTATGTGCCTACATTAACTAAGAACATTATATCAGTTTCTTGTTTGGACAAGAAAGGTTTCTCGTTTACAATAAAGAACAAATGTTGTTCCGTCTATTTAAACGATATGTTCTATTGTAGTGCACCTCTGATAAACGGACTCTATATTCTAAACTTTGAGAGCCCTATCTATAACATAAATACCAAGAGGTTCAAGTCAAATGACCTGAACCAAACCTATCTCTGGCACTGTCGCTTAGGTCATATAAATGACAAGCGCTTATCCCAGCTCCATAAGGATGGTTTGCTGGACTCATTTGATTTTGAATCATATGAGATATGCGAGTCATGCCTACGAAGCAAGATGACCAAGACTCCCTTTAGTGGGCACAGCGAAAGAGCGACTGATTTGTTAGGACTCATACATAGTGATGTATGTGGCTCTTTCAATGTCGCTACTAGAGGCGGTTATAGGTACTTCATCACATTTACTGATGACTTCAGTAGATATGGTTATGTGTACTTGATGACACATAAGTCTGAATCCTTTGAAAAGTTCAAAGAATTCAAGAATGAAGTACAGAACCAACTTGGCAAGAGTATTAAGATGCTTCAATTCGATCGAGGTGGAGAATACCTTAGCCATGAGTTCCGTGACTATCTAGCTGAGTGTGGGATTCTATCCCAACGCACTCTTCCTGGAACACCACAATGGAATGGTGTATCCGAAAGGAGGAATCATACCCTATTAGATATGGTACGATCGATGATAAGTCACACAGATCTTCCGACATACCTTTGGGACTATGCTCTAGACACAGCAGCTTTTATACTCAACCGAGTGCCATCCAAGGCCGTGATAAAGACACCATATAGGATATGGACTGGGAAAGATGCCCAGGTGTCTTTCATGAGGATTTGGGGTTGTGAGGCTTACGTTCAACGTCAAGTCTCAGACAAGTTAGGACCCAAATCTGACAAGTGATACTTTATTGGATATCCCAAGGAAACTAAGGGATATTACTTCTACATTCCCAGTCAGCACAAGGTAGTTGTGGCAAAGACTGGGGTCTTTCTAGAAAGACTAGAGGGAGCACGTTCGATCTTGAAGAAGTTCAAGATGCGAACAATAGCACTAATGCCTCGATGGAAATTGAACTGGAACCACAAAGTGTTTGGATGATGTTGTTCCACAAGGAGTTGAGGAACAACAACCAATTCAAGTAGACATACCTCTTCGCAGGTCTGATAGGGTACGTCGTCAGCCTGAGAGATACTCATTTCTCTTGTCTGACCATGATGACATTGTGCTCATAGAGGATGAGCCCACCACCTATCAGGAAGCTGTGATGAGACCAAATTCCGAGAAATGGCTAGAAGGCGTGAGATCCGAGATGGAATCCATGTACACCAACCAAGTAAGGACTTTGGTTGATCCACCTGAAGGAGTAAAACCCACTGGATGTAAGTGGGTCTTTAAGAGAAAGACTGACATGGATGGACTTATCTATAAGGGCCGCTTGGTTGCTAAAGGTTTCAAGCAGATTCATGGTATTGACTATGATGAAACCTTTTCTCCAGTAGCGATGTTTAAGTCCATTCGGATCATGCTTGCTATTGCAGCTTACCACGATTACGAGATCTAGTAGATGGACGTCAAAACCACGTTTCTGAATGGAAACCTACTCGAGGATGTGTACATGACACAACCTGAGAGTTTTGTAGATCCACAGCATACTAGCAGAGTATGCAAGCTGCATAGGTCCATTTATGGACTAAAGCAAGCTTCTCGGAGCTGGAATCTTCGATTCGATGATGTAATCAAATAGTTTAGTTTCATCAAGAACGAAGATGAGCCTTGTGTCTACAAGAAGGTTGTAGGGGATATAGTTGTCTTCCTCATATTGTATGTGGATGACATACTACTCATTGGGAAGGGCATCCCTATGCTTCAATCTGTCAAGACCTGGCTAGGGAGTTGCTTCTCAATGAAGGACTTAGGTGAAGCATCCCGCATTCTAGGGATACAGATCTATAGAGATAGATCTAAGAGATTGCTTGGCCTAAGTCAGAGTGCATATATTGACAAGGTACTTCTACGGTTTGCCATGCAGAACTCCAAGAAGGGATTTCTACCGATGTCACATGGTGTGAGTCTTTCGAAGACTCAAGGTCCCTCTTCTAGAGAGGAGAGAGACCGCATGGATCAGATCCCTTATGCCTAAGCCATAGGATCTATCATGTACGTCATGCTATGTACTCGACCTGATGTCTCGTATGCTTTGAGCATGACAAGCAGATACCAGTCAGATCCAGGTGAAAGTCACTGGATAGCGGTCAAGAATATTCTTAAGTACTTAAGAAGGACTAAAGAATATTTCTTGATATATGGAGGTAATGATGAGCTAGCTGTAAAGGGTTACAGTGATGCTAGCTTCTAGACCGACCAGGATGACTATAGATCGCAGTCGGGGTTCGTGTTTTGCATTAATGGTGGTGCTGTGAGCTGGAAGAGTTCGAAGCAGGACACAGTAGCTGATTCTACGACAAAGGCCGAGTATATTGCTGCATCAGAGGCAGCAAAGGAGGCAGTTTTGATTCGCAAGTTCATCACTGAACTTGGGGTGGTTCCTAGCATTGCTGACCCTATTGAGCTCTATTGTGACAACAATGGAGCTATAGCATAGGCGAAGGAACCTCGCTCACACTAGCGGACCAAACACATACTACGGCGCTTCCATCTCATTCAAGAGATCATCGAGAGAGGAGATGTGAAGATTTGCATAGTACCTACAGAGGCTAACATCGCAGATCCCTTGACCAAGGCTTTGGCACAGAGGAAGCATGATGGTCACACTAGGTCATTTGGGCTTAAAGCCTACACTGATTGGTACTAGTGCTAGTGGGAGATTGTTAGCTAGAGCCCTAGAGCCAATCATTTGATGATTGTATTTCGGACTTGTTGTATCATATTCTATATATAAATAAAGGCATTTGGTTTTTGGTTATTATACTTACTTGTATTGGCGCCAAATAAACTAAGTATAATAACGTCCTTGAGTAGACGGTTCTCACCTATATCAATCGGTTTGTTGAACCGATAGTGAGATGATATAGGGAACACTACTCTTAATTATTCCTAGTCGAGTATTAACATTCAGGGACAATGTTAATGCAATAAGACTAGTATGTAAGTCAACTCGATGACTTGATCTCACAAGTCATGGATATAGAGATATCAAGTTGACACATGTGTATGCATTGGAGAATGTATACTGAATGACCCGCCATGAGAAAGTATCATAGATCGTTATATGAGTGTCATATACTTTCTCATGTGGCTATTAGTATGACTACTAGTCCTTAGACCTGAAGTCACCATGGTTCCCTACATAAGGAGTTATGTACTTTGGTTTCGTCAAACGTCACCCGTAACTGGGTGGACTATAAAGGCGATTACTGGGTATGTAACAAATTATACGGAGGGATGTGAGTGATGTATATGAGATCTATCCCTCCTATATGACGGGAGAGATATCGATATTCTTGATAGAGTGAGACCACGAAGTGCATGGCCATGCTCAAATGGGTCAATATGAGATGTTGAGCTCATTTGATTTAGTGAGTCTACTTTGAGTTCAAGATTTAGATTGATTAGAGGATGACACGGTCTATGCCTCATATTGATCTATCTAGATGTTTAGGATAGAAGGTCATTTGTCATATTATGTAAGGAGTCAGAATTAGTAGTCACAAGGTGATGTTGGATCTCAACATTCTTGTAACTTGGGTAGTAATGATGTGTTGCTCGATACCGCTCATTACTTATGCTCCTAAATATGTTTAGGGGCATTGTCAACATTACAAGAACCTATAGGGTCACACACTAAGGACAATTAGATGAAGATTGGGTTCATATGATGAACCAAGAGGATTAGATTCATCTGATGAATCAAATTGGATTAAGAGTAATCCTAATTGGGCTAACTTGAGTTGAACTCAAGTTGATTCATGTATTCAATGAGTCTAATTTAGATTATGAATTATTAGATCAACTTAATTTAATGAATTAGATTCATTATATTAAGTTGGCTTGAATCAAATGGTTAGATTAGATCAACCATGGAAGAGATTTGGTCAAGTTTGACTTGACTTGAGAGGAAGATAAAAGTCAAGTTTGACTTGACTTTATGCCACCTCATTGGTGAGTTGACATTGATGTGGACTAATGATGTTACTCCACATCATCATTGGGTGCCACCTCATGGAAGTTACAAAGTCATTCTCTTTAATGGCTTCACATTAATTGCACTTAATGCAAAATTTGGGGGTTACACTTGGGAAGTGGCCGGCCACTTTTGAATGTGAAGAGAATTCATTTTTCTCATTCAAGTGCATTTCACATCTTCTTCCTCTTGGAGCTCTTACTTCTCCCTCTCATCCTCTCTTGGCCGAACAAGACAAGGTGCTAGCACACCTTTGTTTGGTCTTCTCCATCAAGGATTGTTCGTGTGGATACTTCTAGAGGACCATACGCTTGACGGTCTAGATATCCGGAACCTTGGACGAGCGGGATTCGCGAAGGGCGCGCTTCAAAGGTATAACATTTTCTTCATGTAGATCTAGAAGTAGATCTAAGTAGAAACTCGTACATGTAAAATTTTGAAATTTATCCTTCGCACGAGATCCAGTGGCATGGGTGATTCGGCGACGCGAAAACGCGGTTTTCGCGGCCCGATAACCCAACAGAGGGCGTAGTGATCAGGATTTGAAAGAGAGAGATCGTCGCGATCTTCAGACACGGATGCGGTAGAGGACGAGGCTCCGAGGGAGTATTTATAGGATGGAATAGCTTAATGAATATCTAATTTTCTCAATACATATATATAACAATTGTACCCTTAATCAATTAAAACAAGTTCACAATCATAAACAAACAAATCATAAAGCACCAAACACATAGCAACAATAGAATACGACGACCAACAAAAACAATCAATCTAGAAAAAATATTCTAACTATATTAAAATTAAAATAAACTGGAATTGAATAAGAAGAAGAGATCAGGCACACCTTTGCTAGCAATCTCATCGACATGGTTATCCTGACCTTTGCTCTTGATGTTGAACCATTTTTTAACAAAGGCCTTGGACGAAGACAGCTGCTCCCAAGAAACTGAGGGAACAAAGCATGCCCAAATCAACCATCTTAGAGATGAAGAAAACAAAACTAAAGAAGAGAAATATATTATTTTTTTATCTTGCAAAAAAAAACCTTGCTTTTCTTTGGATCATCATCTCTCATCGTTGCAGCACTCCTTCATGCAGTGACTGTAAGTTAGCTTGCCAAACACTCCCAAGGACCTGCGATAATCTGAACCTCGTGGGAAGAAAGAGGTCTATTGAAGAGGTCTAGGGAAGAAAGAGGGTCAAGAAATACTAACTCACAAGGAGAAAGAAGAAAGAAGAAAGAAGACAAAGCTATGCATGGGCTAGAACAAGCAGATGTGATGTAATATTCCTAATGTGCTACATTACTCACGAGCATCGCATATACAACAGATCGAAGACACAGTCGGATACCCAAATCAGAAGGAAAGAGATTACAATGGATAACTTCTAAACTAGATAAGAAAATCTATCAAATATACAGTGAAAAGTTTAAAGGTGTCAACTAGCCTAGTCCATCTGAGCCATAGAAGTCGTCAAAGCCTTGAGTTTAAATCTATTCCTCTCTTAAACAAAAGAAACTAAAATAAAACATTAGTATTTTGATCGCTATAGCAAGCTTTGAGAATGCTAACAAAATTGTGCATCTTGTGGCTTTCAGTACATATTGTTTAGGTTATTGTAGCTTCAAATGAATTTATTTATGCTTGCCTAAATGATGCAAATTGAGTATCAACCTCAAGTAGCTATAATATTACAACAGAAGCACAGTGATTTTGATATGCTCATCTAAGGCCAATTTTGTTGCAGCTGAAGAGAAGAAGATGATCTCTTTACAGAAAACACTTACTTTTGGGCATCTTTAACCAGATTAAGTGCAAAGTTCTCCATAGGTCCAATGGAACGGTCACTTCTAATAGAAAAAATAGTTTGATCAAACCCTTCAGGCGCCCCATCATATAGAGACATATGCAAGAAACATATATTGAATTACAACAAAGCAGGTTAGGTTAGCTATTATGCTGAAATGTGGAAAGTGATAGTCTTTTTCTGAGACGACCACAAAATTGACATACAGCTAATGCATCATAATGTAGGCCATCGTATATCAGCATCACCCTTTCACTGTAGTTCTTCTCCTGTTTCCCAGTCACAAAGAAAGGGGGAAAACATAAAATCCCTTGGCTACAGAAAAGAAAAAGTAGTAGATTCAAATCTTATGATGATACATTACCTGGCCATACACATCACACCGAGTCGATCTTATGAAGACACAGTCAGACGAGCTCTTCCTGTACCTGCTCGTTGAGCCGGCTGGAGCTGGATTGCACGAAGTTGACGAGCTCCGACAGCGTCTACTGCTTCACCTCCTTCTTGCGGGCCGACTTGAGCGTGTCAGAGAAGTCGAAGAGCATAGAGCAGATCTGGTTGCGGAGAAAGAGCGTCTGGCGCTCGAGTACGGGCACATCACGGAAGAGCGGGAGGGACTCGATTTGCGGGACGACACCGGGGGCTAGGGAGGAGTGCAGTTGGTATGGGGAGCTGGGATCGGCGCCTGAGGAGTGGGAGGCAAAAGAAAGAGCCTGAGGAGCGGGATCGGCGCCTGAGGATTAGGGTTTCGATTTATGGTGGGCGAGGAAAAGCCCAAAAAAAAGTGCGCTAAGAAAGTCCGCCAGAATTTTGGTTCATAGACATCGGATTTTAAAAACCGCTGTTAAAATCGATGTCTATTAACGAAAAAAAAGGCGTTCATAGACATCCTATGAGCGAAAATCTACGGTCATAGACATCGGTTTTTGGAAAAATCGGTGTAAAATACTCAAAGACATCGGTTTTTGCTTAAAACTGTTATTGTTCCACAGATGTCTATGAGGGTTTTTGTTGTAGTGATTGGAGAATGTATACTGAATGACCCGCCATGAGAAAGTATCATGGATCGTTATATAAGTGTCATATACTTTCTCATGTGGCTATTAGTATGACTATTAGTCCTACGACCTGAAGTCACCATGGTTCCCTACATAAGGAGTTACATACTTTGGCTTTGTCAAACGTCACCCGTAACTGGGTGGACTATAAAGACGATTACTGGGTATGTAACAAATTATGCGGAGGGATGTGAGTAATGTAGATGGGATCTATCCCTCCTATATGACGGGAGAGACATCGATATTCTTGATAGATTGAGACCACTAAGTGCATGGCCATGCCCAAATGAGTCAATATGAGATGTTGAGCTCATTTGATTAAGTGAGTCTACTTGGGATTCAAGATTTAGGTTGATTAGAGGATGACACGGTCTATGCCTCACATTGATCAATCTAGATGTCAAGGATAGAAGGACACTTGTCATATATTGTGAAGAGTCACAATTAGTAGTCACAAGGTAATGTTGGATCTCAACATTCTTATAACTTGGGTAGTAATGATGTGTTACTAGATACCGCTCATTACTTATGCTTCTGAATGGGTTTAGGAGCATTGCCAATGTTATAAGAACCTATAGGGTCACACACAAAGGGCAATTAGATGGAGATTAGGTTCATTTGATGAACCTAAAGGATTAGGTCCATGTGATGAACCAAATTGGATTAAGAGTAATCCAAATTAGGCTAATTGAGTTGGACTCAATTTGGTTCATGTGTTAGATGAGTCTAATTTGGACTTAGACTCATTGAGTTAATTTAATTCAATGAATAGAGATTCATTAAATTAAAATTGACTTGAACCAATGGTTAGATTTGATCAACCATGGGAGAGAAGTGGTCAAGTTTGACTTGACTTGAGAGGAAGATGAAGAGTCAAGTTTGACTTGACCATTTGCCACCTCATTGGTGAGTTGGCAAAGAGTGGACCAATGATAATGCTTCACATCATCATGGTTACTTAAGTGGGATGCCACCTCATGGGAGTTACCAAGAGTTGTGACTCTTGGTATTCCATGGAGGTTATTAACCTCTTAATGTGGCCGGCCACAATTGATTCAAGAGAGGAGTTTTTCATTTTGGGTGTAACTCTCATCTTCTTCCTCAAGCTCTCTTCTCTCTCTTCTCTTCCTCCATTGCCGAGAGCCACAAAGGGTGCTAGCACACTCTAGTGTCTTTTGTCCATCTCCTTGTTCATGTGGATACACATAGAGGAGTGTCTACTTTGACATTCTCGAGATCCGGCATCATTTGGACGAGCGGGATTAAGCGAAGGTCATCACTTCAAAGGTATACCTTCTGATCTTGTAGATCTAGGAGTAGAGAAACTTGTACACGAATGTTTAAACTTCGCACGGATCCGGTGGCATGGGATTCGGGGTTTCTGTAATGCAAAAAGATGGTTTTTGCGGCCCGAAATTCCAACACTGCAATCACACGGGCAGTGATCCACACACGGCCTGGGCAACCCCCCCATGGCAGGGTCATGTGAGGTACAAGAATGGTGCCTTCCTCCTTTGCTTCGCTTGCAGATTTGGCCTTGAACACGAAACCTTCACCAAATTCGACTCCTGTGTACAGAAAATGCACAAAAGCAGATCTCCGAACAAAAAGAGTAAATATGCTAAAAGCAAAGCTGGAAGTACGAAAATACGTAGACAAAGCATGTACAAAGTATGTGAATGTGCGTTAAAACATGCTAAACAAGTGTATACAGTCTACGCACATCACACCCCCAGACTTAAACCTTTGCTTGTCCTCAAGCAAAATACTGCAATCTAAATTCATATGTTCTACAATGTTCTCATATCCCTAATGCATTCTCCTAACTCTATCAAAAAGTTTCATTGACAAACATGATCATGGAAACAAGTTAAGCATGACTCAAGCATAAGTTCTTGTGCACAGTGCAAAGTAACTCAAAAACTCTTCAAGTTTCAATCTATGTCCTAGTCAAGTTGTCATCAAGTTTGAATTCCTAATGTTTCCGGTGATAGACAAGTAACCAGTGATAGACACTTACTTGTCATACACTTGGTTCATATTTCTCAATCAACCCAAGGTCTCAAAGGCGTGCTCAATCTCAAGAGAAGCTAAGCAGTCATTTCCCCAGTAACCTAACTCGGTATCAAAGAGGTGACTTGCTAGATTCCACTCACGACAACTATTTTTTATATCCCTTATTCACTTTTTTTTCTATTTTTTCACACTTTTTTTTTCATAAGTATTTGCATTGTGCAAATCTTATTCACAAATGTACTTTTGGCATAAATGTTGGGATATTTTGATTTTTCCAAATGAGCTTACATGAGTTGAGCCTCATCTAGTAACCAAAATTAAGTTTGAGAAATCACCATGAAAACCAAGTACTAAACAAACAAGATGAATCATGACTATTTCAATGATATCAACCATTCAAGCATCAAGTATAGGTGTAGTGAAGATAAGATCCTTAAGGTCAAGCCAAGACTAAAACTCATCTCCATATGATACTTAGCTTGTGTCATGCTACCCAAGATAGAGAAAAGAGGTACATTAAGCATACTACTAGCATCACTTAAAATATCATGAATCAAGATAATAAACGTGCTAACATTTAATCTTGAAGACAAGAAAGCATATAAGTGAAGTTTTGATGTTCTCAAGATGTATGCCACAAAATTTTCAAAAGATAGTCAAGTGACTATCAAAGAATCAAGCAATCTAAGTAAGACAATCAAAATAAAATGCAGAACAAAACTAAACATGCAGAAAACAAGCAAAGACTGAAAACTAGAATGCATAAAGAAAAAGAAAAATCAGGTTCGACACCCCCCCAGACTTAAACTTTTCATCGTCCCGATGAAATCAATATGGTGGAGGAGGAGGAGGTGGACGAGGGAAAGGATGCCTACGAAGTGGTTGGCCAATGGGAAAACCTGGAGTTTCACTCAGGATTACATGATACTCAAACAAAGCATCTACTTGTTGGCTAGTGACACTAATGCTTTGCATAAAATCTCTCATTCTAGCTTGATCTGTATCATAATCCTGGACAAATTCAGCCACTTGCCCTTGAAAATTCCTCGTGAACTGAAAGTGATTTTGTACCTCTCTAAACTGGTCATTTGATAAAGAGAAGCGACCCTCCAACATTTCCCGTTGGGCATCTTTCTTTTGATGAAGTGATTCTAGAGAAGTGCGAAAATCAAAAAAGTCTAGCTGGATCCGGATGACCAGAAGGCTGCGGGTGTCCAGATGTCAAGGGCTCAATGTGTGGCTATGTGTCTCTGGATATGGAAGGGACATATTCGGGGTCTAAATCAACGATTACCCAATTAACTGAGTTGCAAATTGAAGTTCGAGAAGGACAAGGAAGAGGTAAAGGAAAATCATTCCTCCTAGGAAATGCAAAACCATTCTCATCCCGAATAATCATTTTCATAGCAAGACATGCATCCATGTCGATCATATCGTTGTCATGTATAACTTTCAACCCATCTAAATCAAGTTCCAAGTTAATGTCTACTTGAGTAATCAAACCACCAAGAACTATTGATCCCGAAGATGCCCTTGTAGCTCTCACTAAGGTTTGCAAAAAATGGAAGCCGGAATCAAAATCAACCTTATGTAACATAGCCCATAGAGAATAAAGTTCTACTTTCTTAACGATTCCATCACTTTCCCCTCTACCAAAAATAGTTTTGCTCATAACTCGATGTAAATATCTAAAAATAGGGTTTTGTATGTGAGAAGCCTTGGCTCTAGAGGGCTCATAGGGATGATGTAACCCGGTGATCGAATTCCAAAAATTGTTCCAATTAAATCTAGAATCAAACCTCCGAGAGCTATCGGAAGACAATCCAAACAAGTGTTGAACTCACTAAATGTCCATTGAAATTCTTGATTCATTAATCTAAAGGTTATCTTGCCAACATAATCATCCTCATTGGCAAAATGGACATCTAGTGAACTTAGAAACTCCAAAACAAGGTGAGGATAAGTAGGTAGATGTGTGTACAACATATCACTCCAATCCAAGAACCCAATCATCTAATCTATATCATCCCTAATTCCCATCATATCTAAAACGGTTGGGTCCATATACCTAGTACACATGATCTTTCTATTGACAAGAATTACAAATCTAGTTATTTGATCATCATTTCTAAACATGATATTGAATTTGTTATCATTACCTTCGTCGCGTGAGGTCCTCTTTCCTTTGCCTTTCATCGGTTGTTTCCCTTTGTCTCCACCACTAGATCCACCACCTCCCTTGCGAAGTCTCTTCAAAAGGTTAGACATTTTGTCAAGTTAGAGTAGGGAAGGGTATTGTTTGTGATTGGAGAAGCTAGATCTTGAAGAAATAGATTGTAGGGTTATGAAAGTGGAGATCTTTGAGTCTAGGAGAAGAGAAAAATCTAGGTCTAGATTAAGTTTGTGGAAAAAGAAAGAGTTTAGGATCTAGATCTGAAAAGATTTGGAAGAAAGGTTGAAGAAGAGAGGAGTTTTGGAGAGAAGATGGTGTTGAAATGAAGAGGGTGTGTGGGGGGCACGACCCGGATCAGGCCGTGTATAGGAGACACGGCCTGAATAGTTGTCTCCACATGGGTCATGTAGATCTACACGACCCCTCCCTTCTCCTTCTCGGGTAGGCTCACACGGTCGTGCCAATTGGCACGGCCACAACCTTCTTCTCCTCGGCTATCCCTGCACGACCGTGTCTGGGACACGACCTCGCTAGCTTCCTTCTCTGGAATCAGCACACGACCATGTCAGATGACACGGCCAGTGCATGATTCTGCACTGGTTTCTTCACACGGCTGTGTGTGAGACACGACTGAACACCTTTTCTTCTCTGGATTCTTCACACGACCGTGTCTAGGACACGACCATGCACCTTTTCTTCTCTGGAGACTCTACACGGCCGTGTCATGTAGACATGGCCCAAGCATCTCCCTTTTCTGCAGCATATACCTGGTCGTGTATAGCACACGACCATGCTCTGTTTTGCTCCAATTGATGATCCTTCTCCTTTCTTGCTTCTCCATTACTTCCATGCCCATGAAGAAATCATGGCCGACTCATGGAAGTGAAATTTTAACCTGAAAATAAAGCAAAAACAAAGTAAAAACATTACTAATGAAAAATAGAAACATGGAATGAAACTAACTAAAAAGAACCCTTGGGTTGCCTCCCAAGAAGCGCTTGTTTAAGGTCTTTAGCTCGACCAATCTAATCACTCTTCTCTTTTTCTAGCCCTTGGAGGGCAGACATATTTTTCATTCTTGTTGGGAGGCCTCCTCCCAACGTCTTCCACCACATCATTTTCTTCATTTGGTGGCCTCCCATGAGGATTGAAGTTCCATTCCTCAAGTTTATAAATGCTTTCCCTGCTACAAGCATTCAAAAGAGAAGAGACATGGTTAGAGGCATTGGATAAATCATATTCCAACCGTTTCTTACCAATTACCAAAGAAAGTTTATGATTTTTAACATCTATGATAGCTTCAGCTGTAGCAAGGAATGATCTTCCCAATATGATAGGAATTTTTTGATCCTCCTCCATGTCTAATACTACAAAATCGGTGGAAATTATACTCCCACCTACCTCTACTGGCACATCTTCTACAATACCCATAGGGTACCTGTATGAGTGATCAGTAAGTTGTAGTGCCATAGTAGTAAGTTTAAAGTTTTTGAGACCTAATTTATTACAAATAGAATAAGGAATGAGGCTAACACTTGCCCCCAAATCACAAAAAGCTTTCTCAATAAATTCAGTTCCTATATTGCAAGGAATATAAAAACTTCCAAGATCTTTCAACTTTTGGGAAGTGTTCTTTTCCAAAAGAGCGATGCATTCCTCTGTAAGTGCAATGATATCTATGTCTTATTTCCTTCTTTTGTTTGACATTATGTCCTTCAAGAATTTGGGAAACTTGGGCATTTGAAGAATTGCATTAATAAGAGGTACCTCAACATATATTTCTTTTACCTTCTCCAAAAATTTGACAAACTCTTCATCCTTCTTTAACATAATAAGTCTTTGAGGAAAAGGGACTGCTATACTTTGATGGTTGAGTGGAAGAGTCTCTTCAACCTTAGTGGTACTCTCCTCATTATCTTGAATTTGATTTTGTGTTGGAGGAGAGAGCTCTTCTTCAGTGTGCATCCCTTTTGGAGCAGTCACTTGGGGATCTCCCATGGTCCGTCCGCTCCTAAGCTCAACTCTATTGCAGTGCTCCATAGAATTGACATCAGGCTTGCTAGGTAGTTGTCCTGGTGCTCTAGAAGATGAGGAAGCTAGTTGGGCAATCTGACTATCCAGAATCTTTTGATGTTTATCAGAATTATCCATTCTCTATGTAAGTTTCAAAATGTCCTGCTTCATTTCATTCTGATTGGAGATAATTTCTTCAAACATCTTTTCAATTTTAGACATAGGAAAGCCTTGAGAAGATTGTTACTGAAAATTCTGCTGCCTAAGCTGAAAATTAGGTCTTGCCCCCTTGGATGGTCCTTGATCTTGGTTATTTCTATAAAATTAATTAGGATGACTCTTCCATCCAGGGTTGTAGGTATTTGAGTATGGGTTGTTCTGCCTTTGATTAAAACCCATGATTGCATCACATTGTTCCAATTGATTAATTTGTGCAGTGATAGCTCCCACTGGACATGAGTCATTTGAATGTTCCGAACTTCCACATACTTCACAAGAAGAAACAATGGCATTGACCGCACTTGAGCTAGCTCCCATATTCTTAAACTTTTTTGTGAGAGCATCCAGTTTTGCAGCCAATAAAGTAACTGCATCGACATCAAACTTCCCTGATGCTTTTGTTGTTGGGTTCACACAGGAATAGCCACCACTTCTTTCATTAGCCCGATGGTGATTTTGTGCTACGCTTTCAATTATTTCTTCGGCTTCATCCAAACTCTTGTTCATAAGTGCCCCTCCAGCAGCTGAATCAAGGGGCACCTTTGTATGATAATTGATGTCATTATAAAATGTATGTAGCACTAACCACCTTTCCAAACCATGGTGTGGGCATTGTCTGAGCATACTATTGTATCTATCCCAAGCTTCAAATAAAGATTCTGAGTCCGCTTGCTTGAAGCTTGCAATGAGATTCCTTATATGAGCCATTTTACTTGGAGGATAGAATTTGTCAAGAAATTGATGCTCACATTGCTCCCATGTGGTGATGCTATTCGGAGCCAAAGAATTCAACCATTGCTTGGCTCTATCTCTCAAAGAAAATCCAAATAATAGTAAGCGCACTGCCTTAGAAGGAACATCATTCATCTTCATTGTGCCGCATATCTCATAGAAGACCTCTAAATGTTGGTTGGGGTCTTCATGCAGTCCTCCACCAAATTAATTTTGCTGCACCATAGATATAATTGCAGGTTTGATCTCAAAGTTGTTTGCTTCAACTGAAGGCCTTGAAATACTAGATCGAAAACCTCTAGCGTAAGGTGCTGCATAATTCTTTAGTGGTCTATTATCCATGATAGAATGTTCTTGTTCTTCTTGATGTCTTTGCAGAATTTTTCTTCTATAAAATATTCTGTCTATCTCAAGGTCTAGAGGAAGAAGTTCTCCTGCAAAGTTAGATCTTCGCATACATAAGAACAAGATTGCAAAATATGTTTTTAAAAGAAAAGAAGAAAGAAACTAAATCAAAGACAAGAAAAACAGAGAAAGAATTATATTAGAATATTAGGAAATCAAAAGTGCAGAAATAGACTTGCTACAAGTAAGAAGTAGAAAAGAATACAAAAAAGAGTTATGAAATCAAAATTCTAAAAATTAGATTCAACTATGCAAATTGAAAAGAAAAGAAAATTTATGTTTAGTCTAACTCAATTGATAATCTCTAATGTTATAGCGCAGTCCCCGGCAACGGCGCCAAAAACTTGTTGACCTCCATAAGTGTACGGATATGTCGTAAGTAATAATAAAAGATATCGTATCCACAGGGACTGGAATAAGCACTAAAGATGTCTCAATGCGAATTAGCTAAACAACTAATCAATTGGTTTTCAAAAGCTAAGTATGACTATGAAAATGTAAACAAAGAAATGAAAGAATAAGAAACAAGAATAAGGGTGACGATAAAGGGCATGTTCTAGGAGTTTTGATTTCTTTGTAAGGGTTGTTCAATGTAAATGATCTACCAAATCTTATTCCTCAATTGCCCATCATTTGTAGAAGGTTATCGGTTCTCTCTTGCAATAGACAACATGCCTAGGATTGAAATCTATACCTAAATGTGATCAATTAGGAATGGATCTATGTTGTCCTTACACGGGCTTGCCTATCATGTGAGTCCCTCGGAAAATCAACATAGAGTTCATCTCTCCTCAACCGCATCAAGATATAATATACAAACTCATACAACCTATCCTACCCCCTTGAATAACCATATTTCACCCTCAAGATCATCTCTCAAACGTCCTTACACGGGCATGTTCCTGTCACGAACGCCCCTCAGAAAATTGAATGAGGTACAATCTCTACAAGATCCACAATATATCCAAACATTCAATCAAACATGGTAATTAGGTCCAAACACAACAATCTACACAAGATCAAATAGATACAAAACAGGGAAAAATCATAGAAATAGGAAATTGATAAATCCACAAGAGTTTTACATCAAATCATCCTTATAATTACTCCCTCCATCCTAGAACAAGAAATCTACTCCTTTAAACATG
The DNA here is from genome assembly GCF_018446385.1 of Zingiber officinale. Lineage (NCBI taxonomy): Eukaryota > Viridiplantae > Streptophyta > Magnoliopsida > Zingiberales > Zingiberaceae > Zingiber > Zingiber officinale. The sequence goes on from NC_055986.1 coordinate 80,406,985, forward strand.
GAAAGAAACCCCAAGAAAGGAATATTACAAGCATTCTTATCCCTCAAATCCAAGAAAAGAGAGAAAGAAAACTTATCTACGAAAAAGAACGTCTTTGGATCCAATCCTTGCTTCCCCGGAGTCGATTCGGTGAAGATCCGCCCTTAGATCGCTGAAAATCCCTCTAAGAATGGTAAGGAATGCCCCAAATCTTGTTTCCCCCCAAAAGGGGAAAAGATTCCCTTTGAAATGAAGAAGAAACCTTTATATAAAGGGGGAAATTCGGGCACCACACGACCCCAGGACCTGGCCGTGTGTGGAACATGGCCTGGCTCACTCCCCTCTCTGCCTGTCTCACACGGCCGTGTGCGAGACACGGCTATGTCTGGCTCTGCCACTGCACTCCTTGCATGGCCGTGTAGATCCACATGGCCTGCACTGCCTCCAGCTCTGGAGCTCCTGCATGGGCCGTGTGAAGCACACGGCCAAGGCATTCTTGGCCTCTAGAATTGTTGCACGGGTCATGTGTAGCACACAGCTAGGGCATTCTTGGCCTCTGGAATTGTTGCGTGGGTCGTGTGTAGCACACGACCAGGGCATTCTTCGGCTCTGGAAGGCTTGCACGACCGTGTAGTGTACACGACCTGGCTTCCTCTGGCTTCTCATCTTGGCATGGTCGTGTGAGGTTCACACTGCCAAGGCCACTTCCTTTCCTGCTGCAATCACATGGGCAGTGATCCACACACGACCTGGGCAACCCCCCATGGCAGGGTCGTGTGAGGTACAAGAATGGTGCCTTTCTCCTTTGCTTCACTTGCAGATTTGTCCTTGAACACGAAACCTTCACCAAATTTGACTCCTGTGTACAGAAAATGCACAAAAGAAGATCTCTGAAAAAAAAGAGTAAATATGCTAAAAGGAAAGCTGGAAGTACGAAAATACGTAGACAAAGATTGTACAAAGTATGCAAATGTGCGTCAAAATATGCTAAACAAGTGTATAAAATCTACGCACATCAAGGGGGGTGAATAGCATTCATCAAAAATCATGAGTTAAAACAAATTACATAGTGGAAAAGGAAACAAAAAAATACAACGCTAATAATGCCAAGTTTTTACTTGATTCAGAGCCTGTGACGACTCCTACTCTAAGGCCCACGATCGTCGATCGCTTTTGTTGGGCAATCACTATCAGTTCGTAAATGGATTACAAATATTAAGTACAAGAACTAAAAATAAAACTGTTACCTACAAACAGAAAGGAAATTGAAGAAGTCTTCATTCTTCGAACTTCGGAGTAGCCTTTCAGTGTAATCGGAATCTTTTTGGAGTAACACTTGAATATAAAAGTTGTAGTAGATGATATCTTAAAGCTACTGGTCGAAGGCCCTTATATAGGCTCATTCCGGGTGCTTGGAGTCCCTCCCGGGCATGCCTGGACCGTGCTGACATGGAGAGCTCTCGTTAAAAATTGATCCATCAACTTTATCCACTTTCGGGCACCCGGACCCCCTCTGGGCACCTGGACCGTTGAAGTGGGTTCGGCTAGTCGTCGCGCTCCAACTCAATTTTGGGATGAAATTTGTGGTGTGGGCACCTAAACCATCTCCGGGCACCTAGACTATACAGGCCCAAGCGAGACTGGTCTAGGCGCTCGGACTTGCTCCGATCGCCCAGAGTCTGGGCGCTCGGACTAGCTCTGAGCGCCCAAAATCTAGGCATTAGGATCCCTTCTGGGCTCCCGAACCCCACCCCTCTTTTTCACACTTCTCTTTCCTGCAAAAAAGAGTTAGTCCAAGAAAATAAAAATATATTTATCCTTTAAAAAAGAGTTAGCACAACATAATAAGTTAGGAGTGGTAATTAGATCCTGTCTCCCTAAGACCATGATCCATTTGGAAAACCTAAGTTGAGACCGACGCGTACGGTTCCCTCAATCAAAAATATGTTCTCACTGGATCTCTCCTCCAGTTGTTTACCTCCACTTATCAACTGCAGTCGCTTAACTTGTCTTTGACCCACTAGGTCTTCTCGCCAGTGTCAGGTTTACAGACCTAACTAGACTTCGGCCAATTGTCAGGTCCCACAGACCCAACCAAACTTTTCACCAAATATCAGGTCCCGCGGACCTATCTAGACTTTCCACCATCTATCGAATCCCGCAAACCTAGCTAGATTTCAGCCTAATGTCAGGTCCTTCAGACCCGTCAACTTCTGCACACTTAGTAAAATATTTGATCATAAAATACTCTAACTTTAATCCACTTATCACTTATCAAAAGCTGAGTTACATCATTAGTGAAAATTACACCAACATAGTTAAGTTCTATCATAAACCAAATAGCTAAAACTAATTCTAATCCGATTAAAAAATCATGCTTTAATTCCATTTAGTGATCCAACACTTCCTTCATAGCTAATCTCCTTGTGAATTAATCCAACCAATGAAATCAACTAATAAATGAATCTTCCATTCATTATCTCATATCACCTTAATTGATTAATCTAACAATAAGAATCAATCCACCTTAATTTACACTTCAATTTCTAATTAACATTATCAAGTGCTAATCATGGAATTACACTGTTAATTGAAATTAACAAGATTTAATCAACCTTTTAATTCTATCAAAACCATCAAAGAAATGGTTAATCCCTTTCTAAATAGATAACAGATTCATCTTCATGTACTACTATAGATTTTCATAACATTTGAATAAACCAAGCTTAGGGAGAAGGGGTTTTTGTTACCTATGACTTCTTCTCTTGGTGGCGGCTCACAGTAGTGTCAAATAGTGATTCAATTCCTTCCTCGATAGTTGCTCCTAGCGGCCAAACAACCATCGGCTATAGAACATGCGCTATTGGGGTGGGACAGTGTGGCGACCGGTGGTGACGCGTGAGCATCCGAGTAGTGGCAGAGGAACACTTCATTGTGGCTAGGCTGATAGCCGATGGAGTAGTGAGCGTTAGGGAGCTAGTGCACAGAATATGGGAGAGGGGTGGAGGTACATAATGAGGTGGCATCGATGTTGCCATGCTAGTCTCTCACAATGTGATGGAAATGGCTCTAAATTAGGAGGAAGAGGGCTGCTGCGGGCTTGCCAACGCTCGACTGGAGTTAGTGGGTGGCATGCGACAATGATAACGTCGGGTGGTGGTCAAGGTGATGGATTGACCAAAGGGGCGGAAGTGCTGCGATGGAGTGGAGCTAGGGACGGGAGTGGTTACGATGGCCGCGACCTAGCAGCATCTATCTAAGGTGAGCAGACACAAAGTGAGGTGGCATCAAGGCTATGACAATCGAGCGATGGCGATGGGAGTTGGGGAAGGGTGACGGTGGATGAGGTCGTGAGGAGAAGAGGACAAATCAGAAGAAAAGGAGAGATGTGAGGAATAAAACTAGGTTTAGATATTTATACTTAGTTTAATTAATTTTAACCTTAGGTTAATTAATCATTCAACTCTCATTTGTGTGATATTCTAAACCAGCTTTCTCCATGCCTAATAGCTTTATCCCATTAAATATGTTATACGAATTCTGTTTAAAGCTAAAAAAAAATTCTAGAAATTTTTAAAAAAATTCTACAAGATATTTTTTTAATTAATACTTATTATTTAAATGTCATATCTAATATAAGATTATGAATAATAACTTAAATCAAATGCACTCTCAATATTTTTCTTGATTAGCTTCTTGATTTTCTCCTTGCTTTCACTCTTTTTCTTGATCTTTGGACAATCAACCTTAAAATGTGCAATTTGATTGCACCTAAAGCACTTCAGATTCTTCGATTCATTTTTCTTTAGCATTCATCTCCTTTTTATTTCCTTTTCTTTTTTTTTTCTTTTCTTCTTATTTGCACATGGACACTTGCTTTCATAATATCCCTTCTTATTACATCTAAAGCACATCATGAGATCATTTAATGATCATTATTTGCCAGCAGTGAACGACAACGTTTCACTCGGTTTCATTAATCGAGTGAAAGCTTGCAACTTGTTCAGCAGCAACTCGCTCAGCAAAAGCCTGCAACTCGCTCAGTAGAAGCCTTCAATTCACTCAGCAAAAGCCTGCAACTTGCTCAGTAGCAACTCGCTTAGCAAAAGCTTGGAACTCACTCAACAGAAGCCTTCGATTCGCTCGATCGGCCTTAAGCTTTGTTCGATCGGCCTTAAGCTTCGCTCGGTCGGCCACTTCGCTCGGTCAGACTCTTCACTCGATTGACCTTAAGCTTTTCTTGGTCAGACTCTTCATTCGGTTGGCCTCTTCGCTCGGTCAGCCTAAGCTTCTACTTTCAGTCGACCTTAGCCTATTTCGCCCAGTCGGGCATTGTTAAGACTGCGTTCATCACTTGGCAAACACTAGCCCCTGCTAGCAGCGAGAGATTATCAGCTCAGTTCATTTCAATAGATAAGTTGAATTTATTTCGTGTAATTTAAATTCAACTACGTCCCCGGAGATTGTTAGCAAAAAACAATCCGTTGCTGGTGATTTTTGAGGATGTAGTTGAATTTAAATTACACAAAATAAATTCAAGTTATCTATTGAAATAACCTGAGTTGATAATCTTAGACTGCCAGCAGAGGCAGGTGTTTGCCAAGTGTTGAACGCAGGCTTCATAGTGGTCGACTGGGAAAAATAGGCTAAGGTCGACCGAAAGTAGAAGCTTAGGTCGATCGAGCGAAGAGGCCGACTGAGTGAAGAGTCTGACCAAGTGAAGTGGCCAACCGAGCGAAGCTTAAGGCCGATCGAGTGAAGAGTCTAATCGAACAAAGTGGCTGATTGAGCGAAGCTTAAGACTGATCGAACAAAGCTCAAGGTCGACCGAGCGAATCGAAGGCTTCTGCTGAGCGAGTTGTTGTTGAGCAAGTTGTAGGCTTTTGCTGAGCGAGTTGCAGGCTTCTGCTAAGCGAGTTGCAGGCTTCTGTCGAGGGAGTTGCAAGCTTTTGCCGAGTGAGTTGCTGCCGAGCGAGTTGTAGGCTTTTTTCGAGCGAATTGCTGTCGAGCGAGTTGCATGCTTCTGCCTAGCGAGTTGCTGCCGAGCGAGTTGTAGGTGTCTGCCGAGCGAGTTGCATGCTTTTGCTGAGCGAGTTGTTGCCGAGCAAGTTGTAGGCTTTTGCCAAGGGAGTTGTAGGCTTCTGTCAAGTGAGTTTCTGCCGAGCGAGTTGCAGGCTTTTGCCCAACGAGTTGTTACCGAACAGTAGAGAGAAGCCTAGAACACGGTCGAATGAGTGAACTGAGTAAACTGAGGCCTACGACGAATATAGTTTTCTTGAAAAAAAATTCACCTCACCTTCGGTTGTGCTTCGAGGATTTCTTGGGTCATCTGTTTCCCAGGATAGAATGGTGAACCATGATCACCACCAAGCACTGATGGTCACAGTGAACTGAGAGGTACCCGACTGCTATCATGGGCACTCTACCGAGTAAGGAATGCACGATAGAGGAGATGGGGAACGTCGGTGGAGATTTAGCCTTTCGTGTGTGTAACCTTTTGCCTATAGTCATAGCCTCCTTATATAAGAGCTGAGACCAATGGCAGCATTAATGATCATTTAATAATCATTATTTGCCGGATGTGAGCGCCAACGTTTCACTCGGCTGTATTAATCATTCTTTAATGCATCTGTTTCACTCGATTGCATTAATCTTTCTTCAATGCATCCGTTACATAAGCAGCAAAAAGGTTTACATGGAAAAATGTTGGTTGTTCCGCTTGGGCAAATTTTACCCCAATCGATCCGGCATTCGGCGCGCGCAAGTCGTGCCCGCACACGAGTCAACATGGTTCAGTGCAATTTGAGCCCTAATTTACACCCCCCTTGTGTACCCATGCATGAGAGAGAGCCTCTCCCCATGCATTTATTCACATCCTCAATGCATGTGAATCAATATAAACTAACCAACATGCCTTGAAGCTCCCAATGTGGGACTAAAGTTCCATTCATAATGGAGCTCCATGTCTCTTCCACCTCTTCTCTATTCACATATATCCAACAATCCACCATATGAATAGAGATAGCGTATGTGATAGCATTCAGAAGTTGAGTACAGTATAGGATAGGTAGGTTTTACCCTTTCAACCTTCCCTTGTGGGATCTATTTGCTTACTGGCTGACAGTAGACATGATGTCTTTGAATTGTTCTGCCATCTGTGTAAGCATTGACATATCTCACCCAAGAATCTTCCTGATACAACTCAATTATCATGAGTGTGTTCATTCTTGGCCATGAACACGCTTGGTTCTATGAGAAACTCTAAGAATTGTGCCTCCAATTCTCTTCGAAGTGGCCCCACTTCTTTCTCATATAGGTGATCCCTTAAGAGTATTCCACATTACTCTTCTTGGATCATTAAAAGTCATGTGCTTAACCTCCATCCTTTACTGATTCATTGGGTCGTTCCCCCACAGTGTGTCTAGTCAGTGCAAATTAGTTATCCCTTTGAACCTAGTTCTTGGGATCTCCAGTTAGCATAAGTTGGGTGTCCTCTACACTGATCGCTGACAACGACATCAAGCCCATTCCTCGTGATGAGCTCGCAACTAACTCTCGATTTAACCCTTTAGTTAGAAGATCCACTAAGTTATCCTTTGACCTCACATAGTCAACAGTGATAACTCCTGTTGAGAGTAGTTGTATAATGGCATTATGTCTATGATGTATATGTCTATACTTACCATTATACATATGACTCTATGCTTGACCAATTGTTGATTGACTGTCACAATGTATGTAAATTGTCGGCACAGGTTTCAACCATCGTCGAATATCTTCTAAGAATTATCATAGCCATTCAGTCTCTTCACCACATTTGTCAAGAGCTACAAACTTAGATTCCATCGTGGATCTAGTTATTACATTTTCTTAGAAGATTTCCAGGAAATTGCTGCACCTCTCATAGTGAATACATATCCACTCGTAGACTTAGACTCTTTTATGTCAGATATCAAAATTGCATCGTTACATCCTTCGATCACAACAGGATATCTTGTATAGTGTAGACCATATTCACGAGTATACCTTAAGTACCTCAGTACTCTTGTTATCCCTTTCCAGTGCTCAACATTGGGATTACTCGTGTATTTACTCAGTTTACTTACTACGTAGGCTAAGTCTGGTTGTGTACAACTCATCAGGTACATCAGACTTCCAATCACTCGAGAGTACTCTAGCTGAGAGATACTTTCACCTCAATTTTTCGATAGATATTGACTCATATCTATCGATGTTCATGCCAACGCAGTATCACCCTTAGTGAATTTCTCAAGAATTTTGTCCACATAATGGGACTGACTAAGAACAAGTCCTTCTATCATTCTAAGAATTTTGATTCCTAGAATCACATCAGCTAGGCCCATGTCTTTCATGTCAAATTTTAAGGTCAACACATTTTTAGTGGATTTGATTATCTTATCATTACTCTAAATGATAAGTATGTCATCCACTTATAGGCACAAAATGACGTAGTCACTCTCTGTGACTTTCATGTAGACACATTTATCACATTTATTAATCTTGAATCCATATTCCTTCATGGCATTATCAAATTTCTCATGTCAGTGCTTTGGTGCTTGTTTCAAGCCATATAATAACTTCACTAATTTACAAACCTTATTTTTCTGTCCTAACACAGAAAATCACTCAAGCTGCTGCATGTAGATTTTCTCTTCTAAATCTCTATTTAGAAAGGTTGTCTTTATATCCATCTAATGTATTTCGAGATTCCATAGAGTGGCAATAGCCAATGATACTCTAATGGAAGTTATTCTCGATACCGGATAATATGTATCAAAGTAATCAAGGTCTTCTCGTTGTCAGTATTCTTTGATTATCAATCTGACCTTATACTTATCAATTGTGCCATCTGATTTCATTTTCTTTTTGAAGATCCACTTGCAACCTCGTGGTTTACTTCCCAGAGAAAGATCCACAAGTTCTCAAGTATGATTTTGCAAGATAGATTTCATCTCAGATGCAATTGCCTTTCTCCAGTGAGGTCCATCATGAGAGCCTATAGCTTCTGAGTAACTTCAGGGCTCACTTTACAACATGAAAGTCATAAAATCTTATCCATAGGATTTTTCTACTCGAGCTCTTTTGCTCCATCTAAGCTAAACCTCCACTGGTTGCTCATCATCATCTTTACCTTGTGTTTCATATGCCCACTTCGAGGAGCTAGCATCCTCTCGAGTCTTATACGGAAACACATGCTCGAAGAATGAGGTATTTCTCGATTCTATTATCGAGTTCTTATGTATCTCCGGTATTTGTGATTCACACACAACAAACCGATAAGCACTATTATTCTGTGCATATCCAATAAATACATAATCAACACTCTTTAGTCCTATCTTAATCCTTTTCAGATTAGGCACCAAAACTTTGGCAAGACACCCTCACATTCGTAAATGTTTGTAACATGGTTGTCTTCCATTCCACAATTCATAAGTGTTGGCCCGGTGGTAGGCCGGTTGGATAGGGTTGAGTTGCCTGAAATAGAAAAACTAAATACCTTCTCGATCTTTCAACTCAGGTTAGTAACAATAGCAAATAAAATTAAACAATAAGAAACTTAAGAAAGAGACACCAGAATTTACTTAGTTACAACCTAGGTGGTTATTATTGGTGCGGTTAGCATTAACAATTTAACCCAAGTTTTGATGAATGACAAATAGGTTAAGTTAGGTTTATTGTTGATCTAACACTCTGATCGAGTGTACAGGATAAGTCCAGACAGGTCGACGGGCTGACCGGATGTCTGGCACGAAGCCCAGCTAGGTCGACGGGCTGACTGGATAGCTGGCACGAAGTCCAAGCGGGTCGACGGGCTGACCGGACGCTTAGGCACGAAGCCCAGCTAGGTCGACGGGCTGACCGGATAGCTGGCACGAAGTCCAGACGGGTCGACGGGCTGACCGGACGTCTGGCAGGTAAGTGAGGTAAGTCACCGGAGGGGAGTGACTGCGAGGACGCGTTCCCAGGAAGGGAACATTAGGCGTCGATCTGGCTTAGATCCATTTCGGATATCTAAGTCGAGATCGTGACTAGATTCTGGTCTCGGAAAGACGGAATCTAAGTCATACTCTTTTCTTGTTAAATCATATTACTTTAGTTGTGCTAACAATCTGTTTTGCAGAATATATATTTGCCTCGGACTAACACTGTTTTGCAGGAAAGGAAGTTTCTGGAAATAGGAGGTTCGGGCGCCCGGAAGGGATCCGGGCGTCCGGAGGTGAATTTTATCCAGGCCGAGCCGTCGCCACGTGGAGTTCGCTGATTAGACCTGCCACGTCGCACCAGGGCGCCTGGAAGGGATCCAGGCGCCCGGAGCAGCATATAAAAGAATCCCCAGGGGTGGAGCTTCAATAATAACGAACAACTGAGAACTCTTCGACTGCTTGCTCTGCTGCTCTACGCTCCTGCGACGCTAACAAAGCTCTGACAAAGTGCTCCTTCTTCTTTGGTTAACTTTCTTGTCGGTATCACTTTATTTCCATTAGCATTTCTGTACCTTAATTTGTAATAGTATTTTGAATTGTTAGTGAATTGCCCAACGAAAGTACTCAAGGAGTACGGGCCTTCGAGTAGGAGTCGTCACAGGCTCCGAATGAAGTGAAAAAACACCTTGTTCAGTTTGCCTAAGTTTTTTATTATTCCACTGCGCTTAACTCTTATTAACGCGATTTTTTCGAATCGATATTCACCCCCCCTCTATCGACGTTTCACGATCCAACAAGTGGTATCAGAGCAGGTACCGCTCTGATTTGGTGCAACCACCAATCAGACAGGGGGTGAAAAATTAATCTTTTTTCGGTTGTCAGTTTTACGTTTAATTTCAAATTGGTATTATTACCTGTTTTGAATTTTTTTTCGTTGCAATTAAATCTAAATTGGTGCAACACCAATTTAGATACTTCTATTATTTTTCTTCTTCCGTACTACTAATCCAAGACCAAGTCTTGGGATTTTTGTTTTTCTTTTCTTTCTTCTGTGCGCAGGACTAAAATGTCTCAGACAGAAGGATTCAGCACAGTACGACCTCCACTCTTCAACGGGGATGATTTTCCGTACTGGAAGAAGCGCATGGAGGTTTACCTCAAAACAGACTTCGACCAGTGGATGAGCGTTACGAGACCCTATAAAATTCCAGCGGATAGCTCCGGGAATATACTGGATCTTGAAGACTGGACAGCAGATTTGAAGAAAAAGGCGTCAACAGAAAATAAAGCGATCAACACTCTACAGTGCGGATTAACAAGAGAAGAACTGAACAGAGTCGGTCCACACAAAAACGCTAAAGAGCTGTGGGACAAATTGATCGAGCTGCACGAGGGAACGAGCGACGCTAAGGTAACAAAACGAGACTTGCTTTTAAATAAAATTCTTAATATAAAAATGCAGGAAGGTGAAACGGCGAATCAGCTCCACGCGAGGATCAAGGACATCCTCAACGGGCTTCATGCAATAGGCCACCAGATGGAAAATAGAGACTTAATAGGGTACGCATTAAATGCTTTTCCACGTAATTGTTTGTGGGCATCAATCGTAGATGCCTACAAAATTTCTAAAAATCTTTCTAAGTTAAAATTAGACGAGCTTTTTTGTGAATTAGAATTACATGAACAAACTAATGCTGGAGCCGAGAAAGATATAGCTTTATTTGCAGGTTCCTCTAAAGAAAAGAAGAGCAAGCCTGAATATGAAGAAGATTTCGACCAAGACTGCGAAGACGAAGAACACCTGGTGAACTTGGTAAGAAAAATGTTCACCAGGAGAAAAAGGAGCTTCAGCAAAAAGGACCTTCAAAAGATCAGTTCTCCCTCAGAACAAAAGAACGTGACTTGCTTCGCCTGCAATAAAAAGGGACACTACAAGAACGAATGCCCAAAACTGAAGTTCGACAAACCGAAGCCAACCAAAAAGAAGGCCCTCAAAGCAACGTGGGACGACTCCTCGGACGAATCGGAGGAAGAAGAGCAGAAACATCAGAGCCACCTCGCACTGAAACAGAAGACGAGTCGGAAGATGAAGATGGGTCTGAACCCGAAACAAGCCACGAGTCCGTACTCGTTTCCGAAGGCCCAAATGAGGTATATTTTAATTTAAACAAAAAAATTTTTAGAATTATTTCCTGTTTAAAAAGTAAATTAATTAAAATAGAAAATGAAAACAAATCACTTCTTGAGGAAAATCAAAACCTCAAGGAACAAATCAAAAATTCAAATCCAACTCAAGATCTAACACTTGAGGAGGAGAATTTATCATTAAAAATGATATTAACAATTTAAAAGAAATGCTAGAAAAATTTACAACAAGATCAAAAAATCTTGACTTAATCCTGAACAATGAAAAAGCATGTTATAATAAAACCGAACTCGGATACAAGTCGAATTCAAATAAAACTTTTATGTCATTAATAACTCAATACAAATCAACTAATCAAGCTTGGGTTCCAAAAGCGTGTCTGACCACGCAAGTAGGACTTAATCAATATTATATACCTAAAGAAAAAGTATATTATATAAACTCGATTAAACCAAATAAAAAACCAAAATACAAACCTAAATCGAAAAATTCAAAATTTAAAACTCAACAAAATATAAACTATCACCAAGTTAATTATAACTATAAAAGAAACAGACACAAACCTAAAACGAAAATTTAAATTAAAGGTCAATAATTCAGGGGGAGGCTCCAGAATAGCTGACACCTCCAAAATTAACTAACCCGGCAGGGTAATTAGGATTAGTTAAAAAGAGACCAAGTTTAACTTGAATCATGGTACTGGTGAAGTTTTTGGATGATAGTACGTTAGGGAAGCTTGGGCATCGCATGTCTAGAAAGATATGGTTTCGATCTGGTGCATTTGGCCAAGTGGAACTGACCGAAGCTACCCTTAAATGAATCCTAACCAGTTAGACCAAGATTTAGTACTAAGCTCCGTGGATAGGACTATTCGGAAAACCTCGAAAGGTTGGTTACTACTAATGACATCCATGTGACTCACCAAGCTTAGAAGTTTATCCGAAGATTGCCTATTTGTGGAGACCAAAGTAAAATCTGAATCTAATACAAGTTAAACCAAAACTCCATAATTAAAAATCTAATTTCATCTCACAAAATCATAGGATTCCCTGATTGATAATATAGATCGGGTGAGATGAATAAGGCTTAAATTTGTTTAATTAAAATTTTAATTTTAAACTTAAAAATTAATTTCAAAATTTTAATTTCAAACTTAAAAATTAATTTCAAATTTTTAATTTTAAACTTAAAAATTAATTCCAATATTTTAATTTTAAACTTAAAAATTAATTTCAATATTTTAATTTTAAACTTAAAAATTAATTTCAAAATTTTAATTTTAAACTTAAAAATTAATTTCAAAATTTTAATTTCAAACTTAAAAATTAATTTCAAAATTTTAATTTCAAACTTAAAAATTAATTTCAAAATTTTAATTTCAAACTTAAAAATTAATTTCAAAATTTTAAAAATTTTAATTTCAAACTTAAAAATTAATTTCAAAATTTAATTTCAAACTTAAAAATTAATTTCAAAATTTTAATTTCAAACTTAAAAATTAATTTCAAAATTTTAATTTTAAACTTAAAAATTAATTTCAAAATTTTAATTTTAAAATTAAAAATTAATTTCAAAATTTTAATGTTAAACTTAAAAATTAATTTCAAAATTTAATTTCAAACTTAAAAATTAATTTCAAAATCTTAATTTTAAACTTAAAAATTAATTTCAAAATTTAATTTCAAACTTATAAATTAATTTCAAAATTTCAATTTCAAACTTAAAAATTAATGTCAAAACTTTAATTTTAAACTTAAAATTAACTTAAATAATGCCTGCTCAAAAATAAAAAAGACTAACTTTAAATCCTACTTACTGTAGGAAAACAAGTGGATTTTGGACAGTGGTTGCTCCAAACATATGACTGGATATCACACCAAGTTCACTCAACTCACTTACAAAAGCTTAGGAACAGTTGCCTTTGGAAACAACGGCAAACTCAAGGTAATTGGTATAGGTAATATTGAATTAAAAATAGACTTTATAATTACAAATGTTTTACTTGTTGAAAATTTTAATATAATCTTCTGAGTATAAGTCAATTATGTGATACTAGGTATAAGGTTAAATTTCTATCCACAGAGTGTTTAATCAAACATCTAGATAATCCTACCATAAGCCTAAAAGGTTTTAGAAAAGACAACATCTATGCCATCAACTTAACCACTTCTTACATTAAGTGTTATTTAACACAAAAAGAAGAAACATGGTTATGGCATAGAAGAATGTCTCACACCAACTTTAGAAATATAAGCAAATTAAATGGACTAGTGAGAGGCTTACCAAAATTACCTAACATAGATTCAACCATATGTAATGCTTGTCAACAAGGTAAACAAACTAAATCCACTCACAAACCAATAAATCAGCCACAAACCAACTTAATATTAGAACTTCTACACTTAGATCTTTTTGACTCCCATGGAGTCAAATCCATAAATGGAAACTTATACTGTTTAGTCATAATAGATTATTATTCTAGGTTTACTTGGGTAAAATTCTTAAAACATAAAGACGAAACTTTTGAAATCTTTACAAACTTTTGCAAACAGATTGAAAATGAAAAAGATCTTAAAATTAAAAGAATTAGGAGTGACAATGGGGGAGAATTTAAAAATCATAATTTTAACAAATTCAGTCTTGAAAATGGCTACCATCATGAATTTTCATGTCCTAAGACCCCCCAACAAAATGGAATTGTAGAAAGAAAAAATAGAACCTTACTAGAAGCCTCTAGAACTATGTTAAATGAATATAACCTACCTAAATATTTCTGGGCAGAACATAGCCTGCTATGTGCAAAATAGAACAACATTAAATAAAAGACATAATAAAACCTTCTTTGAAATATTTTATAACAAACAACCTAACATAAAATATTTTAAAGTATTTGGGTGTCCAGCCTTCATCCTAAATACTAGAGAACATTTAGGAAAATTCACCTCTAAAGTAGAAAATGGAATTTTTGTAGGATATTCTCTAAGCAGTAGGGGTTACAGAATATATAATAAAATTACGCTAAAAATCGAGGAAACCACAAATGTAAAATTTAAAGAAACCCAAGGACAAACTCAACTTCAACCTACTGAAATTAATAATTCTGAAGAAACCAATAAATCCCTAGACTATGAAGAAGATGAACACACTCAAGAAAATGAACCCCCTAGAACTATAAGAGTAAATCCTAACCATCCAACTGATCAAATAATTGGTGACCCAGACCTAAGGGTTCAAACCAGATCATCTTTTAGGAACCTGAGTCAAATCTCCCTGATTTCAAAAATTGAACCCAAAACTGTAGCTGAATCCCTACTTGATCCAGATTGGATCATCGCTATGCAAGAAGAACTAGCTCAATTTGAGCGTAATGAAGTTTGGGATCTAGTGCCACCACCTAAAGATAAGAAAGTAATAGAAACAAAATGGGTATTTAAAAATAAATTAAGTGAAACTGGGAAAATTACTAGGAATAAGGTTAGGCTAGTTGCCAAAGGGTTCAGTCAAGTTGAAGGACTTGACTACGATGAGACCTATGCCCCAGTAGCCAGACTAGAATCCATTAGAATGTTACTAAGTTATGCAGCCCATAAGGGATTCAGACTATATCAAATGGATGTTAAGTCAGCCTTTCTCAATGGACTAATAAAAGAAGAAGTGTATGTAAGTCAATCTCCTGGGTTTGAAAATATAGAACACCCTGATTATATCTTTAAGTTGAAGAAAGCATTATATGGACTTAAACAAGCACCCAGGGCATGGTATGAAAGGCTAACATCTTACTTAACATCCAAAGGATTCAACCAAGGTCAAATTGATCCAACCTTGTTTGTTAAATTACTAAATAACGACATATTTATAGCACAAATATATGTAGATGATATAATATTTGGTTCAACTAACTCAGACTTTTTAGAAGAATTTATTAATCTAATGGAACAAGAATTTGAAATGAGCTTAGTAGGAAAATTGACCTATTTCCTAGGATTACAAATCAAACAAACAAATGAAGGAAATTACATTTATCAACACAAATACACTAAAGAATTACTTAAAAAATTCAGAATGGAAAATATAAAAGAAATAAAAACACCCATGGCAGTAAACACAATCTTAGACAATGACCCAAATGAAAAACCAGTAGATCTAAAGTACTATAGAAGTGCAATAGGCAGTCTACTCTACCTAACTGCAAGCCGACCTGATATCTTATTTGCAGTTAGTATGTGTGCAAGATACCAAACCTGTGCTAAAGAATCCCATTTGACTCAAGTCAAAAGGATGTTTAGATATCTTAAGGGAACAACAAACGTAGGAATCTGGTATCTTAGGACCAGTGAGTTTGAATTAATAGGATATTCTGACTCAGATTATGCTGGGTGCAAATTAGACCGCAAAAACACAAGTGGTGGATGTCAACTACTAGGCCCATCACTTGTTAGCTGGTTTAGTAGAAAGCAACATTGCGTTGCACTATCTACAACTGAGTCAGAATACATAGCCATAGGAGAATGTGTAGCCCAATTATTATGGATGATGCACACCTTAAAAGATTTTAACTTAAAAATCACAAATGTAAAAGTCTTAATTGACAATATTAGTTCAATAAATTTAACAAAAAATCCAGTGCATCATTCAAGAACCAAACACATTGAAATTAGGCATCACTTTATCAGGGATCATGTTACTAAGGGTGACATTGAGCTCAAATACGTTGAGTCCAAGTCAAACTTAGCTGACATATTCACTAAACCACTCCCTGAAAATGAATTTAGCCATTTACGTAGAAAACTAGGAATGTGCCTAATAGACTAGGAATTTTGAATTTCAAAATACTTTCAAAATTATTGCTTTCAACTTATAGGTTCAAACATGTGTCAGTTTTTAAAACCTTCCTATTTTTAGATTTTTAAATAAACTTTTAGCCTTAGACTAGTTTAAAATCCTTAGAGAACATGCACCCATAGGACTAGTTTTGAGCATCTCACCAAAACCCTAGGCTTACCTTGCTTGTGTTTGTCGAACAATAGAAAGGGGTGAGATGCATAGGCCACTTGCCTAAGACTTAAGATGCTTATTTCAGTGCATCGACATAAGTATGGGCGTTAAAAACAAAATATATATTAATCAAGTTAAGATTGACCTTAACTTGACTAACCAAGTGAAAGCTGCTATCTTTTGATAAATCAGTCAGTAACTAACTGGTTAGACATTTGATTTGATGTCAGGTCCAGGGGGAGGAATCAATTAAAATTTTTTGGTTTTTCAAAACATTTTTACTAAAAATTTCTTAAACCTATTTTTGAAAACTAAGTAATTGAATTTCAAAATTAGATTTAACGTAGTTTTGAAAATTAAATTTAAAAATCTAGTTCTGAGAATTTGACGTTACTTAATTCTACTTAATTTTACAAAAATTAATTTTTGTAAACTAAGCGTAAGTTTATAAACTAAGTCTTTTTAAAATTTTTAATCTTTTACAAACTTAGTGTTGAAAATTAAACTTCAATCAATCTTGAAATATATTTTAAAACTTAGTGTTGAAATTTTGCTTATTTTTGAAAAGAGTTGAAACCTATTTTAAAATTTTTTTTTAATTTTAGAACTTATTCTTAAACCTTAACCTTAGAAGCCATACTTGAAAAATTAGCTATTTTTCACAAAACTTAGCCTTTAAATCTGAATTTTTTTTATATACACCTATTTTTGAAAACTAGCTTTAAAAATCAAGTCTTTTATGTACTTAAGTTTTGAAAGTTGAATCCTTTACCAACTTAGTTTTAGAAAATCAATTTTACCTAGTTTTGAAAAATAGATCTTTTAAACTTGTCTCAAAACTTAGCTCCTTTACAAAAGATAAATTACTAAGTTTAACTCCCCCAGATTAACTTGACATGATTCCTTACTTTGTCTGAAGTCTGTATTTTTAATTACTTTAAACATGCTTATTTTTTATGAATGCCAAAGGGGGAGGGTTAGGTGGGTTAAGTTAGCCAAACCAATTGAAAATACAAACTAACTTAAAAACCTCCACATAATGATGTTATCTGTTTTTTTTTTCCTTGCAAATGTCTTCACTAACTTAACCAGGTTGTCATTCCATAAAAAAGGGGGAGATTGTTGGTGCGGTTAGCACTAACGATTTAACCCAAGTTTTGATGAATGATAAATAGATTAAGTTAGGTTTATTGTTGATCTAACACTCTGATCGAGTGTACAGGATAAGTCCAGACAGGTCGACAGGCTGACCGGATGTCTGGCACGAAGCCCAGCTAGGTCGACGGGCTGACCGGATAGCTGGCACGAAGTCCAAGCGGGTCGACGGGCTGACCGGACGCTTAGGCACGAAGCCCATCTAGGTCGACGGGCTGACCGGATAGCTGGCACGAAGTCCAGACGGGTCGACGGGCTGACCGGACGTCTGGCAGGTAAGTGAGGTAAGTCACTGGAGGGGAGTGACTGCGAGGACGCGTTCCCAGGAATAGAACATTAGGCGTCGATCCGGCTTAGATCCATTTCGGATATCTAAGTCGAGATCGTGACTAGATTCCGGTCTCGGAAAGACGGAATCTAAGTCATACTCTTTTCTTGTTAAATCATATTACTTTAGTTGTGCTAACAATCTGTTTTGCAGAATATATATTTGCCTCGGACTAACTGTGTTTTGCAGGAAAGGAAGTTTCTGGAAATAGGAGGTCCGGGCGCCCGGAAGGGATCCGGGCGCCCGGAGGTGAATTTTATCCAGGTCGAGTCGTCGCCACGTGGAGTTCGCTGATTAGACCTGCCACGTCGCACCAGGGTGCCCGGAAGGGATCCAGGCGCCCGGAGCAGCATATAAAAGAAGCCCCAGGGGTGGAGCTTCAATAATAACGAACAACTGAGAACTCTTCGACTGCTTGCTCTGCTGCTCTACGCTCCTGCGACGCTAACAAAGCTCCGACAAAGTACTCCTTCTTCTTTGGTTAACTTTCTTGTCAGTATCACTTTATTTCCATTAGCATTTCTGTACCTTAATTTGTAATAGTATTTCAAATTGCTAGTGAATTGCCCAACGAAAGTACTCAAGGAGTACGGGCCTTCGAGTAGGAGTTGTCACAGGCTCCAAACGAAGTAAAAAAATACCTTGTTCAGTTTGCCTAAGTTTTTTATTATTCCGCTGCGCTTAACTCTTATTAACGCGATTTTTCCGAATCGATATTCACCCCCCCCCCTCTATCGACGTTTCACGATCCAACAGTTGTTAATCCAAGCCAAATGAAAGCTCTTAAAAAGTCTCTTTCGATGAAGGCGGAGAAGCCTCTTACACTCGTTAATAGCTCAGACTATTGCTAGGAAATGAATACAAAAGTTGTTATCTCTTTCCTAGGTCCAGGGGTCTTTTTATAGCTCCTGAAAAATCTTAT
This sequence comes from Zingiber officinale, assembly GCF_018446385.1. NCBI lineage: Eukaryota > Viridiplantae > Streptophyta > Magnoliopsida > Zingiberales > Zingiberaceae > Zingiber > Zingiber officinale. Next base: position 80,425,455 of record NC_055986.1, read on the forward strand.
CCGCATGTTGAAGGCGCCTTCTATAAGGCTGGAAGGTGCCTCTAGCGAGGCACTCGTGGATAAAACTTTATCCATGGCCAATGGCTCATTTCATCCTAGTCGAAGGCGCCTTTCATAGCCTTGGAAGGCACCTTCACACTGTTCATAGAAAGCACCTTCCAGCCATAGAAGGCGCTGTAACGCCCGAAAATTCTCAAACTTGCATTAGAATTATTCTATGATTTTTCTGGAATTTTTAGATATTTTTCCGAAATTTTCCGAGTAGCGGAAGTAGCAAAAATAATTAGAAGAATAAAAAGGCTTAAGCGGGAATCGAACCCGGGACCTCTCGGGTCCGCTAAACCTTTAGTTAGCCTTAGTAACCGGTGAACCCAGCAGGGACGTGCTAAAAGGAAAGGAGAATCAAATATATTTATATTTAAGTTGGGCCTAGTTATCCACTTAATATAAATTAAAAACTTAAGTTGGTTTGGGTTATTTTTATTTGGTTCGGCAACTCCTCCCTCTCCAAACCCTCACCGACGCCACCTCTCCCTCTCCTCCCTCTCTCGGCGCCAACCACAAGGAAGACCTAGGGTTCTCTCCCTAGGGTCCCAAGGTCACTTTCCGGCGACGATTTCAGCACGAGGGCGTTCCCGTCCGCGAGTAGAGCACGTGGACGCGAGCGAATCGTCGAGAAGTCGCCTCCACCGGAATTTCTAGCGAATAGATTTGTAAGAAATCTAGCACACAAGGTAAGAAACCCCTCACCTGCAATATAAGTAGCTTTTCGTAAGATAGAATGCTTTTAAATTAGCTATATGTAGATTTTTCGACGCATAGGGTGTATTTAACCCTCCTCGCAGATTTAGGGATTTAGTTGAGCACCTCTAGATGGACCAGACACGTTTACTCCTTTCAGTTGGAGATTCTAGACGTCGTCGGGTGCCTAGAGGTGGTCTCCCTAATAGAGGGGAGAGTTGGAGCACACTAAGTGTTCGATAAAATGCTTAGCTCAGTAAAATGCTACAGTAGACATTTTTAATAGCACAGTAAATGCAATAGAAGCATTTAAAATAGCTTAGTTAGTCTTGCTACAGCATATATGGGACTGCGGTCCAATGGGTAGGCTCCCACAGTCGCCTCTAGGTTTAGATAACCTAGTTTTGGGTTTAGACAACCTAGTAAAAGCAAGAGAAGAATTTATTAGCTTATGTTCAGTATTTTACTTTCTCAGTGGCACTGTACTGGATTAGATATCCATTGGGTTGGACTCCCATAGTCGTCCCTAGGTTCAGCTAACCTAGTAACCCTACTAAATTTGGGACTTGCAAACCCGGGTCTAGTTAGGGATGCGCGCACAGCAAAGTACAGTTGCCGGGCCCAAACAGCAGCTTAATTATTATTTTAATCTATTATGAATATAGTTTTCAAACATCACAAATAATTATGTGAATTCAGTACAGCTTTAGCATCAAATTAGTATTAGCTTAGCTCAGCTTTGGTATCAGTATAGCTTTCTGTTGATACAACGTGATAGTTTATGATTAGCTCTATTGCTATGATTAGTTTTGCTTTCTATGAGTTGTATGCCATGCCATGTTTAGCATATTCAGTATGTTCTTTTCAAATAGCATGTTTTCAAAGCATAAATAGCATCGTATGCATGTTTTGTGAGGTAGATGGTTTCTTACTAAGCTCTCAAGCTTACAGATACTATTTTCCTTATACTGCAGATAAAGGTAAAGGGAAGATGGACTAACAGAGGCTGGAGGACAATGCTGCAAAGATGTGTGTGGATGGAACTTGGAATAAAGATCTTAGGGATCTAGCAAGTTTTGTTTAAATCATTGGAACTTTTTAGCATTTTACCATGTTTCGCACTTTAGTATGTTTAAATACCATGAACTAGTAAATTATGCACTCTACCATGCTTAGAACCTTAGTTATGTGATGTTAGAATGTTTTCCAATCATTTTAGAACTTGTATGTGTGATTGAGGCACGAAACAGTGCTGAAATCAGAAACCCCAATCGATCGGCCGATCGATTGAGGCTTCTCAATCGATCAGCCGATCGATTGAGAAGTTGGTTCCGGGATCGATCGTCCGATCGATCAAAGAAATCGTCCCAAACAGAAGGCTCTGGGATCGATCACTGGATCGATTGGCCAGTCTGGATCGATCAGTCGATCGATCCAGAATATTGCCCGAGCACAGTAGCGTGCTGGATCGATCACTGGATCGATCCAACCTAAGCCTCACATATAGTAGCCACCTGGATCGATCAATGGATCGATCCGGCCATTCCAATCGATCCGTGGATCGATTGGGAGGCCTGGTATCAGCAAGAAACTCTTAGTTAAGTTCCTTGACCATTGGGGGATGTAATATATGTCATGAATAGTTTAGATTACACCCCTTAGCACATGTAGAACCAAGAAATGATGATAGTTTAGCAAAATTTCAATTAGTACAGCTTCCGCACTTAGATTTAATGATGGTCATGGAATAGTTAGCACAGCATAATGTAACGATCGGCCTCACAACCTAGTTAGTAGGAGGCGGGTCGTTACAGAGTGGTATCAGAGCCGTGTTCCATACTTCCTACATACACATCAGCATTGAACCTGCAGCTTCCAAGTAAGAATACCTCTACTTAATTTATGCTCCTTGTTTTGTTATTACAGTTCATGTTTATATGCCTACTGCTTGTTAGTATGTGATAGTTTTTAAACATGATATCAGTAGTTATATAACTGTGATTACATTAGTTATGTTATGTTCTCTATGTCTTTAGAAATGGCACGAGGACGCCCAGCTAGAAGGGCACTAGCTACTGAGCCCCAGCAAGAGGCAGGCAGTTCAGTGCCTCCTCCAGACCAGGAAATAGCCACCTTAAAGGCTAATTAGCGAGTACCCCCACAGTCACCCCGGAACCGAACTGACGACTCCGGAAGTCTTAGAGGTTCCACCAGTCCCAGCAGCTGAGCCAAGAAAGGAAGCCTATCTGATCCAGTGGCAGCGAGTCAAGCCAGAGAACTTCTCAAGCACTAGTGAACCATGGGATGCACAAGCCTGGTTCAAAACACTGGAGAGCACGATGGAGCTTCTGGACTGGCCAGAACACGAGAAGGTGAAGTGTGCCTTCTTCTACCTGACAGGAGATGTACGTGGGAAAGAATCAGAACGAAGCTCCCAGTGAACCAGATGTCATGGGCTGACTTCGAGAAGGAATTCTTCGAGGAGTTCTTTCACATACGGGTTACAAACCGCCACTACGACGAGTTCACTGAGTTTCGTCAGGGCAACCTTTCAGTTGAGGAAGCCGTGAAGAAATTCAACAGGTTGGCTCGTCTATGCCAGAGCTAGTCAGCACAGAGAAGGAACGAATCCGGTTGATGCTCAAGATGCTGAGGCCAGAGATAGCAATGAACGTGGCATACATAGGCCACAAACCACAGAGGAGTTAGTGAGCAGTGCCTTGACCACAGAGCACTACCAGAACAGCATAAAGCAGCAGAAGCAAGTCTCCTCAGAGTCCAAAGGCCAAGGAAACTCTCGCACTCAAAAACAGCAAGGCCACAGCTCTAACTGGAAAGGGAACTCCAACAGCAAGCGCAAATCAGGGAGTGACCCAAAAGGAGGACCATCTAGCAAGCGACCCAGTTATACAAAGTGTGCTACTTGTGGGAAATTCCACCCAAGGGTTTGTCGCAAGGGCACACGAGGATGCTTTGAATGTGGACAAGAAGGGCACATGGCCAAGCAGTGCCCGAACAAGACCGGTCTTCCTCAGCCACAGCAGATTCAGTATGCAGGCCAGCCAGCTCAGTTATATCAGATGCAGGCCGCTCTAGAAGGTCCACTTATCAGCCAGGGCAGATTAGAAGCCCCTCCAGCTACGGCGAATGCGAGGATCTACTCACTCACCAGAGAGGATGTAGCCAATGCCTCGACAGTTGTCACAGGTCAGATTAGCATTTTACAGTATAGTGCTACTGCTTTATTTGATACTGGGGCAACCCATTCATATATAGCCAGGATGTTCTCTGAAAAATTAGAAATACCCCCAGAGGTACTCAGTGGTCAGTTTTTGACGGCACTACCTTCAGGAGAGATCATGGCATTCACGCACTGGCTCAGAGCAGTGCCGGTCATTATAGCAGACAGAGAGCTCTTTTGTGATCTGATAGTGCTAGAGATGACCGACTATGACGTTATCCTTGGAATGGACTTTCTGATCAGATACGGTGCTACCATAGAGTGCCGTAAACAGAAAGTCATCTTCCAACCTGAAGCGGTAGTGCAATTTGAATACAGCGGGGAACCAAAGAGAAAGGCCAAGAAGTTTCTCTCAGCTATGAAAGCACAGAAGCTACTGGATTCAGGATGTACAGGATTCCTAGCACACGTAGTCAACGCCAGCCAGGACAAGAACCAACAGCTAGCAGAGGTTCGAGTCGTATGTGACTACCCAGCAGTCTTCCCTGAAGAGTTACCAGGCTTAGCACCAGACAGGGAGATTGACTTTGAGATAGAGCTCATTCCCGGTACAAATCCTATCTCCAAAGCGCCTTATCGCATGGCTCCAGCAGAACTGAAGGAACTTCGGGAGCAACAGGAGCCGCTTGACAAGGGTTTCATACGCCCGAGTCATTCACCATGGGGAGCCTGTATTGTTCGTGAAGAAGAAGGATGGAAGCATGCGATTGTGCATAGAAGATCACCGAACCAAGTCACGATCAAGAACAGTATCCCTTCCCGAATCGATGTTGATCAACTAAAGGGAGCAGCGGTGTTCTCTAAGATAGATCTCGATCGAGGTTATCATCGGTGAAGGTTAAAGAAGGATATACCCAAGACAAAGATTCGACCTGTGTACGGACACTACGAGTTCGTAGTCATGCCCTTTGGCGTGACCAATGCTCCAGCTACATTCATGGATCTCATGAACAGGGTATTCAGGGAGTATTTAGATAAGTTTGTTATTGTGTTTATCGATGACATCCTTATCTACTCAGGAACTCAGGAAGAACACTCAGAGCACCTGAAACTAGTATTGCAGACCCTTCAGCATAACCAGCTATACGCCAAGTTCACGAAATGTGAATTTTGGCTAGATCAGGTTTCCTTACTGGGTCACATCATCTCAAAGGATGACATTATGGTAGATCCCAGCAAGATAGAAGCAGTAAGTAACTGGAAGAGACCAAAGGACGCCAGCGAAATCAGGAGCTTTCTGGGATTAGCAGGATATTACAGAAAGTTTGTAGAGGACTTCTCCAAGATAGCCTCCCCACTGACAGCTCTTACCAGAAAGAACAGGAAATTTCAGTGGACAGAGGACTGTGAGAACAGCTTCAGCGAGCTAAAAAGGAGATTGACCAGTGCTCCCATTTTGGCTCTACCAGACAACACCAACAACTTTGACATCTATAGTGATGCCTCCAAGTTGGGACTAGGAGCAGTACTGATGCAAAACGGCAAGGTGATCGCCTATGCCTCCAGACAACTCAAGGATTATGAGAAGAATTACCCTACTCATGACCTTGAGCTTGCAGCAGTAGTGTTCGCTCTCAAAATTTGGAGACATTATTTATATGGAGCTCAGTGCAGAGTGTATACAGATCATCAGAGTCTGAAGTACTTCTTCACTCAGAAGGATCTGAACATGCGACAGCGCAGATGGCTTGAGCAGGTCAAAGACTACGATATAGACATCCTCTACCATCCAGGGAAAGCCAATAAGGTAGCCGACGCACTTAGCAGAAAATCCAGTGCTACCTTATTATCTCTTACAGCCGTGTCACCGCCCCTCCAGAAGGAGATCGTAGATTTCGGTCTCGAACTCATCGTTGGACAGCTCTCTACTATGACCTTAGAGTCTACCTTGCTTGGTGATATTCAGTCAGCTCAGGAGCAGGACCCTGAAATTCAGAAAATCAAGCAAGGGCTAGCAGAATCAGAAAGAAGAGAATTCAGAGTGTCCGATAGCGGGGTGTTGTACTGTGGTGACAGACTCTGTGTTCCAGATCAGGAGGAGCTACGGAGACAGATTTTAGATGAGGCTCACAAGACCCCCTATGCGATGCATCCAGGTTCCACCAAAATGTATCAAGACCTGAAGAAATATTTTTGGTGGCCCGGGATGAAGCGAGACATCGCCAGATATGTTAGCACCTGCCTCACCTGTCAGAGGGTCAAGGCAGAACATCAGCGACCAGGAGGAGTTCTGCAGCCTATACAGATTCCAGAATGGAAGTGGGAGGATATCTCTATGGATTTCATAGTGGGACTACCCAGAACCACGAATGGTTTTGACGCCATCTGGGTAATAGTCGACAGATTGACTAAATCAGCCCACTTCTTAGCTATCAAGATATCCTACTCCATGGAGAAGCTAGCTCAGTTGTATCTCCAGGAGATCGTCAGACTACATGGAGTCCCACAAACCATCATTTCAGACAGAGACAGCAGATGCACATCACACTTCTGGGAGTGTGTACAGTCAGCGTTGGGCACTAAGTTAAAGTTCAGCACAGCATTCCATCCTCAGACAGATGGTCAGACGGAGCGAGTGAACCAGGTACTCGAAGATATGCTCCGAGCGTATGCCCTAGACTTCAAGGGAAGTTGGTGCAAATATCTGAGTTTAGCAGAATTTGCATACAACAACAGCTATCAGGCCACTATCGGCATGGCACCTTACGAGGCTCTCTATGGGCGGAGGTGTAGATCTCCAATCTGCTGGTATGAGAGTGGTGAACAGAAGGAACTAGAGCTTCAGACAGATCTAGTTGCAGATACCACAGCAGCTATACAGCAGATCCGCCAGAGGATAGAGACAGCTCAGAGCCGCCAGAAAAGCTATGCTGATACACGGCGCAGACCCTTAGAGTTTTCAGTCGGGGATACAGTGTTCCTCAGAGTAGCTCCCATGAAGGGAGTGATGCGTTTTGGGAAGAAGGGCAAACTTAGTCCCAGATATGTGGGATCATACCTTATCGCGAAGAGAGTGGGCAAGGTAGCATATGAGCTAGAGCTACCCCAGGAAATGTCAGCTGTCCACAACGTATTTCATGTCTCTATGCTGAAGAAGCATACCCCAGATGCCACCCAGGTGATTGAGCCCCAGTCGGTACAGATCCGCGAATACCTCAGCTATGATAGTCGGCCTATTCAGATAATAGACCGAGCAGTTAAGAAATTGCGGAACAAGGAAGTACCATTAGTCAAAGTTATTTGACACAGTCACACAGCAGAAGAGGCAACTTGGGAGACAGAAGCCAGCATGAGACAGAAGCACCCAGAATTGTTCTAAGTTCGAGGATGAACTTTTTATAAGGTATGGGGGATTGTAACGCCCGAAAATTCTAAAACTTGCATTAGAATTATTCTATGATTTTTCTGGAATTTTTAGATATTTTTTCGGAATTTTCCGAGTAGCGGAAGTAGCAAAAATAATTAGAAGAATAAAAAGGCTTAAGCGGGAATCGAACCCGGGACCTCTCGGGTCCGCTAAACCTTTAGTTAGCCTTAGTAACCGGTGAACCCAGCAGGGCCGTGCTGAAAGGAAAGGAGAATCAAATATATTTATATTTAAGTTGGGCCTAGTTATCCACTTAATATAAATTAAAAACTTAAGTTGGTTTGGGTTATTTTTATTTGGTTCGACAACTCCTCCCTCTCCAAACCCTCACCGACGCCACCTCTCCCTCTCCTCCCTCTCTCGGCGCCAACCACAAGGAAGACCTAGGGTTCTCTCCCTAGGGTCCCAAGGTCACTTTCCGGTGACGATTTCAGCACGAGGACGTTCCCCTCCGTGAGTAGAGTACGTGGACACGAGCGAATCGTCGAGAAGTCGCCTCCACCGGAATTTCTAGCGAATAGATTTGTAAGAAATCTAGCACACAAGGTAAGAAACCCCTCACCTGCAGTATAAGTAGCTTTTCGTAAGATAGAATGCTTTTAAATTAGCTATATGTAGATTTTTCGACGCATAGGGTGTATTTAACCCTCCTCACAGATTTAGGGATTTAGTTGAGCACCTCTAGATGGGCCAGACACGTTTACTCCTTTCAGTTGGAGATTCTAGACGTCGTCGGGTGCCTAGAGGTGGTCTCCCTAATAGAGGGGAGAGTTGGAGCACACTAAGTGTTCGATAAAATGCTTAGCTCAGTAAAATGCTACAGTAGACATTTTTAATAGCACAGTAAATGCAATAGAAGCATTTAAAACAGCTTAGTTAGTCTTGCTACAGCATATATGGGACTGTGGTCCAATGGGTGGGCTCCCACAGTCGCCTCTAGGTTTAGATAACCTAGTTCTGGGTTTAGACAACCTAGTAAAAGCAAGAGAAGAATTTATTAGCTTATGTTCAGTATTTTACTTTCTCAGTGGCACTGTACTGGATTAGATATCCATTGGGTTGGACTCCCATAGTCGTCCCTAGGTTCAGCTAACCTAGTAACCCTACTAAATTTGGGACTTGCAAACCCGGGTCTAGTTAGGGATGCGCGCACAGCAAAGTACAGTTGTCGGGCCCAAACAGCAGCTTGATTATTATTTTAATCTATTATGAATATAGTTTTCAAACATCACAAATAATTATGTGAATTCAGTACAGCTTTAGCATCAGATTAGTATTAGCTTAGCTCAGCCTTGGTATCAGTATAGCTTTCTGTTGATACAACGTGATAGTTTATGATTAGCTCTATTGCTATGATTTGTTTTGCTTTCTATGCGTTGTATGTCATGCCATGTTTAGCATATTCAGTATGTTCTTTTCAAATAGCATGTTTTCAAAGTATAAATAGCATCGTATGCATGTTTTGTGAGGTAGATGGTTTCTTACTAAGCTCTCAAGCTTACAGATACTATTTTCCTTATACTGCAGATAAAGGTAAAGGGAAGATGGACTAACGGAGGCTGGAGGATAATGCTGCAAAGATGTGTGTGGATGGAACTTGGAATAAAGATCTTAGGGATCTAGCAAGTTTTGTTTAAATCATTGGAACTTTTTAGCATTTTACCATGTTTCGCACTTTAGTATGTTTAAATACCATGAACTAGTAAATTATGCACTCTACCATGCTTAGAACCTTAGTTATGTGATGTTAGAATGTTTTCCAGTTATTTTAGAACTTGTATGTGTGATTGAGGCACGAAACAGTGCTGAAATCAGAAACCCCAATCGATCGGCTGATCGATTGGAGGCTTCTCAATCGATCAACCGATCGATTGAGAAGTTCGTACCGTGAACAGTAGGCCTCTGGATCGATCAGCCGATCGATCCAGCAAATTCTGTCGCGAATAGAAGGCTCTGGGATCGATCACTGGATCGATTGGCCAGTCTGGATCGATCAGCCGATCGATCCAGAATATTGCCTGAGCACAGTAGCGTGCTGGATCGATCACTGGATCGATCCAACCTAAGCCCCACATACAGTAGCCACCTGGATCGATCAATGGATCGATCCGGCCATTCCAATCGATCCGTGGATCGATTGGGAGGCCTGGTATCAGCAAGAAACTCTTAGTTAAGTTCCTTGACCATTGGGGGATGTAATATATGTCATGAATAGTTTAGATTACACTCCTTAGCACATGTAGAACCAAGAAATGATGATAGTTTAGCAAAATTTCAATTAGTACAGCTTCCGCACTTAGATTTAATGATGGTCATGGAATAGTTAGCACAACATAATGTAACGATCGGCCTCACAGCCTAGTTAGTAGGAGGTGGGTCGTTACAGGCGCCTTCCACAGAAGCGGCGGAGGCGCCTTCAACATCCTTTGAAGGCGCCTCCAGCAGCACTTGCAGCTCCATTTCACTCCTTTGCTGTTGCGATCTCTTGGATGATTTCGGCCACCAGAATAGGGTTCACCCGAACCCAATTTCTGACCTTCTCCTTGAGCAAGCTTCCGCTCCAGCTTCTTGTCCCTCGAACGTCGCGCACGCTCTTCTCATCCACCAGTGTACTCTTCCACAGTGTCTCATCTCTCGGACGCACCGAGCCCGTCGGCTCTCTCCTGTGTCGTCCTTCTCGCTAGCCACATCTTTTGCTTGACTTCCTGTGCTCCTAAGCTCCTGCACACTTACACACAAGGATCAAATCATAACAGGACCAAACTTAACTTATTTGATCACATCAAAACAACCTTGGGGTACCAACAATCTCCCCCTTTTTGATGTGAGCAACCCAAGTAAAGTTAGGGTAAATAAATATAAAGATAAAGCAATAAAATTGCAAGTATGCAATAAAGTGTAAAAAGATTTAAAATTTGAATTGAATTGAACTATCTCCCCCTAGACTTAATATTCCCTTCTCCCCGTTTGATCACATAAAAATGGGGTACAGAAAAATCTAAGGGTAATTAAAAATGATTTTTCAATAATTTTAAAAACTTATCAAGTGCTTTGAAAGTTGAAAAAATAAAATCTGATATCGCTTAGAAAAATTTACAACGTAAATGATTTAGAAACTATAAGTTTTAAAAAAGGAATTTCCAAAAAAAAAAAATTAAAAATGTTGAGAAATGCTGACAACTATGTAAAGCATTATCTAATCATTATTCAATACTTTATCAGTTAGTCAATTAAACATTTTATTTCATTAATCGACTTCCAGGCTGTGGTGAGACACTAGACCTTCTTGGTTATTAGATCAACAACCACTTCTAGACAAAGGCTCATAATGAAATCAAATATTTAATATACTTTCTAAAGGCCCTATATCTAATTTAGATAAGTCTTTGGAACCTAATATAGGTTCCTTCCAACTGGATTAATTAGAAATTTTGGGGGTACATAACTTTTAGGTATTTTTTTAATTTGACCCTTGTGAAATCTAAGAAATCAGTTCAGATGTTTATATTTCCTAATATTTTTATTATATGAGCATGCATGATTTTTCAAATATTTTATCTCTGTTTTCATTTTGTCATTTTCTATTTTCAAATTATCATATAAATCTAGCGGACATTTGGACAATTGTATTTTCAAGTCTATGTTTTCATTTTCTAACTTGCAATAATTTTTTTTTAAGAACTTAACAAATTTAAATAGCTTATTAGGTGGAGGAGATCGTACCTGACTTACCTTGTCGATCCTGTCATTCGTAGCTTCCCCTGAACTGTTGCTTTCTTCTGATGTAGCTCCTCTTTCATCGATGCTCTCGATGCTCATTTCAGACGAGCTTTCTTCGTGTTCGTCTTCTTGATGACTTGCCATCAATGCAAGTCTGAAAAAGGCTTCGACCTTTGATTCGAAAAATGTTTCATCCCGCGTCACCTTTAGGGTCTTGTGTTTGTTTGTTTGGATGGGCTTCTTGTCTTTGCCTTTGTTCTTTTTCTTCAATTTAGGATAGTTGCCTTTTACATGCCCTTCTTCATTGCAGTGGTAGTATCTGATTGTCCTTTTCTTTCTACCCTGCAGATGGTTAGATTTTCTAGCTTTAAATAACTTCTTAAACTGTCTTACCATCATTATTGTTTCGTTGTCATCGAGAGAGGATTCTGAGTCTTGTTTGTCTATCTTTGTCTTACAATATTGTGCTTCAGCTCCTTCGGATCTACACATCTTGTTTCATGGACTTCAAAGGTAGAAAATAATTCTTCTAACATAGTTGAATCTAAATCCTTAGATATGTAATAAGCATCCATGAATGATGCTCATTCAGTACTTCTAGGGAATGCATTAAGAACGTATCTTAGCGAATCTCGGTTACTTACATTTTCTCTAAGATTCGTGAGTCCAGTGATGAGATCCTTGATCCTTGAATGAAGGTGTGTAACTATTTCTCCTTGTTCCAGTTTGATGTTGCTGATCTGGTTTCTGAGCAGATCCCGTCTTGCGAGTTTCACCTCTGAGGTTCCTTCGTATAGTTCCAGGAACTTCTCCCAATGTTCCTTTATAAACTTGTAGGCTCCGATCTGATTGACTTCTTGTGGTGGTAGAATGCTTAGCAGATGGAACTCTACTTTGTCATTTGTCATGAAATCAGCTTGCTCCTTTTTGGTCCAGTGGTATTTATCTTTACCTTCATGTGCTACAAAACCAAACTCCATTATTAAAAATAAATCAAACTCAGTCTTGAAAAATACCTCCATCTTTTTTTTCCAGCTGGCGAAGTCCCCATCGAGCTTTGGTGGGTGGATGCTTGAATTGGTCATCTCGTGTGCTTCGTTCGGCGGTTAGTCCTCCTAAAACTATTAGGCTCTAATACCACTTGTTGGTATGGTGGCAGGCCAACTGGAGAGGGTTAAGTTGCCTGAAATAGAAAAACTAAATACCTTCTTGATCTTTCAACTCAGGTTAGCAGCAATAGCAAATAAAATTAAACAATAAGAAACTAAAGAAAGATGCACCAGAATTTACTTAGCTACAACCTAGGTGGTTGTTAATCCAAGCCAAATGAAAGCTCTTAAAAAGTCTCCTTCGGTAAAGGAGGAGAAGCCTCTTACACTCGTTAATAGCTCAGACTATTGCTAGGAAATGAATACAAAAGTTATTATCTCTTTCTTAGGTCCACGGGTCTTTTTATAACCATTGGAAAATCTAATCCGCAAGCTGAAGGCACCTTCCATAGGATTGGAAGGCACCTCTAGTGAGGCGCTCATGGATAAAACTTTATCCACGGCCAATGCTCATTTCAACCTGGTCGAAGGCGCCTTCCATAGCCTTGGAAGGCGCCTTCGCACTGTTCATCGAAGGTGCCTTCCAGCCATGGAAGGCGCTTTCGACAGAAGGTGCGGAGGCACCTTCAACAGCTTTTAAAGGCACTTCTAGTAGCACTTGCAGCTCCATTTGCTCCTTTGTTGGTGCGATCTCCTGGATGATTTCGGCCACCGGAATAGAGCTCACCCGAACCCAATTTCTAGCATTCTCCTCGGGCAAGCTTCCGCTCCGGCTTCCCGTCCCTCGAACGTCGCAAATGTCCTTCTCATCCACCGGTGTACTCTTCCGCAGCGTCTCATCCCTTCGACGCACCGAGCCCGTTAGCTCTCTCTCATGCCATCCTTCTTGCTAGCCGCGTCTTCCGCTCGACTTCCTGTGCTCCTAAGCTCCTACACACTTAGACACAAGGATCAAACCATAACATGACCTAACTTAACTTGTTTGATCATATCAAAACAACCTTAGGGTACCAACAATAAGGGCTCTTATCTATTTTCTTCCGGGGCAGCTTATTTAAAAAGAAATTAGCTGTTAACACAGCTTCCCCCCACATGAACTCTAACAATCCAGAGCTCAATAGAAGAGCATTCATCATCTCCTTTAGAGTTTGATTCTTTCACTCAACAACTCCATCTTACTGAGGAGTATAAGGAGCTGTTGTTTCGTGTCTGATCCCATGTTTAGCACACAACTTAACAAACAGTGATACATATTCACTGCCTCAATTACGTCGAACCACCTTAATCTTTCTATTAAGCTAGTTTTCAATCTCATTCTTATAGAGAACAAATTTCTCTATAGCTTCATTCTTACTTTTGAGAAGATGCACATAATAGTATTTTGTTTTATCATCTATAAAAGTGATAAAGTATTTATTCCCACCACATGTTTGTGTACCTTTAAGGTCGCACACGTCGGTGTGGATTAGCCCGAGTGGTTCGTTGCTTCTTTTAACTTGTTGAAAGGATGACCTCGTCAATTTCGCTTCTATAAAAATCTCACACTTGTGTTTCGGGTCATGATGGAATCTAGGTATGCTCTGCATATTTATTAATCTACGCAATACATCGTAGTTAACATGTCCTACTTTACCATGCCACAAACATGAAGACTCAAGCATATAAGTGGAAGAGCTCTCATTTTTATTCATCTTAGGCCTAATGACCATTACATTGAGGTTGAACAACCCATCAGATACATAGCCTCTTCCTACAAACATTCCATTCTTGAACAATACAACTCTGTCCAACTCAAAAACAATGCAAAACCCATGCTTGCTTAATAGTGATCAAGATACTAGATTCTTCTGAATCTCCGGAACATACAACACATTGTTCAGAGTAAGGTCTTTGTCGGAGGTCATCTTCAGCACCACTTTGCCTTGGCCCATGATGTCCGAGCTTGTTGAGTTCCCATGAAAAGTTTGTCTCCAGTAATTTCTTCGAAGTTGTGGAGCAGCTCCTTATTACAGCACACATGTTTGGTGGCTCCAGTACCAATCTACCATTGCCATAGATTTGAACTGACCAACTTCAGTTCTGAGACCATTGCGCAAAGGTCGTCTATTTCTGGTCCCTCATTTAGGTTGGCCTCCTGCTTCTTCTTCGGCTTCCTACACTCTGAAGATTTGTGACCCACTCGGTCATAATTGAAGCACTTCCCAGAGAACTTCTTCTTGTTGATGCCTCCTCTGGGTCCCATCTTGGAGGATTTGGGGTTCTTTCATTTTGAGCTTTGACCGTGCTCAACCACGTTGGCTTTCACAGTAGCCTGAGAGAACAACTTTCTCTCTGAACTCTTGTTGTCTTCTTCGATGCGAAGTTTAACAATGATTTCCTCCACATTCATCTACTTCCGCTTGTGCTTCAGGTAGTTCTTGAAGTCCTTCTAGTCGGAAGGCAGCTTCTCAATGATAGTAGCCACCTAGAAGGTGTTGGAATCCCAAGATTATTTTTGATGTAATCAACCAAGTTTAGGTTAAGTCCTGTTATATTTTGATCCCTGAGTCTAAGTGTTAGTATTTGCCCTAGTACCAATTATGAGATAATTGTAAGGGCTCATTTTGTATTATATTTCATTATTAATAAAAGACAAAGTTGGTTATTATATTTATTTCCATATCAGTGTCGATTGAATAAGTATAATAATGTCCTTAGGTAGTAGGTTATTATCTATAACATATCAATTGGTTGAATTGATAGTGAGATATTATAGATATACATAGAACACTACTCTTAACTATTCCTAGTCAAGTATTAATATACAAGGACAGTATTAATGCATTAAGACTAGCATATAGGTCAACGAATGACTTAATCTCACAAGTCATGGATATAAGATATCAGGTTGACACATGGGTATATATTAGAGAATATGTACTGAATGATCCGCCATGAGAATGTTTCATGGATCGTTATATGAGTGTCATAAACATTCTCATGTAACTATTGGTATGAATAGTCCTTAGACCTGAAGTCACTACAGTTCCCTACATAAAGAGTTGTGTACTTCGGTATCGGCAAACATCACCTGTAACAAGGTGGACAATAAAGTCGATCACTGGGTATGCAATGAATTATGCGGAGGGATGTGAGTGATGTAGATGGGATCTATCCCTTCCTTATGACAAAAGTAATATCTGTGGGCCCCTTGATTAGTAGGACACAAGAAAGTATGGTCATGCTTAAATGAGTCAATATGAGATATTGAGCTTATTTGATTGAGTGTGTCTACTTAGAGATCAAGAAATACAAAGGTTGATAAGAGGATGACACGGTCTATACCTTATTGATTAATCTAGATATCAAGGATAGAGGGACCAAGTCATACAAGATAATAGCCACGGACAACTTAGATCGGATCTCGACTTTCTTGTCACTTGGGTAGCAATAATGTCTTGCTAGATGTCACTCATTGCTTATATATCTAAATGTTGATTTGGATACTTTACCAATGTTACAAGAACCTGTTGGGTCACACACAAACAACAAGTAGATTTGGAGATGAGTTCATATGATGAATCATTGGATTAAGTCTAATCTGAATTAGACTTATTGAATTAGACTCAATTGAATCTAATTATTGGATTAAGTCTAATTCAAACTAGACTCAAGGAGTCAATTCAAATTAATGAAATAGTGATTCATTGAATTTGAAATTGCATGAGATTAATTGAGTAAGACTCAATTAAATTAGACTTGAGTTAGACTCAAGTGAATTAGACTTGACTTAAACTCAAGTGAGAATTAATGGAGATTAATTCATTAAATTTTTGAAATTCAATGAGTCATTCAATTTTCCAAATTGAATTTAAAATTGAGGAGTTTCAAGTGTGGTCCTTAATGGAGAGTGAATGCTCATTAAGGCTCATTGATTAAATTAATGCTCATTAAGTGTTTTCATCGGATGAAACTACTTAAGAAATTTTTCTTTCATTTTTTATAACTTCTTCATTCTCCTTCCTCTTCTCTACTCCTTTTGGCCTAAATTACCTTGCTTGGTTGCTAGCACAACCTTAGGTAATTTTTCTTCTCCATTTTTGTGAGATTGTGTGACAAATGGAGATACTTGTTCATGTGGATACCGTATAGGCGCGAACATGTGATCGTTATGAGATCCAAGTTGTCTGGAATCCGTGAGCATGCATCAAAGGTATACTATTATGTTGTTGTTTAAATCTTAGTATACTTTCTTTCCCTTCGCATGGATCTCCTGAAGGAACTAGATGGTTTCTGCTACGCATAAGCATATTTAGCGCTCTAATTCCTTACACTAAGTGTGCAAGAGCTTAGGAGCATAGGAAGTCGAGCGGAAGATGCGGCTAGCGAGAAGGACGGCATGAGACAGAGCTAACCGGCTCGGTGCATCCGAGGGATGAGATGCTTGTTGGGTGCTACTCAGAATTCCATTCTGTTTCCCCTGTACAAAAGTTTATACAAGCACAGAACTTTTCCTAGCAACCTATGTGCTTTTCATAAGTTAAACTTGGATTGCAAACGAAACTTAACATTATTAATCCAACTTGAACCCATGTGATCTTTAGAAGTTAAACTTGGATTGCAAATGAAACTTAACATTAATAATCTAAGTTCAACCCATGTGTTCATCAGAAGCAAAACCATATTACAGAAGTTGAATAAATATTTATTTCAAGTATTGGCTTCTAGGTCGTTGGCGAGACACTCGACCTTCTTGGTTATGGGATCATCCATCACTTCCTAGACAAAGCTTTTCAAAAAAATTGAATATTTAAACTCCTCACAGTAAACTCGAGGTTTAACTAAAGAGACCTCAATTGAAGCACAAAATTGAAACACAAAAATCGTTAGCCTCTTGTGTTAGTATTTCAGAATCCATACAAAGAAAAACTAAACTAGTTGTGCTGCGGAATAATTAACTAATTATACCTTTCTTTGTAGCTTAAAGACCTCTTGATCTTCTGTTGTATTCCTCTCCTCCTCTTGGACGTCGTGTGGGCAACGATCTACCAAGACAACACCACCCGAACCACTTCTATGCCTCCAAGACTTTCGGCCACCAAGGGATGCTAGAATAGGGAGCCTCCTTCTCTTCTTCTTCTTCTCCAAGAAATTGGCCACAAGGAGGTGAAGCCTTGATGTGCCACCGGCCTTAAGGGAAGAAAGCAAAGGGAGAAGAGGAGAAAGGGGGCCGGCCACCAAGGAAAATAGAAGAGGGAACTTTAGGTTGTGTTATACCATAAGGCACCATCTACCTCTCTTTTATAATCCTTGGTGAATGCTAAAAAGGAAAGTTTTAAACATAATTAAAACTTTCATTTAATTTCAATCATGGTTGGCCATAGCTTGGTCAACAAAAAAGGAAAAATTGTAAAATTAAAATCTCTTTTTTAAATCCCTTTGTGGATAGCTATAAAAGGAAAGTTTTTAAATTAAAATCTCTCTTTTAAACAATTGTAGATGACTACAAAAAGGAAATATTTTAAAATTAAAACTCTCTTTTAATTCCCTTGTGGATGGCTATAAAAGGAAAGTTTTAAAATTAAAATCTCTCTTTTAAACAATTATAGATGACTACAAAAAAGGAAAGATTTAAAAATTAAAACTCTCTTTTAATTCCCTTGTGGATGGCTATAAAAGGAAAGTTTTAAAATAAAATCTCTCTTTTAAATAATTGTAGATGACTACAAAAAAGTTTAGATTTTAAAATTAAAACTCTCTTTTAATTCCTTGTGGCCGGCTATAAAAGGAAAGTTTTAAAATTAAAATCTCTCTTTTAAACAATTGTAGATGACTAAAAAAAGGAAAGATTTTAAAATTAAAGCTCTCTTTTAATTCCTTGTGGTCGGCCCCTTGCTTAGGCACCAAGCAAGGCTTGGCCGGCCACCCCTTGGGCTCCAAGCAAAGCTTGGCCAGCCCCTTGCTTGGGCACCAAGTAAGGATGTGGCCCGCCTATTACTTGGGTAAGAAGTGGGGCTTGGGTGGATGCGAGGCTTTATACATAGAGGCTACAACAGGGACCTAGAGGAGGAATTGATTTTGGCCTCCTGATGAGCTTGAGCTTCCTGTGTTCGACCCAAACACACAACTCAAGTTCATCAATAATAACTCATACCACTAAAGAGTTATTATTGAACTACCGCACCAATCTCATACTATATTATGGGCTCCTTCTTATCATGAGTGTATTAATCTCCCTGTGTTTAAGATATCGAATGCCCATTAATTAAATGAGTTACTAACAACTCACTTAATTAATATCTAACTCCAAGAGTAGTACCACTCAACTTCATTGTCATGTCGGACTAAATCCACCTACAGGGTTCACATAACAAACCTTATGAGCTCCTAAAGGGGGCATCATCAACCTAGATAACTAGGACATAGTTTTCTTCTATAACCAACAACACACCATATAAATAATATTATTTCCCAACTTATCGAGCCTTTTGATTTAACGAATAAATCTCACCCATTAATAAATTAAAGAAATAAATACTAAGTATATTTGCTTGTTATTATATCGGGATTAAGAGTACGCACATCTATAATAACAGAGGTTATGTTCTTTTATGCAGTCAGTATAAAAGGAATAATCTCAAATGGTCCTGCTCAATATACACATAGTGTACTAGTGTAATTTTATAGTCAAGATAAACTAGTACCAAATTACACTACAACCATTCCAATGGTTTGTCCCAATCCATCTTGGTTGTGAGTTAGTATTTATAATTTATAAGGAACTAATAACATGATCTTTTGTGTGACACCACACATCATGTTATCTACAATATAAATTAAATGGACAACTATATTTTACTAAATGCAGACATTTGACCAATGTGATTCTCATTTCAAAATAAATGTTCATACAAAAATCAAGGCTTTTAGTATACATCCTAACAATCTCCCACTTATACTAAAAGACTATGCTGCCATACATCTGATTCTCATCTCCTCAACATGTCGATCAAAAGCTCTCGCCTGAAGGGCCTAAGTGAAAGGATCAGGTTATCTGTTGATGCAATCTTGGCGATAACAACTTCTCCTCGTTTTACGATGTCTCGTTTTAGGTGGTACTTGCGCTCAATGGGTTTACTTGCCTTATGGGCTCGTGGTTCCTTCGAGTTTGCTACTGCACCACTATTATCACAATAAACTATGATAATTTTGGACAAACCAGGAATCACATCTAAGTCCATCAAGAAGTTTCTGAGCCATACAGCTTCTTTGGCTACCTCAGAGGCTGCCACATACTTAGCTTTCATGGTAGAGTCCGAAACGCATTTATGCTTAACACTCCTCCATGCTATGCCTCCAACTCCCAAAGTAAACACATATCCCGAGGTCGACTTACTATTGTCCCTATCTGATTAGAAGTCAAAATCTGTGTAACCCACAGGGAGCAAATCATCTGCCTGGTAAACCAGAATATAATCTCTAGTCCTTCTCAAGTACTTTAATATATGCTTTACGGCAGTCCAATGTCCCTATCCTGAATTACTTTGATATTTGCTAATCATGCCCATGGCAAAACAGATATCTGATCTCGTATATAGCATTGCATACATTTGGCTTCCTACAGCTGAAGCATAAGGAATTATCTTCATGTCCTCTATCTCCTTTGATGTTTTAGGACACATCTCTTTAGATAAAGGTACTTCATGCCGAAAAGGTAGAAAACCTTTCTTGGAGTTTTGCATGGTAAAACGAGCTAGGATAGTATCGATGTATGAAGCTTGGGATAAGCACATTATTCTTTTCTTGTGACCCCTTATTACTTTGATCCCAAGAATATTTCCACATTCTCCCAAATCCTTCATATCAAACTGCTTGGACAACCATATCCTTACGTCTGACAACACTTTGACATTGTTGCCAATGAGCAAAATGTTATCTACGTATAGTACAAGGAATACCACCATGTTTCTGTCACTCTTCTTGTATACACAAGACTCATCCGGACACTGAATAAATCCATAAGATTAAACCGGATGTTCCAAGATCTCCAAGCTTGCTTCAGTCCATAGATAGATCGATGCTGCATCTTTATCTTGGAGTGCTTTATCATATGCCCAGGGATCAGGTTTATGTTCACCAGGGATCAAGTCTGAAGATTCTCCCAAAAACAAGAATCTATCAGGTTGCCTAACAACCCTCCCACTACAACGAGACATTACTTGTAATTGTGCATCATTTGTGACACGTGTTACAATTTCTTGTGGTATCTCATCTTGTACTGTTGGTACTAAGGTAGACATGTCTTCTCTTATTTCTTCAAGAAAAATTTTACTCATGGGCTTGTGGTTCATTACATAGTCCTCTTCTATAAAACTGGGCATTTATGCTAACAATGACCTTCTGATCTTTAGGACTATAAAATAAACCACCTTTCGTTCCTTTAGGATAACCCACAAACAAGCGAACTTCTGTACGTGATTCCAACTTATCAGCATCTCCCTTCAGCACATGTGCTGGACTACCTTAAATCCAAATATGTTTCAGACTAGGCTTACACCCATTCCACAATTCTATGGGAGTAGAGGTTACTGACTTAGAAGGTACCAAGTTCAGAATGTACATTGTCATTTCCAGAGCATATCTCCAAAACGAATTTGGTAATTCTAAAAAGGAAAGATTAAAATCTCTTTCTTTTAAATTTTCTATTGTTGTATCATGGGAGTTATTGGATTTAGAGTATACAAATTGTCAACCAACGTACCAGAACAGATAACTATCCTATTTTTCTTGACAACTACTTTGTCATCAAAGGAAACAGAATATCCATCCATAAATAGTTTAGAAACTGAAATCAAGTTCTTTCTAAAACTTGGTACATAAAGACAATTACTCAAAATCAATATTTTATTCCTATCAAAAGATAAATAAACATCTTCCACTGCAACAACCGTCACTTTTGTAGCATTGCCCATGTTGACGGTAATCTCCCCTTCATGTAGTCGTCGAGTTTCCTGGAACCCCTTCAATAAATTACAGATATGATCAGTGGCTCCCGTATCTACACACCAGGTATTGGTAGATAATACCACTAAACATGTTTCAACCACTAGAGAATAATATATACCTTTATTGTTCTCCTTTTTACTAGGACAGTATGTCCAGACTACTTGCATGTGAAGTACTTGCCCTTCGGCTTCTTCACACCTGCATGTGGCCCATTCCCTAGAGATCGATTTGCTGAACCAACTTGTTTCTTTTTCTTCTTTCTCCCTTTCGGTTTAGAAGCAAAAACGTTTTCAGCAATGTGAATTTGAGAACTTTGACGAAATAGCCCTTCTGCTGCTTGAAGTGTTGTCAGAAGTTTCGCCAATGAATAAATCCTTTTGTTCATGTTGTAGTTCAGGCGGAACTTTTTAAAGCTTTTAGGCAACGTTTGGAGAGT
Source organism: Zingiber officinale (assembly GCF_018446385.1). Classification (NCBI taxonomy): domain Eukaryota; kingdom Viridiplantae; phylum Streptophyta; class Magnoliopsida; order Zingiberales; family Zingiberaceae; genus Zingiber; species Zingiber officinale. Next base: position 80,446,994 of record NC_055986.1, read on the forward strand.
GATATCGACCTGGGTTTCCCCATCGATTTCTGCTCCAAGGACTTCCATATCATTCAAAAGAGCCATCATTTTGAGGATATGATCTCTTACGGATGCCCCCTCAGTCATGGTGGTCGTCATCAAGTTTCTCATAGCCTCCTGCCTAGCAACCCGATTCTGGTGTCCGAAAAGTTTCTTGAGATTGCGCATCATGTCATAAGCAGTAGGCATGGTCTGATGTTAATGTTACAGCACATTTGACATAAAAGCTAAAATATAACACCGCGCCATCTCATCTACCCTGACCCATTTCTTATGGTTCTCAATCTTCTCTTCACTAGAATCGCTATTAGGCAAACTTGGACAGATCTCAAAAAGACAAACTTATAACCTTCAGCAGTTAAGACAATGGCCAAATTTTGTTTCCAATCAATGTAATTGGGACTAGTAAATTTATTCTCTTTCAATATAACAACAAGAGGATTGAAAGACATTTTGAAATCCTAAGAATCACAAAATATTTGGTCAAAACTTTAGAATTTAAAATAATATTGATTCCTCAAACAATATCATTTAAATTGACCAACACCTCAAAACACCGTGAATTTTGTATGACACGATAGTGTGGACGTATACAAATTCAAACATTTGTAAGGGGGGAGGGGGGGTATTACCCATTAATTTTATTATCTTGTCAACCTAACTTTATGACAAATAAAATTAATAGTTGATTTTTCTTCGGTCACACAAATAATAGTAGTGACTCCGATGGGGAGGATACTATTAAATGCGTCTAAGTGTATACCATTACTTGATACTTAGTCCATTAAATAGGATTGTGCCTCTTCAGATGGAGAAGATCACACAAACCTAAATAATTTCTTATAATCATCCATAAAGGAAGTTTGATCTAGTGATCTGCAAACAAACTCATCCGATGTGGAGGAAGGCACTCAAAGCCAATACGCAAGTTTGAATGCATCACTTATAAACCAGTAATGGAGACCATGGAATTTAAATAATTCCTCTCCCACTTAGTTATTTAAAATGAGGAATTTTAACATGCACACATACACAACACATATAAACAGCATAAAAGGCAATAAATATGAAAAATAATTTTCCAACTATTATGGCCTCATCCATAGTTGCCCTCCGTGTGCCACCAACCCTAGCTGCCGCTAACAAGTCATGTCGTCGTGTCTATCTTGCTTCCTTTTCTAGTGCGCCTCTGGTCCTTAAATAGCACCACGCCTCGCAAGGATACGATCCGCAACAAAAATAAAATTTTATATTTAATAATTATAATCATGCACACACATAAAGTGCCCTCGACATGCACGAGGGTCCAATCACACACAAACACAATAGGGTCATAATAGTTGGAACTAGGATACTTACAACCACAGAGTTAATCTATTTGCACATCCTACTATTATCCTGCCTAAATTTATGTATGAAAAGTGCATAATTTAACTGAAAACCAAACACACAGAGGCAGAAAACTAGCTCTGATACTAATTGTTGGGTGCTACTCAGAATTCCGTTCTATTTCCCCTGTATAAAAATTTGTACAAGCATAGAACTTTTCCTAGCAACCTATGTGCTTTTCATAAGTTAAACTTGGATTACAAACGAAACTTAACATTATTAATCCAAGTTGAACCCATGTGATCTTCAGAAGTTAAACTTGGATTGCAAATGAAACTAAACATTATTAATCCAAGTTCAACCCATGTGTTCATCAGAAGTTAAATCATATTACAGAAGTTGATTAAAAATTTATTTCAAGGATTAGCTTCCAGGTCGTTGGCTAAAGAGACCTCAATCGAAGCACAAAATCGAACTTGGTTATGGGATCATCCACCACTTCCTAGATAAAGTCTTTTAAAGAAATCGAATATTTAAACTCCTCACAGTAAATCCTAGGTTTAACTAAAGAGACCTCAATCGAAGCACAAAATCGAAATACAAAAATCGCTAGCCTCTTGTGTTGGTATTTCAGGATCCATACAAAGAAAAACTAAACTAATTACGATGCAGAATAATTAACTAGTTATACCTTTTTTTATAGCTTAAAGACCTCTTGATTTTCTGTTGTATTCCTCTCCTCCTCTTGGACGTCGTGTGGGTGACGATCTACCAAGACAACACCACCCAAACCACTTCTATGCTTCCAAGACTTTCGACCACCAAGGGATGCTAGAATAGGGAGCCTCCTTCTCTTCTTCTTCTCTATGAAACTGGCCACAAGGAGGTGAAGCCTTGATGTGCCGCCGGCCTTAAGGGAAGAAAACAAAGGGAGAAGAGGAGAAAGGGGGCCGACCACCAAGGAAAATAGAAGAGGGAACTTTAGGTTGTGTTATACCATAAGGCATCATCTACCTCTCTTTTATAATCCTTGGTCAATGCTAAAAAAGAAAGTTTTAAACATAATTAAAACTTCCTTTTAATTCCAATCATGGCCGACCATAGCTTAGTCAACAAAAAAGGAAAAACTTTAAAATTAAAATCTCTCTTTTAAATCTCTTTGTGGATAGCTATAAAAGGAAAGTTTTAAAATTAAAATCTCTCTTTTAAACAATTGTAGATGATTACAAAAAAGGAAAGATTTTAAAATTAAAACTCTCTTTTAATTCTCTTGTGGATGGCTATAAAAGAAAAAATTTTAAATTAAAATCTCTCTTTTAAACAATTGTAGATGACTACAAAAAAGGAAATATTTTAAAATTAAAACTCACTTTTAATTCCCTTTGGATGGCTATAAAAGGAAAGTTTTAAAATTAAAATCTCTCTTTTAAACAATTATAGATGACTACAAAAAAGGAAAGATTTTAAAATTAAAATTCTCTTTTAATTCCTTGTGGCCGGCTATAAAAGGAAAGTTTTAAAATTAAAATCCCTCTTTTAAACAATTGTAGATGACTAAAAAAGGAAAGCTTTTAAAATTAAAACTCTCTTTTAATTCCTTGTGGTCGGCCCCTTGCTTGGGCACGAAGAAAGGCTTGGTCGGCCACCCCTTGGGCTCCAAGCAAAGCTTGACCAACCCCTTGCTTGGGCACCAAGCAAGGATGTGGCCCGCTCATTTCTTGGGTAAGAAGTTGGGCTTAGGTGGATGCGAGACTTTATACATAGAGGCTACAACAGGGACCTAGAGGAGGAATTGGTTTTGGCCTCCTGATGATCTTGAGCTTCCTGTGTTTGACCCGAACACCCAACTCAAGTTTATCAATAATAACTCATACCATTAAAGAGTTATTATTGAACTACCGTACCAATCTCATATTACATTATGGGCTCCTTCTTATCATGAGTGCATTGATCTCCTTGTGTTTAAGATATCGAATGTCCATTAATTAAATGAGTTACTGACAACTTAATTAATATCTAGCTCCACGAGTAGTATCACTCAACTTCATTGTCATGTCGGAATAAGTCCACCTGCAGGATTTACATGACAATCCTTATGAGCTCCTGAAGGGGACATCATCAACCTAGATAACTAGGACACAGTTTCCTTCTATAATCAACAACACACTATATAAATAATATTATTTCTCAACTTATCAGACCTTTTGATTTAATGAATAAATCTCACCCATTGATAAATTAAAGAAATAAATACTAAGTATATGTGCTTGTTATTATATCGGGATTAAGAGCACGTACATCCATAATAACAGAGATTATGTTCTTTTATGCAGTCAGTATAAAAGGAACAACCTCAAATGGTCCTGCTCAATATACACATAGTGTACTAGTATAATTTTATAGTCAAGATAAACTAGTACCAAATTACACTACAACCATTCCAATGGTTTGTCCCAATCCATCTTGGTTGTGAGCTACTATTTATAATTTATAAGGAACTGATAACATGATATTTTGTGTGACACTACACACCATATTATCTACAATATAAATTAAATATACAATTGCATTTGTACTAAATGCAGATATTTGACCAATGTGATTCTCATTTCAAAATAAATGTTCATACAAAAAGTTAGACTTTTAGTATACATCCTAACAATGCTACGGAAGAGTACACCAGTGGACAAGAAGGAAGTGCGTGACATTTGAGAGATGAGAATCCGGAGCAGAAGCCTGCTCGAGGAGAAGGCCGGACATTGGATTCAGCTGAGCCCTATTTCAGTTGACCGAAATCACCCAAGCGATCAGAGCAGTGAAAGAGCTAAAGTGGAGCTATGGAGCTGCTAGAGGCCCTTCAACAGGAGTTGAAGGCACCTTCAATGGCTGAAGGCGCCTTCAGCCAGCCATGGAAGGCGCCTTCCATGGCCATGGAAGACACCTTCGACCAGGAAATTCTGGCCTTTACGGAAAAGGATAAAGTTTTATCCTTGGCCTCGCTAGAGGCTCCTTCCAGTCCTATGGAATGCGCCTTCAGTCTGCCGATAAGATTTTCTAGGGTTATAAAAAGACCCCTAAACCTAGGAAAGATGTAACAACATTTGTATTCATTTTCCTAGTCTTTTCTGAGCTTTCATTGTGTGTAAAAAGCTTCTCCGCCTTCAGAGAAGGAGATTCTTAGTGAGCTTTCATCTGCCTTGGATTAATAACCATCTAGGTTATAATCAAGTAATTCTTGGCCTTTTACTTATTTTCTTTTAGTTGTTATTTCTATTTTAATTGATTCTCTAATCTAAGTCAAAAGACGATAAAGGGTTTTTTTTGTTTCAGGCGACTCAACCCTTTCCAGCCGGCCTACCTGGACCAACAGAAGGTTTCACTCAGAACTATCCCTTCTGAGTGGATCTTGTACAAGATCACTTGAAGCTCCTAGACTTGGCTGATCACCATCTTGGAGTCAACTATCTTGTAATCCAAGAATCGACCCACGATGAACTTCTTGGCCCCTACATCCTCCGTCTTATACTTATTGTCTAGGGACTCCTACAGCTCCTTAGTCATTCTCTTCATGCTATACATAGCGTACAACGAGTCGGTAAGACAGTTGAGGATGTAGTTTCGGCAAAAGAACTCAGAATGAGTCAATGCTTCCACTGCACTGATGGTTTGCGCATCAGTATCCTTAGCATGCTTGGGAGGGTCCTTGGTCAAGAACCAAGCCAGATTGAGCGTGGTCAAGTAGAACAGCATTTTCTGCTGCCACCTTTTGAAGTTTAGTCCACTAAACCTCTCTGGCTTTTCCCCGTGACTGATTAACACAGTTCCAATCGGGACGAAGGGGGCCTGCACATGTTGAGTTTGTTGCACCTCAACATTCTGTTCTATGGCCATCTCAACAGAATCGAATCTGTTTCAAGATTGTTAGCAAAAAATAGGTTAACAACTTATCTGTTGAATTTAAATTACACGAAATAAATTCAACTTATCTATTGAAATAACCTGAGCTGGCCGGTGTTTGCCAAGTGCTGAACGCAGGCTTCACAGTGACCGACCGGGCGAAATAGGCTAAGGCTTCCAGGTCTCTTCCACCTCTTCTCCATTCACATATATCCAATAATTACATTAATTTATCTAATTACCCTAGATATTTTTATGTATAAAAAGTCCAAAAATAAGTATAATTTTTCTTAAATTCAGCACATTAAACTATAATCTAGTATATTTTCTATCAAATTTAGCATTACTCTTTTTCCACCTTAATTGGATGAAAAATATACTAGATTTTCTTTAAATGATGCTAAATTTAGGAGAAATTATATTAAGTAGGAAAAAAGTCGTACTTAATTTGATAGAAAATATACTCAATTCTAGCTTAAAGTATTAAATTTAATAGAAATTATATCCATTTTTAGACTTTTTGTACTTAAAAAATATGAGAGGTAATTTTGATAAAAAAAAATTATACACGATTTTAGTTTAAAGTGCTGAATTTAAGAGTAATTATACTCATTTTTACGGAAAAGGATAACGCCTTCGACCAGGCAATTCTGGCCGTTACGGAAAAGGATAAAGTTTTATCCTTGGCCTCGCTAGAGGCGCCTCCCAGCCCTATGGAAGGCGCCTTCAGCCTGCGAATAAGATTTTCTAGGACTAAAAAAAGACCTCTAGACGTAGGAAAGATGTAACAACGTTTGTATTCATTTTCCGAGTCTTTTCTGAGCTTTTATTATGTGTAAAAAGCTTCTCCACCTTCAGCGAAGGAGATTTTTAGTGAGCTTTCATCTGCCTTAGATTAACAACCATCTAGGTTGTAACCAAATAATTCTTGGCCTTTTACTTATTTCCTTTAAGTTGTTATTTCTATTTTAATTGCTTCGCTAATCTAAGTCGAAAGACGAGAAAGGAATTTTTTTTGTATTTCAGGTGAGTCAACCCTTTCCAGCCGGCCTACCCAGACCAACAGAAGGTTTCACTCAAAATCATCCCTTCTGAGTAGATCTTGTACAAGATCACCTGAAGCTCTTGGACTTGGCTGATCACTGTCTTGGAGTCAACCATCTTGTAATCCAGGAATCGGCCCACAATGAACTTCTTGGCCCCTGCATCCTCTGTCTTGTACTTCTTGTCTAGGGACTCCCATAGCTCCTTAGCCGTTGTCTTCATGCTATACACAGCGTACAATGAGTTGGCAAGACAACTGAGGATGTAGTTTCAGTAAATGAACTCAGAATGAGTCAATGCTTCCACTGCGCTGATGGTTTGCGCATCAGCATCCTCAGCACGCTTGGGAGGGTCCTTGGTCAAGAATCGAGCCAGATTAACGTGGTTAAGTAGAAGAGCATTTTCTGCTGCCACCTCTTGAAGTTCAGTCCACTGAACTTCTCTAGCTTTTCCTTGTAACTAATTGGCACAATTCTAATCGGAATGGAGGGGACCTGCACATGTTGAGTCTGTTGCACCTCAACATTCTGTTCTGTGGCTATCTCAACAGAATCAAATCTGTTTCAAGATTGTTATGAAAAACAATTAGTTACCGGAGATTTTTGGAGATGTAGTTGAATTTAAATTATACGAAATAAATTCAACTTATTTATTGAAATAACCTAAGCTGGCTGATGTTTGCCAAGTATTGAACGCAGACTTCACAGTGCCCGACCGGGCAAAATAGGCGAAGGCAGTACAAGAAAAACCCTCATAGACATTGGGTTTTCATCGCTGTCTATTACAAAATCGACCGATGTCTATGAAGGCGACATAAAAGGTCTGCCATTTTAGACATCAGGTTATAACCGGTGTAGTATCACTTAACAACACCGATTTTCGAATCGGTTATGAACCGATGTAGTATCACTTAACGACATCGTTTCAGCAACGGTGTAAAATCGATGTAATATATGTTAATAACACCAGTTTTGGCAGCGGTTTACGATCGATGTAATATTAACAACATCAATTCCATCAACGATGTAAAACTGATGTAATAGCAGTTAATGACACCAAAGTTTTCATAAACGATGTACACATCAAGTCAGTATCCATAAAATACACATAATATTCTTTTTACAACATCATCCAAAGTTTTCAAAAATCCGCAATTTACATTCCATGCAAATGCATGCATCATCCAAAGTTTTCAAAAATCAAATATCTTTCCTACTCAAATGTAATCTAGCATGCATTCAGCCCACTCGAACCGCACTTCATCAATTTCAACTCTAGAGTACTTGAGATTTGTAAACTGTAAAAACACATAAATAATATATTAGTAAACCAAGACCAAAAATCATAGTTGAAAAGATAATAAGAGCACCAGGTAACAAGATGACTAATTGGAATGCTTAAAAAGAGAAACGTTCCTTAATTATCTCAACCACATCATATAGTGATAGATATATCATTCATGGGAACTTAATATAATCCAAACCAGAAATTATTGCAACGAAATTTTCTCATAGTTGAAATTTAATTAATTAGTACTTATCTACGACTTACAGTATATACAAGCAGAAAGATACAAACAAAAACAAATTTCACCAAGTCTAAATATCTAAAACACTATAAAAAAAGGTTATTTGTTGAAATATATGCAATTTATAACCTTAGTATTAAACACCAGTTCTTCACAAGTTGAATACTGAACTGTAAGCCTTTTTTCACTAGAATTATTGCTGATATGGATATTTAAGACTATTCTTTCAACCAGACAGAAACTTTGTAGAACTAGAGAAAATCAAATGAAAGATCAGATCATAAACCCCAAGCGCAATAACTGAAGCAACGAATATCTAAAAGGGATCTATCTACTTGTTCATTTCACATAAGAGAAGTTCAAAGACTACATAGAAATACATCAAGCACCAGGGGAAAAGCATAGCAGCAGCAAGATCTGATATAATGAGGGAAAAGCTAAGAGAAGTTCATAATCAATCAAATCAAATATGAGTTTGTTTTATATCAAATCAATTATGATACTGAAGCAGTGTTGGAAAATGCAACAAATTTTCTTTAGGTCTTATATGCAAAATGGAAGATATTGTATTATTACCATTGTTGGAAGTGAATCCTTGTGGTCAACTTCAAAATTTTCAATTATATCTTTCATATATCACATGATATAAAAACTACATTGCTCCGCATCCGGTTGTTGAGGAGCATATGTTTGAAAAGAAATATTGGAATAACTCCTTCTAGGATAGTGAAATAGTTGTTAATCAAAAGGACATACCTTGACAACAGTGGCGGATCTATACATAAAAGGAAGAGGGTGCTCAAAGAAGGGAGCTGGAGCTTGTTTTCCTTCTCGCTGCCCCTTGGACTGCAGCATACTGGTGGAATTTTTCGGGAGCAAGGGGGTGCTCAAGCACACCCCCACTCCCCCCTAGATCCGCCACTGCTTGACAACTACCCGTGTTGGTTGTTTTTTCCCTTTCCTTCCCGCCTCCGCGTTATACATTTTCAAGGCCCTTCATGTATATAACCCGTGGGAATTGTATTGTCACATCAAAATACATCCATGTTTCAACAAAGGTAAGAAAAGAAGTCAAAAAACTTACATATTGACAACATATTCCCAATCTTGATCATGAATGCGGTGACCAAGAAGATCCAACAAAAAATTAATCTCCTTCTCAATATTGATTATAGTCAAAATCCAGTGAAAGCTACACAAAGAAATATCCAAATCATCCGGCTGTCTTATAAAAATAATGAGACATTGAACAAGATTATTACTATGGACAACAACATGCAGAATATCATTACATGCAAAAAAAAAAAAAAAATCTATGCAAGCTAACAAATATGAAGTCAATATTTAGATTTGTCACCTTTGAAAAGACAAAATCAACACCACCTTCATATGCTAGCACCAACATATGAACTTGTGCTTCAAACGGCTTCACAAAATCAGATTTATCAACACGTACCTTCTTATGTCATAAATTTTTTGAGTCAATGCAATTCATATATTTTTCATTCACAGTTTTAAGGAACTTCGAGGCCAGTGAATCCACATGTAATGGTCAGCAGATTTGGGTCTCTAATCCGACCATGACTCAAGAATCAATAGGAAAAAAAATGTGAAATGGTGGGAAGTAAAAAAATCTAGAATGAAGATCCTAAAATCGAATGTATATTAGTTGCACGAAGTATGTATTTTTGTAACTAAAGTGACCAACCTGATCACTAATTACATTAAATCCACATGCACAAGCATCAGACACAAACAACATAAAACTAGTCCGTAACATTAATCTCATTCCTTGATTTGCAAAACTAGATTCCTCTTCATCAATGCAAGAAGATCCAATGGAGAAATGCAACCTGCGATGTAGTCATTCTCACCTACCTTTAAGTGAGCAGCAGCCTTGTCCTTGTCCGTGAAGACACCAGTCAGACTCCACAACGAACTCAGCTCCAGTCTCGACCCAAGGAATCTCCTCAAGGTTTCTAAACACAAACCACAATCTCTGTAAACAACTTTCACCAAAATTGAAACATGGAAAGCAGCTTCTTCTATCAGTATGACACAAATAACATGAGTTTAAAGACCTGATGCCAAAGACAGTAACTTCTTTCTCTCCAAAGAGAAGGGCCTTGGAATCCTTCACTTTTATCTTATGACGCTTCCATTGTCCATGCACGGTATCATATTTAAACATGTATGTCTACAATTCATTAGCCACGGTATAGTGTTAGATTCAAGATTCAAGGAAAAACTAATCATATAGTTAATCATAAAGTAGCAACAATAGGGCGCGAACCCACTCTGCACGGATGCTTAAAAAATATCAAATCAAGCCACCAAAATCGAAACCAAAGAACTAAACTAATACGCACACTACAAGTAGAGTATCATGTAGTCAGTTGTGATGAACAGATCATTGACGGTGACGAGCTCCACATCATCGCTCTGAAGCGTGACTCTAGCGACCAACCTCCCAATTCTTCCTAAACCTAAAAAGTGGTACCAAAACAAAAGTAAAGGCATGCAGAATCGCGATCGAGGTCTTGACTCACAGGAAATCATATAGAAACTAAGGAGGAGGCCTATCGTTGATGCCGATCTTGATCTTAGCTGCAACAAAAACCACCAAACGAAAACAAAAGAGGAAACCAGGAGTCAAAATCGAGATCACAGAAACATAGAAGAGATGAAGAACAAAGGGGATCGAAGGCATACCCATGGCAACGAAATGAAAAGGGCTTTTGAAAGGGCACGAGACGGCAGCATCAGCAAGGGAGTGGAATGCGAAGAAGGACTCCAGCGGTGGCAGTGAATGCTGGACCAGAGATGGATAAAGAAAAACTACCGGAATGTGAAGAAGGGCTCGTCTTCTCACCCAAAGGGAGGAGTTGGAGGAGATGCAATGTGGTTGGACGGAGAAGCAAGGGAGTTGTGTGTTGATCCTGATTGGGAGAGGAAGGGTCGTCGATCTAGGAAGGGGAAGAGGGAGATGAGGCTGAGAGAGATGGTCAGACGACCAGCGACGAGGAGGAAAGTGGTGGTGGCATCGCGATGGTATACGGTGGACGGCGTGATATAGGTTTAGGTTTGGAGGGAAGAGTGAAGTGTTGCAAATTTTGGCAAAGTATTGGTGGAAAAATTATATTATATTATTTTGGTTCATTAACACCACTTTTAACAACGATTTTTTACTATCTGATTTCGTAGATAGAACAAGGAAACTATCATAACCACCGGGTTTTAAAAACCGCTGTTAAAATCGGTGTCTATTAACGCAAAAAAGGCGCTCATAGACATCGGCTAAAAAAACTGATGTCTATGAGCGAAAATTTGCGCTCATAGACTTCGATTTTGGAAAAACCGGTGTAAAATACTCAAAGACATCGAAATTTGCTTAAAACCTCTGTTGTTCAACCGATGTCTATGAGGGGTTTTCTTGTAATGAGGCTTCCTTGTCTCTTCCACCTCTTCTCCATTCATATATATCCAACAATTACATTAATTTATCTAATTACCCCTGATATTTTTACATATAAAAAGTCCGAAAATAAGTATAATTCTTCTTAAATTCACCACATTAAATTAAAATCTAGTATATTTTCTATCAAATTTAGCATCACTCTTTTTCCATCTTAATTGGATGAAAAATATATTAGATTTTCTTAAAATAATGCTGAATTTAGGATGAATTATATTAAGTAGGAAAAAAATCGTACTCAATTTGATAGAAAATATACTCAATTCTAATTTAAAGTATTGAATTTAATAGAAATTATATCTATTTTTAGACTTTTTTACTTAAAAAAATATGAGAGACAATTTTGATAAAAAAAATATACTCGATTTTAGTTTAAAGTGTTGAATTTAAGAGTAATTATACTTATTTTTACGGAAAAGAATAACGCCTTCGGCCAAGCAATTCTGGCCGTTACGGAAAAGGATAAAGTTTTATCCTTGGCCTCGCTAGAGGCGCCTCCTAGCCCTATGGAAGGCGCCTTCAGCCTGCGAATAAGATTTTCTAGGACTATAAAAAGACCCCTAGACCTAGAAAAGATGTAACAACGTTTGTATTCATTTTCTTAGTCTTTTCTGAGCTTTCATTGTGTGTAAAAAGCTTCTCCGCCTTCAGCGATGGAGATTCTTAGTGAGCTTTCATCTATCTTGAATTAACAACCATTTAGATTGTAACCAAGTAATTCTTGACCTTTTACTTATTTTCTTTAAGTTGTTATTTCTATTTTAATTGCTTCGCTAATCTAAGTTGAAAGATGAGAAAGGAATTTTTTTTTTGTGTTTCATGTGACTCAACCCTTTCCAGCCAGCTTACCCGGACCAACAGAAGGTTTCACTCAGAACCATCTCTTCTGAGTGGATCTTGTGCAAGATCACCTGAAGCTCCTGGACTTGGTTGATCACCGTCTTGGAGTCAACTATCTTGTAATCTAGGAATCAATCCACGATGAACTTCTGGGCCTCTACATCCTCCGTCTTATACTTTTTGTCTAGGGACTCCCACAACTCCTTAGCTATTCTTTTCATGCTATACACAACGTACAACGAGTTGGCAAGAAAGTTGAGGCTGTAGTTTCGGCAAAGGAACTCATAATGAGTCAATGGTTACACTGCGTTAATGGTTTGCGCATCAGCATCCTCAGCACGTTTGGAAGGGTCCTCGTTCAAGAACAGAGTTAGATTGAGCGTGGTCAAGTAGAAAAGCATTTTCTGCTGCCACCTCTTGAAGTTCAGTCCACTGAACTTCTCTAACTTTTCCCCGTGACTAATTAACATAGTTCCAATCGGGGCGGAGAGGGTCTGCACGTGTTGAGTTTGTTGCACCTCAACATTATGTTCTGTAGTCATCTCAACATAATCGAATCTGTTTCAAGATTGTTAGCAAAAAACAATCCGTTATCGGAGATTTTCGGAGACGTAGTTGAATTTAAATTACACGAAATAAATTCAACTTATTTGTTGAAATAACTTGAGTTGGCTGGTGTTTGCCAAGTGCTGAACGCAAGCTTCACTGTGGCCGACCGGGCAAAATAGACTAAGGCTTCCATGTCTCTTCCACCTCTTCTCCATTCATATATATCCAACAATTACATTAATTTATCTAATTACCCCTGATATTTGAAAGTTCAAAAATAAGTATAATTTTTCTTAAATTTAGCACATTAAATTAAAATTTAGTATTTTTTTATCAAATTTAACATCACTCTTTTTCCACCTTAATTGGATGAAAAATATACTAGATTTTCTTTTAATGATGCTAAATTTAAGAGTAATTATATTAAGTAAGAAAAAAAACGTACGTAATTTGATAGAAAATATATATTCAATTTTAACTTAAAGTATTAAATTTAATAGAAATTATATCGATTTTTAGATTTTTTTTTTACTTACAAAATATGAAAAGTAATTTTGATAAAAAAAGAATACTCGATTTTAATTTTAATTTAAAGTGCTGAATTTAAGTATAATTATATTCATTTTGAAATTTTTTTATACCTAAAAATTCTAAAGGACAATTAGATAGCCGTGATGAATTTGATAAAAAATATACTTGATTCTAATTTAAAATATTAAATTTAATAAAAATTATATTTATTTTTAATTTTTTTACAGTTAAAAAATATGAGGATAATTTAAAAAAAAAATTCTGAATTCTAATTTAAAATACTTAATTTAAGAAGAATTATATTTATTTTTTAAATTTTTTTTATCTAAAATATGTTAAGGACACTTTTGATAATGATATTTAGATGAAAAAATTGAATCAAATAACTTTAAATACAGAGAGTAAAAAATACAGTATTTTTGACATGAAAATTACTTGCAAATAATATTATAATTAGGAATTTTCTCTAATTTACCGATTGTTATATTTAAGATAGAATTGAACGTCAGTTAGTTCCAAAATTTAAAACTTGGTTGCAAATCTCTCATAAATGACATCGCAATCTTTTCAAAAAATTTAGACTTATATTTCAATTTTTTTTCTAGTTTAAGTATTTCATTCTGTAGCCTTATTTCAAGCTCATGCGACACCAAATTCTTGTTGGAGAGATACAGAGCCATTCCGCTTCTTATGCACACACAGATTTACACGCATACCTTTTTTTTTTTTTAAATTTCCTGCGGACGCGCTACAGGCTGAGACTTAACGCTGCCTTCACGTCGATCCTCCACGCTCTGCCGCCGTCGTCCAGCCTCCACACGTCGCACGGAGCCGCAAGCGACGACAAGGCCCGCTCCGGCCTCCCGGGCTGCTTCCTGTAGTGAACCCGCATCCTGCACGTGAACGCCCGACACGCATCCGCCGCCGGCACCGCCGCCCGAGCCACCAGCCTCACTCGCGCCTCCTCCTCCGCTCTGCCTCCGCCGGCGCCTTCGTCCGAACTGTCGCCCGCCACCATCCTCCGGTACGCTTCGTTGGTCCACGTGACCCGGTTCCATTCGTCGGATATCAACCCGGGGCACTCGTCCACCGCCAGCGCCGCCCGCACCGCCTCGTCGCTCCTCCAAGCGACCTCCCACTCCCTCCACGTGTCCGTCACGCTCTCCACCGTCACCCACGATCCCACCGCCGTCACCAGCCAAGGCGCCCTCGCCGCCGCCTCCTCGCACCCAATCCACCCCGGCGCAAGGAGCGGACGCTCAGATCCAGAAGACGTGCGCTGGCGCTCCGCCGTGTCGCCCCTCCGCTCGTCCGCCTCCGGCATCAGTGGGAGCGTCACGATCGTGGGCGAGCAGATCGTCGTTGTGGTGTTCGCGGAGGAAGACAACTCCGACGCCTTCTGATCATCCTTACAATACGGCGATGGCTTGGCCTCCACCTTCCTCTTCTTCCTCCCTCTTGAAGCAGCGCCAGAACCCTTCCGCCTCGTTTTCCTTCCCAGAGGAGACAACTCAGAGACGGCGGAGACGACCTCCGAGGAACCGGCGGCCGGCTTGGGGGCGATCGGGCGGAACCTCAGCATGATCCGACCCATCCTCCACGCCGCCTCGGCGTCTCCGCCTCCGCCGTACATGGCGATGCCGATGCAGCAACCGCCTCTCCGCTCCATCTTCCACTTCGATCCCTCCGCTTTAATCTAATTTCATTTATCGGTCCCGCTACTGACGACGTGCAAAGGCGGAGTAAGTTAAATAGCACAAAGGAATCCGACACGTGTCCATATCTGCACGTGTATCAATGCCTTTTCCGTCTCTAATTGGCTGGGAGCGACAGCTGGCGGTCTTAGTTGGGTAGGGCAAATGAATAGACGGTGGGCGTAATGCGGCAACAAGGAGATTGCAGAGGAGGCGCGAGGTGACACGTGGAAAGCAGTTTGGATGGCGACGGGACAGGTGGAAGTAGCACACGGGCGGAGGAGAAGCGAGAGCCAGGCGGGGCCCGGAGCCGGTGGACGGGTGGGTAGCTCGAGGTGGGGTCGTCGATCGTCGTCGCTATTATTGGCCGGGAGATAGGTTTGAGTCACGGTCGGATTTTCTGATTAACGGGTAGAAAATTCTCTAACAAGAAAGGTAGAGGCACGTGGCAGCTCCGATGGCGACATGCAACTTCGAGGAAGTGGATGATGACGTCGCCGAGGTCGACTGATGGTCCATGTCTGACCTTTACACGCATCTTGGTTGGTTTCCGAGACGGCAACGTGGAAACGCTACCAAAGGCGTGACTCCGGTCGCTAAGAAAATTAGTTTTTTAAAGAAAATGTTAAATAGGTTTTAACTAAGATATAAATTACATAAATATTTTAAAAGTCAATAGAAAATAGAAGTTATATAAAAAACTTAATTAAAATTATTACATACATTTTTTTTATAGATACATACCATTTAGCAGACCGACAATTTTCATTGAAGCCATTTGATCAATTTAATAAATAATTTTATCGATATTATATTTATTTTATTATTAAAA
This sequence comes from Zingiber officinale, assembly GCF_018446385.1. Classification (NCBI taxonomy): domain Eukaryota; kingdom Viridiplantae; phylum Streptophyta; class Magnoliopsida; order Zingiberales; family Zingiberaceae; genus Zingiber; species Zingiber officinale. The sequence goes on from NC_055986.1 coordinate 80,462,734, forward strand.
AATAACTCCATTTTAAATGATCCAGTGGTAATTTAAATGGGGAAAAGGGATATTTTATCTTATAAAGTATGCATTGAATAGTAAAATAAAAAATATTAAAAAGATAATCGAAGGATATTGTCTTTAATTATGCGGAGCAAAATAAAAAGTATGTAAAATATGGAGGGGGAAGATGAATTCTTTTCTTCTTTTCCAATATACCAAAATGTGGATATTAGGCGGAGCATGGGTGGCTTAATTATGATGGTGCCTTGTTAATCAAATTTTGAACAACTAAATTAGTCAATTGGTGTAGTAAGAAGGTGAAATTCATCTGTCCAGCAGTCTCATAATCGGTTCCATAATCAACTACAATGAGATAAATCAAAAAATTATAATTAACCACTATGAATAAAAATTTATTCAATTTTACTGAGAATCAATCTCTACATATTGTAACAAGTTTTACCATGTAGTAGTTAACTCAATCTTACTAAATTAATCAATTGTGGAGTTAAAGATGACGCGGATGATAATAACGGATTATGCTGTCCCACCCATATGTCACATGACATAGTTAAAGAGGATCTTTGCAGGATCCATTTCCATAATTTTATATATTAGTCATACTTTAATAATAGACTCATGGCTAATATTCATCTTTAGCCAATGGACCCACGGGGCAACGATGAACTTGAACTATCAGCGACCGTGTCTCAATACTAGGTCGCCATTTTTATTTATTATGGATGGTATTAGTTTCTGAATAATCGGTCAGATGTTCCTGTGCATTTGGACTGATCAGGCTCAATTCTCAAACACTAGATGTCCTTGAGCATCTCGATCGGCCCGGCTCAATTCTCAAACACTGAACATCCCCGAGTACCCAACATCTTTGAAAGATTGTCATCCCTGGAATGATAATGATCCATCTCTGAATAGACATCCACGAGTACCTTGTATTCCTTGGTATTAAGGGTTGACATTCCTGAGTACTAAGGGGTTTTCTTCATATTGGCATTCTCGCATCCCCGAGCACTAAGACTTAGCATTCCCCGATATAAAAAATGTGGTACTGCCGCATTAGTGGTCCTCTCACGACTGCCCCATATCATTGAGAAGGAGTTCAATGGGAACCCAAATTAACAAATGTATTGATGGGATTCACAAAAGTGATTAAATCTCCTATCAAGTTTTAACTCCAAACCACTACAATTATTATCTTATGCACTTACCAGCTGAGCTAGCCTTGAGGTCGGCATTCCCCAACATAAAGGTTGGTATTCCCAAATGTCATCTTCAGATTGAAATGCCCAAGCACAAATGCTCACTCAAGTTGAGAAGGCGCATCCTGAAACTAGTTGTCTGATCAATTTGGTACTTGGATTCGACTCAAAAATTCTCCGACAACAGGCAAGAGTTTTGATCCACTTCACAGCGAGCTTCGATCCATTAGGAAGAACAACCTTGTACGACATTCCCATTCGCGGGCTCTTGGAGACAATTATGTTGTGCAGGTCAAAGTCTGTGGAGGCGAAGATAAGATTTGTCAGGTTCACCTTCACAAGTGGCTTCTGGAACAGAGATACGAGCATGAGGTGGTTGTGTGATGAGAGGATCGACTCGTTCCACCACCTACCATCCCCTCCTTAAACAGGAGCAGCTCACTTTCCCGTCGGTGACCAGCATCACCAGATCAAGTAAGGGCGAGTGAGGCATCGACACCCAAGAGATCCGTGGTAATGAAGATGATTAGATTGCTCCATGCCAGTGATTTACCATACCAGTAGGAGATGGGGCGGTCACAGAGTCCATCATTTCTATCTATTGGGATTCAATCAAAGTTCCACATTGGAAAGATTTAGAAAAGATCATGGTTTTAAAAGGATGTAGGATATCTTTATTGGCATGCAGTATTTTGAGGAGAGCCCAGGAGCAAAGCCATAAGGATCTAGACCCAAATTGGACAATATCATATCATTATAGAGATATGTGCATAATACTCGGAGCAGGTTAGGGTGACCAAATACTTATGAGGAGGTCCGATGCAGGTCAGGATGATCGGATGCCCGTGGGGAGGTGTGAAGCAGGTCAAGAATGACCGGATGTCGATGCTCGCGGGGAGGCCCAGAGCATGTTAGGGTGATCAGATGTTCATGAGGAGACCCAGACCATGAGAGTAATTATGGTCTTTCGTTTGAGAGGAGGATTGTTGGGATTCAATTAAAGTCCCACATTAGAAAGATTTAGAAAGATCATGGGTTTAAATGGAGATAAGATATCTCCATTGACATGAGGCCTTTTGGGGAGAGCCTAAGAGCAAATCCATGAGAACTTAAGCCCAAAGTAGATAATATCATGTCATTGTGGAGATATGTACATGTCCTTTGAGCACAACACTATCAAAAGTGGAGGAGTCAAAATTTTGGCCGAGAGGGACGGGAATGGGTCCAGAGAGCTGGTTTCCGTACAGATCTAGGCATGTAAGGCAATCAAGCTATCCAAGTGAAGACAAGAATCTAGGGATGGTGCTGTCAAGGTGATTGTTGAATAGGATGAGGGTGTGGTGGAAATTAGTAGAGGAGCCACGTCAACGTCTACCCGAGCTATAGCACGAGTAGCCCATGACGATGTAAAGAAATTTATAAGGGAAGAAAGAAAAAATATAGGAAAGGGGCGGCTAGCTTGGGGCGACGACATCGACGTTGGCAGCTAGCTTGGGGCGACGAGGTAGGCATTGTCGGCTAGTCTCGGGTGATGACGTTGGCATCAACGGTCGTGGCCCACAACCCAAGTAGATCATCTGGGCTGGCTCCACCATTAGAGGAAGCGATAGTCGGAGAGGCTAGGGAGGGATATTGCCAGCGAGCTGGCTGTTGGAGATATTGAGTGTCACTAGATAAGGTAACCAGGAACATAACCTGGCTAGAATCCCGTTGGAAATGTCATTAGACGATAGATCGAATACGATGGTAGTGCTATAGTACTATAGATCAACGGGGATGGAGCCAGCAAGGGACATCTGCCTGAGGTTGAGCCCTAGCACTCGACTCTCCTATGGATTTCTGCAAGAAACTCTGAGGAAGCTACAAACGAACCCTACCATGCCATTAGAGAAGTTCCAGTTCAAATGCTCATCGTCGTCGAGTGCAGCTTAACACCATGGAGGCACCACGCATGTGAGCTAACGAGAAGGAGGAATTGAGGAGAATATAATACGAGAACTTGAAGAAAAAATAAAAGTTTGCTTAAAAGAAAATTTTGTTAATAATTGAGGGATGACTAAACCAGTGTTTATATATACTTTAAACTCTAAGATAAAGAAAGGAAAGAAATCCCAATTTATGATCCTCAATTATTATCTTGTAAAAAAGGGAAATTTCTGGATAGAAATCAAGATTAATAAAACATGACACGAATATAGATAAATTCTACCCCATGAATACCAGAAAATTGAAATTATTAAAAATAATAATAAAATCTTTGAAGGCTATAATAAGGACCTAAATGTTACTTTTTGTGTTTGAAACTTGGTAGTTACGAGTTCTCTAGTAAGAAATATAGATCTCTGAATTCTACACGTGTGATTGCTGACAAAGCTTGATTCTGAGTCCTAAGTCAAAAGTTATAACCCTTTGAAATTCAAGGGGTTATTATGGATTGGTTCTGCATCAATCTCCCTGGGTTGAAAGAAAATCTCCCTCGAGTTCATAGTAGCCTCATTAGCATCCACCAAATAAGGAGTAAAATACTTCACATTGAAGACATTAGATGATTTCAAATGACTAGGAAGGCACAACTTGTAGACATGGTGTTTGCTCTTCTGTAGTATCTCATATGGTTCAATCTTCTGATCCTTCAGCTTATTACACTTGCTAACAGGGAAATGATCACAAGTTAAAACATTCTAGATAAAATCTCTGACCTCAAACAATACCTGATGATGATGACTGTCAACCCAAGTTTTGTACTTAGAATTGTTATCCAAAATTTCTAGTTTCACCTACTCATGAATGTCCCAAAAATGCTCTGTTATCTCATTGCTTTAGGACTAAATCATCCTACATGTGGAACATGGACTAAGTCCAAAACCCTATATGGGTTCTACCTATAAATAATCTCAAAAGAACTCAAACCTATAGTCCTATTTCTCGATCTATTGTTGGAAAACTCTACTTGAGACAACGCCAAGTCCCACTACTTCATCTTAGTTCCTATGAGATATCTCAAAAGATTTCCCATACTCCGATTTACCATTTTGGTTTGCCCATTTGTCTGAGCATGGTAGGCACTACTAAAGTTCAACTATGTGTCCAATTTTCCTCATAAGCTCTTCCAAAAATGACTGATGAACTTGGTATCTTGATATAAAGTCGTGAACCGAGGAACACCATATAAATACATGATCTCCTTAGAGTAAAGATGAACAATTCAGGCAACATATATAGTCTTCTTGTAAGTCTTACAAAATGTGTCATTTTTTATAATTTATCAACCACAAGAAGAACCAAATCTAAGGTTCGTTGGGTCTATGGTAATCCTAGTACAAAATCCATGATGACATCGAACTAAAAAGCTTCAAGAATAGGTAAGGAAGTGTACAAGATTGCATTGGTAAAAACCCCCTTAGATAGCTAGCATACAGAATATCAGTCCAGAAAGTGAGCCACATCACTGGTTAATTTGGGCCAATAAAAATTGATAAAGATGAGGGATAATGTCTTATCACATCCAAAATATCTTTCATTATGAAGCTCACTCATGATCTGCTACCTCAGAGAGTAATCTAGAAATAGATAGCCATTATGAAAAATAAAATCATATCGATGGCCATCATGTACCTTCTGAAATATCCTTTTGAATGATGGGTCAGCTGTGCACATATCTGATAAAATCTCAAAGCCTTCAACACTAATACTCATGGTGGTGAGTAATGAAGAGCGACAACTCAAGGCATTTGTGGCACGATTTAGACTTCCAGCTTGGTGTCTTAGCATGAAGGTGAACTCCTGTAAGTAAGGCACCTACTTGGCATGTCGTCTGCTTAGCTTTTGTTACCATTAATGTACTTCGATGTTTCATGATTAGTAAATAAGATGAACTCCTTCTATACTAGATAATGACGTTAATGCTTTAAGAACTGAATAATGACATAGAACTCCATGTTGTAGGTCAAATAATTCCTCTTGGATCTAAACAATTTCTTAGTGAAGAAAGCAATTGGATGCCTATACTGACTCATAAGACCTCCTATACCGATGACAGATGCATCATAGTTGGCCTCAAATGCTTGGTCAAAATTAGGAAGTGCTAGAACTAGTGGCATAGTTATCTTCTACTTGACCAGTTGAAAACTAGTTTGTGCTTCTTCAGATCATTTGAAATCTCATCCCTTAAGACACTAAGTGATAGGAACAATAAGAGTGATGAAAATTCTGATAAACTAACGGTAGAAAAAAAGTCAAGCCATGGAAACTCCAGATATTGTGCAAGGACATTGGCTGAGGCCAATTCAAGATTGCTTTTATCTTTGCTTGATCTGTTTGCATACCATTAGTAGACACAATAAAGCCAAGAATTGTTACCGATATAGTAAAGAAAAAAAATACTTTTTCATGTTGATAAATAACCACTCTGTCTTTAGTTTCCCAAAAATAACACGAAGGTGATTGAAGTGTGATGCCTATGTCAGATTGTAGATGAGAATATTATCAAAGTAAACCACTACAAACTTTTCCATTAAAAGTCGCAGGATCTGATACATAAACCTTATGAAGGTACTGGCACATTAAACAATCCAAAAGGTACGGTCATCCACTCATATAGCCCATGTTGCATCTTGAATGCTATTTTCCATTCATCTCCCAACCTTATCCTGATTTGGTTGTATATGCTTTTAAGGTTAATTTTTGAGAAGATCCTAGAACCGGATAACTGATCTAACATGTTGTCCAAGAGAGGAATTGGAATCTTGTACTTCATTGTAAACTTGTTGATGGCATGGCTGTCTACGTACATACGCCATGAACTATCCTTCTTTTGCATTAATAGAACAAGAACTGCACATGGGCTCATGTTCTCACTAATATAGTCCTTCTTTAGTAATTCCACCACCTGTAATTGTAATTCTTGAGCTTCCTTGGGACTGAGGTGATATACTAGTTGGTTAGGCCAACTTACATGGGTGGTAGTCTAGAAGGAAGATCCTCTGGTATCAACTCATCATAATCCACTAGCAGCTACTGTACTTCGGTTGGTGATGTACATAGATTATGCATGTTTCTAGGCATTGTTTGTCATACATTTACATGCAGTTCATGAGTATGATTTACATTTTCGCACCCTATTTCATTATGATTTCATTTCTTTTACTCCTTTAGTTCAGAGATATGCTCTTTTCATATTTTGATTGTCCAGATGTATTTTTGGAGTAAAAATGGAGCATATTGGACATTAGAGTGAGTTTGGAAAGAATTCACCAAAATAAGGTCATGCCTCACAGGCACGACCATGCCTCACTTAGCCAGAGCATGGTCATGCCTTATAGGTATGACTGTGTCTCCCAAATGTCCTAGAAGGTCACATGGCTTGGTTATGCCTCTTCCCATGGCACAAAACAGAAGGTCACATGGTTCGGCAATGCCTTCCAAGCACGACCATGGCTCATCTACGGATGAAATTGGACCCCAAACAATGCTAAAATGCCACCAATAGTTTCCCACATAGCCTACCCATACTAAAAAGCACGGCTGTGTCAAATCTAGAACCTTTCCTGTGTGAATCACGATCTGGTTGTCCCTTTCAAGCACTATCGTGCCAGCATCTTGGACTTTACTATAGATCAATTTCAAATGGCCATGACTTTCAGCTCGATTTGAGTTACTTGGCAACCTATCAAAATGTAGATAATATTAAGTTCTACAAGTTTGGTTAAGAGTTTAACCTAACAAAACTTGTTGGTGCGGGAAGCATCCGACGATCAAACCCAAGTTTTGATAATGGCAAAGGGATTCAAAGTTAAGTTGTTTTGTTATCTAACATGTGTGAATGAGGTTTTTCAGGAAAGTTCTAACTGCGGTTAGGCAGGTGGAAAACCCTAGGGAGTAGTAACCTTAGGTCCTAGGGGGTGGTAACCCTAAGTGAAGGAAAACCTTAAGGAGCGGTAATCTTAGGTCCTAGGGGGTGGTAACCCTAGGTGGAGGAAAATCTAAGGGGGGTAACCTTAGGTCCTAGGGGAAGGTAACCCTAGGTAGCGGAAAACCCTAGGGGGTGGTAACCCTAGGTCCTAGGGGGTGGTAACCCTAGGTCCTATGGGGTGGTAACCCTAGGCAAAAAGTCCAGTAGGTTTGGAAGACCGGACTGACATCAGGTATGCTCTCCAGAGAGGAGTAGGTGAGGACGTGTTCCCCGCGTAGGGAACAGTAGGCGTCAGTTCGACCTAGGGAGAGGAGTAGGTGAGGACGCGTTCCCCGCGTAGGGAACAGTAGGCGTCGGTTCGACCTAGGGTTTCCGGTCGAAAATTCGAAGTCAGAACCGGACAGTCCACGACTGTCAAACTTTCATATTATTATGTTTATTGTGTGTGCTAACTTTGTTTTGCAGGATATGTGGTTGGTTTGTGGACTAACATGTTTTGCAGGGACAAAGGAGCAAAATTAGCCTCGAATGAATAGTACCCGAGGAGCCCTCATGGAGCTTGAGGCGCCTCGGGTGCAAAGGAGAAGAATTTACATGCAGCAGAGCTGAAGGCGCCCTAATGGTGGCTTGAGGCGCCTCGGACAACATTGGAGGTGCCTTCAAGGCTTATGGAGGTGCCTTCAAGAGGATAGACGAAGACTACTTCTCAGCTTATCCACGCGCGGCTGATTCGGTGAATGGAGGTGCCCTCAAGGGGCTTTGAGGCGCCTCCAACAGCCCTTATAAGAAGCACTCGACCAGCAGCTCAATACAACAATTCAAAAGTGATCCTTCTGCAACGTGTTGTTCATGAGACACTCTGACTAAGCTACGACAAGTCCCCGACGACCCGGAGCCGTAATTCTTGTAATTCTATTGTCGGTATAGCCTTCTTATTACTATTTTGTAATACATATTTGTCTTTAAGATCTGATAGTGAATTGCCCAAAGTAAAGGCTCAATGAGCGTGGGCCTTGGAGTAGGAGTCATCCAAGGCTCCAAAGCAAGTAAAAAACACTTGGGTCCTTTTTGTGTGATTGTTTTCTAATTTTGCTGCTTTACTCTCGAACGCTTTCTGAATACGAAAAGTGAAAGCCACGAGCACTATTCACCCCCTCTAGCGCTTCTCGATCCAACAATTGGTATCAGAGCGGGGTCAATTCAAACAGGTGAAACCACCTTTCAAGCAAGCTTTTCGTGGTATTCTCAATTTTTCGGAGTCGATCAGAATTAGTATAATTGCTATATTCTGATCTATCTTTATCGAATCAATTTTTGCTCGAAGTTGGTGCAACACCACTCGAGTTCATTTTTTTATATACATCCCGCACTACTAATCCAAGACCAAGTCTTGAAGTAATTTTTTTTTTTTTTTTTCGTGTGCAAGTTTTTCGATTGCCCAACAAGAAGGTTACAGCACCGCTCGCCCACCACTCTTCACCGGAGATGACTTCGGTTACTAGAAGGGTCGGATGGAGGCATATCTTCAGACTCACTTTGAAATCTAGATGATAGTCAAGACTGGACTCGAACTTCCAACTGACGGTGTCGGCAAACCGATACCTTGCAAGAACTGGGATGCAACCCTAATCAAAAAGGTAGAAGCAAATGTCAAAGCAACCTGCACCCTCCAGTGCGGCCTGACAAAGGAGGAACTCAACAGAGTAGGACCTTTCTCAAGTGCAAAGGAGCTGTGGAAAAAGCTGATCGAACTACACGAGGGTACATTAGACACAAAGGTAAGTAAGAGAGACCTTATTTTAAATAAACCATATAACATTAAATTGCAGGAAAATGAAACGGCAAGCCAACTGCACGCCCGCATACAAGACCTATTGAACGGACTCCACACAATCAGCCATAGGATGGAGAACAGGGACATTATAAGGTATGCACTCAACATCTTTCCTAGGAATACCTTGTGGGGATCCATGGTAGATGCTTACAAGATATCCAAGGATCTCTCGTCAATAAAGTTAGATGAACTTTTTTCTGAATTTGAATTACATGAGCAGACTAATGCACGCCCAATCGAGAAGGGTATAGCTTTGGTTGTAGGTACAAGCAGAAGGCGCAGAACCGAACCGGAGTCGGAAAAAGAACCGGATTCAGACGATGACGACGACGAGCTCACGACCGAACTTGTCAACCTGGTGAGGACACTCTACAGAAAGAAGAAGGGCTTCAACAAGAAGGATGCCAAAAAGGTAATCCAATCCAAGGAGGCCCAACCAAAGGTGAATTTCGAGGTGACATGCTACGGATGCAACCAAAAGGGGCACATCAAGGCCAACTGCCCGAACTAGAAAGATGCGAAGAAACCAAGAAGGAAGAAGGCCTTAAAAGTGACTTGGGACGAGTCTTCTTCGGAAGAGTCCGACGGTGAAGAACTCGAATAGATGAGTTTCCTCGCAATGACGGCTCGGGACCAAATCAACGAATCCGAAAGCGAGGATGAATCAGGAGCTGAGTCTAAGAGAAGCCACAGATCTGTATCCATTTCTGAAGGATCGAACTCCTCTGTAAGTAAATTTCATTTGTATAATTTAATAAATTACTTAATGCGTAAACTAGCTAAGTTTAATGTTCGGATCAAGTCGCTTCTAAAGGAAGTAACATCCCTTAAAGAAGTGACTAATGTCGAATCCCTGGCTGACTTTGTTCAGACTGGAACCTCAACTCAAGTCCAAAAACTTGAGGAATAGAATTCTAGCCTGAAAATTCATGTCAAGGATTTGAAGACCACATTAGAACGGTTTACACTGGGTTCCAAGAATCTTGATTTGATTCTTAGAAAACAGAAAGTCGTATACAATCGATCTGGACTAGGATTTAAAGCTAAAATAAAATATCGGTCTTATTTATCGCTTGTTAACAGACTGAATAGAAAGATAGTCCAAGCATGGGTACCTAAGTCTAACTTGGTCAATCAAGTTGGACTTGGTCAATATTGGGTCCCCAAGGATCAAGTACATTACCTTGATAGACCATATCGAGGCTATGATCTAGGGGGAGCCAATAGAAAAACTATCTTAATAAATAGATAAAATTGCTTGATGCTTGTTTATTTTTTTTTTGTAATATGCATGTTTAGACTAGGATAGATTAAGAATTTAGGCATAATATACACTTGTTTAGTTAAATCTAGGGGTTTCAAAAGGAAAATTAATTATATATTTTTTTTGAAAGACTCTGTCTGGAAGTAGCGGATGATCCCATACCCAAGAAGGCCTAGTGTCTCGCCATAGCCAGGGAGCCAATCTTCGAAATGTATATTTAATTAACCAATTGGAAAACTTAAGTTTAACTCAAATATAAATTAATCCTTAGAAATAATCTAAATCTAAAGATAACCATCTCACAAAACTACTTAAGATTCTCTGTTTGATAGCATAGAATCGAGTGAGATAGATCTAGGTTGAACTTAGTCAATTTTAACTAAATATACTTAATTAACTTAATTAATAATTTAAATAAAATAAACTTGATTAACTTAATTAATAATTTAACTAAATATACTTAACTAATAATTTAAATTAATAATTAATTAACTTAATCAACTTAATAATCAACTAAATTTTAATTGACTTAATCACGGTTAATTTAAATCAACTTAATCGAAATTAATCAACTAAATTAACTTAATTAACGTAATAATTTTTAATTAATCAATTTAATAACTTAATTAACTTTATAATTAACTTAACTAATCGACTTAACCAATAAATTAACTTAATCAACTAAACTAACCTAATCACTTTAAATCAACTTAATCGAAATTAATCAACTAAATTAACTTAATTAACGTAATAATTTTTAATTAATCAATTTAATAACTTAATTAACTTTATAATTAACTAAACTCTAATTAATTAACTTAACTAATCGACTTGACTAATTAACTTAATAAACCATCTCACAAACACTCATAGGAATACCATGATTGATCATCTAGACTGGGTGAGATGGAACATTAAGTAAATTTTAGTCTAACTATCTTCTAAATCCATTAAATTGACCCAAATCAAATACTTTATGTAGGAACATAAAGAATTGGATCAATGGATGCTAGATAGTGGATGCTCCAGGCACATGACTGGAGATAGACTGAAATTCACTAAACTGAAACTCAAGAACCTAGGGTCGGTTACGTTTAACAATGACGGAACCCTTAAGGTAATCGGAATAAGTAATATCCAATTAAATTTCGATTTTTATATTCGAAAAGTGTTATTAGTTGAACAATTTAGTTTCAATTTACTTAGTATTAACCAGCTATGTGACTCAGGATACTTAGTCACTTTTTCAAAAATTGAATGCATAATTAAGAATATTAATAATCTTGAAATCACACTTAAGGGAATTAGGAAAAAGAACATTTATACAATAGACCTATCTACCTCTTTACAAGAGTGTCTATTGACACAACAAGAGGAAACTGAGTTGTGGCACAGGAGACTGGGTCACACTCATACTAGACTCATTTCAAAAATGAGTCAAAATGGTTCAGTTAGAGGTCTACCTAAATTAAAATTTATTGAAAATTTAACTTGTGATGCTTGTCAACAAGGTAAACAAGCCAAGTCAAATCATAAGTTAACCAACCTAAACAGAACAACTTCTATACTTGAGCTCCTTCACCTAGACTTGTTTGATTCACGCGGAGCCAAGTCACTAAGCAAAAAAAATAATATTGCTTAGTAATAATCAATGACTACTCAAGATTTACTTGGGTAAAATTCATAAAAACTAAAGATAAAACCTTTGAAGTTTTAAAAATCTTTTGAAAATTAATAGAAAATGAAAAAGACACTCAAATAAAAAGAATTAGAAGTGACCACGGGGGAGAATTTGAAAACCATAAATTTATTGAATTTTGTGAAATTAATGGCTATAAACACGAATACTCATGCCCTATGACCCCCCAACAAAATGGTCAAGTAGAACGGAAAAATAGAACCCTACAAGAAGCTGATAGGACCATGTTGAATGAATGCAAACTATCTAACCAATTCTGGGCTGGAGCAATTAATACAACCTGCTATATACAAAATAGAATTTTACTTAATAAATATCAAAATAAAACACCTTATGAAATATATTATAATAAAATTCCTAACTTAAATTATTTAAAAGTATTTGGCTGTAAAGTATTTATTTTAAACACCAAAGACTATTTAGGAAAATTTATATAAAAAATAACCCCAGGAATATTTTTAGGGTACTCAACAACTAGTAGGGCATATAGAGTTTACAACAAAAATACCCTAAAAGTTGAAGAAACTACAAATGTAATTTTTGATGAAGAAAATAAATTACCTAATGTAGTAAATGAAAATATCAATATAGAAAATATTAACTCAAGAAATTTAGAAGATGATGAAGAAATTTCACTTGAACCTAGTGAATTACAAGAACCAGTTACTAACCCAACTATAAGACCAACAAGAACAAATACTAATCACCCATCTGACCAAATTTTGGGTGATTCAACTCTAGAAGTCAGAATTAGGTCATCCTATAGGAACCTAAGCCAAATAGCCCTGATTTCCAAAATTAAACCCAAAACTATAGACGAAGCCCTACCCGACCTAGACTGGACACTAGCAATGCAAGAGGAATTAGCCCAATTTGAAAGAAATCAAGTATGAGAATTAGTACCTAAACCCATTAACAAGACCATAATTGATACTAAATGGGTTTTTAGGAACAAGTTAAATGATCAGGGTGAAGTAGTAAGAAACAAAGCAAGGTTGGTAGCTAAAGGATTCAACCAAGTAGAAGAGTTAGACTATGATGAGACCTATGCCCCTATAGCCAGACTTGAATCCATCAGGATGCTGCTGGCCTATGCAGCACATAAAGGATTCAAGCTTTATCAAATGGATGTAAAATTTGCTTTTTTAAACGGATTTATCAAATAAGAGGTATATGTAGGTCAACCCCCAGGATTTAAGGGCTTAGAATATCCAAATCATGTCTTTAGGCTAAAAAATGCCCTATATGAACTAAAACAAGCGCCTAGGGCTTGGTATGAACGTCTATCCAATTATCTAATATCTAAAGGGTTCAACCAAGGTCAAATAGATCCAACCCTATTTGTAAAAACCCTAGAAAATGATATTTTTATAGCTTAAATATATGTAGACAATATAATTTTTAGCTCAACTAATTCTAAAATTTTAAAATAATTTACCAAATTAATGGAAAATGAGTTTGAAATGAGTCTAGTAGGTGAACTTAACTTTTTCCTATGTCTACAAATTAAACAAACCAAAGATAGAATTTACATTTTTCAAACTAAATACGCTAAGGAATTAATTAGAAAATTTGGAATGGATAATTCAAAAAATATTAATACACCAATGACTACTAATATTAAAATTAACTCAGACTTAGAAGGTAAACCAGTAGATTTGAAATACTATCGAAGTGTGATAGGAAGTCTACTGTACCTAACTGCGAGCCAACCAGACATTCTTTATACAATAGGTATGTGTGCAAGATACCAATCTTGTGCAAAAGAGTCTCACTTAACCTTTGTTAAAAGAATACTTAGGTATATTAAGGGAATCCTAAATGTAGGATTATGGTACCCAAGATCTTGCACCCTTGATCTAACCGGCTATTCTAACTCAGACTATGTCGGGTGTAAGCTAGACAGAAAAAGTACAAGTGGTAGCTGTCAATTTCTAGGTTAGTGCCTAGTAAGTTGCAAGCTAGATAGAAAAATATAAGTGGTAGCTGTCAATTTCTAGGTCAGTGCCTAGTAAGTTGGTCAAGCAGAAAACAACACTTTGTTGCCTTATCCACCACTGAAGCTGAATATATAGCCCTAGGTGAATGTGCATCTCAATTATTATGGATGATGCATACCCTAAAAGACTATCAACTAGAATATCAGAAAATAAGAATTTTAATTGATAATATAAGTTCAATTAATCTAACCAAAAACTCAATTCATCACTCAAGGACTAAACATATAGAAGTAAAGCACCACTTTGTAAGGGATCACGAAGCTAAGGGTGATATTGTACTTAACTATGTTGAGTTAAAATTAAACCTAGATGACATATTCACAAAGCCCTTACTTGAACTTGAGTTCAGTTCACTTAGAAGACAAATAGGGATGTACTTAGTAGAATATAACTTATTTTCTGCTTACTATATTTTCTCAACTTGTTTTTAAAATTTATTTTAAAATCATAGGAAAAATATTTTTCAAAATTCCAACTTTTGTTTATTTTTTCAAAAATCTAGTTTTGCCTAGGATTTTACCCCCTAGAAATCATATACCCCTAGTTTCAGCCAGAGCATCTCACAAGCACCCTAGGACTAACTTGCTTGTGTTTGAAAACACTTAGAATGGTGTGAAATGCATAGGGTTCTGCCTGGACTTTAGTATGCTTATGCATGTGCATCGACATAAGTCTGAGCTATAAATACCTAATTTATATTAATCAAGTTAAGTTATCCAGACTTAGTCAAATATAACTGGATCACTAACTTAACTTGACTAACCAAGTGAAAACTGTTACCCTCTAGGTAAACAGCTAGTAGCTAATGGTTAGACATGTTGCCAAGAAAATTAAGTATTAATTTTATTTTTTTACTCATGCTTGGACTATAGGATTTTTTAAATATTTTTTGTGAGGGTGGCCTTAGCTAAAATTATTTAAATCAAGCTAAATTTAAATCAACTTTTTAACCCTAAAAGAGTTCTTTTCTAGAAAATTATTTTAACATTTTATACTTTAAAGTTTTATCATCTATTTTTACAAACTTTTTAGCTAAGTTACTTTTCAAATCAAAACTTTCCCTTAGATAAATCTATTTCTAAAAATTAAGTTTTGAGATTTTTGTTGGTGCAGTGAGCACCAGATGATTGAACCTGAGTTTTGATTATGGCAAAGGGCTCAAAGTTAAGTGGTGGTGTTATCTAACAAAGTTCATGGAGCTTGTAGGAAAGTCCTAAGTGATACTTAGGCAAAAGTCCTAGCTGCGGTTAGGCAGGTGAAAACCCTAGGGGGTGGTAACCCTAGGTCATAGGGGGTGGTAACCCTATGCGGAAAGTCTTGGCAGGTCGATGGCTTCAGGAAAAAGTCCTAGGGGGTGGTAACCCTAGGTGAAAAGTCCTGGTGTCGCGAACCAGGTGAAAGTCTGGACTAGCCGGGAAGCGGATGTCCAGCAGAAAGTCCGGAAGCGTCGAGTGCCGAGCAAAAGTCCAGTCGATCTGGAGGATCGTACTGGCAACAAGTAAATCTCCTGAGTGGAGTAGGTGAGGACGCGTTCCCCGTAGAGGGAACAGTAGGCGTCGGGTCGACCTAGGGTTTCCGGTTGGAAACCTGAAGTCAGACTCGGACAGTCCGGAGACTGTTAAATACTTCATTTATAATATTTGTTGTATTATGTGCTAAACTTTGTGCTGCAGGGTAGTGTTTGGGACTAACGTATCTTGCAGGTGTAAAGGAGCAACTTAAAGCCTCGGATGAACAGTGTCCAAGGCGCCTCCATGGAGCTTGGAGGCGCCTCGGATGCAAGGCTGGAGCTGGCTGCGAGAAGCTATTCAAGGCGCCTTGATGAACAGTGGAAGGCGCCTTGAACAGATGAAGGCGCCTGGTGAACAGTGGAAGGCGCCTTAAGTCTGCGATAAGATTCGACCAGTTCGCTCCTCATCTCCGCGGCTGACTCGGCTGTTCAAGGCGCCTTGGTGAACAGTAGAAGGCGCCTTGAACACCCTTTATAAGGGGTTTCGACCAGCAGCTCTAGATAATAACTTCCAAGCGATCTTTCTGCTACAAGCTGCTCACGAGACGATCCCGAAGTGCTGCTACGAGACACCGACGACCCGGAGCTCCGAAATCTTCAGATTACGATATTGTCGTCGGTATAACTGTACTTTTTCATTATACTTAACTGTAATACTTGTACTCTTGTCGAGCTTATAGTTGTTGCCCACGGAAAGTGATTAAGGATCGCGGGCCTTCGAGTAGGAGTTGTCACAGGCTCCGAACGAAGTAAATTCTCTTGTCTTTCTGTGTGTTTATTTACTTTCCGCTGCGTTACTTCTCCGATAGTTTTTACGATTCCGATAATAGAACGATTTTAGCCGCGAGCGCTATTCACCCCCCCCTCTAGCGCGTCTCGATCCAACAATTGGTATCAGAGCGAGGTCGCTTTGAACTAGTGCAACCACCATTCAAGCATTTTTCGTGGCTTTGTCGTTTGTATAGGGTAAAAATAAAACCTTACGCCTTTCGTTTTTTTTCCCTCCAAAATTGTTTTCGAAAAATTCATTTTCATCCTTTCACGGTTTATTAGTATTGATAAAATATTGAATTTGGCAAAATTTGAAATAATATTTTTAAAATATTTTTTTAATAATACTTTATTATTTTTTTCCGAAACTGGTGAACTTCTATTTCTATCCTTCCATACCGCACTGCTAATCCAGGATCAAGTCCTGGTACATTTTTTTTGCTATTTTTTTACGGGCAAGGTTCTTTTAAATGGCCCTCCAAGAAGACTTTAGCACTTCTCGCCCCCCGCTCTTCTCCGGCGAAGACTTTGCCTATTGGAAGAACCGGATGATCTATCATCTCAAGAGGCAAGTCGAGATGTGGATCATCATCCAGACCGGTCTCGAGCTACCACTTGACGGCGCTGGAGAACTCGTTTCATGCACTAACTAGAATACCAGCATAAGAAAGAAGGTCGAAGCTGATGCCAAAGCAACCTGTATGCTGCAATGCGGGTTGACAAAAGAAGAACTGAATAGAGTCGGACAATTTTCAAGTGCGAAGGAGCTGTGGAACAAACTAATCGAGCTGCACGAGTGCACGTCAGACGCTAAAGTAAGTAAGCATGATTTAATTTTAAATAAATTATATAATATTAAAATGCAGGAAGGTGAGACGGCGAACCAGCTTCACGTACGCATCCGGGACCTACTCAACGGGCTTCATGCGATCGGCCAAAAGGTGGAAAACCGCGACGTAATAAGGTACGCGCTAAGTGCTTTTCCGAGGAACACTTTGAAGGCATCCATGGTTGATGCTTACAATGTTTCCAAGGATTTATCCTCAATAAAAATAGATGAATTGTTTTCTGAATTAGAATTGCATGAGCAGACTAATGCACGCCCGGTCGAGAAAGGTGTTGCTTTGGTTGCAGGTACTAGCAGAACGCGTGAACCGACGTCAAGGCGCAAATCTAAAATATCAGAGGACGAAGACGATGAATCAGACGCAGAAGACGAAGACGAAGTTATTTCCAAGTTGATAAAACTCGTACGGAAGATGTGCAAGTCGAAGAAGGCAACTCAAATGAACACAAAGGACAGATCAGATGTCACCTGCTACGGCTGTAGCCAAAAAGGTCACTACAAGCCAGATTGCCCAAACAAGAAGAAAAGAAGAAAGGCATTGAAAGCAACCTGGTCCGAGTCGTCAGACGAATCCGAGACTGACAAGGAAGAAGAACCAACGAGCTTTCTAGCATTACCGGCGCAGGCTAACATAATTGACGAAATCGAGTCCGAACTCGAGTCCGAAGCCGAGATCGAGTCAAAAACAGAGTCCGAACGAAGCCACGGATCCGCATCCGTTTCCGAAGGCCCGATCCCCACTGTAAGTTCTTTTCTCGCCGAAACTCAAATAGATGACTTAAGAAATTTAGTTCCTTATTTGCTTAAAAAATTTGCTAAATCCAACATCCGGGTTAAGTCGCTCCAAAAGGGAGTAATAGCCCTTAAGGAAGCGACTGACTCAAGTTCTTTAACTGAGTCAGTTCAAGTTGGAAGTTCAACTCAAGTCCAACAACTTGAGGAAGAAAATTCCAATTTGAAAACTCAAATTAAAGAACTCAAGGATACGTTAGAACGTTTCACGTTGGGTTCCAAGAATTTGGATCTGATTCTTGGAAAACAGCGTGCCGTTTACAACAAATCCGGACTTGGATTCAAGCCCAAAACTAAATATAGATCATATCTGTCGTTGGTAAATAGAAATAAAAGGAACATAATTCAAGCATGGGTCCCCAAGTCCAACCTCGTTAATCAAGTTGGACTTGGACAATATTGGGTCCCCAAGGATCAGGTCCACTACCTCGATAGACCATATCGAGGCTATGATCCAGGGGGAGCAAGAAGGAAAACAATTTTAATAAATTAAATTCAAAATTCAAATTATAAATTAAAATTCGAAATTTAATTAAAATTCAAAATTTAATTAAAATTCAAAATTCGAAATTAAATTAAAATTCAAAAATTCAAAATTCAAATTACAAATTCAAAATTCGAATTCAAAATTAAATTCAAAATTAAATTCAAAATTTGAAATTTAAAATTCAATAGAAGGAGGATCCAGAATAGCTGGCACCCCCAACTAAATTACCCGACTGGGTAACCGAACTTAATCTACCCGAAATGGGTAAGCAAGAGTAGACTACCCGGCAGGGTAATTAAGGTTAGATAAAATGGGCTAGGTTTAACTTTACTAACAGTACTGGTGAAGTTTTTGGATGATAGTATGTTAGGGAAGCTTGGGCATCGCATGTCTAGGAAGATATGGCTTCGACCTGGTGCATTTGGCCAAGTGGAACTGACCGAAGCTACCCTTAAATGGATCCTAACTAGTTAGACCAAGTCTTAAGTATTAAGTTCAATGGGTAGGACTATTTGGAAAACCTCGAAGGCATGGTTACTTTAATGAGTTCCTTGTGACTCACCATAGCCCAGAAGTTTATTCAAAGAATGCTTACTTGTTGAACCCAAAGCTAAACCTGAATCTAACACAAAGTTAAACCAACCCCTTAAACTGAATCACAATTCATCTCACAACAATTATAGGATTACCTGATTGAAAATTTAGATCGGGTGAGATGACTAAGAAATTAAAACTAAAATTAACTTAAATCAAGTTAATTCAAAATTATTTAAAAAAAAAAAAACTTAATTTCAAAACTATTTTAAAAAAAAAAACTTAATTTCAAAATTATTTTAGAAACTCAATTTCAAAATTATTTCAAAAATCTTTTGAAAATCAATTTCAAAATTATTTAAAAAACATTTCAAAAATCTTTTGAAAATCAATTTCAAAAAATCTTTTGAAAATCAATTTCAAAATTATTTAAAAAACATTTCAAAAATCTTTTAAAACTTAGTTTCAAAATTATTTCAAAAATCTTTTGAAAATCAATTTCAAAATTATTTAAAAATCATTTCAAAAATCTTTTAAAACTTAGTTTCAAAATTATTTCAAAAATCTTTTGAAAATCAATTTCAAAATTATTTTAAAAAAAAAATTTCAAAAATCTTTTGAAAATCAATTTCAAAATTATTTAAAAAACATTTCAAAAATCTTTTGAAAATCAATTTCAAAATTATTTAAAAAAACATTTCAAAAATCTTTTGAAAATCAATTTCAAAATTATTTAAAAATTATTTCAAAAATCTTTTAAAACTTAGTTTCAAAATTATTTCAAAAATCTTTTGAAAATCAATTTCAAAATTATTTAAAAATCATTTCAAAAATTTTTTAAAACTTAGTTTCAAAATTATTTCAAAAATCTTTTGAAAATCAATTTAAATATTATTTAAAAAAAAAAATTCAAAAAACTTTTGAAAATCAATTTCAAAATTATTTAAAAAACATTTCAAAAATCTTTTGAAAATCAATTTCAAAATTATTCAAAATCATTTCAAAAATCTTTTAAAACTTAGTTTCAAAATTATTTCAAAAATCTTTTGAAAATCAATTTCAAAATTATTTAAAAAACATTTCAAAAATCTTTTGAAAATCAATTTCAAAATTATTTAAAAAACATTTAAAAAATCTTTTGAAAATTAATTTCAAAATTATTTTAGAAACTCAATTTCAAAATTATTTTAAAAATTAATTTAAAAATTATTTGAAAATTTCTTTTAAAAGTCATTTGAAAATCCTTTAAAAATCGTTTAAAAATCTTTTAAAAGTCATTTGAAAATTTATTTCAAAATTGTTTGTAAAATTCTTTTTCATTTCAAAATCATTTCAAAATTATTTGAAAAATCTTTGAAAAACTTATTTAAAAATTATTTGAAAAATTTATTTTAAACTTAATTTCAAAAGCTTTGAATAGTCCTTTGAAAAATCATTTTAAACTTAATTTCAAAAGCTTTGGAAAATCCTTTGAAAAATCATTTTGAACTTGAAAAATCCTTTGAAAAATCATTTGAAAAATCTTTGAAAAACTTATTTAAAAAATATTTGAAAAATCTTTGAAAAACTTATTTAAAAAATATTTTGAAAAATCTTTGAAAAACTTATTTAAAAATCCTTTGAAAATTCATTTCAAAAATCTTTTAAAATTAATTCAATTACTGTCAAAATATTAATTTAAAAGGATTTAAAAATATTTAATTCTCAAATTCTGATTGCTAAAGTTAACTCTAATTAATTTTCAATAAATTCTCAAAAGTTTAGCATTTTCTCATTTGAAACTTAAATTTTCAATATTTTCAAATAATCTCGTCTCAAACTCATTCATAAGCTGCACATGTTTGATAATCTAGAATGGATGAGCTGGAATTAGGATAATATAAAGTTCTTCTTATGCTTGTACTCTAAGACCCTAAGAATTTAATTTGTCATTAATTAAGGGGGAATGAACAGAGTCATGCTAGTACTTTAAGGCTAAACAAATTCCTTTAGGGCTCTGATACCCAATCAAGTTAAATAATTTAATTTGACTCATGCTTGGACACCTAAACTCAAAGAATTTATTAAGGCATTAATTTAAAATTTAAATCATCTATGCAACAATTCTTTTCAAACACCTTATGAATTGAGCTAAGTACTTCACCTAAATTTTTTTAAGTCTGAGTACTTAACTATGCTACCCTTTAGGGGGAGCTTAAATTAACTAGACTATTTCTCTCTTCTTAATTCTTTTTGATTTATGTCAAAGGGGGAGAGAAAAGTCAAAGTTAAGAAATCAAGAATGAAAGGGGGAGCATAAACTTTAAATTTCATTTATGTATTGATGCTTCTGGTTAACTTTCATTATTTATTCCTTTGTTTAAATGTTATGTTTTACTTAACTTTGAACCAAGATTGCCATAATCAAAAAGGGGGAGATTGTTGGTGCAGTGAGCACCAGATGATCGAACCTGAGTTTTGATTATGGAAAAGGGCTCAAAGTTAAGTGGTGGTGTTATCTAACAAAGTTCATGGAGCTTGCAGGAAAGTCCTAAGTGATACTTAGGCAAAAGTCCTAGCTGCGGTTAGGCAGGTGAAAACCCTAGGGGGTGGTAACCCTAGGTCATAGGGGGTGGTAACCCTATGCGGAAAGTCTTGGCAGGTCGATGGCTTCAGGAAAAAGTCCTAGGGGGTGGTAACCCTAGGTGAAAAGTCCTGGTGTCGCGAACCAGGTGAAAGTCTGGACTAGCCGGGAAGCGGATGTCCAGCAGAAAGTTCGGAAGCGTCGAGTGCCGAGCAAAAGTCCAGTCGATCTGGAGGATCGTACTAGCAACAGGTAAATCTCCTGAGTGGAGTAGGTGAGGACGCGTTCCCCGTAGAGGGAACAGTAGGCATCGGGTCGACCTAGGGTTTCCGGTTGGAAACCTGAAGTCAGACTCGGACAGTCCGGAGACTGTTAAATACTTCATTTATAATATTTGTTGTATTATGTGCTAAACTTTGTGCTGCAGGGTAGTGTTTGGGACTAACGTATCTTGCAGGTGCAAAGGAGCAACTTAAAGCCTCGGATGAACAGTGTCCAAGGCGCCTCCATGGAGCTTGGAGGCGCCTCGGATGCAAGGCTGGAGCTGGCTGCGAGAAGCTGTTCAAGGCGCCTTGATGAACAGTGGAAGGCGCCTTGAACAGTGGAAGGCGCCTTGAGTCTGCGATAAGATTCGACCAGTTCGCTCCTCATCTCCGCGGCTGACTCGGCTGTTCAAGGCGCCTTGGTGAACAGTAGAAGGCGCCTTGAACACCCTTTATAAGGGGTTTCGACCAGCAACTCTAGATAATAACTTCCAAGCGATCTTTCTGCTACAAGCTGCTCACGAGACGATCCCGAAGTGCTGCTACGAGACACCGACGACCCGGAGCTCCGAAATCTTCAGATTACGATATTGTCGTCGGTATAACTGTACTTTTTCATTATACTTAACTGTAATACTTGTACTCTTGTCGAGCTTATAGTTGTTGCCCACGGAAAGCGATCAAGGATCGCGGGCCTTCGAGTAGGAGTCGTCACAGGCTCCGAACGAAGTAAATTCTCTTTTCTTTCTGTGTGTTTGTTTACTTTCCGCTGCGTTACTTCTCCGATAGTTTTTACGATTCTGATAATAGAACGATTTTAGCAGCGAGCGCTATTCACCCCCCCTCTAGCGCGTCTCGATCCAACAATTTTGAGTTCACTTGGCTAAAAAATCTTACAAGAGAATTTCCTCTAAAAAGTTAAGTGTTTTTGCAAAAGCTTTTCAAATTTAACTAAGTATTTTTTTCAAAAGCTTTTTAAATTTGGCTAAGCACTTTTCAAAAGCCTTTCAAATTTATCTAGGTAATAAAAATCAAATTTTAATTTAAAAGAAAAAGCCTTTTTAAATTTATGATAAAACTTTTGATTTCACTTAGCTAAAAATGTTACAAGAAAATCTATTCTAAAAAGTTAAGTGTTTATCAAAATTAATTCTCAAAAAAAAAAAAGAAGCTAAGGTCTATACTCAACTTTTTCTTCTTGTGTATTTTTGATATATGGCAAAGGGGAGAGTATAAGTAAATTCAAAGAAAGACAAAATTCAAAAATTTAAAGAAAATTATTAAAGAAAAGGGAGTTTTTATCAAGGGGGAGTTTTTATACGCTTTTATTAAGGGGGAGCCTTTTTTGTACTATTTTTATACTATTATCTTTACAGCACTTCTTTATTATGTCTTTTATGCTTAACTATAAATTTTAGTTGTCATAATCAAAAAGGAGGAGATTGTTGGTGCGGAAAACATCTGACGATCAAACCCAAGTTTTGATAATGGCAAAGAGATTCAAAGTTAAGTTGTTTTGTTATCTAATATGTGTGAATGAGGTTTTTCAAGAAAGTCCTAACTGCAGTTAGGCAGGTGGAAAACCCTAAGGGGTGGTAACCCTAGGTCTTAGGGGGTGGTAACCCTAAGTCCTAGGGGGTGGTAACCCTAGGTGAAGGAAAACCCTAAGGGATGGTAACTTTCGGTCCTAGGGGGCGGTAACCCTAGGTGGAGGAAATCCTAAGGGGGGTAACCTTAGGTCATAGGGGGGAGGTAACCCTATGTAACGCCCGCCCTCCCTGCTAACCCTAAGGGATGGGGCTACGATACTCCATGTATAGATTTTTCTTTTTAAAACAGCGGAAGACTTAAAATAATTTTCTTAGTTTAATAAAAACTTTTCTTTTGTTTTTTCTTTTCATCAAATCCGAACTACACTATCATGGCATCAATAACATGATATCAAAATTAGTAGAAACATAACATCAAGTCACACATACGGTACTACAATTCATGATACCAAAGCATAGTTCTTTAAAAGTTTTTAAAGCATGTTCTTATTTGGTTGCCTAGCCACTGCCACACACATCTCCTGGCCTCTCCTGCTGCTCCTTTAGCTCATCCAGCTTTTTCCTTTATCTGTTGTACAAGGAAAGTAAGCTATGAGCACTCATGGCTCAGTAAGTTCCTTTCCTACTCACTAAAACCGAAAATCATCACATGATCAAAGAATGTCTCAACATAACATGATCTCAACTAGTCATGGCATAACATATCATACTCTTTAAGCATATCATGCAACATAACAAAATCATAACTAGTCATGGCATAACATCTCTTAAAGCATAGCATGAAACATAACATAATCATATCTAATCATGGCATATCATAGTATCATCACAAGGTGGCATGGCATATCAAGCTCTTAAAGCATAGCATGAAACATAACATAATCATATCTAATCATGACATATCATAAATCATAGCATCATCACAACATGATCATAAGGTATATGCAATATGATTTTGAAAACATGTATCCGAAAAACATGTGTATGTCTCATGATCTTTAAAACCATTTCTTCTTACATATATACTTGAACATAATATCAACATAATCAGGGCCCCGGCTTGTACCACACATAGATAAATCACGTAGATATGCGCCTTCCTAAGTATATCCAAGGTAGCAAGTCTTGAATCATACTAGGAACTAGGTCCGGATCACACAGCCATAGACCTAGGGGCGTACTAAGGAGCCCATCCCTTTATTTTTACTAGCCTGGATCACACAGCCAAAGGCCTAGGGGTTGATTAGGAGCCCACCCTTGGTACAAGCCTTACAAAGTAAAGTAGCATGTATAAAAATGCATCATTTAGTCACATAGCATATCATAGAAGTATGCATCACTTAGGCATACATTATGTCATAAAAGTATGCATCACTTAGGCATACATCATGTCATAAAAAGTATGCATCACTTAGGCATACATCATGTCATAAAAAGTATGCATCACTTAGGCATACATCATGTCATAAAAGCATGCATATTTTCACCACATAGCATATCATGAGAGCATGCATATTTTAGGCACATAGCATATCATCAAAGCATGCATATTTCTATCCACATAGCATATCATGAAAGCATGAATATTTTAAGCACATAGCATATCATCAAAGCATGCATATTTCTATCCACATAGCATATCATGAAAGCATGCATATTTTAAGCACATAGCATATCATCAAAGCATGCATATTTCTATCCACATAGCATATCATAAAAGCATGCATATTTTAAGCACATAGCATATCATCAAAGCATTCATATTTCTATCCACATAGCATATCATGGAAAGTAAAAATCACAAGCTTACATATTTAAGCATAAGGGTGTATCATGTAATTATACTATCATAAAAAAAACATGGTAACATAGTTAGCTTGGGTTCTAAGCTTCCTAATCCCTTGGGTTCTTATCATGGTTGAACCCCCCCTTAGATCTCAATTTAGGTAAAAAAAACAACCTCCAAGCATGTGGAACCTAAATTATCATCACATCAATTTCATAGGAAGCATTATAAGCATGATTAACTTGGTTTCTAAGTTCTCCAAGTCCCTAAACTTCATGTGGCCGAACCCTATCAGGTGTGAAACAAGGTCCCAAATGTCATGAAAGCATGGAAACCTTAAACCATATTTATAGCATTTTTTTCCAAGTAACATAGTAAGCATATTTGAGCTAGTTCCTAAGTTCTTCAAGCCCTTAACATATGTCATGGCCGAAATTTAACAAGTATTCATTAGGGCTAAAAGCAAGCATACAAGCATGTGAACTTGAACTAACATCATGTATAAATTCATAATAAGGCATCATACAATGGGTATCGCCGAAACTTACCCTAGCCTCATTTTAGGTCATTAAACAACATATAGCATGAGAACTTTGGCTTTCTACTTATCATATTTCATGTAGAGTGACATGAGCATATTTAATTTTTGTTCTAGGGTTTCCAGGGCATCTATCCCTTCATGGCCGAAACATACAATGGTCCATTTAGGTCATGGAAAAATTATACAAGCATGTGACACAATCAACATATTATCATATTTCCATAAGAAGCATTTTTAACACAATTGGTTTCAATTCTAAGGCCTCTAGGTCATTTAAACCCTACTTGGCCGAGACTCATCAGTGTTTAAATTTACTTCAAATAGCCTAAAAGCATAGGAAGTCATACAAGTTTCATAGCATGTATAAAGACAAGCATAATAAACATACATGTGAATTGTGTCTTTGGCTTCCTAGGTTTCTTTCCTTTTTCTTTTATTTTTCCTCATGGCCAAAACCTACCAATCTCTAAACTAGGTTTTAAGTGGCTTAAAGCATGGAAAACCTAAGTAAGTTTCATGGCAAAAATTACTAAGAACATCATATACAAATTTGGTTCATAAACAAGCTAGGACCCTTGTGATCTTACATGTAATATATCATGTAACTAAATTCTCTATACCCTAATTAAGCATGAGAGCATTAAACAACTTTCATATCTTAATATCACAGAGGTCTTGAGCATGTTAAAATTTTGTTTAAGCTTTTCTAAGCTATCCATCTTATCATGGTCGAAAATCTTAATGAAGAGTTCATAAATTTCTAGCAATATTCGACATGCAATTCTTTAAGAGAACTCTATATTCTATCATATAAACATGGTTACCTAAATTTAAAGGTTTTCCTAACCCTAAGCTCTTTTCTTGGCCGAAACATATGAGTGGATTTCTTTTGGTTCCAAGTAACTTTCAAGCAAGAAAAAAAACCAATAAAAGACCCTTTGTAATTCATGGAGGGAATCTTGTACTAGTTTGGTTAAACAATGATTTCCCTAACCTCTTTAAAATATTTTTGGCCAAAATTCTAGGGTTAGGTACTCCTATGACCAAGCATCATATAGGTATAAAAACATGAAGGAAAACCTTCCTACATAGCATAGAAAAATATCATGAAATGAGGACTTGTTTAAACCTTCCTAGATTTGAAAACTCTTCTTTGGCCGAATTTTTTCTTAAATTCTATTCTAGGTTTTCTAATCCTCATAAAATCCGAAAAGCACATAAAACGCCTTGTACCACAGGTGAGGGGAAGCTTACATCCTTTTCACTTGTGGATATAAGGTGTGGTGATGGAAGAAGTAACCTCTTCTTCTAGTTCCCTTCCCTTGATTCCCTTGCTAAGTCCTCCTTGTATCTTAGGCTTTCTTAGGAGAAAACCTTGGCTTGGGGCCGAAGATGGAGGAGAGGGGACTGAGGTTCTCGGTGAGGGAGAGGGGAGAATGAGAGAAATAAAATCTTCTCTTTACATATTCTCTTTTATGTTAAGGGGGAAGAGGTAGCAAACTTGGTTTTTGCTTTCCTTCTCCCTTAGCCCTTTTTTTCATTTTTTTCTTTTTATTTTATTTATTTATTTGTTCTCATCATTCATGATGAAACAAGGGGGAATGAATCCCCTTAATGTTCCTCTTTAAGTCACGGCAAAAAGAGAGAGGAAGAGGGAGAGAAAAGAAGGAAGGCAAGTTGCCTTTCTCTTGCTCTTTTCTTGTTTTCTCTTGGCTAGCTTTTACTCTCACCCTTATCATGAGTTTCCCTCCTTTGCTATCAATATATTATTCCTATCCCAACTGGTTATTACCCATTAATCCTATCATTTACATCATGAGAGGTTCAAGGTTCAATCCTTGACCATTCCCTATTTTTATTTCTTTTTATTTCTTTTTGGTTCAACATTCTACTAATATTTTTCTAAGGTAAATTCATCATTCTCTTATTTATCTTAAAAGCTTAGTGGGTGTTACACCCTAGGTGGCGGAAAACCCTAGGGGTGGTAACCTTAGGCGAAAAGTCCAGTCGGTCTGGAAGACTGAACTGGCATTAGGTATGTTCTCCAAAGAGGAGTAGGTGAGGACGTGTTCTCTGCGTAGGGAATAGTAGGCGTTGGTTCGACCTAGGGTTTCCGGTCAGAAATCCGAAGTCAGAACCGGACAACCCGTGACTGTCAAACTTTCATATTATTATGTTTATTGTGTGTGCTAACTTTGCTTTGCAGGATATGTGGTTTGTTTGTGGACTAACATGTTTTGTAGGGATATAGGAGCAAAATTATCCTCTGATGAATAGTACTCGAGGCACCCTCATAGAGCTTGAGGCGCCTCGGGTATAAAGGAGAAGAATTTGCATGCAGCAGAGCTAGAGGCACCCTAATGGTGGCTTGAGGCGCCTCAGACAGCATTAGAGGCGCCTTCAAGGCTTTTGGAGGCGCCTTCAAGAGGATAGACGAAGACTACTTCTCATCTTATCCACGCGTGGCTAATTCGGCAAATGGAGGCACCCTCAAGGGCTTTAAGGCGCCTCTAACAGCCCTTATAAGAATCACTCGACCAGTAGCTTAATACAACAATTCAAAAGTGATTCTTCTGCAACGTGTTGTTCATGAGACACTCCGACTAAGCTACGACAAGTCACCGACGACCCGGAGCCTTAATTCTTGTAATTCTGTTGTTGATATAGCCTTCTTATTGCTATTTTGTAATACATATTTGTTCTTTGCAATCTGATAGTGAATTGGCCAAAGTAAACGCTCAACGAGTATGAGCCTTGGAGTAGGAGTCGTCCAAGGGTTCGAACCAAGTAAAAAACACTTGGGTCCTTTTTGTGTGATTATTTTCTAATTTCATTGCTTTACTCTCGAACGCTTTCCGAATACAAAAAGTGAAAGCCACAAGCGCTATTCACCCCCTCCCCCCTCCTCTAGCACTTCTCGATCCAACAAAACTGAGTGTAAGGGTCAAAAAATTTATTTTGTGGAGCCTAACAAATATGCTAGATTTGGATAGTTTGGGATGATATAAAATAGTCAAGAAAACCCTTTTTTGACACATCTTGGACTAGAGCCTCTATCCCTTCCTTGGGAGAGGATTTTTCCCTCTAGAGGAACCCCTAGAGTAGCCATTTTCATCTATTTCAATGATCCATCCACCGTTGGTGCTTGGAAACACCTCTAATGACACCAAAATTCATGGATAAACATTCTCTTCTCTTTATTTAATGTATTGAGTTATAGATTATTATTTATTGATCTCTTGGTTGTGTTTCCTTTCTCCATGGAGTAGATTCTCTGGATTTTAGGATGTAGGAAGTAAGTATGATGCGATGTTGATGTGTGAATTATATATTTCGTCATTCCCTATTCTATGATATGTTTGTGTCTTGTTCTTATTTGATGAAATGTGTCTGTGTGTGTGAATGTGATGGATTATGGTGGATTGATCATCTTGTAGAGGAGAAGCTCTAGATTTTATGACCGTGAGACCCTATAACGGAGGGTATCCCTTTAAGTAGACTTTTAAGAGTGATTCTCTTGAAAGGAGGCCAATTCGCTACAAGGGGATTACTAATTAGAGGTTAATGAGCTTTTTCAAATTTAGTATTAGGAAGTGAATTGTGTAATTTAGACTGTATGATCAGGGGACCCTCATGTGATAGGGGATATTCCTTTAACCTGACTTTCTAGTGTTACCTCTGTACTTAATAACATTGAAATTAATGTAAACATGCTAATAAGAGTTTAACGAAAATTTTTTAATTTAATGTTAGGAAGTGACTTGTGTAATCTAGACTATATGTCCATGGGGGGGACCTTATGTGACAAATGATATCCTTTTAACGAGACTTTCTATGTTATCTCTTAAGTATTAAAAGTTGTGTAAACACTCCAGTGAAACCTTATTGGGTTCATATCGTTAATTTGGTTAGAATCCCTATAAGTGTGTAAACATGGAGGTGAGGAGGTGAACAATATATAGGACATCAACTAGCATTGTAGTGAAACTGGAATACTTGAATCATCCCCCAATCCAACTTCTCTCTTTCACCACTTGCCATCCCTTGACCACGTCTGCTCTGTAGGTCTGTGTTAGGCTAGCTAGAGGGGGTGAATAGGTGATGTGTACAATCCGTAAGTATACGGTTGTCATCAAGTAATAAAAGATATCAATTCCACGAGGATTGGATATAAGCACTAGAGATCAATCACTGCAAATTAGCTAAAGGAGCATTGGTTGAGAATCTTGTACTAAAGAAGTAAGATTGAGAGTAAGAGGAGAAGAGAGAGAGAGAGAGTGAGTTGAGAGTTGGTTGAGGAACTTGGTTGGGAGGAATGTTTTAGGGGTTCAGTGTCATTATGATGCTAATCAATGAACTAAAGACCACCAACTATTCATCCTCTATTCCTATGCACATGTAGGAGGGTCATTTCATTACTGACACTTCTCTGCGTTGGTTATGTTGAAGTACTATATCTATTGTAATCCAATGCTACCTAATGGAAATGAATTCTATGAATTCCAAATCAAAGGATACCCCTGATACTAGGGTCCTCTAGTCATACATCCACAAGAATGTACCAAACACTTGATAGCATGAACATAGAAACAACCCAATAAGCCTAATTCTACACCTCCTTGTAGAGAATTGCTTCCCTTTTGAGGTGATGCTCTAGATGTCCGATTAAAGGATTACCCTTATCACAAGGGTCCCCAGGTCATATGATCTAGATCATTCCATCTATGGGGTGAACAAACCCATGCAATCATTCAACCAAACATGCAAATTAAGCACAAACACATCACACACACATTTAATCGAATGATTACAAGGCATAAGCAATGTCAAATGGAAAGGAAATTGACAAATCCAAGAGTATACATCAATCTCACATCATAATTACAACCTTAATCCTAGAAAAAATAGATCTACTCCATAACAAGGAGGAAAGAATATAAAGACAATGAAATTGTAAGCATCAAAATCCAAATCCTAAGAGAAGGAGGGATAAGAAGCTTATCCAATGCGTCGAGTAATCTTCGGATCCAATCTTTTGCTTCTGGAGTCGATGAAGATGATGAAAATAACTTCAGATTGTTGAATGGAGTGTGGAGAGGGAGTAGATTTGGACCAAGTTAGATCTTCCAAAGGGGAGAACCTTCCTTCCTTGAAGAATGGGAAGAACTCCCCTCAAATAGAGTAGTGCATGGGCCATGCATGGCCCGTGCCACAGTCGTGCCCCATTGCTAGAACTAGACCCCTACTTCCATTCTATCTGGGAGGCATGACCATACCCTTTTGGCATGGCCATATCTTTCCTCAGCTCTATTTGCTTGGCACGACCGTGTGAAAACACACGGCTAGAGTCTTCCTCTTCTCTGGACGAAAGACACAGCCATGTGAAAACCCACGACCAAAGTCTTCCTCTTCTCTAGACGAATGGCACAATGGTTGTTCCTTTTGGCATGGTTGTGTGTTGCTTGTATATGGGAGAAGGGACACAACCGTGTGAAACCACATGATCAAAACTCTGCTCTTCTTCTTTCATCTCTCCGAAGCACATTTCGCTCCAAAAATTCATTCTGTTAATAGAAAACCAAACAATAGTAGATCTCTGACAAAGAGTGTAATTATGCTGGAAATACTACAAATAGGGATGAAAATGCATCGAATATAAGCATGGAACACAAGTGAATGTGCGTTAAAGCATGCATAAAAATAGATACATTCTACACACATTACACCCCTATACTTAAACTTTTGCTTGTCCTCACGTAAACTGTTGCAATTTATCCATGTGCTAATATAGTGCATCATAATCTCTAGTGAATCAATTCAACTCTATCTACTAGTTTCATTGATAAGCATGATCATAGAGCAACCTAAGAATGATCTAACCATAAATTCTTATGCACAATACAATAAGTGACGTAAGCTCTTCAAGTTTTAATCCCTAATTATAATCAAGTCATCATCCTAAATGATTTCCTCATGTTCCTAGCGATAGACACTTATCTGCCACACGCTTGGTTCATGTTCCTTTGTCTACCAAAGGTCTCAAAGGCATGCTTGACATCAAGATAAATATAACATTTATTCTCCAGTTACCTAACTCAGTCTCAAAGGGGTAACATGCTAGTTTCCACTTGTGAAATTATTTTTTATATCCCTTAATCTTCTCTATTTTTTTCTCAAAGTGGTTGCATTGTGCAACACTTGAACTTTTCTCTCTCTTTTTTCAGTGCTTTAGATGTAGCACTAACAACCATTGGTATATTTATATTTTTTTTTCCAAACAAGCATACATGATATGATCATCATCCAGTAACCAAGATGTAGTCTACAAAATCATCATGGAAACCTAAGTACTAACCAAATAAGATGAATCATAACTACTCTAAAGTTATCTACCATTCAAACTCAAACATAGTGAAAATAATATTCTTAAGATCAAGCCAACACTCAAATCTATCTCATTACAATATGATACTCACTTCATGCTACTAGAGATAGAGAAAAGAAGTTCACTAAACATAATAACATTATCTTAAATACTAACATGAATCTAAATATAAACGTGCTAATAGTTTTGCCATTGAACAAGCCAGCAGTAAGGTGAAGATTGACGTTCTCAATAAGATATAAGATAACTAAAAAAAGACAGTCAAAGTGACAATCAAAATAACTAAAGAAAAAATAAGCCAAATGACATGAAAACAAGTAAAATGAAACTGAAATGAACTGCAAGGAAAATTGTCACGCCCCCAGAAGAGTCCCTACCGAAAAATTTTGGCAACATCTCCCCTATACCAGTGACAATATGAAGAAATATACATACAAAAACAACATAATAACATATTCATCAACCCACACGGTTGGAACACACATAACCACGTAATTTATATAATACAGCCTACTCGGCTGGAACAAAACAACAACACCCATGCAGTTTAAAACACTAACAGCTCACACGGCTACACTGAAAACACAGCGGAATAACGGAAAGAAAACCCACAAATGCAAAGTCCACAAGACATCACAGATACAAAGTCCACAAAACAAATATCAAAATATAGTTAGTGCTCATAGTACCAAATCCAACGAATACGAAATGCAAGTAAAGAAAAACAAAACCAAAATCATTCCATGGATATGACACAGGACAGGCAGGCAGCATCTCTCCAAGCATCCATGACTCATCTACCTGTTACCTGACGAAAGAAAAACCAATTTGTGGGGTGGTGAGTATTGGAACTCAGCGGGTAAAAGAAAGATAGTGCATGAATATGATATATAAATACAGAGTGCCAACAGTATACAGTCTCATAAAAGGAAAATAGCAGATACTAAAATAAAACCACAATAAATGTTCGTACCTGTAACCATATCCTAGGGTAGGTAATAGAATGTCAGAAGTAGTATACTGCTCA
Source organism: Zingiber officinale (assembly GCF_018446385.1). NCBI lineage: Eukaryota > Viridiplantae > Streptophyta > Magnoliopsida > Zingiberales > Zingiberaceae > Zingiber > Zingiber officinale. Next base: position 80,495,703 of record NC_055986.1, read on the forward strand.
TAACTACAGAGCTAATATGTAAGGTATATAAATATTTTCAATAAATAAACCAAGGTCTGAGCACCTACAATAAGTGTATATCTCAACATAAGTAATCATAACAACATAAGTGAATAACAACAGTATGTGATGCCAGCATAAATATACCACAGCAACATAAGTAAGCAATAACAACATATGTAAACAGCAGCAGCCAAAGCAAGTATAAAACCAACAACATATGCACGGATGGTCACTCCCGTCCACCCCTCTGCACCATGACCCCTGTTTGGTCGAGAGGCCGGGTCAGTGACAGACTATACACCACTCCAGCTACCACTATCTCGAGTGACCGAGGGGACAGTTGCATAGTAGCTAACTAGCTACGTCTGCGACGGGGGTCCCTGTTGCTCGCAACTCCAGCTACCACTACTCATGACTGGTCGAGTGTGGCACGACAGGACAAGCGACATCTGCTCCAGCTACCACTCTCTCGAGTGGCTGAGCGTGCGGCCCTGGTTAACGACTCTCTCGACCGTAAGGGAGAATTTGTCGTTAACATGTATGCAATGATATGATGCACCAAATGCAACAGTCATCACACAAATATAAGCAGAAATTAGGTATGCTAAATGAAGTCAGCATGCTCAATGCGTTACATAAATAAACAACAGTCATCATACCAATAGAAGCAAAAATTAAGTATGCTACATGAAACCAGCATGTTCAATCCGGTACATAAATAAACAACAGTCAAAGCATATAAATATGATATCTAGTATCTATTATCTATCATGGACAACAACAAGAGACTGTATAGATATGGAAACAAATATCTCCAAGATCGCGTGGAAGTATCAAGCGTAGGAAAAATAAGAGTGGAGTCAAGGTAAAAGTAGTTTCTATCCAAAGATAGCTCTTGCATTAAGTTCAAAGAACTACAGAATCAAGGTAAAAAGTACTCGCCTTTATACGTAGATCATGCCAAAACAACCCAACGTCAAATCACCCATATCGAATCAAAATCCTGCAAACACAAGATGCATATTATAGCTATGTCAAATATGAACCAGTTAACTAAACCCATCATGAATTAGATGGCTAACCTATAATCAAATTTGATTAGGGAAACCCCTAATTTACTACTAAAATCACAGAATCGCATATCAAACCAAATTCCCCTATGCGGAACCATTACAACCTCGAAATCAATTTGTCAGCAATCGAATCTGCTACTAAAAGCCCAAGACCATCATGAAAATAAAGCGACCACGGAGACAAATCCCCAATCCACTCAAATTTGTTACCCCATCCTCCATTACAACAATAAGAAACAAGTATCAGGTCACGATAAGAAAATCATTAACCCAAAACCCTAATCTTACTAAATCTATCCAGAAATTTGAAGGTATCATAAACAACAAGCCCCACACCGAAACAAATCCAAAAACCTCCAAGAAGAACTGAAAGAAACCCCAGGAAGAAGCAAGGGCATCAACGGAAACCATTTATACACCTACTCCTATCCCTTATTCCCGAAACCCATACATACAGGAGAGATTATACCTGTTGGATCAGTTAGGGCACGACTGTGTTGGCAGCAGGGCTCTGTTTGGGATGATTTGAGGAGATAGGAGGAGATGGAAGGGTCGCGGCTCTGGTGCTCGCCTGAGGGAAAGGGTGCCGCGGCCGCGGCTCGAGGGAGAAGAGGATCGGTGGCTGTGGTCTGCGGTGCTCGTGCGAGGGAGATGAATCGTCGTTGTGCTGTCCGCATGAGGGAGAGATCGCCGGCTGCTGGGGCTCGTCGTGACCAGCGGTGGTGCGGCGTCTCTGGTGCTGGCGTGAGGAGGAGAGACCGGCGACGTCTAGGAACTCGAGAGGGGAAAGGAAGGATGGAGACGGCAGCGTTGCAAGGTGAGGCTCGGGGAAAGAAGGGATTCACCGGTGGTTTTGGGGAGAAGATCGTGAGAGGGAGAGTGTAGAAGGTAGTTCAGCGGAGGGAAAACTTGGGCACTGGAATTTTATTTTTTTATAACTTAGGGATTTGTAAATTAAACCCTAGATCAATTCCTCAATCAACTTCCACCTCCGGGTATTCCAAACAAGTTTTATTTAGCTTAACCGATCCGCTCCTCTTAAACTCGTCATATGGGTTCCGATTAAATCTAGAAAAATTTCCAAAAATTTCTAAAAATTCCAATAAGATTATTTCCTCAAATAACCTTATTATTTATTTATTATTTGGGTGACGTATTTTACATTCTCCCCCACTAATAAAAATTTGATCCCCAAATTTATTGCTCAACTCAGGGATCCACATCCAAGGGTATCAACTAAGCCACATACTCATATATACCACTCTATCATAGTACCATGAACAACTCTCCAACCTCAAGAGATGACTCTGTGGGTTATGGACACACCCTCCTTCCGCTACTTCCACACTACTACCTAATCATCTGTGGGTAAAATCCACAAAACATAAATGGTCTGCACAACTATCTCCAAAATCCATAACACACTATCGGCATATGGTTCAAGGGGCTATTGAGGGTGAATTTTTTTTTCAACGACCAACCATGCGACGGAACAAGCCGACAGACACATACACCTGTAAGATCGCTTCAAATCCCTGTACATGCGAGTACCTCCTGGATGGTAAAGATACTGTTAACCCATGTGTCTGGCGCACAGGTAGTCTACCGATTTTACTCAAAAACACTCGAGATATAAATGAATGAGAACTACCCGTATCTATCAATAGGTGTACAATAAAGGTATAAACTAAGACCTTACCCCGAAAGACCGATCCCTCGGCCTGCTGCGCCTCTTCCCGCGTGACCGCATAAACATGTCGCACATCTGAGCTCGGTGGTGGCAACGCTGGAACAGTCTGAGGTGGAACTGGAGGTGCGATAGTCAACTGCTGATGTTGGTACTGAGGATGTGGTTGAAATGCTGAGTAAGGCTAAGATAGAGAGGAAAGGTTTTGCTATATAGGGTACACCTGATGGGAAGATGCTGCGGTAGAATACTGTGTAGTCGCTGGCATCACTGGATACTCCTGACTCTGGATATGATATACCTTTCCCTAGGGCCCTGGCGATTGCGGCTAATATGAAGAATTCTGAGTCCTCTGAGGTCCTTTTTGCTGTCGTGGTTGGGCGGGTCGTCCTCCCTGAGTGGTATCTTTAGTCGTCTCCAACTGAGCCTTCAGAGTACAATTTCGACTCTCGTGCCCTGGAAGCTCACAATAGAAGCATATAGCGTGATCCAATGGGCAATCATTTTTTATATGACTTTTGGATCCACACTAAAAACACATGGTCCCACCAAAGTCATTCTTCTGGTCTCACTGAGAAGAACGAGAACCCCCATCCGAGGTTCGCCTTGTCTTCTGAGGTGGAGAGGACCCTCCAGAAGTAACCTGTAAGCTCTGGCCTCTTTTCCCTTTCTTCTCTGTCATCTGTTTATTATTACCTTTTTCTAGAGTCACATGTTGCTGAGTCATCTCAATGAATAATGCTCGATCCAAAACCTCTCGATACGAGCTACTCGGAAACCCTGACATCTTGAGCTGAATGTATGTCACGAGTCCCTGAGTAAACTGATGCATCCAATCATAATCTTGAGCCACTAGATGAGGACAAAATTCAGCCAATCTACTGGATTCCTCATTATACTCCATCATAGAATGGTCGCCCTGCTTGAGGTTCAGAAATTCCTGACGACGAGCTAGATAAAATGTAACCGGAAAATACTACCTCTCAAACGCCTCCCGATACATCGGCCACGTGATGTGTTGTTCCCCAAAGTTCGTCTTCTGCATGTACCACCAAGTGACGGCCTTATCCCGAAGATGATAAGCAGCCAACTCCACATTCTCTTCATCTGTAAACTTCATGTACCCAAATATGCCCTCCAAGTTCTTCAACCAGCTATGAGCCGCCTAAGGATCAGCGCCACCATGGAATTGAGTAATATGATCTTTTACATACTTCGCCAACAAAGGTATTCGGGCTCTATCCATCACCCAACCAGTAGTGTCTGGAGCAGGTATAGAAGGTGGTACTCCCTGTGACTATAACTCATGCTCCCCTGTAGAGGTTGGAGGATTCTGATCTCTGCTACCTGAATCAACCTCATTCGGGTTTCCTGTAGACTCCATCCCCTGAGTAGCAGGTTCAGGACCCTTCGACACTGTGGGTTGTTTTCGTGGTCGACCCTGTCCCCGGGTGTGCATAATAGTCGGCCCTCTTCGTGTCATTCCTGTTAGTCATAAGTATATAAGTATTGTTAGGGGAATAATTTAGCAGAAGACTACTTACATCCTATAGCTTGGAGATATCCTCCCGCTGCCTGGTCCCAAAACTCGAAAGTCACATCGAGGAATCAAATTACAAAAGGAAAACAAAACAATCGAAACATCAAAAATAGGCATCATAAAACTTCGCTCTGATACCAATAAATTGGTATCAGATTAACTCAAAAAATCGTAAATCGAAACAAGATCAAAATCCTAAAACACAAAGCCCAGCATTTGAATTCGAACCATGCTATGATACCACTAAATTTACACGCCTCCAGAGGAGTCCCTACCAAAAAATTTCGGTAGCATCTCCCCTGTACCAGTGACAATATGAAGCAATATACATACACAAACAACATAATAGCATATTAATCAACCAACACGGATGGAACCCACATAACCACGCAGTTTATATAATACAGCTTACTCGACTAGAACAAAACAACAACACCCACACAGTTTAAAACACTAACAGTCCACACGGCTGCATTGAAAACATAGTGGAATAATGGAAAGAAAATCCACAAATACAAAGTCCACAAGACATCACAGATACAAAGTCCACAAAAGAAGTATCAAAATATAGTTAGTGCTTATAGTACCAAATCCAACGAATACGAAATGCAAGTAAAGAGAAACAAAACCAAAATTATTCCTCGGATATGACACAGGGACTGACAGGCAACATCTCTCTAAGCATCCATGACTCATCTACCTATTACCTGGCGAAAGAAAAACCAATTTGTGGGGTGGTGAGTATTGGAACTCAGCGGGTAAAAGAAAGATAGTGCATGAATATGATATATAAATACAGAGTACCAACAGTATACAGTCTCATAAAAGGAAAATAGCAGATACTAAAATAAAATCACAATAAATGTTCATACCTGTAACGATATCCTAGGGTAGGTAATAGAATGTCAGAAGTAGTACTAATCTGCTACAATACTGCTCATAACTACAGAGGTAGTATGTAAGGTATATAAACATTTCCAATAAATAAATCAAGGTCTGAGCACCTACAATGAGTGTATATCTCAACATAAGTAAGCATAACAACATAAGTGAATACAGCAGTATGCGATGCCAGCATAAATATACCACAGCAGCATAAGTAAGCAATAACAGCATATGTAAACAGCAGCAGCCAAAGCAAGTATAAAACCAACAGCGTATGCACGGATGGTCACTCCCATCCACCCCTCTGCACCATGACCCCTGTATGGTCGAGAGGCCGGGTCAGTGATAGATTATACACCACTCCAGCTACCACTCTCTCGAGTGGCCGAGGGGACTGTTGCATAGTAGCTAACTAGCTACGTCTGCGACAGGGGTCCCTGCTGCTCGTAACTCCAGCTACCACTACCTATGACTGGTCGAGTGCGGCATGACAAGACAAGCGGCATCTGCTCCAGCTACGACTCTCTCGAGTGGCTGAGCGTGCGGCCCTGGTTAACGACTGTCCCGACCATAAGGGAGAATTTGTCATTAACATGTATGCAATGATATGATGCGCCAAATGCAACAGTCATCATACAAATATAAGCAGAAATTAGGTATGCTAAATAAAGCCAGCATGCTCAATACGTTACATAAATAAACAACAGTCATCATACCAATAGAAGCAAAAATTAGGTATGATACATGAAGCCAACATGCTTAATCTGGTGCATAAATAAACAACAGTCAAAGCATATAAATATGATATCTAGTATCTACTATCTACTATCTATCATGGACAACAACGAGAGACTGTATATATATGGAAATGAATATCTCAAAGATCGCATGGAAGTATCAAGCGTAGGAAAAATAAGAGTGGAGTCAAGGTAAAAGTAGTTTCTATCCAAAGATAGCTCATGCACTAAGTTCAAAGAACTACAGAATCAAGGTAAAAAGTACTCGCCTTTATACGTAGATCGTGCCAAAACAACCTAACGTCAAATCACCCGTATCGAATCAAAATCCTGCAAACACAAGATACATATTATAGCTATGTCAAATATGAACCAGTTAACTAAACCCATCATGAATTAGATGGCTAACCTATAATCGAATCTGATTAGGGAAACCCCTAATTTACTACTAAAATCATAGAATCGCATATCAAACCAAATTCCCCTATGCGGAACCATTACAACCTCGAAATCAATTTGTTAGCAATCGAATCTGCTACTAAAAGCCCAAGACCATCATGAAAATAAAGCGACCACGGAGACAAATCCCCAATCCACTCAATTTTGTTACCCCATCCTCCATTACAACAATAAGAAACAAGTATCAGGTCATGATAAGAAAATCATTAACCCAAAACCCTAATCTTACTAAATCTATCCAGAAATTTGAAGGTATCATAAACAACAAGCCCCACACCGAAACAAATCCAAAAACCTCCAAGAAGAACCGAAAGAAACCACAGGAAGAAGCAAGGGCATCAACGGAAACCATTTATACACCTACTCCTATCCCTTATTCTCAAAACGCATACCTACAGGAGAGATTATACCTGCTGGATCAGTTAGGGCACGACTGTGTTGGCGGTAGGGCTTTGTTTGGGATGATCTAAGAGAGATAGGAGGAGAGGGAAGGGTCGCAGCTCTGGTGCTCGCTTGAGGGAAAGGGAGCCGCGGTCGTGGCTCGAGGGAGAAGTGGATCGGTGGTTATGGTCCGCGGTGCTCGTTCGAGGTAGAAGAATCGCTGCTGTGCTGTCCGCGTGAGGGAGAGATCCCCGGCTACTGGGGCTCGTCGTGACCGGCGGTGGTGCGGCGTCTCTGGTGCTGGCGTGAGGACGAGAGGCCGGCGACGTCTGGGAACTCGAGAGGGGAAAGGAAGGATGGAGAGGGCAACGTCGTGAGGTGAGGCTCAGGGAAAGAAGTGATTCGACGGTGGTTTTAGGGAGAAGATCGCGAGAGGGAGAGGGTAGAGGAAGTTCGGCAGAGGGAAAACTAGGGCACGAGAATTTTCTTTTTTTATAACTTAGGGATTTGTAAATTAAACCCTAGATCAATTCCTCAATCAACTCCCACCTCTGGGTACTCCAAACAGGCTTTATCTAGCTTAACTGATCTGCCCCTCTTAAACTCGTCATATGGGCCCCGATTAAATCCAGAAAATTTTCCAAAAATTCCTAAAAATTCTAATAAGATTATTTCCTCAAATAACCTTATTATTTATTTATTATTTGGGTACCATATTTTATAAAAATAACACTCTGTACAAGACCCCCTAAACTTAAACTTTTTATCGTCCTAATGAAATCAATATGGTGGAGGAGGGGGATAAGGAGGACCTCATGGAGGTGGAGGTATGGTTAGGGAGGTAGATCACTAGACTGAACAACGCGTGGTCCAGGAGGAAATCTAGGTATTCTAGAAAGTTGGCTCATATGCTCATGATACTGATAAAGAGTAGACACTTGTTGTCTTATGATGTCTATAGAACTCCGAAAGTCATTATCCTCTCCTGCTAAATGTCATAGTCCTGATTAAATTTGGTCACCTGGCCTTGAAAGTTCTTCATGAACATAAAATGATCACGAACCTCTTGGAATTGGTCATCCGATAATTTGCAGTGACCCTCTAATATTTGTTGTTGGGTACTATACTTCTCATAAAGCGAATCTAAAGAGGCATGAAAATTTTAGAAATCAAATCTGAAAGGGCTCATACCATATTTAAAAGAATGCCTAGCAAGTTCTGGATATCCAGACAGCTGTGGATGTCCAGATGATGAGGGCTCAGTGTACTCCACAAGGGTGGGGGCAAACTCGGGAGCTATGTCTGTGATAACCTAGTTGGTGGGGTTGCGAACTATGGTACGCTTGGGGAAAGGTAGAGGTAATGGAAAACCATCCCTCTTAGGGAAGGCGAAGATGTTTTCATAGTGACATATCATTCTCATGGAAAGACATGTATCAAGATTGATTTTATGATTGCTATGAACAATTTCTGAACCATCCAGTTCGCAATCCAAATTTATAGTGATCTGGGTTATCAAATCACCAAAAACAATCCATCCCGAGATTACCTTTCCGAATTTTGCAAGTGTTTGCAAAATGAAGAACGCGACATCAAAATTGACTTTGTAAAACATGGCCCTAAAAGAGTAAAGCTCCACCTTTCTAACTACCCATCACTTTCTCCTCTACCAAAGATAGTCTTACTCATTATACAGTGGAGGTATCAGAAAATAGAGTTTTACATATTAGAAACTTTAAATCTAGAAGAGTCATAAGGTTCACTCAAACTGGTAATTGAACTTCAAAAGGAATTGTTATCAAAACTATAATCAAACTTGCGAGACCCCCCTAAAGGTAGGACAAAACAATTACTAAAGTTACTAAGTGTCCACTCTTTATTCATCAATCTGAAACTGATATTGCCAATATAATCTCCATTAGTGGTGAAATGAATCTCTATGGAATTTAAAAATTCAAGAGTAAGGCGGGTATATGTCGGTTGATGTGAATACATCATATCATTCCAATCAAAAGCACTAATCATTCAATCTTCATCTTCCTTAAGTCCTAAAACTTCCATGGTATTAGGGTCTAAGTATATAGTGCAAATAATTTTACGGGTAACGAGAGAATCATATCTAGATTTTTGCTCATTATTTCTAAAACTAATTCCATATTCATTGTCGATACCTTCGTCGCATCCAACTCATTTTCCTTTTCCTTTGGAAGTAGCCTTCTCTTTGCCTTTATCCTTTCTCGGGTCATTTCCTCTGCTAGAACCTCCACTCCCATGTTGAATTATTTTCAAAAGATGAGATATAATTTAAAGCCAAGTGAGGGAGAGTGATTATTGAAGAAGAAAAGGGGTTGCTCTTGAAGGAGAAAAGAAGACCTTGGATAGAGAAGATAAGATCTTGGAAGAGAAGAGAAGATCTTGGAAGAAAAGAAAGTTTGAGGGAGAATGTTTTTAGATCTAGATCTAAAGGAAAAAGGGATTTGAGACTCTGGGAGGGGAGATTTTGAGATGAGAGTGAAGAAGAAGAAGAGGATTACTTGGGCTTGAGGAGAGAAGAAGGTTGTGTAGTGTGAAGTTGGGAGAAAGAAATGAAGAAGAAGAAGAGAAAGGGGGAGGGGGAGTGGCAGCGGACATGGGCACACCCACGGTCGTATCTTACAGACACGAATGAATTACCACGGTCTTATCAAGATGACACGGCCATGCTATGTTTTAGCCTTTTTTTTAAAATTTTTATGAAACACGGGTTAGACACAACCGTGTCGAAATGATGCAGGTGTGGCTTGAATGCTCTTGGCCAACTCCACACGATCGTGTCAAAAGACACAGCCTCACCTTGCCTTTTTTCATCTAAATTGGTGTGACCGTGTTAAATGACATGACCATGGCTTGCTTCGCCTCAGCCAGCCTCGTACGACCATGTCAAATGGCATTACAATGGTCTTCTTCTCCTTTGGAGGATAGACATGACCATGTCTAAAAGACACTGCCACGTCTTTAGGTGAGTGCATTTATGAGTTCTTCCATGACCTTCCTCTTTCTGTCTTCACCGGTTCCTCCACGCCCATGAGAGGATAATAGCCATCTCATGGAGGACATAATAGACTTGAAAATAAAATTAAAATGCTTTAAATAAACTGATAAAGAAAGTAAGACACAAGTAAATTAAAAAGAAAAGAAATCCTTAGGTTGCTTCCCAAACAGCGCTTATTTTTTATTTTTAACTCGACCCCATCTCATATCAAGTTAGAGTTTCATCCATGGAGAGATGACTTCCCCTCCCAAAGTTTATGCCTCTTCTTCTTTCTTCATTTTTTCTCTAGAAGGGCAGATATACTTTTCATTTTGAATTGGGTGCCTTCTCCCAATACTTGATAGATCATGAACAATGTCTGATGGCCTCCCATGATGATGGAAGTTCCATTCCTCAGTTTTATAGGCATCTATCCTATGACAATTATTTAGAAAAAGAGAGACATGATTAGGAGATTTAGATAAATCAAATTTTAACATCTCCTCACCTATTACCAGAGATAGCTTATGATTTTTAACATCAATAATAGCTCCGACGGTGGCAAGGAAGAGTCTTCCCAAAATAATTGGGATCCTAGGATCCACCTCTATGTCTAGGACAAAGAAATTGGTGGGTATGATACAACCGTCCACCTCTACTGGTACATCTTCAATGATACCCATAGGGTACCTACATGAATAATCATCTAGCTATAGTGCCATAGTAGTAAGTTTAAAGTTTTTGAGATCTAATTTATTACAAATCGAATAAGGAATAGATAACACTCACCCCTAAATCATAAAAGGCTTTATCTATAATTACAGTCTTTATGGTGCAAGAAATTGAGAAGCTTCCTGGATCTTGAAGCTTCAAGAGTACGGTGTTCAAAAATAAAGTGTTGCACTCCTTTGTAAGCACCATAGTCTCAAATTCTTCTTTCTTCCTTCAGTTGGACATAATCTCTTTCATAAATTTGGTCAACTTTGGCATTTGGTGTAATGCATCAATTAGCAGGATTTTAATACAAAGTTCTTTGATCCTCTCTAAAAATTTGTCAAACTCTTCGCCCTTCTTAGAGATGGATAGTCTTTGGGGGAAAGGAATTGGTCGACTTTGAATTTCTAGTAAAGGAAGCTCTTCAACCTTCTTGGTACTCTCCTCCTCATCTTGTGTGCCTCTAGGTTATGATGAAGGAGGAGAGGACTCTCCAAGAATATCAATTCCCTTGTTAGGAGTAGTCACTTGGGGATCTCCCAAGGTTCGTTCGCTACAAAGCTTAATTCTATTTATAGTGTTCAACTAGGTTCACATTAGGCTTGCATAGAAAAGCTCATGGTGCTCTTGAATAAAATGAAACTATCTGTGCAATTTGGCTATCTTAAATCTTCTAGTATTTTTCAAAATTTTTCATTCTTTGAGTGAGTTGCCTGATTTTATTTTTCATCTCCATTTGTGCTACATGGACTTCTTCAATCAAATTTTCTAATCAGGATTGTTGATAGCCTTGTTATTGTGGTTGTTGCTGTTGATAGCTCTGTTATTGCCCCAATTGGTAGCTCTACCTTTGTCCCATAAGTTTCCCCTGGTGTTTGTTATTTTTGTAGTAAAAATTTGGGTAGTTCCTCCAACTCGGATTGTATGTGTTGGAGTACGGGTTGTTTTTCCTTGAATTGAAGCTTGCCATAGTGTCACATTGCTCAAATTTTTCAATATGAGAAAAGATGGCCCTATGTGGGCAAGCTTCTTGTGCATGTTCCGTACTACCACCAGAATAATAAATTCCTACTATGGAATTCACCTACCAATCCCTATTGATTCAAGATTTTTTGTTAATGCATCCACTTTTGTTGACATAAGTGTAAATGCATCCACATCAAACTTGCTCGATGCCTTTATTGGATTTCTAGGGAAGGAGCTTCTATTGGCCCAGGTAGGCCGGAGGGAGGGGAGGTGAACTGGATATTAAGAAAAACTCTTCCTCGACTTTTAACTCACATTAGTAGTGTAAAAAAAAGAATAAATGAACAAAAAAAATGAGGCCAAAAGAGTTACTTGGTTACAACCGGGGAGGTTGTTAATCCAAGGCAAGTAAACACACTAAAGATCTCCTTCTTTGAAGGTGGAGAAGTCTCTTACACTCGTTGAAAGCTCAGAAAGTAGCTAGAAAATGAATACAAAAGTTGTTGCTCTATTTCCTAGGTCCAGGAGTCTTTTTATAGCCCCTGAGAAAAGTTATCGATGTCTGAAAGGCACCTCTAACAGGTTGGAAGGTGCCTCCAGCGAGGAGCCAAAGGATAAAGCTTTATCCTTTGGCAACGGCTAAACTCAGCCTGGTCGAAGGCGCCTTCCATAGGGATGGAAAGCACCTTCATACTATTCATCAAAGGTGCCTTCCAGCCATGGAAGGCGCCTTCCAAAGTGAAGGTGTGGAGGCGTGTGGAGGCACCTCGAAGGCGCCTTCAACTCCCTTTGAAGGCACCTCCAGTAGTATTTCCAACCTTCTTTTTGCTCTTATGTTGCTCTAATTGCCTGGGTGATCGTGACCATCCGGGATAAGGCTCACCCGAACCCATTTCCCGGTCTTCTCCTCGAGCATGCTTTCGCTCTGGTTTCTCATCCCTCGGAACGTTACTCACGTCCTTCTCGTTCACCGGTGTACTATTTCGCAGCACCTCATCCCTCAGATGCACCGAGCCCATCGGCTCCCTTCTTGTGCCATCATTCTCGCTAGCTGCGTCTTCCGCTTGACTTCTTGTGTTCTAAAGCTCCTGCACACTTAGACACAAGGTTTAAACACTAACAGGACCTAATCTGACTTGGTTGATGACATCAAAACTTTCACGGGGTACCAACAATCTCTTTTTTTTTTATGTAATCAAACCCAATTTAAGTTAGGGTAAACCACAAATAAAAAAAATATTTTGTAAGTAAAAAATTTTACAAGTACAAAAATTAAAATTTGTTGTACTACTCTCCCCCTAGACTTAATCTCTTACTACTCCCCCTTTAGATCACATTAAAAATAGGGTACTTTAAAAGTCTAAGAGTAAAAAAAATTTCTAACTATTTTAAAAAGATAAGAATTAATTAAAAAAACATAAATGCTTAATAGTTAGTCAATTAAATACTTATTTCAATAATTAGCTTCCAGACTGTGGCGAGGCACTAGACCTTCTTGGATATTGGAACAACAACCACTTTCTAGATAAAACCTCTTAAAGAAGTTATTTAATTTACTTTGAAAGCCATTATTAAAAACATTCAATACAAATATGATTTTGGAACTCAGTATAGGTTCCTTCCTACTGGGTTAATTAAAAGTTTCTTAGGTATGTATTTCTATGAAATTTTCCTAATCCGGCCCTTATGGTATTTAAGGTACCAATTCAATCCACTATATTTTCTAATATATTGAATATTTGAGTATGCACGATTTTTTAAATTTTCTATTTCATTTTTTAAGCTTTAATTTTCATTTTTTATTTTATCAAATTCTTCTAATCGACAAGATTTAGCTAGAATTGATTTCAATTCTTTAATTTTTTTTCTAATTTATAGTATTTTTTTGTTAATAATTTTATAAATTGAAATAACTTGTCAGGAGGAAGAGACTGTACTTGACTTACCTTGTCGATCTCATGATCCGAAGCTCCCCCTGAAGTACCGCTTTCTTCCGATATCGCTCCCCCTTCATTGATGCTTTCGATGCTCATTTCGAACAAGCTTGCTTCGTCTCCTTCTTCTTGGTGACTTACCACTAGCGCAAGTTAGGCGATGACTTCAATTTCTTATTCAGATGACATTTCATTCCACGTCGCCTTTATATTCTTATACTTGTTCACTTGGGTCAGCTTCTTGTTCTTGCTCTTGTCCTTGTCTTTCAATTTAGGGCAGTTATCTTTCACATGTTCTTCTTCATTGTAGTGGTAGCATCTTATCCTTCTTTTTCTACACTACACTTGATTAAATCTTTTAGTTTTAAATAACTTTTTAAATTTACATACCATCAGTGTTGTTTCATTATCATCAAGAGAAGATTCTAAATCTTGTTCGCCCGCTTTTGCGTTTAAGGCAATGTTATGCTCCTTCTTTAGACCTGCACATCTCATTTCATGGACTTCAAAAGTTGAAAATAATTCTTATAAAGTAGTTGCATCTAGATCCTTAGATATATAATAAACATCTATTAATAATTTTTCAGTATTTCTAGGGAATGCGTTAAGAGCTACCTTAGCGAATCTCGATTACTTACATTTTCTCCGAGATTCGTGAGTCCAATGATGAACTCCTTGATCCTTGAGTGAAGGTGTGCAACAGTTTCACCTTCCTACAGTTTGATGTTGTTGATCTGGTTTCTGAGAAAATCCCATCTCACGAGTTTCGCCTCCGATGTTCCTTCGTGTAGTTCCAGAAATTTTTCCCAGAGCTCTTTTACAGACTCATAAGCTCTTATCCAGTTGACTTATTGTGGCAGTAAGATGCTTAGCAGATGAAACTCTTCTCTACCATTTGCTACGAAATTAGCCTCCTTTTTGGTCCAGTGGTATTTTTCTTTTCCTTTGAGTGCTACAAAATCAAATTCCATTATTAAAAGTAAATTGAAATCAGTTTTGAAAAATAACTCTATCTTCTTCTTCCAGTTGGTGAAATCCCCCTCAAATTTTGATGGATAGATGCTTATCTGGCCATCTCGTATGCTTTATTCGACAGTTAGTCCTCCTGAAACAAACCTCGCTCTGATACCAATTGTTGGCCCAGTTAGGCCAAAGGGAGGAGAGGCAAACTAGTTGTTAATAAAAACCTTCCTCGACTTTTAACTCAGATTAGTAGTGCAAAAAAATAGAATAAATGAACAGCAAAAAAAAAAGAGGCCAAAAGAGTTACTTGGTTAGAACTGGGGAGGTTGTTAATCCAAGGCAAGTAAACGCACTAAAGATCTCCTTCTTTGAAGATAGAGAAACCTCTTACACTCGTTGGAAGGTTAGAAAGTAGCTAGGAAATGAATACAAAAGTTGTTTCTCTATTTCCTAGGTCCAGGGGTCTTTTTATAACCCCTGGGAAAAGTTATCCGTGGCTGGAAGGCGCCTCTGTAACGCCCGCCCTCCCTGCTAACCCTAAGGGACGGGGCTACGATACTCCATGTACAGATTTTTCTTTTTAAAACAGCGGAAGACTTAAAATAATTTTCTTAGTTTAATAAAAAATTTTCTTTTGTTTTTCTTTTCATCAGATCCGAAATACACTATCACGACATCAATAACATGATATCAAAATTAGTAGAAACATAACATCAAGTCACACATACGGTACTACAATTCATGATACTAAAGCATAGTTCTTTAAAAGTTTTTAAAGCAGGTTCTTATTTGGTTGCCTAGCCACTGCCACACACATCTCCTGGCCTCTCCTGCTGCTCCTTTAGCTCATCCAGCTTTTTCCTTTATCTGTGGTACAAGGAAAGTAAGCTATGAGCACTCATGGCTCAGTAAGTTCCTTTCCTACTCACTAAAACCGAAAATCATCACATGATCAAAGAATGTCTCAACATAACATGATCTCAACTAGTCATGGCATAACATATCATACTCTTTAAGCATATCATGCAACATAACAAAATCATAACTAGTCATGGCATAACATCTCTTAAAGCATAGCATGAAACATAACATAATCATATCTAATCATGGCATATCATAGTATCATCACAAGGTGGCATGGCATATCAAGCTCTTAAAGCATAGCATGAAACATAACATAATCATATCTATCTAATCATGGCATATCATAAATCATAGCATCATCACAACATGATCATAAGGTATATGCAATATGAATTTGAAAACATGTATCCGAAAAACATGTGTATGTCTCATGATCTTTAAAACCATTTCTTCTTACATATATACTTGAACATAATATCAACATAATCAGGGCCCAGACTTGTACCACACATAGATAAATCACGTAGATATGCGCGCTTCCTAAGTATATCCAAGGTAGCAAGTCTTGAATCATACTAGGAACTAGGTCCGGATCACACAACCATAGACCTAGGGGCGTACTAAGGAGCCCATCCCTTTGTTTTTACTAGCCTGGATCACACAGCCAAAGGCCTAGGGGCTGATTAGGAGCCCACCCTTGGTACAAGCCTTACAAAGTAAAGTAGCATGTATAAAAATGCATCATTTAGTCACATAGCATATCATAGAAGTATGCATCACTTAGGCATACATTATGTCATAAAAGTATGCATCACTTAGGCATACATCATGTCATAAAAAGTATGCATCACTTAGGCATACATCATGTCATAAAAAGTATGCATCACTTAGGCATACATCATGTCATAAAAAGTATGCATCACTTAGGCATACATCATGTCATAAATAGTATGCATCACTTAGGCATACATTATGTCATAAAAGTATGCATCACTTAGGCATACATCATATCATAAATAGTATGCATCACTAAAGCATACATCATGTCATAAAAAGTATGCATCACTTAGGCATACATCATGTCATAAAAAGTATGCATCACTTAGGCATACATCATGTCATAAATAGTATGCATCACTTAGGCATACATCATGTCATAAAAAGTATGCATCACTTAGGCATACATCATGTCATAAAAGCATGCATATTTTCACCACATAGCATATCATGAGAGCATGCATATTTTAGGCACATAGCATATCATCAAAGCATGCATATTTCTATCCACATAGCATATCATGAAAGCATGCATATTTTAAGCACATAGCATATCATCAAAGCATGCATATTTCTATCCACATAGCATATCATAAAAGCATGCATATTTTAAGCACATAGCATATCATCAAAGCATGCATATTTCTATCCACATAGCATATCATGAAAGCATGCATATTTTAAGCACATATCATATCATGGAAAGTATAAATCACAAGCATACATGTTTAAGCATAAGGGTGTATCATGTGATTATACTATCATAAGAAACATGGTAACATAGTTAGCTTGGGTTCTAAGCTTCCTAATCCCTTGGGTTCTTATCATGGCGAACCCCTTAGATCTCAATTTAGGTAAAAACAACCTCCAAGCATGTGGAACCTAAATTATCATCACATCAATTTCATAGGAAGCATTATAAGCATGATTAACTTGGTTTCTAAGTTCTCCAAGTCCCTAAACTTCATGTGGCCGAACCCTATCAGGTGTGAAACAAGGTCCCAAATGTCATGAAAGCATGGAAACCTTAAACCATATTTATAGCATTTTTTTCCAAGTAACATAGTAAGCATATTTGAGCTAGTTCCTAAGTTCTTCAAGCCCTTAACATATGCCATGGCCGAAATTTAACAAGTATTCATTAGGGCTAAAAGCAAGCATACAAGCATGTGAACTTGAACTAACATCATGTATAAATTCATAATAAGGCATCATACAATGAGTATCGCCGAAACTTACCCTAGCCTCATTTTAGGTCATTAAACAACATATAGCATGAGAACTTTGGCTTTCTACTTATCATATTTCATGTAGAGTGACATGAGCATATTTAATTTTTGTTCTAGGGTTTCTAGGGCATCTATCCCTTCATGGCTGAAACATACAATGGTCCATTTAGGTCATGGAAAAATTATACAAGCATGTGACACAATCAACATATTATCATATTTCCATAAGAAGCATTTTTAACACATTTGGTTTCAATTCTAAGGCCTCTAGGTCATTTAAACCCTACTTGGCTGAGACTCATCAGTGTTTAAATTTGCTTCAAATAGCCTAAAAGCATAGGAAGTCATACAAGTTTCATAGCATGTATAAAGACAAGCATAATAAACATACATGTGAATTGTGTCTTAGGCTTCCTAGGTTTCTTTCCTTTTCTTTTATTTTTCCTCATGGCCGAAACCTACCAATCTCTAAACTAGGTTTTAAGTGGCCTAAAGCATGGAAAACCTAAGTAAGTTTCATGGCAAAAATTACTAAGAACATCATATACAAATTTGGTTCATAAACAAGCTAGGACCCTTGTGATCTTACATGTCATATCATGTAACTAAATTCTCTATACCCTAATTAAGCATGAGAGCATTAAACAACTTTCATATCTTAATATCACAGAGGTCTTGAGCATGTTAAAATTTTGTTTAAGCTTTTCTAAGCTATCCATCTTATCATGGCCGAAAATCGTAATGAAGAGTTCATGAATTTCTAGCAATATTCGACATGCAATTCTTTAAGAGAACTCTATATTCTATCATATAAACATGGTTACCTAAATTTAAAGGTCTTCCTAACTCTAATCTCTTTTCTTGGCTGAAACATATGAGTGGGTTTCTTTTGGTTCCAAGTAACTTTCAAGCAAGAAAAACCAATAAAAGACCCTTAGTAATTCATGGAGGGAATCTTGTACTAGTTTGGTTAAACAATGATTTCCCTAACCTCTTTAAAATATTTTTGGCCAAAATTCTAGGGTTAGGTACTCCTCTGACCAAGCATCATATAGGTATAAAAACATGAAGGAAAACCTTCCTACATAGCATAGAAAAATATCATGAAATGAGGACTTGTTTAAACCTTCCTAGATCTGAAAACTCTTCTTTGGCCGAATTTTTCTTAAATTCTATTCTAGGTTTTCTAATCCTCATAAAATCTGAAAAGTACATAAAACACCTTGTACCACAGGTGAGGGGAAGCTTACATCCTTTTCGCTTGTGGATCTAAGGTGTGGTGATGGAAGAAGTAGCCTCTTCTTCTAGTTCCCTTCCCTTGATTCCCTTGCTAAGTCCTCCTTGTATCTTAGACTTTCTTAGGAGAAAACCTTGGCTTGGGGCTGAAGATGGAGGAGAGGGGACTGAGGGTTCGGTGAGGGAGAGGGAGGATGAGGGAAATGAGAGGAAAATAAAATCTTCTCTTTACATACTCTCTTTTATGTTAACGGGGAAGAGGTAGCAAAATTGGTTTTTGCTTTCCTTCTCCCTTAGCCCTTTTTTTCCATTTTTATTTTTATTTTATTTATTTATTTGTTTCATGATGAAACAAGGGGGAATGAATCCCCTTAATTCCCCTCTTTAAGTCACGGCAAAAGAAGAAGGAGAGGGAGAGAAAAGAAGGAAGGCAAGTTGCCTTTCTCTTTCTCTTTTCTTGTTTTCTTTTGGCTAGCTTTTACTCTCACCCTTATCATGAGTTTCCCTCCTTTGCTATCAATATATTATTCCTATCCCAACTGGTTATTACCCATTGATCCTATCATTTACATCATGAGAGGTTCAAGGTTCAATCCTTGACCATTCCCTATTTTTATTTCTTTTTATTTCTTTTTGGTTCAACATTCTACTAATATTTTTCTAAGGCAAATTCATCATTCTCTTATTTATCTTAAAAGCTTAGTGGGTGTTACAGTACCCCATACCTTATAAAAAGTTCGTCCTCGAACTTTAAAATAGCTCCGGGTACTTTTGTTTCATATCGTCCTCGCGTTCCCAGGTGGCTTCTTCAAATCGTTGATTCCGCCATAGAACCTTTACTAAGGGTATTTCTTTGTTCCTTAATCTCTTGACTTCTCGGTCCAAGATCTGAATAGGTCTATTTTCGTAACTTAGGTCCTCTTGAACCTGTACCGACTGTGGCTCAATTACTTGATCTGTGCTGGGAGTACACTTCTTGAGCATCGATACATGGAACACATTGTGAATGGCTGCCATGTCTGGAGGTAGTTCTAGTCTGTATGCGACTTGTCCCACTCTTTCTACAATCCGGTACGGTCCTACGTATCGTGGGCTTAACTTGCTCCTCTTTCCGAACCTCATTATCCCTTTCATGGGGGATACCTTAAGGAATACCAAATCTCCGATGTTGAATTCTAGCGGCCTGCGCCGTTTATCGGCATAATTTTTCTGCCGACTCTGAGCAGTTTCTATTCGTTGGCGAATCTTCTGTATAGCTCGGGTGGTGTCATCAATAAGTTCCGTTCGGAACCCCATTTCCTTATTTTCACCACTTTCATACCAGCATATAGGGGATCTACATTTCCTCCCATAAAGAGCTTCATAAGGTGTCATTTTAATAGTAGCTTGGTAACTATTATTGTAGGCGAATTTTGCCAGGTATAAATATCGGCACCAGCTTCCCTTGAAGTCCAGGGCACAAGCTCTTAACATATCTTCTAATATTTGGTTCACTCTTTCAGTTTGCCCATCGGTCTGAGGGTGGAAAGCTGTACTAAATAACAACTTCGTGCCGAGGGTCTTCTGAACGCACTCCCAAAAGTGTGAAACAAAGCGACCGTCTCTATCAGAAATAATGGTCTTAGGAATACCATGTAATCTGACGATTTCCTTAACATATATCTGAGCTAGTTGTTCAGAATAAGTCATCTTGATCGCCAAAAAGTGTGCAGACTTCGTCAATCTGTCCACGATCACCCATATAGCATCATATCCGTTTGTCGTCCTGGGTAGACCTGAAATGAAATCCATAGAGATTTCTTCCCATTTCCATTCTGGAATTTAGACAGGCTGTAGTAATCCGCCGGGTCTCTGGTGTTGTGCGATTTTTGTCCTCCGATCAGTGCTTGGTTCTTGCCCTCGTTCATTGTTTTCTGATAGTGCTCAGTAATCAGGGCACTGCTGACTAGCTCCTCTGCAGTCTGCGGTCTATTAACTCCGCCGGCTACGTTCAAAGCTATCTCGGGTCGGAGCATCTTTAACATTAATCGGACCCTTTCTTTTTCGGTACGGATCAGTTCTGGGCACAGACGTGCTAGGCGGTTGAACTTCTTGACGGCTTCGTTAACTGACAGATCACCTTGTCGGAACTCAGTGAACTCGTCATAGTGCTTGTTGGTCACTTGCATATGGAAGAATTCTTCTAAGAACTCTGTCTCAAAATCTGTCCACTGCATCTGGTTTATTTGTCTTTTCGCCTTTACTCGGTCCCACCACATTCGGGCATCTCCGGTAAGGCAGAACGACGCGCATTTGACCTTCTCGTGTTCAGGCCAGTCCAGTAGTTCCATTATGCTCTCCACGGTCTTGAGCCAGGCTTGTGCATCCCATGGTTCGCAATTTCCCGAGAATGCTTCCGGCTTAAGCCTTTGCCACTGAATCATATAGGTCTCTTGTCGGACCATCGGAGTAGGGGCTGCCGGGGGTACTGGCGCGGCTGTAGGTATAACCGGTAGTGTATTTTGATTTGTCGGTGGGGTAACCGGGTTGCCTTGCTGACCCATTAAGGTAGTGATCAGCTGCTGTTGCTCTGTGATCTGATGCTGGAGGTCTGCGACTACCTGTGTCAGGTCTGGTGGAGTCACTGTCCCTTCAGTTCGGGCATTGTGTGTCCTAACCATGTTGATCTAAATAATGACAAATAGACTAGTGTAAGTGGTTATCGTTTTTAGCTAATCTAATGTACTGTTTTGTTTCTATCTATTTGTTCTGGTATTATTCCTAACCTACTAATATGTAATCCTAATCTAAATTATAACTAAAAGCATAGAATAAAGCATCAAACATAAGCAAGCAGAACATGAAACTAAAGCATAAGCATCATAAGGAAAAATAAAGAATAGAGTGACAAGCAATATAACATAAAGAAATAAAGCATGAGCAACATAAGGAAAAATAAAGAATAGAGTGACAAACAATATGACATAAGGAAATAAAGCATAAGCAATATAGCAAAGAAAATAAAACATAGGCAATATAACAAGGAAGAAAAATAAAGCATAAGTCATATCACGTGAAACTAAGCATAAGCATATAACAAGAAAATTAAACATAAACATTCTTACCTGGAGCGGCAGGTCGGAGGCTTGATGTTTGTGTAGTGAGCTGGCAAAAATTTGGCTCTGATACCAACCTGTAACGCCCGCCCTCCCTGCTAACCCTAAGGGACGGGGCTACGATACTCCATGTACAGATTTTTCTTTTTAAAACAGCGGAAGACTTAAAATAATTTTCTTAGTTTAATAAAAAAATTTCTTTTGTTTTTCTTTTCATCAGATCCGAACTACACTATCACGACATCAATAACATGATATCAAAATTAGTAGAAACATAACATCAAGTCACACATACGGTACTACAATTCATGATACTAAAGCATAGTTCTTTAAAAGTTTTTAAAGCAGGTTCTTATTTGGTTGCCTAGCCACTGCCACACACATCTCCTGGCCTCTCCTGCTGCTCCTTTAGCTCATCCAGCTTTTTCCTTTATCTGTGGTACAAGGAAAGTAAGCTATGAGCACTCATGGCTCAGTAAGTTCCTTTCCTACTCACTAAAACCGAAAATCATCACATGATCAAAGAATGTCTCAACATAACATGATCTCAACTAGTCATGGCATAACATATCATACTCTTTAAGCATATCATGCAACATAACAAAATCATAACTAGTCATGGCATAACATCTCTTAAAGCATAGCATGAAACATAACATAATCATATCTAATCATGGCATATCATAGTATCATCACAAGGTGGCATGGCATATCAAGCTCTTAAAGCATAGCATGAAACATAACATAATCATATCTAATCATGACATATCATAAATCATAGCATCATCACAACATGATCATAAGGTATATGCAATATGATTTTGAAAACATGTATCCGAAAAACATGTGTATGTCTCATGATCTTTAAAACCATTTCTTCTTACATATATACTTGAACATAATATCAACATAATCAGGGCCCCGGCTTGTACCACACATAGATAAATCACGTAGATATGCGCCTTCCTAAGTATATCCAAGGTAGCAAGTCTTGAATCATACTAGGAACTAGGTCCGGATCACACAGCCATAGACCTAGGGGCGTACTAAGGAGCCCATCCCTTTATTTTTACTAGCCTGGATCACACAGCCAAAGGCCTAGGGGTTGATTAGGAGCCCACCCTTGGTACAAGCCTTACAAAGTAAAGTAGCATGTATAAAAATGCATCATTTAGTCACATAGCATATCATAGAAGTATGCATCACTTAGGCATACATTATGTCATAAAAGTATGCATCACTTAGGCATACATCATATCATAAATAGTATGCATCACTTAGGCATACATCATGTCATAAAAAGTATGCATCACTTAGGCATACATCATGTCATAAAAAGTATGCATCACTTAGGCATACATCATATCATAAATAGTATGCATCACTTAGGCATACATCATGTCATAAAAAGTATGCATCACTTAGGCATACATCATGTCATAAAAGCATGCATATTTTCACCACATAGCATATCATGAGAGCATGCATATTTTAGGCACATAGCATATCATCAAAGCATGCATATTTCTATCCACATAGCATATCATGAAAGCATGCATATTTTAAGCACATAGCATATCATCAAAGCATGCATATTTCTATCCACATAGCATATCATAAAAGCATGCATATTTTAAGCACATAGCATATCATCAAAGCATGCATATTTCTATCCACATAGCATATCATGAAAGCATGCATATTTTAAGCACATATCATATCATGGAAAGTATAAATCACAAGCATACATGTTTAAGCATAAGGGTGTATCATGTGATTATACTATCATAAGAAACATGGTAACATAGTTAGCTTGGGTTCTAAGCTTCCTAATCCCTTGGGTTCTTATCATGGCCGAACCCCCTTAGATCTCAATTTAGGTAAAACAACCTCCAAGCATGTGGAACCTAAATTATCATCACATCAA
Source organism: Zingiber officinale (assembly GCF_018446385.1). Lineage (NCBI taxonomy): Eukaryota > Viridiplantae > Streptophyta > Magnoliopsida > Zingiberales > Zingiberaceae > Zingiber > Zingiber officinale. The sequence continues at coordinate 80,519,183 of NC_055986.1, forward strand.
TTTCATAGGAAGCATTATAAGCATGATTAACTTGGTTTCTAAGTTCTCCAAGTCCCTAAACTTCATGTGGCCGAACCCTATCAGGTGTGAAACAAGGTCCCAAATGTCATGAAAGCATGGAAACCTTAAACCATATTTATAGCATTTTTTCCAAGTAACATAGTAAGCATATTTGAGCTAGTTCCTAAGTTCTTCAAGCCCTTAACATATGCCATGGCCGAAATTTAACAAGTATTCATTAGGGCTAAAAGCAAGCATACAAGCATGTGAACTTGAACTAACATCATGTATAAATTCATAATAAGGCATCATACAATGAGTATCGCCGAAACTTACCCTAGCCTCATTTTAGGTCATTAAACAACATATAGCATGAGAACTTTGGCTTTCTACTTATCATATTTCATGTAGAGTGACATGAGCATATTTAATTTTTGTTCTAGGGTTTCTAGGGCATCTATCCCTTCATGGCTGAAACATACAATGGTCCATTTAGGTCATGGAAAAATTATACAAGCATGTGACACAATCAACATATTATCATATTTCCATAAGAAGCATTTTTAACACATTTGGTTTCAATTCTAAGGCCTCTAGGTCATTTAAACCCTACTTGGCTGAGACTCATCAGTGTTTAAATTTGCTTCAAATAGCCTAAAAGCATAGGAAGTCATACAAGTTTCATAGCATGTATAAAGACAAGCATAATAAACATACATGTGAATTGTGTCTTAGGCTTCCTAGGTTTCTTTCCTTTTTCTTTTATTTTTCCTCATGGCCGAAACCTACCAATCTCTAAACTAGGTTTTAAGTGGCCTAAAGCATGGAAAACCTAAGTAAGTTTCATGGCAAAAATTACTAAGAACATCATATACAAATTTGGTTCATAAACAAGCTAGGACCCTTGTGATCTTACATGTCATATCATGTAACTAAATTCTCTATACCCTAATTAAGCATGAGAGCATTAAACAACTTTCATATCTTAATATCACAGAGGTCTTGAGCATGTTAAAATTTTGTTTAAGCTTTTCTATAGCAATATTCGACATGCAATTCTTTAAGAGAACTCTATATTCTATCATATAAACATGGTTACCTAAATTTAAAGGTCTTCCTAACCCTAAGCTCTTTTCTTGGCCGAAACATATGAGTGGGTTTCTTTTGGTTCCAAGTAACTTTCAAGCAAGAAAAACCAATAAAAGATCCTTAGTAATTCATGGAGGGAATCTTGTACTAGTTTGGTTAAACAATGATTTCCCTAACCTCTTTAAAATATTTTTGGCTGAAATTCTAGGGTTAGGTACTCCTCTGACCAAGCATCATATAGGTATAAAAACATGAAGGAAAACCTTCCTGCATAGCATAGAAAAATATCATGAAATGAGGACTTGTTTAAACCTTCCTAGATTTGAAAACTCTTCTTTGGCCAAATTTTTCTTAAATTCTATTCTAGGTTTTCAAATCCTCATAAAATCCGAAAAGTACATAAAACGCCTTGTACCACAGGTGAGGGGAAGCTTACATCCTTTTCGCTTGTGGATCTAAGGTGTGGTGATGGAAGAAGTAGCCTCTTCTTCTAGTTCCCTTCCCTTGGTTCCCTTGCTAAGTCCTCCTTGTATCTTAGACTTTCGTAGGAGAAAACCTTGGCTTGGGGCCGAAGATGGAGGAGAGGGGACTGAGGATTCGGTGAGGGAGAGGGAGGATGAGGGAAATGAGAGAAAAATAAAATCTTCTCTTTACTTACTCTCTTTTATGTTAAGGGGGAAGAGGTAGCAAAATTGGTTTTTGCTTTCCTTCTCCCTTAGCCCTTTTTTCCATTTTTCTTTTTATTTTATTTATTTATTTGTTCTCATCATTCATGATGAAACAAGGGGGAATGAATCCCCTTAATTCCCCTCTTTAAGTCACGGCAAAAGAAGAAGGAGAGGGAGAGAAAAGAAGGAAGGCAAATTGCCTTTCTCTTGCTCTTTTCTTGTTTTCTTTTGGCTAGCTTTTACTCTCACCCTTATCATGAGTTTCCCTCCTTTGCTATCAATATATTATTCCTATCCCAACTGGTTATTACCCATTAATCCTATCATTTACATCATGAGAGGTTCAAAGTTCAATCCTTGACCATTCCCTATTTTTATTTCTTTTTATTTCTTTTTGGTTCAACATTCTACTAATATTTTTATAAGGCAAATTCATCATTCTCTTATTTATCTTAAAAGCTTAGTGGGTGTTACAGCCTCCAACGAGGCTTCAAAGGATAAAGCTTTATCCTTTGGTAACGGTTAAACTCAGCCTGGTTGAAGGCACCTTCCATAGGGCTGGAAGGCGCCTTCTTGCCATGGAAGGCGCCTTCCATAATGAAGGTGTGGAGGCACGCGGAGGTGCCTCAGAGGCACCTTTAACTCTCTTTGAAGGCATCTCCAGCAGTATTTCCAGCCTTCTTTTTGCTCTTCTGCTATTTCGATTGCCTGGGTTATCGTGGACATCCGGGATAGGGCTTACCCGAACCCATTTCCTGGTCTTCTCCTCGAGCAGGTTTCCACTCTGGCTTCTCGTCCCTCGAAACATCGCACACATCCTTCTCATCTACTAGTGTACTATTCCATAGCACCTCGTCCCTCGGATGCACCAAGCCCGTCGGCTCCCTTCCTGTGCCATCATTCTCGCTAGCTGCATCTTCCGCTCGACTTCTTGTATTTCTAAGCTCCTGCACACTTAGACACAAGGTTTAAACACTAACAGGACATAACCTGACTTGGTTGATCACTAACAGGACACTAACAGTACCACACTAACTATTTTTCTAGACCATGGTGAGGGCACATTCTCAGCATATTCTTAAATCTATCCAAAGCTTCATATAAAGATTCTGTATCAACTTACTTGAAGTCGGATATCAAATTCTACATGTACGTTGTTTTACTTGGTGGATAAAACTTATCAAGGAATAATTGTTCATATTGCTCCCATAATGTTATGTTGTTAGCTAGCAAAGAAGTGAGCCACATCTTAGCTCTATCCCTTAGAGAGAACCTGAATAGTATTAATCTCATTACCTTTGTTGGGACTCCATTTATTTTCATTGTCCCGCATATTTCATAAAAGACTTCCAAGTGTTGGTTTAGATCTTCATGTGATTCACCCCGAAATTGATGTTGTTGTACCATTGTGATTACTGCAGGATTAATCTCAAAATTATTGGCTTTAATAGTTGGTTTGGTGATGCTAGACCGAAGCCCACGTGCATAGGATGCTGCATAATCCTTAAGAGGTTTGTTCACCATTTTGAGATATTTCTTGTTCTTCTTGTTGTCTCTGCAGGTTTCTTCTTCTTCGGAAGGTTCTATCTATCTCGAGATCAAGTGGCAATAAATCTTCTACAGGATTAGATCTTCGCATACAAGAACAAAGTTGCTTGAAATCAAGCTTGCAAAAATTTAGAAATGTAGAAAAATAGAGTATTCAAATAGAGAAGCAAAAATCAAAATGCAGAATTAAAAATGTAAAAGAGAAATTGCAAAAATAAAAGTAAGGAAATGAAAGATATAAGAAAAAAAAGTACAGAAATATTTTTAAAAAATAGAAAATAATATCTTGTCTAACTCAAGTCATTATCAACTAATGTTATATGCACAATCCTTGACAATAGCACCAAAAACTTGATATGTACAATATGTAAGTGTATGGTTATCATCAAGTAATAAAAGATATCGATTCCACGAGGACTGAATATAAGCACTAGAGATCAATCATGAAGAATTAGCTAAATGAGTCTTTGTTGAGAACCTTGCACTAAAGAAGTAAGATTGAGAGAAAGAGAAGGAGAGAGTGAGAGCGAGAGTTAGTTGAGGAACTTGGTTGGGAGGAATGTTCTAGGGGTTCAGTTTCATTGTGATACTAATCAATGAACTAAGGATCACCAACTACCCATCCTATATTCCTATGCACAGGTAGGAGGGTCATTTCGTTACTGACACTTCCTCGCGATGGTTATGTCGAAGTGCTATTTATATTGTCATCCAATGCTATCTAATGGAAATGAATCCTATCAAATCCGGTTCAAGGGATACCCCTATCACTATGGCCCCCGGTCATACGTTCACAAGAAAGCATCAAACACTTGATAGCATGAACATAGAAACAACCCAATAAGCCTAATTCTACATCTCCTTGTAAAAAATTGCTCCCCATTTTGAGGAGATGCTTTAGATGTCCGATTAAAGAGTTGCCCTTGCCACTAGGCCCCCCTAGTCATATGATCTATATCATCCCCTTTACGGGGTGAACAAACTCATATAATCATTCAACCATACATGCGAAATAAGTACAAACACAACACACACATTTGATCGAATGATTACAAGGCATAAGCAATGCCATATGGAAAGGAATTTGGCAAATCCAAGAGTATACATCAATCTCACATCACAATTACTCCCTTAATCCTAGAAAAAATAGATCTACTTCATAATAAGGAGGAAAGAATCTAAAGACAATGAAATTGTAAGCATCAAAACCCAAATCTTAAGAGAAGGAGGGAGAAGAAGCTTATCCAATGTGTCAAGTAATCTGCGGATCCAATCTTTTGCTTCTGGAGTTGATGAAGATGATAAAAATGACTTTAGATCATCGAATGGAGTGTGGAGAGGGCGTAGATCTAGACCAAGTTAGATCTCACTAAGGAGAGAACCTTACTCCCTTAAAGAAGGGGGTGAACTCCCCTTAAATAGAGCAGGGCACAGGCTAGGCATGGCTCGTGCCACGGCTATGCCCCATTGGTACTGCCAAACCCTACTAGCATTCTATTTGGGAGGTATGGTTATGCCCTTTTGGCACGACTGTGTCTTTCCTCGGCTTTGTTTGCTTGGTACGTCCATGTGAAAACACACGACCAAAGTCTTCCTCTTTTCTAGACGAAAGACACGGTCGTGTGGAAACACACGGCCAGAGTCTTCCTCTTCTTTGGATGAATGGCACAGCCATGCCTTTTGGCATGACCATGTGCTGCTTGCTCACGAGAGAAGGGGCACAGTTATGTGAAACCACATGGTTGAAACTCTTCTCTTCTTCTTTCGTCTCTTCGAAGCATGTTTCGCACAATTTTCACTCTAAAAATACATCCTACTAATAGAAAACCAAACAACAGTAGATCTATAATTATGCTTAAATACAATAAATAGGGGTGAAAATTCATCGAATATAAGTAAGGAAAGTAAGTGAATGTGCGTTAAAGCATGTATAAAAATAGATATATTCTACCCAAATCAATAGTCTGAAAAGAAAGTTAGAAATATCTTGCTTTTTAGACTTAGTAAAGGCATAATATTAATTAAACAATCAAAAGGAAATGCATAAAAATAAGTAAGAGGACACAAGAATTACTTGATTACAATCTAGGTGGTTATTAATCCAAGGTAAGTGAAAATCTCTAAAAATCTCCTTCGTTGAAGGCCTCGAAGCCTCTTACAGTCTTTGAAAGCTCAAGCTAAGAAATTGAATATAGTGATTGATGAATAATTTCTAGCTCCAGGGGACTTTTTATAGCCTCCTGAAAAAAGTTACCATTACTTAGAGGCGCCTCCAAGGGGATCCAGGGCACCTCAAGAGGATAAGAGTTTATCCTCTTCTCAACAGTAGTCTAACGATAACTATTCATTAGAGGCACCTCTATGGATACTCTAGGGCACCTCCAAACTTTCTGAGGGCGCCTTCATCAAGAGCATGAGGGCACCTCTATATCAAGAGCACGAGGGCACGCCCAAGCTTCTTTCGGGCACCTCTAAGCTCAGTTAACCTCTAACTTGTGCTTCTTTGGGCGATGCTCTGGTCATCCAAAATTGAGCTCACCCAAACCCAACTCTAGTCTTCTCCTCGAGTAAACTTTCTCCCCAACTTCTCATCCCTCAAGCGTCACACTCGTCATTCTTGTCTACTGGTGTACACTTTCGTAGCACCTCATCCCTCGGATGTATTGAGCCCGTCGACTCACTTCTTGTGCCATCCTTTTCGCTAGCTATGTTTTTTGCTCAACTTCTTGTGTTCCTAAGTTCCTGCACACTCAGATATAAGACATTAAAATTGTATGACCTAACTTAACTTGGTTGATCACATCAAAACTAACTCAGAGTATTTATAATCTCTTCCTTTTTGATGTGCATCAACTCATGTTAAGTTTGGGTAAACAAAAAATAAAATAATTTATGTTTTAAATTTAGCCATAAGTACTAGAAATAATTTTACAATAAGTACTAGTAAAATATATCAAAATTTTAAAATTTTACTACCTCCCTTGTAACCTAATCCTTATTTTTTCCATTTTGATCACATCAAAAACATGTTAGGAAAAATAAAAACTAGTTAGAAAAAATAGAAAAACTATTTCTAGAGGTTTAAGATAGAATTTTCAGTTATATATATTTTTTTATCAAAATTTAATTCCAAAAGTAATAATTTTATCAGTTAAACCTAAGTTTTGGTAAAAATAATTTACAAATAATTTTATATTTTAAAAAATGTTAAAAAAAATGTCATGGTCAAACTGAAAAAGTAGGATCATGAAATTTTTTTCCACACATACTATTTATATTTTGACCAGAAATAATATTTTTGAGCACAAATAATCATTTTTGAATTTAAATAAGTAAAAATAGATTTTGATTTCTAAAAATTTTGCTAATTTTTCTCAACATTCAAAATGTAAGGTTCCTAATATAGAAAATCAGATTTTCATTTATCTATGAAATATTTTAAAATTTAAATCTCATTTTTTGATTAAAAAATCATAAAAAATCAGATACTTACAAAACAATGTTGAAAATTTTTATTCTAATATAAAACCTAATTCTTTATCACATAAAAATTAATTTTCCCAAAAATAAATTTTCAAAATATTTTTTAATTTTAAAATTCTGATTTTTATTAGTAAATTCAAAAAAAATAACTAAAAATTTTGAAATTTTTTTTGTTAGTTGATAATAATTTCATTTTTCATTAAAAAGATTTGGAGAGAAAATGTAGATAGAAGGTCTATTAAATAATTTTTATAAACAATATTAAAACTAAAACAAATTAAATTTTGAGCATGCATATATAAATTAGTTAAATCAAACTAAGCATGCTTTGAGAACTCAATATAATTTTCTACCTACTTGATTTATTAGATATTTTTAGCAATATAATTTATAGCTATTTTTTGTAATTTTACTTCTATAATTCCTAATATACTAATTTAGTCCTCTATTTTTTCTTAAATTTGAAAACTTTGAGCATGCATCATTCTTTATTAATCTTTCTACTTTCTTTTTTAATTTAGAAATTTTCATTTGAATTTTATCAAATACTTCTAGTGGACATGCTTTAGCTAAGATTGTTTCAAATCCATATTGTCCTCTTTCAATTTAATATTCTTATATCTAAGTTTACATAAAGATCTAGACATGAGTTTAATACCTTCGTATAATTAGTGAGGAGGTAGGAGACATACCTCACTTATCGTATCAGATTCAAAATTAAATGCTCCCCCTTCAATGCTACTTTCCTCTGAAATAACTCCCCCTTCATTGATTCTTTTCTCTTGGTAGTTGGCTGTAAGTGTGATTCCAATGTATTCTTTATTCTTGGATTCTTCTGTTAAAGGCTCGTCCCACGTTTCTTTGAGGTTCCGTTGTTTGAACTTTCTTGTCCCTTTGTCTTTTTCTTTTCACTTTAGCTTCAGGTAATTATCTTTGATGTGATCCTCTTCAGCGTAGTTATAGCATCAAAATTTTCTTCTTCCAGGGAGGAACTTCTTGGCCTATGTCTTATTAAATTTATTAGTCTTAAAGAACTTATTTAGCTTTCTTACCACGTATGCTTGCTGATCTTCGTCTACTGATGAACCTAAATCTAATATGGTTTACTTGGCTTGTAGTACTAAGTTTTGATGTGGGCCCTTTTCTTTTATCAGTCTTACACATCTAGTTTTATGTAATTCCAAGGTAGAAAATAAACTTTCTAAGATACTTAACTTAAGATCCTTAGAGATGTAGTAGGAATTGATTGTCAATGTCCAGTTTGAGATCCTTGAGATGGCATTAATTGTGTATCTCAAGGTGTCTCGATTGGTTACTATTTCTCTAAGGTTTATGAGTCTGGTGAATAGTTCCTTGAGTTTAGCATGTAGCTGAGCAACCATTTCTCCTTCTTCAAGTTAGAGGTTGCTGAGTTAATTTCAGAGTAGGTCCCATCTTATGAGCTTCTCTTCTGAGGCCCCTTCGTATAATTCTAAAAATTTCTTTTAGAGTTCTTTTGTTGAGTCATAGTTGCCGATCTAGTTGACTTCTTGTGGTAGAAGTACGCTTAGTAGGTGGAATTTAGCTCTTCCATTTGCTGTGAAGTCATTCTGCTTCTTCTTGGTCCACAGATGCTCTTCCTTTTCTTCTCCATGTTGATCTTTGGGTACTACAAAGCCATATTTGATTATTAAAAGAATATCAAAATTAATTTTAAAAAATACCTCCATTCAGAATTTCCATAGTAGGAACTCCCCCTGGAACTTTGGTGGGTAGATGCTTTGTCTAACCATCCTTTCCTTACCTTAGCAGGTGGTTAGTCCTTCTAGATCGGTTTGGCTCAGATAACAATTGTAGATCTGCGTTAGACTGACTAGAGTGGGGGATGAATAGCCTGAAAAGAAAGTTAGAAATCTGTTGCTTTTTGAACTTAGAAAGGACATACTATTAATTAAACAATCAAAAGGAAATGTATAAAAATAAGTAAGGGGGTATAAGAATTACTTGGTTACAATCTAGGTGGTTGTTAATCTAAGGTAAGTAAAAAACTCTAACAATCTCCTTCATTGAAGGTAGAGAAGTCTCTTACAGTCTTTGAAAGCTTAGAAATAGATAGGAAATTGAATACAATGATTGATGAATAATTTCTAGATCAAGGAGTTTTTTTAATATCCTCTTGAAAAAAGTTATCGTTACTTGGAGGTGCCTCCAAGGGGATCCAGGGTGCCTCTAAGAGGATAAGAGTTTATCATCTTATTAACAGTAGCCTAACAACTATCGTTCATTGGAGGCGCCTCTATGGATGCCCCAGGGCACCTCAAAGGGAGACTCTAGGGCGCCTGATAACTAGCATTTGGACCTATTATTTTAGTATTATTTCTTGGTAATTTTATCCTCTCTTGTATCCAAATATGTGCTTTTAGTGTGTTTCATGAGTTTGGATCTTTTTTAGTTTCCATTTTAATTCTTATACATTTCATGGATATTTTGGATATTATTTGATTATATTTTATTTTATAGGAATTGAGGGAGATGACGAGGAGTAGGACATTGGTTTGGTTCAAACATGGCTTAGTTCAATTGTTGAATTAATGAAGAGGGAGCCCAAATCTAAAGTCTCATCCAAAGGCCAATTTCAATAGCCCAAATCCAAAGCCCACATGAGAAAAAACCCTAATTCCTCTTGGTTTGGCTCAATTGGACCGGTTCAATTAAATCAATTTGGTTCAATAGATGGTTTAAAAAGGGATTTTGGTTCAAGATTTTAGGGGCTTGGGGCATTTCTCTCTTCACTGTGTGTGTTAGGCAAAGCCGGAGAGGTTTGCTAGCAACGCCTTCATCCACCTCGTTCCCCTTTGTGTGAGTCTCCTGCCGGACACTGTGAAGAAGGTGGCAGATTCCCATCAAGTTATGAGCTACTGCTCTTCTCTGAGTCCCACATCTCCACTCTATCATCAACACTCAGAGGCTACTATCAGAAACGGTGAAGAAGGTAGAATTTTAGAGCTGTGCTGGTGGCCATCTTCCCATCTCGCCGAATGTCTCTATGTTCCCTATTTTTCTGATCAACCATCCCTTCAGACCATCACAGGGGATCCAAGTTACTCTGCTAGACACGATGAAGAAAGCATCTTCAAGCATCCCCCGTTTCCACTTTGTTGGAGAATTTTCAGTGGCATTCTTCCAAGTGCCGACACCGCATAACCTACTCTACCTGACACAGTGAAGAGGGAAGAGCCAAGGTTGACGGTTCTTGGCAGATCTCCTTTGCACTAGCAGATTTTGTTACAGTGGTATCTTTGGACGAAATTGCGCTTGCACCATTGATGCTTACATCTCTGACTAGTAGCGTCAACCGTCCATCGGATTCAGGGGATTCCTAAGTGACAACGATCTTCTTCCTTGGTGGTTCTGTTAGTGATAGGCAGGGCACTTCTCATATTTGATTGTGGAAAGGGAGATTGGTTAATTAGGTTTTATTTATTGTTCTTGCTTGATTTTGTAGTTAAGTCCATTTATGTCCGTTTGATTGTTTTATGTTTAGTAGTTAGTTTACTTTCATGTTGATGTTTGTGGTTATATTCTGATGCATGTTGGATTATGTAGTTTTGGTACTTTGTTTAGTAATTAGGTTTAGTTTATCGCTGTTAAGTTTGTTTAGTTCAATTGCTTTTGTTTAACTATTTCTTTCTTTATTCATGTTTGAGTTCTTTGTTATGTTTCATGTTATGCCCATTGATAGATGTTCTTGTATTGTAGTGTGATAATGCAATGTAGGGAAATCTTCAATGGTTAGATAGGATAGTTGGTTAATTTCTTTATGCATTTTTCTTCTGTCGAAGGGATCCTTTTGGCGTAGACTGACATTGCGTTATGAGTTCATTTTTGTTAGTTAGTTAGGATTTCATTTATTGTATTAGGTTTAGAATGTTGGAACCCCAAGGTTGTTTTGGTGTGATCAACAAGTTAAGTTAGGTCCTGTGTGTTTCTAACCTTGTGTCTAAGTGTGCAGGAGCTTAGGAGCACAGGTAGTCGAGTGGAAGACGCAGCTAGCATGAAGGACGACAGTCCGAGGGACAAGGTGCTGCGGAAGAGTACACCGGCGGAAGAGTACACCGACAGACGAGAATGAAGCATGCGGTGGTTCCGAGGGACGAAAGTCGGAGTGGAAGATTGCTCAGGAGCAAGAGACGCAGCTAGCTAGAAGGACGGCACGCGGTGCGTCTGAGGGACAAAGATTACGGATGAGTACACCGGCAGACGAGAAGGAAACATGCAGCGATTCCGAGGGACGAGAAGCCGGAGGGAAGCCCGCTCGAGAAGACCGGAACTTGGGTTCGGGTGAGCCCTATTCCGGATAGTAGAGATTACCCAATCAAGCGGATCCGGAGCAGAGGACCCGGACGAAAGTCAACCAGAGTTGACTCAGCATCTGGGGCACTCGGACAAGCCTGGGGCGCCCGGACAAGCCCGGGGCGCCTGGACAAGCCCGGGGCGCCCGGAACCCTTCCGGGCGCCCGGGAGTCAGTATTTGACCGGATCGAGCTTTGACTCGATCTGAACATTGGGGGATAAAATTTATCCCCCCTAGGGCGCCCGGAACCCTTCCAGGCACCCCGACCAAGGCTATAAATATAGCCTTGGACTAGAAGCTTTGAATCAACTCAGAAATTTACATTCCAAACACTTGTGCGCTTCTGTTCTAGTTTAGCTTCTGTCTTTTGTGCTTTCACTGCTGTAAGAGGCTTCTCCGCCTGAAAGAGATATTTTAGTGCACGTTCATTCCTTGGATTAACAACCTCCTTGGTTGTAACCAAGTCAAGTTGTGAGCCTCTTCTTTCTATTTTTTATTTACTGCTAATTTACTTTATGCAAGTGTTAGCTTAAGAGTTCGAGAAGGGTTGTTGTTGTTTTGTTTTACAGGCTATCCAACTCCCCTTCTAGCCGGCCGCAACGGTCCTACATAGAAAACCCCAAAACAAACCCCTATTGTTCACTTCCGTCTAAAAACAAACATCCTATCGCTAGTTCTGCGAGAGAGATGACCCGATTCTCTACTATACTACCTTAGTGTAGGTTAAGGGGTTTGGTAGATTAGAAAATATTAATTTGATGTGAGCGAGTGGCAGTCACACACTTTATTAAATTTTAGCACCTTTGCCGGGGAGTTAGTTGTGCTCGTTTGTTTTTAGACTATACATAGTTTTATATTTATCTTGTTCTTACTTTTCTGCTTTATTATTTTATTTTTCTTTTGATGTCACTATTAGTATCTCTCTTTTGCCTTGGAACTTTGCAGGTTGAAGGAAAGGAGTGAGGGGAGAATACTAATAGCTACACCGTGAATAAAAACCTATTTTGGCCAACTTTTATCATTTAGACCACCGGTTCAAGTATTTAATATTTTTCATTTCATTCTTTTCAATTTTATTCTCTCTTATTTCTATTTCTTTGATGGTTGAAAAAATTAAAAATATTGTCAGGGCTTAATTATTTCATATCTTCTATGCATGCAGTGTATCTTGTATATTTTCTTGTGTCTTTTGATTATATTTGCATGAGTGTTTTAGGTAAGACCAGGAAATCTTTTATATGATATTAACAGTTTAGAGTTTCAGTATGATCATTACCTCAAATTTGATAAACATTATGGAAAACAACACCAAAAAGACTCTCAAAGAACTTTGGGTATCAGATTTGTCAGATGAGTCATTCTACATTCGTTATTCTGATTTAGAGGCAAACTTTGAGTTATGGACTATTGTACATCTATTATCGAAGTTTCATGGACTATCTAGTGAGGATCCCAATAGACATCTACAAGAATTGGATATAACATGCTCTTCATGGAACCCACATGGTATATTATAAGAAGAGATCAGACTTGGAGCATTTCCATTTTCAATGGCAGATTTAGGAAAAGATTGGTTGTATTGTCTCCCACTCAACTCTATTACTAGCTAGTTCGAGATGAAGAAATTATTTCTAACGAAGTTCTTTCATATTTCTAGGATCACAGCTATTCAGAGGAGTATTTGCGAAGTTCAACAATTCACAAGAGAACCATTTCAAGAATATTGGGAGAGATTTAAAGGAATTGTTGCTAGTTGCCCTCAACATCAGATAAACGATCAACTACTGATTATATACTCTTATGAGGGATTATGTCCCATGGATAGGAGTATAGTTGATGCAGCTAGTGGAGGAGCTCTAGTTAACAACACATTTACTCAGGCTAGAGAACTTATTGAGATTGTGACTTAAATTATCAGTAGTATGGGACTAGACCGATAATTACCAAAGACGTTCATTCCTTTGATAGTACTTTCCCGACCAGGATCCAGTATTATCAGCCTGATCCTCAATATTATCAGACTCATCAATAAGACATGTATAATTCAATTTCAAGATTCAGGTATAGAACACACAACAAGGGATTTCTGAGTTGTCCTAGTTTTATCAGCCTTACTTTTAGCAGCATCAACCTAAGAAGGATCTTATGGGAGCAGTCACAATAATTTTGGCAACATCAAGAAACAAAGTTCTAGGAAAGGACAAATTCATCAACAGAGTTATAGTCACTATCATATAAACCTACTATATCAATTTCTGAGGAGATAAATTGTATAGTTTGTGATATTTTTGACCTTAATTCTGGTACTTTACATGACTCTTCTAGTTTTCTATATTGTGATGTTGTAGTTGATCCTGATAATATTTTTATTGATGATATTATTGTTCTATATATTCTTAAGGTTGAAGGTGTTGATGATGATGGAGGTGTAGGGGAGACCCAAGAATCACTTCCTTTGGCTATTCTATTGCCCGAGTCAGCTGAGGCAGTTGAGTCGCAGTTGTACTTAGTGACGATGAAAGTGTAGGGGTAACCCAAGAATCACTTCCGTTGATTGTTCCTGATCCAGAGCTAGATTTTTTATCTAAACAAGATAATGCCACATTCAATGTTCTAAAGCGTCTAGGTACCATTCAGGATAGTAAGGTTAATCTTTCTTTAAAATCTTTAGAAAAATTCATGGAGGTAATTCATTTTGATTGTATTGGATGTGACACTTCTTTTGATTCATACTCTATTAATATTGATATTATTTCTAATCTATCTCACACAGCATGCATGCAGGATTTACATCCTCTTTTTATTGCACAGGATTTTTACAAATATTTTATTTATAGTCAATCATGTAAAGATGCATTCTACCAATTGAAGAAGACCCTAACACTTTATAAAATAATGAAGCTTCTGGAGTGGACACTCCAACTGAATCACCTTTGGCCACCGGAGAAAATTTTTGGGGAGTCGATGGTGGAGGGAGCGGTCCTCACTTTATCTACAATCATTCCACTTCCAGATTGGCTTCTGGAATTGAATCGGCTTTGATAGCTTGAAATTCAGAGGAATCTGTTCCATCTCACATTCTCTTTTTCTTTCTTCTTGTATATATTTCTTTACTTTCTTTGTTTCTAATTGGTAATTTATTTTTAGTTTATCTTGTCGGTTTGTTGGTTTTCATAATAAATTTCCTATGTGTTCTTTTTATCATTTTAGAAATTATGAAAGACAGTTAAATTTGACTGTCAAGTTTGATGATTTATTGTCATGATTGGATTCTTAGATTACATGTGATTACAATTTGATAATGGATTTTATATGGATAGTTTGGGATGGTAATTTTTTATATACCTAGGGAGGATATTTTTTAGCCTACTCTTCTTATTTATGTGTAATGCACTTGTGGTTAATGTTACTCTAGAACTTATTTAATTCTTTCAAGACCATAGTATCATAGGATTGCATGATTTTTATAAAGACTATCTCACTTATTTTTATCCATTCCTTTGGTTATCTTATGTTGCTTGAATTATTCTCACATCCTTGGACATTACATTCTTTTCTCTCTTCCATTTATTTCTCTTTATTCATCTTATGGATGTGAGTATTTTTAGATGTTTCATGATAAGTGTTTTGCCTGGGATGGATAAAAGTTTAAGTGTGGGGAAGAATAATAGCTTAGTAGAATTTAGGAGAGGCATAGGTGAACCATGCTTGATCACCATAGGTAAACCATCCTATTTATCTTTGTATTTGAGCTATTGATGATGATGTATAGGGGAGATGTACAACATGTTGAAAGAATTTAAAAAAAAATCAATGAAAAAAATAGAATTGAAATAAAAGAGAAATGGGAAAAAAAACAAAACACAAAAATGGGAAAAAAGTTAACAGAGGAAAAAAAGCAAAAGAGAAAAAATATACTTTTGACATGTTGTGTCATTTTATACTCATTTATGGTAGAATTTTTTTGAGTGTCAATCTTTATTGTAGTAAAATTTAGATTTTATTGTATATTATGAGTGAATGTTTATTGAAAAGCTATAGTAGAGGTTGTTCACATATTTATTCGATTTGTAAAAAGGTAGCTTGGAAGTTGGATGAAATATCTTTTGAGCATTATTTTCTTGGCCTCATCTATGTAACATTTCATATGCATTCCACATTACTTTGCTTTATCTTCTTTATTTCTTCTCTTACACTAGCATTTGCTTTTATTCATATTTCCCTTACATTTCAAATAATGTCTTCATTATTTTATTATACATTCCTATATATATGATAGTGGTGAAGAGTAGAAAAAAAAACAAGCATATGGTAGTGCATAAATCACGAGTAACTTGAGTGAGCTCCACCATTGCATATTCATGATAGATAGCCACCTTCACTTATCTTGTGAGGTTTATTTTGTTATCATTCTCAGTTTATCTAGTATGAATTAAAATTATCAAGTTTGTTAATTAGTGTATGAATTAAATTCATGAATGCTTTGGTCATTTGAATAGGATAATCCTAAGTAATTTTCTTTTACTATTTTCTAGACATGATTGATAATTACTAGGGCAATTATTTTAGTTATTTTCTTATTTTATCTACTTGCTCGAGACGAGCAAGAATATATGTGGGAGATTTGATAACTAGTATTTGGACATATTAATTTAGTATTATTTCTCGGTGTTTTTATCCTCTCTTGTATCCAAATCTGTGCTTTTAGTGTGCTTCGCAAGTTTAGATATTTTAATTCTTGTATATTTCATGAGTATAATGGATATTATTTGATTATATTTTATTTTATAGGAATCGATGAGAATACTGATTTGATTCAACCATGACTTAGTTCAATTGTTGAATTAATGAAGAGGGAACCCAAATCTAAAGTCTCATCCAATAGCCTAAATCCAAAGCCCACATGAGAAAACCCCCTAATTCCTCTTTGTTCGGCTCAATTGGACCGGTTCAACTGAACCGGTCCGGTTCAATGGATGGTTTAAAAAGGGATTTCGGTTCAAGCTTTCGAGGGCTTGGGGCGTTTCTCTCTTCACTGTGCGCGTCAAACCTATCTCCCCCGACGCCCCTTTTCCTCTCGATCAAAGATGATGAAGCTGACGGTGGCGGGTTCGACGGATTTATAGTAGCGGCGACCTTCAGGAAGAGACAGAGAGGCTTCCCTGGCAGCACCTTCATCCACCTCGTTCCCATTCGTGTGAATCTCTTGCTGGACACGGTGAAGAAGGCGGCAGATTCCTGTCAGGCAACAAGTTCCTGCTCTTCTCTAACTCCCACATCTCCACTCCATCATTAGCACTTAGAGGCTACTGCCGAAAATGGTGAAGAAGGTAGAATTTCAGAGTTGTGCAGTGGCCATCTTCCCATCTCGCCGAATGTCTCTGTGTCCCCTATTTTTTCGGTTAACCATCCCTTCAGACCATCATAGGAGATCCAAGTTAATCTGCTGGACAAGCTGAAGAAAGCATCAGTAACTCGGATTTCTAGCAGCCCCCGTTTCCACTTTACCCGATAATTTCCTGTGTCATTCTTCTAAGCGCCGGCACCGCACAACCTACTCTACCTAACACGGTGAAGAGGGCAGAGCCAAGGTTGACGATTCTTGGCAGATCTCCTTAGCACCAGCAGATTTTGTCGGAGTGGTATCTTTGGACGAAATTATGCTTGCATTGTCCATGCTTGCATCTCCGACCAATAGGGTCAGCCGTCCACAGGATTCAGGAGATTCCCGAGTGACAACTGTCTTCTTCCTCGGTGGTTCTATAAGTGACACCGTATTTGATTGTGGAAAGGGAGATTGGTTAATTAGATTTTATTTATTGTTCTTGCTTGATTTTGTAGTTAAGTTCATTTATGTATTGTTTTATGTTTAGTAGTTAGTTTCCTTTCATGTTGATTTTTATGGTTATGTTCTGATGCATGCTGGATTATGTAGTTTTGGGACTTTGTTTAGTAATTAGGTGTAGTTTATCGTTGTTAAGTTTGTTTTGTTCAGTTGCTTCTATTTAACTGCTGCTTTCTTTATATATACATGTTTGAATTTTTTGTTATATTTCATGTTATGCCCATTGATAGATGTTTTTGTGTTGTAGCGTGACAATGCGGTGTAGGGAAATCTTCAATGGTTAGATAGGATAGTTGGTTAATTTCTTTATGCATGTTTTTTCTGTCGAAGGGATTCTTATGGCTTAGAGTGACACTGCGCTATGAGTTCATTTTTACTAGTTTGTTAGGATTTCATTTATTGCATTAGGTTTAGAAAATCCTAAAACAAACCCCCATTGTTAGCTTCCATCTGAAAACAAACGGTGTATCACTAGTTCCGCTAGAGAGACGACCCGATCCTCTACTATACTACTTTAGAGTAGGTTAAGGGGTTTGGCAAATTAGAAATTATTAATTTGATGTGAGCGAGTGACAATTGCACACTTTATCAGCGCCTCCAAGCTTTTTGTGGGGTGCCTCCATTAAGAGCATGAGGGCGACTCCATCAAAGCATGAAGGCGCCTCTAAGCTTCTTTAGGGCACTTTCAAGCTCAGTTAACCTCTAACTTGCACTTCTTTGGATGATGCTCCTGTCTTTCAGAATTGAGCTTACCCGAACCCAACTCTAATCTGCTCCTCTAGTTGACTTCCTCTTTGACTTCTTATCCTTCTAACGTCACACACGCCTTTCTCATCCATCAGTGTATTCTTTTGTAGCACTTCATTTCTTGGATGCATCGAGCTCATCGACTCGCTTCCCGTGTCATCCTTTTTGCTAGTTGCATCTTTCGCTTGACTTCTTGTGTTCCTAAATTTCTGCACACTCAGACACAAGGTATGAAAACTGCAGGACCTAAATTAAATTGGTTGACCATATCAAAACTAACCTGGGAACTTACATGCTCTAGGTCTTCTCTAAAACCTTTCCCTCTTGCTCTCTCAACTCTCTCTCTCTCTCTCTCTCTCTCTTGTTCACACACAAACTCGCCCCACGGGGTTATCCGGAGTGGTTGGTGCGTAGGAGATTGCCTAATGAGATCGTGGGTTCGAATCGTGGGGTATTCAGGGCGTAAATCCCTGCTCTCCGTGTCCCTCTTCCCACTGCGCACTAGTTTCTCCGGTTACCGTGATTAACCTCCCACGTGATGGCCTTGGGCAAGGTACGGCGGGGGCGCTGGAGGTGAGCGTTATCGCCTTTTGCCCAATGTTCACACACAAACTCAACTTTTTAGATATCTTATTTTGTGAACTTAGTTAGTGTTTAATCAATAGTCCCTATGAATCGATATTTTATTACTTAACGATATAACTGTGTATTTAGAGTTACACAACAACTAATAACTTAATGTCCATGGCCAGGACATCGCTCTGGCATGGTAGCAAAACATAGATAATGTCTCCATGATCCATCTCATCTAAGAACATGTATATAGAAAATAGATTAGTAGTTTGGGCTTCTGGAGTTGGAGTGATTTCTTCTTACCACTGTGGCAACTTACTCTTCTTTCCCATGATGTGATAAGTATAAGTATTCTTCCATCTCTTGTGGATAATGTTTGCTATACATAACATGCATCCATGTCCACCACATCACACTAAGTGTTAATATTAACCCTAGTATCAATTATGAGATGATTATAAAGGACTCATTTTGTATCATATATCATTATTAATAAAAGGTAAAGTTGGTTATTATATTTATTTTAGTTCAGTGCCAATTGATTAAGTATATTAATGTCCTTGGGTGGTAGGTTCTTATCTACAGTATATCAATTGGTTGAATTGATAATGAGATATTATATAGAACACTACTCTTAACTATTCCTAGTTGAGCATTAATATACAAGGACAATATTAATGCGTTGAGACTAGCATGTAGGTCAACGGATGACTTGATCTCACAAGTCATGGATATGAGATATCAGGTTGACACATGAGTATATATTAGAGAATATATACTAAATGACCCGCCATGCGAATATTTCATGGATCGTTATATGAGTGTCATAAACATTCTCATGTGACTATTGATATGAATAGTCCTTAGACTTGAAGTCAATACGGTTCCCTACATAAGGACTTGTGTACTTTGGTATCGGCAAACACCACCTGTAACAAGGTGGAAAATAAAGTCTATCACTGGGTATGTAATGAATTATTCGGAGGAATGTGAGTGATGTAGATGAGATTTATCCCTTCCATATGACGGAAGCGATATCTGTGAGTCCCTTGATTTGTAGGACACAAAGAAAGCATGACCATGCTTAAATGAGTCAATATAAGATATTGAGCTTATTTGATTGAGTGTGTCAACTTAGAGATCAAGAAATACAAAGGTTGATAAGAGGATGATACGGTCTATGTCTCATTGATCAATCTAGATATCAAGGATAGAGGGACCAAGTCATATAAGATAATAGCCATGGAAAGGTTAGGTTGGATCTCGATTTTCTCGTCACTTAGGTAGCAATGATGCCTTGTTAGATGCCACTCGTTGCTTATGTATCTAAATGTTGATTTGAGTACATTGCCAACGTTACGAGAACCTATTGGGTCACACACAAAGAACAAATAGATTTGGAGATGTATTCATATGATGAATAATTGGATTAAGTCTAATCTGAATTAGACTTATTGAGTTGGACTCGATTGGATCTAAATATTGGATTAAGTCTAATTCAAACTAGACTCGAGGAAGTCAATTCAAATTAATGAAATAGTGATTCATTGTATTTGAATTGCATGAGAATTAATTGAGTAAGACTCGATTGAATTATACTTGAGTTAGACTCGAGTGAATTAGACTTGAGTTAGACTCAAGTGAGCTAAACTTGAGTTAGACTCAAGTGAATATGAAATGAGAGAGTATTCATTGAATTTTTGAAATTCAATGAATCACAATATTCAATTTTCAAAATTGAATATGAAAGGAGGAGTTTTCAAAATGGTCCTTAATGAAGAGTGAATACTAATTAAGACTCATTAATGAGATTAATGAACATTAAGTGTTTTTTATTAGATGAAAATACTTAAACTATTTTTCTCTCATTTTTCTTGACTTCTTCATTCTCTTTTCTCTTCTTCTTCATCCCTTGGCCGAAATCACTCTTGGTTGCTAGCACAACCATATGTGATTTGTCTTCTCCATATTTGAGAGTTTGTAAGACAAATGGAGGAGTACTTGTTCGTGTGGATACCGAAAGAGGCACGGACGCTTTGATCGTGCTGAGTTCTGAGCAGTCAGGAGATCGAGTGCACGCTACAAAGGTATAATCTCATGCTCTTTAGATCTAACTTAGTATAAGTTTTTGTTTCCCTTCGCATGGATCTTCTGGAGGAAATAGGTTTTTCCGCTGCGCGTTTGCGTGTTTAGCAACCTATTTCCTTACAGTGGTTTCAGAGCTACTTGCGAAGGGATATACTAAGTTTTAGAGTTTTATATGTGATATAGAAAAACATGATAGGTTTATTATGATCTACAAAATTATGAGTTTCAGCCAAAAATTAGTGTTTTGTTGAGAACGAAACATAGTTGGTATGCGACCAACAAACTCTCGACCAAAGGTGTTTTGTTCGGAACGAAACATAGTCGGTCTTAAGGGTAGTAGGGTCTCGGGCATGGTAGCAACTCATAAATAAGTATTCAAAATTAATTTTGTTTCAGGGGCGTTGTCCCCTTAACCCCGCAAGGGGTGCTGCCCCTTGACCCCGCTCGCTAATCGGCTAGCGAGACCGCCGTGGCGTTGCGACTCATAATTTGTTATTGCAATCATAGTAAATTTATATAGTAAATATATTATGAATATATGTGACATGGTGCATGGTTATGACCCTTGATCCCCCTATGTGGTTGTGTGTGTTGTTGTAATTGATAATACGGCCTGCGTGTCGTGCCTTCATCCCTTTTATTCCTATTGTAATTTAGACTACACTCGAATGTAACTCGAGTTTCTTTAGTTGTTGTAATGTACAAATTAGAAAGAAATTAGTTTACTGGACGATGGGTGAAAAGGAAGGAAGGAAGAACAACAACACATGCAACAAAGGGAGCGTTTGGAAAAGCTGCTTTGACCTAGGTGGACTCATCACTCTTCTCATTGGCTTAAGAAGATCGAAGTTTATGGGGGCCATAATCGTGTCACATTTTGATTTATGCATATATGTGTGATGTGTGCTATGTGATGTATATGATACATGTTTAGTTTAAAAAATTAGGTCTTTTTAATATATGTCTACCAAAAGTTTAATACTCACTTCTGGCTCGATCAATTGTAGTCAGGTTTTGCCAAAGCAAAGTGACTCAATTTATCTTGCTAGAGTGCGATCGGACAATTGTGATATCCAAATATTAAACTTTGGGTACAACTTAAGTTGTCTCACTTAGATTGAGAATTTAAAGGCATATCCCATAAGATGGAATTTAAATTGTACTAATCTTAGGCGATTAGCCAAAGCTAACTCAAGATAAGCTATAATATGAATTTCATAAGATGGGCAAAATGAGCAAATAGACTTGTTCATCTCGCTATACAAGAGTTGCATTTGATGCAATTAGTATATGATGCCTACCTACATTATACGAGTCTTGGGCGATTAGCCAAAGCTAACTCAAGATGAGTATAATAAGGATCTTGTCCCACATGAATGTCATTGCGATTGGATTTGGAGCTAGTAGTATGGGTAAAATCACAACCATGACTCGCTCCTACCAAGCTTTACAATTCAGTGGGAGCATCATTTAATTAAAGGTCTAATTAAATGATCGATATATGATACTAAGTTCTGCATTATGTTGTTGTAGATAACCATGTAGTCAAACACGTTGAACACTCTCTCTCTGCGATTTGTCCTTGATAAGAATAAGCTCAATGGAGCTAACTTCCTGGACTGGTACAAAAACTTGAGAATAGTTCTTAAACAAGAACGAAAACTGTACGTCCTAGAGCAGCCCATTCCTGAGGCACCCCTCGCTACTGACACTAGAACTGATAGGGATGCTTACAAGGAACATCAAGATGATGCATTAGATGTGTCATGCCTTATGCTCGTCACCATGAGCTCTGAGCTTCAGAAGCAACATGAGAACATGGATGCTTATGATATGGTTGAATACCTTGGACAACTATATCAAGGACAAGCAAGGCATGAGAGATTTGAGATCTCTAAAGCACTGTTTCAATGCAGAATGCAAGAAGGAAGTTCCGTAGGACCATATGTACTCAAAATGATTGGGTATGTAGAAAACCTACAGCGGTTGGGATTTCCACTAGGCCAAGAATTGAGCACTAATCTTATCTTGCAGTCTTTGCCCGATAGCTATACTCAATTTGTCATGAACTACAACATGAATGAAATTGACAAACCACTGCTTGAGATGTTGAGCATGTTAAGAATTGTTGAACTAAATCTTAAGAAAGCAAAGCCTAGTTCCATTTTAATGGTGTCTAAGGGCAAAGACAAGTGGAAGCCTAAAGGTAAGGGTAAGACCTAAGCCAAAGGCAAGGGCAAGACACATGCACTGAAACCTAAAGATGGGGTTGCTAAGGAAGGAACCTGCTTCCACTATGGTGAGACCGGACACTGGAAGAGGAACTGCAAAGTATACCTAGAGGAACTGAAATGGAAGAGAAGTGAGACTTCTGCCTCAGGTATATATTTTATAGAAGTCAATCTATGTATTTATTCTTCATGGATATTAGATACCGGATGTGCATCTCACATTTGTACTAATGTGCAGGGGTTGAGAAATAGTAGAGCATTGACAAAGGGCGAAGTGGACCTATGAGTAGGCAATGGTGCAAGAGTTGCTGTTGTCGCTGTAGGAACATATTCTTTATCTTTTCCCACTGGGCTTGTTTTAGAACTAGAAGAGTGTTGTTATGTGTCCGCTTTGACAAAGAACATTATCTCTGTTTCTTGTTTGGACAAGAAAGGCTTTTCATTTGTAATAAAGGACAAATGTTGTTCCATTTATTTCAATGATATGTTTTATTGTAGTGCACTTCTTATGAATGACCTCTATGTTCTAGACTTTGAAAACCTAATCTATAACATAAATATCCAACGGTTCAAGTCTAATGATTTGAATCAAACATATCTCTGGCATTGTCGCCTAGGTCACATAAATGAGAGTCGCATATCCCAACTCCATAAGGATGGACTTTTTTGACTCATTTGATTTTGAATCATATGAGGCATGCGAATCTTGTCTTCGAGGCAAGATGACAAAGACTTCATTTAGTGGACATGACGAAAGGGCTAATGATCTGTCAGGACTCATACATACAAATATATGTGGGCCTTTCAGAATAGCTGTTAGAGGAGGCTATTATTACTTTATTACCTTCACTGATGATTTCAGTTGATACGACTATGTGTATCTGATGAGATACAAGTCAGAATCCTTTGAAAAGTTCAAAGAATTCAAGAATGAAGTACAAAACCAACTTGGTAAGAGTATTAAAATGCTTCGAACAGATCGAGGTAGGGAATACCTTAGCCAAGAGTTTCATGATCATATCATTGAGTGTGGGATCATATCTCAGCTCACTCCACCTAGAACACCACAATGGAATCGTATATCAGAAAAGAGAAATCACACCTTATTAGATATGGTACGATCGATGTGTGTCATACATATCTTCCTACTTCCTTCTAGGGACATGCTCTAGAGACGGTCGCTTTTATACTTAACCGAGTTCCATCTAAGGCCGTCATAAAGATACCATATACGATATGGACTGGGAAGAGTCTCAAGATGTCTTTTATGTAGATTTGGGGTTGTGAGACTTACGTTCAACGATAAGTCTCAGATAAACTTGGACTCAAATCAGACAAGTGCTATTTTGTAGGATATCCCAAGGAAACAAAGGGATATTACTTCTATAATCCCACAGAAGGCAAGGTGTTTGTTACCAGAACTGGTGTCTTTCTAGAAAGGAAATTTATTTCTAGAAAGACTAGTGGGAGTGAAGTCGATCTTGAAGAATTCAAGATACACAAACTAGCACCGATGTCTTGATGAAAATTGAACAGGCACCACAAGAAGTTGTGGAGCAACAACCTGTTCAAGTAGCACACGTTCTACGCAGATCTGATAGGACCCACCGTCAACCTGAGAGATATTCATTTCTTTTGTCTGACCAGGGTGATGTAGAGCTTATTGGTGTTGATGAGCCTGCATCTTATCAGGAAGCTGTATAGGGTCCAGATTCTGAGAAATGGCTAGAGGCCATGAGATCTGAAATGGAATCCATGTACACTAACCAAGTATGGACTTTGGTTGATCCACCTGAAGGGATTAAACCCATTGGGTGTAAGTGAGTCTTCAAAGTAAAGACTGACATGGATGAGCATAAGCATACCTATAAAGGTAGATTGGTAGTTAAATGTTTCAAGCAAATTCATGATGTAGACTATGATTATGAGATCTGACAGATGGATGTCAAAATCGCATTTCTTAACGGAAATCTACTCGAGGATGTGTACATGACACAACCTGAGGGTTTTGTAGATCCAAAGCATGTTGGAAAGGTTTGTAAGTTGCAAAGATTCATTTATGGATTAAAGCAAGCTTCTAGAAGCTGGAATCTTCGATTCGATGATGCGATCAAAATATTTGGTTTCATTAAGAATGAAGATGAACCTTGTGTCCACAAGAAGGTTAGTGGGAGCACAGCCATCTTTCTCATATTGTATGTAGATGACATACTACTCATTGGAAATGATATTCCTACTCTTTAGTCAGTGAAGACTTGGCTTGAGAATTGTTTTTCAATGAAAGACTTAGGTGATGCAGCCTATATTTTAGGCCTTAAGATCTATAGAGATAGATATAAAAGATTGCTTGGCCTAAGCCAGAGTACATACATTGACAAGGTGCTTAAACATTTTTCCATGGAAAATTCCAAGAAGGGATTCTTGCCTATGTCACATGGTGTGAGTCTTTCAAAGACTCAATGTCCCTCTTCTCAGGTAGAAAGGGATTGCATCGATCAGATTCCTTATGCATCTGCTATAGGGTCTATCATGTACACCATGCTTTGTACACGCCCAGATGTCTCGTATGCGTTAAACATGACGAGCAGATACCAGTCAGATCCAGGTGAAGGCCACTGGACAGGAGTCAAGAACATTCTTAAGTACTTGAGAAGAACTCAAGATTATTTCTTGATCTTTGGAGGTGATGAAGAGCTTGTTGTAAAGGGTTACACCGATGCTAGCTTCCAAACAGATAAGGATGATTACAGATCACAGTCAGGGTATATATTTTGCTTAAATGGTGGTGCTGTGAGCTGGAAGAGTTCGAAGCAGGATACAGTCATTGATTCTACAACAGAGACCGAGTATATTGTTGCTTCAGCTGCAGCAAAGGAGGCTGTTTGGATCAGGAAGTTCATTACAGAGCTTGATGTTGTTCCTAGTATAGCGAGTCCCATAGACCTCTATTGTGATAACAATGGGGCTATTGCACAGGCTAAGGAACCACGTTCTCATCAGAGAGCCAAACACATACTACGGCGATTCTATCTTATTCGAGAGATCATCGATAGAGGAGATGTGAAGATATGTAGAGTACGACCGATGCTAACATTGCAGATCCTTTGACCAAGGCTTTGGTACAGAGAAAGCATGATGATCACACTAGGTCAATGGGTATTCGATATTTCAGTGATTGACACTAGTGCTAGTGGAAGATTGTTAGTATTAGCCCTAGTATCAATTATGAAATGATTGTAAATGACTCATTTTGTATCATATATCATTATTAATAAAAGGCAAAGTTGGTTATTATATTTATTTCAGTTCAGTGCCAATTGAATAAGTATAATAATGTCCTTGGGTAGTAGGTTCTTATCTACAGTATATCAATTGGTTTAATTGATAGTGGGATATTGTAGAGAACACTAATCTTAACTATTCCTAGTCGAGCATTAATATACAAGGACAATATTAATGCATTGAGACTAGCATGTAGGTCAACGGATGACTTGATTTCACAAGTCATGGATATGAGATATCAAGTTGACACATGAGTATATATTAGAGAATATATACTGAATGACCCCGTCATGAGAATGTTTCATGGATCGTTATATAAGTGTTATAAATATTCTTATATGACTATTGATAGGAATAGTCCTTAGACTTGAAGCCACTACGGTTTCCTACATAAGGAGTTGTGTACTTTGGTATCGGCAAACGTCACCTGTAATAAGGTGGACAATAAAGTCGATCACTGGGTATCCAATGAATTATGCGGAGGGATGTGAGTGATGTAGATGGATTTATCCCTTCCATATGACGAAAGCGATATCTGTGGGCTCCTTGATTAGTAGGACACAAAGAAAGCATGACCATGCTCAAATGAGTCAATATGAGATATTGAGCTTATTTGATTGAGTGTGTCTACTTAGAGATCAAGAAACACAAAGGTTGATAAGAGGATGACACGGTCTATGCCTCATTGATCAATCTAGATATCAAGGATAGAGAGACCATGTCATACAAGATAATAACCATGGAAAGGTTAGGTTGGATCTCGATTTTGTCGTCACTTGGGTATCAATGATGCCTTGCTAGATGTCACTCGTTGCTTATGTATCTAAATGTTGATTTGAGTACATTGCCAACGTTACGAGAACTTATTGGGCCACACACAAAGAACAAGTAGATTTGGAGATGTATTCATATGATGAATAATTGGATTAAGTCTAATCTGAATTGGACTTATTGAGTTAGACTCAATTGGATCTAATTATTGGATCAAGTCCAATTCAAATTAGACTCGAGGAAGTCAATTCAAATTAATGAAATAGTGATTTATTGAATTTGAATTGCATGAGAATTAATTGAGTAAGACTCGATTGAATTAGACTTGAGTTAGACTCGAGTGAATTAGACTTGAGTTAGACTCAAGTGAGCTAAACTTGAGTTAGACTCAAGTGAATATGAAATGAGGGAGTATTCATTGAATTTTCGAAATTAAATGAATCACAATATTTAATTTTTGAAATTGAATATGAAAGGAGGAGTTTTCAAAATGGTCCTTAATGAAGAGTGAATATTAATTAAGACTCATTAATGAGATTAATGAGCATTAAGTGTTTTTTATTAGATGAAAATACTTAAACTATTTTTCTCTCATTTTTCTTGACTTCTTCATTCTCTTTTCTCGACTTCTTCATTCTCTTTTCTCTTCTTCTTCCTCTCTTGGCCGAAATCACTCTTGGTTGCTAGCATAACTATATGTGATTTTTCTTCTCCATATTTGAGAGTTTGTAAGACAAACGAAGGAGTACTTGTTCGTGTGGATACCGAAAGAGGCACGGACGCTTTGATCGTGTTGAGATCCGAGCAGTCAGGAGATCGAGTGCACGCTACAAAGGTATAATCTCATGCTCTTTAGATCTAACTTAGTATAAGTTTTTGTTTCCCTTCGCATGGATTTTCTGGAGGAAATAGGTTTTTTCACTGGGCGTTTGCGTGTTTAACAACCTATTTCCTTACACTAAGCACTATTAAAATATGATTGCCAATTAAAAAGGTATAATACTGTTATATTTGAGATGTGTCCTAAGACAATCACCTTAGATATTGTATTATTTATTGGATAAATAAAAGTTTTTTTTTGAGTGTGTATTCTATATGTATATAATATTGATCTTAAACTCAATTAATAAAGTTCATAATACATTACATAACATGAGAAAAATTATATTTGGATCACAATTAGTGGGTATCTCTCCATGTGTAATTATGTACATATTGAAATATTTCTTAATTGATGAATTGATAAGATTAGACATTATCGATTCTAGAAAACTAGCATATGTTATATTCTTTGGTTTATCTAAGCAGTCAATTCTCACTAGATGGAAATATGAGATGTTGAGAGTTAACATATAGATGCTGGTTAAGAGAAACTAGTTCATTGGATGTGACTTGCTATGAGACTTCATATGATTTTTTACATATAGATGAAGATCTCATTGTAACTCGAGTGTAAGTTTTCTTAGACTTGTGGTATTTAAGTCATCTTGGTAATGGAGATTTATACTTTGACATCTTGGCAATTATCTCTTAGGAGGTGTAAGTCTAGGATGATTGGGTATAAGTCAATATGTCCAAAGGTGTTTAAATAGGCCATATAAGATTTACCACTCCTTTTATAAGGAGATGTATACCCAATGACCTCTTGTCAGGATTATTACTTGTAAATCTTTGGCTAAAGTATTACACGTCAAGAGGATGGTCTTCTTGGACACGTGTATGAATAATTTGAATTCACAGGTCAAGAAACTATTACTTGGGCTAGGTGTAACATAGTTAGCCTAGTGGGAACTAACACATAAACTATGTCCTGAACCAAGTGGGTATAAGATGAGTGAAAGGAACAAGACACACTAATAACTGTAGCGGCTGAAAGATTCAAAATTATTCTGGGATCAACTATGAATTTTCAGTTATTTGAAGATCATGATGTACTACTAGGTGTCATTCATGACCGATCGATAATTAATGGTTAATTATGGATGACCAACATAAATTGGGAACCTATTGGGTCACACATACTACAAGTATATCCGTAAAACATAAAACAAGTTCAGAATTAGATTCTCATATTGAGAGAGATTAACTCTAGTAGGACTAGACAAGAAGTAAATATGGAATATATTTGTTGGACTAGAAGCGATGATGGGTCACACCTATTGTAGATAAGGTTGGATCACTTTTAGTTTAGTTATGAATCAAAATTGGTTTGCTTTTAAACCAAGTTTAATGATAGTAGATCGAGTTGTTATTGGGTTTTGGATTATCCCCAAGTCATTATGAAGAGGTATATATATACCCCTCTATAAGGATTAATTTATTATTCATTGGGAAAACCTAATAGTGATTAGGTTTTGTCTCCTCTCTCCCTCTCCCTCTCCCTCTTTCTTGTTGTCGCCGCCCACACCAGAGGCTGCTGCCTCTTGTGTTGTTGCAAGGAGCCACAGTTGGACTTACTACCGTTAGCTGCAAGCCTCCTACCATTGACTTTCCCTTTAGAGTCCTTGATGTCGACCTCCAAGTTGCTGGACAAAAGAAGAACCAACTGGATAGCAACTCCAAGTTATTATCCTCGAGCTTGTCATTGGCCCCTGGCTTCCTCTCGGCTGCCGGCCACCCAACTCGCAAGACAAAAGGTTATTTCCCTTCTTGCTTTGTGCCACTAGGTTCCCTTCACCGTCAGGCATAAAAGTGAGCCTAGGTTTTCTCTTGGATCAGATGGTCTCTTCGTTTGGCTAGCACCAAATTAGAGACAAAACATATGGCTTAGTGAAACTGTCTAAAGATATTTGTCATGGATATCAATAGAGGCAATCCTTGTGAGGATTGGTAGTTGATATCGTTTCCTCTACACATCATCCGGAGGTATAATTTCTTTCTAAAATTTTGTTCTACGGTTATGTTTACACATGTGTGTCTCCTGCATGTATGTGATGCGTGTGTTGTAATAATTTAGGAAATTATTATGCTTCTGCTATATGTTTTACAAAAATAAATTTTAAGTGCACATAGAGATACCAAACAATGGTATCAGAGTCACCCGTGTTTCGGATAGATCATAGATCTATATTTAACATGTCGTAGGTTGTCGTAAAGTTATATTTAGAAAATTTAGAAAATTTAAGATAAGGAAATTGTTTTCTATTCTGATATAAAAGATTTTTAATTTTAAAAATATTTCCTAATTTGTTAAGAAAAATAATTTTAGATATGTTTCTTAATTTGTTAGAAAATTTAATTTTAGAAATATTTTCCAATTTGTTAGGAAATTCTAATCTTGGAAATATTTTTTAATTTATTAAGAAATTCTAATCTTGAATCTATTTCATAATTTATTAAGAAAATTTTCAATTTAGGAAATTATTTTCTAATTTAATAAGAAACTTCCTTATTTGGAATTATTTCCAAATAAGATATGGAATTAGATTTGTAAATTATTTTCTAATCTAATTAAATGATTTATGAAATCAAATTCATTAACATATTTATTTCCTAAATTAATTTATGACAACTATGATGTCATGTTAGATGCCATGATTTTTGCCACACGTGATATCATGTAAATAGTTTATAAATTTTTGTATACTTTCTTTGCATGTGATTGCTGAGATCTAGATTAATTAAAGCCTCTACACCTTCCATTAATATGATAAGAACTAGAGTTTAATTTCATATTTAAGTTGTTGGACTCACTCCAAATCTGACTTGAAATTAGACATGTTTGGACTATTGAGATACAATCTCATGATTAATGGGTTGACTTTAACTTGAAGCATTAATTTGTTGGACTCACTCCAAGGTTAATATGAAAAAAGATGAAGTTAGGTGATATGTATTTGATACATATATGCTAATGAGTTAACAACCCAATGATTATGCAAATATCAAAAAGTTGATAACATAATGTGATAATTATATATATGTGTGATATATAATTGGTATATTTGATACCTACCACTAGAACTAAGAATGACTTGTTGAACTTACTCCAAGATTATTCTTATCTATAGTAGATATCAATCCACTTGGAGCAAACTTATCATCTCTAAAATTCATAGTAAGGACTATTGAATTTGATAAGCAAGTGGTATCTCTATTATATATGTGAATGGTTTGCATTATATAATTAATTCATCTCTCTGATATGCTCAATTTTGTATTTCTAGGTTAGTAGAACAAGCATGACTTCTGTTAATTTGCGCTCAATTTTGGACATGAATAAATTGGCCAGCCTGAATTTCTTATACTGGCTTTGAAACCTTAGAATTGTTCTCAATGTTGAGAAGATTGTCTATGTCCTTGAAGGGTTTCATCTAGTGAGTCTGCTAATGATACAACTTCTAACCAATTGTTGGATCATCAGAAGCATATGACTAATTCTAAACTTGCAAGCCACATCATGCTAGCCTCAATTTCTCCCGAACTACAAAAACAACATGATAATATGAAATTTTTATACAATTGTTTATCATCTTCATGAGTTGTTCAATGAGCAAGTGAGATCTGAATGGTTTAAAGTCACCAAGCTTCCCTTTGGCTCAAAGATACAGGAGGGTTCATCTATAGTGCAATTTATACTATAGATGAATGGCTATATTAAGTGATTGGGAACACTTGGATTTACGATGGATCATAAGTTAAGTATTGACTAGATCCAACATAGTTTGCCCAATAGCTATTCATAGTTTGTGATGAACTATCAAATGAACCAACTCGAATCCATAATTCCTGAGTTGATCAACATGCTTAAGACAATGGAGCCATCTGTTAAGAAAGAACCGAAAGCTATGATGTTGTTTGATCCCTCAAAGAAAGGTTCTAAGAGAAAGTCAAAAACTCAA
This sequence comes from Zingiber officinale, assembly GCF_018446385.1. NCBI lineage: Eukaryota > Viridiplantae > Streptophyta > Magnoliopsida > Zingiberales > Zingiberaceae > Zingiber > Zingiber officinale. Next base: position 80,550,682 of record NC_055986.1, read on the forward strand.
GCTAAAGGGAAGAAAAAGGCTAAGAAAGGAGAATTGACACCAAAGGGCCCATGTCACCATTATGGAAAGGCAGAATATTGGAGAAAAATTTGCAAGATTTATCTTAAGTCCTTGAAGAAGAAGATGGCATTCGATACCTCATCTACTTAGGTATTGGATATAGGGTGTGCATGACATATATGTAATGACATACAAGGGAAAAGGAATAATAAAAGACTAGTCAAGGGAGAAAAAAATTTGCTAGTTGGCAATGAAGCAAAGGTTTCAGCTATAATCATAGAAACTTATTTAATGAAACTCCCTAGTGGACTAGTTTTGGAATTGGATAATTATTATTTTGTATCTTATTTGATAAATAACATTGTTTCTTTTTCTTATAAATAGAAAAGGTTATCATTTAACTTTTAGTAACAATTGTTGTTATATAACTTTAAATGATGTTTTTTATGCAACTAAAATCTTATCCTGGTATCTACGTGCTAGATAAATCCAATAACATATTCAATATCGAGACGAGCAACAAATGCGCTTGAAGAGACAATCAGTTAACCTCCAATATGTGATATCGTCGCCTTGGCCACATAAGTAAGAAAAGCATGTCTAAATTTCACAAGCGTGGAATTATGGAATCATTTGAATTGAATTCATTTGATACATGTGTTTCATGCTTATAAGGCAAGATGACTAAGTTACCTTTTAAGGGAATGAGAGAAAGATGTATTAGCCGTAATACATACTGATGTATGTGGACCCATGTCAACTTATGCACGAAGAGGTTATAACTACTTCATTACCTTCATCGATGATTACTCATGATTTGGATATGTGTATCACTTAAGATACAAGTCTGAGGTTTTTTGAAAAGTTTAAAGAATACATACATGAAGTAGAGAAACAACTAGGCATGAGTATTAAAATACTTTGATCGGATTAAGATGGTAAATACTTAAGTTAAGAGTTTCAACATTATCTCAGAGACAATTGTATATTGTCTCAATGGACTTCACCTTACACACCACGACACAATAGTGTGTCTAAGAGGTGAAATCGAATCTTATTAGACATCTGCTTACTTGCTAAATAAAGTCTCGACTAAGGCAATCTCTACTACTCCATATGAGATATGGATTGGTAAGAAACCTCATACGTCTTATTTGAAGATATGGGATTTTCCTACTTATGTGAAGAGGATTGTATCAAATAAAGTAGATGCTAAGTCTGATAAGTATCTATTTATTGGTTACCATAAGGAAATAAGGGGTACCAATTTTATCATCCTTTGAAACAAAAGATATTGTTTCAAGGCATGTTGTATTCATGGAGAAAGAATTTCTCTTACAGGAAAATAGTGAGAGTGAGGTTGAACTTAGGGCAATTCAAGAGACTCCAATAGACACCGAAGAGATGTCTAATCAGGAACCATACCTGATTAGTCATGAGGATGAGACAATGGCTGAACCTATTATTACACCACCTCTTTGTAGATCTAGTAGCACACGTATAATTCCCGAGAGATATGAATTTTGGATAAGTGAATCAAAAGACATGTTACTCATTGAGGATGAGCAGCCTACTAGTTATAGGGTTATGTTCCATGACTTATGCATGTGTAAGTTTTATGTTTATTCACATTGTTATTGCATTTATGTTTCCCTAACTTAAACAGGTTGTCAAACATCAAAAAGGGGAAGATTGTTGGAGCAATCTAGGTGTCCTAGATTTTGATGTTTGGGCAAAGGTTTGTGTTAGATTTATTATTGTATTCTATATGCATTGTGAATGTGCAGGATACAGGTACAACAAGGAAAGTCCAAGTGTAATATTGGCAAAGGAGAAAAGTCCAAAGATGAGTCTTGACGGTGTAAGTCCAAATATATAGTCTTGGCAACGTAAGTCCAAGTGTGACTTGGCAATAGATGAAGTCCCGGAGGTGAGGAGCCTCTTGGCAAAGGAAGACTCGATAACAAGGATAAGGCTGAAGGAAGCTCCAGAAGGCAAGATGTGAAGGATGGGGAGACATCCGAGGGGCGTGAGGTTGATGGAGAAGGCTAGAAGGTTGTCTAGGTTGGTCGGGCGAGGACGAGTGCTGAGTGAATGCACTTGGGGGTCAAATCCTAGGGTTAGGGTTTGACTAGTTGATTGGGGTAGGGCACAAAGTGTTTTTGTACCCGACGACTGTGAAAATAATCGGTCGACACTATAGCAGGCAATCGGTACTGTAGTAGTCAAACGGGTAATGTAGCAGTCAACTGGTACTGTAGCTGGAGGTTTCTCCACCGACAAGGGACTTGAGCTAGCTGGAGGTTTTCCGGGGAGTCATCCATCGACGGATAGGGATCGTCCACCTTACGGACAATCGTGGAGTAGGAGCTTTATCTTCGAACCACGTTAAATCTACGTGTTAGGTTTTGCTTTCTCTTGTTAGTATTTATTTTTGTATTCCGCTGTATGTACTAACCATTGTAGGAAGCGACGTTTTGGGTGAGATGTTATTCACCCCCCTCTAGTGGACGTCAAGGCACCAACAAAAACCTTCTCACTAATAGTCATGCTTAAATCCATTCAGATACTCCTAGTCATAACAGCTCATCATGATTATAAGATATGGCAAATGAATGTGAAATCAATTTTCTTTAAGGAAAACTTGTTCCTGGACGTGTATATGATACAACCAAAGGGTTTCGCATCGGTTGACAAAATTAAAGTATGTAATTTTCAATGGTTCATTTATGGACTGAAGCAAGCATCTAGGAGTTGAAATATCCATTTGTTGAAGTAATCAAAGAGTTTTATTTCTCATAAAATGTAGATGAATCTTGCATGTACATGAAGGTTAGTGGGAGTGCGGCTGTGTTTCTAGTATTATATATTGAAAACATATTGCTCATAGGAAATGATGTGCATATTCTATAATCAATTAATTTTAGCTGTCTAAACTTTCTCCATGAAAAACATGGGAGAAAGAATGTATATCCTTGAGATTAAGATCTATAAAGATAGACCAAGAAAGTTCCTTGGTCTATTGCAGTCTACAAACATAGATAAAGTGTTAAAATAGTTTAGCATGAATGAATCCAAGAAAGGTTATTTTCCAATAAGACATGAGATTCACCTTTTGAAATCTATGTATCCGAGCAAACAAGATGAGAGGATGCACATAATTTTGATTCCATATGCGTTAGTTATAGAATTGATCATGTATGCTATGTTATGTACTAGACGTGGTGTATTATACACTTTGAGTGTCATGAGCCAATATCAATCGGATCTAGGAATGGATCACTGGATGGTTGTTAAGTCAATCCTTAAGTACATGACAAAAACTAAGGATGCGCTCTTGTTATAAGGAAATGGTGAATGATAATACATGGATATACTAATGCAACTTCCAGACAGACAAGGATGACTCTAAGTTCTAGTATAGTGATGTGCATAAATTATATACACTTTTAATCATGTTTTGACGCACATCTACTTGTATTTCATTAGCATAAGTTATGTTTATTGCACCCTATTTCATTATAATGTCATACTTCCATTATATTCTGTTCGAAGATCTACTCTTTGCTTGTTTTGATTGATAGGACGCGATTTGGAGCAAAAACAAAGCTTAAATGAAGTCTAGAGATTCCAGAGTGTCTGGGCCATGTGAAACTTACACGGGTATGCGAAAACTAAGTATTTCTATGTTTTGGCCATGTGGAAGCCGTGTGGAAGCCATGTGGGGGTCGTGTGGAGGCCGTGTGAAATCCACACGGCCGTGTCAAGGCCGTGTGGAATTTTTGGCCCTGCAGACTAAAACTAAAATGACCATAACTTTGTATTCGCCTAGAGTTATGGGGTTTCTTTATATCAAAATGTAGATAACTTCAAAATCTACAACTTTGATGAAGACTTAAACCAAAGAAAACCCCATCTTGATAGTATAAAAGACGTTTCAATGAGACATAGCCATGCAGAGCCATTCCAAGGGCCATGCAAGGGATGTGTGAGATCCACACGGCTGTGCAACACTTCCAGAGAGTAAGCAGTGGTTGGCTGTGTGAGCCATACGACCGTGCAGCATTTCCAGAGGTCAAAAAGAGCTAGGTCGTGTGAGTCACACGACCGTGTAGCCTATCTAGAACTAAAGCAGAACATGGCCATGTGAGCCACACGATTGTGCCACCCTGGCCGAGAGCAAGAAGAAGGAAGCCATGTGGAGGCCACAGGATTGTGTCACCCTGGCCGAGAGCAAGAAGAAGGAAGCTGTGTAGAGGCCACACAACCTTGTCACAGGCCGTGTGGTGCCCGTGCCCTCCACTATAAAAGGGGGTTTTCTCACATTTTCACTGATATTTGGCTTGGGGCTCTTCCCCATTGCTTGGGGAAGGGTTCTCCCCTTTGGGGAGGCTCTAGATCTTCCATCTTCGCCAATCCATCCTCCTCCGAAGCAAGGGAGCACTTCCAAGGATGCTACGTCTCAAAGATAAGCATTCTCTTCTCTCTATCTCCATGTATTGAGTTGTAGATTGCTTTACTTATTATCTTTGGTTGTAATTCCCTTGTAATGGAGTAGATCTCCAGATATAGGATGTAGGAAGTAGTTGTGATGTGTTGTGATGTATGAACTATGTATCTAGACATTTTCCTATGCTATGAAGTGTTTATATAATATTCTATTATATATTGTGCCTTGTATGTGTTTTACGAAATATGTATGAGGATAATTCATGTAGATATAAGGGATTTGTCTTTATGTTAAGGTTGCTACTAGATTGGATAACCTAGGGATCATTGTGACAGAAGGATACCCATTCAATCAGGCATATTATACCCTTCATGACAGAGGACATCGATATTACCCAATTTCTAGAGTCAAAAGATCTTAACATAGGGATTGATCATTGTTAGGAAGATTAATTAGAGTTTAGAGGGTTCTCCCAAATTAATATTAGGAAGTGATCTGTCTAATATAGGAACGTGGACTGAGGGCCCTGGTGACAGAAGGATAGTCCTATAATCGGACTTCCTAAATTACGTCTTCTACTTAATTGCATTAATCTACCATTAGGAAGTGACTTGTGTAATCTAGGAATATGGACCGAGGGCCCTTGTGACAGAAGGATAGCTATATAATCGGGCTTCCTAAATTACCTCTTCTACTTAATGGCGTTAAAACTTGGGTAGATTCTTCGGAGCAATCTTTGTGGGGTTGTATCGAACTCTAGTTAGAACTCCTACACGAGTGTAAGCATGAGATTAGGGATATGAACAATGCATAGGGACATTAACTAGCATCGCAATGAAACCCAAATCTTAGTATCATTCCCCTTCACTCACTTACTCTTTTTACTCTCTCTCCTCTCTTCTTTCTCTCTAGCATTTGTGAACCATTTTAGATTGTCTAGATAATTCACTATGCAAAGTTAACTAGTGCTTAATCAACAGTTCTTATGGGATCGATTACTTTCATATTACTGATGACGTAACCGTGCACTTGCAGTTGCATAACAAGTTTTTGGCGTCGTTGTAGGGGACAGTTTTTTATTAACATTAGTTGATTAGCATATGAGTTATTCTAGTCATTTTTCTTTTTCCTTTTGCCTTTACTTTTTTGTTTCTATTATGCACTTTCTTTCTTGCAATTTAAATTCTGCATTTTCTTTCTTGTTTTTCTTATAACATTTTATTTATTGTCTTTGATTCTTCATTTTTGTTTTTTTTTCTCATAATTTTTTTTAGATATCATGATCACAAACATGTCAAACAGGTCTTTGAGAGAATTTTCTGCACCTATTTCTGTAAGATTTTTATCTTCGATTGTGCAACCTCATATCGAAGCAAAGAGTTTCCAACTAGACCCAGAGTTAATCATCATGATACAAGGTCACAAATTTAGAGAAATATCAGAAAACCCATATTTCCATCTTGAAGAATTCCTGAGGCTTTGTGATATGGTAAACTGTGAGGGTGTCTCAGCGGATGCAATTCGATTGATGGCATTTCCTTTTAGTATTATTGATCGGGCAAAGACTTGGTTTTATTTTCTCCATCCTCAAAGCATCACAAGTTGGAAACAATTGGAGCAGTAATTTCTGAATCATTTTTCCTTCTAAGTAGAAAAGTATATATGAGGAATTGCATCACAATTTTGCTCAAGCAGATGGAGAATCACTATTTGAAGCTAGGATAGATTCAAGAGTCTACAAAGATAGTGCCCTTATTATGGTTTGGAAAAATGACTAACTATGCATATATTCTATAGGAGAATTTCTTTCTCAGATAAGTGTTTGCTAGATTCATCAGATGGTGGTTCTTTCATGAACAAGAGTGTGGACGAAGCAAATACATTAATTGATCAAGGGACATTGAACCTCCATGAATGGTAAACAAAAGTTGGATGGAATCTCCCTCAAAAATTCAAGAAGTGCAAGCCATAAATGCAAGAGTGTCTGTCAAACAAATTGCAATTCAACCATCCAAGAGTTTTGAAATTTACAATTCACAGAATGAGGGGTCCAAACAATTGGAAGCAAAGATTGATAGCATAGTTTCAAAATGGTTCAAACATGATCCCTCTCCTACACATACCAGATCTAGTGAAAATGATAATGATATTAAGTTGAGAAGTGGCAAGAATTATGAAGAACTTCTGAAAAAGGACTTGTACAAAATTGAGGAGAAGAACAATAGAAGATCTCAAGAACTCAGTTCCATTACTCCAAGAAGTTCCCAAAAGCCACAAGTGTCTTTCCCTCGACGATTGATCATAACAACACTAGATAAGTAAGTTGGACCTCCTCTGCAAGCTCAAAGGGAATATGGGAAAAAGGAAGTTCAATCATTCCTAAGACCTTCACTAAGGGTTTTTTTTCCACAAAGGCTAGTGAAGGTCAATGAAAACAAAGACTTTAAAAAATTCTGTGATTCTAATATGATTGAGTACAAATTTCAGGATGTATATAAAAATGAAGACTCTTCAGATGAGGATTGTGATAATAATGCAATGGATAACAAGTTTTCAGATCTACCTTCTAGCTTTAAAGGGGATTATGGTGAAATTAAATTTTCAGATGATGAATGTAATGAGGTAGATCAACTTAAAAATGTAAATGAAGTCAATGATCTTACTGTAGTAGATTCTCTTACTGAGGATATAGATGTTGGTTTATTTTTTTATGTTTGTGTTGATGATGATGTTATGAAAAGAAGTGTTGTTATTGCTAGAAGAATTTGAATGTTGACCTAATTTTAGAATCTCTTCACATTATGCTTGACTCTGATAGTAGATATTTTTGAAAATAGTCATGATTCATAGAACCGGACTGGTACTCTTGCTTCTATGGTGACCTCTCAACTACATTTTGGTTACTGGATAAACTCAGTTCATGCAAGCTCAATTGAAAAAATCAATCCCTAAAAAAATGAGAGTTTGTTCAAGTTTGATACTTTGCAAACATTCAAAGAAAGAAAAAAAATAAGGAATAAAAAATAGTTATCGTGAGTGGAAACTAGTAATTCACCCCTTTGAGACCGAGTTAGGTTACTAAGGAAATGAATGCTATGTTTCTCTTGATACTGAATATTCCTTTGAGACCTTATGTAGACGATGCATAATATTTTTGTGGGGAATGAACCTTGCATGTGGCAGGTAAGTGCCTATCCGGATGTATGAGGAATGTGGTTAAATGAAAAATTAACTAGGCTTAGAGATTGACACTTCAGAAAGTTCAATCACTTATCACACTAAGCACGGAGAACTTCTACTTAAATCACACTCAAATAATTTTTGTATCATGCTTATCAATGAAACTATATGATAGGTTTATATTGATTCATTAGGGATTATTACATGTCATCTATGCACATAAATCTAGATTGCATGTTTTGCTTGAGGACAAGCAAAAGTTTAAGTCTGGGGTTGTGATATGCATACATTATATACACTTTTAATTATGTTTTGATGCATATCTACTTATATTTCATTAGCATAATCTATGTTTATTACACACTATTTTATTATAATGTCATACTTCCATTTTATTCTATTCAAAGATATGCTCTTTGCTTGTTTTGATTGATAGGACACGATTTGAAGTAAAAATGGAGCTTAAATGAAGTCTAGAGCTTCCAGAGTGTCTGGGTCATGTAGAACTCATACTGGCATAAAAAAACTAAGTTTTCCATGTTCTGGCTGTGTGGGGGTCGTGTGGAGGTCGTGTCGAATCCACACGGTCGTGTGAAGGCTATGTGGAATTTTCAGCACTGCAGACTAAAACTAAAACAGTCATAACTTTGCCTAGCCGAGAGCAAGAAGAAGGAAGCCGTGTGGAGGTCGTACTGTCGTGTGATAGCTGTGTGGTGCCCGTGCGCTGCTCTATAAAAGGGGTTTTTCTCACCTTTTCACTGATCTATGGCTTGGGTCTCTTCCCCATTGCTTGGGTAAGGGTTCTCCCCTTTAGGGAGGCCCTAGATCTTCCATCTTTGTTGATCTGTACTCCTCCAAAGAAAGGGAGCGCTTTCAAGGATGCTACGCCTCAAAGACAAGCATTCTCTTCTCTCTATCTCTATGTATTGAGTTGTAGATTGCTTCACTTATCATCTTTAGTTGTAATTCCCTTGTAATGGAGTAGATCTCTGGATCTAGGATATAGGAAGTAGTTGTGATGTGTTGTGATATATGAACTATGTATTTGGATATTTTCCTATGCTATGAAGTGTTTATATAATATTCTATTGTATATTGTGCCTTGTATGTGTTTGACAAAATATGTGTGAGGACAATTCATGTAGATATAAGGGATTTGTTTTTATGTTAAGATTGCTACTAGATTGGAAAATCAGGGGATCCTTGTGACAGAAGGATACCCATTTAACCGGACATATTATGCCTTTCGTGACAAAGGACATTGATACTTACCCAATTTATAGAGTCAAAAGATCTTAACATAGGGATTGATCCTTGTTAGGAAGATTAATTAGAGTTTAGAGGGTTCTCCCAAATTAATGTTAGGAAGTGATTTGTGTAATCTAGGAACGTGGACTAAGGGCCCTAGTGATAGAAGGATAGCCCTATAATCAAACTTCCTAAATTACCTCTTCTAATTAATTGCATTAATCTACCGTTAGGAGGTGACTTGTGTAATATAGGAATGTGGACCGAGGGCCCTTGTGACAGAAGGATAGCCCTATAATCGGACTTTCTAAATTACCTCTTCTACTTAATAGCGTTAGAATTTGGATAGACTCTTTGGTGCAATCTTCATGGGGTTGTATCAAACTCTCGTTAAAACTCCTACACAAGTGTAAGCATGGAGTTAGGGAGATGAACAATGCATAAGGATATTAACTAGCATCGCAACGAAACCCAAATCCTAGTATCTATTCCCCTTCATTCACTTACACTTTTTACTCTCTTTTCTTTCTCTCTAGCATTTGTGAACCATTTTAGATTGTCTAGATAATTCGTTGTACAAAGTTAACTAGTGCTTAATCAACAGTCCCTGTGGGATCGATAATCTTTTGTATTACTGACGATGTAATCGTGCACTTACGGTTGGTAACATATGGATATATATTTACTTTAAATGGAGGCACAATAAGTTGGAAAAGTTCTAAACAAGAAATCATTGCTGATTCTGTAGGATCATAAATACCCTAGAGCGAGGGGGGGGAGGGGGGAATAACATTCATTGAAAATCGAGAATTAAAATGAGTTACACAGTGGAATAAAGAAAATAAAAACCAATGCTAACACAGATGATTTTACTTGGTTCAGAGCCTGTAATGACTCCTACTTCAAGGCCTATGATCGTTGATCACTTTCATTAGGCAATCACTATCAGTTCAAATAATGTGTTACAAGTATTGAGTACAAGAACTGAAATAATTGTTACTGATAAACAGAAAGGAAATTAAAGTCTTTTGTTCTTCAAACTTCTAAGCAGTCTTTCGCCGTCATTAGAGCCTTTTCGAAGCAGTATGTAAGAATGAAAGTTGTAGAAAGTATTGTTATGAAGTTGTTGGTCGAAGGCCCTTATATAGGCACATTCCGGACACCTAGAACACCTCTGGGCGCTTGGACCATGCTGACATGGTAACCTCTCGTTAAAACTTCATCCGTGAAGTTTTATCCACCTTCGGGTGCTCGGATCCCCTCCAGGTGCTTGGATCATTGACGTGGGCTAGGCCAACAAACACACTCCAACTCAGCTCCTGGATAACTTTTCTGGTCCAGGCACTTGGACCAATTTCGGGCGCCTGAACTGCTCGGGTGCCTGTCCATGCACCCACCTGAGCGAGCTGGTCTGAGCGCCCAGACTAGCTCCGAGCGCCTAGACTCTCCTTTTTCACACTTCTCCTTCCTGCAAAAAATAGTTAGTTTAGGCAAATAAAAATATTTTTAGCCTGCAAAAATAGAGTTAGCACAATATTATTAAGATAGAAGTAGTAATTAGATCCTGTCTCCTCGAGACAAAGATCTAGTCAAGGTCTCAACTTAGTTTTTCCAAATGAATTTAAGCTGGACCGACGCCTACAGTTCCCTCAACTGGGAACGTGTCCTCACTGGATCTCTCCTTCAATTGCTTACCTCTTACTTACCAACTAGAGTCGCTTGATTTATCTTTGACCCACCAGGTATTCCCGCTAGTTGTCAGGTCTATAGACCCAACTGGAGTTCGGCTGGTTGTTAGGTCCCAAGGACCTAATCAGACTTCCCGCTAAATAAAGGGTCCCGTGGATCTATGTGGACTTCGTACCAACTATCGGGTCCTATAGACCTAGCTAGATTTTAGCATGGTGCCAAGTCTTCAAGACCCGTCAACTCTTGCACACTTAGTTAGATCACAACACTCTAATTTTAATCCATTCATTATTCATCAAAACCTGAATTAGATCATTAGTATAAATTGCATCATCAATCTCTCCCTTTTTGATGCAATGACAACCTGGGTTAAAGTTAGAAAAAAAAATCATATTGAAAGACAATATACAACATGCAAACAAATGATCTAAGTTAGTTTTGAAATTGATTTCCTTGATCAAATTGTTTGTTTTTTCTACATAAACCCATACCTTCACCTTTGGCATTCATAAAAAAATATGATAAAAAAAATAAGCAAAAGGTGAGTAAAGCCAGACAGTAATGTAGAAAGAGAATTGAAGGTAAATACTTTGTATATGTCAAACTCAGGGAGAGGTTTGCAAATTGATTTATACTTTGGATTTGAATAATGTATTAAAAAAATTTCTAAGTATGCTTTTTTAACCTTTTCTGAGTAAATTTGTTTAAAAATTTCTAAATGAATACTATTCACAAGATTTTTCAAAAATCATTTGAGTAAACTCTTTCAAAAAATTTTAAGTAAATTTTATTTTTTTTCAAAAATTACTTGAGTAAACTCTTTCAAAAATATGTAAGTAAACTTTTTCAAAAATTTAAGTAAAAGTTTTTAGTAAACTTTTTTTAAAATGATCTGAGTAAATTTTTTCAAAATTTTATGACTAAATTTTTTTTAAAAAAATTTTAAGTAAACTTTTGAAAAAAATTTCAAAGTAAATATATGAAAAATAATTTCTAATAAAATTTTCTAATTAAAATTTTCAAAGTAATTTTAAATAATAATTTATAAAAAGGATTTTAAAGTAATTTTAAGGAAATAATTTTTTAAGAAAAATTTTCAAAGAAATTTTTAAGAAATAATTTTGAAAAGGATTTTCAAATTAATGTTTCAAAGAAATTTAGTATATTAATTTTAAAAATATATTTTCAGAATAAAGTGAAAATATTTTTCAAACTAATTGAACTTTTTCTCTTCCTTAAGTTAACACTCCCCCTTAATTCGTACTAGAGTTTGAGTATTTTAAATTATGCAACATATTTTCAAGGTCTTTTCTTCCCCTTAATTTATCACCTTCTAATTATTTTTATTAGCAATAGGAAGTTTTTTAAAATAATTTTTTTAAAAATTAAAAATATTTTTAAAAGGATTTTTAAAAATATTTTTAAAAGGAATCTTAAAATAATTATAAAAGGATTTTTAAAATAATTTATAAAAGGATTTTGAAAATTAATTTTAAAAGGATTTTTAAAAGAATGTAATATCTTAACTATTTTTATATTAACTTTAATTAAATTTAATTAAATTTTAAATTTAATCCTTTATTCATCTAGTCTACGTTTTTAGACAAAGGGATCTTATGATTTTGTAAGATTATTTAAGTTAAATTTCAGGATTTGGTTTAACTTGTGTTTGATCCATGTTTAACTTTGGTTCAACAAACATGTATTTTTTGGATAAATTTCTAAGCTGTAGTGAGTCACTTGGACATCATTAGAGTAACCACGCTTTCAAAAATTTTCAAATAGTAGTCCTGCCCGCTAAACTTAGTACAAAATTTTGGTCTAAGTAACTAGGATTGATAAAGGATAGCTTCAATTAGTTCCACTAAACCAGATACATTAGGTTGAAGTCATATCTTCCTAGATATGCATTGATAGAGTTTCCTTAACCAACTATCATCCAAAACTTCTCCAGTATTATTTGTCAAATTAAACCGTTGTCCCTAATTAAATTAATCTTTAATTACCTAGCCAGATAAACTATTATTTTGAAGATTTCAATTAATTTGGTGTCACCTCTTGAATTATTGAACTTGGATTATGTTTTAATTAAGATTAATTAAATTTTAGTTAAGATTTAATTACTTGTAATTTACATTCAATTTAAGTTTTAAATTTTAAATTAATTAAATTGATTAAATTGTCCTTAAGATTTAAATTTTCTTTTAATTTTAAATTTATTAAATTATTTGAATTATCTTTGTTTAACCTATTATATTTAATATTTAAATTTTTACTAATTTTTAATTTTTAATTATTTGAATTGTTTAAATTATTTTTTAAAGGTTTATCTTTAATATTTAAATTTTTATTATTTGTTGATTTTGAATTAGTATGATTAAGTTTTGGTTTTCAAATTAGTTCTATCTATATATTTATCTGTAAGATTTAAATTTTTATTGATTTTAATTTTTAAATTGATTAAATTATCTTTATTTAAGATCTTATCTTCAATATTTAAATTATTATTTTGGAAATTTCTAGATCTATATTACAAAATACTTGACATCTTGACAATCATCTCTTACGAGGTGCAAGTCTGGAATGATTGGGTAGAAGTCAATATGCCCAAAGGTGTTAATAGTCCACAGAGAATTCATCACTCCTTTATAAGGTGATGTATACCTTATGGCCTATTGTCAGGATTATTATTTGTAAATCTTTGGTGAAAACATTACACATTAAGAGGATGATCTTCATGGACACATGTATGAGTGATTTAAATCTGTAGGACAAGAAACTACTACTTGGGCTAGGTGTGACATAGTCAGCCTAGTGGGGACTGATACATAGGCTATTTTTTGAACCAAGTGGATATAAAATGAGTGAAAAGAACAAGACACACTAATAACCATAGCTACTAAAGGGTTCTGAATTATTCTAGGATCTACTGTGATTTTTTGATTAATCGAGGATCATGATATACTAGTAGTTGTCATTCATGATCAATTTATAATTAATATTTAATTATGGATGACCAATATAAACCAAGAACCTATTGATGTGCGTAGATTATATACACTTTTATGCATGTTTGGATGCACATCTACTTGTATTTCATTAGCATAATCTATGTTTATTGCATCCTATTTCTTTATAATGTCATACTTCCATTATATTTTATTCGGAGATCTGCTCTTTGCTTTTTTTTAGTGATAGAATGCTATTTGGAGAGAAAATGGAGTAAAAATGCACACGAGAACAACTTTGGAAGAAATCAAGTCAAGGTCGTGTGACTCACACGACCGTGCTCCCCCACCAGAGGCAAATCAAGCCACGGTCGTGTGAGTGACACGGTCGTGTCAACTTCCTCATGGCCAGGCATCACACATCCGTGCCAAATAGCACGGCCGTGCCAAATAGCACGGCCGTGCCAATGTTCCAGAGACAAAGAAGACCACAACCGTGCCAACTTTCCAAAGGCGTGGAAGGCCACGACTGTGTGAATCCACACGACCGTGTGACTTTGGCAGTGAAGAAGAAGACCACGACCATGTGACTCAACCTATGAGGAAGTCGGGTGAGGCCGTCTAGATTCCACATGGCCGTGTGACGAAGAACATGGAGTGGTGCCATGCCAAAATAGAGCTGTGCTGAATTCTGGGTAGATTGCAGACCGATCATAAAATGGCCATAACTTTGCGCTCTGTTAGAGTTTCTGGCTGTTCTTTATATCGAAACGTAGCTGACTTCATGATCTAAAAATTTGCTTCAGATCCAAAAGAAAGATAGCACTGTATACCCATGAAAAATGGCTCGACCATACTTCCCAACCGAGGGTTCATTTGGACCTCCGCCCAGACTGTAGACCAAACTTTGAACCACCATAACTTTCAGCTCAGTTTGAGCCAGGGCTCGATCCAAGTATCAAATTGAAGATAATTTCAAGAGATACAACTTTAGTTTAGGGTAAATCATGAGAAAACCTAGTTTAATGGGTGAAAAATCTGATTTACCCGATCCCTGTAATCCTGGTTTTCCTGGACAGTTTGGAGGAGGTATAAAAGGGTCAAGATCCTCATTCTTTTACTCATCTTGGGTTTGGGACTTTGTTCCTCTCCTTGGGGAAGGGTTCCCCCCTTAAGGGGAAACCCTAGATCTTCATTCACCTCTATCCTTTGACGATCCATCCATCTCTGGAGCAAGGAGGCATCCCCAAGACATCAGAAACATCGACAAGCATCTCTTCTTCCCCTTCTTCTCGAATCTAGGGTTGTAAGTATGCTTTACTTTATGTTTTGGGGTTGTTCTTTCTTTGTAATGGAGTAGATCTCCAGATCTAGGATGTAGGAAGTATTTGTGATGTGATGGAGATGTAAAACTATGTGGATTTGCCATGTTTCTATTCAACGACTTGTTAATGCCTTGTTCATATTTGATGAAGTGTGTGTGTGAAGATTATATATATATATATATATCTTTTACATATTTTATCAAATGGTTGTGTAGAATTATTAATCCCGTAGGGGGGATACCCTAGATCGTATGATCGAGCGACGTCGTAACAGGACTGTCCCGCTAACGGACGTCTAGGGTATCACCTTGAAAGGAGAAGCAAATCTCCACAAGGAAGTAGGGGATCAGACATAATCACTATTTCTATCTCTATGTTATTGTGTGTTAGTGTATTTCTATGTTGTATGACCGAGGGGTGTCGTGACAGGATTACCCCGCTAACGGATTTCATAGGAATCACTTCCATTTAGTAGCATAGGACATGGAGTAGGAGATCATGCCGGCTTATCCACTGCAGGGGAGAGTCGGTAATGCATCTAACTTCCTACAAGAGAATTAACATAGAGGATAGGAACTAAGAAATCTATGTTACATCGCCTAGCATTTCAAGGAAGCCAAAATCCTAGAATATATCATCCTCCATCCTCTTAGCTCAACTCCTCACGAGATCCATTCTCTCTCTTCCTTCTTCTCTTTCTTTTACTCTCTTTTCTCACCAATCTTACGTTTGTCTAGATAATTTACTGTTTGTCTAGATAATTTACCGTGCGAAGTTAACTAGTGCTTAATCAACAGTCCATGTGGATTCGATATTCTTTTATTACTGACGATGAAACCGTGCACTTGCGATTTGTAACAAGTTTTTGGCGTCGTTGCCTGAGACTGTTTTCGATTAACATTAGTTGATTAGCATATGAGTTACTCTAGACATTTTTCTTTTTCCTTTTGTCTTTTCTTTCTTGTTTTCATTATGCACTTTCTTCCTTGCAATTTAAATTCTGTATTTTCTTTCTTGCTTTTCATATAACATTTTATTTCTTGTCTTTAATTCTTCATTTTTATTTTTTTCTCATAACTTTTTCTTAAATATCCATGAGCACTAACATGTCAAGCAGACCCTTAAGAGATTTTTTTGCACCCATTTCGCAAGATTTTTATCTCTCATTGTGTAGTCTCATATTGAAGCAAAAAGTTTTCAAGTAGACTCAGAGTTAATTTTCATGATACAATGTCACAAATTCGGAAGAGAAGTATCAGAAAGTCCTTACCTGCACCTTGAGACATGTCTAGAATATTGTGATATGGTGAACTGTGAAGGAGTGTCAGCGGATGCAATTCGATTGATGGCATTTCTTTTCAGTATCAAGGATAAAGCAAGGACTTGATTATATTCTTTCTGTCCTCAAAGCATCACAAGTTGGGAACAATTGGAGAAGAAATTTCTGAATCTTTTTTTCCCTCCAAGTAGAACAATTTACATGAGGAATTACATTACAAATTTTGCTCAGGCAGATGGAGAATCATTATTTGAAGCATGGGATAGATTTAAGAGTCTACAAAGATAGTGCCCTCATCATGGTTTGGAAAAATGGC
The DNA here is from genome assembly GCF_018446385.1 of Zingiber officinale. NCBI lineage: Eukaryota > Viridiplantae > Streptophyta > Magnoliopsida > Zingiberales > Zingiberaceae > Zingiber > Zingiber officinale. The sequence continues at coordinate 80,567,117 of NC_055986.1, forward strand.
TCACCTTGTACATTTTCTATAGGAGAATTTCTTTCTCAGATGAATGTTATTTGTATTCATCAGCCGAAGATTCTTTTATGAATAAAAGTGTGGACGAAACATATACATTAATTGATCAAGTGACATTGAATCTCCAAGAATGGTCAGATAAAAGTTGGATGGAATCTCCCTCAAATATTCAGTAAGTGTAAGCCATAAATGCAAGAGAGTTTGTCAAACAAAATGCAGCTCAACCACCCAAGAATGTTGAAATTCACAAGTCACAGAATGAGGAGTTCAAACATTTGGAGGAAAAGATTGATAGCATAGTTTCAAAATGGATCAAAGAAGACCTTCCTCCTACACAAATAAGATCTAGTGTAAATGATAATGATATTAAGTTGAGAAGTGGCAAGAATCATGAAGAACTTCTGAAAAAGGATTTGTTTAGAATTGAGGAGAACAATAGAAGAGCACAAGAACTTAGTTCCATTACTTCAGGAAGTTCACAAAGGCCACAAGTACCCTTCCCTCAACAATTAATCACATCAACACTAGATAAGCAAGTTGGACTTCCTTTGCAAGCTCAAAGGGAATATGGGAAAAAGGAAGTTCCTTTCCCAAGACCTTCACTAAGGGTTCCTTTTCCACAAAGGCTAGTGAGGGTCAATGAAGATAAAGATCCTGGCAAATTCTGTGATCCAAATACGGTTGAGTGCATATTTCTTGATGTATATAAAGATTAAGACTCTTCAGATGAGGATTGTGATGATAATGCAGTGGATAACAAGTTTTTAGTTCTACCTCCAGGTTTTACAGGATGTTATAGTGAAACTAAATTTTCAGATGATGAAGGTGATGTGGTAGATCATCTTAAGAATGCAAATGAAGTCGGTTATCCTCATATTGTTGATTCTCCTTCAGATGATATTGATCTCGGTGCATTATTCAACAGTGAATGTGATGATGATATTGATATGGAAGGAAGTGTAGGGAGTTGTGGTGTGGAAGCAGCATCTCAAAAATCACCTCCTTTATCAACACAACCTTCTGAGATTATGAGAGTTGCAAGGATTGAATATGTTGTGGACCAATGTGTAGGGACTTATGCAGAATTAGCAAAGTCTCAAGAATCACCACCTTTGGTAGCACCAACGCCTAAGACAGAGCCACAACCATCATTGAAGTCAGAAGAGGTCACATCCACATGTTTAGAACTTTCAGGTATCTCTCAGCAAAGTAAGGGTAGTATTCTTAGTGATCATTTGGAAAACTTCATAGAGGTACCCAGCATTGATTCTATTGGATGTGTTTCATCTTTTGATATATGCACTGTTAAACTTAATATTTTTATAGTTCTTTCTTATATTTCTCTTGTATGGTAGGTGTTCTTTTTCTTTGCATGTGCAATTTTTTATGGGGCCTATAATTGGAAGCTCAATCTGAACTGTCTTTGACCACCTGAAAGAACATTAAAGAAGACGAAGATGGCGAGAGCGATATTTCACTTTTTAACTCCAATATTGAAAGCTTTCACCATAATAAGAGCCCCTGGTAGGAGGGTTCTAAAATATCTTACCCCTCCAAGAGTGAGATTTAGATTAATCTAATGAGGCGGTCGAGCTAATAACCTTAAACAAGCGCTTCTTGGGAGGTAACCCAAGTTCATTTTCCTTGTTTCATTTATGTCTTTAGTTCTTTCTAGTTTCATTTCTTTCTTTATAATAAACCTGTATCCTCTACTTAATTTTTGTTGTCTATCTTCTTTTATAGGACTCAAAGATTAGGAGGAGGACAACTACATGATGGAGAAGTTAATGACATGGGCATTTGTCACACATCATTTGGTAACTTCTCCTATTTTTAATCTCCTCCACATTGTTTTTAGTTTTCATTTGGACAATGAAAAGTTTAAGTCTGGGGGATGCATTAGATGCATTAGGTTTAGTTTAGCTTTTGTATATTCTTCTTTTTGTATAATAAAATTTTGTTTTTGCTAGTTGCATCATTTATCATATCATGATTATTTGTTCCTTATTGCAAAATACTAGCACATTTATTTTAGATTCTGTGTGGTTTATTGGTTACTTATGGTGTTATTATGTTTAGTGATATATCTTTCTTTATCTATGATAGTATGAAGTGAGTAATATTTTTACTGTAAGAGTTTAAGTATTGACCTTGTTTAAGGATCTCTTACACTTTGCCTAGTTTTGATGGTAAATAACTCTAAAAATAGTCATGATTCATAGAATTTAATTAGTACTAGTGTTTCTATGATGATTTCTTAAACTATATTTTGGTTACTGGATGATACTCGAATCATGTAAGTTCATTTGGAAAAATCAAAATATCCCAACATTTGCATTTATGTGTATTTGTGTTCAAGTGTTGCACCTTGCAATCACTTTAAAAAAATAATGATGAAAAAAAATTGAATGAATACGGGATATAAAAACTAGTTGTTGTGAGTTGAAATTAGTAAGTTACCCCTTTGAGATCGAGTTAGGTTACTGGGAAAATAATTGCTATGCTTCTCTTGATATTGAGCATGTCTTTGAGACCTTGGGTAGATTGAGAAGGATGAACCAAGCATCTGGTAGGTAAGTGCCTATCGCTAGGAGTATAAGGAATATGGTTCTATGACGACTTGACTAGGCTTCGGGATTGAAACTTGATAAACATAGACCACCATTGCACTGAGCACAAAGGACTACTATATAGGTCATACTCAAACTACTTTTGTATCTTGCTCACCAATGAAATCATTTGATAGGATTAGATTGACTTGCTAGAGATTATGATACATTATTTAACCACATGAGTTTAGATGCAGTTTTTGCTTGAGGATAAGCAAAGGTTTAAGTCTGGGGGTGTGATGTGCGTAGATTATATACGCTTTTATGCATGTTTAGATGCACATCTACTTGTATTTCATTAGCATAATCTATGTTTATTGCACCCTATTTCTTTATAATGTCATATTTCCATTATCTTTTGTTCGAAGATTTGTTCTTTGCTTGTTTTTATTGACAGGACGTTATTTGGAGCGAAAATAGAGAAAAAATGCACATGAGAACAACTTTGGAAGAAATCAAGGCAAGGCCGTGTGACCCACACGGGCGTGCTCCCCCACTAGAGGCAAATCAAGCCACGGTCGTGTGAGTCACACGGTCGTGTCAACTTCCCTGTGGCCAGGTAGCACATGACCGTGCCAAATAGCATGACCGTGTCAATGTTCCAGAGATAAAGAAGACCACGACCGTGCCAACTTCCCAAAGGTAAGGAAGGTCACGACCGTGTGAATCCACACGGCCGTGTGAATCCACACAACCGTGTGACTTTGGTAGAGAAGAAGAAGGCCACGACCTTGTGAGCCACATGGCCATGTAACTCAACCCGTGAGGAAGTTGGGTGAGGCCATGTGGATTCCACAGGGCTGTGTGGCGAAGAACATGGAGCCATGCCACGCTAAAACAGAGCTGTGCTGAATTCTGGACAGATTTTAGATCGATCATAAAATGACCATAACTTTAGGCTCCATTGGAGTTTCAGGTTGTTCTTTATACCGAAACGTGGATGACTTCATGATCTACAACTTTGCTTCAAATACAACAGAAAGATAGCACTGTATACCAGTGCTAAATAGCACGTCCGTGCTTCCTAACCGCGGGTTCAACTGGACCTTCGCCCATACTACAGACCAAAGTTTTAACCACCATAACTTTCGGCTTGGTTTAAGCCAGGGCTAGATCCAAGTATCAAATTGAGATAATTTCAAGAGCTACAACTTTGTTCAGAGTGAATCACGAGAAAACTTGGTTTAATGGGTGAAAAATCTGGTTTACTGGACCCTTGTAATCCTAGTTTTCCTGGATAGTTTGGAGGAGGTATAAAAGGGTCAAGATCCTCATTCTTTGACTCATCTTGGGTTTGGGACTTTGTCCCTTTCCTTGGGGAAGGGTTCTCACCTTAGGGGTAAATCCTAGAGCTTCATTCACCTCCATCCTTTGACGATCCGTCCATCTCCGGAGCAAGGAGGCATCCCCAAGACATCAGAAACATCGGCAAGCATCTCTTCTTCCCCTTCTTCTCGATTTTAGGGTTGTAAGTATGCTTTACTTTATGTTTTGGCGATGTTCTTCCTTTGCAATGGAGTAGATCTCTAGATCTAGGATGTAGAAAGTATTTGTGATGTGATGGAGATGTAAAACTATGTGGATTTGCTATGTTTATATTCAATGACTTGTTAATGGCTTGTTCATATTTGATGAAGTGTGTGTGTGAAGTTTATATATATATATATCTTTTGTATATTTTATCAAATAGTTATGTAGAATTGTTAATCCCGTAGGGGGGATACCCTAGATCGTATGATCGAGGGGCGTCGTAACTGGGCTGCCCCGCTAACAGACGTCTAGGGTATCACCTTGAAAGGAGAAGTAAATCTCCACAAGTAGGGGATCAGACATAATCACTATTTCTATCTCTATGTTATTGTGTGTTAGTGTATTTCTATGTTGTATGATCTAGGGGCGTCGTGACAGGACTGCCATTCCATTTAGTAGCATAGGACATGGAGTAGGAGATCATGCCGGCTTATCCACTGCAGGGGAGAGTCGGTAATGCATCTAACCTCCTACAAGAGCATTAAAATAGAGGATAGGAACTAAGAAATGTATGTAACATCGCCTAGTATTACAAGGAAATCGAAATCCTAGAATCTATCATCCTCTATCCTCTTAGCTCAACACCTCTCAAGATCCATTCTCTCTCTTCCCTCTTCTCTTTCTCTTACTATATTTTCTCACCAATCTTACGTTTGTCTAGATAATTCACCGTGCAAAGTTAACTAGTGCTTAATCAATAGTCCCTATGGATTCGATAATCTTTTATTACTGACGATGAAATCGTGCACTTGTGGTTCGTAACACCTATCGAGTCACATGCACTACGAGTATATTTGAAAGACATAAGAAAAGTTTGACAATTAGATTCTCAAATTGAGAGAGATTAAGTCTTGTTGGACTAGACAAGGAAAAAATATGGAAGATATTTATTGGACTAGAAGTGATGGTGAGTCATGCCTCTTTTAGATAAGGTCAGATCCCTTTTTGGTCTAGTTATGCACCAAAATTAGATTAGTTTAATAATGAACCAAGAGTAGTTTGGTTTTGAACCAAGTTGGTTTGATTTTGAACTAAGCTTAATGATAGTGAATCATGTTGCTATTGGATTTTATGTTTAAGAGATGACTTACTTCCCAAGTCATTGTGTGTTTGCATGTGTGTGTGTGTGTGTGTGTGTATATATATATATATATATATATATATATATATATATATATATATATATATATACCCCTCCATGAGAAAAAGAGATTAATTAATTATTGATTGGAAAAAGCCTAATAGCGACTAGGTTTCCTCTCCTATCTTCCTCTCTCTCTCTCACTATCACTGCCTACACAAGAGGCTACCACCTCTTGTGTTGCCACAAGGACCCATCACTGGACTTGCTTCCATTGATTGCAAGCCTCCCACCGTCAACCTTCCCTCTGGCATCCTTGTTGTCGACCTCCAAGCAACTAGACAAAAGTAGAATTGACCGAATAGAAACTCTAAGTTACTATCCCCAAGCTTGATGTCGTCTTCCTCCTGACCACATACCACCCAGCCATCAGATAGCTCCAGCTACTGGCCTCACAACTGCTAATAGTAGCTATTGTGCCATAGGGTAGCAAGCTGAAAGGTTGATTCTTTTCTCATTTTGTGCCATCGGGTTGCCCTCGCTGTCGGGCACAAAAGTGAGCCAGGGTTCTCTCTCGGATTCTATCGTCTCTTCATTTAGCTAGTACTAAATTAGAGAGAAAAACATGTGGTTTAGAAAAGTCATCTTGAAGATATCTTAGTATGGATATCAATAGAGGCAGTCCTTGTGAGGATTGCTAACTGATGCCATTTCCTCTACACACCATCCGATAGGTGTAATTTCTTTAAGAAATTGTGTTCCACAACTATATATCCGCATGTGTGTATCCTATATGTGTGTGATACTTGTGCTATAATAATTTATAAAATTATTTTTCTTCCTTTGCATGTTTTACGAAAACAAATTTAAAATGCACATAGAGACACCCAATAGAGGCATCGTCTATCTACTATTACCTCACTGTCTTTATTCAGCTACGACAACTTATAAGGCCTAAAATGATGTTCTATTATCAATTGTAATTTCTGGATGACCTCCTTGGATACTACATTGTCACAACTATCGTTATCGATGATCAACTTGCAGACTTTATTTGTGATGGTGTAGATAGTGTGAAAAATATTAGTTCTCAACCACTCATCCCTTGAATTGACATTGGGAGTCAACAGACTCTTGCGAATGACCAAATTCTCATGGCTATAACCATAAAGCATGTCATCAGCTTCAAACACTGGCTTGCCAATTGTTGTTACCTCTTCTTCCCTGTCTCCTTTGATCAATAAATTTTTACCTTTATGTTTTGCAGTATCAGGTTTCCTACATTGGTTTACCCTATGTCATTGTTCACCACAACG